>NC_135235.1:605726923-607166054 GCF_051348905.1 Ranitomeya variabilis | reverse complement strand
GACACACACACTCTCCGTCTCTCACACACAGACACACATACACAGCAGAACTGTCATTGACAGCAGAACTGTCATTGAGAAGGCCTCCCTCCAGAGTTTCTGAAAATGTCCTCCCTGCGGCAATCTTTTGCTCTGTCTCCACAATGGGTATTGGTGGTAGGCCTTGGTGCGGCCCACGGGGCGCAGCGGCTTCGGTATCGCTTCTCGGCCTTTTGGCTAAGATCAAGTGTAGTATCTGTTCTTATCAGTTTAATATCTGATACGTCCCCTATTTGGGGACCATATATTAAATGGATTTTTGGAACAGGGAGATGGAAGAAGAGCTTGCTCTGTCCACTCCACGCATTGACCCGTTATTGCAGTATCTCCGGGACCAGTGCACTCCTTCTCTGATCCAGTTTCTAAAAACAGATTGAATTGAAATCAGCGCGAGTTGTCTTTTAACCCTTTATGGGAATTGATTTCAGGGTCAAAGAAGCACTTTTCTCAGGCCAAGTGTAGCATTTTGTTTGATTTCTCCTGGCCAATTGCAACATTTTCTGCGCCTTGCCTGGCCTTGCTTTCACCTATGTCTGTCAAACATTGCATTGCATTCAATATGCAATCAATCAATCAATCAATCAATCAATCAATCAATTTGTCTTTACTGGTTGCTGCAACAGGTGTGTTAAGATTTAGGCCTTTCTTACAGTGTTGCAAATATACTGTGTCGGCTACCAAACTAGGCCCCTGCTGTCTGTCAGCACTTGCTATTTAAATTGAAGCATTCAATGAGTAGTTCTGCCATACATACTGCATTTCTGACCGCAGGAATTCTTTTTTGAAACATTGTCTCCCTCTTGTGGACCACCGGTTTTTCAATGCGTTGTATTATATGCATTTTTAAAAGAAAAAAAGTAAGTAAAAATGGTGCCTGTGCTGATCTTGAATAGGCTTGTCTTGTCCATCTACACCTGTGTGTGTGTGAGCATTCTAATGCTTTTCACCAACCAGGTGCGCTGCCTGCAGTAGATAGAATCTTAGCACGGAACATTCATGTGCTGTCACAATGGGGCTGGCTGGAGGGTGTGGTCAAAGTAGGCGGAGTTATGCAGATTCAAAACGCGTCGTGCACAGCTTGAACAAACACTCACACACAGACAGACAGACAGACAGACACACACACTCTCCGTCTCTCACACACAGACACACATACACAGCAGAACTGTCATTGACAGCAGAACTGTCATTGAGAAGGCCTCCCTCCAGAGTTTCTGAAAATGTCCTCCCTGCGGCAATCTTTTGCTCTGTCTCCACAATGGGTATTGGTGGTAGGCCTTGGTGCGGCCCACGGGGCGCAGCGGCTTCGGTATCGCTTCTCGGCCTTTTGGCTAAGATCAAGTGTAGTATCTGTTCTTATCAGTTTAATATCTGATACGTCCCCTATTTGGGGACCATATATTAAATGGATTTTTGGAACAGGGAGATGGAAGAAGAGCTTGCTCTGTCCACTCCACGCATTGACCCGTTATTGCAGTATCTCCGGGACCAGTGCACTCCTTCTCTGATCCAGTTTCTAAAAACAGATTGAATTGAAATCAGCGCGAGTTGTCTTTTAACCCTTTATGGGAATTGATTTCAGGGTCAAAGAAGCACTTTTCTCAGGCCAAGTGTAGCATTTTGTTTGATTTCTCCTGGCCAATTGCAACATTTTCTGCGCCTTGCCTGGCCTTGCTTTCACCTATGTCTGTCAAACATTGCATTGCATTCAATATGCAATCAATCAATCAATCAATCAATCAATCAATCAATTTGTCTTTACTGGTTGCTGCAACAGGTGTGTTAAGATTTAGGCCTTTCTTACAGTGTTGCAAATATACTGTGTCGGCTACCAAACTAGGCCCCTGCTGTCTGTCAGCACTTGCTATTTAAATTGAAGCATTCAATGAGTAGTTCTGCCATACATACTGCATTTCTGACCGCAGGAATTCTTTTTTGAAACATTGTCTCCCTCTTGTGGACCACCGGTTTTTCAATGCGTTGTATTATATGCATTTTTAAAAGAAAAAAAGTAAGTAAAAATGGTGCCTGTGCTGATCTTGAATAGGCTTGTCTTGTCCATCTACACCTGTGTGTGTGTGAGCATTCTAATGCTTTTCACCAACCAGGTGCGCTGCCTGCAGTAGATAGAATCTTAGCACGGAACATTCATGTGCTGTCACAATGGGGCTGGCTGGAGGGTGTGGTCAAAGTAGGCGGAGTTATGCAGATTCAAAACGCGTCGTGCACAGCTTGAACAAACACTCACACACAGACAGACAGACAGACAGACACACACACTCTCCGTCTCTCACACACAGACACACATACACAGCAGAACTGTCATTGACAGCAGAACTGTCATTGAGAAGGCCTCCCTCCAGAGTTTCTGAAAATGTCCTCCCTGCGCAATCTTTTGCTCTGTCTCCACAATGGGTATTGGTGGTAGGCCTTGGTGCGGCCCACGGGGCGCAGCGGCTTCGGTATCGCTTCTCGGCCTTTTGGCTAAGATCAAGTGTAGTATCTGTTCTTATCAGTTTAATATCTGATACGTCCCCTATTTGGGGACCATATATTAAATGGATTTTTGGAACAGGGAGATGGAAGAAGAGCTTGCTCTGTCCACTCCACGCATTGACCCGTTATTGCAGTATCTCCGGGACCAGTGCACTCCTTCTCTGATCCAGTTTCTAAAAACAGATTGAATTGAAATCAGCGCGAGTTGTCTTTTAACCCTTTATGGGAATTGATTTCAGGGTCAAAGAAGCACTTTTCTCAGGCCAAGTGTAGCATTTTGTTTGATTTCTCCTGGCCAATTGCAACATTTTCTGCGCCTTGCCTGGCCTTGCTTTCACCTATGTCTGTCAAACATTGCATTGCATTCAATATGCAATCAATCAATCAATCAATCAATCAATCAATCAATTTGTCTTTACTGGTTGCTGCAACAGGTGTGTTAAGATTTAGGCCTTTCTTACAGTGTTGCAAATATACTGTGTCGGCTACCAAACTAGGCCCCTGCTGTCTGTCAGCACTTGCTATTTAAATTGAAGCATTCAATGAGTAGTTCTGCCATACATACTGCATTTCTGACCGCAGGAATTCTTTTTTGAAACATTGTCTCCCTCTTGTGGACCACCGGTTTTTCAATGCGTTGTATTATATGCATTTTTAAAAGAAAAAAAGTAAGTAAAAATGGTGCCTGTGCTGATCTTGAATAGGCTTGTCTTGTCCATCTACACCTGTGTGTGTGTGAGCATTCTAATGCTTTTCACCAACCAGGTGCGCTGCCTGCAGTAGATAGAATCTTAGCACGGAACATTCATGTGCTGTCACAATGGGGCTGGCTGGAGGGTGTGGTCAAAGTAGGCGGAGTTATGCAGATTCAAAACGCGTCGTGCACAGCTTGAACAAACACTCACACACAGACAGACAGACAGACAGACACACACACTCTCCGTCTCTCACACACAGACACACATACACAGCAGAACTGTCATTGACAGCAGAACTGTCATTGAGAAGGCCTCCCTCCAGAGTTTCTGAAAATGTCCTCCCTGCGGCAATCTTTTGCTCTGTCTCCACAATGGGTATTGGTGGTAGGCCTTGGTGCGGCCCACGGGGCGCAGCGGCTTCGGTATCGCTTCTCGGCCTTTTGGCTAAGATCAAGTGTAGTATCTGTTCTTATCAGTTTAATATCTGATACGTCCCCTATTTGGGGACCATATATTAAATGGATTTTTGGAACAGGGAGATGGAAGAAGAGCTTGCTCTGTCCACTCCACGCATTGACCCGTTATTGCAGTATCTCCGGGACCAGTGCACTCCTTCTCTGATCCAGTTTCTAAAAACAGATTGAATTGAAATCAGCGCGAGTTGTCTTTTAACCCTTTATGGGAATTGATTTCAGGGTCAAAGAAGCACTTTTCTCAGGCCAAGTGTAGCATTTTGTTTGATTTCTCCTGGCCAATTGCAACATTTTCTGCGCCTTGCCTGGCCTTGCTTTCACCTATGTCTGTCAAACATTGCATTGCATTCAATATGCAATCAATCAATCAATCAATCAATCAATCAATCAATTTGTCTTTACTGGTTGCTGCAACAGGTGTGTTAAGATTTAGGCCTTCTTACAGTGTTGCAAATATACTGTGTCGGCTACCAAACTAGGCCCCTGCTGTCTGTCAGCACTTGCTATTTAAATTGAAGCATTCAATGAGTAGTTCTGCCATACATACTGCATTTCTGACCGCAGGAATTCTTTTTTGAAACATTGTCTCCCTCTTGTGGACCACCGGTTTTTCAATGCGTTGTATTATATGCATTTTTAAAAGAAAAAAAGTAAGTAAAAATGGTGCCTGTGCTGATCTTGAATAGGCTTGTCTTGTCCATCTACACCTGTGTGTGTGTGAGCATTCTAATGCTTTTCACCAACCAGGTGCGCTGCCTGCAGTAGATAGAATCTTAGCACGGAACATTCATGTGCTGTCACAATGGGGCTGGCTGGAGGGTGTGGTCAAAGTAGGCGGAGTTATGCAGATTCAAAACGCGTCGTGCACAGCTTGAACAAACACTCACACACAGACAGACAGACAGACAGACACACACACTCTCCGTCTCTCACACACAGACACACATACACAGCAGAACTGTCATTGACAGCAGAACTGTCATTGAGAAGGCCTCCCTCCAGAGTTTCTGAAAATGTCCTCCCTGCGGCAATCTTTTGCTCTGTCTCCACAATGGGTATTGGTGGTAGGCCTTGGTGCGGCCCACGGGGCGCAGCGGCTTCGGTATCGCTTCTCGGCCTTTTGGCTAAGATCAAGTGTAGTATCTGTTCTTATCAGTTTAATATCTGATACGTCCCCTATTTGGGGACCATATATTAAATGGATTTTTGGAACAGGGAGATGGAAGAAGAGCTTGCTCTGTCCACTCCACGCATTGACCCGTTATTGCAGTATCTCCGGGACCAGTGCACTCCTTCTCTGATCCAGTTTCTAAAAACAGATGAATTGAAATCAGCGCGAGTTGTCTTTTAACCCTTTATGGGAATTGATTTCAGGGTCAAAGAAGCACTTTTCTCAGGCCAAGTGTAGCATTTTGTTTGATTTCTCCTGGCCAATTGCAACATTTTCTGCGCCTTGCCTGGCCTTGCTTTCACCTATGTCTGTCAAACATTGCATTGCATTCAATATGCAATCAATCAATCAATCAATCAATCAATCAATCAATTTGTCTTTACTGGTTGCTGCAACAGGTGTGTTAAGATTTAGGCCTTTCTTACAGTGTTGCAAATATACTGTGTCGGCTACCAAACTAGGCCCCTGCTGTCTGTCAGCACTTGCTATTTAAATTGAAGCATTCAATGAGTAGTTCTGCCATACATACTGCATTTCTGACCGCAGGAATTCTTTTTTGAAACATTGTCTCCCTCTTGTGGACCACCGGTTTTTCAATGCGTTGTATTATATGCATTTTTAAAAGAAAAAAAGTAAGTAAAAATGGTGCCTGTGCTGATCTTGAATAGGCTTGTCTTGTCCATCTACACCTGTGTGTGTGTGAGCATTCTAATGCTTTTCACCAACCAGGTGCGCTGCCTGCAGTAGATAGAATCTTAGCACGGAACATTCATGTGCTGTCACAATGGGGCTGGCTGGAGGGTGTGGTCAAAGTAGGCGGAGTTATGCAGATTCAAAACGCGTCGTGCACAGCTTGAACAAACACTCACACACAGACAGACAGACAGACAGACACACACACTCTCCGTCTCTCACACACAGACACACATACACAGCAGAACTGTCATTGACAGCAGAACTGTCATTGAGAAGGCCTCCCTCCAGAGTTTCTGAAAATGTCCTCCCTGCGGCAATCTTTTGCTCTGTCTCCACAATGGGTATTGGTGGTAGGCCTTGGTGCGGCCCACGGGGCGCAGCGGCTTCGGTATCGCTTCTCGGCCTTTTGGCTAAGATCAAGTGTAGTATCTGTTCTTATCAGTTTAATATCTGATACGTCCCCTATTTGGGGACCATATATTAAATGGATTTTTGGAACAGGGAGATGGAAGAAGAGCTTGCTCTGTCCACTCCACGCATTGACCCGTTATTGCAGTATCTCCGGGACCAGTGCACTCCTTCTCTGATCCAGTTTCTAAAAACAGATTGAATTGAAATCAGCGCGAGTTGTCTTTTAACCCTTTATGGGAATTGATTTCAGGGTCAAAGAAGCACTTTTCTCAGGCCAAGTGTAGCATTTTGTTTGATTTCTCCTGGCCAATTGCAACATTTTCTGCGCCTTGCCTGGCCTTGCTTTCACCTATGTCTGTCAAACATTGCATTGCATTCAATATGCAATCAATCAATCAATCAATCAATCAATCAATCAATTTGTCTTTACTGGTTGCTGCAACAGGTGTGTTAAGATTTAGGCCTTTCTTACAGTGTTGCAAATATACTGTGTCGGCTACCAAACTAGGCCCCTGCTGTCTGTCAGCACTTGCTATTTAAATTGAAGCATTCAATGAGTAGTTCTGCCATACATACTGCATTTCTGACCGCAGGAATTCTTTTTTGAAACATTGTCTCCCTCTTGTGGACCACCGGTTTTTCAATGCGTTGTATTATATGCATTTTTAAAAGAAAAAAAGTAAGTAAAAATGGTGCCTGTGCTGATCTTGAATAGGCTTGTCTTGTCCATCTACACCTGTGTGTGTGTGAGCATTCTAATGCTTTTCACCAACCAGGTGCGCTGCCTGCAGTAGATAGAATCTTAGCACGGAACATTCATGTGCTGTCACAATGGGGCTGGCTGGAGGGTGTGGTCAAAGTAGGCGGAGTTATGCAGATTCAAAACGCGTCGTGCACAGCTTGAACAAACACTCACACACAGACAGACAGACAGACAGACACACACACTCTCCGTCTCTCACACACAGACACACATACACAGCAGAACTGTCATTGACAGCAGAACTGTCATTGAGAAGGCCTCCCTCCAGAGTTTCTGAAAATGTCCTCCCTGCGGCAATCTTTTGCTCTGTCTCCACAATGGGTATTGGTGGTAGGCCTTGGTGCGGCCCACGGGGCGCAGCGGCTTCGGTATCGCTTCTCGGCCTTTTGGCTAAGATCAAGTGTAGTATCTGTTCTTATCAGTTTAATATCTGATACGTCCCCTATTTGGGGACCATATATTAAATGGATTTTTGGAACAGGGAGATGGAAGAAGAGCTTGCTCTGTCCACTCCACGCATTGACCCGTTATTGCAGTATCTCCGGGACCAGTGCACTCCTTCTCTGATCCAGTTTCTAAAAACAGATTGAATTGAAATCAGCGCGAGTTGTCTTTTAACCCTTTATGGGAATTGATTTCAGGGTCAAAGAAGCACTTTTCTCAGGCCAAGTGTAGCATTTTGTTTGATTTCTCCTGGCCAATTGCAACATTTTCTGCGCCTTGCCTGGCCTTGCTTTCACCTATGTCTGTCAAACATTGCATTGCATTCAATATGCAATCAATCAATCAATCAATCAATCAATCAATCAATTTGTCTTTACTGGTTGCTGCAACAGGTGTGTTAAGATTTAGGCCTTTCTTACAGTGTTGCAAATATACTGTGTCGGCTACCAAACTAGGCCCCTGCTGTCTGTCAGCACTTGCTATTTAAATTGAAGCATTCAATGAGTAGTTCTGCCATACATACTGCATTTCTGACCGCAGGAATTCTTTTTTGAAACATTGTCTCCCTCTTGTGGACCACCGGTTTTTCAATGCGTTGTATTATATGCATTTTTAAAAGAAAAAAAGTAAGTAAAAATGGTGCCTGTGCTGATCTTGAATAGGCTTGTCTTGTCCATCTACACCTGTGTGTGTGTGAGCATTCTAATGCTTTTCACCAACCAGGTGCGCTGCCTGCAGTAGATAGAATCTTAGCACGGAACATTCATGTGCTGTCACAATGGGGCTGGCTGGAGGGTGTGGTCAAAGTAGGCGGAGTTATGCAGATTCAAAACGCGTCGTGCACAGCTTGAACAAACACTCACACACAGACAGACAGACAGACAGACACACACACTCTCCGTCTCTCACACACAGACACACATACACAGCAGAACTGTCATTGACAGCAGAACTGTCATTGAGAAGGCCTCCCTCCAGAGTTTCTGAAAATGTCCTCCCTGCGGCAATCTTTTGCTCTGTCTCCACAATGGGTATTGGTGGTAGGCCTTGGTGCGGCCCACGGGGCGCAGCGGCTTCGGTATCGCTTCTCGGCCTTTTGGCTAAGATCAAGTGTAGTATCTGTTCTTATCAGTTTAATATCTGATACGTCCCCTATTTGGGGACCATATATTAAATGGATTTTTGGAACAGGGAGATGGAAGAAGAGCTTGCTCTGTCCACTCCACGCATTGACCCGTTATTGCAGTATCTCCGGGACCAGTGCACTCCTTCTCTGATCCAGTTTCTAAAAACAGATTGAATTGAAATCAGCGCGAGTTGTCTTTTAACCCTTTATGGGAATTGATTTCAGGGTCAAAGAAGCACTTTTCTCAGGCCAAGTGTAGCATTTTGTTTGATTTCTCCTGGCCAATTGCAACATTTTCTGCGCCTTGCCTGGCCTTGCTTTCACCTATGTCTGTCAAACATTGCATTGCATTCAATATGCAATCAATCAATCAATCAATCAATCAATCAATCAATTTGTCTTTACTGGTTGCTGCAACAGGTGTGTTAAGATTTAGGCCTTTCTTACAGTGTTGCAAATATACTGTGTCGGCTACCAAACTAGGCCCCTGCTGTCTGTCAGCACTTGCTATTTAAATTGAAGCATTCAATGAGTAGTTCTGCCATACATACTGCATTTCTGACCGCAGGAATTCTTTTTTGAAACATTGTCTCCCTCTTGTGGACCACCGGTTTTTCAATGCGTTGTATTATATGCATTTTTAAAAGAAAAAAAGTAAGTAAAAATGGTGCCTGTGCTGATCTTGAATAGGCTTGTCTTGTCCATCTACACCTGTGTGTGTGTGAGCATTCTAATGCTTTTCACCAACCAGGTGCGCTGCCTGCAGTAGATAGAATCTTAGCACGGAACATTCATGTGCTGTCACAATGGGGCTGGCTGGAGGGTGTGGTCAAAGTAGGCGGAGTTATGCAGATTCAAAACGCGTCGTGCACAGCTTGAACAAACACTCACACACAGACAGACAGACAGACAGACACACACACTCTCCGTCTCTCACACACAGACACACATACACAGCAGAACTGTCATTGACAGCAGAACTGTCATTGAGAAGGCCTCCCTCCAGAGTTTCTGAAAATGTCCTCCCTGCGGCAATCTTTTGCTCTGTCTCCACAATGGGTATTGGTGGTAGGCCTTGGTGCGGCCCACGGGGCGCAGCGGCTTCGGTATCGCTTCTCGGCCTTTTGGCTAAGATCAAGTGTAGTATCTGTTCTTATCAGTTTAATATCTGATACGTCCCCTATTTGGGGACCATATATTAAATGGATTTTTGGAACAGGGAGATGGAAGAAGAGCTTGCTCTGTCCACTCCACGCATTGACCCGTTATTGCAGTATCTCCGGGACCAGTGCACTCCTTCTCTGATCCAGTTTCTAAAAACAGATTGAATTGAAATCAGCGCGAGTTGTCTTTTAACCCTTTATGGGAATTGATTTCAGGGTCAAAGAAGCACTTTTCTCAGGCCAAGTGTAGCATTTTGTTTGATTTCTCCTGGCCAATTGCAACATTTTCTGCGCCTTGCCTGGCCTTGCTTTCACCTATGTCTGTCAAACATTGCATTGCATTCAATATGCAATCAATCAATCAATCAATCAATCAATCAATCAATTTGTCTTTACTGGTTGCTGCAACAGGTGTGTTAAGATTTAGGCCTTTCTTACAGTGTTGCAAATATACTGTGTCGGCTACCAAACTAGGCCCCTGCTGTCTGTCAGCACTTGCTATTTAAATTGAAGCATTCAATGAGTAGTTCTGCCATACATACTGCATTTCTGACCGCAGGAATTCTTTTTTGAAACATTGTCTCCCTCTTGTGGACCACCGGTTTTTCAATGCGTTGTATTATATGCATTTTTAAAAGAAAAAAAGTAAGTAAAAATGGTGCCTGTGCTGATCTTGAATAGGCTTGTCTTGTCCATCTACACCTGTGTGTGTGTGAGCATTCTAATGCTTTTCACCAACCAGGTGCGCTGCCTGCAGTAGATAGAATCTTAGCACGGAACATTCATGTGCTGTCACAATGGGGCTGGCTGGAGGGTGTGGTCAAAGTAGGCGGAGTTATGCAGATTCAAAACGCGTCGTGCACAGCTTGAACAAACACTCACACACAGACAGACAGACAGACAGACACACACACTCTCCGTCTCTCACACACAGACACACATACACAGCAGAACTGTCATTGACAGCAGAACTGTCATTGAGAAGGCCTCCCTCCAGAGTTTCTGAAAATGTCCTCCCTGCGGCAATCTTTTGCTCTGTCTCCACAATGGGTATTGGTGGTAGGCCTTGGTGCGGCCCACGGGGCGCAGCGGCTTCGGTATCGCTTCTCGGCCTTTTGGCTAAGATCAAGTGTAGTATCTGTTCTTATCAGTTTAATATCTGATACGTCCCCTATTTGGGGACCATATATTAAATGGATTTTTGGAACAGGGAGATGGAAGAAGAGCTTGCTCTGTCCACTCCACGCATTGACCCGTTATTGCAGTATCTCCGGGACCAGTGCACTCCTTCTCTGATCCAGTTTCTAAAAACAGATTGAATTGAAATCAGCGCGAGTTGTCTTTTAACCCTTTATGGGAATTGATTTCAGGGTCAAAGAAGCACTTTTCTCAGGCCAAGTGTAGCATTTTGTTTGATTTCTCCTGGCCAATTGCAACATTTTCTGCGCCTTGCCTGGCCTTGCTTTCACCTATGTCTGTCAAACATTGCATTGCATTCAATATGCAATCAATCAATCAATCAATCAATCAATCAATCAATTTGTCTTTACTGGTTGCTGCAACAGGTGTGTTAAGATTTAGGCCTTTCTTACAGTGTTGCAAATATACTGTGTCGGCTACCAAACTAGGCCCCTGCTGTCTGTCAGCACTTGCTATTTAAATTGAAGCATTCAATGAGTAGTTCTGCCATACATACTGCATTTCTGACCGCAGGAATTCTTTTTTGAAACATTGTCTCCCTCTTGTGGACCACCGGTTTTTCAATGCGTTGTATTATATGCATTTTTAAAAGAAAAAAAGTAAGTAAAAATGGTGCCTGTGCTGATCTTGAATAGGCTTGTCTTGTCCATCTACACCTGTGTGTGTGTGAGCATTCTAATGCTTTTCACCAACCAGGTGCGCTGCCTGCAGTAGATAGAATCTTAGCACGGAACATTCATGTGCTGTCACAATGGGGCTGGCTGGAGGGTGTGGTCAAAGTAGGCGGAGTTATGCAGATTCAAAACGCGTCGTGCACAGCTTGAACAAACACTCACACACAGACAGACAGACAGACAGACACACACACTCTCCGTCTCTCACACACAGACACACATACACAGCAGAACTGTCATTGACAGCAGAACTGTCATTGAGAAGGCCTCCCTCCAGAGTTTCTGAAAATGTCCTCCCTGCGGCAATCTTTTGCTCTGTCTCCACAATGGGTATTGGTGGTAGGCCTTGGTGCGGCCCACGGGGCGCAGCGGCTTCGGTATCGCTTCTCGGCCTTTTGGCTAAGATCAAGTGTAGTATCTGTTCTTATCAGTTTAATATCTGATACGTCCCCTATTTGGGGACCATATATTAAATGGATTTTTGGAACAGGGAGATGGAAGAAGAGCTTGCTCTGTCCACTCCACGCATTGACCCGTTATTGCAGTATCTCCGGGACCAGTGCACTCCTTCTCTGATCCAGTTTCTAAAAACAGATTGAATTGAAATCAGCGCGAGTTGTCTTTTAACCCTTTATGGGAATTGATTTCAGGGTCAAAGAAGCACTTTTCTCAGGCCAAGTGTAGCATTTTGTTTGATTTCTCCTGGCCAATTGCAACATTTTCTGCGCCTTGCCTGGCCTTGCTTTCACCTATGTCTGTCAAACATTGCATTGCATTCAATATGCAATCAATCAATCAATCAATCAATCAATCAATCAATTTGTCTTTACTGGTTGCTGCAACAGGTGTGTTAAGATTTAGGCCTTTCTTACAGTGTTGCAAATATACTGTGTCGGCTACCAAACTAGGCCCCTGCTGTCTGTCAGCACTTGCTATTTAAATTGAAGCATTCAATGAGTAGTTCTGCCATACATACTGCATTTCTGACCGCAGGAATTCTTTTTTGAAACATTGTCTCCCTCTTGTGGACCACCGGTTTTTCAATGCGTTGTATTATATGCATTTTTAAAAGAAAAAAAGTAAGTAAAAATGGTGCCTGTGCTGATCTTGAATAGGCTTGTCTTGTCCATCTACACCTGTGTGTGTGTGAGCATTCTAATGCTTTTCACCAACCAGGTGCGCTGCCTGCAGTAGATAGAATCTTAGCACGGAACATTCATGTGCTGTCACAATGGGGCTGGCTGGAGGGTGTGGTCAAAGTAGGCGGAGTTATGCAGATTCAAAACGCGTCGTGCACAGCTTGAACAAACACTCACACACAGACAGACAGACAGACAGACACACACACTCTCCGTCTCTCACACACAGACACACATACACAGCAGAACTGTCATTGACAGCAGAACTGTCATTGAGAAGGCCTCCCTCCAGAGTTTCTGAAAATGTCCTCCCTGCGGCAATCTTTTGCTCTGTCTCCACAATGGGTATTGGTGGTAGGCCTTGGTGCGGCCCACGGGGCGCAGCGGCTTCGGTATCGCTTCTCGGCCTTTTGGCTAAGATCAAGTGTAGTATCTGTTCTTATCAGTTTAATATCTGATACGTCCCCTATTTGGGGACCATATATTAAATGGATTTTTGGAACAGGGAGATGGAAGAAGAGCTTGCTCTGTCCACTCCACGCATTGACCCGTTATTGCAGTATCTCCGGGACCAGTGCACTCCTTCTCTGATCCAGTTTCTAAAAACAGATTGAATTGAAATCAGCGCGAGTTGTCTTTTAACCCTTTATGGGAATTGATTTCAGGGTCAAAGAAGCACTTTTCTCAGGCCAAGTGTAGCATTTTGTTTGATTTCTCCTGGCCAATTGCAACATTTTCTGCGCCTTGCCTGGCCTTGCTTTCACCTATGTCTGTCAAACATTGCATTGCATTCAATATGCAATCAATCAATCAATCAATCAATCAATCAATCAATTTGTCTTTACTGGTTGCTGCAACAGGTGTGTTAAGATTTAGGCCTTTCTTACAGTGTTGCAAATATACTGTGTCGGCTACCAAACTAGGCCCCTGCTGTCTGTCAGCACTTGCTATTTAAATTGAAGCATTCAATGAGTAGTTCTGCCATACATACTGCATTTCTGACCGCAGGAATTCTTTTTTGAAACATTGTCTCCCTCTTGTGGACCACCGGTTTTTCAATGCGTTGTATTATATGCATTTTTAAAAGAAAAAAAGTAAGTAAAAATGGTGCCTGTGCTGATCTTGAATAGGCTTGTCTTGTCCATCTACACCTGTGTGTGTGTGAGCATTCTAATGCTTTTCACCAACCAGGTGCGCTGCCTGCAGTAGATAGAATCTTAGCACGGAACATTCATGTGCTGTCACAATGGGGCTGGCTGGAGGGTGTGGTCAAAGTAGGCGGAGTTATGCAGATTCAAAACGCGTCGTGCACAGCTTGAACAAACACTCACACACAGACAGACAGACAGACAGACACACACACTCTCCGTCTCTCACACACAGACACACATACACAGCAGAACTGTCATTGACAGCAGAACTGTCATTGAGAAGGCCTCCCTCCAGAGTTTCTGAAAATGTCCTCCCTGCGGCAATCTTTTGCTCTGTCTCCACAATGGGTATTGGTGGTAGGCCTTGGTGCGGCCCACGGGGCGCAGCGGCTTCGGTATCGCTTCTCGGCCTTTTGGCTAAGATCAAGTGTAGTATCTGTTCTTATCAGTTTAATATCTGATACGTCCCCTATTTGGGGACCATATATTAAATGGATTTTTGGAACAGGGAGATGGAAGAAGAGCTTGCTCTGTCCACTCCACGCATTGACCCGTTATTGCAGTATCTCCGGGACCAGTGCACTCCTTCTCTGATCCAGTTTCTAAAAACAGATTGAATTGAAATCAGCGCGAGTTGTCTTTTAACCCTTTATGGGAATTGATTTCAGGGTCAAAGAAGCACTTTTCTCAGGCCAAGTGTAGCATTTTGTTTGATTTCTCCTGGCCAATTGCAACATTTTCTGCGCCTTGCCTGGCCTTGCTTTCACCTATGTCTGTCAAACATTGCATTGCATTCAATATGCAATCAATCAATCAATCAATCAATCAATCAATCAATTTGTCTTTACTGGTTGCTGCAACAGGTGTGTTAAGATTTAGGCCTTTCTTACAGTGTTGCAAATATACTGTGTCGGCTACCAAACTAGGCCCCTGCTGTCTGTCAGCACTTGCTATTTAAATTGAAGCATTCAATGAGTAGTTCTGCCATACATACTGCATTTCTGACCGCAGGAATTCTTTTTTGAAACATTGTCTCCCTCTTGTGGACCACCGGTTTTTCAATGCGTTGTATTATATGCATTTTTAAAAGAAAAAAAGTAAGTAAAAATGGTGCCTGTGCTGATCTTGAATAGGCTTGTCTTGTCCATCTACACCTGTGTGTGTGTGAGCATTCTAATGCTTTTCACCAACCAGGTGCGCTGCCTGCAGTAGATAGAATCTTAGCACGGAACATTCATGTGCTGTCACAATGGGGCTGGCTGGAGGGTGTGGTCAAAGTAGGCGGAGTTATGCAGATTCAAAACGCGTCGTGCACAGCTTGAACAAACACTCACACACAGACAGACAGACAGACAGACACACACACTCTCCGTCTCTCACACACAGACACACATACACAGCAGAACTGTCATTGACAGCAGAACTGTCATTGAGAAGGCCTCCCTCCAGAGTTTCTGAAAATGTCCTCCCTGCGGCAATCTTTTGCTCTGTCTCCACAATGGGTATTGGTGGTAGGCCTTGGTGCGGCCCACGGGGCGCAGCGGCTTCGGTATCGCTTCTCGGCCTTTTGGCTAAGATCAAGTGTAGTATCTGTTCTTATCAGTTTAATATCTGATACGTCCCCTATTTGGGGACCATATATTAAATGGATTTTTGGAACAGGGAGATGGAAGAAGAGCTTGCTCTGTCCACTCCACGCATTGACCCGTTATTGCAGTATCTCCGGGACCAGTGCACTCCTTCTCTGATCCAGTTTCTAAAAACAGATTGAATTGAAATCAGCGCGAGTTGTCTTTTAACCCTTTATGGGAATTGATTTCAGGGTCAAAGAAGCACTTTTCTCAGGCCAAGTGTAGCATTTTGTTTGATTTCTCCTGGCCAATTGCAACATTTTCTGCGCCTTGCCTGGCCTTGCTTTCACCTATGTCTGTCAAACATTGCATTGCATTCAATATGCAATCAATCAATCAATCAATCAATCAATCAATCAATTTGTCTTTACTGGTTGCTGCAACAGGTGTGTTAAGATTTAGGCCTTTCTTACAGTGTTGCAAATATACTGTGTCGGCTACCAAACTAGGCCCCTGCTGTCTGTCAGCACTTGCTATTTAAATTGAAGCATTCAATGAGTAGTTCTGCCATACATACTGCATTTCTGACCGCAGGAATTCTTTTTTGAAACATTGTCTCCCTCTTGTGGACCACCGGTTTTTCAATGCGTTGTATTATATGCATTTTTAAAAGAAAAAAAGTAAGTAAAAATGGTGCCTGTGCTGATCTTGAATAGGCTTGTCTTGTCCATCTACACCTGTGTGTGTGTGAGCATTCTAATGCTTTTCACCAACCAGGTGCGCTGCCTGCAGTAGATAGAATCTTAGCACGGAACATTCATGTGCTGTCACAATGGGGCTGGCTGGAGGGTGTGGTCAAAGTAGGCGGAGTTATGCAGATTCAAAACGCGTCGTGCACAGCTTGAACAAACACTCACACACAGACAGACAGACAGACAGACACACACACTCTCCGTCTCTCACACACAGACACACATACACAGCAGAACTGTCATTGACAGCAGAACTGTCATTGAGAAGGCCTCCCTCCAGAGTTTCTGAAAATGTCCTCCCTGCGGCAATCTTTTGCTCTGTCTCCACAATGGGTATTGGTGGTAGGCCTTGGTGCGGCCCACGGGGCGCAGCGGCTTCGGTATCGCTTCTCGGCCTTTTGGCTAAGATCAAGTGTAGTATCTGTTCTTATCAGTTTAATATCTGATACGTCCCCTATTTGGGGACCATATATTAAATGGATTTTTGGAACAGGGAGATGGAAGAAGAGCTTGCTCTGTCCACTCCACGCATTGACCCGTTATTGCAGTATCTCCGGGACCAGTGCACTCCTTCTCTGATCCAGTTTCTAAAAACAGATTGAATTGAAATCAGCGCGAGTTGTCTTTTAACCCTTTATGGGAATTGATTTCAGGGTCAAAGAAGCACTTTTCTCAGGCCAAGTGTAGCATTTTGTTTGATTTCTCCTGGCCAATTGCAACATTTTCTGCGCCTTGCCTGGCCTTGCTTTCACCTATGTCTGTCAAACATTGCATTGCATTCAATATGCAATCAATCAATCAATCAATCAATCAATCAATCAATTTGTCTTTACTGGTTGCTGCAACAGGTGTGTTAAGATTTAGGCCTTTCTTACAGTGTTGCAAATATACTGTGTCGGCTACCAAACTAGGCCCCTGCTGTCTGTCAGCACTTGCTATTTAAATTGAAGCATTCAATGAGTAGTTCTGCCATACATACTGCATTTCTGACCGCAGGAATTCTTTTTTGAAACATTGTCTCCCTCTTGTGGACCACCGGTTTTTCAATGCGTTGTATTATATGCATTTTTAAAAGAAAAAAAGTAAGTAAAAATGGTGCCTGTGCTGATCTTGAATAGGCTTGTCTTGTCCATCTACACCTGTGTGTGTGTGAGCATTCTAATGCTTTTCACCAACCAGGTGCGCTGCCTGCAGTAGATAGAATCTTAGCACGGAACATTCATGTGCTGTCACAATGGGGCTGGCTGGAGGGTGTGGTCAAAGTAGGCGGAGTTATGCAGATTCAAAACGCGTCGTGCACAGCTTGAACAAACACTCACACACAGACAGACAGACAGACAGACACACACACTCTCCGTCTCTCACACACAGACACACATACACAGCAGAACTGTCATTGACAGCAGAACTGTCATTGAGAAGGCCTCCCTCCAGAGTTTCTGAAAATGTCCTCCCTGCGGCAATCTTTTGCTCTGTCTCCACAATGGGTATTGGTGGTAGGCCTTGGTGCGGCCCACGGGGCGCAGCGGCTTCGGTATCGCTTCTCGGCCTTTTGGCTAAGATCAAGTGTAGTATCTGTTCTTATCAGTTTAATATCTGATACGTCCCCTATTTGGGGACCATATATTAAATGGATTTTTGGAACAGGGAGATGGAAGAAGAGCTTGCTCTGTCCACTCCACGCATTGACCCGTTATTGCAGTATCTCCGGGACCAGTGCACTCCTTCTCTGATCCAGTTTCTAAAAACAGATTGAATTGAAATCAGCGCGAGTTGTCTTTTAACCCTTTATGGGAATTGATTTCAGGGTCAAAGAAGCACTTTTCTCAGGCCAAGTGTAGCATTTTGTTTGATTTCTCCTGGCCAATTGCAACATTTTCTGCGCCTTGCCTGGCCTTGCTTTCACCTATGTCTGTCAAACATTGCATTGCATTCAATATGCAATCAATCAATCAATCAATCAATCAATCAATCAATTTGTCTTTACTGGTTGCTGCAACAGGTGTGTTAAGATTTAGGCCTTTCTTACAGTGTTGCAAATATACTGTGTCGGCTACCAAACTAGGCCCCTGCTGTCTGTCAGCACTTGCTATTTAAATTGAAGCATTCAATGAGTAGTTCTGCCATACATACTGCATTTCTGACCGCAGGAATTCTTTTTTGAAACATTGTCTCCCTCTTGTGGACCACCGGTTTTTCAATGCGTTGTATTATATGCATTTTTAAAAGAAAAAAAGTAAGTAAAAATGGTGCCTGTGCTGATCTTGAATAGGCTTGTCTTGTCCATCTACACCTGTGTGTGTGTGAGCATTCTAATGCTTTTCACCAACCAGGTGCGCTGCCTGCAGTAGATAGAATCTTAGCACGGAACATTCATGTGCTGTCACAATGGGGCTGGCTGGAGGGTGTGGTCAAAGTAGGCGGAGTTATGCAGATTCAAAACGCGTCGTGCACAGCTTGAACAAACACTCACACACAGACAGACAGACAGACAGACACACACACTCTCCGTCTCTCACACACAGACACACATACACAGCAGAACTGTCATTGACAGCAGAACTGTCATTGAGAAGGCCTCCCTCCAGAGTTTCTGAAAATGTCCTCCCTGCGGCAATCTTTTGCTCTGTCTCCACAATGGGTATTGGTGGTAGGCCTTGGTGCGGCCCACGGGGCGCAGCGGCTTCGGTATCGCTTCTCGGCCTTTTGGCTAAGATCAAGTGTAGTATCTGTTCTTATCAGTTTAATATCTGATACGTCCCCTATTTGGGGACCATATATTAAATGGATTTTTGGAACAGGGAGATGGAAGAAGAGCTTGCTCTGTCCACTCCACGCATTGACCCGTTATTGCAGTATCTCCGGGACCAGTGCACTCCTTCTCTGATCCAGTTTCTAAAAACAGATTGAATTGAAATCAGCGCGAGTTGTCTTTTAACCCTTTATGGGAATTGATTTCAGGGTCAAAGAAGCACTTTTCTCAGGCCAAGTGTAGCATTTTGTTTGATTTCTCCTGGCCAATTGCAACATTTTCTGCGCCTTGCCTGGCCTTGCTTTCACCTATGTCTGTCAAACATTGCATTGCATTCAATATGCAATCAATCAATCAATCAATCAATCAATCAATCAATTTGTCTTTACTGGTTGCTGCAACAGGTGTGTTAAGATTTAGGCCTTTCTTACAGTGTTGCAAATATACTGTGTCGGCTACCAAACTAGGCCCCTGCTGTCTGTCAGCACTTGCTATTTAAATTGAAGCATTCAATGAGTAGTTCTGCCATACATACTGCATTTCTGACCGCAGGAATTCTTTTTTGAAACATTGTCTCCCTCTTGTGGACCACCGGTTTTTCAATGCGTTGTATTATATGCATTTTTAAAAGAAAAAAAGTAAGTAAAAATGGTGCCTGTGCTGATCTTGAATAGGCTTGTCTTGTCCATCTACACCTGTGTGTGTGTGAGCATTCTAATGCTTTTCACCAACCAGGTGCGCTGCCTGCAGTAGATAGAATCTTAGCACGGAACATTCATGTGCTGTCACAATGGGGCTGGCTGGAGGGTGTGGTCAAAGTAGGCGGAGTTATGCAGATTCAAAACGCGTCGTGCACAGCTTGAACAAACACTCACACACAGACAGACAGACAGACAGACACACACACTCTCCGTCTCTCACACACAGACACACATACACAGCAGAACTGTCATTGACAGCAGAACTGTCATTGAGAAGGCCTCCCTCCAGAGTTTCTGAAAATGTCCTCCCTGCGGCAATCTTTTGCTCTGTCTCCACAATGGGTATTGGTGGTAGGCCTTGGTGCGGCCCACGGGGCGCAGCGGCTTCGGTATCGCTTCTCGGCCTTTTGGCTAAGATCAAGTGTAGTATCTGTTCTTATCAGTTTAATATCTGATACGTCCCCTATTTGGGGACCATATATTAAATGGATTTTTGGAACAGGGAGATGGAAGAAGAGCTTGCTCTGTCCACTCCACGCATTGACCCGTTATTGCAGTATCTCCGGGACCAGTGCACTCCTTCTCTGATCCAGTTTCTAAAAACAGATTGAATTGAAATCAGCGCGAGTTGTCTTTTAACCCTTTATGGGAATTGATTTCAGGGTCAAAGAAGCACTTTTCTCAGGCCAAGTGTAGCATTTTGTTTGATTTCTCCTGGCCAATTGCAACATTTTCTGCGCCTTGCCTGGCCTTGCTTTCACCTATGTCTGTCAAACATTGCATTGCATTCAATATGCAATCAATCAATCAATCAATCAATCAATCAATCAATTTGTCTTTACTGGTTGCTGCAACAGGTGTGTTAAGATTTAGGCCTTTCTTACAGTGTTGCAAATATACTGTGTCGGCTACCAAACTAGGCCCCTGCTGTCTGTCAGCACTTGCTATTTAAATTGAAGCATTCAATGAGTAGTTCTGCCATACATACTGCATTTCTGACCGCAGGAATTCTTTTTTGAAACATTGTCTCCCTCTTGTGGACCACCGGTTTTTCAATGCGTTGTATTATATGCATTTTTAAAAGAAAAAAAGTAAGTAAAAATGGTGCCTGTGCTGATCTTGAATAGGCTTGTCTTGTCCATCTACACCTGTGTGTGTGTGAGCATTCTAATGCTTTTCACCAACCAGGTGCGCTGCCTGCAGTAGATAGAATCTTAGCACGGAACATTCATGTGCTGTCACAATGGGGCTGGCTGGAGGGTGTGGTCAAAGTAGGCGGAGTTATGCAGATTCAAAACGCGTCGTGCACAGCTTGAACAAACACTCACACACAGACAGACAGACAGACAGACACACACACTCTCCGTCTCTCACACACAGACACACATACACAGCAGAACTGTCATTGACAGCAGAACTGTCATTGAGAAGGCCTCCCTCCAGAGTTTCTGAAAATGTCCTCCCTGCGGCAATCTTTTGCTCTGTCTCCACAATGGGTATTGGTGGTAGGCCTTGGTGCGGCCCACGGGGCGCAGCGGCTTCGGTATCGCTTCTCGGCCTTTTGGCTAAGATCAAGTGTAGTATCTGTTCTTATCAGTTTAATATCTGATACGTCCCCTATTTGGGGACCATATATTAAATGGATTTTTGGAACAGGGAGATGGAAGAAGAGCTTGCTCTGTCCACTCCACGCATTGACCCGTTATTGCAGTATCTCCGGGACCAGTGCACTCCTTCTCTGATCCAGTTTCTAAAAACAGATTGAATTGAAATCAGCGCGAGTTGTCTTTTAACCCTTTATGGGAATTGATTTCAGGGTCAAAGAAGCACTTTTCTCAGGCCAAGTGTAGCATTTTGTTTGATTTCTCCTGGCCAATTGCAACATTTTCTGCGCCTTGCCTGGCCTTGCTTTCACCTATGTCTGTCAAACATTGCATTGCATTCAATATGCAATCAATCAATCAATCAATCAATCAATCAATCAATTTGTCTTTACTGGTTGCTGCAACAGGTGTGTTAAGATTTAGGCCTTTCTTACAGTGTTGCAAATATACTGTGTCGGCTACCAAACTAGGCCCCTGCTGTCTGTCAGCACTTGCTATTTAAATTGAAGCATTCAATGAGTAGTTCTGCCATACATACTGCATTTCTGACCGCAGGAATTCTTTTTTGAAACATTGTCTCCCTCTTGTGGACCACCGGTTTTTCAATGCGTTGTATTATATGCATTTTTAAAAGAAAAAAAGTAAGTAAAAATGGTGCCTGTGCTGATCTTGAATAGGCTTGTCTTGTCCATCTACACCTGTGTGTGTGTGAGCATTCTAATGCTTTTCACCAACCAGGTGCGCTGCCTGCAGTAGATAGAATCTTAGCACGGAACATTCATGTGCTGTCACAATGGGGCTGGCTGGAGGGTGTGGTCAAAGTAGGCGGAGTTATGCAGATTCAAAACGCGTCGTGCACAGCTTGAACAAACACTCACACACAGACAGACAGACAGACAGACACACACACTCTCCGTCTCTCACACACAGACACACATACACAGCAGAACTGTCATTGACAGCAGAACTGTCATTGAGAAGGCCTCCCTCCAGAGTTTCTGAAAATGTCCTCCCTGCGGCAATCTTTTGCTCTGTCTCCACAATGGGTATTGGTGGTAGGCCTTGGTGCGGCCCACGGGGCGCAGCGGCTTCGGTATCGCTTCTCGGCCTCATGGCTGCGATCAATCAGTCTAACTGAGAGATTGTAGTCAGGTCGGGTGCTTTCGGTACCCTCTCTCTCGGCCTGGGGGGATCGCTCCTCTTCGGAGGGGCTTCACCCCCCTGCTGCTATAGGGAGAGAGGATTAGTCCGGAGCAACGAGTTGCGATCGCCTTAAAAAGGGCGCTAGCCTTTTTTTTCTTGTGTGCTTACAGCTGGAGTTCTTTTTCGGAAGGATGCCGGCTACACTTACCTTTGCATCGGGAGAACCCCGGATGAGGAACACGGTCCGTATCGAGGTCTTGGAGAGATACCGGAAGGAGAAAGAAATCCGCTACGTTTGCAACACCGTCCTTCTTGGGATCCTGGAGTTCGGCAGAGAGGACATCTTCTGTTTTCAGGACAATGAGCAGAAAGGTACTTATACTATTACCTTTAGGAGCCATGGTTGTTGTCAGCAGTTGGTCCAAAAGGTGAATGACAACATCTGTGCTGATGAACTGGAGGGCCTGGTCTTCTCCCTGCTTTTCGTCCAAGAGGAGGTACAAATGATTGTTTTCTTTCCAAATCCTTTTGTTGAAGTATTGGACATTTTAACCTGTTTGCGTCGCTATTGCGATGAAGTAACCTTTCAAGGGAATGTTAAAAACGCCGTTGGTTTCTGGTGTGGCAAGCGGAAATTCCTGGTGCGGCTGAAGAAAAATCCTGAGGGCTTTGGAGGAACAGAGCATCCCCCCTCTACCATCACCATTGGGAAGAGCCGTGGCTACTTATTCTACACAGGTATGCCTATGTATTGCAGGAACTGTGGCAAGATGGGGCATACCCAAGGTAATTGTGTGGAAAGAAGGGCTTTCCGCTGCAATAATTGTGGCCAACTCGGACACTTAATGAAGGATTGCCCTCAAAAGAAGGCTTGTAACCTATGCGGGGAGGATGGACATATGTTCCGAGGATGCCCACATAGGACCAAAGTCCGTACGTATGCAGAGGCGGCTGAGAGACCCGTGCCAAGGCAGGAACCAGCTATTGTCCCGGTCCATGCTGTGCTGAATATCCCAGAGACCGGAGTAAGGCCTGAGCCAAGTCCCACTGTTCCTACAGCAGGGGAGGCGGCTGAGAAGGCCAAGGGCGCAGAGGAGAAGGTGGGGACGGAGCAGGAGTGTGGTGGCCCTCAGGGAGGCCCTCCTGTGTCGAAGTCCCGGAAAAAGGGCGGAGGGCGGACCACCCAGAGACTGGAGCAGGGGGACTCTCCCGTTGGGGAGGTAACCCTTGTGTCGAAGGTCTCGAATGAGACTGGTGTGTTGGAGCAGAGCGCCCCCACTATGTTGGCGGTGGGGGGCACTGTGGCGAAGACCCCAGTCTTTCCCAGGGACTCGAGCCAGCAGACCACAGTTTTTTCTCCTACAGGTGATGGTGTGGATACGGTCATCGTGTCAGATCTGGAGGTCCCCCAGGAAGTAAGAGGCCATGTAGCTATCACAGAGGACGACTGCACGAGTGAGCTGTCTGAGCCGTCTGGAAAGAAGCTGCGGGGGGATACTCTTCTGGAGGCCAATCCAGAATCTCCGGATGTGTGTTTTCCCAGCGGAGACATGTGGCTGAACACGGACTCTTCTGGGTATCCACTGCCTGGTTCCTCGGATCCCCAGAACATTGACTCTCTTCCTTCACTGCCAGAAGTGATTGATGATTACATGGAAACCATTGAGGATAGCTCTCCTCCCCCATGACATAAATGCCATCCATGAGGTGTCTCTCACTTAATGTGAGATCTCTAAAGAGCCCTGTCCGCAGGGCTGCTCTTTTTGATTTTTTTGAAACATTAGACTTTGACATATGTTTTTTACAGGAGTGTGGTCTGCAGCATGGAATCCGGTATAACGAGATAAAAAAGGACTGGAAACTAGGGCCCTCTGTATGGTCGGGCTCAAACGAGAACAAGTCTGCTGGTGTGGGTCTGCTCTGCCGAGGTAATAACATCATCATCTCCTCTGTTACTGAGATTGTACCCGGCAGAGCTATCCTAGTACATTTGTGTTTTAATAATTTTAATTTCCGTGTCATTAATGTGTACGCTCCACCAGATAAACAGGAGCGTATACGTTTGTTTGAAATTTTACCGGTTTTCTGTGTAGGGTCATCTCCTCTCTTAATAGCCGGGGATTTTAATTGCCTGAATGTGAATGAGCGCCGAGGAGGGGGTGACCCAATCCGTAAGATAGATAAGTCGTGTTTTTTACTAAATAGCTTGCAGACTGATTTTAAGTTATGCGATGCCTGGAGGTCGCTTTCGCCGACGGACCCAGGATTTACATGGTCCGGTCGGGGAGTGGCTTCCAGGATCGATTTTATGTTTTTATCTGAGGATTTTAGCCCTGTACAATTTGTTTTAATGCCTAATTTATTCTCTGATCATAAAATTTTAAGCTTAAAGATAGAGTATCAAGGAGAGCTGAGGATAAATAGAGGTTTATGGCGCCTGGGAGTCCATTTGCTGGAAGACCCTCAGGTGAGGTTAGACTTCTGTAACGCCTACCAGGAATGGAGACAGCTAAGGCCTCCATATATTAAAATCCTATCCTGGTGGGAAGTGATCAAAGATAAAATAAGGGTTTTTTTTATCAGGGCTGGAAAGAGGAAGGCGCGGCTGAAAAAGCAGATTTATGTAAATTTAAATATGAGACTGCAAACTCTCCATAAATTTAAAGAGATAGGACTAGAGGTGGAAGATGATATTGCAAGCCTAAAAACTGAAATACAATTGTGCCTAGATCAAAAAGGTAAAGAAATAATTTTTAATTCCAAAGTGAAACATTTAGAAGAAGGTGAGAAGTGTACACGTTTCTTTTTTAAAAAAGTGATGGAGAAAAAGGAGACGATCACCTGTCTTGATGGAGAAACAACTGTGGAAGGTATGAAGAAGGTGGCTTTTAATTTTTATAGAGACCTTTTTAGTAAAAAAAGTGTAAATAATGTGTTTTTACAAGATGCTCTTAATATCCTAGATTTTAAGTTGAGTTCTGTAGACCAGGGGTTTTTAATAGATGATGTCAGCATGGAAGAACTTTTTAGTGTTTTTAAAAGTTTTTCAAAAGGGAAAGCCCCAGGAGCAGATGGTCTACCTGTTGAATTTTATTTGACTTTTTGGGATGTTTTAAAGGAGGATCTTTTAGCACTTTTTAAAGAGGTTTTTATGTGTTCAGAGCTGCCTAAGTCATGGAGGAGGGGGATAGTGTCCTTAATTTATAAGAAAAAGGGCGCTCGTGATGACCTCAGGAATTGGAGGCCTATCACCCTCCTCAACATGGATTATAAAGTTTTAGCCAAAATTATTGCTTGTCGTTTTAAAACTGTTATTAATAAACTGATACAACCCGAACAAGTATGTGGAGTACCAGGGAGGAATATTGCTGAGATTTTAAATGTGATCAGAGATGTAATATGGTACTCTAGGGATAGAAATCAAAGCCTGGCCCTGTTGGCGCTGGACTTTGAAAAGGCGTTTGACAGGGTCTCGCATGAGTATCTTTTTAAAGTTTTAAAACAAATGGCGATCCCCGACATGTTTTTATCTCGTATTATGATTTTATATAATAATGTGTTTTCTCAAATTTCTGTCAATGGTTTTTTAACAGATTTTATCCCGTTGGAATCCGGAGTGAAGCAGGGGTGTCCATTATCCCCAATTCTTTTTATTTGTGCTATGGAACCCCTGCTGTGTATGAT
This sequence comes from Ranitomeya variabilis, assembly GCF_051348905.1. Taxonomy (NCBI): domain Eukaryota; kingdom Metazoa; phylum Chordata; class Amphibia; order Anura; family Dendrobatidae; genus Ranitomeya; species Ranitomeya variabilis. The sequence continues at coordinate 607,140,203 of NC_135235.1, read as the reverse complement.
CCGGAGAGACAAAGTGGTCCGAGGGGTTCCTATTCCGGGTGGAGGAGGGGCCCAAGTCAAAGTATTTGCCTACATGGATGATGTTACTGCCATCTGTACAGATCCTGCTTCACTCCGGAGAGTGGTAATGTGCACCAATTTTTTTAGTCAGGCTTCAGGTTTTAAAATGAATTTTAATAAAACTGAATGTTTGATTTTGGGTTCCTGGGATACAAATGACCTACCAGCAGTAAAATTGAAGCACGACAATGTTAAAATCTTGGGAATTGTATTTGACGCTAAAAATGATGGACACGTGAGCTGGGAGGAGGTACAACATAAAATAGTGAAAAAACTCTCCTTCTGGAATTTGAGAAGCTTGTCAATTGAGGGAAAAATTTTAATCATTAAATCTGTTTTGTTGCCAATGATGCTTTATATTGCCATGGTATATCCTCCTTCTGAGTTGATGCTAAAAAAACTAACTCGATGTATCTTTATGTTCATTTGGGGATCAAAAATGGAAAAGCTGAGGCGAACGGAGATGTATAAAAAACAACAAAATGGAGGAAAAGATGTCCCTGACTTGCATCTGTATTTGTATGTAAATTTCTTTTGTTTTTGTTTTAAAGTTTTTAACACTAATTCTACTTTTAGTCTGTTTTTAAAATATACTTGTGGTTTTATTTTTAAAAAATGGTTCAGACCATGCTTATCAGCACCCATTTTATTATGCCCGCCCAAGCATTTTATTGTTTTAGAAAAGGTGATAAGGACTCATAAATTAAAGGACTTGGATGCCGATCTCCTTCTGGACAGAAGAAAATTGATGGTTCATCTGAGAAGAGAAGAAGGAGTGTCCCCTGTGAGCAACTTCTCATGGAGTAGATCCAAGCGTGTGTGGAGGAACGTCTTTGGGAAATTCTTGGCCAACACTCACAAAGACCTTGCATGGATGGCTGCCCGCCAGTGCCTCCCAACCAGAGACTTCCAGCATAGGAGAGGCCTGGCGGCGCGGGCAAAGTGCCCAAGAGACTCTTGCCGAGAGGATGAGACTGTTTTACACCTTTTTTGGAACTGCTGTTTTGCACAAGAACTTTGGGGGAAATTTGGGATACTTTTAAAATGGGTTTGTGGTCTTAAAGATTTTAGCTATGAGTATGTTTTATATGGACTTTTTAATTGCCCCACTACACACCAGTTCAAAATATGCTGGTGTATAATAAACTGTGCCAAAAATGCAATCTGGAAAGTGAGAAACATTCTACTTTTTAACCGTGATTTTATCTCTGTTAATGATTGTATTAAATTGGCTTTTAGTGAAATGTTTATTTATTTTTTAAAGGATGTTAAAGATGTGGGGAAGAAAGAAGCGAATCGTAGATGGTGTTTTTATATGTGGAATACTGTTTTATATTAAGTTGTTTCATGTTGTTGTATTTTATTATTGTAATTTTTTATGTTTCTTTTGCACAAAAGGTTTCAAATTTTCTTGTTCTATGTCTTATGACTAAATAAAATTTTGTTGAAACCTTATCTGTTCTTATCAGTTTAATATCTGATACGTCCCCTATTTGGGGACCATATATTAAATGGATTTTTGGAACAGGGAGATGGAAGAAGAGCTTGCTCTGTCCACTCCACGCATTGACCCGTTATTGCAGTATCTCCGGGACCAGTGCACTCCTTCTCTGATCCAGTTTCTAAAAACAGATTGAATTGAAATCAGCGCGAGTTGTCTTTTAACCCTTTATGGGAATTGATTTCAGGGTCAAAGAAGCACTTTTCTCAGGCCAAGTGTAGCATTTTGTTTGATTTCTCCTGGCCAATTGCAACATTTTCTGCGCCTTGCCTGGCCTTGCTTTCACCTATGTCTGTCAAACATTGCATTGCATTCAATATGCAATCAATCAATCAATCAATCAATCAATCAATCAATTTGTCTTTACTGGTTGCTGCAACAGGTGTGTTAAGATTTAGGCCTTTCTTACAGTGTTGCAAATATACTGTGTCGGCTACCAAACTAGGCCCCTGCTGTCTGTCAGCACTTGCTATTTAAATTGAAGCATTCAATGAGTAGTTCTGCCATACATACTGCATTTCTGACCGCAGGAATTCTTTTTTGAAACATTGTCTCCCTCTTGTGGACCACCGGTTTTTCAATGCGTTGTATTATATGCATTTTTAAAAGAAAAAAAGTAAGTAAAAATGGTGCCTGTGCTGATCTTGAATAGGCTTGTCTTGTCCATCTACACCTGTGTGTGTGTGAGCATTCTAATGCTTTTCACCAACCAGGTGCGCTGCCTGCAGTAGATAGAATCTTAGCACGGAACATTCATGTGCTGTCACAATGGGGCTGGCTGGAGGGTGTGGTCAAAGTAGGCGGAGTTATGCAGATTCAAAACGCGTCGTGCACAGCTTGAACAAACACTCACACACAGACAGACAGACAGACAGACACACACACTCTCCGTCTCTCACACACAGACACACATACACAGCAGAACTGTCATTGACAGCAGAACTGTCATTGAGAAGGCCTCCCTCCAGAGTTTCTGAAAATGTCCTCCCTGCGGCAATCTTTTGCTCTGTCTCCACAATGGGTATTGGTGGTAGGCCTTGGTGCGGCCCACGGGGCGCAGCGGCTTCGGTATCGCTTCTCGGCCTTTTGGCTAAGATCAAGTGTAGTATCTGTTCTTATCAGTTTAATATCTGATACGTCCCCTATTTGGGGACCATATATTAAATGGATTTTTGGAACAGGGAGATGGAAGAAGAGCTTGCTCTGTCCACTCCACGCATTGACCCGTTATTGCAGTATCTCCGGGACCAGTGCACTCCTTCTCTGATCCAGTTTCTAAAAACAGATTGAATTGAAATCAGCGCGAGTTGTCTTTTAACCCTTTATGGGAATTGATTTCAGGGTCAAAGAAGCACTTTTCTCAGGCCAAGTGTAGCATTTTGTTTGATTTCTCCTGGCCAATTGCAACATTTTCTGCGCCTTGCCTGGCCTTGCTTTCACCTATGTCTGTCAAACATTGCATTGCATTCAATATGCAATCAATCAATCAATCAATCAATCAATCAATCAATTTGTCTTTACTGGTTGCTGCAACAGGTGTGTTAAGATTTAGGCCTTTCTTACAGTGTTGCAAATATACTGTGTCGGCTACCAAACTAGGCCCCTGCTGTCTGTCAGCACTTGCTATTTAAATTGAAGCATTCAATGAGTAGTTCTGCCATACATACTGCATTTCTGACCGCAGGAATTCTTTTTTGAAACATTGTCTCCCTCTTGTGGACCACCGGTTTTTCAATGCGTTGTATTATATGCATTTTTAAAAGAAAAAAAGTAAGTAAAAATGGTGCCTGTGCTGATCTTGAATAGGCTTGTCTTGTCCATCTACACCTGTGTGTGTGTGAGCATTCTAATGCTTTTCACCAACCAGGTGCGCTGCCTGCAGTAGATAGAATCTTAGCACGGAACATTCATGTGCTGTCACAATGGGGCTGGCTGGAGGGTGTGGTCAAAGTAGGCGGAGTTATGCAGATTCAAAACGCGTCGTGCACAGCTTGAACAAACACTCACACACAGACAGACAGACAGACAGACACACACACTCTCCGTCTCTCACACACAGACACACATACACAGCAGAACTGTCATTGACAGCAGAACTGTCATTGAGAAGGCCTCCCTCCAGAGTTTCTGAAAATGTCCTCCCTGCGGCAATCTTTTGCTCTGTCTCCACAATGGGTATTGGTGGTAGGCCTTGGTGCGGCCCACGGGGCGCAGCGGCTTCGGTATCGCTTCTCGGCCTTTTGGCTAAGATCAAGTGTAGTATCTGTTCTTATCAGTTTAATATCTGATACGTCCCCTATTTGGGGACCATATATTAAATGGATTTTTGGAACAGGGAGATGGAAGAAGAGCTTGCTCTGTCCACTCCACGCATTGACCCGTTATTGCAGTATCTCCGGGACCAGTGCACTCCTTCTCTGATCCAGTTTCTAAAAACAGATTGAATTGAAATCAGCGCGAGTTGTCTTTTAACCCTTTATGGGAATTGATTTCAGGGTCAAAGAAGCACTTTTCTCAGGCCAAGTGTAGCATTTTGTTTGATTTCTCCTGGCCAATTGCAACATTTTCTGCGCCTTGCCTGGCCTTGCTTTCACCTATGTCTGTCAAACATTGCATTGCATTCAATATGCAATCAATCAATCAATCAATCAATCAATCAATCAATTTGTCTTTACTGGTTGCTGCAACAGGTGTGTTAAGATTTAGGCCTTTCTTACAGTGTTGCAAATATACTGTGTCGGCTACCAAACTAGGCCCCTGCTGTCTGTCAGCACTTGCTATTTAAATTGAAGCATTCAATGAGTAGTTCTGCCATACATACTGCATTTCTGACCGCAGGAATTCTTTTTTGAAACATTGTCTCCCTCTTGTGGACCACCGGTTTTTCAATGCGTTGTATTATATGCATTTTTAAAAGAAAAAAAGTAAGTAAAAATGGTGCCTGTGCTGATCTTGAATAGGCTTGTCTTGTCCATCTACACCTGTGTGTGTGTGAGCATTCTAATGCTTTTCACCAACCAGGTGCGCTGCCTGCAGTAGATAGAATCTTAGCACGGAACATTCATGTGCTGTCACAATGGGGCTGGCTGGAGGGTGTGGTCAAAGTAGGCGGAGTTATGCAGATTCAAAACGCGTCGTGCACAGCTTGAACAAACACTCACACACAGACAGACAGACAGACAGACACACACACTCTCCGTCTCTCACACACAGACACACATACACAGCAGAACTGTCATTGACAGCAGAACTGTCATTGAGAAGGCCTCCCTCCAGAGTTTCTGAAAATGTCCTCCCTGCGGCAATCTTTTGCTCTGTCTCCACAATGGGTATTGGTGGTAGGCCTTGGTGCGGCCCACGGGGCGCAGCGGCTTCGGTATCGCTTCTCGGCCTTTTGGCTAAGATCAAGTGTAGTATCTGTTCTTATCAGTTTAATATCTGATACGTCCCCTATTTGGGGACCATATATTAAATGGATTTTTGGAACAGGGAGATGGAAGAAGAGCTTGCTCTGTCCACTCCACGCATTGACCCGTTATTGCAGTATCTCCGGGACCAGTGCACTCCTTCTCTGATCCAGTTTCTAAAAACAGATTGAATTGAAATCAGCGCGAGTTGTCTTTTAACCCTTTATGGGAATTGATTTCAGGGTCAAAGAAGCACTTTTCTCAGGCCAAGTGTAGCATTTTGTTTGATTTCTCCTGGCCAATTGCAACATTTTCTGCGCCTTGCCTGGCCTTGCTTTCACCTATGTCTGTCAAACATTGCATTGCATTCAATATGCAATCAATCAATCAATCAATCAATCAATCAATCAATTTGTCTTTACTGGTTGCTGCAACAGGTGTGTTAAGATTTAGGCCTTTCTTACAGTGTTGCAAATATACTGTGTCGGCTACCAAACTAGGCCCCTGCTGTCTGTCAGCACTTGCTATTTAAATTGAAGCATTCAATGAGTAGTTCTGCCATACATACTGCATTTCTGACCGCAGGAATTCTTTTTTGAAACATTGTCTCCCTCTTGTGGACCACCGGTTTTTCAATGCGTTGTATTATATGCATTTTTAAAAGAAAAAAAGTAAGTAAAAATGGTGCCTGTGCTGATCTTGAATAGGCTTGTCTTGTCCATCTACACCTGTGTGTGTGTGAGCATTCTAATGCTTTTCACCAACCAGGTGCGCTGCCTGCAGTAGATAGAATCTTAGCACGGAACATTCATGTGCTGTCACAATGGGGCTGGCTGGAGGGTGTGGTCAAAGTAGGCGGAGTTATGCAGATTCAAAACGCGTCGTGCACAGCTTGAACAAACACTCACACACAGACAGACAGACAGACAGACACACACACTCTCCGTCTCTCACACACAGACACACATACACAGCAGAACTGTCATTGACAGCAGAACTGTCATTGAGAAGGCCTCCCTCCAGAGTTTCTGAAAATGTCCTCCCTGCGGCAATCTTTTGCTCTGTCTCCACAATGGGTATTGGTGGTAGGCCTTGGTGCGGCCCACGGGGCGCAGCGGCTTCGGTATCGCTTCTCGGCCTTTTGGCTAAGATCAAGTGTAGTATCTGTTCTTATCAGTTTAATATCTGATACGTCCCCTATTTGGGGACCATATATTAAATGGATTTTTGGAACAGGGAGATGGAAGAAGAGCTTGCTCTGTCCACTCCACGCATTGACCCGTTATTGCAGTATCTCCGGGACCAGTGCACTCCTTCTCTGATCCAGTTTCTAAAAACAGATTGAATTGAAATCAGCGCGAGTTGTCTTTTAACCCTTTATGGGAATTGATTTCAGGGTCAAAGAAGCACTTTTCTCAGGCCAAGTGTAGCATTTTGTTTGATTTCTCCTGGCCAATTGCAACATTTTCTGCGCCTTGCCTGGCCTTGCTTTCACCTATGTCTGTCAAACATTGCATTGCATTCAATATGCAATCAATCAATCAATCAATCAATCAATCAATCAATTTGTCTTTACTGGTTGCTGCAACAGGTGTGTTAAGATTTAGGCCTTTCTTACAGTGTTGCAAATATACTGTGTCGGCTACCAAACTAGGCCCCTGCTGTCTGTCAGCACTTGCTATTTAAATTGAAGCATTCAATGAGTAGTTCTGCCATACATACTGCATTTCTGACCGCAGGAATTCTTTTTTGAAACATTGTCTCCCTCTTGTGGACCACCGGTTTTTCAATGCGTTGTATTATATGCATTTTTAAAAGAAAAAAAGTAAGTAAAAATGGTGCCTGTGCTGATCTTGAATAGGCTTGTCTTGTCCATCTACACCTGTGTGTGTGTGAGCATTCTAATGCTTTTCACCAACCAGGTGCGCTGCCTGCAGTAGATAGAATCTTAGCACGGAACATTCATGTGCTGTCACAATGGGGCTGGCTGGAGGGTGTGGTCAAAGTAGGCGGAGTTATGCAGATTCAAAACGCGTCGTGCACAGCTTGAACAAACACTCACACACAGACAGACAGACAGACAGACACACACACTCTCCGTCTCTCACACACAGACACACATACACAGCAGAACTGTCATTGACAGCAGAACTGTCATTGAGAAGGCCTCCCTCCAGAGTTTCTGAAAATGTCCTCCCTGCGGCAATCTTTTGCTCTGTCTCCACAATGGGTATTGGTGGTAGGCCTTGGTGCGGCCCACGGGGCGCAGCGGCTTCGGTATCGCTTCTCGGCCTTTTGGCTAAGATCAAGTGTAGTATCTGTTCTTATCAGTTTAATATCTGATACGTCCCCTATTTGGGGACCATATATTAAATGGATTTTTGGAACAGGGAGATGGAAGAAGAGCTTGCTCTGTCCACTCCACGCATTGACCCGTTATTGCAGTATCTCCGGGACCAGTGCACTCCTTCTCTGATCCAGTTTCTAAAAACAGATTGAATTGAAATCAGCGCGAGTTGTCTTTTAACCCTTTATGGGAATTGATTTCAGGGTCAAAGAAGCACTTTTCTCAGGCCAAGTGTAGCATTTTGTTTGATTTCTCCTGGCCAATTGCAACATTTTCTGCGCCTTGCCTGGCCTTGCTTTCACCTATGTCTGTCAAACATTGCATTGCATTCAATATGCAATCAATCAATCAATCAATCAATCAATCAATCAATTTGTCTTTACTGGTTGCTGCAACAGGTGTGTTAAGATTTAGGCCTTTCTTACAGTGTTGCAAATATACTGTGTCGGCTACCAAACTAGGCCCCTGCTGTCTGTCAGCACTTGCTATTTAAATTGAAGCATTCAATGAGTAGTTCTGCCATACATACTGCATTTCTGACCGCAGGAATTCTTTTTTGAAACATTGTCTCCCTCTTGTGGACCACCGGTTTTTCAATGCGTTGTATTATATGCATTTTTAAAAGAAAAAAAGTAAGTAAAAATGGTGCCTGTGCTGATCTTGAATAGGCTTGTCTTGTCCATCTACACCTGTGTGTGTGTGAGCATTCTAATGCTTTTCACCAACCAGGTGCGCTGCCTGCAGTAGATAGAATCTTAGCACGGAACATTCATGTGCTGTCACAATGGGGCTGGCTGGAGGGTGTGGTCAAAGTAGGCGGAGTTATGCAGATTCAAAACGCGTCGTGCACAGCTTGAACAAACACTCACACACAGACAGACAGACAGACAGACACACACACTCTCCGTCTCTCACACACAGACACACATACACAGCAGAACTGTCATTGACAGCAGAACTGTCATTGAGAAGGCCTCCCTCCAGAGTTTCTGAAAATGTCCTCCCTGCGGCAATCTTTTGCTCTGTCTCCACAATGGGTATTGGTGGTAGGCCTTGGTGCGGCCCACGGGGCGCAGCGGCTTCGGTATCGCTTCTCGGCCTTTTGGCTAAGATCAAGTGTAGTATCTGTTCTTATCAGTTTAATATCTGATACGTCCCCTATTTGGGGACCATATATTAAATGGATTTTTGGAACAGGGAGATGGAAGAAGAGCTTGCTCTGTCCACTCCACGCATTGACCCGTTATTGCAGTATCTCCGGGACCAGTGCACTCCTTCTCTGATCCAGTTTCTAAAAACAGATTGAATTGAAATCAGCGCGAGTTGTCTTTTAACCCTTTATGGGAATTGATTTCAGGGTCAAAGAAGCACTTTTCTCAGGCCAAGTGTAGCATTTTGTTTGATTTCTCCTGGCCAATTGCAACATTTTCTGCGCCTTGCCTGGCCTTGCTTTCACCTATGTCTGTCAAACATTGCATTGCATTCAATATGCAATCAATCAATCAATCAATCAATCAATCAATCAATTTGTCTTTACTGGTTGCTGCAACAGGTGTGTTAAGATTTAGGCCTTTCTTACAGTGTTGCAAATATACTGTGTCGGCTACCAAACTAGGCCCCTGCTGTCTGTCAGCACTTGCTATTTAAATTGAAGCATTCAATGAGTAGTTCTGCCATACATACTGCATTTCTGACCGCAGGAATTCTTTTTTGAAACATTGTCTCCCTCTTGTGGACCACCGGTTTTTCAATGCGTTGTATTATATGCATTTTTAAAAGAAAAAAAGTAAGTAAAAATGGTGCCTGTGCTGATCTTGAATAGGCTTGTCTTGTCCATCTACACCTGTGTGTGTGTGAGCATTCTAATGCTTTTCACCAACCAGGTGCGCTGCCTGCAGTAGATAGAATCTTAGCACGGAACATTCATGTGCTGTCACAATGGGGCTGGCTGGAGGGTGTGGTCAAAGTAGGCGGAGTTATGCAGATTCAAAACGCGTCGTGCACAGCTTGAACAAACACTCACACACAGACAGACAGACAGACAGACACACACACTCTCCGTCTCTCACACACAGACACACATACACAGCAGAACTGTCATTGACAGCAGAACTGTCATTGAGAAGGCCTCCCTCCAGAGTTTCTGAAAATGTCCTCCCTGCGGCAATCTTTTGCTCTGTCTCCACAATGGGTATTGGTGGTAGGCCTTGGTGCGGCCCACGGGGCGCAGCGGCTTCGGTATCGCTTCTCGGCCTTTTGGCTAAGATCAAGTGTAGTATCTGTTCTTATCAGTTTAATATCTGATACGTCCCCTATTTGGGGACCATATATTAAATGGATTTTTGGAACAGGGAGATGGAAGAAGAGCTTGCTCTGTCCACTCCACGCATTGACCCGTTATTGCAGTATCTCCGGGACCAGTGCACTCCTTCTCTGATCCAGTTTCTAAAAACAGATTGAATTGAAATCAGCGCGAGTTGTCTTTTAACCCTTTATGGGAATTGATTTCAGGGTCAAAGAAGCACTTTTCTCAGGCCAAGTGTAGCATTTTGTTTGATTTCTCCTGGCCAATTGCAACATTTTCTGCGCCTTGCCTGGCCTTGCTTTCACCTATGTCTGTCAAACATTGCATTGCATTCAATATGCAATCAATCAATCAATCAATCAATCAATCAATCAATTTGTCTTTACTGGTTGCTGCAACAGGTGTGTTAAGATTTAGGCCTTTCTTACAGTGTTGCAAATATACTGTGTCGGCTACCAAACTAGGCCCCTGCTGTCTGTCAGCACTTGCTATTTAAATTGAAGCATTCAATGAGTAGTTCTGCCATACATACTGCATTTCTGACCGCAGGAATTCTTTTTTGAAACATTGTCTCCCTCTTGTGGACCACCGGTTTTTCAATGCGTTGTATTATATGCATTTTTAAAAGAAAAAAAGTAAGTAAAAATGGTGCCTGTGCTGATCTTGAATAGGCTTGTCTTGTCCATCTACACCTGTGTGTGTGTGAGCATTCTAATGCTTTTCACCAACCAGGTGCGCTGCCTGCAGTAGATAGAATCTTAGCACGGAACATTCATGTGCTGTCACAATGGGGCTGGCTGGAGGGTGTGGTCAAAGTAGGCGGAGTTATGCAGATTCAAAACGCGTCGTGCACAGCTTGAACAAACACTCACACACAGACAGACAGACAGACAGACACACACACTCTCCGTCTCTCACACACAGACACACATACACAGCAGAACTGTCATTGACAGCAGAACTGTCATTGAGAAGGCCTCCCTCCAGAGTTTCTGAAAATGTCCTCCCTGCGGCAATCTTTTGCTCTGTCTCCACAATGGGTATTGGTGGTAGGCCTTGGTGCGGCCCACGGGGCGCAGCGGCTTCGGTATCGCTTCTCGGCCTTTTGGCTAAGATCAAGTGTAGTATCTGTTCTTATCAGTTTAATATCTGATACGTCCCCTATTTGGGGACCATATATTAAATGGATTTTTGGAACAGGGAGATGGAAGAAGAGCTTGCTCTGTCCACTCCACGCATTGACCCGTTATTGCAGTATCTCCGGGACCAGTGCACTCCTTCTCTGATCCAGTTTCTAAAAACAGATTGAATTGAAATCAGCGCGAGTTGTCTTTTAACCCTTTATGGGAATTGATTTCAGGGTCAAAGAAGCACTTTTCTCAGGCCAAGTGTAGCATTTTGTTTGATTTCTCCTGGCCAATTGCAACATTTTCTGCGCCTTGCCTGGCCTTGCTTTCACCTATGTCTGTCAAACATTGCATTGCATTCAATATGCAATCAATCAATCAATCAATCAATCAATCAATCAATTTGTCTTTACTGGTTGCTGCAACAGGTGTGTTAAGATTTAGGCCTTTCTTACAGTGTTGCAAATATACTGTGTCGGCTACCAAACTAGGCCCCTGCTGTCTGTCAGCACTTGCTATTTAAATTGAAGCATTCAATGAGTAGTTCTGCCATACATACTGCATTTCTGACCGCAGGAATTCTTTTTTGAAACATTGTCTCCCTCTTGTGGACCACCGGTTTTTCAATGCGTTGTATTATATGCATTTTTAAAAGAAAAAAAGTAAGTAAAAATGGTGCCTGTGCTGATCTTGAATAGGCTTGTCTTGTCCATCTACACCTGTGTGTGTGTGAGCATTCTAATGCTTTTCACCAACCAGGTGCGCTGCCTGCAGTAGATAGAATCTTAGCACGGAACATTCATGTGCTGTCACAATGGGGCTGGCTGGAGGGTGTGGTCAAAGTAGGCGGAGTTATGCAGATTCAAAACGCGTCGTGCACAGCTTGAACAAACACTCACACACAGACAGACAGACAGACAGACACACACACTCTCCGTCTCTCACACACAGACACACATACACAGCAGAACTGTCATTGACAGCAGAACTGTCATTGAGAAGGCCTCCCTCCAGAGTTTCTGAAAATGTCCTCCCTGCGGCAATCTTTTGCTCTGTCTCCACAATGGGTATTGGTGGTAGGCCTTGGTGCGGCCCACGGGGCGCAGCGGCTTCGGTATCGCTTCTCGGCCTTTTGGCTAAGATCAAGTGTAGTATCTGTTCTTATCAGTTTAATATCTGATACGTCCCCTATTTGGGGACCATATATTAAATGGATTTTTGGAACAGGGAGATGGAAGAAGAGCTTGCTCTGTCCACTCCACGCATTGACCCGTTATTGCAGTATCTCCGGGACCAGTGCACTCCTTCTCTGATCCAGTTTCTAAAAACAGATTGAATTGAAATCAGCGCGAGTTGTCTTTTAACCCTTTATGGGAATTGATTTCAGGGTCAAAGAAGCACTTTTCTCAGGCCAAGTGTAGCATTTTGTTTGATTTCTCCTGGCCAATTGCAACATTTTCTGCGCCTTGCCTGGCCTTGCTTTCACCTATGTCTGTCAAACATTGCATTGCATTCAATATGCAATCAATCAATCAATCAATCAATCAATCAATCAATTTGTCTTTACTGGTTGCTGCAACAGGTGTGTTAAGATTTAGGCCTTTCTTACAGTGTTGCAAATATACTGTGTCGGCTACCAAACTAGGCCCCTGCTGTCTGTCAGCACTTGCTATTTAAATTGAAGCATTCAATGAGTAGTTCTGCCATACATACTGCATTTCTGACCGCAGGAATTCTTTTTTGAAACATTGTCTCCCTCTTGTGGACCACCGGTTTTTCAATGCGTTGTATTATATGCATTTTTAAAAGAAAAAAAGTAAGTAAAAATGGTGCCTGTGCTGATCTTGAATAGGCTTGTCTTGTCCATCTACACCTGTGTGTGTGTGAGCATTCTAATGCTTTTCACCAACCAGGTGCGCTGCCTGCAGTAGATAGAATCTTAGCACGGAACATTCATGTGCTGTCACAATGGGGCTGGCTGGAGGGTGTGGTCAAAGTAGGCGGAGTTATGCAGATTCAAAACGCGTCGTGCACAGCTTGAACAAACACTCACACACAGACAGACAGACAGACAGACACACACACTCTCCGTCTCTCACACACAGACACACATACACAGCAGAACTGTCATTGACAGCAGAACTGTCATTGAGAAGGCCTCCCTCCAGAGTTTCTGAAAATGTCCTCCCTGCGGCAATCTTTTGCTCTGTCTCCACAATGGGTATTGGTGGTAGGCCTTGGTGCGGCCCACGGGGCGCAGCGGCTTCGGTATCGCTTCTCGGCCTTTTGGCTAAGATCAAGTGTAGTATCTGTTCTTATCAGTTTAATATCTGATACGTCCCCTATTTGGGGACCATATATTAAATGGATTTTTGGAACAGGGAGATGGAAGAAGAGCTTGCTCTGTCCACTCCACGCATTGACCCGTTATTGCAGTATCTCCGGGACCAGTGCACTCCTTCTCTGATCCAGTTTCTAAAAACAGATTGAATTGAAATCAGCGCGAGTTGTCTTTTAACCCTTTATGGGAATTGATTTCAGGGTCAAAGAAGCACTTTTCTCAGGCCAAGTGTAGCATTTTGTTTGATTTCTCCTGGCCAATTGCAACATTTTCTGCGCCTTGCCTGGCCTTGCTTTCACCTATGTCTGTCAAACATTGCATTGCATTCAATATGCAATCAATCAATCAATCAATCAATCAATCAATCAATTTGTCTTTACTGGTTGCTGCAACAGGTGTGTTAAGATTTAGGCCTTTCTTACAGTGTTGCAAATATACTGTGTCGGCTACCAAACTAGGCCCCTGCTGTCTGTCAGCACTTGCTATTTAAATTGAAGCATTCAATGAGTAGTTCTGCCATACATACTGCATTTCTGACCGCAGGAATTCTTTTTTGAAACATTGTCTCCCTCTTGTGGACCACCGGTTTTTCAATGCGTTGTATTATATGCATTTTTAAAAGAAAAAAAGTAAGTAAAAATGGTGCCTGTGCTGATCTTGAATAGGCTTGTCTTGTCCATCTACACCTGTGTGTGTGTGAGCATTCTAATGCTTTTCACCAACCAGGTGCGCTGCCTGCAGTAGATAGAATCTTAGCACGGAACATTCATGTGCTGTCACAATGGGGCTGGCTGGAGGGTGTGGTCAAAGTAGGCGGAGTTATGCAGATTCAAAACGCGTCGTGCACAGCTTGAACAAACACTCACACACAGACAGACAGACAGACAGACACACACACTCTCCGTCTCTCACACACAGACACACATACACAGCAGAACTGTCATTGACAGCAGAACTGTCATTGAGAAGGCCTCCCTCCAGAGTTTCTGAAAATGTCCTCCCTGCGGCAATCTTTTGCTCTGTCTCCACAATGGGTATTGGTGGTAGGCCTTGGTGCGGCCCACGGGGCGCAGCGGCTTCGGTATCGCTTCTCGGCCTTTTGGCTAAGATCAAGTGTAGTATCTGTTCTTATCAGTTTAATATCTGATACGTCCCCTATTTGGGGACCATATATTAAATGGATTTTTGGAACAGGGAGATGGAAGAAGAGCTTGCTCTGTCCACTCCACGCATTGACCCGTTATTGCAGTATCTCCGGGACCAGTGCACTCCTTCTCTGATCCAGTTTCTAAAAACAGATTGAATTGAAATCAGCGCGAGTTGTCTTTTAACCCTTTATGGGAATTGATTTCAGGGTCAAAGAAGCACTTTTCTCAGGCCAAGTGTAGCATTTTGTTTGATTTCTCCTGGCCAATTGCAACATTTTCTGCGCCTTGCCTGGCCTTGCTTTCACCTATGTCTGTCAAACATTGCATTGCATTCAATATGCAATCAATCAATCAATCAATCAATCAATCAATCAATTTGTCTTTACTGGTTGCTGCAACAGGTGTGTTAAGATTTAGGCCTTTCTTACAGTGTTGCAAATATACTGTGTCGGCTACCAAACTAGGCCCCTGCTGTCTGTCAGCACTTGCTATTTAAATTGAAGCATTCAATGAGTAGTTCTGCCATACATACTGCATTTCTGACCGCAGGAATTCTTTTTTGAAACATTGTCTCCCTCTTGTGGACCACCGGTTTTTCAATGCGTTGTATTATATGCATTTTTAAAAGAAAAAAAGTAAGTAAAAATGGTGCCTGTGCTGATCTTGAATAGGCTTGTCTTGTCCATCTACACCTGTGTGTGTGTGAGCATTCTAATGCTTTTCACCAACCAGGTGCGCTGCCTGCAGTAGATAGAATCTTAGCACGGAACATTCATGTGCTGTCACAATGGGGCTGGCTGGAGGGTGTGGTCAAAGTAGGCGGAGTTATGCAGATTCAAAACGCGTCGTGCACAGCTTGAACAAACACTCACACACAGACAGACAGACAGACAGACACACACACTCTCCGTCTCTCACACACAGACACACATACACAGCAGAACTGTCATTGACAGCAGAACTGTCATTGAGAAGGCCTCCCTCCAGAGTTTCTGAAAATGTCCTCCCTGCGGCAATCTTTTGCTCTGTCTCCACAATGGGTATTGGTGGTAGGCCTTGGTGCGGCCCACGGGGCGCAGCGGCTTCGGTATCGCTTCTCGGCCTTTTGGCTAAGATCAAGTGTAGTATCTGTTCTTATCAGTTTAATATCTGATACGTCCCCTATTTGGGGACCATATATTAAATGGATTTTTGGAACAGGGAGATGGAAGAAGAGCTTGCTCTGTCCACTCCACGCATTGACCCGTTATTGCAGTATCTCCGGGACCAGTGCACTCCTTCTCTGATCCAGTTTCTAAAAACAGATTGAATTGAAATCAGCGCGAGTTGTCTTTTAACCCTTTATGGGAATTGATTTCAGGGTCAAAGAAGCACTTTTCTCAGGCCAAGTGTAGCATTTTGTTTGATTTCTCCTGGCCAATTGCAACATTTTCTGCGCCTTGCCTGGCCTTGCTTTCACCTATGTCTGTCAAACATTGCATTGCATTCAATATGCAATCAATCAATCAATCAATCAATCAATCAATCAATTTGTCTTTACTGGTTGCTGCAACAGGTGTGTTAAGATTTAGGCCTTTCTTACAGTGTTGCAAATATACTGTGTCGGCTACCAAACTAGGCCCCTGCTGTCTGTCAGCACTTGCTATTTAAATTGAAGCATTCAATGAGTAGTTCTGCCATACATACTGCATTTCTGACCGCAGGAATTCTTTTTTGAAACATTGTCTCCCTCTTGTGGACCACCGGTTTTTCAATGCGTTGTATTATATGCATTTTTAAAAGAAAAAAAGTAAGTAAAAATGGTGCCTGTGCTGATCTTGAATAGGCTTGTCTTGTCCATCTACACCTGTGTGTGTGTGAGCATTCTAATGCTTTTCACCAACCAGGTGCGCTGCCTGCAGTAGATAGAATCTTAGCACGGAACATTCATGTGCTGTCACAATGGGGCTGGCTGGAGGGTGTGGTCAAAGTAGGCGGAGTTATGCAGATTCAAAACGCGTCGTGCACAGCTTGAACAAACACTCACACACAGACAGACAGACAGACAGACACACACACTCTCCGTCTCTCACACACAGACACACATACACAGCAGAACTGTCATTGACAGCAGAACTGTCATTGAGAAGGCCTCCCTCCAGAGTTTCTGAAAATGTCCTCCCTGCGGCAATCTTTTGCTCTGTCTCCACAATGGGTATTGGTGGTAGGCCTTGGTGCGGCCCACGGGGCGCAGCGGCTTCGGTATCGCTTCTCGGCCTTTTGGCTAAGATCAAGTGTAGTATCTGTTCTTATCAGTTTAATATCTGATACGTCCCCTATTTGGGGACCATATATTAAATGGATTTTTGGAACAGGGAGATGGAAGAAGAGCTTGCTCTGTCCACTCCACGCATTGACCCGTTATTGCAGTATCTCCGGGACCAGTGCACTCCTTCTCTGATCCAGTTTCTAAAAACAGATTGAATTGAAATCAGCGCGAGTTGTCTTTTAACCCTTTATGGGAATTGATTTCAGGGTCAAAGAAGCACTTTTCTCAGGCCAAGTGTAGCATTTTGTTTGATTTCTCCTGGCCAATTGCAACATTTTCTGCGCCTTGCCTGGCCTTGCTTTCACCTATGTCTGTCAAACATTGCATTGCATTCAATATGCAATCAATCAATCAATCAATCAATCAATCAATCAATTTGTCTTTACTGGTTGCTGCAACAGGTGTGTTAAGATTTAGGCCTTTCTTACAGTGTTGCAAATATACTGTGTCGGCTACCAAACTAGGCCCCTGCTGTCTGTCAGCACTTGCTATTTAAATTGAAGCATTCAATGAGTAGTTCTGCCATACATACTGCATTTCTGACCGCAGGAATTCTTTTTTGAAACATTGTCTCCCTCTTGTGGACCACCGGTTTTTCAATGCGTTGTATTATATGCATTTTTAAAAGAAAAAAAGTAAGTAAAAATGGTGCCTGTGCTGATCTTGAATAGGCTTGTCTTGTCCATCTACACCTGTGTGTGTGTGAGCATTCTAATGCTTTTCACCAACCAGGTGCGCTGCCTGCAGTAGATAGAATCTTAGCACGGAACATTCATGTGCTGTCACAATGGGGCTGGCTGGAGGGTGTGGTCAAAGTAGGCGGAGTTATGCAGATTCAAAACGCGTCGTGCACAGCTTGAACAAACACTCACACACAGACAGACAGACAGACAGACACACACACTCTCCGTCTCTCACACACAGACACACATACACAGCAGAACTGTCATTGACAGCAGAACTGTCATTGAGAAGGCCTCCCTCCAGAGTTTCTGAAAATGTCCTCCCTGCGGCAATCTTTTGCTCTGTCTCCACAATGGGTATTGGTGGTAGGCCTTGGTGCGGCCCACGGGGCGCAGCGGCTTCGGTATCGCTTCTCGGCCTTTTGGCTAAGATCAAGTGTAGTATCTGTTCTTATCAGTTTAATATCTGATACGTCCCCTATTTGGGGACCATATATTAAATGGATTTTTGGAACAGGGAGATGGAAGAAGAGCTTGCTCTGTCCACTCCACGCATTGACCCGTTATTGCAGTATCTCCGGGACCAGTGCACTCCTTCTCTGATCCAGTTTCTAAAAACAGATTGAATTGAAATCAGCGCGAGTTGTCTTTTAACCCTTTATGGGAATTGATTTCAGGGTCAAAGAAGCACTTTTCTCAGGCCAAGTGTAGCATTTTGTTTGATTTCTCCTGGCCAATTGCAACATTTTCTGCGCCTTGCCTGGCCTTGCTTTCACCTATGTCTGTCAAACATTGCATTGCATTCAATATGCAATCAATCAATCAATCAATCAATCAATCAATCAATTTGTCTTTACTGGTTGCTGCAACAGGTGTGTTAAGATTTAGGCCTTTCTTACAGTGTTGCAAATATACTGTGTCGGCTACCAAACTAGGCCCCTGCTGTCTGTCAGCACTTGCTATTTAAATTGAAGCATTCAATGAGTAGTTCTGCCATACATACTGCATTTCTGACCGCAGGAATTCTTTTTTGAAACATTGTCTCCCTCTTGTGGACCACCGGTTTTTCAATGCGTTGTATTATATGCATTTTTAAAAGAAAAAAAGTAAGTAAAAATGGTGCCTGTGCTGATCTTGAATAGGCTTGTCTTGTCCATCTACACCTGTGTGTGTGTGAGCATTCTAATGCTTTTCACCAACCAGGTGCGCTGCCTGCAGTAGATAGAATCTTAGCACGGAACATTCATGTGCTGTCACAATGGGGCTGGCTGGAGGGTGTGGTCAAAGTAGGCGGAGTTATGCAGATTCAAAACGCGTCGTGCACAGCTTGAACAAACACTCACACACAGACAGACAGACAGACAGACACACACACTCTCCGTCTCTCACACACAGACACACATACACAGCAGAACTGTCATTGACAGCAGAACTGTCATTGAGAAGGCCTCCCTCCAGAGTTTCTGAAAATGTCCTCCCTGCGGCAATCTTTTGCTCTGTCTCCACAATGGGTATTGGTGGTAGGCCTTGGTGCGGCCCACGGGGCGCAGCGGCTTCGGTATCGCTTCTCGGCCTTTTGGCTAAGATCAAGTGTAGTATCTGTTCTTATCAGTTTAATATCTGATACGTCCCCTATTTGGGGACCATATATTAAATGGATTTTTGGAACAGGGAGATGGAAGAAGAGCTTGCTCTGTCCACTCCACGCATTGACCCGTTATTGCAGTATCTCCGGGACCAGTGCACTCCTTCTCTGATCCAGTTTCTAAAAACAGATTGAATTGAAATCAGCGCGAGTTGTCTTTTAACCCTTTATGGGAATTGATTTCAGGGTCAAAGAAGCACTTTTCTCAGGCCAAGTGTAGCATTTTGTTTGATTTCTCCTGGCCAATTGCAACATTTTCTGCGCCTTGCCTGGCCTTGCTTTCACCTATGTCTGTCAAACATTGCATTGCATTCAATATGCAATCAATCAATCAATCAATCAATCAATCAATCAATTTGTCTTTACTGGTTGCTGCAACAGGTGTGTTAAGATTTAGGCCTTTCTTACAGTGTTGCAAATATACTGTGTCGGCTACCAAACTAGGCCCCTGCTGTCTGTCAGCACTTGCTATTTAAATTGAAGCATTCAATGAGTAGTTCTGCCATACATACTGCATTTCTGACCGCAGGAATTCTTTTTTGAAACATTGTCTCCCTCTTGTGGACCACCGGTTTTTCAATGCGTTGTATTATATGCATTTTTAAAAGAAAAAAAGTAAGTAAAAATGGTGCCTGTGCTGATCTTGAATAGGCTTGTCTTGTCCATCTACACCTGTGTGTGTGTGAGCATTCTAATGCTTTTCACCAACCAGGTGCGCTGCCTGCAGTAGATAGAATCTTAGCACGGAACATTCATGTGCTGTCACAATGGGGCTGGCTGGAGGGTGTGGTCAAAGTAGGCGGAGTTATGCAGATTCAAAACGCGTCGTGCACAGCTTGAACAAACACTCACACACAGACAGACAGACAGACAGACACACACACTCTCCGTCTCTCACACACAGACACACATACACAGCAGAACTGTCATTGACAGCAGAACTGTCATTGAGAAGGCCTCCCTCCAGAGTTTCTGAAAATGTCCTCCCTGCGGCAATCTTTTGCTCTGTCTCCACAATGGGTATTGGTGGTAGGCCTTGGTGCGGCCCACGGGGCGCAGCGGCTTCGGTATCGCTTCTCGGCCTTTTGGCTAAGATCAAGTGTAGTATCTGTTCTTATCAGTTTAATATCTGATACGTCCCCTATTTGGGGACCATATATTAAATGGATTTTTGGAACAGGGAGATGGAAGAAGAGCTTGCTCTGTCCACTCCACGCATTGACCCGTTATTGCAGTATCTCCGGGACCAGTGCACTCCTTCTCTGATCCAGTTTCTAAAAACAGATTGAATTGAAATCAGCGCGAGTTGTCTTTTAACCCTTTATGGGAATTGATTTCAGGGTCAAAGAAGCACTTTTCTCAGGCCAAGTGTAGCATTTTGTTTGATTTCTCCTGGCCAATTGCAACATTTTCTGCGCCTTGCCTGGCCTTGCTTTCACCTATGTCTGTCAAACATTGCATTGCATTCAATATGCAATCAATCAATCAATCAATCAATCAATCAATCAATTTGTCTTTACTGGTTGCTGCAACAGGTGTGTTAAGATTTAGGCCTTTCTTACAGTGTTGCAAATATACTGTGTCGGCTACCAAACTAGGCCCCTGCTGTCTGTCAGCACTTGCTATTTAAATTGAAGCATTCAATGAGTAGTTCTGCCATACATACTGCATTTCTGACCGCAGGAATTCTTTTTTGAAACATTGTCTCCCTCTTGTGGACCACCGGTTTTTCAATGCGTTGTATTATATGCATTTTTAAAAGAAAAAAAGTAAGTAAAAATGGTGCCTGTGCTGATCTTGAATAGGCTTGTCTTGTCCATCTACACCTGTGTGTGTGTGAGCATTCTAATGCTTTTCACCAACCAGGTGCGCTGCCTGCAGTAGATAGAATCTTAGCACGGAACATTCATGTGCTGTCACAATGGGGCTGGCTGGAGGGTGTGGTCAAAGTAGGCGGAGTTATGCAGATTCAAAACGCGTCGTGCACAGCTTGAACAAACACTCACACACAGACAGACAGACAGACAGACACACACACTCTCCGTCTCTCACACACAGACACACATACACAGCAGAACTGTCATTGACAGCAGAACTGTCATTGAGAAGGCCTCCCTCCAGAGTTTCTGAAAATGTCCTCCCTGCGGCAATCTTTTGCTCTGTCTCCACAATGGGTATTGGTGGTAGGCCTTGGTGCGGCCCACGGGGCGCAGCGGCTTCGGTATCGCTTCTCGGCCTTTTGGCTAAGATCAAGTGTAGTATCTGTTCTTATCAGTTTAATATCTGATACGTCCCCTATTTGGGGACCATATATTAAATGGATTTTTGGAACAGGGAGATGGAAGAAGAGCTTGCTCTGTCCACTCCACGCATTGACCCGTTATTGCAGTATCTCCGGGACCAGTGCACTCCTTCTCTGATCCAGTTTCTAAAAACAGATTGAATTGAAATCAGCGCGAGTTGTCTTTTAACCCTTTATGGGAATTGATTTCAGGGTCAAAGAAGCACTTTTCTCAGGCCAAGTGTAGCATTTTGTTTGATTTCTCCTGGCCAATTGCAACATTTTCTGCGCCTTGCCTGGCCTTGCTTTCACCTATGTCTGTCAAACATTGCATTGCATTCAATATGCAATCAATCAATCAATCAATCAATCAATCAATCAATTTGTCTTTACTGGTTGCTGCAACAGGTGTGTTAAGATTTAGGCCTTTCTTACAGTGTTGCAAATATACTGTGTCGGCTACCAAACTAGGCCCCTGCTGTCTGTCAGCACTTGCTATTTAAATTGAAGCATTCAATGAGTAGTTCTGCCATACATACTGCATTTCTGACCGCAGGAATTCTTTTTTGAAACATTGTCTCCCTCTTGTGGACCACCGGTTTTTCAATGCGTTGTATTATATGCATTTTTAAAAGAAAAAAAGTAAGTAAAAATGGTGCCTGTGCTGATCTTGAATAGGCTTGTCTTGTCCATCTACACCTGTGTGTGTGTGAGCATTCTAATGCTTTTCACCAACCAGGTGCGCTGCCTGCAGTAGATAGAATCTTAGCACGGAACATTCATGTGCTGTCACAATGGGGCTGGCTGGAGGGTGTGGTCAAAGTAGGCGGAGTTATGCAGATTCAAAACGCGTCGTGCACAGCTTGAACAAACACTCACACACAGACAGACAGACAGACAGACACACACACTCTCCGTCTCTCACACACAGACACACATACACAGCAGAACTGTCATTGACAGCAGAACTGTCATTGAGAAGGCCTCCCTCCAGAGTTTCTGAAAATGTCCTCCCTGCGGCAATCTTTTGCTCTGTCTCCACAATGGGTATTGGTGGTAGGCCTTGGTGCGGCCCACGGGGCGCAGCGGCTTCGGTATCGCTTCTCGGCCTTTTGGCTAAGATCAAGTGTAGTATCTGTTCTTATCAGTTTAATATCTGATACGTCCCCTATTTGGGGACCATATATTAAATGGATTTTTGGAACAGGGAGATGGAAGAAGAGCTTGCTCTGTCCACTCCACGCATTGACCCGTTATTGCAGTATCTCCGGGACCAGTGCACTCCTTCTCTGATCCAGTTTCTAAAAACAGATTGAATTGAAATCAGCGCGAGTTGTCTTTTAACCCTTTATGGGAATTGATTTCAGGGTCAAAGAAGCACTTTTCTCAGGCCAAGTGTAGCATTTTGTTTGATTTCTCCTGGCCAATTGCAACATTTTCTGCGCCTTGCCTGGCCTTGCTTTCACCTATGTCTGTCAAACATTGCATTGCATTCAATATGCAATCAATCAATCAATCAATCAATCAATCAATCAATTTGTCTTTACTGGTTGCTGCAACAGGTGTGTTAAGATTTAGGCCTTTCTTACAGTGTTGCAAATATACTGTGTCGGCTACCAAACTAGGCCCCTGCTGTCTGTCAGCACTTGCTATTTAAATTGAAGCATTCAATGAGTAGTTCTGCCATACATACTGCATTTCTGACCGCAGGAATTCTTTTTTGAAACATTGTCTCCCTCTTGTGGACCACCGGTTTTTCAATGCGTTGTATTATATGCATTTTTAAAAGAAAAAAAGTAAGTAAAAATGGTGCCTGTGCTGATCTTGAATAGGCTTGTCTTGTCCATCTACACCTGTGTGTGTGTGAGCATTCTAATGCTTTTCACCAACCAGGTGCGCTGCCTGCAGTAGATAGAATCTTAGCACGGAACATTCATGTGCTGTCACAATGGGGCTGGCTGGAGGGTGTGGTCAAAGTAGGCGGAGTTATGCAGATTCAAAACGCGTCGTGCACAGCTTGAACAAACACTCACACAGACAGACAGACAGACAGACACACACACTCTCCGTCTCTCACACACAGACACACATACACAGCAGAACTGTCATTGACAGCAGAACTGTCATTGAGAAGGCCTCCCTCCAGAGTTTCTGAAAATGTCCTCCCTGCGGCAATCTTTTGCTCTGTCTCCACAATGGGTATTGGTGGTAGGCCTTGGTGCGGCCCACGGGGCGCAGCGGCTTCGGTATCGCTTCTCGGCCTTTTGGCTAAGATCAAGTGTAGTATCTGTTCTTATCAGTTTAATATCTGATACGTCCCCTATTTGGGGACCATATATTAAATGGATTTTTGGAACAGGGAGATGGAAGAAGAGCTTGCTCTGTCCACTCCACGCATTGACCCGTTATTGCAGTATCTCCGGGACCAGTGCACTCCTTCTCTGATCCAGTTTCTAAAAACAGATTGAATTGAAATCAGCGCGAGTTGTCTTTTAACCCTTTATGGGAATTGATTTCAGGGTCAAAGAAGCACTTTTCTCAGGCCAAGTGTAGCATTTTGTTTGATTTCTCCTGGCCAATTGCAACATTTTCTGCGCCTTGCCTGGCCTTGCTTTCACCTATGTCTGTCAAACATTGCATTGCATTCAATATGCAATCAATCAATCAATCAATCAATCAATCAATCAATTTGTCTTTACTGGTTGCTGCAACAGGTGTGTTAAGATTTAGGCCTTTCTTACAGTGTTGCAAATATACTGTGTCGGCTACCAAACTAGGCCCCTGCTGTCTGTCAGCACTTGCTATTTAAATTGAAGCATTCAATGAGTAGTTCTGCCATACATACTGCATTTCTGACCGCAGGAATTCTTTTTTGAAACATTGTCTCCCTCTTGTGGACCACCGGTTTTTCAATGCGTTGTATTATATGCATTTTTAAAAGAAAAAAAGTAAGTAAAAATGGTGCCTGTGCTGATCTTGAATAGGCTTGTCTTGTCCATCTACACCTGTGTGTGTGTGAGCATTCTAATGCTTTTCACCAACCAGGTGCGCTGCCTGCAGTAGATAGAATCTTAGCACGGAACATTCATGTGCTGTCACAATGGGGCTGGCTGGAGGGTGTGGTCAAAGTAGGCGGAGTTATGCAGATTCAAAACGCGTCGTGCACAGCTTGAACAAACACTCACACACAGACAGACAGACAGACAGACACACACACTCTCCGTCTCTCACACACAGACACACATACACAGCAGAACTGTCATTGACAGCAGAACTGTCATTGAGAAGGCCTCCCTCCAGAGTTTCTGAAAATGTCCTCCCTGCGGCAATCTTTTGCTCTGTCTCCACAATGGGTATTGGTGGTAGGCCTTGGTGCGGCCCACGGGGCGCAGCGGCTTCGGTATCGCTTCTCGGCCTTTTGGCTAAGATCAAGTGTAGTATCTGTTCTTATCAGTTTAATATCTGATACGTCCCCTATTTGGGGACCATATATTAAATGGATTTTTGGAACAGGGAGATGGAAGAAGAGCTTGCTCTGTCCACTCCACGCATTGACCCGTTATTGCAGTATCTCCGGGACCAGTGCACTCCTTCTCTGATCCAGTTTCTAAAAACAGATTGAATTGAAATCAGCGCGAGTTGTCTTTTAACCCTTTATGGGAATTGATTTCAGGGTCAAAGAAGCACTTTTCTCAGGCCAAGTGTAGCATTTTGTTTGATTTCTCCTGGCCAATTGCAACATTTTCTGCGCCTTGCCTGGCCTTGCTTTCACCTATGTCTGTCAAACATTGCATTGCATTCAATATGCAATCAATCAATCAATCAATCAATCAATCAATCAATTTGTCTTTACTGGTTGCTGCAACAGGTGTGTTAAGATTTAGGCCTTTCTTACAGTGTTGCAAATATACTGTGTCGGCTACCAAACTAGGCCCCTGCTGTCTGTCAGCACTTGCTATTTAAATTGAAGCATTCAATGAGTAGTTCTGCCATACATACTGCATTTCTGACCGCAGGAATTCTTTTTTGAAACATTGTCTCCCTCTTGTGGACCACCGGTTTTTCAATGCGTTGTATTATATGCATTTTTAAAAGAAAAAAAGTAAGTAAAAATGGTGCCTGTGCTGATCTTGAATAGGCTTGTCTTGTCCATCTACACCTGTGTGTGTGTGAGCATTCTAATGCTTTTCACCAACCAGGTGCGCTGCCTGCAGTAGATAGAATCTTAGCACGGAACATTCATGTGCTGTCACAATGGGGCTGGCTGGAGGGTGTGGTCAAAGTAGGCGGAGTTATGCAGATTCAAAACGCGTCGTGCACAGCTTGAACAAACACTCACACACAGACAGACAGACAGACAGACACACACACTCTCCGTCTCTCACACACAGACACACATACACAGCAGAACTGTCATTGACAGCAGAACTGTCATTGAGAAGGCCTCCCTCCAGAGTTTCTGAAAATGTCCTCCCTGCGGCAATCTTTTGCTCTGTCTCCACAATGGGTATTGGTGGTAGGCCTTGGTGCGGCCCACGGGGCGCAGCGGCTTCGGTATCGCTTCTCGGCCTTTTGGCTAAGATCAAGTGTAGTATCTGTTCTTATCAGTTTAATATCTGATACGTCCCCTATTTGGGGACCATATATTAAATGGATTTTTGGAACAGGGAGATGGAAGAAGAGCTTGCTCTGTCCACTCCACGCATTGACCCGTTATTGCAGTATCTCCGGGACCAGTGCACTCCTTCTCTGATCCAGTTTCTAAAAACAGATTGAATTGAAATCAGCGCGAGTTGTCTTTTAACCCTTTATGGGAATTGATTTCAGGGTCAAAGAAGCACTTTTCTCAGGCCAAGTGTAGCATTTTGTTTGATTTCTCCTGGCCAATTGCAACATTTTCTGCGCCTTGCCTGGCCTTGCTTTCACCTATGTCTGTCAAACATTGCATTGCATTCAATATGCAATCAATCAATCAATCAATCAATCAATCAATCAATTTGTCTTTACTGGTTGCTGCAACAGGTGTGTTAAGATTTAGGCCTTTCTTACAGTGTTGCAAATATACTGTGTCGGCTACCAAACTAGGCCCCTGCTGTCTGTCAGCACTTGCTATTTAAATTGAAGCATTCAATGAGTAGTTCTGCCATACATACTGCATTTCTGACCGCAGGAATTCTTTTTTGAAACATTGTCTCCCTCTTGTGGACCACCGGTTTTTCAATGCGTTGTATTATATGCATTTTTAAAAGAAAAAAAGTAAGTAAAAATGGTGCCTGTGCTGATCTTGAATAGGCTTGTCTTGTCCATCTACACCTGTGTGTGTGTGAGCATTCTAATGCTTTTCACCAACCAGGTGCGCTGCCTGCAGTAGATAGAATCTTAGCACGGAACATTCATGTGCTGTCACAATGGGGCTGGCTGGAGGGTGTGGTCAAAGTAGGCGGAGTTATGCAGATTCAAAACGCGTCGTGCACAGCTTGAACAAACACTCACACACAGACAGACAGACAGACAGACACACACACTCTCCGTCTCTCACACACAGACACACATACACAGCAGAACTGTCATTGACAGCAGAACTGTCATTGAGAAGGCCTCCCTCCAGAGTTTCTGAAAATGTCCTCCCTGCGGCAATCTTTTGCTCTGTCTCCACAATGGGTATTGGTGGTAGGCCTTGGTGCGGCCCACGGGGCGCAGCGGCTTCGGTATCGCTTCTCGGCCTTTTGGCTAAGATCAAGTGTAGTATCTGTTCTTATCAGTTTAATATCTGATACGTCCCCTATTTGGGGACCATATATTAAATGGATTTTTGGAACAGGGAGATGGAAGAAGAGCTTGCTCTGTCCACTCCACGCATTGACCCGTTATTGCAGTATCTCCGGGACCAGTGCACTCCTTCTCTGATCCAGTTTCTAAAAACAGATTGAATTGAAATCAGCGCGAGTTGTCTTTTAACCCTTTATGGGAATTGATTTCAGGGTCAAAGAAGCACTTTTCTCAGGCCAAGTGTAGCATTTTGTTTGATTTCTCCTGGCCAATTGCAACATTTTCTGCGCCTTGCCTGGCCTTGCTTTCACCTATGTCTGTCAAACATTGCATTGCATTCAATATGCAATCAATCAATCAATCAATCAATCAATCAATCAATTTGTCTTTACTGGTTGCTGCAACAGGTGTGTTAAGATTTAGGCCTTTCTTACAGTGTTGCAAATATACTGTGTCGGCTACCAAACTAGGCCCCTGCTGTCTGTCAGCACTTGCTATTTAAATTGAAGCATTCAATGAGTAGTTCTGCCATACATACTGCATTTCTGACCGCAGGAATTCTTTTTTGAAACATTGTCTCCCTCTTGTGGACCACCGGTTTTTCAATGCGTTGTATTATATGCATTTTTAAAAGAAAAAAAGTAAGTAAAAATGGTGCCTGTGCTGATCTTGAATAGGCTTGTCTTGTCCATCTACACCTGTGTGTGTGTGAGCATTCTAATGCTTTTCACCAACCAGGTGCGCTGCCTGCAGTAGATAGAATCTTAGCACGGAACATTCATGTGCTGTCACAATGGGGCTGGCTGGAGGGTGTGGTCAAAGTAGGCGGAGTTATGCAGATTCAAAACGCGTCGTGCACAGCTTGAACAAACACTCACACACAGACAGACAGACAGACAGACACACACACTCTCCGTCTCTCACACACAGACACACATACACAGCAGAACTGTCATTGACAGCAGAACTGTCATTGAGAAGGCCTCCCTCCAGAGTTTCTGAAAATGTCCTCCCTGCGGCAATCTTTTGCTCTGTCTCCACAATGGGTATTGGTGGTAGGCCTTGGTGCGGCCCACGGGGCGCAGCGGCTTCGGTATCGCTTCTCGGCCTTTTGGCTAAGATCAAGTGTAGTATCTGTTCTTATCAGTTTAATATCTGATACGTCCCCTATTTGGGGACCATATATTAAATGGATTTTTGGAACAGGGAGATGGAAGAAGAGCTTGCTCTGTCCACTCCACGCATTGACCCGTTATTGCAGTATCTCCGGGACCAGTGCACTCCTTCTCTGATCCAGTTTCTAAAAACAGATTGAATTGAAATCAGCGCGAGTTGTCTTTTAACCCTTTATGGGAATTGATTTCAGGGTCAAAGAAGCACTTTTCTCAGGCCAAGTGTAGCATTTTGTTTGATTTCTCCTGGCCAATTGCAACATTTTCTGCGCCTTGCCTGGCCTTGCTTTCACCTATGTCTGTCAAACATTGCATTGCATTCAATATGCAATCAATCAATCAATCAATCAATCAATCAATCAATTTGTCTTTACTGGTTGCTGCAACAGGTGTGTTAAGATTTAGGCCTTTCTTACAGTGTTGCAAATATACTGTGTCGGCTACCAAACTAGGCCCCTGCTGTCTGTCAGCACTTGCTATTTAAATTGAAGCATTCAATGAGTAGTTCTGCCATACATACTGCATTTCTGACCGCAGGAATTCTTTTTTGAAACATTGTCTCCCTCTTGTGGACCACCGGTTTTTCAATGCGTTGTATTATATGCATTTTTAAAAGAAAAAAAGTAAGTAAAAATGGTGCCTGTGCTGATCTTGAATAGGCTTGTCTTGTCCATCTACACCTGTGTGTGTGTGAGCATTCTAATGCTTTTCACCAACCAGGTGCGCTGCCTGCAGTAGATAGAATCTTAGCACGGAACATTCATGTGCTGTCACAATGGGGCTGGCTGGAGGGTGTGGTCAAAGTAGGCGGAGTTATGCAGATTCAAAACGCGTCGTGCACAGCTTGAACAAACACTCACACACAGACAGACAGACAGACAGACACACACACTCTCCGTCTCTCACACACAGACACACATACACAGCAGAACTGTCATTGACAGCAGAACTGTCATTGAGAAGGCCTCCCTCCAGAGTTTCTGAAAATGTCCTCCCTGCGGCAATCTTTTGCTCTGTCTCCACAATGGGTATTGGTGGTAGGCCTTGGTGCGGCCCACGGGGCGCAGCGGCTTCGGTATCGCTTCTCGGCCTTTTGGCTAAGATCAAGTGTAGTATCTGTTCTTATCAGTTTAATATCTGATACGTCCCCTATTTGGGGACCATATATTAAATGGATTTTTGGAACAGGGAGATGGAAGAAGAGCTTGCTCTGTCCACTCCACGCATTGACCCGTTATTGCAGTATCTCCGGGACCAGTGCACTCCTTCTCTGATCCAGTTTCTAAAAACAGATTGAATTGAAATCAGCGCGAGTTGTCTTTTAACCCTTTATGGGAATTGATTTCAGGGTCAAAGAAGCACTTTTCTCAGGCCAAGTGTAGCATTTTGTTTGATTTCTCCTGGCCAATTGCAACATTTTCTGCGCCTTGCCTGGCCTTGCTTTCACCTATGTCTGTCAAACATTGCATTGCATTCAATATGCAATCAATCAATCAATCAATCAATCAATCAATCAATTTGTCTTTACTGGTTGCTGCAACAGGTGTGTTAAGATTTAGGCCTTTCTTACAGTGTTGCAAATATACTGTGTCGGCTACCAAACTAGGCCCCTGCTGTCTGTCAGCACTTGCTATTTAAATTGAAGCATTCAATGAGTAGTTCTGCCATACATACTGCATTTCTGACCGCAGGAATTCTTTTTTGAAACATTGTCTCCCTCTTGTGGACCACCGGTTTTTCAATGCGTTGTATTATATGCATTTTTAAAAGAAAAAAAGTAAGTAAAAATGGTGCCTGTGCTGATCTTGAATAGGCTTGTCTTGTCCATCTACACCTGTGTGTGTGTGAGCATTCTAATGCTTTTCACCAACCAGGTGCGCTGCCTGCAGTAGATAGAATCTTAGCACGGAACATTCATGTGCTGTCACAATGGGGCTGGCTGGAGGGTGTGGTCAAAGTAGGCGGAGTTATGCAGATTCAAAACGCGTCGTGCACAGCTTGAACAAACACTCACACACAGACAGACAGACAGACAGACACACACACTCTCCGTCTCACACACAGACACACATACACAGCAGAACTGTCATTGACAGCAGAACTGTCATTGAGAAGGCCTCCCTCCAGAGTTTCTGAAAATGTCCTCCCTGCGGCAATCTTTTGCTCTGTCTCCACAATGGGTATTGGTGGTAGGCCTTGGTGCGGCCCACGGGGCGCAGCGGCTTCGGTATCGCTTCTCGGCCTTTTGGCTAAGATCAAGTGTAGTATCTGTTCTTATCAGTTTAATATCTGATACGTCCCCTATTTGGGGACCATATATTAAATGGATTTTTGGAACAGGGAGATGGAAGAAGAGCTTGCTCTGTCCACTCCACGCATTGACCCGTTATTGCAGTATCTCCGGGACCAGTGCACTCCTTCTCTGATCCAGTTTCTAAAAACAGATTGAATTGAAATCAGCGCGAGTTGTCTTTTAACCCTTTATGGGAATTGATTTCAGGGTCAAAGAAGCACTTTTCTCAGGCCAAGTGTAGCATTTTGTTTGATTTCTCCTGGCCAATTGCAACATTTTCTGCGCCTTGCCTGGCCTTGCTTTCACCTATGTCTGTCAAACATTGCATTGCATTCAATATGCAATCAATCAATCAATCAATCAATCAATCAATCAATTTGTCTTTACTGGTTGCTGCAACAGGTGTGTTAAGATTTAGGCCTTTCTTACAGTGTTGCAAATATACTGTGTCGGCTACCAAACTAGGCCCCTGCTGTCTGTCAGCACTTGCTATTTAAATTGAAGCATTCAATGAGTAGTTCTGCCATACATACTGCATTTCTGACCGCAGGAATTCTTTTTTGAAACATTGTCTCCCTCTTGTGGACCACCGGTTTTTCAATGCGTTGTATTATATGCATTTTTAAAAGAAAAAAAGTAAGTAAAAATGGTGCCTGTGCTGATCTTGAATAGGCTTGTCTTGTCCATCTACACCTGTGTGTGTGTGAGCATTCTAATGCTTTTCACCAACCAGGTGCGCTGCCTGCAGTAGATAGAATCTTAGCACGGAACATTCATGTGCTGTCACAATGGGGCTGGCTGGAGGGTGTGGTCAAAGTAGGCGGAGTTATGCAGATTCAAAACGCGTCGTGCACAGCTTGAACAAACACTCACACACAGACAGACAGACAGACAGACACACACACTCTCCGTCTCTCACACACAGACACACATACACAGCAGAACTGTCATTGACAGCAGAACTGTCATTGAGAAGGCCTCCCTCCAGAGTTTCTGAAAATGTCCTCCCTGCGGCAATCTTTTGCTCTGTCTCCACAATGGGTATTGGTGGTAGGCCTTGGTGCGGCCCACGGGGCGCAGCGGCTTCGGTATCGCTTCTCGGCCTTTTGGCTAAGATCAAGTGTAGTATCTGTTCTTATCAGTTTAATATCTGATACGTCCCCTATTTGGGGACCATATATTAAATGGATTTTTGGAACAGGGAGATGGAAGAAGAGCTTGCTCTGTCCACTCCACGCATTGACCCGTTATTGCAGTATCTCCGGGACCAGTGCACTCCTTCTCTGATCCAGTTTCTAAAAACAGATTGAATTGAAATCAGCGCGAGTTGTCTTTTAACCCTTTATGGGAATTGATTTCAGGGTCAAAGAAGCACTTTTCTCAGGCCAAGTGTAGCATTTTGTTTGATTTCTCCTGGCCAATTGCAACATTTTCTGCGCCTTGCCTGGCCTTGCTTTCACCTATGTCTGTCAAACATTGCATTGCATTCAATATGCAATCAATCAATCAATCAATCAATCAATCAATCAATTTGTCTTTACTGGTTGCTGCAACAGGTGTGTTAAGATTTAGGCCTTTCTTACAGTGTTGCAAATATACTGTGTCGGCTACCAAACTAGGCCCCTGCTGTCTGTCAGCACTTGCTATTTAAATTGAAGCATTCAATGAGTAGTTCTGCCATACATACTGCATTTCTGACCGCAGGAATTCTTTTTTGAAACATTGTCTCCCTCTTGTGGACCACCGGTTTTTCAATGCGTTGTATTATATGCATTTTTAAAAGAAAAAAAGTAAGTAAAAATGGTGCCTGTGCTGATCTTGAATAGGCTTGTCTTGTCCATCTACACCTGTGTGTGTGTGAGCATTCTAATGCTTTTCACCAACCAGGTGCGCTGCCTGCAGTAGATAGAATCTTAGCACGGAACATTCATGTGCTGTCACAATGGGGCTGGCTGGAGGGTGTGGTCAAAGTAGGCGGAGTTATGCAGATTCAAAACGCGTCGTGCACAGCTTGAACAAACACTCACACACAGACAGACAGACAGACAGACACACACACTCTCCGTCTCTCACACACAGACACACATACACAGCAGAACTGTCATTGACAGCAGAACTGTCATTGAGAAGGCCTCCCTCCAGAGTTTCTGAAAATGTCCTCCCTGCGGCAATCTTTTGCTCTGTCTCCACAATGGGTATTGGTGGTAGGCCTTGGTGCGGCCCACGGGGCGCAGCGGCTTCGGTATCGCTTCTCGGCCTTTTGGCTAAGATCAAGTGTAGTATCTGTTCTTATCAGTTTAATATCTGATACGTCCCCTATTTGGGGACCATATATTAAATGGATTTTTGGAACAGGGAGATGGAAGAAGAGCTTGCTCTGTCCACTCCACGCATTGACCCGTTATTGCAGTATCTCCGGGACCAGTGCACTCCTTCTCTGATCCAGTTTCTAAAAACAGATTGAATTGAAATCAGCGCGAGTTGTCTTTTAACCCTTTATGGGAATTGATTTCAGGGTCAAAGAAGCACTTTTCTCAGGCCAAGTGTAGCATTTTGTTTGATTTCTCCTGGCCAATTGCAACATTTTCTGCGCCTTGCCTGGCCTTGCTTTCACCTATGTCTGTCAAACATTGCATTGCATTCAATATGCAATCAATCAATCAATCAATCAATCAATCAATCAATTTGTCTTTACTGGTTGCTGCAACAGGTGTGTTAAGATTTAGGCCTTTCTTACAGTGTTGCAAATATACTGTGTCGGCTACCAAACTAGGCCCCTGCTGTCTGTCAGCACTTGCTATTTAAATTGAAGCATTCAATGAGTAGTTCTGCCATACATACTGCATTTCTGACCGCAGGAATTCTTTTTTGAAACATTGTCTCCCTCTTGTGGACCACCGGTTTTTCAATGCGTTGTATTATATGCATTTTTAAAAGAAAAAAAGTAAGTAAAAATGGTGCCTGTGCTGATCTTGAATAGGCTTGTCTTGTCCATCTACACCTGTGTGTGTGTGAGCATTCTAATGCTTTTCACCAACCAGGTGCGCTGCCTGCAGTAGATAGAATCTTAGCACGGAACATTCATGTGCTGTCACAATGGGGCTGGCTGGAGGGTGTGGTCAAAGTAGGCGGAGTTATGCAGATTCAAAACGCGTCGTGCACAGCTTGAACAAACACTCACACACAGACAGACAGACAGACAGACACACACACTCTCCGTCTCTCACACACAGACACACATACACAGCAGAACTGTCATTGACAGCAGAACTGTCATTGAGAAGGCCTCCCTCCAGAGTTTCTGAAAATGTCCTCCCTGCGGCAATCTTTTGCTCTGTCTCCACAATGGGTATTGGTGGTAGGCCTTGGTGCGGCCCACGGGGCGCAGCGGCTTCGGTATCGCTTCTCGGCCTTTTGGCTAAGATCAAGTGTAGTATCTGTTCTTATCAGTTTAATATCTGATACGTCCCCTATTTGGGGACCATATATTAAATGGATTTTTGGAACAGGGAGATGGAAGAAGAGCTTGCTCTGTCCACTCCACGCATTGACCCGTTATTGCAGTATCTCCGGGACCAGTGCACTCCTTCTCTGATCCAGTTTCTAAAAACAGATTGAATTGAAATCAGCGCGAGTTGTCTTTTAACCCTTTATGGGAATTGATTTCAGGGTCAAAGAAGCACTTTTCTCAGGCCAAGTGTAGCATTTTGTTTGATTTCTCCTGGCCAATTGCAACATTTTCTGCGCCTTGCCTGGCCTTGCTTTCACCTATGTCTGTCAAACATTGCATTGCATTCAATATGCAATCAATCAATCAATCAATCAATCAATCAATCAATTTGTCTTTACTGGTTGCTGCAACAGGTGTGTTAAGATTTAGGCCTTTCTTACAGTGTTGCAAATATACTGTGTCGGCTACCAAACTAGGCCCCTGCTGTCTGTCAGCACTTGCTATTTAAATTGAAGCATTCAATGAGTAGTTCTGCCATACATACTGCATTTCTGACCGCAGGAATTCTTTTTTGAAACATTGTCTCCCTCTTGTGGACCACCGGTTTTTCAATGCGTTGTATTATATGCATTTTTAAAAGAAAAAAAGTAAGTAAAAATGGTGCCTGTGCTGATCTTGAATAGGCTTGTCTTGTCCATCTACACCTGTGTGTGTGTGAGCATTCTAATGCTTTTCACCAACCAGGTGCGCTGCCTGCAGTAGATAGAATCTTAGCACGGAACATTCATGTGCTGTCACAATGGGGCTGGCTGGAGGGTGTGGTCAAAGTAGGCGGAGTTATGCAGATTCAAAACGCGTCGTGCACAGCTTGAACAAACACTCACACACAGACAGACAGACAGACAGACACACACTCTCCGTCTCTCACACACAGACACACATACACAGCAGAACTGTCATTGACAGCAGAACTGTCATTGAGAAGGCCTCCCTCCAGAGTTTCTGAAAATGTCCTCCCTGCGGCAATCTTTTGCTCTGTCTCCACAATGGGTATTGGTGGTAGGCCTTGGTGCGGCCCACGGGGCGCAGCGGCTTCGGTATCGCTTCTCGGCCTTTTGGCTAAGATCAAGTGTAGTATCTGT
The DNA here is from genome assembly GCF_051348905.1 of Ranitomeya variabilis. Taxonomy (NCBI): domain Eukaryota; kingdom Metazoa; phylum Chordata; class Amphibia; order Anura; family Dendrobatidae; genus Ranitomeya; species Ranitomeya variabilis. The sequence goes on along the minus strand of NC_135235.1, from coordinate 607,105,223 downwards.
TCTTATCAGTTTAATATCTGATACGTCCCCTATTTGGGGACCATATATTAAATGGATTTTTGGAACAGGGAGATGGAAGAAGAGCTTGCTCTGTCCACTCCACGCATTGACCCGTTATTGCAGTATCTCCGGGACCAGTGCACTCCTTCTCTGATCCAGTTTCTAAAAACAGATTGAATTGAAATCAGCGCGAGTTGTCTTTTAACCCTTTATGGGAATTGATTTCAGGGTCAAAGAAGCACTTTTCTCAGGCCAAGTGTAGCATTTTGTTTGATTTCTCCTGGCCAATTGCAACATTTTCTGCGCCTTGCCTGGCCTTGCTTTCACCTATGTCTGTCAAACATTGCATTGCATTCAATATGCAATCAATCAATCAATCAATCAATCAATCAATCAATTTGTCTTTACTGGTTGCTGCAACAGGTGTGTTAAGATTTAGGCCTTTCTTACAGTGTTGCAAATATACTGTGTCGGCTACCAAACTAGGCCCCTGCTGTCTGTCAGCACTTGCTATTTAAATTGAAGCATTCAATGAGTAGTTCTGCCATACATACTGCATTTCTGACCGCAGGAATTCTTTTTTGAAACATTGTCTCCCTCTTGTGGACCACCGGTTTTTCAATGCGTTGTATTATATGCATTTTTAAAAGAAAAAAAGTAAGTAAAAATGGTGCCTGTGCTGATCTTGAATAGGCTTGTCTTGTCCATCTACACCTGTGTGTGTGTGAGCATTCTAATGCTTTTCACCAACCAGGTGCGCTGCCTGCAGTAGATAGAATCTTAGCACGGAACATTCATGTGCTGTCACAATGGGGCTGGCTGGAGGGTGTGGTCAAAGTAGGCGGAGTTATGCAGATTCAAAACGCGTCGTGCACAGCTTGAACAAACACTCACACACAGACAGACAGACAGACAGACACACACACTCTCCGTCTCTCACACACAGACACACATACACAGCAGAACTGTCATTGACAGCAGAACTGTCATTGAGAAGGCCTCCCTCCAGAGTTTCTGAAAATGTCCTCCCTGCGGCAATCTTTTGCTCTGTCTCCACAATGGGTATTGGTGGTAGGCCTTGGTGCGGCCCACGGGGCGCAGCGGCTTCGGTATCGCTTCTCGGCCTTTTGGCTAAGATCAAGTGTAGTATCTGTTCTTATCAGTTTAATATCTGATACGTCCCCTATTTGGGGACCATATATTAAATGGATTTTTGGAACAGGGAGATGGAAGAAGAGCTTGCTCTGTCCACTCCACGCATTGACCCGTTATTGCAGTATCTCCGGGACCAGTGCACTCCTTCTCTGATCCAGTTTCTAAAAACAGATTGAATTGAAATCAGCGCGAGTTGTCTTTTAACCCTTTATGGGAATTGATTTCAGGGTCAAAGAAGCACTTTTCTCAGGCCAAGTGTAGCATTTTGTTTGATTTCTCCTGGCCAATTGCAACATTTTCTGCGCCTTGCCTGGCCTTGCTTTCACCTATGTCTGTCAAACATTGCATTGCATTCAATATGCAATCAATCAATCAATCAATCAATCAATCAATCAATTTGTCTTTACTGGTTGCTGCAACAGGTGTGTTAAGATTTAGGCCTTTCTTACAGTGTTGCAAATATACTGTGTCGGCTACCAAACTAGGCCCCTGCTGTCTGTCAGCACTTGCTATTTAAATTGAAGCATTCAATGAGTAGTTCTGCCATACATACTGCATTTCTGACCGCAGGAATTCTTTTTTGAAACATTGTCTCCCTCTTGTGGACCACCGGTTTTTCAATGCGTTGTATTATATGCATTTTTAAAAGAAAAAAAGTAAGTAAAAATGGTGCCTGTGCTGATCTTGAATAGGCTTGTCTTGTCCATCTACACCTGTGTGTGTGTGAGCATTCTAATGCTTTTCACCAACCAGGTGCGCTGCCTGCAGTAGATAGAATCTTAGCACGGAACATTCATGTGCTGTCACAATGGGGCTGGCTGGAGGGTGTGGTCAAAGTAGGCGGAGTTATGCAGATTCAAAACGCGTCGTGCACAGCTTGAACAAACACTCACACACAGACAGACAGACAGACAGACACACACACTCTCCGTCTCTCACACACAGACACACATACACAGCAGAACTGTCATTGACAGCAGAACTGTCATTGAGAAGGCCTCCCTCCAGAGTTTCTGAAAATGTCCTCCCTGCGGCAATCTTTTGCTCTGTCTCCACAATGGGTATTGGTGGTAGGCCTTGGTGCGGCCCACGGGGCGCAGCGGCTTCGGTATCGCTTCTCGGCCTTTTGGCTAAGATCAAGTGTAGTATCTGTTCTTATCAGTTTAATATCTGATACGTCCCCTATTTGGGGACCATATATTAAATGGATTTTTGGAACAGGGAGATGGAAGAAGAGCTTGCTCTGTCCACTCCACGCATTGACCCGTTATTGCAGTATCTCCGGGACCAGTGCACTCCTTCTCTGATCCAGTTTCTAAAAACAGATTGAATTGAAATCAGCGCGAGTTGTCTTTTAACCCTTTATGGGAATTGATTTCAGGGTCAAAGAAGCACTTTTCTCAGGCCAAGTGTAGCATTTTGTTTGATTTCTCCTGGCCAATTGCAACATTTTCTGCGCCTTGCCTGGCCTTGCTTTCACCTATGTCTGTCAAACATTGCATTGCATTCAATATGCAATCAATCAATCAATCAATCAATCAATCAATCAATTTGTCTTTACTGGTTGCTGCAACAGGTGTGTTAAGATTTAGGCCTTTCTTACAGTGTTGCAAATATACTGTGTCGGCTACCAAACTAGGCCCCTGCTGTCTGTCAGCACTTGCTATTTAAATTGAAGCATTCAATGAGTAGTTCTGCCATACATACTGCATTTCTGACCGCAGGAATTCTTTTTTGAAACATTGTCTCCCTCTTGTGGACCACCGGTTTTTCAATGCGTTGTATTATATGCATTTTTAAAAGAAAAAAAGTAAGTAAAAATGGTGCCTGTGCTGATCTTGAATAGGCTTGTCTTGTCCATCTACACCTGTGTGTGTGTGAGCATTCTAATGCTTTTCACCAACCAGGTGCGCTGCCTGCAGTAGATAGAATCTTAGCACGGAACATTCATGTGCTGTCACAATGGGGCTGGCTGGAGGGTGTGGTCAAAGTAGGCGGAGTTATGCAGATTCAAAACGCGTCGTGCACAGCTTGAACAAACACTCACACACAGACAGACAGACAGACAGACACACACACTCTCCGTCTCTCACACACAGACACACATACACAGCAGAACTGTCATTGACAGCAGAACTGTCATTGAGAAGGCCTCCCTCCAGAGTTTCTGAAAATGTCCTCCCTGCGGCAATCTTTTGCTCTGTCTCCACAATGGGTATTGGTGGTAGGCCTTGGTGCGGCCCACGGGGCGCAGCGGCTTCGGTATCGCTTCTCGGCCTTTTGGCTAAGATCAAGTGTAGTATCTGTTCTTATCAGTTTAATATCTGATACGTCCCCTATTTGGGGACCATATATTAAATGGATTTTTGGAACAGGGAGATGGAAGAAGAGCTTGCTCTGTCCACTCCACGCATTGACCCGTTATTGCAGTATCTCCGGGACCAGTGCACTCCTTCTCTGATCCAGTTTCTAAAAACAGATTGAATTGAAATCAGCGCGAGTTGTCTTTTAACCCTTTATGGGAATTGATTTCAGGGTCAAAGAAGCACTTTTCTCAGGCCAAGTGTAGCATTTTGTTTGATTTCTCCTGGCCAATTGCAACATTTTCTGCGCCTTGCCTGGCCTTGCTTTCACCTATGTCTGTCAAACATTGCATTGCATTCAATATGCAATCAATCAATCAATCAATCAATCAATCAATCAATTTGTCTTTACTGGTTGCTGCAACAGGTGTGTTAAGATTTAGGCCTTTCTTACAGTGTTGCAAATATACTGTGTCGGCTACCAAACTAGGCCCCTGCTGTCTGTCAGCACTTGCTATTTAAATTGAAGCATTCAATGAGTAGTTCTGCCATACATACTGCATTTCTGACCGCAGGAATTCTTTTTTGAAACATTGTCTCCCTCTTGTGGACCACCGGTTTTTCAATGCGTTGTATTATATGCATTTTTAAAAGAAAAAAAGTAAGTAAAAATGGTGCCTGTGCTGATCTTGAATAGGCTTGTCTTGTCCATCTACACCTGTGTGTGTGTGAGCATTCTAATGCTTTTCACCAACCAGGTGCGCTGCCTGCAGTAGATAGAATCTTAGCACGGAACATTCATGTGCTGTCACAATGGGGCTGGCTGGAGGGTGTGGTCAAAGTAGGCGGAGTTATGCAGATTCAAAACGCGTCGTGCACAGCTTGAACAAACACTCACACACAGACAGACAGACAGACAGACACACACACTCTCCGTCTCTCACACACAGACACACATACACAGCAGAACTGTCATTGACAGCAGAACTGTCATTGAGAAGGCCTCCCTCCAGAGTTTCTGAAAATGTCCTCCCTGCGGCAATCTTTTGCTCTGTCTCCACAATGGGTATTGGTGGTAGGCCTTGGTGCGGCCCACGGGGCGCAGCGGCTTCGGTATCGCTTCTCGGCCTTTTGGCTAAGATCAAGTGTAGTATCTGTTCTTATCAGTTTAATATCTGATACGTCCCCTATTTGGGGACCATATATTAAATGGATTTTTGGAACAGGGAGATGGAAGAAGAGCTTGCTCTGTCCACTCCACGCATTGACCCGTTATTGCAGTATCTCCGGGACCAGTGCACTCCTTCTCTGATCCAGTTTCTAAAAACAGATTGAATTGAAATCAGCGCGAGTTGTCTTTTAACCCTTTATGGGAATTGATTTCAGGGTCAAAGAAGCACTTTTCTCAGGCCAAGTGTAGCATTTTGTTTGATTTCTCCTGGCCAATTGCAACATTTTCTGCGCCTTGCCTGGCCTTGCTTTCACCTATGTCTGTCAAACATTGCATTGCATTCAATATGCAATCAATCAATCAATCAATCAATCAATCAATCAATTTGTCTTTACTGGTTGCTGCAACAGGTGTGTTAAGATTTAGGCCTTTCTTACAGTGTTGCAAATATACTGTGTCGGCTACCAAACTAGGCCCCTGCTGTCTGTCAGCACTTGCTATTTAAATTGAAGCATTCAATGAGTAGTTCTGCCATACATACTGCATTTCTGACCGCAGGAATTCTTTTTTGAAACATTGTCTCCCTCTTGTGGACCACCGGTTTTTCAATGCGTTGTATTATATGCATTTTTAAAAGAAAAAAAGTAAGTAAAAATGGTGCCTGTGCTGATCTTGAATAGGCTTGTCTTGTCCATCTACACCTGTGTGTGTGTGAGCATTCTAATGCTTTTCACCAACCAGGTGCGCTGCCTGCAGTAGATAGAATCTTAGCACGGAACATTCATGTGCTGTCACAATGGGGCTGGCTGGAGGGTGTGGTCAAAGTAGGCGGAGTTATGCAGATTCAAAACGCGTCGTGCACAGCTTGAACAAACACTCACACACAGACAGACAGACAGACAGACACACACACTCTCCGTCTCTCACACACAGACACACATACACAGCAGAACTGTCATTGACAGCAGAACTGTCATTGAGAAGGCCTCCCTCCAGAGTTTCTGAAAATGTCCTCCCTGCGGCAATCTTTTGCTCTGTCTCCACAATGGGTATTGGTGGTAGGCCTTGGTGCGGCCCACGGGGCGCAGCGGCTTCGGTATCGCTTCTCGGCCTTTTGGCTAAGATCAAGTGTAGTATCTGTTCTTATCAGTTTAATATCTGATACGTCCCCTATTTGGGGACCATATATTAAATGGATTTTTGGAACAGGGAGATGGAAGAAGAGCTTGCTCTGTCCACTCCACGCATTGACCCGTTATTGCAGTATCTCCGGGACCAGTGCACTCCTTCTCTGATCCAGTTTCTAAAAACAGATTGAATTGAAATCAGCGCGAGTTGTCTTTTAACCCTTTATGGGAATTGATTTCAGGGTCAAAGAAGCACTTTTCTCAGGCCAAGTGTAGCATTTTGTTTGATTTCTCCTGGCCAATTGCAACATTTTCTGCGCCTTGCCTGGCCTTGCTTTCACCTATGTCTGTCAAACATTGCATTGCATTCAATATGCAATCAATCAATCAATCAATCAATCAATCAATCAATTTGTCTTTACTGGTTGCTGCAACAGGTGTGTTAAGATTTAGGCCTTTCTTACAGTGTTGCAAATATACTGTGTCGGCTACCAAACTAGGCCCCTGCTGTCTGTCAGCACTTGCTATTTAAATTGAAGCATTCAATGAGTAGTTCTGCCATACATACTGCATTTCTGACCGCAGGAATTCTTTTTTGAAACATTGTCTCCCTCTTGTGGACCACCGGTTTTTCAATGCGTTGTATTATATGCATTTTTAAAAGAAAAAAAGTAAGTAAAAATGGTGCCTGTGCTGATCTTGAATAGGCTTGTCTTGTCCATCTACACCTGTGTGTGTGTGAGCATTCTAATGCTTTTCACCAACCAGGTGCGCTGCCTGCAGTAGATAGAATCTTAGCACGGAACATTCATGTGCTGTCACAATGGGGCTGGCTGGAGGGTGTGGTCAAAGTAGGCGGAGTTATGCAGATTCAAAACGCGTCGTGCACAGCTTGAACAAACACTCACACACAGACAGACAGACAGACAGACACACACACTCTCCGTCTCTCACACACAGACACACATACACAGCAGAACTGTCATTGACAGCAGAACTGTCATTGAGAAGGCCTCCCTCCAGAGTTTCTGAAAATGTCCTCCCTGCGGCAATCTTTTGCTCTGTCTCCACAATGGGTATTGGTGGTAGGCCTTGGTGCGGCCCACGGGGCGCAGCGGCTTCGGTATCGCTTCTCGGCCTTTTGGCTAAGATCAAGTGTAGTATCTGTTCTTATCAGTTTAATATCTGATACGTCCCCTATTTGGGGACCATATATTAAATGGATTTTTGGAACAGGGAGATGGAAGAAGAGCTTGCTCTGTCCACTCCACGCATTGACCCGTTATTGCAGTATCTCCGGGACCAGTGCACTCCTTCTCTGATCCAGTTTCTAAAAACAGATTGAATTGAAATCAGCGCGAGTTGTCTTTTAACCCTTTATGGGAATTGATTTCAGGGTCAAAGAAGCACTTTTCTCAGGCCAAGTGTAGCATTTTGTTTGATTTCTCCTGGCCAATTGCAACATTTTCTGCGCCTTGCCTGGCCTTGCTTTCACCTATGTCTGTCAAACATTGCATTGCATTCAATATGCAATCAATCAATCAATCAATCAATCAATCAATCAATTTGTCTTTACTGGTTGCTGCAACAGGTGTGTTAAGATTTAGGCCTTTCTTACAGTGTTGCAAATATACTGTGTCGGCTACCAAACTAGGCCCCTGCTGTCTGTCAGCACTTGCTATTTAAATTGAAGCATTCAATGAGTAGTTCTGCCATACATACTGCATTTCTGACCGCAGGAATTCTTTTTTGAAACATTGTCTCCCTCTTGTGGACCACCGGTTTTTCAATGCGTTGTATTATATGCATTTTTAAAAGAAAAAAAGTAAGTAAAAATGGTGCCTGTGCTGATCTTGAATAGGCTTGTCTTGTCCATCTACACCTGTGTGTGTGTGAGCATTCTAATGCTTTTCACCAACCAGGTGCGCTGCCTGCAGTAGATAGAATCTTAGCACGGAACATTCATGTGCTGTCACAATGGGGCTGGCTGGAGGGTGTGGTCAAAGTAGGCGGAGTTATGCAGATTCAAAACGCGTCGTGCACAGCTTGAACAAACACTCACACACAGACAGACAGACAGACAGACACACACACTCTCCGTCTCTCACACACAGACACACATACACAGCAGAACTGTCATTGACAGCAGAACTGTCATTGAGAAGGCCTCCCTCCAGAGTTTCTGAAAATGTCCTCCCTGCGGCAATCTTTTGCTCTGTCTCCACAATGGGTATTGGTGGTAGGCCTTGGTGCGGCCCACGGGGCGCAGCGGCTTCGGTATCGCTTCTCGGCCTTTTGGCTAAGATCAAGTGTAGTATCTGTTCTTATCAGTTTAATATCTGATACGTCCCCTATTTGGGGACCATATATTAAATGGATTTTTGGAACAGGGAGATGGAAGAAGAGCTTGCTCTGTCCACTCCACGCATTGACCCGTTATTGCAGTATCTCCGGGACCAGTGCACTCCTTCTCTGATCCAGTTTCTAAAAACAGATTGAATTGAAATCAGCGCGAGTTGTCTTTTAACCCTTTATGGGAATTGATTTCAGGGTCAAAGAAGCACTTTTCTCAGGCCAAGTGTAGCATTTTGTTTGATTTCTCCTGGCCAATTGCAACATTTTCTGCGCCTTGCCTGGCCTTGCTTTCACCTATGTCTGTCAAACATTGCATTGCATTCAATATGCAATCAATCAATCAATCAATCAATCAATCAATCAATTTGTCTTTACTGGTTGCTGCAACAGGTGTGTTAAGATTTAGGCCTTTCTTACAGTGTTGCAAATATACTGTGTCGGCTACCAAACTAGGCCCCTGCTGTCTGTCAGCACTTGCTATTTAAATTGAAGCATTCAATGAGTAGTTCTGCCATACATACTGCATTTCTGACCGCAGGAATTCTTTTTTGAAACATTGTCTCCCTCTTGTGGACCACCGGTTTTTCAATGCGTTGTATTATATGCATTTTTAAAAGAAAAAAAGTAAGTAAAAATGGTGCCTGTGCTGATCTTGAATAGGCTTGTCTTGTCCATCTACACCTGTGTGTGTGTGAGCATTCTAATGCTTTTCACCAACCAGGTGCGCTGCCTGCAGTAGATAGAATCTTAGCACGGAACATTCATGTGCTGTCACAATGGGGCTGGCTGGAGGGTGTGGTCAAAGTAGGCGGAGTTATGCAGATTCAAAACGCGTCGTGCACAGCTTGAACAAACACTCACACACAGACAGACAGACAGACAGACACACACACTCTCCGTCTCTCACACACAGACACACATACACAGCAGAACTGTCATTGACAGCAGAACTGTCATTGAGAAGGCCTCCCTCCAGAGTTTCTGAAAATGTCCTCCCTGCGGCAATCTTTTGCTCTGTCTCCACAATGGGTATTGGTGGTAGGCCTTGGTGCGGCCCACGGGGCGCAGCGGCTTCGGTATCGCTTCTCGGCCTTTTGGCTAAGATCAAGTGTAGTATCTGTTCTTATCAGTTTAATATCTGATACGTCCCCTATTTGGGGACCATATATTAAATGGATTTTTGGAACAGGGAGATGGAAGAAGAGCTTGCTCTGTCCACTCCACGCATTGACCCGTTATTGCAGTATCTCCGGGACCAGTGCACTCCTTCTCTGATCCAGTTTCTAAAAACAGATTGAATTGAAATCAGCGCGAGTTGTCTTTTAACCCTTTATGGGAATTGATTTCAGGGTCAAAGAAGCACTTTTCTCAGGCCAAGTGTAGCATTTTGTTTGATTTCTCCTGGCCAATTGCAACATTTTCTGCGCCTTGCCTGGCCTTGCTTTCACCTATGTCTGTCAAACATTGCATTGCATTCAATATGCAATCAATCAATCAATCAATCAATCAATCAATCAATTTGTCTTTACTGGTTGCTGCAACAGGTGTGTTAAGATTTAGGCCTTTCTTACAGTGTTGCAAATATACTGTGTCGGCTACCAAACTAGGCCCCTGCTGTCTGTCAGCACTTGCTATTTAAATTGAAGCATTCAATGAGTAGTTCTGCCATACATACTGCATTTCTGACCGCAGGAATTCTTTTTTGAAACATTGTCTCCCTCTTGTGGACCACCGGTTTTTCAATGCGTTGTATTATATGCATTTTTAAAAGAAAAAAAGTAAGTAAAAATGGTGCCTGTGCTGATCTTGAATAGGCTTGTCTTGTCCATCTACACCTGTGTGTGTGTGAGCATTCTAATGCTTTTCACCAACCAGGTGCGCTGCCTGCAGTAGATAGAATCTTAGCACGGAACATTCATGTGCTGTCACAATGGGGCTGGCTGGAGGGTGTGGTCAAAGTAGGCGGAGTTATGCAGATTCAAAACGCGTCGTGCACAGCTTGAACAAACACTCACACACAGACAGACAGACAGACAGACACACACACTCTCCGTCTCTCACACACAGACACACATACACAGCAGAACTGTCATTGACAGCAGAACTGTCATTGAGAAGGCCTCCCTCCAGAGTTTCTGAAAATGTCCTCCCTGCGGCAATCTTTTGCTCTGTCTCCACAATGGGTATTGGTGGTAGGCCTTGGTGCGGCCCACGGGGCGCAGCGGCTTCGGTATCGCTTCTCGGCCTTTTGGCTAAGATCAAGTGTAGTATCTGTTCTTATCAGTTTAATATCTGATACGTCCCCTATTTGGGGACCATATATTAAATGGATTTTTGGAACAGGGAGATGGAAGAAGAGCTTGCTCTGTCCACTCCACGCATTGACCCGTTATTGCAGTATCTCCGGGACCAGTGCACTCCTTCTCTGATCCAGTTTCTAAAAACAGATTGAATTGAAATCAGCGCGAGTTGTCTTTTAACCCTTTATGGGAATTGATTTCAGGGTCAAAGAAGCACTTTTCTCAGGCCAAGTGTAGCATTTTGTTTGATTTCTCCTGGCCAATTGCAACATTTTCTGCGCCTTGCCTGGCCTTGCTTTCACCTATGTCTGTCAAACATTGCATTGCATTCAATATGCAATCAATCAATCAATCAATCAATCAATCAATCAATTTGTCTTTACTGGTTGCTGCAACAGGTGTGTTAAGATTTAGGCCTTTCTTACAGTGTTGCAAATATACTGTGTCGGCTACCAAACTAGGCCCCTGCTGTCTGTCAGCACTTGCTATTTAAATTGAAGCATTCAATGAGTAGTTCTGCCATACATACTGCATTTCTGACCGCAGGAATTCTTTTTTGAAACATTGTCTCCCTCTTGTGGACCACCGGTTTTTCAATGCGTTGTATTATATGCATTTTTAAAAGAAAAAAAGTAAGTAAAAATGGTGCCTGTGCTGATCTTGAATAGGCTTGTCTTGTCCATCTACACCTGTGTGTGTGTGAGCATTCTAATGCTTTTCACCAACCAGGTGCGCTGCCTGCAGTAGATAGAATCTTAGCACGGAACATTCATGTGCTGTCACAATGGGGCTGGCTGGAGGGTGTGGTCAAAGTAGGCGGAGTTATGCAGATTCAAAACGCGTCGTGCACAGCTTGAACAAACACTCACACACAGACAGACAGACAGACAGACACACACACTCTCCGTCTCTCACACACAGACACACATACACAGCAGAACTGTCATTGACAGCAGAACTGTCATTGAGAAGGCCTCCCTCCAGAGTTTCTGAAAATGTCCTCCCTGCGGCAATCTTTTGCTCTGTCTCCACAATGGGTATTGGTGGTAGGCCTTGGTGCGGCCCACGGGGCGCAGCGGCTTCGGTATCGCTTCTCGGCCTTTTGGCTAAGATCAAGTGTAGTATCTGTTCTTATCAGTTTAATATCTGATACGTCCCCTATTTGGGGACCATATATTAAATGGATTTTTGGAACAGGGAGATGGAAGAAGAGCTTGCTCTGTCCACTCCACGCATTGACCCGTTATTGCAGTATCTCCGGGACCAGTGCACTCCTTCTCTGATCCAGTTTCTAAAAACAGATTGAATTGAAATCAGCGCGAGTTGTCTTTTAACCCTTTATGGGAATTGATTTCAGGGTCAAAGAAGCACTTTTCTCAGGCCAAGTGTAGCATTTTGTTTGATTTCTCCTGGCCAATTGCAACATTTTCTGCGCCTTGCCTGGCCTTGCTTTCACCTATGTCTGTCAAACATTGCATTGCATTCAATATGCAATCAATCAATCAATCAATCAATCAATCAATCAATTTGTCTTTACTGGTTGCTGCAACAGGTGTGTTAAGATTTAGGCCTTTCTTACAGTGTTGCAAATATACTGTGTCGGCTACCAAACTAGGCCCCTGCTGTCTGTCAGCACTTGCTATTTAAATTGAAGCATTCAATGAGTAGTTCTGCCATACATACTGCATTTCTGACCGCAGGAATTCTTTTTTGAAACATTGTCTCCCTCTTGTGGACCACCGGTTTTTCAATGCGTTGTATTATATGCATTTTTAAAAGAAAAAAAGTAAGTAAAAATGGTGCCTGTGCTGATCTTGAATAGGCTTGTCTTGTCCATCTACACCTGTGTGTGTGTGAGCATTCTAATGCTTTTCACCAACCAGGTGCGCTGCCTGCAGTAGATAGAATCTTAGCACGGAACATTCATGTGCTGTCACAATGGGGCTGGCTGGAGGGTGTGGTCAAAGTAGGCGGAGTTATGCAGATTCAAAACGCGTCGTGCACAGCTTGAACAAACACTCACACACAGACAGACAGACAGACAGACACACACACTCTCCGTCTCTCACACACAGACACACATACACAGCAGAACTGTCATTGACAGCAGAACTGTCATTGAGAAGGCCTCCCTCCAGAGTTTCTGAAAATGTCCTCCCTGCGGCAATCTTTTGCTCTGTCTCCACAATGGGTATTGGTGGTAGGCCTTGGTGCGGCCCACGGGGCGCAGCGGCTTCGGTATCGCTTCTCGGCCTTTTGGCTAAGATCAAGTGTAGTATCTGTTCTTATCAGTTTAATATCTGATACGTCCCCTATTTGGGGACCATATATTAAATGGATTTTTGGAACAGGGAGATGGAAGAAGAGCTTGCTCTGTCCACTCCACGCATTGACCCGTTATTGCAGTATCTCCGGGACCAGTGCACTCCTTCTCTGATCCAGTTTCTAAAAACAGATTGAATTGAAATCAGCGCGAGTTGTCTTTTAACCCTTTATGGGAATTGATTTCAGGGTCAAAGAAGCACTTTTCTCAGGCCAAGTGTAGCATTTTGTTTGATTTCTCCTGGCCAATTGCAACATTTTCTGCGCCTTGCCTGGCCTTGCTTTCACCTATGTCTGTCAAACATTGCATTGCATTCAATATGCAATCAATCAATCAATCAATCAATCAATCAATCAATTTGTCTTTACTGGTTGCTGCAACAGGTGTGTTAAGATTTAGGCCTTTCTTACAGTGTTGCAAATATACTGTGTCGGCTACCAAACTAGGCCCCTGCTGTCTGTCAGCACTTGCTATTTAAATTGAAGCATTCAATGAGTAGTTCTGCCATACATACTGCATTTCTGACCGCAGGAATTCTTTTTTGAAACATTGTCTCCCTCTTGTGGACCACCGGTTTTTCAATGCGTTGTATTATATGCATTTTTAAAAGAAAAAAAGTAAGTAAAAATGGTGCCTGTGCTGATCTTGAATAGGCTTGTCTTGTCCATCTACACCTGTGTGTGTGTGAGCATTCTAATGCTTTTCACCAACCAGGTGCGCTGCCTGCAGTAGATAGAATCTTAGCACGGAACATTCATGTGCTGTCACAATGGGGCTGGCTGGAGGGTGTGGTCAAAGTAGGCGGAGTTATGCAGATTCAAAACGCGTCGTGCACAGCTTGAACAAACACTCACACACAGACAGACAGACAGACAGACACACACACTCTCCGTCTCTCACACACAGACACACATACACAGCAGAACTGTCATTGACAGCAGAACTGTCATTGAGAAGGCCTCCCTCCAGAGTTTCTGAAAATGTCCTCCCTGCGGCAATCTTTTGCTCTGTCTCCACAATGGGTATTGGTGGTAGGCCTTGGTGCGGCCCACGGGGCGCAGCGGCTTCGGTATCGCTTCTCGGCCTTTTGGCTAAGATCAAGTGTAGTATCTGTTCTTATCAGTTTAATATCTGATACGTCCCCTATTTGGGGACCATATATTAAATGGATTTTTGGAACAGGGAGATGGAAGAAGAGCTTGCTCTGTCCACTCCACGCATTGACCCGTTATTGCAGTATCTCCGGGACCAGTGCACTCCTTCTCTGATCCAGTTTCTAAAAACAGATTGAATTGAAATCAGCGCGAGTTGTCTTTTAACCCTTTATGGGAATTGATTTCAGGGTCAAAGAAGCACTTTTCTCAGGCCAAGTGTAGCATTTTGTTTGATTTCTCCTGGCCAATTGCAACATTTTCTGCGCCTTGCCTGGCCTTGCTTTCACCTATGTCTGTCAAACATTGCATTGCATTCAATATGCAATCAATCAATCAATCAATCAATCAATCAATCAATTTGTCTTTACTGGTTGCTGCAACAGGTGTGTTAAGATTTAGGCCTTTCTTACAGTGTTGCAAATATACTGTGTCGGCTACCAAACTAGGCCCCTGCTGTCTGTCAGCACTTGCTATTTAAATTGAAGCATTCAATGAGTAGTTCTGCCATACATACTGCATTTCTGACCGCAGGAATTCTTTTTTGAAACATTGTCTCCCTCTTGTGGACCACCGGTTTTTCAATGCGTTGTATTATATGCATTTTTAAAAGAAAAAAAGTAAGTAAAAATGGTGCCTGTGCTGATCTTGAATAGGCTTGTCTTGTCCATCTACACCTGTGTGTGTGTGAGCATTCTAATGCTTTTCACCAACCAGGTGCGCTGCCTGCAGTAGATAGAATCTTAGCACGGAACATTCATGTGCTGTCACAATGGGGCTGGCTGGAGGGTGTGGTCAAAGTAGGCGGAGTTATGCAGATTCAAAACGCGTCGTGCACAGCTTGAACAAACACTCACACACAGACAGACAGACAGACAGACACACACACTCTCCGTCTCTCACACACAGACACACATACACAGCAGAACTGTCATTGACAGCAGAACTGTCATTGAGAAGGCCTCCCTCCAGAGTTTCTGAAAATGTCCTCCCTGCGGCAATCTTTTGCTCTGTCTCCACAATGGGTATTGGTGGTAGGCCTTGGTGCGGCCCACGGGGCGCAGCGGCTTCGGTATCGCTTCTCGGCCTTTTGGCTAAGATCAAGTGTAGTATCTGTTCTTATCAGTTTAATATCTGATACGTCCCCTATTTGGGGACCATATATTAAATGGATTTTTGGAACAGGGAGATGGAAGAAGAGCTTGCTCTGTCCACTCCACGCATTGACCCGTTATTGCAGTATCTCCGGGACCAGTGCACTCCTTCTCTGATCCAGTTTCTAAAAACAGATTGAATTGAAATCAGCGCGAGTTGTCTTTTAACCCTTTATGGGAATTGATTTCAGGGTCAAAGAAGCACTTTTCTCAGGCCAAGTGTAGCATTTTGTTTGATTTCTCCTGGCCAATTGCAACATTTTCTGCGCCTTGCCTGGCCTTGCTTTCACCTATGTCTGTCAAACATTGCATTGCATTCAATATGCAATCAATCAATCAATCAATCAATCAATCAATTTGTCTTTACTGGTTGCTGCAACAGGTGTGTTAAGATTTAGGCCTTTCTTACAGTGTTGCAAATATACTGTGTCGGCTACCAAACTAGGCCCCTGCTGTCTGTCAGCACTTGCTATTTAAATTGAAGCATTCAATGAGTAGTTCTGCCATACATACTGCATTTCTGACCGCAGGAATTCTTTTTTGAAACATTGTCTCCCTCTTGTGGACCACCGGTTTTTCAATGCGTTGTATTATATGCATTTTTAAAAGAAAAAAAGTAAGTAAAAATGGTGCCTGTGCTGATCTTGAATAGGCTTGTCTTGTCCATCTACACCTGTGTGTGTGTGAGCATTCTAATGCTTTTCACCAACCAGGTGCGCTGCCTGCAGTAGATAGAATCTTAGCACGGAACATTCATGTGCTGTCACAATGGGGCTGGCTGGAGGGTGTGGTCAAAGTAGGCGGAGTTATGCAGATTCAAAACGCGTCGTGCACAGCTTGAACAAACACTCACACACAGACAGACAGACAGACAGACACACACACTCTCCGTCTCTCACACACAGACACACATACACAGCAGAACTGTCATTGACAGCAGAACTGTCATTGAGAAGGCCTCCCTCCAGAGTTTCTGAAAATGTCCTCCCTGCGGCAATCTTTTGCTCTGTCTCCACAATGGGTATTGGTGGTAGGCCTTGGTGCGGCCCACGGGGCGCAGCGGCTTCGGTATCGCTTCTCGGCCTTTTGGCTAAGATCAAGTGTATTTTTGCATGAGATCGTAGTTGAAGGGCACTCGGGTACCCCTCTCCTTGGCCTGGCAGGATCGTCCACTTCGGTGGACCTGACCTGCTTGTTGCTATTAGGGAGAGGGCTTAGTCCCAGGGTAACGAGTTGTGATCCCCCAGCTTCCAGGTGTTTTCCGTGCAGAACACTGGGAGCGCAGATTGCAAGCGACTGCAATTTGCAACCTTGTTGCGTTTTCCATGGAGGTTGACCCTAACCTAGTGCCTCTCTATGCGAGGCTCAAAAACTCTATCCGAGTTCACTTCACGGCGGGCGGCTCGGATATGAGGAAATTAGGGTATGTAGTCCAGGACGTGCTCAGGAATCTTCTTGGCGTGCAGAGGAACGAAATTTTGTCCATCCAGGACTATCCCAGAAGAGGTGACTATGACATCACATTCACCGGAGAAGGTATTTTCAGAGATGTTATAGAAAAGATTAAAAAAGTTGAAAATAGCCCTGTTTTGAAAGGGATACAAATCGCTGAGCACGTCCTGGATGAGGTAAGACTGGTTATAGTCAAAGTATTTTCGCCCTTTGTTTCGGCTCCAGAAATCATGTCATTTCTAGCAATGTATTTTAAAAGTGTGAAATGTATGGGGAAAATACTCAATGAATTTAACATATGGACATCTAAGTGGAAATTTCTTGTGAAGGGTATAAGAGATACAAACACACCAGGTGGTATACGGCTCCCCCCTGCCCGTTTCAAAATTGGACAAACAAATGGGGATTTTTTTTTTTCTGGGATGCCGGCATTTTGTAGGAATTGTGGGCGATATGGTCATTCAAAAGAAAACTGTAATGTATCATGTAGAAATTGTGCCAGTGAAGAGCATGAGACAAGAGAATGCCCTAAGGAAAAGAAATGTAATTTTTGCCAGACTCCAGGTCATTTTTATTTTTCTTGTCCTCACAGATTCCGGGAAGATGAGCAGAAGGGAAAGTCCAAGACGTCCGAACAAGGTACAAAAGATCAGACCACCCCTCAGGAGGAGGAACAACAACCTGGAGCCTCTGGAGACAATAAGGGCGTACCAAATAGTGAGATGTCTCCAGAGTCAATGACAGGTGACGTGCCAAATCCCAAAACCTGGTTGCTGGACCAGAGGGAGTCTAAAAGCAGGGCTAAGATGGAGCAGAAGGGCATTACTGGTAAGACCAAAAGGGACCGGCAAGGGGTCGGCGCCGGGGCCCATGCCCAGTCTGGGTCTCCTAAGGCTGAGGGCGCTGAGTGGATAAAGGTGGGTTCTAAGAAAAAGAAAAAAAAGGGTGATTCGGAGGAGGCAGCAGAAGGAGAACAGATGGACACATCCTTTGAAAAGGAGGTGGACACTGGACCCTCAGGGGTTTCGGTCTCTGCTGTAACAGGTGGAGACCGGGATCTTGCTGCCTCTGAAGAGTCGGAGGCTCTGCCTTGTGCGCAACCTCCTCCTATAGAACGACCTTCTACAGGTCAAACGGGAGCGGCGGAACCCCTCGGGGACCCACCTGATGAGGATTTAAATGGACAGCCAATGGAGACCCAGCGGGTCCTGCCAAGCAGCCCTCTTCCGAGCTATGCCCACATAGCGTCGGGTTTATACAAAAATGGTAATCTTTCCTCCTCCACGGAGTCTCTCGTAACGGTGCCATCAGGAGAGGAGGGGGGCGCAAGCCCAGTGGTCTGATCAGGTTCCTCGGACAGGTAAATCCGTTTGCTCTTAGTAGCCTAAGTAAAACTTTCACTTCCTACTGATGGCTGAAATTAAAGGTATTTCCCTCAACGTGAGAGGCATAAAATCTAATATGAGGAGAACTGCTCTTTTTAATTTTCTCACATGTTTTACTGCATCTGTTTTTTTTCTACAAGAATGTAATATCTCACATGAAATATCCTATCGAAAATATAAAGATGAATGGAAGTGTGGGCCATCTGTCTGGTCCGGATCTAATGCTGCAGGATCAGCGGGTGTCGCCATACTTTTTAAAGGGAACGTTTTAATTGATTTTATTCAGGAAGTTATACCAGGTCGTATTTTATTAGTAAAAGCTTTTATTGATGGTATTAGATGGCAGTTTTTAAATTTTTATGGGTCACCAGAGAAAAATATAAGAGCCGAAATGCTTGATCTTTTACCATTATTTATTAATAACTCTGAACCTTTTATTTTAGCAGGAGATTTTAATTGTATTTTAAAAGGTGAAAACCGGCGGGCCAGCTCTGTAAGCAGAAACTATGATAAAACCTCAGGTATGCTGCATGATATAGTAAAAGACGCTAAATTGATAGATGTATATAAAGAGTGTAATAGAGGCAGCCCAGAGGACGCCGGTTTCACTTGGAGTAATGCTAATTGTAGCTCTAGAATTGATTTTATTTTTGGTTCAGATAAAATAATACCCGCAAAATGTGAAGTTTTAACTAATATATTTTCCGACCATAAGCTTTTATCTTTTACCATAAAAATTAATGACAACAAAAAATGTGGTAAGAAAAGCTGGAAAATGAACGTATCCCTTTTAACTGATCCGCAGATTTTATCAGATTTTATTGAGTTTTATAGAAAATGTAGAAAAAGGAAGAATCCAAATGTGACTATGAGTGTATGGTGGGATAAAATGAAAGTAAAAATAAAAGATTTTTTTATTAAAAAGAGTATATGTAAAGCCAAGGAAAAATATGAGGATTATAGGATTTTAAATACCCGCCTACAAACATTATTTAAACTCAGAGACAATGGGATAGATGTACAACTTGATATTTTAAACCTAAAAAAAGAGATTTCAAAATGGCTAGAACAAAAAGGAAAAGAGATAATTTTTCGTTCCAGAGTACAGCATATAGAAGAAAACGAAAAGTGTTCTAGATATTTTTTCAGAAAAAATAAAAAAGAAAAAGTGATAATTGACCATATAGATGGGGAGAATAATATAAAAAATATGCTGGGTAAAGTTGAGAATTTTTTCTCTAATCTTTTTAATGAGAAAAATATAGATAATAAATTAATGGAAGATTCACTACAAGAAATCTCAGTTGGTTTAGATCCCGCATCCCAAGAGTTTTTATCCCAAGTTTTAACAGAACAAGAAATTTTAAAAACTATTAAAAGTTTTAAAAATGGAAAGGTTCCTGGTCCTGATGGTATCCCAATAGAATTTTATGTATGCTTTTATGATGTTTTAAAAGATGATTTGTTTTATTTGTTTACCGAGGTTTTTAATAACAAGGTTTTACTGAATTCTTGGAAACAAAGTGAAGTCTCCCTTCTATATAAAAAAGGTGATAAGTCAAAATTAGAAAACTGGAGACCAATCACACTTTTAAATTGCGACTACAAAATAATGGCTAAAATATGTGCAAATCGTCTAAAAGAAGTCATCAGCAAAGTTATCCATTCTAATCAAGTGTGTGGGGTGCCGGGGCGCAGTATATGGGACAATCTGAATTTAATAAAGGACTGTATTGAGGATGTGAAAGATAGAAAAGGGAAAATGGCGATTTTATCTATTGACTTTGAAAAAGCTTTTGACCGTGTATCACATTTTTATCTTTTTAAAGTTTTAGAGAAATTAGGCATACCAGAAGGTTTTTTATTATCTCTTAAAGCTTTTTATAAGGATTGTACTAGTAAGATTTTAGTTAACGGTTTTAAGACACAAGACGTATTTTTACGGTCAGGGGTGAAACAGGGATGTCCTCTGTCCCCCCTGCTTTTTATCTGTGCGCTGGAACCAATGTTATGTGCAATACGTCGAAATAAACAAATATGTGGTGTCCCTCTGCCAGGAGGCGGTGGTTTGGAGGCCAAGGTTGTGGGATACATGGATGACGTGGCAGTCTTATGTACAGATGCGCCCTCACTTGTGACCACACTCCGTCAAATACAATCCTTTTGTTTAGCTTCTGGTTTTAAAATTAATTTTAATAAGTGTAATATTTTAAGTATTGGGGGGATGATTTTACGTGATGTGCCCATTAATGTGTCTGAATCCATTACCATTTTAGGTATACCATTCACTGAAAATAACGATGGTTTCAATAGTTGGGAAATAGTCACACAAAGAATAAATACGAAAATATGTATGTGGAATATGAGGAAACTCACAATGGAGGGTAAAGTTTTAATTTTAAAGATGGTGATTTTACCTTTGTTACTGTATCTTAACATGGTTTTCCCCCCACCTGTTAATGTTTTAAAAAAGATAACCAAGACCTGTTTTACTTTTTTTTGGAACTCAAAAATGGAAAAGCTGAAAAGAGAAATTGTGATGAAACCAAAAGAAAAAGGCGGTAAAGACTTTCCAGACTTAAATAGGTTTCTTTTAATTCATCTATTCGTTTACTGTTTTAATGCCCTTTTTAAGAATCACTATTGGTCCTTTTTTATGCGTTTTAATACAGGTTTTTTTATGAGAAAGTTTGGATGGTATAAAATTAACATATCTGTTCCCCATGCTTTTAATTTGCCGAAGCATTACGAGATTTTAAGGAAAATAGTATCTGATTTTAATTTAGGGACTAAGAAAATAGAAGAATTAAAAAATAGTAAGAAATTAATTAAAGAAATACGTAAAAGTGAGGAAATATGTAATGTTGACAGATATGATGATGACGACTCTAAATCTATCTGGAAAAAGATTAATGATTCTTCCCTTTTTAATGAACAGAGAGATCTGGCTTGGAGCTGCACGCACTGCTGTCTTCCTTGCCGGGCATTCCAATACAGGAGAGGATTTGTGAGGTCAGCCACCTGCCCAAGAGCCGGATGCCAGGAAGAGGAAACGGTAGAACATCTTTTATGGACATGTAATTTTGCAAAGGATCTTTGGAAAAGACTGTTCCCTCTACTGAGAAGAGTGGCAGACCTCACGGACTTAACATATAAAACAGTTTTGTACGGACTCATGGAATGCCCCACAATGGATCAGTGCACAATGGCTTGGAAGATAGTGAGCTGCGCCAAGTCGGCTCTCTGGAAAGCGCGAAACATTGCTGTTTTTAAACAAGATGTTTTATCACTAAATGATGTTTTAGATTTATGTTTGTATGAAATGTACACCTATTATTTAATCGACAAAAAGAAGAATGTACATATTTCCAGAAAATGGCTTGTCGACCAATGGAACTTAATTATTTAAGGAAATCTTTGTAAAAGTTTCTTTAGTTTATATGGTTTGATATTTGTTGTTTTTTGCTTGTAATTTGTTAAAAGTTTTTAAATAAACGGTTTTATCCCCTTGTAAGGGATAGCCAAATTAAAAAAAAAAATCTGTTCTTATCAGTTTAATATCTGATACGTCCCCTATTTGGGGACCATATATTAAATGGATTTTTGGAACAGGGAGATGGAAGAAGAGCTTGCTCTGTCCACTCCACGCATTGACCCGTTATTGCAGTATCTCCGGGACCAGTGCACTCCTTCTCTGATCCAGTTTCTAAAAACAGATTGAATTGAAATCAGCGCGAGTTGTCTTTTAACCCTTTATGGGAATTGATTTCAGGGTCAAAGAAGCACTTTTCTCAGGCCAAGTGTAGCATTTTGTTTGATTTCTCCTGGCCAATTGCAACATTTTCTGCGCCTTGCCTGGCCTTGCTTTCACCTATGTCTGTCAAACATTGCATTGCATTCAATATGCAATCAATCAATCAATCAATCAATCAATCAATCAATTTGTCTTTACTGGTTGCTGCAACAGGTGTGTTAAGATTTAGGCCTTTCTTACAGTGTTGCAAATATACTGTGTCGGCTACCAAACTAGGCCCCTGCTGTCTGTCAGCACTTGCTATTTAAATTGAAGCATTCAATGAGTAGTTCTGCCATACATACTGCATTTCTGACCGCAGGAATTCTTTTTTGAAACATTGTCTCCCTCTTGTGGACCACCGGTTTTTCAATGCGTTGTATTATATGCATTTTTAAAAGAAAAAAAGTAAGTAAAAATGGTGCCTGTGCTGATCTTGAATAGGCTTGTCTTGTCCATCTACACCTGTGTGTGTGTGAGCATTCTAATGCTTTTCACCAACCAGGTGCGCTGCCTGCAGTAGATAGAATCTTAGCACGGAACATTCATGTGCTGTCACAATGGGGCTGGCTGGAGGGTGTGGTCAAAGTAGGCGGAGTTATGCAGATTCAAAACGCGTCGTGCACAGCTTGAACAAACACTCACACACAGACAGACAGACAGACAGACACACACACTCTCCGTCTCTCACACACAGACACACATACACAGCAGAACTGTCATTGACAGCAGAACTGTCATTGAGAAGGCCTCCCTCCAGAGTTTCTGAAAATGTCCTCCCTGCGGCAATCTTTTGCTCTGTCTCCACAATGGGTATTGGTGGTAGGCCTTGGTGCGGCCCACGGGGCGCAGCGGCTTCGGTATCGCTTCTCGGCCTTTTGGCTAAGATCAAGTGTAGTATCTGTTCTTATCAGTTTAATATCTGATACGTCCCCTATTTGGGGACCATATATTAAATGGATTTTTGGAACAGGGAGATGGAAGAAGAGCTTGCTCTGTCCACTCCACGCATTGACCCGTTATTGCAGTATCTCCGGGACCAGTGCACTCCTTCTCTGATCCAGTTTCTAAAAACAGATTGAATTGAAATCAGCGCGAGTTGTCTTTTAACCCTTTATGGGAATTGATTTCAGGGTCAAAGAAGCACTTTTCTCAGGCCAAGTGTAGCATTTTGTTTGATTTCTCCTGGCCAATTGCAACATTTTCTGCGCCTTGCCTGGCCTTGCTTTCACCTATGTCTGTCAAACATTGCATTGCATTCAATATGCAATCAATCAATCAATCAATCAATCAATCAATCAATTTGTCTTTACTGGTTGCTGCAACAGGTGTGTTAAGATTTAGGCCTTTCTTACAGTGTTGCAAATATACTGTGTCGGCTACCAAACTAGGCCCCTGCTGTCTGTCAGCACTTGCTATTTAAATTGAAGCATTCAATGAGTAGTTCTGCCATACATACTGCATTTCTGACCGCAGGAATTCTTTTTTGAAACATTGTCTCCCTCTTGTGGACCACCGGTTTTTCAATGCGTTGTATTATATGCATTTTTAAAAGAAAAAAAGTAAGTAAAAATGGTGCCTGTGCTGATCTTGAATAGGCTTGTCTTGTCCATCTACACCTGTGTGTGTGTGAGCATTCTAATGCTTTTCACCAACCAGGTGCGCTGCCTGCAGTAGATAGAATCTTAGCACGGAACATTCATGTGCTGTCACAATGGGGCTGGCTGGAGGGTGTGGTCAAAGTAGGCGGAGTTATGCAGATTCAAAACGCGTCGTGCACAGCTTGAACAAACACTCACACACAGACAGACAGACAGACAGACACACACACTCTCCGTCTCTCACACACAGACACACATACACAGCAGAACTGTCATTGACAGCAGAACTGTCATTGAGAAGGCCTCCCTCCAGAGTTTCTGAAAATGTCCTCCCTGCGGCAATCTTTTGCTCTGTCTCCACAATGGGTATTGGTGGTAGGCCTTGGTGCGGCCCACGGGGCGCAGCGGCTTCGGTATCGCTTCTCGGCCTTTTGGCTAAGATCAAGTGTAGTATCTGTTCTTATCAGTTTAATATCTGATACGTCCCCTATTTGGGGACCATATATTAAATGGATTTTTGGAACAGGGAGATGGAAGAAGAGCTTGCTCTGTCCACTCCACGCATTGACCCGTTATTGCAGTATCTCCGGGACCAGTGCACTCCTTCTCTGATCCAGTTTCTAAAAACAGATTGAATTGAAATCAGCGCGAGTTGTCTTTTAACCCTTTATGGGAATTGATTTCAGGGTCAAAGAAGCACTTTTCTCAGGCCAAGTGTAGCATTTTGTTTGATTTCTCCTGGCCAATTGCAACATTTTCTGCGCCTTGCCTGGCCTTGCTTTCACCTATGTCTGTCAAACATTGCATTGCATTCAATATGCAATCAATCAATCAATCAATCAATCAATCAATCAATTTGTCTTTACTGGTTGCTGCAACAGGTGTGTTAAGATTTAGGCCTTTCTTACAGTGTTGCAAATATACTGTGTCGGCTACCAAACTAGGCCCCTGCTGTCTGTCAGCACTTGCTATTTAAATTGAAGCATTCAATGAGTAGTTCTGCCATACATACTGCATTTCTGACCGCAGGAATTCTTTTTTGAAACATTGTCTCCCTCTTGTGGACCACCGGTTTTTCAATGCGTTGTATTATATGCATTTTTAAAAGAAAAAAAGTAAGTAAAAATGGTGCCTGTGCTGATCTTGAATAGGCTTGTCTTGTCCATCTACACCTGTGTGTGTGTGAGCATTCTAATGCTTTTCACCAACCAGGTGCGCTGCCTGCAGTAGATAGAATCTTAGCACGGAACATTCATGTGCTGTCACAATGGGGCTGGCTGGAGGGTGTGGTCAAAGTAGGCGGAGTTATGCAGATTCAAAACGCGTCGTGCACAGCTTGAACAAACACTCACACACAGACAGACAGACAGACAGACACACACACTCTCCGTCTCTCACACACAGACACACATACACAGCAGAACTGTCATTGACAGCAGAACTGTCATTGAGAAGGCCTCCCTCCAGAGTTTCTGAAAATGTCCTCCCTGCGGCAATCTTTTGCTCTGTCTCCACAATGGGTATTGGTGGTAGGCCTTGGTGCGGCCCACGGGGCGCAGCGGCTTCGGTATCGCTTCTCGGCCTTTTGGCTAAGATCAAGTGTAGTATCTGTTCTTATCAGTTTAATATCTGATACGTCCCCTATTTGGGGACCATATATTAAATGGATTTTTGGAACAGGGAGATGGAAGAAGAGCTTGCTCTGTCCACTCCACGCATTGACCCGTTATTGCAGTATCTCCGGGACCAGTGCACTCCTTCTCTGATCCAGTTTCTAAAAACAGATTGAATTGAAATCAGCGCGAGTTGTCTTTTAACCCTTTATGGGAATTGATTTCAGGGTCAAAGAAGCACTTTTCTCAGGCCAAGTGTAGCATTTTGTTTGATTTCTCCTGGCCAATTGCAACATTTTCTGCGCCTTGCCTGGCCTTGCTTTCACCTATGTCTGTCAAACATTGCATTGCATTCAATATGCAATCAATCAATCAATCAATCAATCAATCAATCAATTTGTCTTTACTGGTTGCTGCAACAGGTGTGTTAAGATTTAGGCCTTTCTTACAGTGTTGCAAATATACTGTGTCGGCTACCAAACTAGGCCCCTGCTGTCTGTCAGCACTTGCTATTTAAATTGAAGCATTCAATGAGTAGTTCTGCCATACATACTGCATTTCTGACCGCAGGAATTCTTTTTTGAAACATTGTCTCCCTCTTGTGGACCACCGGTTTTTCAATGCGTTGTATTATATGCATTTTTAAAAGAAAAAAAGTAAGTAAAAATGGTGCCTGTGCTGATCTTGAATAGGCTTGTCTTGTCCATCTACACCTGTGTGTGTGTGAGCATTCTAATGCTTTTCACCAACCAGGTGCGCTGCCTGCAGTAGATAGAATCTTAGCACGGAACATTCATGTGCTGTCACAATGGGGCTGGCTGGAGGGTGTGGTCAAAGTAGGCGGAGTTATGCAGATTCAAAACGCGTCGTGCACAGCTTGAACAAACACTCACACACAGACAGACAGACAGACAGACACACACACTCTCCGTCTCTCACACACAGACACACATACACAGCAGAACTGTCATTGACAGCAGAACTGTCATTGAGAAGGCCTCCCTCCAGAGTTTCTGAAAATGTCCTCCCTGCGGCAATCTTTTGCTCTGTCTCCACAATGGGTATTGGTGGTAGGCCTTGGTGCGGCCCACGGGGCGCAGCGGCTTCGGTATCGCTTCTCGGCCTTTTGGCTAAGATCAAGTGTAGTATCTGTTCTTATCAGTTTAATATCTGATACGTCCCCTATTTGGGGACCATATATTAAATGGATTTTTGGAACAGGGAGATGGAAGAAGAGCTTGCTCTGTCCACTCCACGCATTGACCCGTTATTGCAGTATCTCCGGGACCAGTGCACTCCTTCTCTGATCCAGTTTCTAAAAACAGATTGAATTGAAATCAGCGCGAGTTGTCTTTTAACCCTTTATGGGAATTGATTTCAGGGTCAAAGAAGCACTTTTCTCAGGCCAAGTGTAGCATTTTGTTTGATTTCTCCTGGCCAATTGCAACATTTTCTGCGCCTTGCCTGGCCTTGCTTTCACCTATGTCTGTCAAACATTGCATTGCATTCAATATGCAATCAATCAATCAATCAATCAATCAATCAATCAATTTGTCTTTACTGGTTGCTGCAACAGGTGTGTTAAGATTTAGGCCTTTCTTACAGTGTTGCAAATATACTGTGTCGGCTACCAAACTAGGCCCCTGCTGTCTGTCAGCACTTGCTATTTAAATTGAAGCATTCAATGAGTAGTTCTGCCATACATACTGCATTTCTGACCGCAGGAATTCTTTTTTGAAACATTGTCTCCCTCTTGTGGACCACCGGTTTTTCAATGCGTTGTATTATATGCATTTTTAAAAGAAAAAAAGTAAGTAAAAATGGTGCCTGTGCTGATCTTGAATAGGCTTGTCTTGTCCATCTACACCTGTGTGTGTGTGAGCATTCTAATGCTTTTCACCAACCAGGTGCGCTGCCTGCAGTAGATAGAATCTTAGCACGGAACATTCATGTGCTGTCACAATGGGGCTGGCTGGAGGGTGTGGTCAAAGTAGGCGGAGTTATGCAGATTCAAAACGCGTCGTGCACAGCTTGAACAAACACTCACACACAGACAGACAGACAGACAGACACACACACTCTCCGTCTCTCACACACAGACACACATACACAGCAGAACTGTCATTGACAGCAGAACTGTCATTGAGAAGGCCTCCCTCCAGAGTTTCTGAAAATGTCCTCCCTGCGGCAATCTTTTGCTCTGTCTCCACAATGGGTATTGGTGGTAGGCCTTGGTGCGGCCCACGGGGCGCAGCGGCTTCGGTATCGCTTCTCGGCCTTTTGGCTTCGATCCTAGTGGTTGGAGTTAGAGGGCAGGTGGTGGTCACCAGATATCTTTCTCGGCCTGTCTTTTTAGACTGCTGCTATTGGGAAGGAAGGAAGGTGTTCTACTTACCTTTTGGCGTGGAAGGATTCCTGGATCGTGGAGGATCTACTTCGGGTGACGGGAGTTCCTGGATACGCTGGACGGAGGGGATCGAACCTGGTGAAGTTGTTTGCGACCTTACTGGGTTTTTTTCGTGCTATTGAAGGAAAATGGAGCAAGAGGTGGAAGAATTTTTCCTGAAGGACACAATCCGATTTGTGGTGGAGAAAGGTTACAGGCAAGTTAAAAACTTAAATTTCTTGCATTCAAGAATCTTTTCTCCCTTGTTGAAGATCGACAATGAGGATTATTTTTGTGTGCAATCCTTTTCAAATAAAGGTATACATGATGTGACTCTTAGATCATCAGGCATGTGTGAGAAAGTCTTTGCTCGTTTCAGGCAGGAGCAGCAGGCGGAGGTGATGAGAGGTATCACCGCTTTGCCTCTGTTCCGTTTTGAGCAGAGAACTCTAACTATCCACATGTACAATCCTTTTGTAAATGATGAAGACATAAAAGTATATTTAAGGAAGTTTTGCTCAATTATTCAATTTAAGAAGAGATGTTTAACTTCTTTTGGGGCTTGGAATGGCAAGAGACTGTACCAAGTCGTTTTCAAAAAGGACCCCGATGAGGAGGGGAGTGTTTTAATGCCCCCTCCAACTGTTTTCATAAAACGGGATAGGGGTTTTTTGTTTTTTTCTCATATGCCACCATTTTGTAAAACATGCCAAAAATATGGTCATACGCTTGAAGATTGTGCGTTATGTAGAGAATGCCCGAATCAAGTGCACCAAACTGATATGTGTCCGAAGAGGCGTGGAGGTACTTCGGAGATTTGGGGAGAGAATACACAAGAAGTGGCAGAGATGGAAGTCCAGAAAGAGTCATCTCTTGATGGTTCTTTACAGGAGGATACGCCTTTTTCTTCTATGAGCAACAGGGAGAAAAGGGAAGAAAGGAAGAGGAAAGAAGTAGAAAAAAAGAAGAAGAAAGAAGAAAAGAAGAATGAAGAAAAGAAGAATGAAGAAAAGAAGAATGAAGAAAAGAATGAAGAAAAGAAGAATGAAGAAAAGAAGAATGAAGAAAAGAAGAATGAAGAAGAGAGAAGATGGGAAGAAGAGAAAGTGGAGGCGGGAAGTGTAGTAGAGGAAACTCCGGAGTCTCACTTGGGGGAGTCCAGTGATGGGGCACCGCCGGCAGAGTCTCAGGAGTCGTCTGATATTCCCTGTGGTCAAGATGAGATGGATTTTGGAAGAGATACTTTAAAGAGAAACACGGAGGAGAAAGAATCTGAGGATGTGGTGGAGGATACGAGTGGGAAGAGGGCTCGAGGTGGGTTCTCACCTACTCCTGAGCCTTTATCCCCTATTGCCACTTCAGAGGATGGCTCCTTAATAATTGATGAAGCAGGTTCTGTGTCTGATGAGGGTGGGGGAAGCCCTTCTGTAAAGGTTATGAGATGATCACCATATGTTCCCTGAATGTTCAGGGGTTAAATAACTTATATAAACGAACAGCCTTATATGATTTTTTAAATAATGAAAAATATGATTTTGTCTTTTTACAGGAGTGTAATTTACAAAGAAAGATGAGTTATGAGTTTTTACGTGGGATTTGGGAGGGTAATATGGTTTTTTCAGGTGGGAATGAATCAAAGAGTGATGGCGTGGGGTTCCTGTGTTCAAAAGAGTGGGAGGTGGTGGGACATGAGGAAATTTATCCTGGCCGCATTCTAAGAGTTGATGTAAAAAAAGATGGGAAAAAATGTCGTTGTTTCTGTATATATGCTAATGTGGAAAAAAGTCAGAGGTTGCATCTCTTTGAAATTTTACAGCTTTTTTTACCAGGTACGGATCCTGTTTTAGTTGGGGGTGATTTTAACTGCCAATTGAAAAAAGAACGGGATGGGTCTGTATCATATCTTAAAAGTATTATTTCTTCATTTAATCTTAAGGATGTTTGGACATTGGATGGGAGTAAAAAAGAGTTTGAGGTTACATGGTCGGCTAGAGGGTGTTCGTCCAGGATCGACCATTTTTTTATATCTGATGCTTTTAAATGCTCTTCTTTTAAAACAAGTATTAATCCCTTTTCTGATCATAAGTTTATTATATGCACTTTAATTTTGAATCCTTCTTATAGTAAGAAATCTTCACATTGGAAGTTGAATACTTCCTTATTGCATGGTGAGGGTTTTAAAGAAGTTTTTAGGTTATTTTATGAAAAACTTAAAAGTTGTAAGGATGGTTTTAAGTGTATTTTGGAATGGTGGGATTTTATGAAGAGCAGGATTAAATCTTTCTTTATTAAATTGGGTAAAAAAGAAGCTGAGAAAAAACGACTTTTTTATAATTCTTTAAATGCTAATTTACATTGTTTTTATATTTTTAAGAATAATGGTGTTGAAATGGAGAAATGTATTAGGGAAACTAAAGAGAAAATTAATAAGGCTCTCAAAGAAAAAGGAAAAGAGATCATATTTAATTCTAGAGTAAGAGTGCTAGAGGAGGATGAGAAGTGTTCAAAATTTTTCTTTAAAAAAATTTGTGAAAAGAAAGATTTTATTGAAGTTTTGGAGGGCGAGATGAGTCCGGAAGGGAAAGCATCGAAGGCCAAGAGTTTTTATGATGAGTTGTTTTCCCGGAAAATAGTTGACGCTTCATTAAAAAATCATTTTTTAGAATGCCTTGATAAGTGTTTTAGGAAAGATGATGTAGACATTTTAATGAAGTGTTTTACAAAGGAGGAAGTTTTTAATTCAATTAATACAATGCAGAATCAAAAAACGCCAGGTGTAGACGGCCTCCCAGTTGAATTCTATAAGGATGTATGGGATATTATTGGAGAAGATTTTTATGAGGTTTTTTTAAAGGTAGAGTCTTCCTTTAGTACTCCTAAGTCGTGGGAGGAGGGTCTTATTGTTTTATTACACAAGAAAGGGGATAAGGAGCAATTGAAAAATTGGCGACCCATTACTTTGTTAAATACAGATTATAAAATTTATGCTAAATTGCTAGCCAATAGATTAAAAAGGGTGATTGGATCGGTGATTGAGACTGATCAATCATGTGCAGTGCCAAATCGTAAGATCAGCGATTCTTTAATTCTTTTAAGAGATATTATATGGGATGTCGCCGATAGGAAACAAAGGTTGGCACTGGTTTCTTTAGATTTTGAGAAGGCATACGATAGGGTTGCTCACGAGTTTTTATTTGCTGTATTGGAAAAAATGGGATGTCCTGGTATTTTTATTGATCGTATTAAATGTTTATATAAATTAAGTTTTAGCCGGATTTCAATTAATGGGGTTTTATCAGAAAATATTAGCATTGACTGTGGGGTAAAGCAGGGGTGCCCTTTGTCTCCGATCCTTTTTATTGTTGCAATAGAGCCCCTCTTATCTGCTTTTAGGAAAGATAAAGTGATTAATGGTTTTTTTATTCCTGGCAGCAATAAAAATCAAGTAAAAGTGATAGCCTACATGGATGACGTGACGGTGTTGGTGCAAGATCTCAGAAGTTTTAACAGAGTTATAAGGACGGTGGAATGGTTCGGTGGGGCATCTGGTTTTAAAATAAATTTTGATAAATCAGGTGTTTTAACTATGGGTAACTTTGTTTTAGATGCTAATTGCAAACTTATGAGATTGTCTGAAATTAAGATTTTAGGGGTGTTCTTTACGGACTCTTGTGGGAACGTGAAAAATTGGGAGTCATTACTTGAAAGGGTGAGAAAGAAGATCAGTTTTTGGAATTTGAGAAGTTTGACGCTGGAGGGGAGGACTCTGATAATAAAACAGGTTTTACTCCCAATAATTTTATACGTATCAACTATTTTTATACCGCCAGTTAATGTTATGAGGAAAATCATTAAACTATGTTTTAATTTTTTATGGAATTCAAAAATGGAGAGGTTGAAAAGGGATGAGCTTTATAAGTCAAAAAGGAAGGGAGGGAAAAATTTCCCGAATATTAGGGAATTTATATATGCTAAATACCTCTCTAATTGTGTAAGCACTTTATTAGGTCCCGATTCTAGACTAAAATTTTTTTCAATTTATAATCTGGGTTTCTTCATAAGAAATTATAAGTGGCTTAACATACATCGAAATAGACCGTATAGGTTTTTACCGTCCGAAAACTATGTGGTTTTAGAAAGCATTTTAAGGGAGTATGTTTTGAAAAATGTGGATGTGAATATTTTAAGGAATCATAAGAAGATTTTAAAAATACTGGAGGGGAGAGTGATTGCAAGCCCAGTGGAGCGGTTCTCTTCTAGTATCGTT
This sequence comes from Ranitomeya variabilis, assembly GCF_051348905.1. Taxonomy (NCBI): domain Eukaryota; kingdom Metazoa; phylum Chordata; class Amphibia; order Anura; family Dendrobatidae; genus Ranitomeya; species Ranitomeya variabilis. The sequence continues at coordinate 607,073,687 of NC_135235.1, read as the reverse complement.
GATAGGATTTGGTCGAATGTGAATGCCAGTTACTTGTCTAATGAGCATAAAGACTTGCTATGGTGCAGTATAAAAGATTGTTTGCCGACCAGAGAGTTTCAGCACAGGAGGGGACTGGTAAGATTGGAGAAATGTCCCAGAAGGAAATGTGCTGATCCAGAAACTCCCTTACATATTTTTTGGAATTGTAGTTTTGCACAATCTGTATGGCATAAAATGTGTAATTTAATTAAGGTTTTAAGCAATATGAATTTTCTGGATTTTAATATTATCTTTTACGGGATGGGGATAAAGGTAAAAGTTTTTAAGGTAGTGTGGATAATTTTAACGTGTGTAAAAATGGCACTTTGGAAAGTTCGGAATATTATACTTTTTAAACATGAGGTGCTGTCTGTGGATCAATGTGTTAAATTATGTTTAAGTTATATGTATTTATATTTCTGGAGAGATAAAGTGCTATTAGGAGAAAGTAAAGCTAATGTGATATGGAAACCAAAAGATTGGAATACGCTTACCTTATGATGTTATTTTTTCTTTCGAATCTTGTAACCCCCTGTGGAAGAGTTAGATATTTATCGTAAAGTATATGACAATAATAATAGAAACTAATATATAATAAGAAAACTTAAAAATCAAAAGAGGATAAATATCAGATGTACACGATGATGGATATATAAGTTTTTCATTTTTGGAAGACTTTTGTAATCTGAGTGAAAAAAAAAAAAAAAAAAAAAAAAAAAAAAAAAAAAAAAAAAAAAAAAAAAAAAAAAAAAAAAAAAAAAAAAAAAAAAATCTGTTCTTATCAGTTTAATATCTGATACGTCCCCTATTTGGGGACCATATATTAAATGGATTTTTGGAACAGGGAGATGGAAGAAGAGCTTGCTCTGTCCACTCCACGCATTGACCCGTTATTGCAGTATCTCCGGGACCAGTGCACTCCTTCTCTGATCCAGTTTCTAAAAACAGATTGAATTGAAATCAGCGCGAGTTGTCTTTTAACCCTTTATGGGAATTGATTTCAGGGTCAAAGAAGCACTTTTCTCAGGCCAAGTGTAGCATTTTGTTTGATTTCTCCTGGCCAATTGCAACATTTTCTGCGCCTTGCCTGGCCTTGCTTTCACCTATGTCTGTCAAACATTGCATTGCATTCAATATGCAATCAATCAATCAATCAATCAATCAATCAATCAATTTGTCTTTACTGGTTGCTGCAACAGGTGTGTTAAGATTTAGGCCTTTCTTACAGTGTTGCAAATATACTGTGTCGGCTACCAAACTAGGCCCCTGCTGTCTGTCAGCACTTGCTATTTAAATTGAAGCATTCAATGAGTAGTTCTGCCATACATACTGCATTTCTGACCGCAGGAATTCTTTTTTGAAACATTGTCTCCCTCTTGTGGACCACCGGTTTTTCAATGCGTTGTATTATATGCATTTTTAAAAGAAAAAAAGTAAGTAAAAATGGTGCCTGTGCTGATCTTGAATAGGCTTGTCTTGTCCATCTACACCTGTGTGTGTGTGAGCATTCTAATGCTTTTCACCAACCAGGTGCGCTGCCTGCAGTAGATAGAATCTTAGCACGGAACATTCATGTGCTGTCACAATGGGGCTGGCTGGAGGGTGTGGTCAAAGTAGGCGGAGTTATGCAGATTCAAAACGCGTCGTGCACAGCTTGAACAAACACTCACACACAGACAGACAGACAGACAGACACACACACTCTCCGTCTCTCACACACAGACACACATACACAGCAGAACTGTCATTGACAGCAGAACTGTCATTGAGAAGGCCTCCCTCCAGAGTTTCTGAAAATGTCCTCCCTGCGGCAATCTTTTGCTCTGTCTCCACAATGGGTATTGGTGGTAGGCCTTGGTGCGGCCCACGGGGCGCAGCGGCTTCGGTATCGCTTCTCGGCCTTTTGGCTAAGATCAAGTGTAGTATCTGTTCTTATCAGTTTAATATCTGATACGTCCCCTATTTGGGGACCATATATTAAATGGATTTTTGGAACAGGGAGATGGAAGAAGAGCTTGCTCTGTCCACTCCACGCATTGACCCGTTATTGCAGTATCTCCGGGACCAGTGCACTCCTTCTCTGATCCAGTTTCTAAAAACAGATTGAATTGAAATCAGCGCGAGTTGTCTTTTAACCCTTTATGGGAATTGATTTCAGGGTCAAAGAAGCACTTTTCTCAGGCCAAGTGTAGCATTTTGTTTGATTTCTCCTGGCCAATTGCAACATTTTCTGCGCCTTGCCTGGCCTTGCTTTCACCTATGTCTGTCAAACATTGCATTGCATTCAATATGCAATCAATCAATCAATCAATCAATCAATCAATCAATTTGTCTTTACTGGTTGCTGCAACAGGTGTGTTAAGATTTAGGCCTTTCTTACAGTGTTGCAAATATACTGTGTCGGCTACCAAACTAGGCCCCTGCTGTCTGTCAGCACTTGCTATTTAAATTGAAGCATTCAATGAGTAGTTCTGCCATACATACTGCATTTCTGACCGCAGGAATTCTTTTTTGAAACATTGTCTCCCTCTTGTGGACCACCGGTTTTTCAATGCGTTGTATTATATGCATTTTTAAAAGAAAAAAAGTAAGTAAAAATGGTGCCTGTGCTGATCTTGAATAGGCTTGTCTTGTCCATCTACACCTGTGTGTGTGTGAGCATTCTAATGCTTTTCACCAACCAGGTGCGCTGCCTGCAGTAGATAGAATCTTAGCACGGAACATTCATGTGCTGTCACAATGGGGCTGGCTGGAGGGTGTGGTCAAAGTAGGCGGAGTTATGCAGATTCAAAACGCGTCGTGCACAGCTTGAACAAACACTCACACACAGACAGACAGACAGACAGACACACACACTCTCCGTCTCTCACACACAGACACACATACACAGCAGAACTGTCATTGACAGCAGAACTGTCATTGAGAAGGCCTCCCTCCAGAGTTTCTGAAAATGTCCTCCCTGCGGCAATCTTTTGCTCTGTCTCCACAATGGGTATTGGTGGTAGGCCTTGGTGCGGCCCACGGGGCGCAGCGGCTTCGGTATCGCTTCTCGGCCTTTTGGCTAAGATCAAGTGTAGTATCTGTTCTTATCAGTTTAATATCTGATACGTCCCCTATTTGGGGACCATATATTAAATGGATTTTTGGAACAGGGAGATGGAAGAAGAGCTTGCTCTGTCCACTCCACGCATTGACCCGTTATTGCAGTATCTCCGGGACCAGTGCACTCCTTCTCTGATCCAGTTTCTAAAAACAGATTGAATTGAAATCAGCGCGAGTTGTCTTTTAACCCTTTATGGGAATTGATTTCAGGGTCAAAGAAGCACTTTTCTCAGGCCAAGTGTAGCATTTTGTTTGATTTCTCCTGGCCAATTGCAACATTTTCTGCGCCTTGCCTGGCCTTGCTTTCACCTATGTCTGTCAAACATTGCATTGCATTCAATATGCAATCAATCAATCAATCAATCAATCAATCAATCAATTTGTCTTTACTGGTTGCTGCAACAGGTGTGTTAAGATTTAGGCCTTTCTTACAGTGTTGCAAATATACTGTGTCGGCTACCAAACTAGGCCCCTGCTGTCTGTCAGCACTTGCTATTTAAATTGAAGCATTCAATGAGTAGTTCTGCCATACATACTGCATTTCTGACCGCAGGAATTCTTTTTTGAAACATTGTCTCCCTCTTGTGGACCACCGGTTTTTCAATGCGTTGTATTATATGCATTTTTAAAAGAAAAAAAGTAAGTAAAAATGGTGCCTGTGCTGATCTTGAATAGGCTTGTCTTGTCCATCTACACCTGTGTGTGTGTGAGCATTCTAATGCTTTTCACCAACCAGGTGCGCTGCCTGCAGTAGATAGAATCTTAGCACGGAACATTCATGTGCTGTCACAATGGGGCTGGCTGGAGGGTGTGGTCAAAGTAGGCGGAGTTATGCAGATTCAAAACGCGTCGTGCACAGCTTGAACAAACACTCACACACAGACAGACAGACAGACAGACACACACACTCTCCGTCTCTCACACACAGACACACATACACAGCAGAACTGTCATTGACAGCAGAACTGTCATTGAGAAGGCCTCCCTCCAGAGTTTCTGAAAATGTCCTCCCTGCGGCAATCTTTTGCTCTGTCTCCACAATGGGTATTGGTGGTAGGCCTTGGTGCGGCCCACGGGGCGCAGCGGCTTCGGTATCGCTTCTCGGCCTTTTGGCTAAGATCAAGTGTAGTATCTGTTCTTATCAGTTTAATATCTGATACGTCCCCTATTTGGGGACCATATATTAAATGGATTTTTGGAACAGGGAGATGGAAGAAGAGCTTGCTCTGTCCACTCCACGCATTGACCCGTTATTGCAGTATCTCCGGGACCAGTGCACTCCTTCTCTGATCCAGTTTCTAAAAACAGATTGAATTGAAATCAGCGCGAGTTGTCTTTTAACCCTTTATGGGAATTGATTTCAGGGTCAAAGAAGCACTTTTCTCAGGCCAAGTGTAGCATTTTGTTTGATTTCTCCTGGCCAATTGCAACATTTTCTGCGCCTTGCCTGGCCTTGCTTTCACCTATGTCTGTCAAACATTGCATTGCATTCAATATGCAATCAATCAATCAATCAATCAATCAATCAATCAATTTGTCTTTACTGGTTGCTGCAACAGGTGTGTTAAGATTTAGGCCTTTCTTACAGTGTTGCAAATATACTGTGTCGGCTACCAAACTAGGCCCCTGCTGTCTGTCAGCACTTGCTATTTAAATTGAAGCATTCAATGAGTAGTTCTGCCATACATACTGCATTTCTGACCGCAGGAATTCTTTTTTGAAACATTGTCTCCCTCTTGTGGACCACCGGTTTTTCAATGCGTTGTATTATATGCATTTTTAAAAGAAAAAAAGTAAGTAAAAATGGTGCCTGTGCTGATCTTGAATAGGCTTGTCTTGTCCATCTACACCTGTGTGTGTGTGAGCATTCTAATGCTTTTCACCAACCAGGTGCGCTGCCTGCAGTAGATAGAATCTTAGCACGGAACATTCATGTGCTGTCACAATGGGGCTGGCTGGAGGGTGTGGTCAAAGTAGGCGGAGTTATGCAGATTCAAAACGCGTCGTGCACAGCTTGAACAAACACTCACACACAGACAGACAGACAGACAGACACACACACTCTCCGTCTCTCACACACAGACACACATACACAGCAGAACTGTCATTGACAGCAGAACTGTCATTGAGAAGGCCTCCCTCCAGAGTTTCTGAAAATGTCCTCCCTGCGGCAATCTTTTGCTCTGTCTCCACAATGGGTATTGGTGGTAGGCCTTGGTGCGGCCCACGGGGCGCAGCGGCTTCGGTATCGCTTCTCGGCCTTTTGGCTAAGATCAAGTGTAGTATCTGTTCTTATCAGTTTAATATCTGATACGTCCCCTATTTGGGGACCATATATTAAATGGATTTTTGGAACAGGGAGATGGAAGAAGAGCTTGCTCTGTCCACTCCACGCATTGACCCGTTATTGCAGTATCTCCGGGACCAGTGCACTCCTTCTCTGATCCAGTTTCTAAAAACAGATTGAATTGAAATCAGCGCGAGTTGTCTTTTAACCCTTTATGGGAATTGATTTCAGGGTCAAAGAAGCACTTTTCTCAGGCCAAGTGTAGCATTTTGTTTGATTTCTCCTGGCCAATTGCAACATTTTCTGCGCCTTGCCTGGCCTTGCTTTCACCTATGTCTGTCAAACATTGCATTGCATTCAATATGCAATCAATCAATCAATCAATCAATCAATCAATCAATTTGTCTTTACTGGTTGCTGCAACAGGTGTGTTAAGATTTAGGCCTTTCTTACAGTGTTGCAAATATACTGTGTCGGCTACCAAACTAGGCCCCTGCTGTCTGTCAGCACTTGCTATTTAAATTGAAGCATTCAATGAGTAGTTCTGCCATACATACTGCATTTCTGACCGCAGGAATTCTTTTTTGAAACATTGTCTCCCTCTTGTGGACCACCGGTTTTTCAATGCGTTGTATTATATGCATTTTTAAAAGAAAAAAAGTAAGTAAAAATGGTGCCTGTGCTGATCTTGAATAGGCTTGTCTTGTCCATCTACACCTGTGTGTGTGTGAGCATTCTAATGCTTTTCACCAACCAGGTGCGCTGCCTGCAGTAGATAGAATCTTAGCACGGAACATTCATGTGCTGTCACAATGGGGCTGGCTGGAGGGTGTGGTCAAAGTAGGCGGAGTTATGCAGATTCAAAACGCGTCGTGCACAGCTTGAACAAACACTCACACACAGACAGACAGACAGACAGACACACACACTCTCCGTCTCTCACACACAGACACACATACACAGCAGAACTGTCATTGACAGCAGAACTGTCATTGAGAAGGCCTCCCTCCAGAGTTTCTGAAAATGTCCTCCCTGCGGCAATCTTTTGCTCTGTCTCCACAATGGGTATTGGTGGTAGGCCTTGGTGCGGCCCACGGGGCGCAGCGGCTTCGGTATCGCTTCTCGGCCTTTTGGCTAAGATCAAGTGTAGTATCTGTTCTTATCAGTTTAATATCTGATACGTCCCCTATTTGGGGACCATATATTAAATGGATTTTTGGAACAGGGAGATGGAAGAAGAGCTTGCTCTGTCCACTCCACGCATTGACCCGTTATTGCAGTATCTCCGGGACCAGTGCACTCCTTCTCTGATCCAGTTTCTAAAAACAGATTGAATTGAAATCAGCGCGAGTTGTCTTTTAACCCTTTATGGGAATTGATTTCAGGGTCAAAGAAGCACTTTTCTCAGGCCAAGTGTAGCATTTTGTTTGATTTCTCCTGGCCAATTGCAACATTTTCTGCGCCTTGCCTGGCCTTGCTTTCACCTATGTCTGTCAAACATTGCATTGCATTCAATATGCAATCAATCAATCAATCAATCAATCAATCAATCAATTTGTCTTTACTGGTTGCTGCAACAGGTGTGTTAAGATTTAGGCCTTTCTTACAGTGTTGCAAATATACTGTGTCGGCTACCAAACTAGGCCCCTGCTGTCTGTCAGCACTTGCTATTTAAATTGAAGCATTCAATGAGTAGTTCTGCCATACATACTGCATTTCTGACCGCAGGAATTCTTTTTTGAAACATTGTCTCCCTCTTGTGGACCACCGGTTTTTCAATGCGTTGTATTATATGCATTTTTAAAAGAAAAAAAGTAAGTAAAAATGGTGCCTGTGCTGATCTTGAATAGGCTTGTCTTGTCCATCTACACCTGTGTGTGTGTGAGCATTCTAATGCTTTTCACCAACCAGGTGCGCTGCCTGCAGTAGATAGAATCTTAGCACGGAACATTCATGTGCTGTCACAATGGGGCTGGCTGGAGGGTGTGGTCAAAGTAGGCGGAGTTATGCAGATTCAAAACGCGTCGTGCACAGCTTGAACAAACACTCACACACAGACAGACAGACAGACAGACACACACACTCTCCGTCTCTCACACACAGACACACATACACAGCAGAACTGTCATTGACAGCAGAACTGTCATTGAGAAGGCCTCCCTCCAGAGTTTCTGAAAATGTCCTCCCTGCGGCAATCTTTTGCTCTGTCTCCACAATGGGTATTGGTGGTAGGCCTTGGTGCGGCCCACGGGGCGCAGCGGCTTCGGTATCGCTTCTCGGCCTTTTGGCTAAGATCAAGTGTAGTATCTGTTCTTATCAGTTTAATATCTGATACGTCCCCTATTTGGGGACCATATATTAAATGGATTTTTGGAACAGGGAGATGGAAGAAGAGCTTGCTCTGTCCACTCCACGCATTGACCCGTTATTGCAGTATCTCCGGGACCAGTGCACTCCTTCTCTGATCCAGTTTCTAAAAACAGATTGAATTGAAATCAGCGCGAGTTGTCTTTTAACCCTTTATGGGAATTGATTTCAGGGTCAAAGAAGCACTTTTCTCAGGCCAAGTGTAGCATTTTGTTTGATTTCTCCTGGCCAATTGCAACATTTTCTGCGCCTTGCCTGGCCTTGCTTTCACCTATGTCTGTCAAACATTGCATTGCATTCAATATGCAATCAATCAATCAATCAATCAATCAATCAATCAATTTGTCTTTACTGGTTGCTGCAACAGGTGTGTTAAGATTTAGGCCTTTCTTACAGTGTTGCAAATATACTGTGTCGGCTACCAAACTAGGCCCCTGCTGTCTGTCAGCACTTGCTATTTAAATTGAAGCATTCAATGAGTAGTTCTGCCATACATACTGCATTTCTGACCGCAGGAATTCTTTTTTGAAACATTGTCTCCCTCTTGTGGACCACCGGTTTTTCAATGCGTTGTATTATATGCATTTTTAAAAGAAAAAAAGTAAGTAAAAATGGTGCCTGTGCTGATCTTGAATAGGCTTGTCTTGTCCATCTACACCTGTGTGTGTGTGAGCATTCTAATGCTTTTCACCAACCAGGTGCGCTGCCTGCAGTAGATAGAATCTTAGCACGGAACATTCATGTGCTGTCACAATGGGGCTGGCTGGAGGGTGTGGTCAAAGTAGGCGGAGTTATGCAGATTCAAAACGCGTCGTGCACAGCTTGAACAAACACTCACACACAGACAGACAGACAGACAGACACACACACTCTCCGTCTCTCACACACAGACACACATACACAGCAGAACTGTCATTGACAGCAGAACTGTCATTGAGAAGGCCTCCCTCCAGAGTTTCTGAAAATGTCCTCCCTGCGGCAATCTTTTGCTCTGTCTCCACAATGGGTATTGGTGGTAGGCCTTGGTGCGGCCCACGGGGCGCAGCGGCTTCGGTATCGCTTCTCGGCCTTTTGGCTAAGATCAAGTGTAGTATCTGTTCTTATCAGTTTAATATCTGATACGTCCCCTATTTGGGGACCATATATTAAATGGATTTTTGGAACAGGGAGATGGAAGAAGAGCTTGCTCTGTCCACTCCACGCATTGACCCGTTATTGCAGTATCTCCGGGACCAGTGCACTCCTTCTCTGATCCAGTTTCTAAAAACAGATTGAATTGAAATCAGCGCGAGTTGTCTTTTAACCCTTTATGGGAATTGATTTCAGGGTCAAAGAAGCACTTTTCTCAGGCCAAGTGTAGCATTTTGTTTGATTTCTCCTGGCCAATTGCAACATTTTCTGCGCCTTGCCTGGCCTTGCTTTCACCTATGTCTGTCAAACATTGCATTGCATTCAATATGCAATCAATCAATCAATCAATCAATCAATCAATCAATTTGTCTTTACTGGTTGCTGCAACAGGTGTGTTAAGATTTAGGCCTTTCTTACAGTGTTGCAAATATACTGTGTCGGCTACCAAACTAGGCCCCTGCTGTCTGTCAGCACTTGCTATTTAAATTGAAGCATTCAATGAGTAGTTCTGCCATACATACTGCATTTCTGACCGCAGGAATTCTTTTTTGAAACATTGTCTCCCTCTTGTGGACCACCGGTTTTTCAATGCGTTGTATTATATGCATTTTTAAAAGAAAAAAAGTAAGTAAAAATGGTGCCTGTGCTGATCTTGAATAGGCTTGTCTTGTCCATCTACACCTGTGTGTGTGTGAGCATTCTAATGCTTTTCACCAACCAGGTGCGCTGCCTGCAGTAGATAGAATCTTAGCACGGAACATTCATGTGCTGTCACAATGGGGCTGGCTGGAGGGTGTGGTCAAAGTAGGCGGAGTTATGCAGATTCAAAACGCGTCGTGCACAGCTTGAACAAACACTCACACACAGACAGACAGACAGACAGACACACACACTCTCCGTCTCTCACACACAGACACACATACACAGCAGAACTGTCATTGACAGCAGAACTGTCATTGAGAAGGCCTCCCTCCAGAGTTTCTGAAAATGTCCTCCCTGCGGCAATCTTTTGCTCTGTCTCCACAATGGGTATTGGTGGTAGGCCTTGGTGCGGCCCACGGGGCGCAGCGGCTTCGGTATCGCTTCTCGGCCTTTTGGCTAAGATCAAGTGTAGTATCTGTTCTTATCAGTTTAATATCTGATACGTCCCCTATTTGGGGACCATATATTAAATGGATTTTTGGAACAGGGAGATGGAAGAAGAGCTTGCTCTGTCCACTCCACGCATTGACCCGTTATTGCAGTATCTCCGGGACCAGTGCACTCCTTCTCTGATCCAGTTTCTAAAAACAGATTGAATTGAAATCAGCGCGAGTTGTCTTTTAACCCTTTATGGGAATTGATTTCAGGGTCAAAGAAGCACTTTTCTCAGGCCAAGTGTAGCATTTTGTTTGATTTCTCCTGGCCAATTGCAACATTTTCTGCGCCTTGCCTGGCCTTGCTTTCACCTATGTCTGTCAAACATTGCATTGCATTCAATATGCAATCAATCAATCAATCAATCAATCAATCAATCAATTTGTCTTTACTGGTTGCTGCAACAGGTGTGTTAAGATTTAGGCCTTTCTTACAGTGTTGCAAATATACTGTGTCGGCTACCAAACTAGGCCCCTGCTGTCTGTCAGCACTTGCTATTTAAATTGAAGCATTCAATGAGTAGTTCTGCCATACATACTGCATTTCTGACCGCAGGAATTCTTTTTTGAAACATTGTCTCCCTCTTGTGGACCACCGGTTTTTCAATGCGTTGTATTATATGCATTTTTAAAAGAAAAAAAGTAAGTAAAAATGGTGCCTGTGCTGATCTTGAATAGGCTTGTCTTGTCCATCTACACCTGTGTGTGTGTGAGCATTCTAATGCTTTTCACCAACCAGGTGCGCTGCCTGCAGTAGATAGAATCTTAGCACGGAACATTCATGTGCTGTCACAATGGGGCTGGCTGGAGGGTGTGGTCAAAGTAGGCGGAGTTATGCAGATTCAAAACGCGTCGTGCACAGCTTGAACAAACACTCACACACAGACAGACAGACAGACAGACACACACACTCTCCGTCTCTCACACACAGACACACATACACAGCAGAACTGTCATTGACAGCAGAACTGTCATTGAGAAGGCCTCCCTCCAGAGTTTCTGAAAATGTCCTCCCTGCGGCAATCTTTTGCTCTGTCTCCACAATGGGTATTGGTGGTAGGCCTTGGTGCGGCCCACGGGGCGCAGCGGCTTCGGTATCGCTTCTCGGCCTTTTGGCTAAGATCAAGTGTAGTATCTGTTCTTATCAGTTTAATATCTGATACGTCCCCTATTTGGGGACCATATATTAAATGGATTTTTGGAACAGGGAGATGGAAGAAGAGCTTGCTCTGTCCACTCCACGCATTGACCCGTTATTGCAGTATCTCCGGGACCAGTGCACTCCTTCTCTGATCCAGTTTCTAAAAACAGATTGAATTGAAATCAGCGCGAGTTGTCTTTTAACCCTTTATGGGAATTGATTTCAGGGTCAAAGAAGCACTTTTCTCAGGCCAAGTGTAGCATTTTGTTTGATTTCTCCTGGCCAATTGCAACATTTTCTGCGCCTTGCCTGGCCTTGCTTTCACCTATGTCTGTCAAACATTGCATTGCATTCAATATGCAATCAATCAATCAATCAATCAATCAATCAATCAATTTGTCTTTACTGGTTGCTGCAACAGGTGTGTTAAGATTTAGGCCTTTCTTACAGTGTTGCAAATATACTGTGTCGGCTACCAAACTAGGCCCCTGCTGTCTGTCAGCACTTGCTATTTAAATTGAAGCATTCAATGAGTAGTTCTGCCATACATACTGCATTTCTGACCGCAGGAATTCTTTTTTGAAACATTGTCTCCCTCTTGTGGACCACCGGTTTTTCAATGCGTTGTATTATATGCATTTTTAAAAGAAAAAAAGTAAGTAAAAATGGTGCCTGTGCTGATCTTGAATAGGCTTGTCTTGTCCATCTACACCTGTGTGTGTGTGAGCATTCTAATGCTTTTCACCAACCAGGTGCGCTGCCTGCAGTAGATAGAATCTTAGCACGGAACATTCATGTGCTGTCACAATGGGGCTGGCTGGAGGGTGTGGTCAAAGTAGGCGGAGTTATGCAGATTCAAAACGCGTCGTGCACAGCTTGAACAAACACTCACACACAGACAGACAGACAGACAGACACACACACTCTCCGTCTCTCACACACAGACACACATACACAGCAGAACTGTCATTGACAGCAGAACTGTCATTGAGAAGGCCTCCCTCCAGAGTTTCTGAAAATGTCCTCCCTGCGGCAATCTTTTGCTCTGTCTCCACAATGGGTATTGGTGGTAGGCCTTGGTGCGGCCCACGGGGCGCAGCGGCTTCGGTATCGCTTCTCGGCCTTTTGGCTAAGATCAAGTGTAGTATCTGTTCTTATCAGTTTAATATCTGATACGTCCCCTATTTGGGGACCATATATTAAATGGATTTTTGGAACAGGGAGATGGAAGAAGAGCTTGCTCTGTCCACTCCACGCATTGACCCGTTATTGCAGTATCTCCGGGACCAGTGCACTCCTTCTCTGATCCAGTTTCTAAAAACAGATTGAATTGAAATCAGCGCGAGTTGTCTTTTAACCCTTTATGGGAATTGATTTCAGGGTCAAAGAAGCACTTTTCTCAGGCCAAGTGTAGCATTTTGTTTGATTTCTCCTGGCCAATTGCAACATTTTCTGCGCCTTGCCTGGCCTTGCTTTCACCTATGTCTGTCAAACATTGCATTGCATTCAATATGCAATCAATCAATCAATCAATCAATCAATCAATCAATTTGTCTTTACTGGTTGCTGCAACAGGTGTGTTAAGATTTAGGCCTTTCTTACAGTGTTGCAAATATACTGTGTCGGCTACCAAACTAGGCCCCTGCTGTCTGTCAGCACTTGCTATTTAAATTGAAGCATTCAATGAGTAGTTCTGCCATACATACTGCATTTCTGACCGCAGGAATTCTTTTTTGAAACATTGTCTCCCTCTTGTGGACCACCGGTTTTTCAATGCGTTGTATTATATGCATTTTTAAAAGAAAAAAAGTAAGTAAAAATGGTGCCTGTGCTGATCTTGAATAGGCTTGTCTTGTCCATCTACACCTGTGTGTGTGTGAGCATTCTAATGCTTTTCACCAACCAGGTGCGCTGCCTGCAGTAGATAGAATCTTAGCACGGAACATTCATGTGCTGTCACAATGGGGCTGGCTGGAGGGTGTGGTCAAAGTAGGCGGAGTTATGCAGATTCAAAACGCGTCGTGCACAGCTTGAACAAACACTCACACACAGACAGACAGACAGACAGACACACACACTCTCCGTCTCTCACACACAGACACACATACACAGCAGAACTGTCATTGACAGCAGAACTGTCATTGAGAAGGCCTCCCTCCAGAGTTTCTGAAAATGTCCTCCCTGCGGCAATCTTTTGCTCTGTCTCCACAATGGGTATTGGTGGTAGGCCTTGGTGCGGCCCACGGGGCGCAGCGGCTTCGGTATCGCTTCTCGGCCTTTTGGCTAAGATCAAGTGTAGTGGCTTATGGTTGCTGCACTTGGTCTGGTCTAAGGTGCCCAGGGTACCCGGCTCCTTGGCCTGGGGGGATCGCTGCATTTAACAGTGTGGCTTCACCCCCCTGCTGCTATTGGGGAGTCGGATTAGTCCCTGGGCAACGAGAGGCGATCACCCCTGTCACCACACATAGCTGTGGGGGGCAGTCATAAGGACTTTTAAGATGGGCCTTTTCAGGAAGAAGAATTGTCTGAGATTTTTCGTTAAGAATTCATCGTTGGATGGTCTTTTGGACGAACAGAAGATTTTGGACTTATTGGAGAAGTATGGATCGGTTGGAAGAATGGATATTTTGTGCATGCAGGAAATTAAGGTGAAGAGAATTTTTGATATTACTTTAAAGTCTGAAGATAAGTGTTTTTGTTTTTTGGATAATTGGAGAGAAGAATATTCAGATAATTTCAGTGTGAAGGCGTTATTTCTGGGAGAACCAAAGAAACTGATTGTTCAGATGGATGATCCTTATGTGGAAATGAGAGAGGTATTGGATTTCTTGAAAAGTGGCTTCAGGATGGTGAGTTTTCACAAGGACTATATTAATAGAATTGGAGTTTGGAACGGTAAGAGGAGATTTCTATGGTGGAAGAGTGAAAATGAAGAGATAAAGACGGGAAAAATAATGGTGAACGGAAAGGTTGGTTTTTTGTATGTAGAGAAATTTAAGGAAAAGTTGGAGGAAAATATATTTGATGGAGGCAAAATGGAAATGTCTGTGAAGGAAATGGTGGGAGATGATAGTATAGAAAATGTGAAGAAAAAGTTGGAAGAAAAGGAAGTAAAAATGGTAATGGATTTGAAGGACCCTAAAACGGTTAAGGCGGACTTAAAAAAGAAGAAGGAGGAAAAAATGAAGATGGAACAAAGTGTGGAGAATGTGAGCATAGAGAAGGAAGAGGAAGTGAGAGATGTTACGTTTTTTGGTTTTGACTTTTTGGAAGATATGGCATGTTTTTCAGAGAGTGATTCTGAGGTGAATGATAGTGTGAAGAAAAAGTTGGAAGAAAAGGAGGTAAAAATGGTAATGGATTTGAAGGACCCTAAAAAGGTTGAGAAGGCGGACTTAAAAAAGAAGAAGGAGAAAAAAATGAAGATGGAACAAAGTGTGGAGAATGTGAGCATAGAGAAGGAAGAGGAAGTGAGAGATGTTACGTTTTTTGGTTTTGACTTTTTGAAAGATATTAGAGCTGATTTAGAGTTAAAAGAAAATGTTTGGAAAAAGACGAAGAAAAAGGAGAAAAGGAAAATGTAGTTATTTTTTGTAATGAAGTTTGGTGGTAATGTGTTTTCTTGAGAAACTATAGTTGTTTTGTTTTATGTTCTTACTGTTTGTAATTTGTTTTTGTAGATATATTTATTTTAATAAGAAATGGTTTCAAGATGATGAGTCGAACTCATGTTTAATATCGTTTAATACGATGAGTTTTATTTTTGAGTTATGGCACTGATGAAACCTCATCTGTTCTTATCAGTTTAATATCTGATACGTCCCCTATTTGGGGACCATATATTAAATGGATTTTTGGAACAGGGAGATGGAAGAAGAGCTTGCTCTGTCCACTCCACGCATTGACCCGTTATTGCAGTATCTCCGGGACCAGTGCACTCCTTCTCTGATCCAGTTTCTAAAAACAGATTGAATTGAAATCAGCGCGAGTTGTCTTTTAACCCTTTATGGGAATTGATTTCAGGGTCAAAGAAGCACTTTTCTCAGGCCAAGTGTAGCATTTTGTTTGATTTCTCCTGGCCAATTGCAACATTTTCTGCGCCTTGCCTGGCCTTGCTTTCACCTATGTCTGTCAAACATTGCATTGCATTCAATATGCAATCAATCAATCAATCAATCAATCAATCAATCAATTTGTCTTTACTGGTTGCTGCAACAGGTGTGTTAAGATTTAGGCCTTTCTTACAGTGTTGCAAATATACTGTGTCGGCTACCAAACTAGGCCCCTGCTGTCTGTCAGCACTTGCTATTTAAATTGAAGCATTCAATGAGTAGTTCTGCCATACATACTGCATTTCTGACCGCAGGAATTCTTTTTTGAAACATTGTCTCCCTCTTGTGGACCACCGGTTTTTCAATGCGTTGTATTATATGCATTTTTAAAAGAAAAAAAGTAAGTAAAAATGGTGCCTGTGCTGATCTTGAATAGGCTTGTCTTGTCCATCTACACCTGTGTGTGTGTGAGCATTCTAATGCTTTTCACCAACCAGGTGCGCTGCCTGCAGTAGATAGAATCTTAGCACGGAACATTCATGTGCTGTCACAATGGGGCTGGCTGGAGGGTGTGGTCAAAGTAGGCGGAGTTATGCAGATTCAAAACGCGTCGTGCACAGCTTGAACAAACACTCACACACAGACAGACAGACAGACAGACACACACACTCTCCGTCTCTCACACACAGACACACATACACAGCAGAACTGTCATTGACAGCAGAACTGTCATTGAGAAGGCCTCCCTCCAGAGTTTCTGAAAATGTCCTCCCTGCGGCAATCTTTTGCTCTGTCTCCACAATGGGTATTGGTGGTAGGCCTTGGTGCGGCCCACGGGGCGCAGCGGCTTCGGTATCGCTTCTCGGCCTTTTGGCTAAGATCAAGTGTAGTATCTGTTCTTATCAGTTTAATATCTGATACGTCCCCTATTTGGGGACCATATATTAAATGGATTTTTGGAACAGGGAGATGGAAGAAGAGCTTGCTCTGTCCACTCCACGCATTGACCCGTTATTGCAGTATCTCCGGGACCAGTGCACTCCTTCTCTGATCCAGTTTCTAAAAACAGATTGAATTGAAATCAGCGCGAGTTGTCTTTTAACCCTTTATGGGAATTGATTTCAGGGTCAAAGAAGCACTTTTCTCAGGCCAAGTGTAGCATTTTGTTTGATTTCTCCTGGCCAATTGCAACATTTTCTGCGCCTTGCCTGGCCTTGCTTTCACCTATGTCTGTCAAACATTGCATTGCATTCAATATGCAATCAATCAATCAATCAATCAATCAATCAATCAATTTGTCTTTACTGGTTGCTGCAACAGGTGTGTTAAGATTTAGGCCTTTCTTACAGTGTTGCAAATATACTGTGTCGGCTACCAAACTAGGCCCCTGCTGTCTGTCAGCACTTGCTATTTAAATTGAAGCATTCAATGAGTAGTTCTGCCATACATACTGCATTTCTGACCGCAGGAATTCTTTTTTGAAACATTGTCTCCCTCTTGTGGACCACCGGTTTTTCAATGCGTTGTATTATATGCATTTTTAAAAGAAAAAAAGTAAGTAAAAATGGTGCCTGTGCTGATCTTGAATAGGCTTGTCTTGTCCATCTACACCTGTGTGTGTGTGAGCATTCTAATGCTTTTCACCAACCAGGTGCGCTGCCTGCAGTAGATAGAATCTTAGCACGGAACATTCATGTGCTGTCACAATGGGGCTGGCTGGAGGGTGTGGTCAAAGTAGGCGGAGTTATGCAGATTCAAAACGCGTCGTGCACAGCTTGAACAAACACTCACACACAGACAGACAGACAGACAGACACACACACTCTCCGTCTCTCACACACAGACACACATACACAGCAGAACTGTCATTGACAGCAGAACTGTCATTGAGAAGGCCTCCCTCCAGAGTTTCTGAAAATGTCCTCCCTGCGGCAATCTTTTGCTCTGTCTCCACAATGGGTATTGGTGGTAGGCCTTGGTGCGGCCCACGGGGCGCAGCGGCTTCGGTATCGCTTCTCGGCCTTTTGGCTAAGATCAAGTGTAGTATCTGTTCTTATCAGTTTAATATCTGATACGTCCCCTATTTGGGGACCATATATTAAATGGATTTTTGGAACAGGGAGATGGAAGAAGAGCTTGCTCTGTCCACTCCACGCATTGACCCGTTATTGCAGTATCTCCGGGACCAGTGCACTCCTTCTCTGATCCAGTTTCTAAAAACAGATTGAATTGAAATCAGCGCGAGTTGTCTTTTAACCCTTTATGGGAATTGATTTCAGGGTCAAAGAAGCACTTTTCTCAGGCCAAGTGTAGCATTTTGTTTGATTTCTCCTGGCCAATTGCAACATTTTCTGCGCCTTGCCTGGCCTTGCTTTCACCTATGTCTGTCAAACATTGCATTGCATTCAATATGCAATCAATCAATCAATCAATCAATCAATCAATCAATTTGTCTTTACTGGTTGCTGCAACAGGTGTGTTAAGATTTAGGCCTTTCTTACAGTGTTGCAAATATACTGTGTCGGCTACCAAACTAGGCCCCTGCTGTCTGTCAGCACTTGCTATTTAAATTGAAGCATTCAATGAGTAGTTCTGCCATACATACTGCATTTCTGACCGCAGGAATTCTTTTTTGAAACATTGTCTCCCTCTTGTGGACCACCGGTTTTTCAATGCGTTGTATTATATGCATTTTTAAAAGAAAAAAAGTAAGTAAAAATGGTGCCTGTGCTGATCTTGAATAGGCTTGTCTTGTCCATCTACACCTGTGTGTGTGTGAGCATTCTAATGCTTTTCACCAACCAGGTGCGCTGCCTGCAGTAGATAGAATCTTAGCACGGAACATTCATGTGCTGTCACAATGGGGCTGGCTGGAGGGTGTGGTCAAAGTAGGCGGAGTTATGCAGATTCAAAACGCGTCGTGCACAGCTTGAACAAACACTCACACACAGACAGACAGACAGACAGACACACACACTCTCCGTCTCTCACACACAGACACACATACACAGCAGAACTGTCATTGACAGCAGAACTGTCATTGAGAAGGCCTCCCTCCAGAGTTTCTGAAAATGTCCTCCCTGCGGCAATCTTTTGCTCTGTCTCCACAATGGGTATTGGTGGTAGGCCTTGGTGCGGCCCACGGGGCGCAGCGGCTTCGGTATCGCTTCTCGGCCTTTTGGCTAAGATCAAGTGTAGTATCTGTTCTTATCAGTTTAATATCTGATACGTCCCCTATTTGGGGACCATATATTAAATGGATTTTTGGAACAGGGAGATGGAAGAAGAGCTTGCTCTGTCCACTCCACGCATTGACCCGTTATTGCAGTATCTCCGGGACCAGTGCACTCCTTCTCTGATCCAGTTTCTAAAAACAGATTGAATTGAAATCAGCGCGAGTTGTCTTTTAACCCTTTATGGGAATTGATTTCAGGGTCAAAGAAGCACTTTTCTCAGGCCAAGTGTAGCATTTTGTTTGATTTCTCCTGGCCAATTGCAACATTTTCTGCGCCTTGCCTGGCCTTGCTTTCACCTATGTCTGTCAAACATTGCATTGCATTCAATATGCAATCAATCAATCAATCAATCAATCAATCAATCAATTTGTCTTTACTGGTTGCTGCAACAGGTGTGTTAAGATTTAGGCCTTTCTTACAGTGTTGCAAATATACTGTGTCGGCTACCAAACTAGGCCCCTGCTGTCTGTCAGCACTTGCTATTTAAATTGAAGCATTCAATGAGTAGTTCTGCCATACATACTGCATTTCTGACCGCAGGAATTCTTTTTTGAAACATTGTCTCCCTCTTGTGGACCACCGGTTTTTCAATGCGTTGTATTATATGCATTTTTAAAAGAAAAAAAGTAAGTAAAAATGGTGCCTGTGCTGATCTTGAATAGGCTTGTCTTGTCCATCTACACCTGTGTGTGTGTGAGCATTCTAATGCTTTTCACCAACCAGGTGCGCTGCCTGCAGTAGATAGAATCTTAGCACGGAACATTCATGTGCTGTCACAATGGGGCTGGCTGGAGGGTGTGGTCAAAGTAGGCGGAGTTATGCAGATTCAAAACGCGTCGTGCACAGCTTGAACAAACACTCACACACAGACAGACAGACAGACAGACACACACACTCTCCGTCTCTCACACACAGACACACATACACAGCAGAACTGTCATTGACAGCAGAACTGTCATTGAGAAGGCCTCCCTCCAGAGTTTCTGAAAATGTCCTCCCTGCGGCAATCTTTTGCTCTGTCTCCACAATGGGTATTGGTGGTAGGCCTTGGTGCGGCCCACGGGGCGCAGCGGCTTCGGTATCGCTTCTCGGCCTTTTGGCTAAGATCAAGTGTAGTATCTGTTCTTATCAGTTTAATATCTGATACGTCCCCTATTTGGGGACCATATATTAAATGGATTTTTGGAACAGGGAGATGGAAGAAGAGCTTGCTCTGTCCACTCCACGCATTGACCCGTTATTGCAGTATCTCCGGGACCAGTGCACTCCTTCTCTGATCCAGTTTCTAAAAACAGATTGAATTGAAATCAGCGCGAGTTGTCTTTTAACCCTTTATGGGAATTGATTTCAGGGTCAAAGAAGCACTTTTCTCAGGCCAAGTGTAGCATTTTGTTTGATTTCTCCTGGCCAATTGCAACATTTTCTGCGCCTTGCCTGGCCTTGCTTTCACCTATGTCTGTCAAACATTGCATTGCATTCAATATGCAATCAATCAATCAATCAATCAATCAATCAATCAATTTGTCTTTACTGGTTGCTGCAACAGGTGTGTTAAGATTTAGGCCTTTCTTACAGTGTTGCAAATATACTGTGTCGGCTACCAAACTAGGCCCCTGCTGTCTGTCAGCACTTGCTATTTAAATTGAAGCATTCAATGAGTAGTTCTGCCATACATACTGCATTTCTGACCGCAGGAATTCTTTTTTGAAACATTGTCTCCCTCTTGTGGACCACCGGTTTTTCAATGCGTTGTATTATATGCATTTTTAAAAGAAAAAAAGTAAGTAAAAATGGTGCCTGTGCTGATCTTGAATAGGCTTGTCTTGTCCATCTACACCTGTGTGTGTGTGAGCATTCTAATGCTTTTCACCAACCAGGTGCGCTGCCTGCAGTAGATAGAATCTTAGCACGGAACATTCATGTGCTGTCACAATGGGGCTGGCTGGAGGGTGTGGTCAAAGTAGGCGGAGTTATGCAGATTCAAAACGCGTCGTGCACAGCTTGAACAAACACTCACACACAGACAGACAGACAGACAGACACACACACTCTCCGTCTCTCACACACAGACACACATACACAGCAGAACTGTCATTGACAGCAGAACTGTCATTGAGAAGGCCTCCCTCCAGAGTTTCTGAAAATGTCCTCCCTGCGGCAATCTTTTGCTCTGTCTCCACAATGGGTATTGGTGGTAGGCCTTGGTGCGGCCCACGGGGCGCAGCGGCTTCGGTATCGCTTCTCGGCCTTTTGGCTAAGATCAAGTGTAGTATCTGTTCTTATCAGTTTAATATCTGATACGTCCCCTATTTGGGGACCATATATTAAATGGATTTTTGGAACAGGGAGATGGAAGAAGAGCTTGCTCTGTCCACTCCACGCATTGACCCGTTATTGCAGTATCTCCGGGACCAGTGCACTCCTTCTCTGATCCAGTTTCTAAAAACAGATTGAATTGAAATCAGCGCGAGTTGTCTTTTAACCCTTTATGGGAATTGATTTCAGGGTCAAAGAAGCACTTTTCTCAGGCCAAGTGTAGCATTTTGTTTGATTTCTCCTGGCCAATTGCAACATTTTCTGCGCCTTGCCTGGCCTTGCTTTCACCTATGTCTGTCAAACATTGCATTGCATTCAATATGCAATCAATCAATCAATCAATCAATCAATCAATCAATTTGTCTTTACTGGTTGCTGCAACAGGTGTGTTAAGATTTAGGCCTTTCTTACAGTGTTGCAAATATACTGTGTCGGCTACCAAACTAGGCCCCTGCTGTCTGTCAGCACTTGCTATTTAAATTGAAGCATTCAATGAGTAGTTCTGCCATACATACTGCATTTCTGACCGCAGGAATTCTTTTTTGAAACATTGTCTCCCTCTTGTGGACCACCGGTTTTTCAATGCGTTGTATTATATGCATTTTTAAAAGAAAAAAAGTAAGTAAAAATGGTGCCTGTGCTGATCTTGAATAGGCTTGTCTTGTCCATCTACACCTGTGTGTGTGTGAGCATTCTAATGCTTTTCACCAACCAGGTGCGCTGCCTGCAGTAGATAGAATCTTAGCACGGAACATTCATGTGCTGTCACAATGGGGCTGGCTGGAGGGTGTGGTCAAAGTAGGCGGAGTTATGCAGATTCAAAACGCGTCGTGCACAGCTTGAACAAACACTCACACACAGACAGACAGACAGACAGACACACACACTCTCCGTCTCTCACACACAGACACACATACACAGCAGAACTGTCATTGACAGCAGAACTGTCATTGAGAAGGCCTCCCTCCAGAGTTTCTGAAAATGTCCTCCCTGCGGCAATCTTTTGCTCTGTCTCCACAATGGGTATTGGTGGTAGGCCTTGGTGCGGCCCACGGGGCGCAGCGGCTTCGGTATCGCTTCTCGGCCTTTTGGCTAAGATCAAGTGTAGTATCTGTTCTTATCAGTTTAATATCTGATACGTCCCCTATTTGGGGACCATATATTAAATGGATTTTTGGAACAGGGAGATGGAAGAAGAGCTTGCTCTGTCCACTCCACGCATTGACCCGTTATTGCAGTATCTCCGGGACCAGTGCACTCCTTCTCTGATCCAGTTTCTAAAAACAGATTGAATTGAAATCAGCGCGAGTTGTCTTTTAACCCTTTATGGGAATTGATTTCAGGGTCAAAGAAGCACTTTTCTCAGGCCAAGTGTAGCATTTTGTTTGATTTCTCCTGGCCAATTGCAACATTTTCTGCGCCTTGCCTGGCCTTGCTTTCACCTATGTCTGTCAAACATTGCATTGCATTCAATATGCAATCAATCAATCAATCAATCAATCAATCAATCAATTTGTCTTTACTGGTTGCTGCAACAGGTGTGTTAAGATTTAGGCCTTTCTTACAGTGTTGCAAATATACTGTGTCGGCTACCAAACTAGGCCCCTGCTGTCTGTCAGCACTTGCTATTTAAATTGAAGCATTCAATGAGTAGTTCTGCCATACATACTGCATTTCTGACCGCAGGAATTCTTTTTTGAAACATTGTCTCCCTCTTGTGGACCACCGGTTTTTCAATGCGTTGTATTATATGCATTTTTAAAAGAAAAAAAGTAAGTAAAAATGGTGCCTGTGCTGATCTTGAATAGGCTTGTCTTGTCCATCTACACCTGTGTGTGTGTGAGCATTCTAATGCTTTTCACCAACCAGGTGCGCTGCCTGCAGTAGATAGAATCTTAGCACGGAACATTCATGTGCTGTCACAATGGGGCTGGCTGGAGGGTGTGGTCAAAGTAGGCGGAGTTATGCAGATTCAAAACGCGTCGTGCACAGCTTGAACAAACACTCACACACAGACAGACAGACAGACAGACACACACACTCTCCGTCTCTCACACACAGACACACATACACAGCAGAACTGTCATTGACAGCAGAACTGTCATTGAGAAGGCCTCCCTCCAGAGTTTCTGAAAATGTCCTCCCTGCGGCAATCTTTTGCTCTGTCTCCACAATGGGTATTGGTGGTAGGCCTTGGTGCGGCCCACGGGGCGCAGCGGCTTCGGTATCGCTTCTCGGCCTTTTGGCTAAGATCAAGTGTAGTATCTGTTCTTATCAGTTTAATATCTGATACGTCCCCTATTTGGGGACCATATATTAAATGGATTTTTGGAACAGGGAGATGGAAGAAGAGCTTGCTCTGTCCACTCCACGCATTGACCCGTTATTGCAGTATCTCCGGGACCAGTGCACTCCTTCTCTGATCCAGTTTCTAAAAACAGATTGAATTGAAATCAGCGCGAGTTGTCTTTTAACCCTTTATGGGAATTGATTTCAGGGTCAAAGAAGCACTTTTCTCAGGCCAAGTGTAGCATTTTGTTTGATTTCTCCTGGCCAATTGCAACATTTTCTGCGCCTTGCCTGGCCTTGCTTTCACCTATGTCTGTCAAACATTGCATTGCATTCAATATGCAATCAATCAATCAATCAATCAATCAATCAATCAATTTGTCTTTACTGGTTGCTGCAACAGGTGTGTTAAGATTTAGGCCTTTCTTACAGTGTTGCAAATATACTGTGTCGGCTACCAAACTAGGCCCCTGCTGTCTGTCAGCACTTGCTATTTAAATTGAAGCATTCAATGAGTAGTTCTGCCATACATACTGCATTTCTGACCGCAGGAATTCTTTTTTGAAACATTGTCTCCCTCTTGTGGACCACCGGTTTTTCAATGCGTTGTATTATATGCATTTTTAAAAGAAAAAAAGTAAGTAAAAATGGTGCCTGTGCTGATCTTGAATAGGCTTGTCTTGTCCATCTACACCTGTGTGTGTGTGAGCATTCTAATGCTTTTCACCAACCAGGTGCGCTGCCTGCAGTAGATAGAATCTTAGCACGGAACATTCATGTGCTGTCACAATGGGGCTGGCTGGAGGGTGTGGTCAAAGTAGGCGGAGTTATGCAGATTCAAAACGCGTCGTGCACAGCTTGAACAAACACTCACACACAGACAGACAGACAGACAGACACACACACTCTCCGTCTCTCACACACAGACACACATACACAGCAGAACTGTCATTGACAGCAGAACTGTCATTGAGAAGGCCTCCCTCCAGAGTTTCTGAAAATGTCCTCCCTGCGGCAATCTTTTGCTCTGTCTCCACAATGGGTATTGGTGGTAGGCCTTGGTGCGGCCCACGGGGCGCAGCGGCTTCGGTATCGCTTCTCGGCCTTTTGGCTAAGATCAAGTGTAGTATCTGTTCTTATCAGTTTAATATCTGATACGTCCCCTATTTGGGGACCATATATTAAATGGATTTTTGGAACAGGGAGATGGAAGAAGAGCTTGCTCTGTCCACTCCACGCATTGACCCGTTATTGCAGTATCTCCGGGACCAGTGCACTCCTTCTCTGATCCAGTTTCTAAAAACAGATTGAATTGAAATCAGCGCGAGTTGTCTTTTAACCCTTTATGGGAATTGATTTCAGGGTCAAAGAAGCACTTTTCTCAGGCCAAGTGTAGCATTTTGTTTGATTTCTCCTGGCCAATTGCAACATTTTCTGCGCCTTGCCTGGCCTTGCTTTCACCTATGTCTGTCAAACATTGCATTGCATTCAATATGCAATCAATCAATCAATCAATCAATCAATCAATCAATTTGTCTTTACTGGTTGCTGCAACAGGTGTGTTAAGATTTAGGCCTTTCTTACAGTGTTGCAAATATACTGTGTCGGCTACCAAACTAGGCCCCTGCTGTCTGTCAGCACTTGCTATTTAAATTGAAGCATTCAATGAGTAGTTCTGCCATACATACTGCATTTCTGACCGCAGGAATTCTTTTTTGAAACATTGTCTCCCTCTTGTGGACCACCGGTTTTTCAATGCGTTGTATTATATGCATTTTTAAAAGAAAAAAAGTAAGTAAAAATGGTGCCTGTGCTGATCTTGAATAGGCTTGTCTTGTCCATCTACACCTGTGTGTGTGTGAGCATTCTAATGCTTTTCACCAACCAGGTGCGCTGCCTGCAGTAGATAGAATCTTAGCACGGAACATTCATGTGCTGTCACAATGGGGCTGGCTGGAGGGTGTGGTCAAAGTAGGCGGAGTTATGCAGATTCAAAACGCGTCGTGCACAGCTTGAACAAACACTCACACACAGACAGACAGACAGACAGACACACACACTCTCCGTCTCTCACACACAGACACACATACACAGCAGAACTGTCATTGACAGCAGAACTGTCATTGAGAAGGCCTCCCTCCAGAGTTTCTGAAAATGTCCTCCCTGCGGCAATCTTTTGCTCTGTCTCCACAATGGGTATTGGTGGTAGGCCTTGGTGCGGCCCACGGGGCGCAGCGGCTTCGGTATCGCTTCTCGGCCTTTTGGCTAAGATCAAGTGTAGTATCTGTTCTTATCAGTTTAATATCTGATACGTCCCCTATTTGGGGACCATATATTAAATGGATTTTTGGAACAGGGAGATGGAAGAAGAGCTTGCTCTGTCCACTCCACGCATTGACCCGTTATTGCAGTATCTCCGGGACCAGTGCACTCCTTCTCTGATCCAGTTTCTAAAAACAGATTGAATTGAAATCAGCGCGAGTTGTCTTTTAACCCTTTATGGGAATTGATTTCAGGGTCAAAGAAGCACTTTTCTCAGGCCAAGTGTAGCATTTTGTTTGATTTCTCCTGGCCAATTGCAACATTTTCTGCGCCTTGCCTGGCCTTGCTTTCACCTATGTCTGTCAAACATTGCATTGCATTCAATATGCAATCAATCAATCAATCAATCAATCAATCAATCAATTTGTCTTTACTGGTTGCTGCAACAGGTGTGTTAAGATTTAGGCCTTTCTTACAGTGTTGCAAATATACTGTGTCGGCTACCAAACTAGGCCCCTGCTGTCTGTCAGCACTTGCTATTTAAATTGAAGCATTCAATGAGTAGTTCTGCCATACATACTGCATTTCTGACCGCAGGAATTCTTTTTTGAAACATTGTCTCCCTCTTGTGGACCACCGGTTTTTCAATGCGTTGTATTATATGCATTTTTAAAAGAAAAAAAGTAAGTAAAAATGGTGCCTGTGCTGATCTTGAATAGGCTTGTCTTGTCCATCTACACCTGTGTGTGTGTGAGCATTCTAATGCTTTTCACCAACCAGGTGCGCTGCCTGCAGTAGATAGAATCTTAGCACGGAACATTCATGTGCTGTCACAATGGGGCTGGCTGGAGGGTGTGGTCAAAGTAGGCGGAGTTATGCAGATTCAAAACGCGTCGTGCACAGCTTGAACAAACACTCACACACAGACAGACAGACAGACAGACACACACACTCTCCGTCTCTCACACACAGACACACATACACAGCAGAACTGTCATTGACAGCAGAACTGTCATTGAGAAGGCCTCCCTCCAGAGTTTCTGAAAATGTCCTCCCTGCGGCAATCTTTTGCTCTGTCTCCACAATGGGTATTGGTGGTAGGCCTTGGTGCGGCCCACGGGGCGCAGCGGCTTCGGTATCGCTTCTCGGCCTTTTGGCTAAGATCAAGTGTAGTATCTGTTCTTATCAGTTTAATATCTGATACGTCCCCTATTTGGGGACCATATATTAAATGGATTTTTGGAACAGGGAGATGGAAGAAGAGCTTGCTCTGTCCACTCCACGCATTGACCCGTTATTGCAGTATCTCCGGGACCAGTGCACTCCTTCTCTGATCCAGTTTCTAAAAACAGATTGAATTGAAATCAGCGCGAGTTGTCTTTTAACCCTTTATGGGAATTGATTTCAGGGTCAAAGAAGCACTTTTCTCAGGCCAAGTGTAGCATTTTGTTTGATTTCTCCTGGCCAATTGCAACATTTTCTGCGCCTTGCCTGGCCTTGCTTTCACCTATGTCTGTCAAACATTGCATTGCATTCAATATGCAATCAATCAATCAATCAATCAATCAATCAATCAATTTGTCTTTACTGGTTGCTGCAACAGGTGTGTTAAGATTTAGGCCTTTCTTACAGTGTTGCAAATATACTGTGTCGGCTACCAAACTAGGCCCCTGCTGTCTGTCAGCACTTGCTATTTAAATTGAAGCATTCAATGAGTAGTTCTGCCATACATACTGCATTTCTGACCGCAGGAATTCTTTTTTGAAACATTGTCTCCCTCTTGTGGACCACCGGTTTTTCAATGCGTTGTATTATATGCATTTTTAAAAGAAAAAAAGTAAGTAAAAATGGTGCCTGTGCTGATCTTGAATAGGCTTGTCTTGTCCATCTACACCTGTGTGTGTGTGAGCATTCTAATGCTTTTCACCAACCAGGTGCGCTGCCTGCAGTAGATAGAATCTTAGCACGGAACATTCATGTGCTGTCACAATGGGGCTGGCTGGAGGGTGTGGTCAAAGTAGGCGGAGTTATGCAGATTCAAAACGCGTCGTGCACAGCTTGAACAAACACTCACACACAGACAGACAGACAGACAGACACACACACTCTCCGTCTCTCACACACAGACACACATACACAGCAGAACTGTCATTGACAGCAGAACTGTCATTGAGAAGGCCTCCCTCCAGAGTTTCTGAAAATGTCCTCCCTGCGGCAATCTTTTGCTCTGTCTCCACAATGGGTATTGGTGGTAGGCCTTGGTGCGGCCCACGGGGCGCAGCGGCTTCGGTATCGCTTCTCGGCCTTTTGGCTAAGATCAAGTGTAGTATCTGTTCTTATCAGTTTAATATCTGATACGTCCCCTATTTGGGGACCATATATTAAATGGATTTTTGGAACAGGGAGATGGAAGAAGAGCTTGCTCTGTCCACTCCACGCATTGACCCGTTATTGCAGTATCTCCGGGACCAGTGCACTCCTTCTCTGATCCAGTTTCTAAAAACAGATTGAATTGAAATCAGCGCGAGTTGTCTTTTAACCCTTTATGGGAATTGATTTCAGGGTCAAAGAAGCACTTTTCTCAGGCCAAGTGTAGCATTTTGTTTGATTTCTCCTGGCCAATTGCAACATTTTCTGCGCCTTGCCTGGCCTTGCTTTCACCTATGTCTGTCAAACATTGCATTGCATTCAATATGCAATCAATCAATCAATCAATCAATCAATCAATTTGTCTTTACTGGTTGCTGCAACAGGTGTGTTAAGATTTAGGCCTTTCTTACAGTGTTGCAAATATACTGTGTCGGCTACCAAACTAGGCCCCTGCTGTCTGTCAGCACTTGCTATTTAAATTGAAGCATTCAATGAGTAGTTCTGCCATACATACTGCATTTCTGACCGCAGGAATTCTTTTTTGAAACATTGTCTCCCTCTTGTGGACCACCGGTTTTTCAATGCGTTGTATTATATGCATTTTTAAAAGAAAAAAAGTAAGTAAAAATGGTGCCTGTGCTGATCTTGAATAGGCTTGTCTTGTCCATCTACACCTGTGTGTGTGTGAGCATTCTAATGCTTTTCACCAACCAGGTGCGCTGCCTGCAGTAGATAGAATCTTAGCACGGAACATTCATGTGCTGTCACAATGGGGCTGGCTGGAGGGTGTGGTCAAAGTAGGCGGAGTTATGCAGATTCAAAACGCGTCGTGCACAGCTTGAACAAACACTCACACACAGACAGACAGACAGACAGACACACACACTCTCCGTCTCTCACACACAGACACACATACACAGCAGAACTGTCATTGACAGCAGAACTGTCATTGAGAAGGCCTCCCTCCAGAGTTTCTGAAAATGTCCTCCCTGCGGCAATCTTTTGCTCTGTCTCCACAATGGGTATTGGTGGTAGGCCTTGGTGCGGCCCACGGGGCGCAGCGGCTTCGGTATCGCTTCTCGGCCTTTTGGCTAAGATCAAGTGTAGTATCTGTTCTTATCAGTTTAATATCTGATACGTCCCCTATTTGGGGACCATATATTAAATGGATTTTTGGAACAGGGAGATGGAAGAAGAGCTTGCTCTGTCCACTCCACGCATTGACCCGTTATTGCAGTATCTCCGGGACCAGTGCACTCCTTCTCTGATCCAGTTTCTAAAAACAGATTGAATTGAAATCAGCGCGAGTTGTCTTTTAACCCTTTATGGGAATTGATTTCAGGGTCAAAGAAGCACTTTTCTCAGGCCAAGTGTAGCATTTTGTTTGATTTCTCCTGGCCAATTGCAACATTTTCTGCGCCTTGCCTGGCCTTGCTTTCACCTATGTCTGTCAAACATTGCATTGCATTCAATATGCAATCAATCAATCAATCAATCAATCAATCAATCAATTTGTCTTTACTGGTTGCTGCAACAGGTGTGTTAAGATTTAGGCCTTTCTTACAGTGTTGCAAATATACTGTGTCGGCTACCAAACTAGGCCCCTGCTGTCTGTCAGCACTTGCTATTTAAATTGAAGCATTCAATGAGTAGTTCTGCCATACATACTGCATTTCTGACCGCAGGAATTCTTTTTTGAAACATTGTCTCCCTCTTGTGGACCACCGGTTTTTCAATGCGTTGTATTATATGCATTTTTAAAAGAAAAAAAGTAAGTAAAAATGGTGCCTGTGCTGATCTTGAATAGGCTTGTCTTGTCCATCTACACCTGTGTGTGTGTGAGCATTCTAATGCTTTTCACCAACCAGGTGCGCTGCCTGCAGTAGATAGAATCTTAGCACGGAACATTCATGTGCTGTCACAATGGGGCTGGCTGGAGGGTGTGGTCAAAGTAGGCGGAGTTATGCAGATTCAAAACGCGTCGTGCACAGCTTGAACAAACACTCACACACAGACAGACAGACAGACAGACACACACACTCTCCGTCTCTCACACACAGACACACATACACAGCAGAACTGTCATTGACAGCAGAACTGTCATTGAGAAGGCCTCCCTCCAGAGTTTCTGAAAATGTCCTCCCTGCGGCAATCTTTTGCTCTGTCTCCACAATGGGTATTGGTGGTAGGCCTTGGTGCGGCCCACGGGGCGCAGCGGCTTCGGTATCGCTTCTCGGCCTTTTGGCTAAGATCAAGTGTAGTGGCTTGACTGTTGCTGCACTTGGTCTGGCCTAAGGTGTCTGGGGTACCCGGTTCGTCGGCCTTGGGGGATCGTTCTCACTTAATGGTGGGGACTTCACCCCCTTGCTGCTATAGGCGTCCGGCTTAGTCCCCAGACAACGAGAGGCGATCACCTACCTGACACTTCGGTGTTGAAGGGTCCTTTTGAGGAGGAGTGAAGACTTTTCGTGAGGAAAATGGCTGCAACTTCGCAGGATAGAGGATTGGAGGATGTTCCTGGATTTTCTAAAGTGCAGAATTCCATTCGGCTGTATGTGCAAGAGAACTTTCGTGTTCAGAAGGACTTCCAGTATGTGATGCGGGAAATTCTGCTGGATCTTTTTAAGGTAAAAACAGAAGATGTGTTGGCGATTATGGATTATCCTAAGAGAGGAGTGTATGACATTGTTTTTGTGGATAGAGACTTATTTGAAGATCATCTAAGAAGAATGCTTGCAACTCAGGATAAAAGAATGGAGGGAGTGAAAGTTATACCTCACTTTCCTCCTAAAGAGAAATGGGTGATAATTAAAATGTACTCTCCATTAGTAGATGAGGAGGATATAATTACTTTTTTGAAGTTTTATTGTACTTCTGTAGTGCCAAATGGGAAGATTTTCAATGAATTTGGTTTCTGGACTTCGAAGTGGAAATTTTTGGTTCGTTTTAAAGAGGATCATCAGGGGAGACTTGTGTTTCCACCAGCTAGGTTTAAGTTAGGTAATGTAAATGGAGACTTTTTTTTCAGTGGTATGCCTAAGTTTTGTAGAATTTGTGGAAGATACGGGCATGAAAAAGAAGATTGCACAGGTGGCGTATGTGGTTTTTGTAAAGGAGAAGATCATGAGTCAAAGGATTGTAAAAATCGCAGGAAGTGTAATTTGTGTCATGATATTACGCATATTTTTAAGAATTGTCCAAGTAGGAAGAAAAATCAAGAAAAGGTGGAAGTAAAAGTGACTACTGTTTCTATGGGAAAAGAGAGGAAAAGTGAAGAGAAAGTGTTGGTGCCAGAAAAAAAGGTGAAAATAAGTGAACAAAAAGTAGAGGGAAAAAAGGAGAAGCCTGAAGATAAAATAGGATCTTCATTGGATTGGGGGTTAGAGGTAGAAAGTGAGATGGAAGAAGTAGGTCAAATGGAGGAAGCTATGGAGGAAGAGCAGGTGGTAAAGTTGAAGAGAAAGGTTGGTGTGGTAGGGGTTAGTCAAATGGAGGGAGGGGGAGTACAAGTGGGAAAGGAGAAGCTAGAAGAAGAACTGAGTATAAAAAGGATTGAAGGAGAAGAAGACACTCCTTATTATAATAGATTGTTACGGAAGTTACATGAAGAAAAACGTTTGATTTACTTGGTGAATAGTGTCAAGAAAGAGTTATGTAAAGATAGTATGGGCTTTTTTAAGAAATATAATATACCAAGTTCTTTACGCACAAATACAGACTTAGCAAGTATGAGTGTAAAAATTTTGAATACTATTTCGGTTATTGCTTTTGATAATGGATACAAGTATTATACTTGAGTGTAATGTTTTTGTCTTGTTATGTTTATTTCTTTAAAACAAAAAAGAAAAATTAATAATCAAAAATTATTTAAACACGATGATGGATTTGGTCCATCATCATATGTATATAAATATGTGTGATGGTACTTGTAATCTGAGTGTAAAAAAAAAAAAAAAAAAAAAAAAAAAAAAAAAAAAAAAAAAAAAAAAAAAAAAAAAAAAAAAAAAAAAAAAAAAAAAAAAAAAAAAAAAATCTGTTCTTATCAGTTTAATATCTGATACGTCCCCTATTTGGGGACCATATATTAAATGGATTTTTGGAACAGGGAGATGGAAGAAGAGCTTGCTCTGTCCACTCCACGCATTGACCCGTTATTGCAGTATCTCCGGGACCAGTGCACTCCTTCTCTGATCCAGTTTCTAAAAACAGATTGAATTGAAATCAGCGCGAGTTGTCTTTTAACCCTTTATGGGAATTGATTTCAGGGTCAAAGAAGCACTTTTCTCAGGCCAAGTGTAGCATTTTGTTTGATTTCTCCTGGCCAATTGCAACATTTTCTGCGCCTTGCCTGGCCTTGCTTTCACCTATGTCTGTCAAACATTGCATTGCATTCAATATGCAATCAATCAATCAATCAATCAATCAATCAATCAATTTGTCTTTACTGGTTGCTGCAACAGGTGTGTTAAGATTTAGGCCTTTCTTACAGTGTTGCAAATATACTGTGTCGGCTACCAAACTAGGCCCCTGCTGTCTGTCAGCACTTGCTATTTAAATTGAAGCATTCAATGAGTAGTTCTGCCATACATACTGCATTTCTGACCGCAGGAATTCTTTTTTGAAACATTGTCTCCCTCTTGTGGACCACCGGTTTTTCAATGCGTTGTATTATATGCATTTTTAAAAGAAAAAAAGTAAGTAAAAATGGTGCCTGTGCTGATCTTGAATAGGCTTGTCTTGTCCATCTACACCTGTGTGTGTGTGAGCATTCTAATGCTTTTCACCAACCAGGTGCGCTGCCTGCAGTAGATAGAATCTTAGCACGGAACATTCATGTGCTGTCACAATGGGGCTGGCTGGAGGGTGTGGTCAAAGTAGGCGGAGTTATGCAGATTCAAAACGCGTCGTGCACAGCTTGAACAAACACTCACACACAGACAGACAGACAGACAGACACACACACTCTCCGTCTCTCACACACAGACACACATACACAGCAGAACTGTCATTGACAGCAGAACTGTCATTGAGAAGGCCTCCCTCCAGAGTTTCTGAAAATGTCCTCCCTGCGGCAATCTTTTGCTCTGTCTCCACAATGGGTATTGGTGGTAGGCCTTGGTGCGGCCCACGGGGCGCAGCGGCTTCGGTATCGCTTCTCGGCCTTTTGGCTAAGATCAAGTGTAGTATCTGTTCTTATCAGTTTAATATCTGATACGTCCCCTATTTGGGGACCATATATTAAATGGATTTTTGGAACAGGGAGATGGAAGAAGAGCTTGCTCTGTCCACTCCACGCATTGACCCGTTATTGCAGTATCTCCGGGACCAGTGCACTCCTTCTCTGATCCAGTTTCTAAAAACAGATTGAATTGAAATCAGCGCGAGTTGTCTTTTAACCCTTTATGGGAATTGATTTCAGGGTCAAAGAAGCACTTTTCTCAGGCCAAGTGTAGCATTTTGTTTGATTTCTCCTGGCCAATTGCAACATTTTCTGCGCCTTGCCTGGCCTTGCTTTCACCTATGTCTGTCAAACATTGCATTGCATTCAATATGCAATCAATCAATCAATCAATCAATCAATCAATCAATTTGTCTTTACTGGTTGCTGCAACAGGTGTGTTAAGATTTAGGCCTTTCTTACAGTGTTGCAAATATACTGTGTCGGCTACCAAACTAGGCCCCTGCTGTCTGTCAGCACTTGCTATTTAAATTGAAGCATTCAATGAGTAGTT
Organism: Ranitomeya variabilis; assembly: GCF_051348905.1. Taxonomy (NCBI): domain Eukaryota; kingdom Metazoa; phylum Chordata; class Amphibia; order Anura; family Dendrobatidae; genus Ranitomeya; species Ranitomeya variabilis. The sequence continues at coordinate 607,040,245 of NC_135235.1, read as the reverse complement.
CTGCCATACATACTGCATTTCTGACCGCAGGAATTCTTTTTTGAAACATTGTCTCCCTCTTGTGGACCACCGGTTTTTCAATGCGTTGTATTATATGCATTTTTAAAAGAAAAAAAGTAAGTAAAAATGGTGCCTGTGCTGATCTTGAATAGGCTTGTCTTGTCCATCTACACCTGTGTGTGTGTGAGCATTCTAATGCTTTTCACCAACCAGGTGCGCTGCCTGCAGTAGATAGAATCTTAGCACGGAACATTCATGTGCTGTCACAATGGGGCTGGCTGGAGGGTGTGGTCAAAGTAGGCGGAGTTATGCAGATTCAAAACGCGTCGTGCACAGCTTGAACAAACACTCACACACAGACAGACAGACAGACAGACACACACACTCTCCGTCTCTCACACACAGACACACATACACAGCAGAACTGTCATTGACAGCAGAACTGTCATTGAGAAGGCCTCCCTCCAGAGTTTCTGAAAATGTCCTCCCTGCGGCAATCTTTTGCTCTGTCTCCACAATGGGTATTGGTGGTAGGCCTTGGTGCGGCCCACGGGGCGCAGCGGCTTCGGTATCGCTTCTCGGCCTTTTGGCTAAGATCAAGTGTAGTATCTGTTCTTATCAGTTTAATATCTGATACGTCCCCTATTTGGGGACCATATATTAAATGGATTTTTGGAACAGGGAGATGGAAGAAGAGCTTGCTCTGTCCACTCCACGCATTGACCCGTTATTGCAGTATCTCCGGGACCAGTGCACTCCTTCTCTGATCCAGTTTCTAAAAACAGATTGAATTGAAATCAGCGCGAGTTGTCTTTTAACCCTTTATGGGAATTGATTTCAGGGTCAAAGAAGCACTTTTCTCAGGCCAAGTGTAGCATTTTGTTTGATTTCTCCTGGCCAATTGCAACATTTTCTGCGCCTTGCCTGGCCTTGCTTTCACCTATGTCTGTCAAACATTGCATTGCATTCAATATGCAATCAATCAATCAATCAATCAATCAATCAATCAATTTGTCTTTACTGGTTGCTGCAACAGGTGTGTTAAGATTTAGGCCTTTCTTACAGTGTTGCAAATATACTGTGTCGGCTACCAAACTAGGCCCCTGCTGTCTGTCAGCACTTGCTATTTAAATTGAAGCATTCAATGAGTAGTTCTGCCATACATACTGCATTTCTGACCGCAGGAATTCTTTTTTGAAACATTGTCTCCCTCTTGTGGACCACCGGTTTTTCAATGCGTTGTATTATATGCATTTTTAAAAGAAAAAAAGTAAGTAAAAATGGTGCCTGTGCTGATCTTGAATAGGCTTGTCTTGTCCATCTACACCTGTGTGTGTGTGAGCATTCTAATGCTTTTCACCAACCAGGTGCGCTGCCTGCAGTAGATAGAATCTTAGCACGGAACATTCATGTGCTGTCACAATGGGGCTGGCTGGAGGGTGTGGTCAAAGTAGGCGGAGTTATGCAGATTCAAAACGCGTCGTGCACAGCTTGAACAAACACTCACACACAGACAGACAGACAGACAGACACACACACTCTCCGTCTCTCACACACAGACACACATACACAGCAGAACTGTCATTGACAGCAGAACTGTCATTGAGAAGGCCTCCCTCCAGAGTTTCTGAAAATGTCCTCCCTGCGGCAATCTTTTGCTCTGTCTCCACAATGGGTATTGGTGGTAGGCCTTGGTGCGGCCCACGGGGCGCAGCGGCTTCGGTATCGCTTCTCGGCCTTTTGGCTAAGATCAAGTGTAGTATCTGTTCTTATCAGTTTAATATCTGATACGTCCCCTATTTGGGGACCATATATTAAATGGATTTTTGGAACAGGGAGATGGAAGAAGAGCTTGCTCTGTCCACTCCACGCATTGACCCGTTATTGCAGTATCTCCGGGACCAGTGCACTCCTTCTCTGATCCAGTTTCTAAAAACAGATTGAATTGAAATCAGCGCGAGTTGTCTTTTAACCCTTTATGGGAATTGATTTCAGGGTCAAAGAAGCACTTTTCTCAGGCCAAGTGTAGCATTTTGTTTGATTTCTCCTGGCCAATTGCAACATTTTCTGCGCCTTGCCTGGCCTTGCTTTCACCTATGTCTGTCAAACATTGCATTGCATTCAATATGCAATCAATCAATCAATCAATCAATCAATCAATCAATTTGTCTTTACTGGTTGCTGCAACAGGTGTGTTAAGATTTAGGCCTTTCTTACAGTGTTGCAAATATACTGTGTCGGCTACCAAACTAGGCCCCTGCTGTCTGTCAGCACTTGCTATTTAAATTGAAGCATTCAATGAGTAGTTCTGCCATACATACTGCATTTCTGACCGCAGGAATTCTTTTTTGAAACATTGTCTCCCTCTTGTGGACCACCGGTTTTTCAATGCGTTGTATTATATGCATTTTTAAAAGAAAAAAAGTAAGTAAAAATGGTGCCTGTGCTGATCTTGAATAGGCTTGTCTTGTCCATCTACACCTGTGTGTGTGTGAGCATTCTAATGCTTTTCACCAACCAGGTGCGCTGCCTGCAGTAGATAGAATCTTAGCACGGAACATTCATGTGCTGTCACAATGGGGCTGGCTGGAGGGTGTGGTCAAAGTAGGCGGAGTTATGCAGATTCAAAACGCGTCGTGCACAGCTTGAACAAACACTCACACACAGACAGACAGACAGACAGACACACACACTCTCCGTCTCTCACACACAGACACACATACACAGCAGAACTGTCATTGACAGCAGAACTGTCATTGAGAAGGCCTCCCTCCAGAGTTTCTGAAAATGTCCTCCCTGCGGCAATCTTTTGCTCTGTCTCCACAATGGGTATTGGTGGTAGGCCTTGGTGCGGCCCACGGGGCGCAGCGGCTTCGGTATCGCTTCTCGGCCTTTTGGCTAAGATCAAGTGTAGTATCTGTTCTTATCAGTTTAATATCTGATACGTCCCCTATTTGGGGACCATATATTAAATGGATTTTTGGAACAGGGAGATGGAAGAAGAGCTTGCTCTGTCCACTCCACGCATTGACCCGTTATTGCAGTATCTCCGGGACCAGTGCACTCCTTCTCTGATCCAGTTTCTAAAAACAGATTGAATTGAAATCAGCGCGAGTTGTCTTTTAACCCTTTATGGGAATTGATTTCAGGGTCAAAGAAGCACTTTTCTCAGGCCAAGTGTAGCATTTTGTTTGATTTCTCCTGGCCAATTGCAACATTTTCTGCGCCTTGCCTGGCCTTGCTTTCACCTATGTCTGTCAAACATTGCATTGCATTCAATATGCAATCAATCAATCAATCAATCAATCAATCAATCAATTTGTCTTTACTGGTTGCTGCAACAGGTGTGTTAAGATTTAGGCCTTTCTTACAGTGTTGCAAATATACTGTGTCGGCTACCAAACTAGGCCCCTGCTGTCTGTCAGCACTTGCTATTTAAATTGAAGCATTCAATGAGTAGTTCTGCCATACATACTGCATTTCTGACCGCAGGAATTCTTTTTTGAAACATTGTCTCCCTCTTGTGGACCACCGGTTTTTCAATGCGTTGTATTATATGCATTTTTAAAAGAAAAAAAGTAAGTAAAAATGGTGCCTGTGCTGATCTTGAATAGGCTTGTCTTGTCCATCTACACCTGTGTGTGTGTGAGCATTCTAATGCTTTTCACCAACCAGGTGCGCTGCCTGCAGTAGATAGAATCTTAGCACGGAACATTCATGTGCTGTCACAATGGGGCTGGCTGGAGGGTGTGGTCAAAGTAGGCGGAGTTATGCAGATTCAAAACGCGTCGTGCACAGCTTGAACAAACACTCACACACAGACAGACAGACAGACAGACACACACACTCTCCGTCTCTCACACACAGACACACATACACAGCAGAACTGTCATTGACAGCAGAACTGTCATTGAGAAGGCCTCCCTCCAGAGTTTCTGAAAATGTCCTCCCTGCGGCAATCTTTTGCTCTGTCTCCACAATGGGTATTGGTGGTAGGCCTTGGTGCGGCCCACGGGGCGCAGCGGCTTCGGTATCGCTTCTCGGCCTTTTGGCTAAGATCAAGTGTAGTATCTGTTCTTATCAGTTTAATATCTGATACGTCCCCTATTTGGGGACCATATATTAAATGGATTTTTGGAACAGGGAGATGGAAGAAGAGCTTGCTCTGTCCACTCCACGCATTGACCCGTTATTGCAGTATCTCCGGGACCAGTGCACTCCTTCTCTGATCCAGTTTCTAAAAACAGATTGAATTGAAATCAGCGCGAGTTGTCTTTTAACCCTTTATGGGAATTGATTTCAGGGTCAAAGAAGCACTTTTCTCAGGCCAAGTGTAGCATTTTGTTTGATTTCTCCTGGCCAATTGCAACATTTTCTGCGCCTTGCCTGGCCTTGCTTTCACCTATGTCTGTCAAACATTGCATTGCATTCAATATGCAATCAATCAATCAATCAATCAATCAATCAATCAATTTGTCTTTACTGGTTGCTGCAACAGGTGTGTTAAGATTTAGGCCTTTCTTACAGTGTTGCAAATATACTGTGTCGGCTACCAAACTAGGCCCCTGCTGTCTGTCAGCACTTGCTATTTAAATTGAAGCATTCAATGAGTAGTTCTGCCATACATACTGCATTTCTGACCGCAGGAATTCTTTTTTGAAACATTGTCTCCCTCTTGTGGACCACCGGTTTTTCAATGCGTTGTATTATATGCATTTTTAAAAGAAAAAAAGTAAGTAAAAATGGTGCCTGTGCTGATCTTGAATAGGCTTGTCTTGTCCATCTACACCTGTGTGTGTGTGAGCATTCTAATGCTTTTCACCAACCAGGTGCGCTGCCTGCAGTAGATAGAATCTTAGCACGGAACATTCATGTGCTGTCACAATGGGGCTGGCTGGAGGGTGTGGTCAAAGTAGGCGGAGTTATGCAGATTCAAAACGCGTCGTGCACAGCTTGAACAAACACTCACACACAGACAGACAGACAGACAGACACACACACTCTCCGTCTCTCACACACAGACACACATACACAGCAGAACTGTCATTGACAGCAGAACTGTCATTGAGAAGGCCTCCCTCCAGAGTTTCTGAAAATGTCCTCCCTGCGGCAATCTTTTGCTCTGTCTCCACAATGGGTATTGGTGGTAGGCCTTGGTGCGGCCCACGGGGCGCAGCGGCTTCGGTATCGCTTCTCGGCCTTTTGGCTAAGATCAAGTGTAGTGGCTTATGGTTGCTGCACTTGGTCTGGTCTAAGGTGCCCAGGGTACCCGGCTCCTTGGCCTGGGGGGATCGCTGCATTTAACAGTGTGGCTTCACCCCCCTGCTGCTATTGGGGAGTCGGATTAGTCCCTGGGCAACGAGAGGCGATCACCCCTGTCACCACACATAGCTGTGGGGGGCAGTCATAAGGACTTTTAAGATGGGCCTTTTCAAGAAGAAGAATTGTTTGAGATTTTTCGTTAAGAAGTTATCGTTGGATGGTCTTTTGGACGAGCAGAAGATTTTGGACTTATTGGAGAAGTATGGATCGGTTGGAAGAATGGATATTTTGTGCATGCAGGAAATTAAGGTGAAAAGAATCTTTGATATTACTTTAAAGTCTGAAGATAAGTGTTTTTGTTTTCTGGATAATTGGAGAGAAGAATTTTCGGATAGTTTCAGTGTGAAGGCGTTATTTTTGGGAGAACCAAAGAAATTGATTGTTCAGATGGATGATCCTTATGTGGAAATGAGAGAGGTATTGGATTTTTTGAAAAGTGGCTTCAGGATGGTGAGTTTTCACAAGGACTATATTAATAGAATTGGAGTTTGGAACGGTAAGAGAAGATTTCTATGGTGGAAGAGTGAAAATGAAGAGATAAAGACGGGAAAAATAATGGTGAATGGAAAGGTTGGTTTTTTGTATGTAGAGGAATTTAAGGAAAAGTTGGAGGAAAATATATTTGATGGAGGAAAAATGGAAATGTCTGTGAAGGAAATGGTGGGAGATGATAGTGTAGAAAATGTGAGGAAAAAGTTGGAAGAAAAGGAGGTAAAAATGGTAATGGATTTGAAGGACCCTAAAAAGGTTAAGAAGGCGGACTTAGAAAGGAAGAAAGAGGAAAAAATGAAGATGGAACAAAGTGTGGAAAATGTGAGCTTAGAGAAGGAAGAGGTAGTGAGAAATTTGATGTTTTCTGATTTTGAAAGCTTGGAAGACTTTATATTTAAAGACACTAGAGCTGATTTAGAGTTAAAAGAGAATGCTTGGAAAAAGACGAAGAAAAAGGAGAAAAGGAAAATGTAGTTAATTTTTGTAATGAAGTTTGGTGGTAATGTGTTTTCTTGAGAAACTATAGTTGTTTTGTTTTATGTTCTTATTGTTTGTAATTTGTTTTTGTAGATATATTTATTTTAATAAGAAATGGTTTCAAGATGATGAGTCGAACTCATGTTTAATATCGTTTAATACGATGAATTTTATTTTTGAGTTATGGCACTGATGAAACCTCATCTGTTCTTATCAGTTTAATATCTGATACGTCCCCTATTTGGGGACCATATATTAAATGGATTTTTGGAACAGGGAGATGGAAGAAGAGCTTGCTCTGTCCACTCCACGCATTGACCCGTTATTGCAGTATCTCCGGGACCAGTGCACTCCTTCTCTGATCCAGTTTCTAAAAACAGATTGAATTGAAATCAGCGCGAGTTGTCTTTTAACCCTTTATGGGAATTGATTTCAGGGTCAAAGAAGCACTTTTCTCAGGCCAAGTGTAGCATTTTGTTTGATTTCTCCTGGCCAATTGCAACATTTTCTGCGCCTTGCCTGGCCTTGCTTTCACCTATGTCTGTCAAACATTGCATTGCATTCAATATGCAATCAATCAATCAATCAATCAATCAATCAATCAATTTGTCTTTACTGGTTGCTGCAACAGGTGTGTTAAGATTTAGGCCTTTCTTACAGTGTTGCAAATATACTGTGTCGGCTACCAAACTAGGCCCCTGCTGTCTGTCAGCACTTGCTATTTAAATTGAAGCATTCAATGAGTAGTTCTGCCATACATACTGCATTTCTGACCGCAGGAATTCTTTTTTGAAACATTGTCTCCCTCTTGTGGACCACCGGTTTTTCAATGCGTTGTATTATATGCATTTTTAAAAGAAAAAAAGTAAGTAAAAATGGTGCCTGTGCTGATCTTGAATAGGCTTGTCTTGTCCATCTACACCTGTGTGTGTGTGAGCATTCTAATGCTTTTCACCAACCAGGTGCGCTGCCTGCAGTAGATAGAATCTTAGCACGGAACATTCATGTGCTGTCACAATGGGGCTGGCTGGAGGGTGTGGTCAAAGTAGGCGGAGTTATGCAGATTCAAAACGCGTCGTGCACAGCTTGAACAAACACTCACACACAGACAGACAGACAGACAGACACACACACTCTCCGTCTCTCACACACAGACACACATACACAGCAGAACTGTCATTGACAGCAGAACTGTCATTGAGAAGGCCTCCCTCCAGAGTTTCTGAAAATGTCCTCCCTGCGGCAATCTTTTGCTCTGTCTCCACAATGGGTATTGGTGGTAGGCCTTGGTGCGGCCCACGGGGCGCAGCGGCTTCGGTATCGCTTCTCGGCCTTTTGGCTAAGATCAAGTGTAGTATCTGTTCTTATCAGTTTAATATCTGATACGTCCCCTATTTGGGGACCATATATTAAATGGATTTTTGGAACAGGGAGATGGAAGAAGAGCTTGCTCTGTCCACTCCACGCATTGACCCGTTATTGCAGTATCTCCGGGACCAGTGCACTCCTTCTCTGATCCAGTTTCTAAAAACAGATTGAATTGAAATCAGCGCGAGTTGTCTTTTAACCCTTTATGGGAATTGATTTCAGGGTCAAAGAAGCACTTTTCTCAGGCCAAGTGTAGCATTTTGTTTGATTTCTCCTGGCCAATTGCAACATTTTCTGCGCCTTGCCTGGCCTTGCTTTCACCTATGTCTGTCAAACATTGCATTGCATTCAATATGCAATCAATCAATCAATCAATCAATCAATCAATCAATTTGTCTTTACTGGTTGCTGCAACAGGTGTGTTAAGATTTAGGCCTTTCTTACAGTGTTGCAAATATACTGTGTCGGCTACCAAACTAGGCCCCTGCTGTCTGTCAGCACTTGCTATTTAAATTGAAGCATTCAATGAGTAGTTCTGCCATACATACTGCATTTCTGACCGCAGGAATTCTTTTTTGAAACATTGTCTCCCTCTTGTGGACCACCGGTTTTTCAATGCGTTGTATTATATGCATTTTTAAAAGAAAAAAAGTAAGTAAAAATGGTGCCTGTGCTGATCTTGAATAGGCTTGTCTTGTCCATCTACACCTGTGTGTGTGTGAGCATTCTAATGCTTTTCACCAACCAGGTGCGCTGCCTGCAGTAGATAGAATCTTAGCACGGAACATTCATGTGCTGTCACAATGGGGCTGGCTGGAGGGTGTGGTCAAAGTAGGCGGAGTTATGCAGATTCAAAACGCGTCGTGCACAGCTTGAACAAACACTCACACACAGACAGACAGACAGACAGACACACACACTCTCCGTCTCTCACACACAGACACACATACACAGCAGAACTGTCATTGACAGCAGAACTGTCATTGAGAAGGCCTCCCTCCAGAGTTTCTGAAAATGTCCTCCCTGCGGCAATCTTTTGCTCTGTCTCCACAATGGGTATTGGTGGTAGGCCTTGGTGCGGCCCACGGGGCGCAGCGGCTTCGGTATCGCTTCTCGGCCTTTTGGCTAAGATCAAGTGTAGTATCTGTTCTTATCAGTTTAATATCTGATACGTCCCCTATTTGGGGACCATATATTAAATGGATTTTTGGAACAGGGAGATGGAAGAAGAGCTTGCTCTGTCCACTCCACGCATTGACCCGTTATTGCAGTATCTCCGGGACCAGTGCACTCCTTCTCTGATCCAGTTTCTAAAAACAGATTGAATTGAAATCAGCGCGAGTTGTCTTTTAACCCTTTATGGGAATTGATTTCAGGGTCAAAGAAGCACTTTTCTCAGGCCAAGTGTAGCATTTTGTTTGATTTCTCCTGGCCAATTGCAACATTTTCTGCGCCTTGCCTGGCCTTGCTTTCACCTATGTCTGTCAAACATTGCATTGCATTCAATATGCAATCAATCAATCAATCAATCAATCAATCAATCAATTTGTCTTTACTGGTTGCTGCAACAGGTGTGTTAAGATTTAGGCCTTTCTTACAGTGTTGCAAATATACTGTGTCGGCTACCAAACTAGGCCCCTGCTGTCTGTCAGCACTTGCTATTTAAATTGAAGCATTCAATGAGTAGTTCTGCCATACATACTGCATTTCTGACCGCAGGAATTCTTTTTTGAAACATTGTCTCCCTCTTGTGGACCACCGGTTTTTCAATGCGTTGTATTATATGCATTTTTAAAAGAAAAAAAGTAAGTAAAAATGGTGCCTGTGCTGATCTTGAATAGGCTTGTCTTGTCCATCTACACCTGTGTGTGTGTGAGCATTCTAATGCTTTTCACCAACCAGGTGCGCTGCCTGCAGTAGATAGAATCTTAGCACGGAACATTCATGTGCTGTCACAATGGGGCTGGCTGGAGGGTGTGGTCAAAGTAGGCGGAGTTATGCAGATTCAAAACGCGTCGTGCACAGCTTGAACAAACACTCACACACAGACAGACAGACAGACAGACACACACACTCTCCGTCTCTCACACACAGACACACATACACAGCAGAACTGTCATTGACAGCAGAACTGTCATTGAGAAGGCCTCCCTCCAGAGTTTCTGAAAATGTCCTCCCTGCGGCAATCTTTTGCTCTGTCTCCACAATGGGTATTGGTGGTAGGCCTTGGTGCGGCCCACGGGGCGCAGCGGCTTCGGTATCGCTTCTCGGCCTTTTGGCTCAGATCAAGTGTCTGTCCAGGAGGTTCCTTGAGTGCTTTCCCTCGGCCTTCCGGCATCGCCACTTTGGTGGCTTAAGCCGGATGCTGCTATAGGGGGAGAGTGAGGAGGAAACGGGAAGGCGATCCCTGAAGCCGTTGACGATGGGAGTCAAGCTTCTCTTTGCTGGGACCGGGGATGCCCGGGTCAAGAATGGTTTCCGCATCGAAGTCTCTGAGGAGAAGAAGGACCATTTTTCGCTTTCCTACTTGGTTAACGCCATCTTCTACGAAATCTTGAGGATCCCGAAGTCTGAGATCATCTGCCTACAGGAATTTCGGAAATTGCGGAGGTATGTGCTTGTTCTTTCCTCCATGTCTGCTTGTCAGAACCTCTTCAAAGCTTTGAAAGTTCTTTCGGATCACCCTCAGCTGGACGGACTTACGTTCACGGTGCTGTATTCTAAAGGGGATATTCCCTTGGTGGTCTTTATGCATAATCCTTTCACCCCTTTGGATAGTATCGTTGCATTCCTGAGAAGACACTGCATTTATGTGCAATTTTCCCATAAAGTTCTAAATGAAGAAGGTCTCTGGACTGGGAAATATAAGTTCTTTGTGAGGTTTGGGGTCGACCCTAGTGGTCCGGGAGGCATTCATTATCCCCCCTTAAACTTTACAATTGGGAGAGACTCTGGCTTTTTGTTTTTCCCTGAGGCACCATTATACTGCAGGAGATGCAACAGGTTTGGTCATGTCCAGGAGTGCTGCGGGGAACTGCCGACCTGCAGAAAGTGCAACAGAGCCGGACATATGGCGAAGGATTGTTCCAACCAGGTGATATGTGATGTATGTGGGGAGGAGGGTCATGTTCTTCGGGATTGTAAGGCCAAAGTCAGGCCTAGGTCCTTCTCTGAAGTGGCCCAAAGTAGGCCTGCTGTCCCGGTTGCTGATGTTGTTTCACAGGTAGAAGCCACAGAACTCGGTGAGGTGACAGAGCTACCTGAGATCGAGGACTACCAGGAGGATGTCCAGGCCCTGGTGGAATCTCCGGGCCCTGCTTTGCCAGGTATGGAAGTTTCGGAAGTGGATGTGGACCTCCCTCATCAGTCTGAAGTCTGTGGTGAGGGAGAGATGGATGTGGCCCTATCTAAGTCCCCTGCATTTTCCTGGAGTGATACTGTCATTGAGGTAGCCGAGGCTCGTGGACAAGGTGACTTTTCTTCCATTAGGTCCTCTGAGGATGATGATGCTTCAGGGGTTTCCTGTAAAAAACCTAGAAGAGAGGTTTCATCCATTAATGAGGGGGAGCTCAGTCCTGTAAGTGATCGGGTGTATCCTCATCCTGTGTTTTCTCCGGACGCCCCTTACCTTGGAATCCCGGAGGATGCCAACTCCTTCGGGGTGCTCACTCATCTGGATGATAATGGTTGAGTTAGAGGTGTTGACTGAAGGTTAGGGTTTTCTGTTATGCCTTGCCAATCTGGTTGGGACATTGTGTCCCTTAATGTAAGGCAAATCAGATCCAAGAACAGGAGAGCAACTGTTTTGGACTACTTGAAACATTTAGGAGCTGATGTATATTGCCTTCAAGAGTGTGGTATTGTGGATGCTCCTAATGATAATGACTGGCCTTATGGACAGCATGTCTGGTCGGGGTCTAGCATTAATAAAAATGATGGGGTGGGAATATTAGTGGGTAATAAAGAAATTGTAATAGATAGTTATACGGTGGTGGAGGTGGGACGTTGTTTAATTGTGTTTTTGAGTTACAGGGGGTGGCGGGTAAGAATTATTAATTTATATTGCCCTACAGGAAAGGAGGAGCGGCTTGCTCTACTTGAAAAATTATGTTTTTTTCTTCCAGGAAAATTTCCCTCTATTTTTGTTGGTGATGTTAATTGTGTCACAGAAGGTAATTGTGATATTACGGGAAAGAAATTGTCCCATTTAATTTCTGACTTTTCTTTTCTAGACGCAGCAATTATTAAGTTTGGCATGCCACCACCGCCGACGTATCATGCTGACCGTGGTGAGATCGAATCTAGAATTGATTTGATGTTATTTTCTAAAAATATGGTGTGTTCAGATTTTTCGCAACATAAGGTTCCTTTTTCGGATCACGAATGTTTAAGGGGTGTGTTTAGTGCAAATGGTGACCTAGCATATGGGGGTGGGTTATGGAAGTTGAATGTGAGTTTGCTAGAGGATGCGGAAGTAATGAGTGAATTTAAAATAAAGTATAGGAGATGGTGTATGCGTAAGAAGGACTTTGAATGTGTGCTTGATTGGTGGGAGTGGGTGAAAGTACGTTTTAAATTTTTTTTCAAAAAATGGGGCTATAGAAAAGCTGCCAGATATAGAAAAAGGTTTAATGACCTCAACAGGCGAATTGATTGGCTGAGAAAGTGTGTTGCAAGTGGTGTGGATTTATCTGATCAGCTTACGGATGCTAAGAATGAGTTAAAACGTGTGATTGATGAGAAAGGGAAAGAAATTATTTTCCGTACCAAAGTTGAGCATTTTGAGGAAAATGAAAAGTGTACAAGGTTCTTTTTCAAAAAGATGAGTGGTAGGAAGACTGATATGTCTGTGATTGTGGATGAGAGTGGATCTACTTCTACAGGAGAGGATGTACTGAAAGAAGTGAAAAAGTTTTACAGTAAGTTGTATGATGAGAAATGGATTGACTCCGGGCTTGTTCTTGAAGTGCTAAGTAATGTGGAGAAGAAACTCGATTTTGAGGAGCGTGACATTTTATGTGAAGAAGTGATTATGGATGAGGTAAAGAATGTGGTATGGAGTGCAAAAAAGAACAAAACTCCTGGGAAGGATGGAATACCGGTAGAATTATATGTGAAAGCATGGGAGATTTTGGGAGCAGATTTGACTGAAGTATGTAAGTATATGTGGGAGCATGGTAGATTGTGTGACTCAATGAAAGAAGGTGTGGTTGTTCTTGTGTATAAAAAAGGTGATAAGAAGCGTTTAGAGAATTGGAGGCCCATAACTTTGCTTAACTCAGATTATAAAATCTACAGTAAGTTATTGGCAAACCGTATGCGTGTTGTGGTTGGAAGTGTAGTAGATGATGATCAAGTATGTGCTGTGCCTGGGAGAAGTATGAGTGATAACTTGTTATTATTGAGGGATATGATTGGGGATTGTAGGGACAGGAAGCAGAAATGTATGGTTTTAGCTATTGATTTTGAGAAGGCCTTTGATAGGGTTTCACACGTGTTTTTGTTTAAAGTTTTAGATAAGATGGGATTTCCTAGGGAATTTGTGAATAGCGTAAGGTCGTTGTATGATTGTGTGTCTAGTGAGTTTCTAGTTAATGGTTGGTTGTGTGAGAAAGTGAAGATCATGTCAGGTGTTAGGCAGGGATGCCCAATGTCCCCTATATTGTTTATATGTGTAATTGAACCATTGTTATGTTTGATAAGACGTGAGAAAGTGATGAGAGGATTGTTAGTGCCTGGGAGTGGGGGTAAGCAAGTGAAAGTGTTAGGGTATATGGATGACGTGGTGGTTGTGAGTGAGAGTATTGCTTCTTTAAGTAGAGTTAAGTTGCTTTTGGATTTTTTCTGTGGTGCGTCTGGTTTTAGGGTGAATTGGAATAAATGCAGTTTTAAATGCTTTGGGGATAATAGTATTTGTATGGATGGTGTAAAATGTGAAGAGGGTGCGATTAAGATTCTGGGTGTTTTATTTAATGATGACTTAAAAGGGAAGGAGAGTTGGGAGGAGTGTGGTATGCGGGTCGAGCGAAAATTGAATTTTTGGCGTATGAGAGATTTGACTCTGCGTGGTAAAGTTTTGATTATAAAGGCTGTGATTCTCCCCATTTTACTTTATGTGGCGATGGTTTTTCCTTCCTCTTTCAGGGAAATTAAAAGAGTGGAGAAGTTGGTTTTTACTTTTCTGTGGAGTAGTAAGATGGAGAAGTTGAAAAGGGAAAGCCTTTATAAGGCTTGTCAGCATGGTGGATTGGCCTTCCCTAATATTGAGATTTTTTTAGGTCTTAATTATATTAAAGCAATTGTTGTTTTGTTGGGTAAAGGGAATAAAGGGGCGTATATGGTGAAATATTCTGCTGGTTGGATGCTGTATGGTTTATGTTGGAGGAAGAGAGACGCGAGTGTCCCAGTGGCTTTTAAGTGCCCTATTTGGTATGAGGTGATTGAGAAGTTTGTGAGGAAGCATGATTTGTTGAGTGTGCCGATGAATGAGTTCAGGGAAACTAAGAAGGTGGCAAAAAGAATCAACGTAAATGAGGTTGAGTGTGATATAGTTGGGTTGAGAGGGAATGAGGTTTCTGATGCTTGGAAAAAGTTAGATACGTACGGGATGTCAAATAAGCAGAAGGATGTGGTATGGATGTGTTTGCATAATATTTTACCTGTGAGAGATGTGCAGAAGAGAAGAGAGTTGATTAGAACCGATGTGTGTCCAAGAGTGGGATGTGGGGGTTGTGAGACTGTGAGGCATGTTATGTGGGATTGTGACTTTGCTTACAGTGTATGGAAGTGTGTGGGTGGATTGTGTAAAAGTTTGGCTGGTGTGAATTTCATTGATTGGCGTGTGGCGATGTTTGGTATCGGTGCTTGTAGCCGGGTAAAGGATAGGGTGTTGTGGTTAATTATGGTGTGCGTGATGGAGAGCTTGTGGGATGTAAGGAATCTTGGTTTGTTTAGGAGGAAATCTTTATCTGTGAATGAGTGTGTCAGATTAATTCTTTCTAGGTTGTACCTAATATACAAGTTGGACAGCAGAGGCGGTGGTGGTACAGATGCCGAGGGTATTTGGAAGTTTAAGAAGTGGCATTACCTTATCAAATATCAGTAAGGTCTTGTTGTGTAACTAATTTTCTGAATTTATGCAGGATGTTAACTGTGTATATTTTTGTTACATTTTTGCTGAATAAATAGAACCATGATGATGATATGTTTTACTTAGCAAACTTTTGAGTGGTATCATACTGTTTGCTATAAAACTAACCTGAATGGTTAAAAAAAAAAAAAAAAAAAAAAAAAAAAAAATCTGTTCTTATCAGTTTAATATCTGATACGTCCCCTATTTGGGGACCATATATTAAATGGATTTTTGGAACAGGGAGATGGAAGAAGAGCTTGCTCTGTCCACTCCACGCATTGACCCGTTATTGCAGTATCTCCGGGACCAGTGCACTCCTTCTCTGATCCAGTTTCTAAAAACAGATTGAATTGAAATCAGCGCGAGTTGTCTTTTAACCCTTTATGGGAATTGATTTCAGGGTCAAAGAAGCACTTTTCTCAGGCCAAGTGTAGCATTTTGTTTGATTTCTCCTGGCCAATTGCAACATTTTCTGCGCCTTGCCTGGCCTTGCTTTCACCTATGTCTGTCAAACATTGCATTGCATTCAATATGCAATCAATCAATCAATCAATCAATCAATCAATTTGTCTTTACTGGTTGCTGCAACAGGTGTGTTAAGATTTAGGCCTTTCTTACAGTGTTGCAAATATACTGTGTCGGCTACCAAACTAGGCCCCTGCTGTCTGTCAGCACTTGCTATTTAAATTGAAGCATTCAATGAGTAGTTCTGCCATACATACTGCATTTCTGACCGCAGGAATTCTTTTTTGAAACATTGTCTCCCTCTTGTGGACCACCGGTTTTTCAATGCGTTGTATTATATGCATTTTTAAAAGAAAAAAAGTAAGTAAAAATGGTGCCTGTGCTGATCTTGAATAGGCTTGTCTTGTCCATCTACACCTGTGTGTGTGTGAGCATTCTAATGCTTTTCACCAACCAGGTGCGCTGCCTGCAGTAGATAGAATCTTAGCACGGAACATTCATGTGCTGTCACAATGGGGCTGGCTGGAGGGTGTGGTCAAAGTAGGCGGAGTTATGCAGATTCAAAACGCGTCGTGCACAGCTTGAACAAACACTCACACACAGACAGACAGACAGACAGACACACACACTCTCCGTCTCTCACACACAGACACACATACACAGCAGAACTGTCATTGACAGCAGAACTGTCATTGAGAAGGCCTCCCTCCAGAGTTTCTGAAAATGTCCTCCCTGCGGCAATCTTTTGCTCTGTCTCCACAATGGGTATTGGTGGTAGGCCTTGGTGCGGCCCACGGGGCGCAGCGGCTTCGGTATCGCTTCTCGGCCTTTTGGCTAAGATCAAGTGTAGTATCTGTTCTTATCAGTTTAATATCTGATACGTCCCCTATTTGGGGACCATATATTAAATGGATTTTTGGAACAGGGAGATGGAAGAAGAGCTTGCTCTGTCCACTCCACGCATTGACCCGTTATTGCAGTATCTCCGGGACCAGTGCACTCCTTCTCTGATCCAGTTTCTAAAAACAGATTGAATTGAAATCAGCGCGAGTTGTCTTTTAACCCTTTATGGGAATTGATTTCAGGGTCAAAGAAGCACTTTTCTCAGGCCAAGTGTAGCATTTTGTTTGATTTCTCCTGGCCAATTGCAACATTTTCTGCGCCTTGCCTGGCCTTGCTTTCACCTATGTCTGTCAAACATTGCATTGCATTCAATATGCAATCAATCAATCAATCAATTTGTCTTTACTGGTTGCTGCAACAGGTGTGTTAAGATTTAGGCCTTTCTTACAGTGTTGCAAATATACTGTGTCGGCTACCAAACTAGGCCCCTGCTGTCTGTCAGCACTTGCTATTTAAATTGAAGCATTCAATGAGTAGTTCTGCCATACATACTGCATTTCTGACCGCAGGAATTCTTTTTTGAAACATTGTCTCCCTCTTGTGGACCACCGGTTTTTCAATGCGTTGTATTATATGCATTTTTAAAAGAAAAAAAGTAAGTAAAAATGGTGCCTGTGCTGATCTTGAATAGGCTTGTCTTGTCCATCTACACCTGTGTGTGTGTGAGCATTCTAATGCTTTTCACCAACCAGGTGCGCTGCCTGCAGTAGATAGAATCTTAGCACGGAACATTCATGTGCTGTCACAATGGGGCTGGCTGGAGGGTGTGGTCAAAGTAGGCGGAGTTATGCAGATTCAAAACGCGTCGTGCACAGCTTGAACAAACACTCACACACAGACAGACAGACAGACAGACACACACACTCTCCGTCTCTCACACACAGACACACATACACAGCAGAACTGTCATTGACAGCAGAACTGTCATTGAGAAGGCCTCCCTCCAGAGTTTCTGAAAATGTCCTCCCTGCGGCAATCTTTTGCTCTGTCTCCACAATGGGTATTGGTGGTAGGCCTTGGTGCGGCCCACGGGGCGCAGCGGCTTCGGTATCGCTTCTCGGCCTTTTGGCTAAGATCAAGTGTAGTATCTGTTCTTATCAGTTTAATATCTGATACGTCCCCTATTTGGGGACCATATATTAAATGGATTTTTGGAACAGGGAGATGGAAGAAGAGCTTGCTCTGTCCACTCCACGCATTGACCCGTTATTGCAGTATCTCCGGGACCAGTGCACTCCTTCTCTGATCCAGTTTCTAAAAACAGATTGAATTGAAATCAGCGCGAGTTGTCTTTTAACCCTTTATGGGAATTGATTTCAGGGTCAAAGAAGCACTTTTCTCAGGCCAAGTGTAGCATTTTGTTTGATTTCTCCTGGCCAATTGCAACATTTTCTGCGCCTTGCCTGGCCTTGCTTTCACCTATGTCTGTCAAACATTGCATTGCATTCAATATGCAATCAATCAATCAATCAATCAATCAATCAATCAATTTGTCTTTACTGGTTGCTGCAACAGGTGTGTTAAGATTTAGGCCTTTCTTACAGTGTTGCAAATATACTGTGTCGGCTACCAAACTAGGCCCCTGCTGTCTGTCAGCACTTGCTATTTAAATTGAAGCATTCAATGAGTAGTTCTGCCATACATACTGCATTTCTGACCGCAGGAATTCTTTTTTGAAACATTGTCTCCCTCTTGTGGACCACCGGTTTTTCAATGCGTTGTATTATATGCATTTTTAAAAGAAAAAAAGTAAGTAAAAATGGTGCCTGTGCTGATCTTGAATAGGCTTGTCTTGTCCATCTACACCTGTGTGTGTGTGAGCATTCTAATGCTTTTCACCAACCAGGTGCGCTGCCTGCAGTAGATAGAATCTTAGCACGGAACATTCATGTGCTGTCACAATGGGGCTGGCTGGAGGGTGTGGTCAAAGTAGGCGGAGTTATGCAGATTCAAAACGCGTCGTGCACAGCTTGAACAAACACTCACACACAGACAGACAGACAGACAGACACACACACTCTCCGTCTCTCACACACAGACACACATACACAGCAGAACTGTCATTGACAGCAGAACTGTCATTGAGAAGGCCTCCCTCCAGAGTTTCTGAAAATGTCCTCCCTGCGGCAATCTTTTGCTCTGTCTCCACAATGGGTATTGGTGGTAGGCCTTGGTGCGGCCCACGGGGCGCAGCGGCTTCGGTATCGCTTCTCGGCCTTTTGGCTAAGATCAAGTGTAGTGGCTTGATTGTTGCTGCACTTGGTCTGGCCTGAGGTGCCCAGGGTACCCGACTCCTTGGCCTGGGGGGATCGTTGCATTTAACAGTGTGACTTCACCCCCCTGCTGCTATTGGGGAGTCGGCTTAGTCCCTGGGCAACGAGAGGCGATCACTTACCTGACACCTTTGGTGTTGAAGGGTTGTTTTTTGCGGAATACGTGGAGTACGTTTCAGGTGGAAGATGACTACGGGAGAAGAGACGAACTATGTGCCGGAGTTTGCCAAGGTCCGGAATACGATACGTTTGGTGGTTCGTGAGGATTATCGTGAAGAGAAGGACTTTCAGTTTGTGATGAAAGAGGTCATTTTGGATCTGTTCAAGGTAAAGAATGAAGATGTTATAGCTGTTATGGACTACCCCAAGAGGGGTGTGTATGATATTGTCTTTCAGGATAAATTCAGATACGAGGAGTATCTAAGAAGGATGACAGCAGATAAAGATGAAAGACTGGAAGGGATAAATGTGATTCCACATTTCCCAGTAAAGGAGAAATTAGTTATTATAAAGATGTATTCACCTTTGGTGGAAGAAGAGGATATTATTACCTTTTTGTCTTATTTTTGTAAATCAGTTGTGCCAAAGGGTAAGATTTTTAATGAGTTTGGCTTTTGGACATCCAAGTGGAGATTTTTGGTTAATTTTAAAATGGATAGTCAGGGGGAGTTGTTTTATCCCCCAGCAAGATTCAAGATTGGGAGCATTAATGGAGATTTTTTCTTTAATGGTTTACCTATTTGTTGTAAGATTTGTGGGCGATATGGTCATGATAAAGATTCGTGTCCTGTTGATGTTTGTGGCTTCTGTAAGAGGTCAGATCACGTCTCAAAAGACTGTAAGAATCGAATGAGATGTAATTTGTGTTTTGATTCAACGCATGTGTTTAAGAATTGTCCAAAAAGAAAGAAGGCAAAGGACACTATGGCAAAGAAACACCCAGATGGGGAAAGTAAAAAGAAGCCTGACATTGTGGAAGAACCAAAAAATGGGCAGTCAGAAGAGAGTGGTATAAGGAGAGAAAAACAGGTGCGAGAGGTGAGATTAAATGTAAGTACGAGTGGTACAGAGGAGAAGGGAAAAGGGGGAAAGAAAGTACAATGGGGTGACACAGAAGAAGAGCTGTATGGTGAAAAGGGTAAAGAGTTGGATAAGGAAGAGCAAGTTGTAAAGATGATGGATTGTGAATCAGAGGTAGAAAGTAATAAGGAAGGGTTTAGCCAAATGGAGGGAGGGGGAGTACAAGTGGGTGAGAAAGAGCTAGAAGAAGTACAGGCCTTAAAAAAAGAAGCTGATTATTATAACAAAATGTTACGGGAATTACACGAACAAAAACGTTTGATTTATTTGGTAGATAGTGTCAAAAAAGATTTATGTAAAGATAGAGAAGTTTTTCTTAAGAAATATAATATACCAAGTTATTTATACGCAAATATGGACTTAGAAAGTATGATTAAGAAAAATTTGAATACTATTTCGATTATTGCTCTTGATGAAGGATACAAGTTTTATACTTGAGTGTAATGTTTTTTGTTTGTTAGAGTTGTGTTATGTATATGATGTGTATTATTGAAAAAAAAAAAAGGGAATTTTAGTAATTTAAAACATTTCTTTTGAACACGATGATGGATTTGGTCCATCATCATATGTATAAAAATATGTGTGATGGTACTTGTAATCTGAGTGTGAAAAAAAAAAAAAAAAAAAAAAAAAAAAAAAAAAAAAAAAAAAAAATCTGTTCTTATCAGTTAAAATTAAAAAAAAAAAAAAAAAAAAAAAAAAAAAAAAAAAATCTGTTCTTATCAGTTTAATATCTGATACGTCCCCTATTTGGGGACCATATATTAAATGGATTTTTGGAACAGGGAGATGGAAGAAGAGCTTGCTCTGTCCACTCCACGCATTGACCCGTTATTGCAGTATCTCCGGGACCAGTGCACTCCTTCTCTGATCCAGTTTCTAAAAACAGATTGAATTGAAATCAGCGCGAGTTGTCTTTTAACCCTTTATGGGAATTGATTTCAGGGTCAAAGAAGCACTTTTCTCAGGCCAAGTGTAGCATTTTGTTTGATTTCTCCTGGCCAATTGCAACATTTTCTGCGCCTTGCCTGGCCTTGCTTTCACCTATGTCTGTCAAACATTGCATTGCATTCAATATGCAATCAATCAATCAATCAATCAATCAATCAATTTGTCTTTACTGGTTGCTGCAACAGGTGTGTTAAGATTTAGGCCTTTCTTACAGTGTTGCAAATATACTGTGTCGGCTACCAAACTAGGCCCCTGCTGTCTGTCAGCACTTGCTATTTAAATTGAAGCATTCAATGAGTAGTTCTGCCATACATACTGCATTTCTGACCGCAGGAATTCTTTTTTGAAACATTGTCTCCCTCTTGTGGACCACCGGTTTTTCAATGCGTTGTATTATATGCATTTTTAAAAGAAAAAAAGTAAGTAAAAATGGTGCCTGTGCTGATCTTGAATAGGCTTGTCTTGTCCATCTACACCTGTGTGTGTGTGAGCATTCTAATGCTTTTCACCAACCAGGTGCGCTGCCTGCAGTAGATAGAATCTTAGCACGGAACATTCATGTGCTGTCACAATGGGGCTGGCTGGAGGGTGTGGTCAAAGTAGGCGGAGTTATGCAGATTCAAAACGCGTCGTGCACAGCTTGAACAAACACTCACACACAGACAGACAGACAGACAGACACACACACTCTCCGTCTCTCACACACAGACACACATACACAGCAGAACTGTCATTGACAGCAGAACTGTCATTGAGAAGGCCTCCCTCCAGAGTTTCTGAAAATGTCCTCCCTGCGGCAATCTTTTGCTCTGTCTCCACAATGGGTATTGGTGGTAGGCCTTGGTGCGGCCCACGGGGCGCAGCGGCTTCGGTATCGCTTCTCGGCCTTTTGGCTAAGATCAAGTGTAGTATCTGTTCTTATCAGTTTAATATCTGATACGTCCCCTATTTGGGGACCATATATTAAATGGATTTTTGGAACAGGGAGATGGAAGAAGAGCTTGCTCTGTCCACTCCACGCATTGACCCGTTATTGCAGTATCTCCGGGACCAGTGCACTCCTTCTCTGATCCAGTTTCTAAAAACAGATTGAATTGAAATCAGCGCGAGTTGTCTTTTAACCCTTTATGGGAATTGATTTCAGGGTCAAAGAAGCACTTTTCTCAGGCCAAGTGTAGCATTTTGTTTGATTTCTCCTGGCCAATTGCAACATTTTCTGCGCCTTGCCTGGCCTTGCTTTCACCTATGTCTGTCAAACATTGCATTGCATTCAATATGCAATCAATCAATCAATCAATCAATCAATCAATCAATTTGTCTTTACTGGTTGCTGCAACAGGTGTGTTAAGATTTAGGCCTTTCTTACAGTGTTGCAAATATACTGTGTCGGCTACCAAACTAGGCCCCTGCTGTCTGTCAGCACTTGCTATTTAAATTGAAGCATTCAATGAGTAGTTCTGCCATACATACTGCATTTCTGACCGCAGGAATTCTTTTTTGAAACATTGTCTCCCTCTTGTGGACCACCGGTTTTTCAATGCGTTGTATTATATGCATTTTTAAAAGAAAAAAAGTAAGTAAAAATGGTGCCTGTGCTGATCTTGAATAGGCTTGTCTTGTCCATCTACACCTGTGTGTGTGTGAGCATTCTAATGCTTTTCACCAACCAGGTGCGCTGCCTGCAGTAGATAGAATCTTAGCACGGAACATTCATGTGCTGTCACAATGGGGCTGGCTGGAGGGTGTGGTCAAAGTAGGCGGAGTTATGCAGATTCAAAACGCGTCGTGCACAGCTTGAACAAACACTCACACACAGACAGACAGACAGACAGACACACACACTCTCCGTCTCTCACACACAGACACACATACACAGCAGAACTGTCATTGACAGCAGAACTGTCATTGAGAAGGCCTCCCTCCAGAGTTTCTGAAAATGTCCTCCCTGCGGCAATCTTTTGCTCTGTCTCCACAATGGGTATTGGTGGTAGGCCTTGGTGCGGCCCACGGGGCGCAGCGGCTTCGGTATCGCTTCTCGGCCTTTTGGCTAAGATCAAGTGTAGTGGCTTATGGTTGCTGCACTTGGTCTGGTCTAAGGTGCCCAGGGTACCCGGCTCCTTGGCCTGGGGGGATCGCTGCATTTAACAGTGTGGCTTCACCCCCCTGCTGCTATTGGGGAGTCGGATTAGTCCCTGGGCAACGAGAGGCGATCACCCCTGTCACCACACATAGCTGTGGGGGGCAGTCATAAGGACTTTTGAGATGGGCCTTTTCAGGAAGAAGAATTGTCTGAGATTTTTCGTTAAGAAGTTTTCGTTGGATGATCTTTTGGACGAGCAGAAGATTTTGGACTTATTGGAGAAGTACGGATCGGTTGGAAGAATGGACATTTTGTGCATGCAGGAAATTAAGGTGAAGAGAATTTTTGATGTTACTTTAAAGTCGGAAGATAAGTGCTTTTGTTTTTTGGACAATTGGAGAGAAAAATATTCAGATATTTTCAGTGTGAAGGCGTTATTTTTGGGAGAACCAAAGAAATTGATTGTT
Source organism: Ranitomeya variabilis (assembly GCF_051348905.1). Lineage (NCBI taxonomy): Eukaryota > Metazoa > Chordata > Amphibia > Anura > Dendrobatidae > Ranitomeya > Ranitomeya variabilis. Next base: position 607,017,235 of record NC_135235.1, on the reverse strand, counting down.
CAGATGGATGATCCTTATGTGGAAATGAGAGAGGTATTGGAGTATTTGAAAAGAGGCTACGGGATGGTGAGTTTTCACAAGGACTATGTTAATAACATTGGAGTTTGGAACGGTAAGCGGAGATTTCTATGGTGGAAGAGTGAAAATGAAGAGATAAAGACGGGAAAAATAATGGTGAATGGAAAGGTTGGCTTTTTGTATGTAGAAAAAGTTAAGGAAAAGTTGGAGGAAAATATATTTGATGAAGGAAAAATTGAAACGTCTGTGAAGGAAATGGCGGGAAAAAAGATGGCGGACTTAAAAAAGAAGAAAGAGGAAAAAATGAAGATGGAACAGAAAGAGGTTTTGAAGGACCCTAAAAAGGTTAAGAAGGTGGACTTAAAAAAGAAGAAAGAGGAAAAAATGAAGAAAGAACAAAGTGTGGAGAATGTGAGCATAGAGAAGGAAGAGGAAGTTAAAAATTTTACGTCTTTTAGTTTTGAAAGCTGGGAAGAGTTTGAGTCAGCTCTAATGTCTTCCAATGTAGAGTTAAAAGAGAATGTTTGGAAAAAGACGAAGAAAAAGGAGTAAAGGAAAATGTAGTTGTTATTTTTTGTGATGAAGTTTGGTGGTGTATTATACTTGAAAATGTTTAGGTTTCATATATAGAGCTATAGAGTTATTGTTTGTTTATCACAAATATTTTACTTGAGGAATTTTTGTTGTTTTGTGTTCTTATTGTTTTGTAATTTGTTTTATTTTTAAGAAATGGTTTCAAGATGATGAGTCAAACTCATGTTTAATATCGTTTAATACGATTAGTTTTATTTTGAGTTATGACACTGATGAAACTAAAAAAAAAAAAAAAAAAAAAATCTGTTCTTATCAGTTTAATATCTGATACGTCCCCTATTTGGGGACCATATATTAAATGGATTTTTGGAACAGGGAGATGGAAGAAGAGCTTGCTCTGTCCACTCCACGCATTGACCCGTTATTGCAGTATCTCCGGGACCAGTGCACTCCTTCTCTGATCCAGTTTCTAAAAACAGATTGAATTGAAATCAGCGCGAGTTGTCTTTTAACCCTTTATGGGAATTGATTTCAGGGTCAAAGAAGCACTTTTCTCAGGCCAAGTGTAGCATTTTGTTTGATTTCTCCTGGCCAATTGCAACATTTTCTGCGCCTTGCCTGGCCTTGCTTTCACCTATGTCTGTCAAACATTGCATTGCATTCAATATGCAATCAATCAATCAATCAATCAATCAATCAATTTGTCTTTACTGGTTGCTGCAACAGGTGTGTTAAGATTTAGGCCTTTCTTACAGTGTTGCAAATATACTGTGTCGGCTACCAAACTAGGCCCCTGCTGTCTGTCAGCACTTGCTATTTAAATTGAAGCATTCAATGAGTAGTTCTGCCATACATACTGCATTTCTGACCGCAGGAATTCTTTTTTGAAACATTGTCTCCCTCTTGTGGACCACCGGTTTTTCAATGCGTTGTATTATATGCATTTTTAAAAGAAAAAAAGTAAGTAAAAATGGTGCCTGTGCTGATCTTGAATAGGCTTGTCTTGTCCATCTACACCTGTGTGTGTGTGAGCATTCTAATGCTTTTCACCAACCAGGTGCGCTGCCTGCAGTAGATAGAATCTTAGCACGGAACATTCATGTGCTGTCACAATGGGGCTGGCTGGAGGGTGTGGTCAAAGTAGGCGGAGTTATGCAGATTCAAAACGCGTCGTGCACAGCTTGAACAAACACTCACACACAGACAGACAGACAGACAGACACACACACTCTCCGTCTCTCACACACAGACACACATACACAGCAGAACTGTCATTGACAGCAGAACTGTCATTGAGAAGGCCTCCCTCCAGAGTTTCTGAAAATGTCCTCCCTGCGGCAATCTTTTGCTCTGTCTCCACAATGGGTATTGGTGGTAGGCCTTGGTGCGGCCCACGGGGCGCAGCGGCTTCGGTATCGCTTCTCGGCCTTTTGGCTAAGATCAAGTGTAGTATCTGTTCTTATCAGTTTAATATCTGATACGTCCCCTATTTGGGGACCATATATTAAATGGATTTTTGGAACAGGGAGATGGAAGAAGAGCTTGCTCTGTCCACTCCACGCATTGACCCGTTATTGCAGTATCTCCGGGACCAGTGCACTCCTTCTCTGATCCAGTTTCTAAAAACAGATTGAATTGAAATCAGCGCGAGTTGTCTTTTAACCCTTTATGGGAATTGATTTCAGGGTCAAAGAAGCACTTTTCTCAGGCCAAGTGTAGCATTTTGTTTGATTTCTCCTGGCCAATTGCAACATTTTCTGCGCCTTGCCTGGCCTTGCTTTCACCTATGTCTGTCAAACATTGCATTGCATTCAATATGCAATCAATCAATCAATCAATCAATCAATCAATCAATCAATTTGTCTTTACTGGTTGCTGCAACAGGTGTGTTAAGATTTAGGCCTTTCTTACAGTGTTGCAAATATACTGTGTCGGCTACCAAACTAGGCCCCTGCTGTCTGTCAGCACTTGCTATTTAAATTGAAGCATTCAATGAGTAGTTCTGCCATACATACTGCATTTCTGACCGCAGGAATTCTTTTTTGAAACATTGTCTCCCTCTTGTGGACCACCGGTTTTTCAATGCGTTGTATTATATGCATTTTTAAAAGAAAAAAAGTAAGTAAAAATGGTGCCTGTGCTGATCTTGAATAGGCTTGTCTTGTCCATCTACACCTGTGTGTGTGTGAGCATTCTAATGCTTTTCACCAACCAGGTGCGCTGCCTGCAGTAGATAGAATCTTAGCACGGAACATTCATGTGCTGTCACAATGGGGCTGGCTGGAGGGTGTGGTCAAAGTAGGCGGAGTTATGCAGATTCAAAACGCGTCGTGCACAGCTTGAACAAACACTCACACACAGACAGACAGACAGACAGACACACACACTCTCCGTCTCTCACACACAGACACACATACACAGCAGAACTGTCATTGACAGCAGAACTGTCATTGAGAAGGCCTCCCTCCAGAGTTTCTGAAAATGTCCTCCCTGCGGCAATCTTTTGCTCTGTCTCCACAATGGGTATTGGTGGTAGGCCTTGGTGCGGCCCACGGGGCGCAGCGGCTTCGGTATCGCTTCTCGGCCTTTTGGCTAAGATCAAGTGTAGTATCTGTTCTTATCAGTTTAATATCTGATACGTCCCCTATTTGGGGACCATATATTAAATGGATTTTTGGAACAGGGAGATGGAAGAAGAGCTTGCTCTGTCCACTCCACGCATTGACCCGTTATTGCAGTATCTCCGGGACCAGTGCACTCCTTCTCTGATCCAGTTTCTAAAAACAGATTGAATTGAAATCAGCGCGAGTTGTCTTTTAACCCTTTATGGGAATTGATTTCAGGGTCAAAGAAGCACTTTTCTCAGGCCAAGTGTAGCATTTTGTTTGATTTCTCCTGGCCAATTGCAACATTTTCTGCGCCTTGCCTGGCCTTGCTTTCACCTATGTCTGTCAAACATTGCATTGCATTCAATATGCAATCAATCAATCAATCAATCAATCAATCAATCAATTTGTCTTTACTGGTTGCTGCAACAGGTGTGTTAAGATTTAGGCCTTTCTTACAGTGTTGCAAATATACTGTGTCGGCTACCAAACTAGGCCCCTGCTGTCTGTCAGCACTTGCTATTTAAATTGAAGCATTCAATGAGTAGTTCTGCCATACATACTGCATTTCTGACCGCAGGAATTCTTTTTTGAAACATTGTCTCCCTCTTGTGGACCACCGGTTTTTCAATGCGTTGTATTATATGCATTTTTAAAAGAAAAAAAGTAAGTAAAAATGGTGCCTGTGCTGATCTTGAATAGGCTTGTCTTGTCCATCTACACCTGTGTGTGTGTGAGCATTCTAATGCTTTTCACCAACCAGGTGCGCTGCCTGCAGTAGATAGAATCTTAGCACGGAACATTCATGTGCTGTCACAATGGGGCTGGCTGGAGGGTGTGGTCAAAGTAGGCGGAGTTATGCAGATTCAAAACGCGTCGTGCACAGCTTGAACAAACACTCACACACAGACAGACAGACAGACAGACACACACACTCTCCGTCTCTCACACACAGACACACATACACAGCAGAACTGTCATTGACAGCAGAACTGTCATTGAGAAGGCCTCCCTCCAGAGTTTCTGAAAATGTCCTCCCTGCGGCAATCTTTTGCTCTGTCTCCACAATGGGTATTGGTGGTAGGCCTTGGTGCGGCCCACGGGGCGCAGCGGCTTCGGTATCGCTTCTCGGCCTTTTGGCTAAGATCAAGTGTAGTGGCTTATGGTTGCTGCACTTGGTCTGGTCTAAGGTGCCCAGGGTACCCGGCTCCTTGGCCTGGGGGGATCGCTGCATTTAACAGTGTGGCTTCACCCCCCTGCTGCTATTGGGGAGTCGGATTAGTCCCTGGGCAACGAGAGGCGATCACCCCTGTCACCACACATAGCTGTGGGGGGCAGTCATAAGGACTTTTAAGATGGGCCTTTTCAAGAAGAAGAATTGTTTGAGATTTTTCGTTAAGAAGTTATCGTTGGATGGTCTTTTGGACGAGCAGAAGATTTTGGACTTATTGGAGAAGTATGGATCGGTTGGAAGAATGGATATTTTGTGCATGCAGGAAATTAAGGTGAAAAGAATCTTTGATATTACTTTAAAGTCTGAAGATAAGTGTTTTTGTTTTCTGGATAATTGGAGAGAAGAATTTTCGGATAGTTTCAGTGTGAAGGCGTTATTTTTGGGAGAACCAAAGAAATTGATTGTTCAGATGGATGATCCTTATGTGGAAATGAGAGAGGTATTGGATTTTTTGAAAAGTGGCTTCAGGATGGTGAGTTTTCACAAGGACTATATTAATAGAATTGGAGTTTGGAACGGTAAGAGAAGATTTCTATGGTGGAAGAGTGAAAATGAAGAGATAAAGACGGGAAAAATAATGGTGAATGGAAAGGTTGGTTTTTTGTATGTAGAGGAATTTAAGGAAAAGTTGGAGGAAAATATATTTGATGGAGGAAAAATGGAAATGTCTGTGAAGGAAATGGTGGGAGATGATAGTGTAGAAAATGTGAGGAAAAAGTTGGAAGAAAAGGAGGTAAAAATGGTAATGGATTTGAAGGACCCTAAAAAGGTTAAGAAGGCGGACTTAGAAAGGAAGAAAGAGGAAAAAATGAAGATGGAACAAAGTGTGGAAAATGTGAGCTTAGAGAAGGAAGAGGTAGTGAGAAATTTGATGTTTTCTGATTTTGAAAGCTTGGAAGACTTTATATTTAAAGACACTAGAGCTGATTTAGAGTTAAAAGAGAATGCTTGGAAAAAGACGAAGAAAAAGGAGAAAAGGAAAATGTAGTTAATTTTTGTAATGAAGTTTGGTGGTAATGTGTTTTCTTGAGAAACTATAGTTGTTTTGTTTTATGTTCTTATTGTTTGTAATTTGTTTTTGTAGATATATTTATTTTAATAAGAAATGGTTTCAAGATGATGAGTCGAACTCATGTTTAATATCGTTTAATACGATGAATTTTATTTTTGAGTTATGGCACTGATGAAACCTCATCTGTTCTTATCAGTTTAATATCTGATACGTCCCCTATTTGGGGACCATATATTAAATGGATTTTTGGAACAGGGAGATGGAAGAAGAGCTTGCTCTGTCCACTCCACGCATTGACCCGTTATTGCAGTATCTCCGGGACCAGTGCACTCCTTCTCTGATCCAGTTTCTAAAAACAGATTGAATTGAAATCAGCGCGAGTTGTCTTTTAACCCTTTATGGGAATTGATTTCAGGGTCAAAGAAGCACTTTTCTCAGGCCAAGTGTAGCATTTTGTTTGATTTCTCCTGGCCAATTGCAACATTTTCTGCGCCTTGCCTGGCCTTGCTTTCACCTATGTCTGTCAAACATTGCATTGCATTCAATATGCAATCAATCAATCAATCAATCAATCAATCAATCAATTTGTCTTTACTGGTTGCTGCAACAGGTGTGTTAAGATTTAGGCCTTTCTTACAGTGTTGCAAATATACTGTGTCGGCTACCAAACTAGGCCCCTGCTGTCTGTCAGCACTTGCTATTTAAATTGAAGCATTCAATGAGTAGTTCTGCCATACATACTGCATTTCTGACCGCAGGAATTCTTTTTTGAAACATTGTCTCCCTCTTGTGGACCACCGGTTTTTCAATGCGTTGTATTATATGCATTTTTAAAAGAAAAAAAGTAAGTAAAAATGGTGCCTGTGCTGATCTTGAATAGGCTTGTCTTGTCCATCTACACCTGTGTGTGTGTGAGCATTCTAATGCTTTTCACCAACCAGGTGCGCTGCCTGCAGTAGATAGAATCTTAGCACGGAACATTCATGTGCTGTCACAATGGGGCTGGCTGGAGGGTGTGGTCAAAGTAGGCGGAGTTATGCAGATTCAAAACGCGTCGTGCACAGCTTGAACAAACACTCACACACAGACAGACAGACAGACAGACACACACACTCTCCGTCTCTCACACACAGACACACATACACAGCAGAACTGTCATTGACAGCAGAACTGTCATTGAGAAGGCCTCCCTCCAGAGTTTCTGAAAATGTCCTCCCTGCGGCAATCTTTTGCTCTGTCTCCACAATGGGTATTGGTGGTAGGCCTTGGTGCGGCCCACGGGGCGCAGCGGCTTCGGTATCGCTTCTCGGCCTTTTGGCTAAGATCAAGTGTAGTATCTGTTCTTATCAGTTTAATATCTGATACGTCCCCTATTTGGGGACCATATATTAAATGGATTTTTGGAACAGGGAGATGGAAGAAGAGCTTGCTCTGTCCACTCCACGCATTGACCCGTTATTGCAGTATCTCCGGGACCAGTGCACTCCTTCTCTGATCCAGTTTCTAAAAACAGATTGAATTGAAATCAGCGCGAGTTGTCTTTTAACCCTTTATGGGAATTGATTTCAGGGTCAAAGAAGCACTTTTCTCAGGCCAAGTGTAGCATTTTGTTTGATTTCTCCTGGCCAATTGCAACATTTTCTGCGCCTTGCCTGGCCTTGCTTTCACCTATGTCTGTCAAACATTGCATTGCATTCAATATGCAATAAATCAATCAATCAATCAATCAATCAATCAATTTGTCTTTACTGGTTGCTGCAACAGGTGTGTTAAGATTTAGGCCTTTCTTACAGTGTTGCAAATATACTGTGTCGGCTACCAAACTAGGCCCCTGCTGTCTGTCAGCACTTGCTATTTAAATTGAAGCATTCAATGAGTAGTTCTGCCATACATACTGCATTTCTGACCGCAGGAATTCTTTTTTGAAACATTGTCTCCCTCTTGTGGACCACCGGTTTTTCAATGCGTTGTATTATATGCATTTTTAAAAGAAAAAAAGTAAGTAAAAATGGTGCCTGTGCTGATCTTGAATAGGCTTGTCTTGTCCATCTACACCTGTGTGTGTGTGAGCATTCTAATGCTTTTCACCAACCAGGTGCGCTGCCTGCAGTAGATAGAATCTTAGCACGGAACATTCATGTGCTGTCACAATGGGGCTGGCTGGAGGGTGTGGTCAAAGTAGGCGGAGTTATGCAGATTCAAAACGCGTCGTGCACAGCTTGAACAAACACTCACACACAGACAGACAGACAGACAGACACACACACTCTCCGTCTCTCACACACAGACACACATACACAGCAGAACTGTCATTGACAGCAGAACTGTCATTGAGAAGGCCTCCCTCCAGAGTTTCTGAAAATGTCCTCCCTGCGGCAATCTTTTGCTCTGTCTCCACAATGGGTATTGGTGGTAGGCCTTGGTGCGGCCCACGGGGCGCAGCGGCTTCGGTATCGCTTCTCGGCCTTTTGGCTAAGATCAAGTGTAGTATCTGTTCTTATCAGTTTAATATCTGATACGTCCCCTATTTGGGGACCATATATTAAATGGATTTTTGGAACAGGGAGATGGAAGAAGAGCTTGCTCTGTCCACTCCACGCATTGACCCGTTATTGCAGTATCTCCGGGACCAGTGCACTCCTTCTCTGATCCAGTTTCTAAAAACAGATTGAATTGAAATCAGCGCGAGTTGTCTTTTAACCCTTTATGGGAATTGATTTCAGGGTCAAAGAAGCACTTTTCTCAGGCCAAGTGTAGCATTTTGTTTGATTTCTCCTGGCCAATTGCAACATTTTCTGCGCCTTGCCTGGCCTTGCTTTCACCTATGTCTGTCAAACATTGCATTGCATTCAATATGCAATCAATCAATCAATCAATCAATCAATCAATCAATTTGTCTTTACTGGTTGCTGCAACAGGTGTGTTAAGATTTAGGCCTTTCTTACAGTGTTGCAAATATACTGTGTCGGCTACCAAACTAGGCCCCTGCTGTCTGTCAGCACTTGCTATTTAAATTGAAGCATTCAATGAGTAGTTCTGCCATACATACTGCATTTCTGACCGCAGGAATTCTTTTTTGAAACATTGTCTCCCTCTTGTGGACCACCGGTTTTTCAATGCGTTGTATTATATGCATTTTTAAAAGAAAAAAAGTAAGTAAAAATGGTGCCTGTGCTGATCTTGAATAGGCTTGTCTTGTCCATCTACACCTGTGTGTGTGTGAGCATTCTAATGCTTTTCACCAACCAGGTGCGCTGCCTGCAGTAGATAGAATCTTAGCACGGAACATTCATGTGCTGTCACAATGGGGCTGGCTGGAGGGTGTGGTCAAAGTAGGCGGAGTTATGCAGATTCAAAACGCGTCGTGCACAGCTTGAACAAACACTCACACACAGACAGACAGACAGACAGACACACACACTCTCCGTCTCTCACACACAGACACACATACACAGCAGAACTGTCATTGACAGCAGAACTGTCATTGAGAAGGCCTCCCTCCAGAGTTTCTGAAAATGTCCTCCCTGCGGCAATCTTTTGCTCTGTCTCCACAATGGGTATTGGTGGTAGGCCTTGGTGCGGCCCACGGGGCGCAGCGGCTTCGGTATCGCTTCTCGGCCTTTTGGCTCAGATCAAGTGTCTGTCCAGGAGGTTCCTTGAGTGCTTTCCCTCGGCCTTCCGGCATCGCCACTTTGGTGGCTTAAGCCGGATGCTGCTATAGGGGGAGAGTGAGGAGGAAACGGGAAGGCGATCCCTGAAGCCGTTGACGATGGGAGTCAAGCTTCTCTTTGCTGGGACCGGGGATGCCCGGGTCAAGAATGGTTTCCGCATCGAAGTCTCTGAGGAGAAGAAGGACCATTTTTCGCTTTCCTACTTGGTTAACGCCATCTTCTACGAAATCTTGAGGATCCCGAAGTCTGAGATCATCTGCCTACAGGAATTTCGGAAATTGCGGAGGTATGTGCTTGTTCTTTCCTCCATGTCTGCTTGTCAGAACCTCTTCAAAGCTTTGAAAGTTCTTTCGGATCACCCTCAGCTGGACGGACTTACGTTCACGGTGCTGTATTCTAAAGGGGATATTCCCTTGGTGGTCTTTATGCATAATCCTTTCACCCCTTTGGATAGTATCGTTGCATTCCTGAGAAGACACTGCATTTATGTGCAATTTTCCCATAAAGTTCTAAATGAAGAAGGTCTCTGGACTGGGAAATATAAGTTCTTTGTGAGGTTTGGGGTCGACCCTAGTGGTCCGGGAGGCATTCATTATCCCCCCTTAAACTTTACAATTGGGAGAGACTCTGGCTTTTTGTTTTTCCCTGAGGCACCATTATACTGCAGGAGATGCAACAGGTTTGGTCATGTCCAGGAGTGCTGCGGGGAACTGCCGACCTGCAGAAAGTGCAACAGAGCCGGACATATGGCGAAGGATTGTTCCAACCAGGTGATATGTGATGTATGTGGGGAGGAGGGTCATGTTCTTCGGGATTGTAAGGCCAAAGTCAGGCCTAGGTCCTTCTCTGAAGTGGCCCAAAGTAGGCCTGCTGTCCCGGTTGCTGATGTTGTTTCACAGGTAGAAGCCACAGAACTCGGTGAGGTGACAGAGCTACCTGAGATCGAGGACTACCAGGAGGATGTCCAGGCCCTGGTGGAATCTCCGGGCCCTGCTTTGCCAGGTATGGAAGTTTCGGAAGTGGATGTGGACCTCCCTCATCAGTCTGAAGTCTGTGGTGAGGGAGAGATGGATGTGGCCCTATCTAAGTCCCCTGCATTTTCCTGGAGTGATACTGTCATTGAGGTAGCCGAGGCTCGTGGACAAGGTGACTTTTCTTCCATTAGGTCCTCTGAGGATGATGATGCTTCAGGGGTTTCCTGTAAAAAACCTAGAAGAGAGGTTTCATCCATTAATGAGGGGGAGCTCAGTCCTGTAAGTGATCGGGTGTATCCTCATCCTGTGTTTTCTCCGGACGCCCCTTACCTTGGAATCCCGGAGGATGCCAACTCCTTCGGGGTGCTCACTCATCTGGATGATAATGGTTGAGTTAGAGGTGTTGACTGAAGGTTAGGGTTTTCTGTTATGCCTTGCCAATCTGGTTGGGACATTGTGTCCCTTAATGTAAGGCAAATCAGATCCAAGAACAGGAGAGCAACTGTTTTGGACTACTTGAAACATTTAGGAGCTGATGTATATTGCCTTCAAGAGTGTGGTATTGTGGATGCTCCTAATGATAATGACTGGCCTTATGGACAGCATGTCTGGTCGGGGTCTAGCATTAATAAAAATGATGGGGTGGGAATATTAGTGGGTAATAAAGAAATTGTAATAGATAGTTATACGGTGGTGGAGGTGGGACGTTGTTTAATTGTGTTTTTGAGTTACAGGGGGTGGCGGGTAAGAATTATTAATTTATATTGCCCTACAGGAAAGGAGGAGCGGCTTGCTCTACTTGAAAAATTATGTTTTTTTCTTCCAGGAAAATTTCCCTCTATTTTTGTTGGTGATGTTAATTGTGTCACAGAAGGTAATTGTGATATTACGGGAAAGAAATTGTCCCATTTAATTTCTGACTTTTCTTTTCTAGACGCAGCAATTATTAAGTTTGGCATGCCACCACCGCCGACGTATCATGCTGACCGTGGTGAGATCGAATCTAGAATTGATTTGATGTTATTTTCTAAAAATATGGTGTGTTCAGATTTTTCGCAACATAAGGTTCCTTTTTCGGATCACGAATGTTTAAGGGGTGTGTTTAGTGCAAATGGTGACCTAGCATATGGGGGTGGGTTATGGAAGTTGAATGTGAGTTTGCTAGAGGATGCGGAAGTAATGAGTGAATTTAAAATAAAGTATAGGAGATGGTGTATGCGTAAGAAGGACTTTGAATGTGTGCTTGATTGGTGGGAGTGGGTGAAAGTACGTTTTAAATTTTTTTTCAAAAAATGGGGCTATAGAAAAGCTGCCAGATATAGAAAAAGGTTTAATGACCTCAACAGGCGAATTGATTGGCTGAGAAAGTGTGTTGCAAGTGGTGTGGATTTATCTGATCAGCTTACGGATGCTAAGAATGAGTTAAAACGTGTGATTGATGAGAAAGGGAAAGAAATTATTTTCCGTACCAAAGTTGAGCATTTTGAGGAAAATGAAAAGTGTACAAGGTTCTTTTTCAAAAAGATGAGTGGTAGGAAGACTGATATGTCTGTGATTGTGGATGAGAGTGGATCTACTTCTACAGGAGAGGATGTACTGAAAGAAGTGAAAAAGTTTTACAGTAAGTTGTATGATGAGAAATGGATTGACTCCGGGCTTGTTCTTGAAGTGCTAAGTAATGTGGAGAAGAAACTCGATTTTGAGGAGCGTGACATTTTATGTGAAGAAGTGATTATGGATGAGGTAAAGAATGTGGTATGGAGTGCAAAAAAGAACAAAACTCCTGGGAAGGATGGAATACCGGTAGAATTATATGTGAAAGCATGGGAGATTTTGGGAGCAGATTTGACTGAAGTATGTAAGTATATGTGGGAGCATGGTAGATTGTGTGACTCAATGAAAGAAGGTGTGGTTGTTCTTGTGTATAAAAAAGGTGATAAGAAGCGTTTAGAGAATTGGAGGCCCATAACTTTGCTTAACTCAGATTATAAAATCTACAGTAAGTTATTGGCAAACCGTATGCGTGTTGTGGTTGGAAGTGTAGTAGATGATGATCAAGTATGTGCTGTGCCTGGGAGAAGTATGAGTGATAACTTGTTATTATTGAGGGATATGATTGGGGATTGTAGGGACAGGAAGCAGAAATGTATGGTTTTAGCTATTGATTTTGAGAAGGCCTTTGATAGGGTTTCACACGTGTTTTTGTTTAAAGTTTTAGATAAGATGGGATTTCCTAGGGAATTTGTGAATAGCGTAAGGTCGTTGTATGATTGTGTGTCTAGTGAGTTTCTAGTTAATGGTTGGTTGTGTGAGAAAGTGAAGATCATGTCAGGTGTTAGGCAGGGATGCCCAATGTCCCCTATATTGTTTATATGTGTAATTGAACCATTGTTATGTTTGATAAGACGTGAGAAAGTGATGAGAGGATTGTTAGTGCCTGGGAGTGGGGGTAAGCAAGTGAAAGTGTTAGGGTATATGGATGACGTGGTGGTTGTGAGTGAGAGTATTGCTTCTTTAAGTAGAGTTAAGTTGCTTTTGGATTTTTTCTGTGGTGCGTCTGGTTTTAGGGTGAATTGGAATAAATGCAGTTTTAAATGCTTTGGGGATAATAGTATTTGTATGGATGGTGTAAAATGTGAAGAGGGTGCGATTAAGATTCTGGGTGTTTTATTTAATGATGACTTAAAAGGGAAGGAGAGTTGGGAGGAGTGTGGTATGCGGGTCGAGCGAAAATTGAATTTTTGGCGTATGAGAGATTTGACTCTGCGTGGTAAAGTTTTGATTATAAAGGCTGTGATTCTCCCCATTTTACTTTATGTGGCGATGGTTTTTCCTTCCTCTTTCAGGGAAATTAAAAGAGTGGAGAAGTTGGTTTTTACTTTTCTGTGGAGTAGTAAGATGGAGAAGTTGAAAAGGGAAAGCCTTTATAAGGCTTGTCAGCATGGTGGATTGGCCTTCCCTAATATTGAGATTTTTTTAGGTCTTAATTATATTAAAGCAATTGTTGTTTTGTTGGGTAAAGGGAATAAAGGGGCGTATATGGTGAAATATTCTGCTGGTTGGATGCTGTATGGTTTATGTTGGAGGAAGAGAGACGCGAGTGTCCCAGTGGCTTTTAAGTGCCCTATTTGGTATGAGGTGATTGAGAAGTTTGTGAGGAAGCATGATTTGTTGAGTGTGCCGATGAATGAGTTCAGGGAAACTAAGAAGGTGGCAAAAAGAATCAACGTAAATGAGGTTGAGTGTGATATAGTTGGGTTGAGAGGGAATGAGGTTTCTGATGCTTGGAAAAAGTTAGATACGTACGGGATGTCAAATAAGCAGAAGGATGTGGTATGGATGTGTTTGCATAATATTTTACCTGTGAGAGATGTGCAGAAGAGAAGAGAGTTGATTAGAACCGATGTGTGTCCAAGAGTGGGATGTGGGGGTTGTGAGACTGTGAGGCATGTTATGTGGGATTGTGACTTTGCTTACAGTGTATGGAAGTGTGTGGGTGGATTGTGTAAAAGTTTGGCTGGTGTGAATTTCATTGATTGGCGTGTGGCGATGTTTGGTATCGGTGCTTGTAGCCGGGTAAAGGATAGGGTGTTGTGGTTAATTATGGTGTGCGTGATGGAGAGCTTGTGGGATGTAAGGAATCTTGGTTTGTTTAGGAGGAAATCTTTATCTGTGAATGAGTGTGTCAGATTAATTCTTTCTAGGTTGTACCTAATATACAAGTTGGACAGCAGAGGCGGTGGTGGTACAGATGCCGAGGGTATTTGGAAGTTTAAGAAGTGGCATTACCTTATCAAATATCAGTAAGGTCTTGTTGTGTAACTAATTTTCTGAATTTATGCAGGATGTTAACTGTGTATATTTTTGTTACATTTTTGCTGAATAAATAGAACCATGATGATGATATGTTTTACTTAGCAAACTTTTGAGTGGTATCATACTGTTTGCTATAAAACTAACCTGAATGGTTAAAAAAAAAAAAAAAAAAAAAAAAAAAAAAATCTGTTCTTATCAGTTTAATATCTGATACGTCCCCTATTTGGGGACCATATATTAAATGGATTTTTGGAACAGGGAGATGGAAGAAGAGCTTGCTCTGTCCACTCCACGCATTGACCCGTTATTGCAGTATCTCCGGGACCAGTGCACTCCTTCTCTGATCCAGTTTCTAAAAACAGATTGAATTGAAATCAGCGCGAGTTGTCTTTTAACCCTTTATGGGAATTGATTTCAGGGTCAAAGAAGCACTTTTCTCAGGCCAAGTGTAGCATTTTGTTTGATTTCTCCTGGCCAATTGCAACATTTTCTGCGCCTTGCCTGGCCTTGCTTTCACCTATGTCTGTCAAACATTGCATTGCATTCAATATGCAATCAATCAATCAATCAATCAATCAATCAATCAATTTGTCTTTACTGGTTGCTGCAACAGGTGTGTTAAGATTTAGGCCTTTCTTACAGTGTTGCAAATATACTGTGTCGGCTACCAAACTAGGCCCCTGCTGTCTGTCAGCACTTGCTATTTAAATTGAAGCATTCAATGAGTAGTTCTGCCATACATACTGCATTTCTGACCGCAGGAATTCTTTTTTGAAACATTGTCTCCCTCTTGTGGACCACCGGTTTTTCAATGCGTTGTATTATATGCATTTTTAAAAGAAAAAAAGTAAGTAAAAATGGTGCCTGTGCTGATCTTGAATAGGCTTGTCTTGTCCATCTACACCTGTGTGTGTGTGAGCATTCTAATGCTTTTCACCAACCAGGTGCGCTGCCTGCAGTAGATAGAATCTTAGCACGGAACATTCATGTGCTGTCACAATGGGGCTGGCTGGAGGGTGTGGTCAAAGTAGGCGGAGTTATGCAGATTCAAAACGCGTCGTGCACAGCTTGAACAAACACTCACACACAGACAGACAGACAGACAGACACACACACTCTCCGTCTCTCACACACAGACACACATACACAGCAGAACTGTCATTGACAGCAGAACTGTCATTGAGAAGGCCTCCCTCCAGAGTTTCTGAAAATGTCCTCCCTGCGGCAATCTTTTGCTCTGTCTCCACAATGGGTATTGGTGGTAGGCCTTGGTGCGGCCCACGGGGCGCAGCGGCTTCGGTATCGCTTCTCGGCCTTTTGGCTAAGATCAAGTGTAGTGGCTTATGGTTGCTGCACTTGGTCTGGTCTAAGGTGCCCAGGGTACCCGGCTCCTTGGCCTGGGGGGATCGCTGCATTTAACAGTGTGGCTTCACCCCCCTGCTGCTATTGGGGAGTCGGATTAGTCCCTGGGCAACGAGAGGCGATCACCCCTGTCACCACACATAGCTGTGGGGGGCAGTCATAAGGACTTTTAAGATGGGCCTTTTCAAGAAGAAGAATTGTTTGAGATTTTTCGTTAAGAAGTTATCGTTGGATGGTCTTTTGGACGAGCAGAAGATTTTGGACTTATTGGAGAAGTATGGATCGGTTGGAAGAATGGATATTTTGTGCATGCAGGAAATTAAGGTGAAAAGAATCTTTGATATTACTTTAAAGTCTGAAGATAAGTGTTTTTGTTTTCTGGATAATTGGAGAGAAGAATTTTCGGATAGTTTCAGTGTGAAGGCGTTATTTTTGGGAGAACCAAAGAAATTGATTGTTCAGATGGATGATCCTTATGTGGAAATGAGAGAGGTATTGGATTTTTTGAAAAGTGGCTTCAGGATGGTGAGTTTTCACAAGGACTATATTAATAGAATTGGAGTTTGGAACGGTAAGAGAAGATTTCTATGGTGGAAGAGTGAAAATGAAGAGATAAAGACGGGAAAAATAATGGTGAATGGAAAGGTTGGTTTTTTGTATGTAGAGGAATTTAAGGAAAAGTTGGAGGAAAATATATTTGATGGAGGAAAAATGGAAATGTCTGTGAAGGAAATGGTGGGAGATGATAGTGTAGAAAATGTGAGGAAAAAGTTGGAAGAAAAGGAGGTAAAAATGGTAATGGATTTGAAGGACCCTAAAAAGGTTAAGAAGGCGGACTTAGAAAGGAAGAAAGAGGAAAAAATGAAGATGGAACAAAGTGTGGAAAATGTGAGCTTAGAGAAGGAAGAGGTAGTGAGAAATTTGATGTTTTCTGATTTTGAAAGCTTGGAAGACTTTATATTTAAAGACACTAGAGCTGATTTAGAGTTAAAAGAGAATGCTTGGAAAAAGACGAAGAAAAAGGAGAAAAGGAAAATGTAGTTAATTTTTGTAATGAAGTTTGGTGGTAATGTGTTTTCTTGAGAAACTATAGTTGTTTTGTTTTATGTTCTTATTGTTTGTAATTTGTTTTTGTAGATATATTTATTTTAATAAGAAATGGTTTCAAGATGATGAGTCGAACTCATGTTTAATATCGTTTAATACGATGAATTTTATTTTTGAGTTATGGCACTGATGAAACCTCATCTGTTCTTATCAGTTTAATATCTGATACGTCCCCTATTTGGGGACCATATATTAAATGGATTTTTGGAACAGGGAGATGGAAGAAGAGCTTGCTCTGTCCACTCCACGCATTGACCCGTTATTGCAGTATCTCCGGGACCAGTGCACTCCTTCTCTGATCCAGTTTCTAAAAACAGATTGAATTGAAATCAGCGCGAGTTGTCTTTTAACCCTTTATGGGAATTGATTTCAGGGTCAAAGAAGCACTTTTCTCAGGCCAAGTGTAGCATTTTGTTTGATTTCTCCTGGCCAATTGCAACATTTTCTGCGCCTTGCCTGGCCTTGCTTTCACCTATGTCTGTCAAACATTGCATTGCATTCAATATGCAATCAATCAATCAATCAATCAATCAATCAATCAATTTGTCTTTACTGGTTGCTGCAACAGGTGTGTTAAGATTTAGGCCTTTCTTACAGTGTTGCAAATATACTGTGTCGGCTACCAAACTAGGCCCCTGCTGTCTGTCAGCACTTGCTATTTAAATTGAAGCATTCAATGAGTAGTTCTGCCATACATACTGCATTTCTGACCGCAGGAATTCTTTTTTGAAACATTGTCTCCCTCTTGTGGACCACCGGTTTTTCAATGCGTTGTATTATATGCATTTTTAAAAGAAAAAAAGTAAGTAAAAATGGTGCCTGTGCTGATCTTGAATAGGCTTGTCTTGTCCATCTACACCTGTGTGTGTGTGAGCATTCTAATGCTTTTCACCAACCAGGTGCGCTGCCTGCAGTAGATAGAATCTTAGCACGGAACATTCATGTGCTGTCACAATGGGGCTGGCTGGAGGGTGTGGTCAAAGTAGGCGGAGTTATGCAGATTCAAAACGCGTCGTGCACAGCTTGAACAAACACTCACACACAGACAGACAGACAGACAGACACACACACTCTCCGTCTCTCACACACAGACACACATACACAGCAGAACTGTCATTGACAGCAGAACTGTCATTGAGAAGGCCTCCCTCCAGAGTTTCTGAAAATGTCCTCCCTGCGGCAATCTTTTGCTCTGTCTCCACAATGGGTATTGGTGGTAGGCCTTGGTGCGGCCCACGGGGCGCAGCGGCTTCGGTATCGCTTCTCGGCCTTTTGGCTAAGATCAAGTGTAGTATCTGTTCTTATCAGTTTAATATCTGATACGTCCCCTATTTGGGGACCATATATTAAATGGATTTTTGGAACAGGGAGATGGAAGAAGAGCTTGCTCTGTCCACTCCACGCATTGACCCGTTATTGCAGTATCTCCGGGACCAGTGCACTCCTTCTCTGATCCAGTTTCTAAAAACAGATTGAATTGAAATCAGCGCGAGTTGTCTTTTAACCCTTTATGGGAATTGATTTCAGGGTCAAAGAAGCACTTTTCTCAGGCCAAGTGTAGCATTTTGTTTGATTTCTCCTGGCCAATTGCAACATTTTCTGCGCCTTGCCTGGCCTTGCTTTCACCTATGTCTGTCAAACATTGCATTGCATTCAATATGCAATCAATCAATCAATCAATCAATCAATCAATCAATTTGTCTTTACTGGTTGCTGCAACAGGTGTGTTAAGATTTAGGCCTTTCTTACAGTGTTGCAAATATACTGTGTCGGCTACCAAACTAGGCCCCTGCTGTCTGTCAGCACTTGCTATTTAAATTGAAGCATTCAATGAGTAGTTCTGCCATACATACTGCATTTCTGACCGCAGGAATTCTTTTTTGAAACATTGTCTCCCTCTTGTGGACCACCGGTTTTTCAATGCGTTGTATTATATGCATTTTTAAAAGAAAAAAAGTAAGTAAAAATGGTGCCTGTGCTGATCTTGAATAGGCTTGTCTTGTCCATCTACACCTGTGTGTGTGTGAGCATTCTAATGCTTTTCACCAACCAGGTGCGCTGCCTGCAGTAGATAGAATCTTAGCACGGAACATTCATGTGCTGTCACAATGGGGCTGGCTGGAGGGTGTGGTCAAAGTAGGCGGAGTTATGCAGATTCAAAACGCGTCGTGCACAGCTTGAACAAACACTCACACACAGACAGACAGACAGACAGACACACACACTCTCCGTCTCTCACACACAGACACACATACACAGCAGAACTGTCATTGACAGCAGAACTGTCATTGAGAAGGCCTCCCTCCAGAGTTTCTGAAAATGTCCTCCCTGCGGCAATCTTTTGCTCTGTCTCCACAATGGGTATTGGTGGTAGGCCTTGGTGCGGCCCACGGGGCGCAGCGGCTTCGGTATCGCTTCTCGGCCTTTTGGCTAAGATCAAGTGTAGTATCTGTTCTTATCAGTTTAATATCTGATACGTCCCCTATTTGGGGACCATATATTAAATGGATTTTTGGAACAGGGAGATGGAAGAAGAGCTTGCTCTGTCCACTCCACGCATTGACCCGTTATTGCAGTATCTCCGGGACCAGTGCACTCCTTCTCTGATCCAGTTTCTAAAAACAGATTGAATTGAAATCAGCGCGAGTTGTCTTTTAACCCTTTATGGGAATTGATTTCAGGGTCAAAGAAGCACTTTTCTCAGGCCAAGTGTAGCATTTTGTTTGATTTCTCCTGGCCAATTGCAACATTTTCTGCGCCTTGCCTGGCCTTGCTTTCACCTATGTCTGTCAAACATTGCATTGCATTCAATATGCAATCAATCAATCAATCAATCAATCAATCAATTTGTCTTTACTGGTTGCTGCAACAGGTGTGTTAAGATTTAGGCCTTTCTTACAGTGTTGCAAATATACTGTGTCGGCTACCAAACTAGGCCCCTGCTGTCTGTCAGCACTTGCTATTTAAATTGAAGCATTCAATGAGTAGTTCTGCCATACATACTGCATTTCTGACCGCAGGAATTCTTTTTTGAAACATTGTCTCCCTCTTGTGGACCACCGGTTTTTCAATGCGTTGTATTATATGCATTTTTAAAAGAAAAAAAGTAAGTAAAAATGGTGCCTGTGCTGATCTTGAATAGGCTTGTCTTGTCCATCTACACCTGTGTGTGTGTGAGCATTCTAATGCTTTTCACCAACCAGGTGCGCTGCCTGCAGTAGATAGAATCTTAGCACGGAACATTCATGTGCTGTCACAATGGGGCTGGCTGGAGGGTGTGGTCAAAGTAGGCGGAGTTATGCAGATTCAAAACGCGTCGTGCACAGCTTGAACAAACACTCACACACAGACAGACAGACAGACAGACACACACACTCTCCGTCTCTCACACACAGACACACATACACAGCAGAACTGTCATTGACAGCAGAACTGTCATTGAGAAGGCCTCCCTCCAGAGTTTCTGAAAATGTCCTCCCTGCGGCAATCTTTTGCTCTGTCTCCACAATGGGTATTGGTGGTAGGCCTTGGTGCGGCCCACGGGGCGCAGCGGCTTCGGTATCGCTTCTCGGCCTTTTGGCTAAGATCAAGTGTAGTATCTGTTCTTATCAGTTTAATATCTGATACGTCCCCTATTTGGGGACCATATATTAAATGGATTTTTGGAACAGGGAGATGGAAGAAGAGCTTGCTCTGTCCACTCCACGCATTGACCCGTTATTGCAGTATCTCCGGGACCAGTGCACTCCTTCTCTGATCCAGTTTCTAAAAACAGATTGAATTGAAATCAGCGCGAGTTGTCTTTTAACCCTTTATGGGAATTGATTTCAGGGTCAAAGAAGCACTTTTCTCAGGCCAAGTGTAGCATTTTGTTTGATTTCTCCTGGCCAATTGCAACATTTTCTGCGCCTTGCCTGGCCTTGCTTTCACCTATGTCTGTCAAACATTGCATTGCATTCAATATGCAATCAATCAATCAATCAATCAATCAATCAATCAATTTGTCTTTACTGGTTGCTGCAACAGGTGTGTTAAGATTTAGGCCTTTCTTACAGTGTTGCAAATATACTGTGTCGGCTACCAAACTAGGCCCCTGCTGTCTGTCAGCACTTGCTATTTAAATTGAAGCATTCAATGAGTAGTTCTGCCATACATACTGCATTTCTGACCGCAGGAATTCTTTTTTGAAACATTGTCTCCCTCTTGTGGACCACCGGTTTTTCAATGCGTTGTATTATATGCATTTTTAAAAGAAAAAAAGTAAGTAAAAATGGTGCCTGTGCTGATCTTGAATAGGCTTGTCTTGTCCATCTACACCTGTGTGTGTGTGAGCATTCTAATGCTTTTCACCAACCAGGTGCGCTGCCTGCAGTAGATAGAATCTTAGCACGGAACATTCATGTGCTGTCACAATGGGGCTGGCTGGAGGGTGTGGTCAAAGTAGGCGGAGTTATGCAGATTCAAAACGCGTCGTGCACAGCTTGAACAAACACTCACACACAGACAGACAGACAGACAGACACACACACTCTCCGTCTCTCACACACAGACACACATACACAGCAGAACTGTCATTGACAGCAGAACTGTCATTGAGAAGGCCTCCCTCCAGAGTTTCTGAAAATGTCCTCCCTGCGGCAATCTTTTGCTCTGTCTCCACAATGGGTATTGGTGGTAGGCCTTGGTGCGGCCCACGGGGCGCAGCGGCTTCGGTATCGCTTCTCGGCCTTTTGGCTAAGATCAAGTGTAGTATCTGTTCTTATCAGTTTAATATCTGATACGTCCCCTATTTGGGGACCATATATTAAATGGATTTTTGGAACAGGGAGATGGAAGAAGAGCTTGCTCTGTCCACTCCACGCATTGACCCGTTATTGCAGTATCTCCGGGACCAGTGCACTCCTTCTCTGATCCAGTTTCTAAAAACAGATTGAATTGAAATCAGCGCGAG
The DNA here is from genome assembly GCF_051348905.1 of Ranitomeya variabilis. Taxonomy (NCBI): domain Eukaryota; kingdom Metazoa; phylum Chordata; class Amphibia; order Anura; family Dendrobatidae; genus Ranitomeya; species Ranitomeya variabilis. The sequence goes on along the minus strand of NC_135235.1, from coordinate 606,995,950 downwards.
TTGTCTTTTAACCCTTTATGGGAATTGATTTCAGGGTCAAAGAAGCACTTTTCTCAGGCCAAGTGTAGCATTTTGTTTGATTTCTCCTGGCCAATTGCAACATTTTCTGCGCCTTGCCTGGCCTTGCTTTCACCTATGTCTGTCAAACATTGCATTGCATTCAATATGCAATCAATCAATCAATCAATCAATCAATTTGTCTTTACTGGTTGCTGCAACAGGTGTGTTAAGATTTAGGCCTTTCTTACAGTGTTGCAAATATACTGTGTCGGCTACCAAACTAGGCCCCTGCTGTCTGTCAGCACTTGCTATTTAAATTGAAGCATTCAATGAGTAGTTCTGCCATACATACTGCATTTCTGACCGCAGGAATTCTTTTTTGAAACATTGTCTCCCTCTTGTGGACCACCGGTTTTTCAATGCGTTGTATTATATGCATTTTTAAAAGAAAAAAAGTAAGTAAAAATGGTGCCTGTGCTGATCTTGAATAGGCTTGTCTTGTCCATCTACACCTGTGTGTGTGTGAGCATTCTAATGCTTTTCACCAACCAGGTGCGCTGCCTGCAGTAGATAGAATCTTAGCACGGAACATTCATGTGCTGTCACAATGGGGCTGGCTGGAGGGTGTGGTCAAAGTAGGCGGAGTTATGCAGATTCAAAACGCGTCGTGCACAGCTTGAACAAACACTCACACACAGACAGACAGACAGACAGACACACACACTCTCCGTCTCTCACACACAGACACACATACACAGCAGAACTGTCATTGACAGCAGAACTGTCATTGAGAAGGCCTCCCTCCAGAGTTTCTGAAAATGTCCTCCCTGCGGCAATCTTTTGCTCTGTCTCCACAATGGGTATTGGTGGTAGGCCTTGGTGCGGCCCACGGGGCGCAGCGGCTTCGGTATCGCTTCTCGGCCTTTTGGCTAAGATCAAGTGTAGTATCTGTTCTTATCAGTTTAATATCTGATACGTCCCCTATTTGGGGACCATATATTAAATGGATTTTTGGAACAGGGAGATGGAAGAAGAGCTTGCTCTGTCCACTCCACGCATTGACCCGTTATTGCAGTATCTCCGGGACCAGTGCACTCCTTCTCTGATCCAGTTTCTAAAAACAGATTGAATTGAAATCAGCGCGAGTTGTCTTTTAACCCTTTATGGGAATTGATTTCAGGGTCAAAGAAGCACTTTTCTCAGGCCAAGTGTAGCATTTTGTTTGATTTCTCCTGGCCAATTGCAACATTTTCTGCGCCTTGCCTGGCCTTGCTTTCACCTATGTCTGTCAAACATTGCATTGCATTCAATATGCAATCAATCAATCAATCAATCAATCAATCAATCAATTTGTCTTTACTGGTTGCTGCAACAGGTGTGTTAAGATTTAGGCCTTTCTTACAGTGTTGCAAATATACTGTGTCGGCTACCAAACTAGGCCCCTGCTGTCTGTCAGCACTTGCTATTTAAATTGAAGCATTCAATGAGTAGTTCTGCCATACATACTGCATTTCTGACCGCAGGAATTCTTTTTTGAAACATTGTCTCCCTCTTGTGGACCACCGGTTTTTCAATGCGTTGTATTATATGCATTTTTAAAAGAAAAAAAGTAAGTAAAAATGGTGCCTGTGCTGATCTTGAATAGGCTTGTCTTGTCCATCTACACCTGTGTGTGTGTGAGCATTCTAATGCTTTTCACCAACCAGGTGCGCTGCCTGCAGTAGATAGAATCTTAGCACGGAACATTCATGTGCTGTCACAATGGGGCTGGCTGGAGGGTGTGGTCAAAGTAGGCGGAGTTATGCAGATTCAAAACGCGTCGTGCACAGCTTGAACAAACACTCACACACAGACAGACAGACAGACAGACACACACACTCTCCGTCTCTCACACACAGACACACATACACAGCAGAACTGTCATTGACAGCAGAACTGTCATTGAGAAGGCCTCCCTCCAGAGTTTCTGAAAATGTCCTCCCTGCGGCAATCTTTTGCTCTGTCTCCACAATGGGTATTGGTGGTAGGCCTTGGTGCGGCCCACGGGGCGCAGCGGCTTCGGTATCGCTTCTCGGCCTTTTGGCTAAGATCAAGTGTAGTATCTGTTCTTATCAGTTTAATATCTGATACGTCCCCTATTTGGGGACCATATATTAAATGGATTTTTGGAACAGGGAGATGGAAGAAGAGCTTGCTCTGTCCACTCCACGCATTGACCCGTTATTGCAGTATCTCCGGGACCAGTGCACTCCTTCTCTGATCCAGTTTCTAAAAACAGATTGAATTGAAATCAGCGCGAGTTGTCTTTTAACCCTTTATGGGAATTGATTTCAGGGTCAAAGAAGCACTTTTCTCAGGCCAAGTGTAGCATTTTGTTTGATTTCTCCTGGCCAATTGCAACATTTTCTGCGCCTTGCCTGGCCTTGCTTTCACCTATGTCTGTCAAACATTGCATTGCATTCAATATGCAATCAATCAATCAATCAATCAATCAATCAATCAATTTGTCTTTACTGGTTGCTGCAACAGGTGTGTTAAGATTTAGGCCTTTCTTACAGTGTTGCAAATATACTGTGTCGGCTACCAAACTAGGCCCCTGCTGTCTGTCAGCACTTGCTATTTAAATTGAAGCATTCAATGAGTAGTTCTGCCATACATACTGCATTTCTGACCGCAGGAATTCTTTTTTGAAACATTGTCTCCCTCTTGTGGACCACCGGTTTTTCAATGCGTTGTATTATATGCATTTTTAAAAGAAAAAAAGTAAGTAAAAATGGTGCCTGTGCTGATCTTGAATAGGCTTGTCTTGTCCATCTACACCTGTGTGTGTGTGAGCATTCTAATGCTTTTCACCAACCAGGTGCGCTGCCTGCAGTAGATAGAATCTTAGCACGGAACATTCATGTGCTGTCACAATGGGGCTGGCTGGAGGGTGTGGTCAAAGTAGGCGGAGTTATGCAGATTCAAAACGCGTCGTGCACAGCTTGAACAAACACTCACACACAGACAGACAGACAGACAGACACACACACTCTCCGTCTCTCACACACAGACACACATACACAGCAGAACTGTCATTGACAGCAGAACTGTCATTGAGAAGGCCTCCCTCCAGAGTTTCTGAAAATGTCCTCCCTGCGGCAATCTTTTGCTCTGTCTCCACAATGGGTATTGGTGGTAGGCCTTGGTGCGGCCCACGGGGCGCAGCGGCTTCGGTATCGCTTCTCGGCCTTTTGGCTAAGATCAAGTGTAGTGGCTTATGGTTGCTGCACTTGGTCTGGTCTAAGGTGCCCAGGGTACCCGGCTCCTTGGCCTGGGGGGATCGCTGCATTTAACAGTGTGGCTTCACCCCCCTGCTGCTATTGGGGAGTCGGATTAGTCCCTGGGCAACGAGAGGCGATCACCCCTGTCACCACACATAGCTGTGGGGGGCAGTCATAAGGACTTTTAAGATGGGCCTTTTCAAGAAGAAGAATTGTTTGAGATTTTTCGTTAAGAAGTTATCGTTGGATGGTCTTTTGGACGAGCAGAAGATTTTGGACTTATTGGAGAAGTATGGATCGGTTGGAAGAATGGATATTTTGTGCATGCAGGAAATTAAGGTGAAAAGAATCTTTGATATTACTTTAAAGTCTGAAGATAAGTGTTTTTGTTTTCTGGATAATTGGAGAGAAGAATTTTCGGATAGTTTCAGTGTGAAGGCGTTATTTTTGGGAGAACCAAAGAAATTGATTGTTCAGATGGATGATCCTTATGTGGAAATGAGAGAGGTATTGGATTTTTTGAAAAGTGGCTTCAGGATGGTGAGTTTTCACAAGGACTATATTAATAGAATTGGAGTTTGGAACGGTAAGAGAAGATTTCTATGGTGGAAGAGTGAAAATGAAGAGATAAAGACGGGAAAAATAATGGTGAATGGAAAGGTTGGTTTTTTGTATGTAGAGGAATTTAAGGAAAAGTTGGAGGAAAATATATTTGATGGAGGAAAAATGGAAATGTCTGTGAAGGAAATGGTGGGAGATGATAGTGTAGAAAATGTGAAGAAAAAGTTGGAAGAAAAGGAGGTAAAAATGGTAATGGATTTGAAGGACCCTAAAAAGGTTAAGAAGGTGGACTTAGAAAGGAAGAAAGAGGAAAAAATGAAGATGGAACAAAGTGTGGAAAATGTGAGCTTAGAGAAGGAAGAGGTAGTGAGAAATTTGATGTTTTCTGATTTTGAAAGCTTGGAAGACTTTATATTTAAAGACACTAGAGCTGATTTAGAGTTAAAAGAGAATGCTTGGAAAAAGACGAAGAAAAAGGAGAAAAGGGAAATGTAGTTAATTTTTGTAATGAAGTTTGGTGGTAATGTGTTTTCTTGAGAAACTATAGTTGTTTTGTTTTATGTTCTTATTGTTTGTAATTTGTTTTTGTAGATATATTTATTTTAATAAGAAATGGTTTCAAGATGATGAGTCGAACTCATGTTTAATATCGTTTAATACGATGAATTTTATTTTTGAGTTATGGCACTGATGAAACCTCATCTGTTCTTATCAGTTTAATATCTGATACGTCCCCTATTTGGGGACCATATATTAAATGGATTTTTGGAACAGGGAGATGGAAGAAGAGCTTGCTCTGTCCACTCCACGCATTGACCCGTTATTGCAGTATCTCCGGGACCAGTGCACTCCTTCTCTGATCCAGTTTCTAAAAACAGATTGAATTGAAATCAGCGCGAGTTGTCTTTTAACCCTTTATGGGAATTGATTTCAGGGTCAAAGAAGCACTTTTCTCAGGCCAAGTGTAGCATTTTGTTTGATTTCTCCTGGCCAATTGCAACATTTTCTGCGCCTTGCCTGGCCTTGCTTTCACCTATGTCTGTCAAACATTGCATTGCATTCAATATGCAATCAATCAATCAATCAATCAATCAATCAATCAATTTGTCTTTACTGGTTGCTGCAACAGGTGTGTTAAGATTTAGGCCTTTCTTACAGTGTTGCAAATATACTGTGTCGGCTACCAAACTAGGCCCCTGCTGTCTGTCAGCACTTGCTATTTAAATTGAAGCATTCAATGAGTAGTTCTGCCATACATACTGCATTTCTGACCGCAGGAATTCTTTTTTGAAACATTGTCTCCCTCTTGTGGACCACCGGTTTTTCAATGCGTTGTATTATATGCATTTTTAAAAGAAAAAAAGTAAGTAAAAATGGTGCCTGTGCTGATCTTGAATAGGCTTGTCTTGTCCATCTACACCTGTGTGTGTGTGAGCATTCTAATGCTTTTCACCAACCAGGTGCGCTGCCTGCAGTAGATAGAATCTTAGCACGGAACATTCATGTGCTGTCACAATGGGGCTGGCTGGAGGGTGTGGTCAAAGTAGGCGGAGTTATGCAGATTCAAAACGCGTCGTGCACAGCTTGAACAAACACTCACACACAGACAGACAGACAGACAGACACACACACTCTCCGTCTCTCACACACAGACACACATACACAGCAGAACTGTCATTGACAGCAGAACTGTCATTGAGAAGGCCTCCCTCCAGAGTTTCTGAAAATGTCCTCCCTGCGGCAATCTTTTGCTCTGTCTCCACAATGGGTATTGGTGGTAGGCCTTGGTGCGGCCCACGGGGCGCAGCGGCTTCGGTATCGCTTCTCGGCCTTTTGGCTAAGATCAAGTGTAGTATCTGTTCTTATCAGTTTAATATCTGATACGTCCCCTATTTGGGGACCATATATTAAATGGATTTTTGGAACAGGGAGATGGAAGAAGAGCTTGCTCTGTCCACTCCACGCATTGACCCGTTATTGCAGTATCTCCGGGACCAGTGCACTCCTTCTCTGATCCAGTTTCTAAAAACAGATTGAATTGAAATCAGCGCGAGTTGTCTTTTAACCCTTTATGGGAATTGATTTCAGGGTCAAAGAAGCACTTTTCTCAGGCCAAGTGTAGCATTTTGTTTGATTTCTCCTGGCCAATTGCAACATTTTCTGCGCCTTGCCTGGCCTTGCTTTCACCTATGTCTGTCAAACATTGCATTGCATTCAATATGCAATCAATCAATCAATCAATCAATCAATCAATCAATTTGTCTTTACTGGTTGCTGCAACAGGTGTGTTAAGATTTAGGCCTTTCTTACAGTGTTGCAAATATACTGTGTCGGCTACCAAACTAGGCCCCTGCTGTCTGTCAGCACTTGCTATTTAAATTGAAGCATTCAATGAGTAGTTCTGCCATACATACTGCATTTCTGACCGCAGGAATTCTTTTTTGAAACATTGTCTCCCTCTTGTGGACCACCGGTTTTTCAATGCGTTGTATTATATGCATTTTTAAAAGAAAAAAAGTAAGTAAAAATGGTGCCTGTGCTGATCTTGAATAGGCTTGTCTTGTCCATCTACACCTGTGTGTGTGTGAGCATTCTAATGCTTTTCACCAACCAGGTGCGCTGCCTGCAGTAGATAGAATCTTAGCACGGAACATTCATGTGCTGTCACAATGGGGCTGGCTGGAGGGTGTGGTCAAAGTAGGCGGAGTTATGCAGATTCAAAACGCGTCGTGCACAGCTTGAACAAACACTCACACACAGACAGACAGACAGACAGACACACACACTCTCCGTCTCTCACACACAGACACACATACACAGCAGAACTGTCATTGACAGCAGAACTGTCATTGAGAAGGCCTCCCTCCAGAGTTTCTGAAAATGTCCTCCCTGCGGCAATCTTTTGCTCTGTCTCCACAATGGGTATTGGTGGTAGGCCTTGGTGCGGCCCACGGGGCGCAGCGGCTTCGGTATCGCTTCTCGGCCTTTTGGCTAAGATCAAGTGTAGTATCTGTTCTTATCAGTTTAATATCTGATACGTCCCCTATTTGGGGACCATATATTAAATGGATTTTTGGAACAGGGAGATGGAAGAAGAGCTTGCTCTGTCCACTCCACGCATTGACCCGTTATTGCAGTATCTCCGGGACCAGTGCACTCCTTCTCTGATCCAGTTTCTAAAAACAGATTGAATTGAAATCAGCGCGAGTTGTCTTTTAACCCTTTATGGGAATTGATTTCAGGGTCAAAGAAGCACTTTTCTCAGGCCAAGTGTAGCATTTTGTTTGATTTCTCCTGGCCAATTGCAACATTTTCTGCGCCTTGCCTGGCCTTGCTTTCACCTATGTCTGTCAAACATTGCATTGCATTCAATATGCAATCAATCAATCAATCAATCAATCAATCAATCAATTTGTCTTTACTGGTTGCTGCAACAGGTGTGTTAAGATTTAGGCCTTTCTTACAGTGTTGCAAATATACTGTGTCGGCTACCAAACTAGGCCCCTGCTGTCTGTCAGCACTTGCTATTTAAATTGAAGCATTCAATGAGTAGTTCTGCCATACATACTGCATTTCTGACCGCAGGAATTCTTTTTTGAAACATTGTCTCCCTCTTGTGGACCACCGGTTTTTCAATGCGTTGTATTATATGCATTTTTAAAAGAAAAAAAGTAAGTAAAAATGGTGCCTGTGCTGATCTTGAATAGGCTTGTCTTGTCCATCTACACCTGTGTGTGTGTGAGCATTCTAATGCTTTTCACCAACCAGGTGCGCTGCCTGCAGTAGATAGAATCTTAGCACGGAACATTCATGTGCTGTCACAATGGGGCTGGCTGGAGGGTGTGGTCAAAGTAGGCGGAGTTATGCAGATTCAAAACGCGTCGTGCACAGCTTGAACAAACACTCACACACAGACAGACAGACAGACAGACACACACACTCTCCGTCTCTCACACACAGACACACATACACAGCAGAACTGTCATTGACAGCAGAACTGTCATTGAGAAGGCCTCCCTCCAGAGTTTCTGAAAATGTCCTCCCTGCGGCAATCTTTTGCTCTGTCTCCACAATGGGTATTGGTGGTAGGCCTTGGTGCGGCCCACGGGGCGCAGCGGCTTCGGTATCGCTTCTCGGCCTTTTGGCTAAGATCAAGTGTAGTATCTGTTCTTATCAGTTTAATATCTGATACGTCCCCTATTTGGGGACCATATATTAAATGGATTTTTGGAACAGGGAGATGGAAGAAGAGCTTGCTCTGTCCACTCCACGCATTGACCCGTTATTGCAGTATCTCCGGGACCAGTGCACTCCTTCTCTGATCCAGTTTCTAAAAACAGATTGAATTGAAATCAGCGCGAGTTGTCTTTTAACCCTTTATGGGAATTGATTTCAGGGTCAAAGAAGCACTTTTCTCAGGCCAAGTGTAGCATTTTGTTTGATTTCTCCTGGCCAATTGCAACATTTTCTGCGCCTTGCCTGGCCTTGCTTTCACCTATGTCTGTCAAACATTGCATTGCATTCAATATGCAATCAATCAATCAATCAATCAATCAATCAATCAATTTGTCTTTACTGGTTGCTGCAACAGGTGTGTTAAGATTTAGGCCTTTCTTACAGTGTTGCAAATATACTGTGTCGGCTACCAAACTAGGCCCCTGCTGTCTGTCAGCACTTGCTATTTAAATTGAAGCATTCAATGAGTAGTTCTGCCATACATACTGCATTTCTGACCGCAGGAATTCTTTTTTGAAACATTGTCTCCCTCTTGTGGACCACCGGTTTTTCAATGCGTTGTATTATATGCATTTTTAAAAGAAAAAAAGTAAGTAAAAATGGTGCCTGTGCTGATCTTGAATAGGCTTGTCTTGTCCATCTACACCTGTGTGTGTGTGAGCATTCTAATGCTTTTCACCAACCAGGTGCGCTGCCTGCAGTAGATAGAATCTTAGCACGGAACATTCATGTGCTGTCACAATGGGGCTGGCTGGAGGGTGTGGTCAAAGTAGGCGGAGTTATGCAGATTCAAAACGCGTCGTGCACAGCTTGAACAAACACTCACACACAGACAGACAGACAGACAGACACACACACTCTCCGTCTCTCACACACAGACACACATACACAGCAGAACTGTCATTGACAGCAGAACTGTCATTGAGAAGGCCTCCCTCCAGAGTTTCTGAAAATGTCCTCCCTGCGGCAATCTTTTGCTCTGTCTCCACAATGGGTATTGGTGGTAGGCCTTGGTGCGGCCCACGGGGCGCAGCGGCTTCGGTATCGCTTCTCGGCCTTTTGGCTAAGATCAAGTGTAGTATCTTTTGAAAAGGTGGCCTGACCCCACCACCCTAGTAAATTGATACATTAATACACACTGGGATAGTGCACTTGCTAGTACGCCAGGTGGCTCGTATAGTCATCTGGTGGAAAGCATGGCCCCCAGGATCGAAGTCATTGGGCTGAGTAAGTGTGAGGGCTTATGGTGCAATGTGCCCCAGGAGTGGTGACCCTGGTGGGAGTCTGAGCTTGCTTGGAGTGGAACCCGGGGAAGTCTTAGATTCCGTAGCACGCCGCACCTAGCCTTTCATACTTTCTTTAGCAACCCCTCCTATTCCTGGCCTTCTGGCCAGAATGGGAAATTTTTACAAACCCGGTCGAAGGTCCGGTCAGCTTTGGGCTGAGAAACCAACACGAAACAGGGCTCCTAGCTCCACCAGAGTGGCAGTCTGGTTGGGCGCTGGGAGCACGACAATGGCTCTCCCCCGGCTTCGGCTAGGGAGGGCATCGAAGATCCCTGACCCTCGCTGGGCCTTCTGGCTCGGAGGGACGGGGATGATTTATTGGGGACCCTCTCCTCCGGGAAGGATCCACATGAATCCTCGCCTTGTGCTCTGTTTTTGTGTGACTTCGGTCACATTTTTCAGAGCCTTGGAAAGATGCTTCACAATAAAAAAAATCTGTTCTTATCAGTTTAATATCTGATACGTCCCCTATTTGGGGACCATATATTAAATGGATTTTTGGAACAGGGAGATGGAAGAAGAGCTTGCTCTGTCCACTCCACGCATTGACCCGTTATTGCAGTATCTCCGGGACCAGTGCACTCCTTCTCTGATCCAGTTTCTAAAAACAGATTGAATTGAAATCAGCGCGAGTTGTCTTTTAACCCTTTATGGGAATTGATTTCAGGGTCAAAGAAGCACTTTTCTCAGGCCAAGTGTAGCATTTTGTTTGATTTCTCCTGGCCAATTGCAACATTTTCTGCGCCTTGCCTGGCCTTGCTTTCACCTATGTCTGTCAAACATTGCATTGCATTCAATATGCAATCAATCAATCAATCAATCAATCAATCAATTTGTCTTTACTGGTTGCTGCAACAGGTGTGTTAAGATTTAGGCCTTTCTTACAGTGTTGCAAATATACTGTGTCGGCTACCAAACTAGGCCCCTGCTGTCTGTCAGCACTTGCTATTTAAATTGAAGCATTCAATGAGTAGTTCTGCCATACATACTGCATTTCTGACCGCAGGAATTCTTTTTTGAAACATTGTCTCCCTCTTGTGGACCACCGGTTTTTCAATGCGTTGTATTATATGCATTTTTAAAAGAAAAAAAGTAAGTAAAAATGGTGCCTGTGCTGATCTTGAATAGGCTTGTCTTGTCCATCTACACCTGTGTGTGTGTGAGCATTCTAATGCTTTTCACCAACCAGGTGCGCTGCCTGCAGTAGATAGAATCTTAGCACGGAACATTCATGTGCTGTCACAATGGGGCTGGCTGGAGGGTGTGGTCAAAGTAGGCGGAGTTATGCAGATTCAAAACGCGTCGTGCACAGCTTGAACAAACACTCACACACAGACAGACAGACAGACAGACACACACACTCTCCGTCTCTCACACACAGACACACATACACAGCAGAACTGTCATTGACAGCAGAACTGTCATTGAGAAGGCCTCCCTCCAGAGTTTCTGAAAATGTCCTCCCTGCGGCAATCTTTTGCTCTGTCTCCACAATGGGTATTGGTGGTAGGCCTTGGTGCGGCCCACGGGGCGCAGCGGCTTCGGTATCGCTTCTCGGCCTTTTGGCTAAGATCAAGTGTAGTATCTGTTCTTATCAGTTTAATATCTGATACGTCCCCTATTTGGGGACCATATATTAAATGGATTTTTGGAACAGGGAGATGGAAGAAGAGCTTGCTCTGTCCACTCCACGCATTGACCCGTTATTGCAGTATCTCCGGGACCAGTGCACTCCTTCTCTGATCCAGTTTCTAAAAACAGATTGAATTGAAATCAGCGCGAGTTGTCTTTTAACCCTTTATGGGAATTGATTTCAGGGTCAAAGAAGCACTTTTCTCAGGCCAAGTGTAGCATTTTGTTTGATTTCTCCTGGCCAATTGCAACATTTTCTGCGCCTTGCCTGGCCTTGCTTTCACCTATGTCTGTCAAACATTGCATTGCATTCAATATGCAATCAATCAATCAATCAATCAATCAATCAATCAATTTGTCTTTACTGGTTGCTGCAACAGGTGTGTTAAGATTTAGGCCTTTCTTACAGTGTTGCAAATATACTGTGTCGGCTACCAAACTAGGCCCCTGCTGTCTGTCAGCACTTGCTATTTAAATTGAAGCATTCAATGAGTAGTTCTGCCATACATACTGCATTTCTGACCGCAGGAATTCTTTTTTGAAACATTGTCTCCCTCTTGTGGACCACCGGTTTTTCAATGCGTTGTATTATATGCATTTTTAAAAGAAAAAAAGTAAGTAAAAATGGTGCCTGTGCTGATCTTGAATAGGCTTGTCTTGTCCATCTACACCTGTGTGTGTGTGAGCATTCTAATGCTTTTCACCAACCAGGTGCGCTGCCTGCAGTAGATAGAATCTTAGCACGGAACATTCATGTGCTGTCACAATGGGGCTGGCTGGAGGGTGTGGTCAAAGTAGGCGGAGTTATGCAGATTCAAAACGCGTCGTGCACAGCTTGAACAAACACTCACACACAGACAGACAGACAGACAGACACACACACTCTCCGTCTCTCACACACAGACACACATACACAGCAGAACTGTCATTGACAGCAGAACTGTCATTGAGAAGGCCTCCCTCCAGAGTTTCTGAAAATGTCCTCCCTGCGGCAATCTTTTGCTCTGTCTCCACAATGGGTATTGGTGGTAGGCCTTGGTGCGGCCCACGGGGCGCAGCGGCTTCGGTATCGCTTCTCGGCCTTTTGGCTAAGATCAAGTGTAGTATCTGTTCTTATCAGTTTAATATCTGATACGTCCCCTATTTGGGGACCATATATTAAATGGATTTTTGGAACAGGGAGATGGAAGAAGAGCTTGCTCTGTCCACTCCACGCATTGACCCGTTATTGCAGTATCTCCGGGACCAGTGCACTCCTTCTCTGATCCAGTTTCTAAAAACAGATTGAATTGAAATCAGCGCGAGTTGTCTTTTAACCCTTTATGGGAATTGATTTCAGGGTCAAAGAAGCACTTTTCTCAGGCCAAGTGTAGCATTTTGTTTGATTTCTCCTGGCCAATTGCAACATTTTCTGCGCCTTGCCTGGCCTTGCTTTCACCTATGTCTGTCAAACATTGCATTGCATTCAATATGCAATCAATCAATCAATCAATCAATCAATCAATCAATTTGTCTTTACTGGTTGCTGCAACAGGTGTGTTAAGATTTAGGCCTTTCTTACAGTGTTGCAAATATACTGTGTCGGCTACCAAACTAGGCCCCTGCTGTCTGTCAGCACTTGCTATTTAAATTGAAGCATTCAATGAGTAGTTCTGCCATACATACTGCATTTCTGACCGCAGGAATTCTTTTTTGAAACATTGTCTCCCTCTTGTGGACCACCGGTTTTTCAATGCGTTGTATTATATGCATTTTTAAAAGAAAAAAAGTAAGTAAAAATGGTGCCTGTGCTGATCTTGAATAGGCTTGTCTTGTCCATCTACACCTGTGTGTGTGTGAGCATTCTAATGCTTTTCACCAACCAGGTGCGCTGCCTGCAGTAGATAGAATCTTAGCACGGAACATTCATGTGCTGTCACAATGGGGCTGGCTGGAGGGTGTGGTCAAAGTAGGCGGAGTTATGCAGATTCAAAACGCGTCGTGCACAGCTTGAACAAACACTCACACACAGACAGACAGACAGACAGACACACACACTCTCCGTCTCTCACACACAGACACACATACACAGCAGAACTGTCATTGACAGCAGAACTGTCATTGAGAAGGCCTCCCTCCAGAGTTTCTGAAAATGTCCTCCCTGCGGCAATCTTTTGCTCTGTCTCCACAATGGGTATTGGTGGTAGGCCTTGGTGCGGCCCACGGGGCGCAGCGGCTTCGGTATCGCTTCTCGGCCTTTTGGCTAAGATCAAGTGTAGTATCTGTTCTTATCAGTTTAATATCTGATACGTCCCCTATTTGGGGACCATATATTAAATGGATTTTTGGAACAGGGAGATGGAAGAAGAGCTTGCTCTGTCCACTCCACGCATTGACCCGTTATTGCAGTATCTCCGGGACCAGTGCACTCCTTCTCTGATCCAGTTTCTAAAAACAGATTGAATTGAAATCAGCGCGAGTTGTCTTTTAACCCTTTATGGGAATTGATTTCAGGGTCAAAGAAGCACTTTTCTCAGGCCAAGTGTAGCATTTTGTTTGATTTCTCCTGGCCAATTGCAACATTTTCTGCGCCTTGCCTGGCCTTGCTTTCACCTATGTCTGTCAAACATTGCATTGCATTCAATATGCAATCAATCAATCAATCAATCAATCAATCAATCAATTTGTCTTTACTGGTTGCTGCAACAGGTGTGTTAAGATTTAGGCCTTTCTTACAGTGTTGCAAATATACTGTGTCGGCTACCAAACTAGGCCCCTGCTGTCTGTCAGCACTTGCTATTTAAATTGAAGCATTCAATGAGTAGTTCTGCCATACATACTGCATTTCTGACCGCAGGAATTCTTTTTTGAAACATTGTCTCCCTCTTGTGGACCACCGGTTTTTCAATGCGTTGTATTATATGCATTTTTAAAAGAAAAAAAGTAAGTAAAAATGGTGCCTGTGCTGATCTTGAATAGGCTTGTCTTGTCCATCTACACCTGTGTGTGTGTGAGCATTCTAATGCTTTTCACCAACCAGGTGCGCTGCCTGCAGTAGATAGAATCTTAGCACGGAACATTCATGTGCTGTCACAATGGGGCTGGCTGGAGGGTGTGGTCAAAGTAGGCGGAGTTATGCAGATTCAAAACGCGTCGTGCACAGCTTGAACAAACACTCACACACAGACAGACAGACAGACAGACACACACACTCTCCGTCTCTCACACACAGACACACATACACAGCAGAACTGTCATTGACAGCAGAACTGTCATTGAGAAGGCCTCCCTCCAGAGTTTCTGAAAATGTCCTCCCTGCGGCAATCTTTTGCTCTGTCTCCACAATGGGTATTGGTGGTAGGCCTTGGTGCGGCCCACGGGGCGCAGCGGCTTCGGTATCGCTTCTCGGCCTTTTGGCTAAGATCAAGTGTAGTATCTGTTCTTATCAGTTTAATATCTGATACGTCCCCTATTTGGGGACCATATATTAAATGGATTTTTGGAACAGGGAGATGGAAGAAGAGCTTGCTCTGTCCACTCCACGCATTGACCCGTTATTGCAGTATCTCCGGGACCAGTGCACTCCTTCTCTGATCCAGTTTCTAAAAACAGATTGAATTGAAATCAGCGCGAGTTGTCTTTTAACCCTTTATGGGAATTGATTTCAGGGTCAAAGAAGCACTTTTCTCAGGCCAAGTGTAGCATTTTGTTTGATTTCTCCTGGCCAATTGCAACATTTTCTGCGCCTTGCCTGGCCTTGCTTTCACCTATGTCTGTCAAACATTGCATTGCATTCAATATGCAATCAATCAATCAATCAATCAATCAATCAATCAATTTGTCTTTACTGGTTGCTGCAACAGGTGTGTTAAGATTTAGGCCTTTCTTACAGTGTTGCAAATATACTGTGTCGGCTACCAAACTAGGCCCCTGCTGTCTGTCAGCACTTGCTATTTAAATTGAAGCATTCAATGAGTAGTTCTGCCATACATACTGCATTTCTGACCGCAGGAATTCTTTTTTGAAACATTGTCTCCCTCTTGTGGACCACCGGTTTTTCAATGCGTTGTATTATATGCATTTTTAAAAGAAAAAAAGTAAGTAAAAATGGTGCCTGTGCTGATCTTGAATAGGCTTGTCTTGTCCATCTACACCTGTGTGTGTGTGAGCATTCTAATGCTTTTCACCAACCAGGTGCGCTGCCTGCAGTAGATAGAATCTTAGCACGGAACATTCATGTGCTGTCACAATGGGGCTGGCTGGAGGGTGTGGTCAAAGTAGGCGGAGTTATGCAGATTCAAAACGCGTCGTGCACAGCTTGAACAAACACTCACACACAGACAGACAGACAGACAGACACACACACTCTCCGTCTCTCACACACAGACACACATACACAGCAGAACTGTCATTGACAGCAGAACTGTCATTGAGAAGGCCTCCCTCCAGAGTTTCTGAAAATGTCCTCCCTGCGGCAATCTTTTGCTCTGTCTCCACAATGGGTATTGGTGGTAGGCCTTGGTGCGGCCCACGGGGCGCAGCGGCTTCGGTATCGCTTCTCGGCCTTTTGGCTAAGATCAAGTGTAGTATCTGTTCTTATCAGTTTAATATCTGATACGTCCCCTATTTGGGGACCATATATTAAATGGATTTTTGGAACAGGGAGATGGAAGAAGAGCTTGCTCTGTCCACTCCACGCATTGACCCGTTATTGCAGTATCTCCGGGACCAGTGCACTCCTTCTCTGATCCAGTTTCTAAAAACAGATTGAATTGAAATCAGCGCGAGTTGTCTTTTAACCCTTTATGGGAATTGATTTCAGGGTCAAAGAAGCACTTTTCTCAGGCCAAGTGTAGCATTTTGTTTGATTTCTCCTGGCCAATTGCAACATTTTCTGCGCCTTGCCTGGCCTTGCTTTCACCTATGTCTGTCAAACATTGCATTGCATTCAATATGCAATCAATCAATCAATCAATCAATCAATCAATTTGTCTTTACTGGTTGCTGCAACAGGTGTGTTAAGATTTAGGCCTTTCTTACAGTGTTGCAAATATACTGTGTCGGCTACCAAACTAGGCCCCTGCTGTCTGTCAGCACTTGCTATTTAAATTGAAGCATTCAATGAGTAGTTCTGCCATACATACTGCATTTCTGACCGCAGGAATTCTTTTTTGAAACATTGTCTCCCTCTTGTGGACCACCGGTTTTTCAATGCGTTGTATTATATGCATTTTTAAAAGAAAAAAAGTAAGTAAAAATGGTGCCTGTGCTGATCTTGAATAGGCTTGTCTTGTCCATCTACACCTGTGTGTGTGTGAGCATTCTAATGCTTTTCACCAACCAGGTGCGCTGCCTGCAGTAGATAGAATCTTAGCACGGAACATTCATGTGCTGTCACAATGGGGCTGGCTGGAGGGTGTGGTCAAAGTAGGCGGAGTTATGCAGATTCAAAACGCGTCGTGCACAGCTTGAACAAACACTCACACACAGACAGACAGACAGACAGACACACACACTCTCCGTCTCTCACACACAGACACACATACACAGCAGAACTGTCATTGACAGCAGAACTGTCATTGAGAAGGCCTCCCTCCAGAGTTTCTGAAAATGTCCTCCCTGCGGCAATCTTTTGCTCTGTCTCCACAATGGGTATTGGTGGTAGGCCTTGGTGCGGCCCACGGGGCGCAGCGGCTTCGGTATCGCTTCTCGGCCTTTTGGCTAAGATCAAGTGTAGTATCTGTTCTTATCAGTTTAATATCTGATACGTCCCCTATTTGGGGACCATATATTAAATGGATTTTTGGAACAGGGAGATGGAAGAAGAGCTTGCTCTGTCCACTCCACGCATTGACCCGTTATTGCAGTATCTCCGGGACCAGTGCACTCCTTCTCTGATCCAGTTTCTAAAAACAGATTGAATTGAAATCAGCGCGAGTTGTCTTTTAACCCTTTATGGGAATTGATTTCAGGGTCAAAGAAGCACTTTTCTCAGGCCAAGTGTAGCATTTTGTTTGATTTCTCCTGGCCAATTGCAACATTTTCTGCGCCTTGCCTGGCCTTGCTTTCACCTATGTCTGTCAAACATTGCATTGCATTCAATATGCAATCAATCAATCAATCAATCAATCAATCAATCAATTTGTCTTTACTGGTTGCTGCAACAGGTGTGTTAAGATTTAGGCCTTTCTTACAGTGTTGCAAATATACTGTGTCGGCTACCAAACTAGGCCCCTGCTGTCTGTCAGCACTTGCTATTTAAATTGAAGCATTCAATGAGTAGTTCTGCCATACATACTGCATTTCTGACCGCAGGAATTCTTTTTTGAAACATTGTCTCCCTCTTGTGGACCACCGGTTTTTCAATGCGTTGTATTATATGCATTTTTAAAAGAAAAAAAGTAAGTAAAAATGGTGCCTGTGCTGATCTTGAATAGGCTTGTCTTGTCCATCTACACCTGTGTGTGTGTGAGCATTCTAATGCTTTTCACCAACCAGGTGCGCTGCCTGCAGTAGATAGAATCTTAGCACGGAACATTCATGTGCTGTCACAATGGGGCTGGCTGGAGGGTGTGGTCAAAGTAGGCGGAGTTATGCAGATTCAAAACGCGTCGTGCACAGCTTGAACAAACACTCACACACAGACAGACAGACAGACAGACACACACACTCTCCGTCTCTCACACACAGACACACATACACAGCAGAACTGTCATTGACAGCAGAACTGTCATTGAGAAGGCCTCCCTCCAGAGTTTCTGAAAATGTCCTCCCTGCGGCAATCTTTTGCTCTGTCTCCACAATGGGTATTGGTGGTAGGCCTTGGTGCGGCCCACGGGGCGCAGCGGCTTCGGTATCGCTTCTCGGCCTTTTGGCTAAGATCAAGTGTAGTATCTGTTCTTATCAGTTTAATATCTGATACGTCCCCTATTTGGGGACCATATATTAAATGGATTTTTGGAACAGGGAGATGGAAGAAGAGCTTGCTCTGTCCACTCCACGCATTGACCCGTTATTGCAGTATCTCCGGGACCAGTGCACTCCTTCTCTGATCCAGTTTCTAAAAACAGATTGAATTGAAATCAGCGCGAGTTGTCTTTTAACCCTTTATGGGAATTGATTTCAGGGTCAAAGAAGCACTTTTCTCAGGCCAAGTGTAGCATTTTGTTTGATTTCTCCTGGCCAATTGCAACATTTTCTGCGCCTTGCCTGGCCTTGCTTTCACCTATGTCTGTCAAACATTGCATTGCATTCAATATGCAATCAATCAATCAATCAATCAATCAATCAATCAATTTGTCTTTACTGGTTGCTGCAACAGGTGTGTTAAGATTTAGGCCTTTCTTACAGTGTTGCAAATATACTGTGTCGGCTACCAAACTAGGCCCCTGCTGTCTGTCAGCACTTGCTATTTAAATTGAAGCATTCAATGAGTAGTTCTGCCATACATACTGCATTTCTGACCGCAGGAATTCTTTTTTGAAACATTGTCTCCCTCTTGTGGACCACCGGTTTTTCAATGCGTTGTATTATATGCATTTTTAAAAGAAAAAAAGTAAGTAAAAATGGTGCCTGTGCTGATCTTGAATAGGCTTGTCTTGTCCATCTACACCTGTGTGTGTGTGAGCATTCTAATGCTTTTCACCAACCAGGTGCGCTGCCTGCAGTAGATAGAATCTTAGCACGGAACATTCATGTGCTGTCACAATGGGGCTGGCTGGAGGGTGTGGTCAAAGTAGGCGGAGTTATGCAGATTCAAAACGCGTCGTGCACAGCTTGAACAAACACTCACACACAGACAGACAGACAGACAGACACACACACTCTCCGTCTCTCACACACAGACACACATACACAGCAGAACTGTCATTGACAGCAGAACTGTCATTGAGAAGGCCTCCCTCCAGAGTTTCTGAAAATGTCCTCCCTGCGGCAATCTTTTGCTCTGTCTCCACAATGGGTATTGGTGGTAGGCCTTGGTGCGGCCCACGGGGCGCAGCGGCTTCGGTATCGCTTCTCGGCCTTTTGGCTAAGATCAAGTGTAGTATCTGTTCTTATCAGTTTAATATCTGATACGTCCCCTATTTGGGGACCATATATTAAATGGATTTTTGGAACAGGGAGATGGAAGAAGAGCTTGCTCTGTCCACTCCACGCATTGACCCGTTATTGCAGTATCTCCGGGACCAGTGCACTCCTTCTCTGATCCAGTTTCTAAAAACAGATTGAATTGAAATCAGCGCGAGTTGTCTTTTAACCCTTTATGGGAATTGATTTCAGGGTCAAAGAAGCACTTTTCTCAGGCCAAGTGTAGCATTTTGTTTGATTTCTCCTGGCCAATTGCAACATTTTCTGCGCCTTGCCTGGCCTTGCTTTCACCTATGTCTGTCAAACATTGCATTGCATTCAATATGCAATCAATCAATCAATCAATCAATCAATCAATCAATTTGTCTTTACTGGTTGCTGCAACAGGTGTGTTAAGATTTAGGCCTTTCTTACAGTGTTGCAAATATACTGTGTCGGCTACCAAACTAGGCCCCTGCTGTCTGTCAGCACTTGCTATTTAAATTGAAGCATTCAATGAGTAGTTCTGCCATACATACTGCATTTCTGACCGCAGGAATTCTTTTTTGAAACATTGTCTCCCTCTTGTGGACCACCGGTTTTTCAATGCGTTGTATTATATGCATTTTTAAAAGAAAAAAAGTAAGTAAAAATGGTGCCTGTGCTGATCTTGAATAGGCTTGTCTTGTCCATCTACACCTGTGTGTGTGTGAGCATTCTAATGCTTTTCACCAACCAGGTGCGCTGCCTGCAGTAGATAGAATCTTAGCACGGAACATTCATGTGCTGTCACAATGGGGCTGGCTGGAGGGTGTGGTCAAAGTAGGCGGAGTTATGCAGATTCAAAACGCGTCGTGCACAGCTTGAACAAACACTCACACACAGACAGACAGACAGACAGACACACACACTCTCCGTCTCTCACACACAGACACACATACACAGCAGAACTGTCATTGACAGCAGAACTGTCATTGAGAAGGCCTCCCTCCAGAGTTTCTGAAAATGTCCTCCCTGCGGCAATCTTTTGCTCTGTCTCCACAATGGGTATTGGTGGTAGGCCTTGGTGCGGCCCACGGGGCGCAGCGGCTTCGGTATCGCTTCTCGGCCTTTTGGCTAAGATCAAGTGTAGTATCTGTTCTTATCAGTTTAATATCTGATACGTCCCCTATTTGGGGACCATATATTAAATGGATTTTTGGAACAGGGAGATGGAAGAAGAGCTTGCTCTGTCCACTCCACGCATTGACCCGTTATTGCAGTATCTCCGGGACCAGTGCACTCCTTCTCTGATCCAGTTTCTAAAAACAGATTGAATTGAAATCAGCGCGAGTTGTCTTTTAACCCTTTATGGGAATTGATTTCAGGGTCAAAGAAGCACTTTTCTCAGGCCAAGTGTAGCATTTTGTTTGATTTCTCCTGGCCAATTGCAACATTTTCTGCGCCTTGCCTGGCCTTGCTTTCACCTATGTCTGTCAAACATTGCATTGCATTCAATATGCAATCAATCAATCAATCAATCAATCAATCAATCAATTTGTCTTTACTGGTTGCTGCAACAGGTGTGTTAAGATTTAGGCCTTTCTTACAGTGTTGCAAATATACTGTGTCGGCTACCAAACTAGGCCCCTGCTGTCTGTCAGCACTTGCTATTTAAATTGAAGCATTCAATGAGTAGTTCTGCCATACATACTGCATTTCTGACCGCAGGAATTCTTTTTTGAAACATTGTCTCCCTCTTGTGGACCACCGGTTTTTCAATGCGTTGTATTATATGCATTTTTAAAAGAAAAAAAGTAAGTAAAAATGGTGCCTGTGCTGATCTTGAATAGGCTTGTCTTGTCCATCTACACCTGTGTGTGTGTGAGCATTCTAATGCTTTTCACCAACCAGGTGCGCTGCCTGCAGTAGATAGAATCTTAGCACGGAACATTCATGTGCTGTCACAATGGGGCTGGCTGGAGGGTGTGGTCAAAGTAGGCGGAGTTATGCAGATTCAAAACGCGTCGTGCACAGCTTGAACAAACACTCACACACAGACAGACAGACAGACAGACACACACACTCTCCGTCTCTCACACACAGACACACATACACAGCAGAACTGTCATTGACAGCAGAACTGTCATTGAGAAGGCCTCCCTCCAGAGTTTCTGAAAATGTCCTCCCTGCGGCAATCTTTTGCTCTGTCTCCACAATGGGTATTGGTGGTAGGCCTTGGTGCGGCCCACGGGGCGCAGCGGCTTCGGTATCGCTTCTCGGCCTTTTGGCTAAGATCAAGTGTAGTATCTGTTCTTATCAGTTTAATATCTGATACGTCCCCTATTTGGGGACCATATATTAAATGGATTTTTGGAACAGGGAGATGGAAGAAGAGCTTGCTCTGTCCACTCCACGCATTGACCCGTTATTGCAGTATCTCCGGGACCAGTGCACTCCTTCTCTGATCCAGTTTCTAAAAACAGATTGAATTGAAATCAGCGCGAGTTGTCTTTTAACCCTTTATGGGAATTGATTTCAGGGTCAAAGAAGCACTTTTCTCAGGCCAAGTGTAGCATTTTGTTTGATTTCTCCTGGCCAATTGCAACATTTTCTGCGCCTTGCCTGGCCTTGCTTTCACCTATGTCTGTCAAACATTGCATTGCATTCAATATGCAATCAATCAATCAATCAATCAATCAATCAATCAATTTGTCTTTACTGGTTGCTGCAACAGGTGTGTTAAGATTTAGGCCTTTCTTACAGTGTTGCAAATATACTGTGTCGGCTACCAAACTAGGCCCCTGCTGTCTGTCAGCACTTGCTATTTAAATTGAAGCATTCAATGAGTAGTTCTGCCATACATACTGCATTTCTGACCGCAGGAATTCTTTTTTGAAACATTGTCTCCCTCTTGTGGACCACCGGTTTTTCAATGCGTTGTATTATATGCATTTTTAAAAGAAAAAAAGTAAGTAAAAATGGTGCCTGTGCTGATCTTGAATAGGCTTGTCTTGTCCATCTACACCTGTGTGTGTGTGAGCATTCTAATGCTTTTCACCAACCAGGTGCGCTGCCTGCAGTAGATAGAATCTTAGCACGGAACATTCATGTGCTGTCACAATGGGGCTGGCTGGAGGGTGTGGTCAAAGTAGGCGGAGTTATGCAGATTCAAAACGCGTCGTGCACAGCTTGAACAAACACTCACACACAGACAGACAGACAGACAGACACACACACTCTCCGTCTCTCACACACAGACACACATACACAGCAGAACTGTCATTGACAGCAGAACTGTCATTGAGAAGGCCTCCCTCCAGAGTTTCTGAAAATGTCCTCCCTGCGGCAATCTTTTGCTCTGTCTCCACAATGGGTATTGGTGGTAGGCCTTGGTGCGGCCCACGGGGCGCAGCGGCTTCGGTATCGCTTCTCGGCCTTTTGGCTAAGATCAAGTGTAGTATCTGTTCTTATCAGTTTAATATCTGATACGTCCCCTATTTGGGGACCATATATTAAATGGATTTTTGGAACAGGGAGATGGAAGAAGAGCTTGCTCTGTCCACTCCACGCATTGACCCGTTATTGCAGTATCTCCGGGACCAGTGCACTCCTTCTCTGATCCAGTTTCTAAAAACAGATTGAATTGAAATCAGCGCGAGTTGTCTTTTAACCCTTTATGGGAATTGATTTCAGGGTCAAAGAAGCACTTTTCTCAGGCCAAGTGTAGCATTTTGTTTGATTTCTCCTGGCCAATTGCAACATTTTCTGCGCCTTGCCTGGCCTTGCTTTCACCTATGTCTGTCAAACATTGCATTGCATTCAATATGCAATCAATCAATCAATCAATCAATCAATCAATCAATTTGTCTTTACTGGTTGCTGCAACAGGTGTGTTAAGATTTAGGCCTTTCTTACAGTGTTGCAAATATACTGTGTCGGCTACCAAACTAGGCCCCTGCTGTCTGTCAGCACTTGCTATTTAAATTGAAGCATTCAATGAGTAGTTCTGCCATACATACTGCATTTCTGACCGCAGGAATTCTTTTTTGAAACATTGTCTCCCTCTTGTGGACCACCGGTTTTTCAATGCGTTGTATTATATGCATTTTTAAAAGAAAAAAAGTAAGTAAAAATGGTGCCTGTGCTGATCTTGAATAGGCTTGTCTTGTCCATCTACACCTGTGTGTGTGTGAGCATTCTAATGCTTTTCACCAACCAGGTGCGCTGCCTGCAGTAGATAGAATCTTAGCACGGAACATTCATGTGCTGTCACAATGGGGCTGGCTGGAGGGTGTGGTCAAAGTAGGCGGAGTTATGCAGATTCAAAACGCGTCGTGCACAGCTTGAACAAACACTCACACACAGACAGACAGACAGACAGACACACACACTCTCCGTCTCTCACACACAGACACACATACACAGCAGAACTGTCATTGACAGCAGAACTGTCATTGAGAAGGCCTCCCTCCAGAGTTTCTGAAAATGTCCTCCCTGCGGCAATCTTTTGCTCTGTCTCCACAATGGGTATTGGTGGTAGGCCTTGGTGCGGCCCACGGGGCGCAGCGGCTTCGGTATCGCTTCTCGGCCTTTTGGCTAAGATCAAGTGTAGTATCTGTTCTTATCAGTTTAATATCTGATACGTCCCCTATTTGGGGACCATATATTAAATGGATTTTTGGAACAGGGAGATGGAAGAAGAGCTTGCTCTGTCCACTCCACGCATTGACCCGTTATTGCAGTATCTCCGGGACCAGTGCACTCCTTCTCTGATCCAGTTTCTAAAAACAGATTGAATTGAAATCAGCGCGAGTTGTCTTTTAACCCTTTATGGGAATTGATTTCAGGGTCAAAGAAGCACTTTTCTCAGGCCAAGTGTAGCATTTTGTTTGATTTCTCCTGGCCAATTGCAACATTTTCTGCGCCTTGCCTGGCCTTGCTTTCACCTATGTCTGTCAAACATTGCATTGCATTCAATATGCAATCAATCAATCAATCAATCAATCAATCAATCAATTTGTCTTTACTGGTTGCTGCAACAGGTGTGTTAAGATTTAGGCCTTTCTTACAGTGTTGCAAATATACTGTGTCGGCTACCAAACTAGGCCCCTGCTGTCTGTCAGCACTTGCTATTTAAATTGAAGCATTCAATGAGTAGTTCTGCCATACATACTGCATTTCTGACCGCAGGAATTCTTTTTTGAAACATTGTCTCCCTCTTGTGGACCACCGGTTTTTCAATGCGTTGTATTATATGCATTTTTAAAAGAAAAAAAGTAAGTAAAAATGGTGCCTGTGCTGATCTTGAATAGGCTTGTCTTGTCCATCTACACCTGTGTGTGTGTGAGCATTCTAATGCTTTTCACCAACCAGGTGCGCTGCCTGCAGTAGATAGAATCTTAGCACGGAACATTCATGTGCTGTCACAATGGGGCTGGCTGGAGGGTGTGGTCAAAGTAGGCGGAGTTATGCAGATTCAAAACGCGTCGTGCACAGCTTGAACAAACACTCACACACAGACAGACAGACAGACAGACACACACACTCTCCGTCTCTCACACACAGACACACATACACAGCAGAACTGTCATTGACAGCAGAACTGTCATTGAGAAGGCCTCCCTCCAGAGTTTCTGAAAATGTCCTCCCTGCGGCAATCTTTTGCTCTGTCTCCACAATGGGTATTGGTGGTAGGCCTTGGTGCGGCCCACGGGGCGCAGCGGCTTCGGTATCGCTTCTCGGCCTTTTGGCTAAGATCAAGTGTAGTATCTGTTCTTATCAGTTTAATATCTGATACGTCC
This sequence comes from Ranitomeya variabilis, assembly GCF_051348905.1. Classification (NCBI taxonomy): domain Eukaryota; kingdom Metazoa; phylum Chordata; class Amphibia; order Anura; family Dendrobatidae; genus Ranitomeya; species Ranitomeya variabilis. The sequence goes on along the minus strand of NC_135235.1, from coordinate 606,971,143 downwards.
CCTATTTGGGGACCATATATTAAATGGATTTTTGGAACAGGGAGATGGAAGAAGAGCTTGCTCTGTCCACTCCACGCATTGACCCGTTATTGCAGTATCTCCGGGACCAGTGCACTCCTTCTCTGATCCAGTTTCTAAAAACAGATTGAATTGAAATCAGCGCGAGTTGTCTTTTAACCCTTTATGGGAATTGATTTCAGGGTCAAAGAAGCACTTTTCTCAGGCCAAGTGTAGCATTTTGTTTGATTTCTCCTGGCCAATTGCAACATTTTCTGCGCCTTGCCTGGCCTTGCTTTCACCTATGTCTGTCAAACATTGCATTGCATTCAATATGCAATCAATCAATCAATCAATCAATCAATCAATCAATTTGTCTTTACTGGTTGCTGCAACAGGTGTGTTAAGATTTAGGCCTTTCTTACAGTGTTGCAAATATACTGTGTCGGCTACCAAACTAGGCCCCTGCTGTCTGTCAGCACTTGCTATTTAAATTGAAGCATTCAATGAGTAGTTCTGCCATACATACTGCATTTCTGACCGCAGGAATTCTTTTTTGAAACATTGTCTCCCTCTTGTGGACCACCGGTTTTTCAATGCGTTGTATTATATGCATTTTTAAAAGAAAAAAAGTAAGTAAAAATGGTGCCTGTGCTGATCTTGAATAGGCTTGTCTTGTCCATCTACACCTGTGTGTGTGTGAGCATTCTAATGCTTTTCACCAACCAGGTGCGCTGCCTGCAGTAGATAGAATCTTAGCACGGAACATTCATGTGCTGTCACAATGGGGCTGGCTGGAGGGTGTGGTCAAAGTAGGCGGAGTTATGCAGATTCAAAACGCGTCGTGCACAGCTTGAACAAACACTCACACACAGACAGACAGACAGACAGACACACACACTCTCCGTCTCTCACACACAGACACACATACACAGCAGAACTGTCATTGACAGCAGAACTGTCATTGAGAAGGCCTCCCTCCAGAGTTTCTGAAAATGTCCTCCCTGCGGCAATCTTTTGCTCTGTCTCCACAATGGGTATTGGTGGTAGGCCTTGGTGCGGCCCACGGGGCGCAGCGGCTTCAGTATCGCTTCTCGGCCTCATGGCTGCGATCAATCAGTCTAACTGAGAGATTGTAGTCAGGTCGGGTGCTTTCGGTACCCTCTCTCTCGGCCTGGGGGGATCGCTCCTCTTCGGAGGGGCTTCACCCCCCTGCTGCTATAGGGAGAGAGGATTAGTCCGGAGCAACGAGTTGCGATCGCCTTAAGAGGGCGCTAGCCTTTTTTTGTGTGTTTACAGCTGGAGTTCTTTTTCGGAAGGATGCCGGCTGCACTTACCTTTGCATCGGGAGAACCCCGGATGAGGAACACGGTCCGTATCGAGGTCTTGGAGAGATACAGGAAGGAGAAAGAAATCCGCTACGTTTGCAACACCGTCCTTCTTGGGATCCTGGAGTTCGGCAGAGAGGACATCTTCTGTTTTCAGGACAATGAGCAGAAAGGTACTTATACTATTACCTTTAGGAGCCATGGTTGTTGTCAGCAGTTGGTCCAAAAGGTGAATGACAACATCTGTGCAGATGAACTGGAGGGCCTGGTCTTCTCCCTGCTTTTCGTCCAAGAGGAGGTACAAATGATTGTTTTCTTTCCAAATCCTTTTGTTGAAGTATTGGACATTTTAACCTGTTTGCGTCGCTATTGCGATGAAGTAACCTTTCAAGGGAATGTTAAAAACGCCGTTGGTTTCTGGTGTGGCAAGCGGAAATTCCTGGTGCGGCTGAAGAAAAATCCTGAGGGCTTTGGAGGAACAGAGCATCCCCCCTCTACCATCACCATTGGGAAGAGCCGTGGCTACTTATTCTACACAGGTATGCCTATGTATTGCAGGAACTGTGGCAAGATGGGGCATACCCAAGGTAATTGTGTGGAAAGAAGGGCATTCCGCTGCAATAATTGTGGCCAACTCGGACACTTAATGAAGGATTGCCCTCAAAAGAAGGCTTGTAACCTATGCGGGGAGGATGGACATATGTTCCGAGGATGCCCACATAGGACCAAAGTCCGTACGTATGCAGAGGCGGCTGAGAGACCCGTGCCAAGGCAGGAACCAGCTATTGTCCCGGTCCATGCTGTGCTGAATATCCCAGAGACCGGAGTAAGGCCTGAGCCAAGTCCCACTGTTCCTACAGCAGGGGAGGCGGCTGAGAAGGCCAAGGGCGCAGAGGAGAAGGTGGGGACGGAGCAGGAGTGTGGTGGCCCTCAGGGAGGCCCTCCTGTGTCGAAGTCCCGGAAAAAGGGCGGAGGGCGGACCACCCAGAGACTGGAGCAGGGGGACTCTCCCGTTGGGGAGGTAACCCTTGTGTCGAAGGTCTCGAATGAGACTGGTGTGTTGGAGCAGAGCGCCCCCACTATGTTGGCGGTGGGGGGCACTGTGGCGAAGACCCCAGTCTTTCCCAGGGACTCGAGCCAGCAGACCACAGTTTTTTCTCCTACAGGTGATGGTGTGGATACGGTCATCGTGTCAGATCTGGAGGTCCCCCAGGAAGTAAGAGGCCATGTAGCTATCACAGAGGACGACTGCACGAGTGAGCTGTCTGAGCCGTCTGGAAAGAAGCTGCGGGGGGATACTCTTCTGGAGGCCAATCCAGAATCTCCGGATGTGTGTTTTCCCAGCGGAGACATGTGGCTGAACACGGACTCTTCTGGGTATCCACTGCCTGGTTCCTCGGATCCCCAGAACATTGACTCTCTTCCTTCACTGCCAGAAGTGATTGATGATTACATGGAAACCATTGAGGATAGCTCTCCTCCCCCATGACATAAATGCCATCCATGAGGTGTCTCTCACTTAATGTGAGATCTCTAAAGAGCCCTGTCCGCAGGGCTGCTCTTTTTGATTTTTTTGAAACATTAGACTTTGACATATGTTTTTTACAGGAGTGTGGTCTGCAGCATGGAATCCGGTATAACGAGATAAAAAAGGACTGGAAACTAGGGCCCTCTGTATGGTCGGGCTCAAACGAGAACAAGTCTGCTGGTGTGGGTCTGCTCTGCCGAGGTAATAACATCATCATCTCCTCTGTTACTGAGATTGTACCCGGCAGAGCTATCCTAGTACATTTGTGTTTTAATAATTTTAATTTCCGTGTCATTAATGTGTACGCTCCACCAGATAAACAGGAGCGTATACGTTTGTTTGAAATTTTACCGGTTTTCTGTGTAGGGTCATCTCCTCTCTTAATAGCCGGGGATTTTAATTGCCTGAATGTGAATGAGCGCCGAGGAGGGGGTGACCCAATCCGTAAGATAGATAAGTCGTGTTTTTTACTAAATAGCTTGCAGACTGATTTTAAGTTATGCGATGCCTGGAGGTCGCTTTCGCCGACGGACCCAGGATTTACATGGTCCGGTCGGGGAGTGGCTTCCAGGATCGATTTTATGTTTTTATCTGAGGATTTTAGCCCTGTACAATTTGTTTTAATGCCTAATTTATTCTCTGATCATAAAATTTTAAGCTTAAAGATAGAGTATCAAGGAGAGCTGAGGATAAATAGAGGTTTATGGCGCCTGGGAGTCCATTTGCTGGAAGACCCTCAGGTGAGGTCAGACTTCTGTAACGCCTACCAGGAATGGAGACAGCTAAGGCCTCCATATATTAAAATCCTATCCTGGTGGGAAGTGATCAAAGATAAAATAAGGTTTTTTTTTATCAGGGCTGGAAAGAGGAAGGCGCGGCTGAAAAAGCAGATTTATGTAAATTTAAATATGAGACTGCAAACTCTCCATAAATTTAAAGAGATAGGACTAGAGGTGGAAGATGATATTGCAAGCCTAAAAACTGAAATACAATTGTGCCTAGATCAAAAAGGTAAAGAAATAATTTTTAATTCCAAAGTGAAACATTTAGAAGAAGGTGAGAAGTGTACACGTTTCTTTTTTAAAAAAGTGATGGAGAAAAAGGAGACGATCACCTGTCTTGATGGAGAAACAACTGTGGAAGGTATGAAGAAGGTGGCTTTTAATTTTTATAGAGACCTTTTTAGTAAAAAAAGTGTAAATAATGTGTTTTTACAAGATGCTCTTAATATCCTAGATTTTAAGTTAAGTTCTGTAGACCAGGGGTTTTTAATAGATGATGTCAGCATGGAAGAACTTTTTAGTGTTTTTAAAAGTTTTTCAAAAGGGAAAGCCCCAGGAGCAGATGGTCTACCTGTTGAATTTTATTTGACTTTTTGGGATGTTTTAAAGGAGGATCTTTTAGCACTTTTTAAAGAGGTTTTTATGTGTTCAGAGCTGCCGAAGTCATGGAGGAGGGGGATAGTGTCCTTAATTTATAAGAAAAAGGGCGCTCGTGATGACCTCAAGAATTGGAGGCCTATCACCCTCCTCAACATGGATTATAAAGTTTTAGCCAAAATTATTGCTTGTCGTTTTAAAACTGTTATTAATAAACTGATACAACCCGAACAAGTATGTGGAGTACCAGGGAGGAATATTGCTGAGATTTTAAATGTGATCAGAGATGTAATATGGTACTCTAGGGATAGAAGTCAGAGCCTGGCCCTGTTGGCGCTGGACTTTGAAAAGGCGTTTGACAGGGTCTCGCATGAGTATCTTTTTAAAGTTTTAAAACAAATGGCGATCCCCGACATGTTTTTATCTCGTATTATGATTTTATATAATAATGTGTTTTCTCAAATTTCTGTCAATGGCTTTTTAACAGATTTTATCCCGTTGGAATCCGGAGTGAAGCAGGGGTGTCCATTATCCCCAATTCTTTTTATTTGTGCTATGGAACCCCTGCTGTGTATGATCCGGAGAGACAAAGTGGTCCGAGGGGTTCCTATTCCGGGTGGAGGAGGGGCCCAAGTCAAAGTATTTGCCTACATGGATGATGTTACTGCCATCTGTACAGATCCTGCTTCACTCCGGAGAGTGGTAATGTGCACCAATTTTTTTAGTCAGGCTTCAGGTTTTAAAATGAATTTTAATAAAACTGAATGTTTGATTTTGGGTTCCTGGGATACAAATGACCTACCAGCAGTGAAATTGAAGCACGACAATGTTAAAATCTTGGGAATTGTATTTGACGCTAAAAATGATGGACACGTGAGCTGGGAGGAGGTACAACATAAAATAGTGAAAAAACTCTCCTTCTGGAATTTGAGAAGCTTGTCAATTGAGGGAAAAATTTTAATCATTAAATCTGTTTTGTTGCCAATGATGCTTTATATTGCCATGGTATATCCCCCTTCTGAGTTGATGCTAAAAAAACTAACTCGATGTATCTTTATGTTCATTTGGGGATCAAAAATGGAAAAGCTGAGGCGAACGGAGATGTATAAAAAACAACAAAATGGAGGAAAAGATGTCCCTGACTTGCATCTGTATTTGTATGTAAATTTCTTTTGTTTTTGTTTTAAAGTTTTTAACACTAATTCTACTTTTAGTCTGTTTTTAAAATATACTTGTGGTTTTATTTTTAAAAAATGGTTCAGACCATGTTTATCAGCACCCATTTTATTATGCCCGCCCAAGCATTTTATTGTTTTAGAAAAGGTGATAAGGACTCATAAATTAAAGGACTTGGATGCCGATCTCCTTCTGGACAGAAGAAAATTGATGGTTCATCTGAGAAGAGAAGAAGGAGTGTCCCCTGTGAGCAACTTCTCATGGAGTAGATCCAAGCGTGTGTGGAGGAACGTCTTTGGGAAATTCTTGGCCAACATTCACAAAGACCTTGCATGGATGGCTGCCCGCCAGTGCCTCCCAACCAGAGACTTCCAGCATAGGAGAGGCCTGGCGGCGCGGGCAAAGTGCCCAAGAGACTCTTGCCGAGAGGATGAGACTGTTTTACACCTTTTTTGGAACTGCTGTTTTGCACAAGAACTTTGGGGGAGATTTGGGATACTTTTAAAATGGGTATGTGGTCTTAAAGATTTTAGCTATGAGTATGTTTTATATGGACTTTTTAATTGCCCCACTACACACCAGTTCAAAATATGCTGGTGTATAATAAACTGTGCCAAAAATGCAATCTGGAAAGTGAGAAACATTCTACTTTTTAACCGTGATTTTATCTCTGTTAATGATTGTATTAAATTGGCTTTTAGTGAAATGTTTATTTATTTTTTAAAGGATGTTAAAGATGTGGGGAAGAAAGAAGCGAATCGTAGATGGTGTTTTTATATGTGGAATACTGTTTTATATTAAGTTGTTTCATGTTGTTGTATTTTATTATTGTAATTTTTTATGTTTCTTTTGCACAAAAGGTTTCAAATTTTCTTGTTCTATGTCTTATGACTAAATAAAATTTTGTTGAAACCTTATCTGTTCTTATCAGTTTAATATCTGATACGTCCCCTATTTGGGGACCATATATTAAATGGATTTTTGGAACAGGGAGATGGAAGAAGAGCTTGCTCTGTCCACTCCACGCATTGACCCGTTATTGCAGTATCTCCGGGACCAGTGCACTCCTTCTCTGATCCAGTTTCTAAAAACAGATTGAATTGAAATCAGCGCGAGTTGTCTTTTAACCCTTTATGGGAATTGATTTCAGGGTCAAAGAAGCACTTTTCTCAGGCCAAGTGTAGCATTTTGTTTGATTTCTCCTGGCCAATTGCAACATTTTCTGCGCCTTGCCTGGCCTTGCTTTCACCTATGTCTGTCAAACATTGCATTGCATTCAATATGCAATCAATCAATCAATCAATCAATCAATCAATCAATTTGTCTTTACTGGTTGCTGCAACAGGTGTGTTAAGATTTAGGCCTTTCTTACAGTGTTGCAAATATACTGTGTCGGCTACCAAACTAGGCCCCTGCTGTCTGTCAGCACTTGCTATTTAAATTGAAGCATTCAATGAGTAGTTCTGCCATACATACTGCATTTCTGACCGCAGGAATTCTTTTTTGAAACATTGTCTCCCTCTTGTGGACCACCGGTTTTTCAATGCGTTGTATTATATGCATTTTTAAAAGAAAAAAAGTAAGTAAAAATGGTGCCTGTGCTGATCTTGAATAGGCTTGTCTTGTCCATCTACACCTGTGTGTGTGTGAGCATTCTAATGCTTTTCACCAACCAGGTGCGCTGCCTGCAGTAGATAGAATCTTAGCACGGAACATTCATGTGCTGTCACAATGGGGCTGGCTGGAGGGTGTGGTCAAAGTAGGCGGAGTTATGCAGATTCAAAACGCGTCGTGCACAGCTTGAACAAACACTCACACACAGACAGACAGACAGACAGACACACACACTCTCCGTCTCTCACACACAGACACACATACACAGCAGAACTGTCATTGACAGCAGAACTGTCATTGAGAAGGCCTCCCTCCAGAGTTTCTGAAAATGTCCTCCCTGCGGCAATCTTTTGCTCTGTCTCCACAATGGGTATTGGTGGTAGGCCTTGGTGCGGCCCACGGGGCGCAGCGGCTTCGGTATCGCTTCTCGGCCTCTTGGCTAAGATCAAGTGTAGGATTTTCTTGCATTTGGTCGAAGTTCTTTAGGTGCCTGGGGTACCCCGCCTCTCGGCCTTGGGTGCGGGTCCCACTCTTGTAGTGGGATCCAATCCCTTGTCGCTATTGGGAGGTGGGCTTAGTCCCTGGGCAACGAGTTGCGATCGCCCTAGCCAGGTAGTCTTTGGATTACTTGGTGCTCTTCATTGTTGCGGAACACCCCCGTTTGTTGTTGCGGAACACCCCTGTGTTGTTTCCCTGTAGCCATGGACCCAGATCCTGGTGATGTTCCGGCCTATGCTCTTCTGAAGCATACGGTCCGGATCTATTTTGAGAAAGGTGGAGGAGATGGCCGTGGACTGAAATTCGTGGTTGGCAATATTCTGGAGAAGGCTCTTTCAGTCCGGAAACACGAAATCCTGGCCATCCAGGACTATCCGAGGCGTGGTGTCTATGATGTTACCTTCACCGGAGAAGGTATCCACCAGCATGTTTGCGACCAAGTCATCTCCCCTGATGCGATTATCCGGAAAAACCCTGAGCTTAAAGGGGTTAAATTTGCCATCCACGATTTAGAAGAGACCAGGCTCTTAATTGTTAAAATCTATTCACCCCATATGCAAGAGAGCGAAATTGGAAGATACCTGTTGGGTTTCTTTAAAAAAGTTACTTGTTTGGGGAAGATTTTAAATGAATGCGGCATTTGGACCTCCAAATGGAGGTATGTTGTAACCTGTGTTAAAAATGCCACAAAACCAGGAGGAGTAGATTTACCACCAGCTCGTTTTAAAATTGGCAAAACGAATGGCGACCTCTATTTTAATGGCATGCCACCCTTCTGTAGAAAATGTAAACTATATGGACATTCAAATTGTGACCCTACCTGTGCAAAATGTGGAAGCCAGGAACACAGAACTGAACAATGCCAGACAGAGAATGTGTGTACAATTTGTCTTGTAAAAGGTCATTCTTTTTCCTTTTGTCCAAATAGAAACAAGTCAAAAGGAGTGCAACCAGAGCAAGAGCAGCCTCCGGCCCCCCGCCAACCCTCGGCTGGTTCTGCTGTCCCCGAGTCAAAGGAGGGTGAGGAGGAGTCGATGGACGAGTCCAACGAGGTACCTGGTACAGGTGAGGATGGCTATACTGAAGTGAGAAACGAGAAAGCGAGACGCAGGAGGGAACGGCAGAAGGAGAGCAGGCAGCAAAAAGAGGACCCCGCAGAGGGTACAGTGGCTCCTGCCAAAAGCCAACCCTCGTCTCTGCGATCTTCCGGGACAACTCATGGGCGCGAAAAATCGGACTCTAAAAGGAGGAAAATCCAGGAAAAAACAGGTGGCGCATCAAGGGAAGTACCCCCACAGGAACCCCCTGATGGAGGTGGGAAACCCGAAGAGATGCCCATGGAGGAGCAGGAAACCCCACCCTCTTCAGAGATGGAGAGGGAGACTGGGGTGACTGCCTCAGTCGTTCCTGTGACTCCGGTCAGAGAACAGCCGGCCCCTGAGCTCGATCTGACCCCTCCGATTGGTTCCCCGGAGGGGGGACCAATGGGAGATCAGGAGCAGGGATGGGAGCTGGCCTGCCTGACAAAGGAGACAGTACCAATGGATAATGAGTTCGTCCCGGGAAGTATATGGCCATCCGAAGTCCTGTCGGATGAAGGGTCCTCCGTGGTCTCTTCCCTCGTGACCGTCGACGGCAGGACCGAACCCTCCGATGATGACTTATAACCAGCTGAGGTAAGAGTTTTTTGAATTCCGTACCTTTTCATTTTCTCTTATGGCGGGGATTTCCGGAATCTCCCTCAACGCTAGAGGGATCAAAACAAAACCCAGGAGGTTGGCGCTGTTTGAGTTTATGTACACCTTGTCGGCATCTGTTTTCTTCTTACAGGAATGCAACATTCCACATTCCTTAAATTATAATAAGTATGAAACAGATTGGCCACATGGACCCTCAGTGTGGTCAGGATCTAATGAATCCAGGTCAGCAGGGGTCGCCATTCTTTTTAAAGGTAATGTTTTTATTGACTCTGTGCAGGAGGTTTTACCAGGCAGGATTTTATTGGTTAAAGCTTTTATTGATGGTTTTAAATGGCAGTTTTTAAATTTTTATGGATCTACTGACAAAAATGAAAGAGCAAAAATGTTAGAAATGTTACCCCTTTTTATCAATGACTCCGATCCTCTTATTTTAGCAGGTGATTTTAATTGTATTATGGGTGGGGAGAAAAGATTCTCCAATGCAGTGAGTAGAAACTATGACAAAACCTCTTTTATGCTCAGAAATGTTGTACAGGATTTTAAACTTACTGATTGTTTTAAGGAATGCAATACGAACCTCCCTGCTGAAGAGTGGGTAACCTGGAGCAATGTGAACTGCAGCTCCAGAATTGATTTTATTTTTTGTTCTAATTCCATACTGCCTTTTAAATGCGAGCTTTTAACCAATGTTTTTTCAGACCACAAACTTTTACTTTTTAATGTTAAATATGATGATTTTAAGAAAAAAGGTAAAAGTGCCTGGAAGCTAAATATCTCTCTTTTAGATGATCCAGAAATTTTAATTGGTTTTAAGGAATTTTATATAAATTGCAAGCAAACCAGAAATCCCCATACCCCTATTAGTAGGTGGTGGGAAAAAATGAAGAAAAATATTAAAAATTTCTTCATTAAAGCCGGAATACAAAAAGCTAAAGAAAAGAGAGAGATTTACAACCTCCTAAATACCCGTCTGCAAACCCTCTATAAACTGCGAGAACACGACATAGATGTAGATAAAGATATAATTAATCTTAAAACTGAAATATCAAGATGCTTGGAACAAAGGGGGAAGCAATTAATCTTCCACTCTAAAGTCCAGCATGTAGAAGAAAACGAAACCTGTTCCCGGTATTTCTTTAAAAATATGGTTGGGAAAAGGGTATTTATTAATTCTTTGGAGGGAGAAAATGAAATAGAGGGTATTTTAAATAAAGTCCACCAATTTTATGCTGACCTTTTTAATACAAAAATTATAGACAGTAGTTTTATGGAAAGCTCTATGGAGGAAATCACTACCATTTTAGACCCAGTGTCACAAAATTTTTTATTGCAGGATCTGAGCGAGGAAGAGGTGGCTGAAACAATTAAAAGTTTTAAAACAGGAAAAGTCCCCGGGCCAGACGGTATTCCTATAGAATTTTATTCCACATTTTATGAGCTTTTACAAGAAGATCTTTTAAATATTTTAAGTGAGGTTTTTAATACAAAAACTCTCCCCACCTCTTGGAAAAAGGGTGAGGTCTCCCTTATACATAAGAAAGGGGACAAAACGGATATAAAAAATTGGAGACCAATAACCCTTTTAAACTGTGACTATAAAATGATGGCCAAAATTTGTGCAAACAGACTCAAAAAAGTGGTGGGAAACATAGTACATCCTAACCAGGTCTGTGGTATACCAGAGAGAAGCACATGGGAAAACCTAAATCTTATCAAAGACATAATTGATGACACTAAATCAAGGGGAGGTGGAGTGGCGGTTTTATCCCTTGATTTTGAAAAAGCCTTTGATAGAGTATCTCACGAGTTCCTTTTTAATGTTTTAAGTAAAATGGGTATACCAGAGGGGTTTTTATTGTCACTTAAGGCATTTTATAAAGACTGCACAAGCAAGATCGTCGTAAATGGTTTTAAAACAAAAGACGTGGTTTTAAAATCTGGGGTTAAGCAGGGTTGTCCCCTGTCCCCACTTTTATTTATTTGTGCCCTTGAGCCCCTGCTATGTACCCTGAGGAGGGATAAACAAATCCGGGGAATCCCACTGCCTGGTGGAGGGGGTCTGGAGGCAAAAGTCACAGGTTATATGGATGATGTAGCCATAATATGCAGGGATTCCCCTTCTATACAAAAAGCCTTAAGGCAGGTGGAGTTTTTCTGCTGTGGGTCTGGTTTTAAGTTAAATTTTAACAAAAGTTCTATTTTAAAGGTTGGCAATGTGGTTTTAACAGATATCCAAGTCCCGGAGAGGGACTCTGTTCAAATTTTAGGTATAATTTTTAATGAAGAAAATAAAGGCACAGAAAGCTGGAATATGGTGGCTCAAAAGGTAAATCAGAAATTGTGCATGTGGAATTTGAGAAAATTGACTATGGAGGGGAAAATTTTAATCATTAAAATGGTCATTCTGCCGCTTTTATTATATTTAAGCCTGGTCTTCCCTCCTCCAAACGGCATTTTTAACAAAATAATCAAAGCTTGTTTTACCTTTTATTGGAGTTCCAAGATGGAAAAACTAAAGAGAGAGCTGGTGGTAAAATCCAAAGGTAATGGTGGCAAAGATTTCCCAGATTTTAGAGCTTTTGTTTTAATCCGTTTCTTTGTCCTGTGTTTTAATTCCCTTTTTAAAAATTGTTATTGGTCATATTTTATCCGTTTTAACATTGGTTTTTTTATGAGGCGCCTGGGGTGGTTTGAAACAGTTTTAAATTCCCCATATGCTTTTAATACACCCGAAAATTATAAAATTTTAGGTACCATTGTTAACACATATGACCTAAAGGGTATAAACACAGAGGCCCTAGGGGATAGTAAAAAAATCTTAAAGGACCTCAAAGGAAAAGAACAAGTGACACAAATTGGGAATTTTAATGACCCTAAGTGTGTAGAAATATGGAAAAATGTTAATGCCTCTTACCTTTTTAATTCCCAGAAGGACCTGGCCTGGAGCTGTGTGCATGATTGTCTTCCATGCCGGGCATTCCAACACCGAAGGAGACTCGTGAGATCCGCCAAATGCCCAAGAGAGGACTGCCAAGGAGAAGAAACAGTACGACACATAGTTTGGACTTGTCAATTCACAAGACAAATATGGACAAAAATGTTTCCCTTGCTCCAGAAAGTGACTGGTTTAAAAGACTTAAGTTTTGACACTGTTTTATTTGGTGACATGGAATGCCCCAACGCAAGTAAGAGGATCATTGCATGGAAGACAATCAGCACCATCAAAGAAGCTCTATGGAAGGCCAGGAACATCCTTCTTTTTAAACATGATGTTTTATCTGTGAAAGACGTTTTATCATTGGCTTTTAGTGAGTTGTATATTTATTATTTATTAGACAAGAAAAAGAATCTTTTACTGTCAAAGCAATGGTTGGTAGAGGAGTGGAATACCATAATTTGAATGCCACCATTAATGCATATTATTGGCCGATGCCTGTACATTACTTGTTTTATTTGCATGTAACATTAAAAAAAAAAAAAAAAAAAAAAAAAAAAAAAAAATTCTGTTTTTGATCAATATGTTACAAATGCTTCAAAAATGTAAAATACTGTACATATACGTCTTTTATCTGTAAATTAAAACATTAATAAACGGGTGTACCTAAAGTTGGGTACTTCCAAGTTAAAAAAAAAATCTGTTCTTATCAGTTTAATATCTGATACGTCCCCTATTTGGGGACCATATATTAAATGGATTTTTGGAACAGGGAGATGGAAGAAGAGCTTGCTCTGTCCACTCCACGCATTGACCCGTTATTGCAGTATCTCCGGGACCAGTGCACTCCTTCTCTGATCCAGTTTCTAAAAACAGATTGAATTGAAATCAGCGCGAGTTGTCTTTTAACCCTTTATGGGAATTGATTTCAGGGTCAAAGAAGCACTTTTCTCAGGCCAAGTGTAGCATTTTGTTTGATTTCTCCTGGCCAATTGCAACATTTTCTGCGCCTTGCCTGGCCTTGCTTTCACCTATGTCTGTCAAACATTGCATTGCATTCAATATGCAATCAATCAATCAATCAATCAATCAATCAATCAATTTGTCTTTACTGGTTGCTGCAACAGGTGTGTTAAGATTTAGGCCTTTCTTACAGTGTTGCAAATATACTGTGTCGGCTACCAAACTAGGCCCCTGCTGTCTGTCAGCACTTGCTATTTAAATTGAAGCATTCAATGAGTAGTTCTGCCATACATACTGCATTTCTGACCGCAGGAATTCTTTTTTGAAACATTGTCTCCCTCTTGTGGACCACCGGTTTTTCAATGCGTTGTATTATATGCATTTTTAAAAGAAAAAAAGTAAGTAAAAATGGTGCCTGTGCTGATCTTGAATAGGCTTGTCTTGTCCATCTACACCTGTGTGTGTGTGAGCATTCTAATGCTTTTCACCAACCAGGTGCGCTGCCTGCAGTAGATAGAATCTTAGCACGGAACATTCATGTGCTGTCACAATGGGGCTGGCTGGAGGGTGTGGTCAAAGTAGGCGGAGTTATGCAGATTCAAAACGCGTCGTGCACAGCTTGAACAAACACTCACACACAGACAGACAGACAGACAGACACACACACTCTCCGTCTCTCACACACAGACACACATACACAGCAGAACTGTCATTGACAGCAGAACTGTCATTGAGAAGGCCTCCCTCCAGAGTTTCTGAAAATGTCCTCCCTGCGGCAATCTTTTGCTCTGTCTCCACAATGGGTATTGGTGGTAGGCCTTGGTGCGGCCCACGGGGCGCAGCGGCTTCGGTATCGCTTCTCGGCCTTTTGGCTAAGATCAAGTGTAGTATCTGTTCTTATCAGTTTAATATCTGATACGTCCCCTATTTGGGGACCATATATTAAATGGATTTTTGGAACAGGGAGATGGAAGAAGAGCTTGCTCTGTCCACTCCACGCATTGACCCGTTATTGCAGTATCTCCGGGACCAGTGCACTCCTTCTCTGATCCAGTTTCTAAAAACAGATTGAATTGAAATCAGCGCGAGTTGTCTTTTAACCCTTTATGGGAATTGATTTCAGGGTCAAAGAAGCACTTTTCTCAGGCCAAGTGTAGCATTTTGTTTGATTTCTCCTGGCCAATTGCAACATTTTCTGCGCCTTGCCTGGCCTTGCTTTCACCTATGTCTGTCAAACATTGCATTGCATTCAATATGCAATCAATCAATCAATCAATCAATCAATCAATCAATTTGTCTTTACTGGTTGCTGCAACAGGTGTGTTAAGATTTAGGCCTTTCTTACAGTGTTGCAAATATACTGTGTCGGCTACCAAACTAGGCCCCTGCTGTCTGTCAGCACTTGCTATTTAAATTGAAGCATTCAATGAGTAGTTCTGCCATACATACTGCATTTCTGACCGCAGGAATTCTTTTTTGAAACATTGTCTCCCTCTTGTGGACCACCGGTTTTTCAATGCGTTGTATTATATGCATTTTTAAAAGAAAAAAAGTAAGTAAAAATGGTGCCTGTGCTGATCTTGAATAGGCTTGTCTTGTCCATCTACACCTGTGTGTGTGTGAGCATTCTAATGCTTTTCACCAACCAGGTGCGCTGCCTGCAGTAGATAGAATCTTAGCACGGAACATTCATGTGCTGTCACAATGGGGCTGGCTGGAGGGTGTGGTCAAAGTAGGCGGAGTTATGCAGATTCAAAACGCGTCGTGCACAGCTTGAACAAACACTCACACACAGACAGACAGACAGACAGACACACACACTCTCCGTCTCTCACACACAGACACACATACACAGCAGAACTGTCATTGACAGCAGAACTGTCATTGAGAAGGCCTCCCTCCAGAGTTTCTGAAAATGTCCTCCCTGCGGCAATCTTTTGCTCTGTCTCCACAATGGGTATTGGTGGTAGGCCTTGGTGCGGCCCACGGGGCGCAGCGGCTTCGGTATCGCTTCTCGGCCTTTTGGCTAAGATCAAGTGTAGTATCTGTTCTTATCAGTTTAATATCTGATACGTCCCCTATTTGGGGACCATATATTAAATGGATTTTTGGAACAGGGAGATGGAAGAAGAGCTTGCTCTGTCCACTCCACGCATTGACCCGTTCAGTATCTCCGGGACCAGTGCACTCCTTCTCTGATCCAGTTTCTAAAAACAGATTGAATTGAAATCAGCGCGAGTTGTCTTTTAACCCTTTATGGGAATTGATTTCAGGGTCAAAGAAGCACTTTTCTCAGGCCAAGTGTAGCATTTTGTTTGATTTCTCCTGGCCAATTGCAACATTTTCTGCGCCTTGCCTGGCCTTGCTTTCACCTATGTCTGTCAAACATTGCATTGCATTCAATATGCAATCAATCAATCAATCAATCAATCAATCAATCAATTTGTCTTTACTGGTTGCTGCAACAGGTGTGTTAAGATTTAGGCCTTTCTTACAGTGTTGCAAATATACTGTGTCGGCTACCAAACTAGGCCCCTGCTGTCTGTCAGCACTTGCTATTTAAATTGAAGCATTCAATGAGTAGTTCTGCCATACATACTGCATTTCTGACCGCAGGAATTCTTTTTTGAAACATTGTCTCCCTCTTGTGGACCACCGGTTTTTCAATGCGTTGTATTATATGCATTTTTAAAAGAAAAAAAGTAAGTAAAAATGGTGCCTGTGCTGATCTTGAATAGGCTTGTCTTGTCCATCTACACCTGTGTGTGTGTGAGCATTCTAATGCTTTTCACCAACCAGGTGCGCTGCCTGCAGTAGATAGAATCTTAGCACGGAACATTCATGTGCTGTCACAATGGGGCTGGCTGGAGGGTGTGGTCAAAGTAGGCGGAGTTATGCAGATTCAAAACGCGTCGTGCACAGCTTGAACAAACACTCACACACAGACAGACAGACAGACAGACACACACACTCTCCGTCTCTCACACACAGACACACATACACAGCAGAACTGTCATTGACAGCAGAACTGTCATTGAGAAGGCCTCCCTCCAGAGTTTCTGAAAATGTCCTCCCTGCGGCAATCTTTTGCTCTGTCTCCACAATGGGTATTGGTGGTAGGCCTTGGTGCGGCCCACGGGGCGCAGCGGCTTCGGTATCGCTTCTCGGCCTTTTGGCTAAGATCAAGTGTAGTATCTGTTCTTATCAGTTTAATATCTGATACGTCCCCTATTTGGGGACCATATATTAAATGGATTTTTGGAACAGGGAGATGGAAGAAGAGCTTGCTCTGTCCACTCCACGCATTGACCCGTTATTGCAGTATCTCCGGGACCAGTGCACTCCTTCTCTGATCCAGTTTCTAAAAACAGATTGAATTGAAATCAGCGCGAGTTGTCTTTTAACCCTTTATGGGAATTGATTTCAGGGTCAAAGAAGCACTTTTCTCAGGCCAAGTGTAGCATTTTGTTTGATTTCTCCTGGCCAATTGCAACATTTTCTGCGCCTTGCCTGGCCTTGCTTTCACCTATGTCTGTCAAACATTGCATTGCATTCAATATGCAATCAATCAATCAATCAATCAATCAATCAATCAATTTGTCTTTACTGGTTGCTGCAACAGGTGTGTTAAGATTTAGGCCTTTCTTACAGTGTTGCAAATATACTGTGTCGGCTACCAAACTAGGCCCCTGCTGTCTGTCAGCACTTGCTATTTAAATTGAAGCATTCAATGAGTAGTTCTGCCATACATACTGCATTTCTGACCGCAGGAATTCTTTTTTGAAACATTGTCTCCCTCTTGTGGACCACCGGTTTTTCAATGCGTTGTATTATATGCATTTTTAAAAGAAAAAAAGTAAGTAAAAATGGTGCCTGTGCTGATCTTGAATAGGCTTGTCTTGTCCATCTACACCTGTGTGTGTGTGAGCATTCTAATGCTTTTCACCAACCAGGTGCGCTGCCTGCAGTAGATAGAATCTTAGCACGGAACATTCATGTGCTGTCACAATGGGGCTGGCTGGAGGGTGTGGTCAAAGTAGGCGGAGTTATGCAGATTCAAAACGCGTCGTGCACAGCTTGAACAAACACTCACACACAGACAGACAGACAGACAGACACACACACTCTCCGTCTCTCACACACAGACACACATACACAGCAGAACTGTCATTGACAGCAGAACTGTCATTGAGAAGGCCTCCCTCCAGAGTTTCTGAAAATGTCCTCCCTGCGGCAATCTTTTGCTCTGTCTCCACAATGGGTATTGGTGGTAGGCCTTGGTGCGGCCCACGGGGCGCAGCGGCTTCGGTATCGCTTCTCGGCCTCTTGGCTAAGATCAAGTGTAGGATTTTCTTGCATTTGGTCGAAGTTCTTTAGGTGCCTGGGGTACCCCGCCTCTCGGCCTTGGGTGCGGGTCTCACTCTTGTAGTGGGATCCAATCCCTTGTCGCTATTGGGAGGTGGGCTTAGTCCCTGGGCAACGAGTTGCGATCGCCCTAGCCAGGTAGTCTTTGGATTACTTGGTGCTCTTCATTGTTGCGGAACACCCCCGTTTGTTGTTGCGGAACACCCCTGTGTTGTTTCCCTGTAGCCATGGACCCAGATCCTGGTGATGTTCCGGCCTATGCTCTTCTGAAGCATACGGTCCGGATCTATTTTGAGAAAGGTGGAGGAGATGGCCGTGGACTGAAATTCGTGGTTGGCAATATTCTGGAGAAGGCTCTTTCAGTCCGGAAACACGAAATCCTGGCCATCCAGGACTATCCGAGGCGTGGTGTCTATGATGTTACCTTCACCGGAGAAGGTATCCACCAGCATGTTTGCGACCAAGTCATCTCCCCTGATGCGATTATCCGGAAAAACCCTGAGCTTAAAGGGGTTAAATTTGCCATCCACGATTTAGAAGAGACCAGGCTCTTAATTGTTAAAATCTATTCACCCCATATGCAAGAGAGCGAAATTGGAAGATACCTGTTGGGTTTCTTTAAAAAAGTTACTTGTTTGGGGAAGATTTTAAATGAATGCGGCATTTGGACCTCCAAATGGAGGTATGTTGTAACCTGTGTTAAAAATGCCACAAAACCAGGAGGAGTAGATTTACCACCAGCTCGTTTTAAAATTGGCAAAACGAATGGCGACCTCTATTTTAATGGCATGCCACCCTTCTGTAGAAAATGTAAACTATATGGACATTCAAATTGTGACCCTACCTGTGCAAAATGTGGAAGCCAGGAACACAGAACTGAACAATGCCAGACAGAGAATGTGTGTACAATTTGTCTTGTAAAAGGTCATTCTTTTTCCTTTTGTCCAAATAGAAACAAGTCAAAAGGAGTGCAACCAGAGCAAGAGCAGCCTCCGGCCCCCCGCCAACCCTCGGCTGGTTCTGCTGTCCCCGAGTCAAAGGAGGGTGAGGAGGAGTCGATGGACGAGTCCAACGAGGTACCTGGTACAGGTGAGGATGGCTATACTGAAGTGAGAAACGAGAAAGCGAGACGCAGGAGGGAACGGCAGAAGGAGAGCAGGCAGCAAAAAGAGGACCCCGCAGAGGGTACAGTGGCTCCTGCCAAAAGCCAACCCTCGTCTCTGCGATCTTCCGGGACAACTCATGGGCGCGAAAAATCGGACTCTAAAAGGAGGAAAATCCAGGAAAAAACAGGTGGCGCATCAAGGGAAGTACCCCCACAGGAACCCCCTGATGGAGGTGGGAAACCCGAAGAGATGCCCATGGAGGAGCAGGAAACCCCACCCTCTTCAGAGATGGAGAGGGAGACTGGGGTGACTGCCTCAGTCGTTCCTGTGACTCCGGTCAGAGAACAGCCGGCCCCTGAGCTCGATCTGACCCCTCCGATTGGTTCCCCGGAGGGGGGACCAATGGGAGATCAGGAGCAGGGATGGGAGCTGGCCTGCCTGACAAAGGAGACAGTACCAATGGATAATGAGTTCGTCCCGGGAAGTATATGGCCATCCGAAGTCCTGTCGGATGAAGGGTCCTCCGTGGTCTCTTCCCTCGTGACCGTCGACGGCAGGACCGAACCCTCCGATGATGACTTAT
This sequence comes from Ranitomeya variabilis, assembly GCF_051348905.1. Lineage (NCBI taxonomy): Eukaryota > Metazoa > Chordata > Amphibia > Anura > Dendrobatidae > Ranitomeya > Ranitomeya variabilis. The sequence goes on along the minus strand of NC_135235.1, from coordinate 606,951,971 downwards.
AACCAGCTGAGGTAAGAGTTTTTTGAATTCCGTACCTTTTCATTTTCTCTTATGGCGGGGATTTCCGGAATCTCCCTCAACGCTAGAGGGATCAAAACAAAACCCAGGAGGTTGGCGCTGTTTGAGTTTATGTACACCTTGTCGGCATCTGTTTTCTTCTTACAGGAATGCAACATTCCACATTCCTTAAATTATAATAAGTATGAAACAGATTGGCCACATGGACCCTCAGTGTGGTCAGGATCTAATGAATCCAGGTCAGCAGGGGTCGCCATTCTTTTTAAAGGTAATGTTTTTATTGACTCTGTGCAGGAGGTTTTACCAGGCAGGATTTTATTGGTTAAAGCTTTTATTGATGGTTTTAAATGGCAGTTTTTAAATTTTTATGGATCTACTGACAAAAATGAAAGAGCAAAAATGTTAGAAATGTTACCCCTTTTTATCAATGACTCCGATCCTCTTATTTTAGCAGGTGATTTTAATTGTATTATGGGTGGGGAGAAAAGATTCTCCAATGCAGTGAGTAGAAACTATGACAAAACCTCTTTTATGCTCAGAAATGTTGTACAGGATTTTAAACTTACTGATTGTTTTAAGGAATGCAATACGAACCTCCCTGCTGAAGAGTGGGTAACCTGGAGCAATGTGAACTGCAGCTCCAGAATTGATTTTATTTTTTGTTCTAATTCCATACTGCCTTTTAAATGCGAGCTTTTAACCAATGTTTTTTCAGACCACAAACTTTTACTTTTTAATGTTAAATATGATGATTTTAAGAAAAAAGGTAAAAGTGCCTGGAAGCTAAATATCTCTCTTTTAGATGATCCAGAAATTTTAATTGGTTTTAAGGAATTTTATATAAATTGCAAGCAAACCAGAAATCCCCATACCCCTATTAGTAGGTGGTGGGAAAAAATGAAGAAAAATATTAAAAATTTCTTCATTAAAGCCGGAATACAAAAAGCTAAAGAAAAGAGAGAGATTTACAACCTCCTAAATACCCGTCTGCAAACCCTCTATAAACTGCGAGAACACGACATAGATGTAGATAAAGATATAATTAATCTTAAAACTGAAATATCAAGATGCTTGGAACAAAGGGGGAAGCAATTAATCTTCCACTCTAAAGTCCAGCATGTAGAAGAAAACGAAACCTGTTCCCGGTATTTCTTTAAAAATATGGTTGGGAAAAGGGTATTTATTAATTCTTTGGAGGGAGAAAATGAAATAGAGGGTATTTTAAATAAAGTCCACCAATTTTATGCTGACCTTTTTAATACAAAAATTATAGACAGTAGTTTTATGGAAAGCTCTATGGAGGAAATCACTACCATTTTAGACCCAGTGTCACAAAATTTTTTATTGCAGGATCTGAGCGAGGAAGAGGTGGCTGAAACAATTAAAAGTTTTAAAACAGGAAAAGTCCCCGGGCCAGACGGTATTCCTATAGAATTTTATTCCACATTTTATGAGCTTTTACAAGAAGATCTTTTAAATATTTTAAGTGAGGTTTTTAATACAAAAACTCTCCCCACCTCTTGGAAAAAGGGTGAGGTCTCCCTTATACATAAGAAAGGGGACAAAACGGATATAAAAAATTGGAGACCAATAACCCTTTTAAACTGTGACTATAAAATGATGGCCAAAATTTGTGCAAACAGACTCAAAAAAGTGGTGGGAAACATAGTACATCCTAACCAGGTCTGTGGTATACCAGAGAGAAGCACATGGGAAAACCTAAATCTTATCAAAGACATAATTGATGACACTAAATCAAGGGGAGGTGGAGTGGCGGTTTTATCCCTTGATTTTGAAAAAGCCTTTGATAGAGTATCTCACGAGTTCCTTTTTAATGTTTTAAGTAAAATGGGTATACCAGAGGGGTTTTTATTGTCACTTAAGGCATTTTATAAAGACTGCACAAGCAAGATCGTCGTAAATGGTTTTAAAACAAAAGACGTGGTTTTAAAATCTGGGGTTAAGCAGGGTTGTCCCCTGTCCCCACTTTTATTTATTTGTGCCCTTGAGCCCCTGCTATGTACCCTGAGGAGGGATAAACAAATCCGGGGAATCCCACTGCCTGGTGGAGGGGGTCTGGAGGCAAAAGTCACAGGTTATATGGATGATGTAGCCATAATATGCAGGGATTCCCCTTCTATACAAAAAGCCTTAAGGCAGGTGGAGTTTTTCTGCTGTGGGTCTGGTTTTAAGTTAAATTTTAACAAAAGTTCTATTTTAAAGGTTGGCAATGTGGTTTTAACAGATATCCAAGTCCCGGAGAGGGACTCTGTTCAAATTTTAGGTATAATTTTTAATGAAGAAAATAAAGGCACAGAAAGCTGGAATATGGTGGCTCAAAAGGTAAATCAGAAATTGTGCATGTGGAATTTGAGAAAATTGACTATGGAGGGGAAAATTTTAATCATTAAAATGGTCATTCTGCCGCTTTTATTATATTTAAGCCTGGTCTTCCCTCCTCCAAACGGCATTTTTAACAAAATAATCAAAGCTTGTTTTACCTTTTATTGGAGTTCCAAGATGGAAAAACTAAAGAGAGAGCTGGTGGTAAAATCCAAAGGTAATGGTGGCAAAGATTTCCCAGATTTTAGAGCTTTTGTTTTAATCCGTTTCTTTGTCCTGTGTTTTAATTCCCTTTTTAAAAATTGTTATTGGTCATATTTTATCCGTTTTAACATTGGTTTTTTATGAGGCGCCTGGGGTGGTTTGAAACAGTTTTAAATTCCCCATATGCTTTTAATACACCCGAAAATTATAAAATTTTAGGTACCATTGTTAACACATATGACCTAAAGGGTATAAACACAGAGGCCCTAGGGGATAGTAAAAAAATCTTAAAGGACCTCAAAGGAAAAGAACAAGTGACACAAATTGGGAATTTTAATGACCCTAAGTGTGTAGAAATATGGAAAAATGTTAATGCCTCTTACCTTTTTAATTCCCAGAAGGACCTGGCCTGGAGCTGTGTGCATGATTGTCTTCCATGCCGGGCATTCCAACACCGAAGGAGACTCGTGAGATCCGCCAAATGCCCAAGAGAGGACTGCCAAGGAGAAGAAACAGTACGACACATAGTTTGGACTTGTCAATTCACAAGACAAATATGGACAAAAATGTTTCCCTTGCTCCAGAAAGTGACTGGTTTAAAAGACTTAAGTTTTGACACTGTTTTATTTGGTGACATGGAATGCCCCAACGCAAGTAAGAGGATCATTGCATGGAAGACAATCAGCACCATCAAAGAAGCTCTATGGAAGGCCAGGAACATCCTTCTTTTTAAACATGATGTTTTATCTGTGAAAGACGTTTTATCATTGGCTTTTAGTGAGTTGTATATTTATTATTTATTAGACAAGAAAAAGAATCTTTTACTGTCAAAGCAATGGTTGGTAGAGGAGTGGAATACCATAATTTGAATGCCACCATTAATGCATATTATTGGCCGATGCCTGTACATTACTTGTTTTATTTGCATGTAACATTAAAAAAAAAAAAAAAAAAAAAAAAAAAAAAAAATTCTGTTTTTGATCAATATGTTACAAATGCTTCAAAAATGTAAAATACTGTACATATACGTCTTTTATCTGTAAATTAAAACATTAATAAACGGGTGTACCTAAAGTTGGGTACTTCCAAGTTAAAAAAAAAAAAAAATCTGTTCTTATCAGTTTAATATCTGATACGTCCCCTATTTGGGGACCATATATTAAATGGATTTTTGGAACAGGGAGATGGAAGAAGAGCTTGCTCTGTCCACTCCACGCATTGACCCGTTATTGCAGTATCTCCGGGACCAGTGCACTCCTTCTCTGATCCAGTTTCTAAAAACAGATTGAATTGAAATCAGCGCGAGTTGTCTTTTAACCCTTTATGGGAATTGATTTCAGGGTCAAAGAAGCACTTTTCTCAGGCCAAGTGTAGCATTTTGTTTGATTTCTCCTGGCCAATTGCAACATTTTCTGCGCCTTGCCTGGCCTTGCTTTCACCTATGTCTGTCAAACATTGCATTGCATTCAATATGCAATCAATCAATCAATCAATCAATCAATCAATCAATTTGTCTTTACTGGTTGCTGCAACAGGTGTGTTAAGATTTAGGCCTTTCTTACAGTGTTGCAAATATACTGTGTCGGCTACCAAACTAGGCCCCTGCTGTCTGTCAGCACTTGCTATTTAAATTGAAGCATTCAATGAGTAGTTCTGCCATACATACTGCATTTCTGACCGCAGGAATTCTTTTTTGAAACATTGTCTCCCTCTTGTGGACCACCGGTTTTTCAATGCGTTGTATTATATGCATTTTTAAAAGAAAAAAAGTAAGTAAAAATGGTGCCTGTGCTGATCTTGAATAGGCTTGTCTTGTCCATCTACACCTGTGTGTGTGTGAGCATTCTAATGCTTTTCACCAACCAGGTGCGCTGCCTGCAGTAGATAGAATCTTAGCACGGAACATTCATGTGCTGTCACAATGGGGCTGGCTGGAGGGTGTGGTCAAAGTAGGCGGAGTTATGCAGATTCAAAACGCGTCGTGCACAGCTTGAACAAACACTCACACACAGACAGACAGACAGACAGACACACACACTCTCCGTCTCTCACACACAGACACACATACACAGCAGAACTGTCATTGACAGCAGAACTGTCATTGAGAAGGCCTCCCTCCAGAGTTTCTGAAAATGTCCTCCCTGCGGCAATCTTTTGCTCTGTCTCCACAATGGGTATTGGTGGTAGGCCTTGGTGCGGCCCACGGGGCGCAGCGGCTTCGGTATCGCTTCTCGGCCTTTTGGCTAAGATCAAGTGTAGTATCTGTTCTTATCAGTTTAATATCTGATACGTCCCCTATTTGGGGACCATATATTAAATGGATTTTTGGAACAGGGAGATGGAAGAAGAGCTTGCTCTGTCCACTCCACGCATTGACCCGTTATTGCAGTATCTCCGGGACCAGTGCACTCCTTCTCTGATCCAGTTTCTAAAAACAGATTGAATTGAAATCAGCGCGAGTTGTCTTTTAACCCTTTATGGGAATTGATTTCAGGGTCAAAGAAGCACTTTTCTCAGGCCAAGTGTAGCATTTTGTTTGATTTCTCCTGGCCAATTGCAACATTTTCTGCGCCTTGCCTGGCCTTGCTTTCACCTATGTCTGTCAAACATTGCATTGCATTCAATATGCAATCAATCAATCAATCAATCAATCAATCAATCAATTTGTCTTTACTGGTTGCTGCAACAGGTGTGTTAAGATTTAGGCCTTTCTTACAGTGTTGCAAATATACTGTGTCGGCTACCAAACTAGGCCCCTGCTGTCTGTCAGCACTTGCTATTTAAATTGAAGCATTCAATGAGTAGTTCTGCCATACATACTGCATTTCTGACCGCAGGAATTCTTTTTTGAAACATTGTCTCCCTCTTGTGGACCACCGGTTTTTCAATGCGTTGTATTATATGCATTTTTAAAAGAAAAAAAGTAAGTAAAAATGGTGCCTGTGCTGATCTTGAATAGGCTTGTCTTGTCCATCTACACCTGTGTGTGTGTGAGCATTCTAATGCTTTTCACCAACCAGGTGCGCTGCCTGCAGTAGATAGAATCTTAGCACGGAACATTCATGTGCTGTCACAATGGGGCTGGCTGGAGGGTGTGGTCAAAGTAGGCGGAGTTATGCAGATTCAAAACGCGTCGTGCACAGCTTGAACAAACACTCACACACAGACAGACAGACAGACAGACACACACACTCTCCGTCTCTCACACACAGACACACATACACAGCAGAACTGTCATTGACAGCAGAACTGTCATTGAGAAGGCCTCCCTCCAGAGTTTCTGAAAATGTCCTCCCTGCGGCAATCTTTTGCTCTGTCTCCACAATGGGTATTGGTGGTAGGCCTTGGTGCGGCCCACGGGGCGCAGCGGCTTCGGTATCGCTTCTCGGCCTTTTGGCTAAGATCAAGTGTAGTATCTGTTCTTATCAGTTTAATATCTGATACGTCCCCTATTTGGGGACCATATATTAAATGGATTTTTGGAACAGGGAGATGGAAGAAGAGCTTGCTCTGTCCACTCCACGCATTGACCCGTTATTGCAGTATCTCCGGGACCAGTGCACTCCTTCTCTGATCCAGTTTCTAAAAACAGATTGAATTGAAATCAGCGCGAGTTGTCTTTTAACCCTTTATGGGAATTGATTTCAGGGTCAAAGAAGCACTTTTCTCAGGCCAAGTGTAGCATTTTGTTTGATTTCTCCTGGCCAATTGCAACATTTTCTGCGCCTTGCCTGGCCTTGCTTTCACCTATGTCTGTCAAACATTGCATTGCATTCAATATGCAATCAATCAATCAATCAATCAATCAATCAATTTGTCTTTACTGGTTGCTGCAACAGGTGTGTTAAGATTTAGGCCTTTCTTACAGTGTTGCAAATATACTGTGTCGGCTACCAAACTAGGCCCCTGCTGTCTGTCAGCACTTGCTATTTAAATTGAAGCATTCAATGAGTAGTTCTGCCATACATACTGCATTTCTGACCGCAGGAATTCTTTTTTGAAACATTGTCTCCCTCTTGTGGACCACCGGTTTTTCAATGCGTTGTATTATATGCATTTTTAAAAGAAAAAAAGTAAGTAAAAATGGTGCCTGTGCTGATCTTGAATAGGCTTGTCTTGTCCATCTACACCTGTGTGTGTGTGAGCATTCTAATGCTTTTCACCAACCAGGTGCGCTGCCTGCAGTAGATAGAATCTTAGCACGGAACATTCATGTGCTGTCACAATGGGGCTGGCTGGAGGGTGTGGTCAAAGTAGGCGGAGTTATGCAGATTCAAAACGCGTCGTGCACAGCTTGAACAAACACTCACACACAGACAGACAGACAGACAGACACACACACTCTCCGTCTCTCACACACAGACACACATACACAGCAGAACTGTCATTGACAGCAGAACTGTCATTGAGAAGGCCTCCCTCCAGAGTTTCTGAAAATGTCCTCCCTGCGGCAATCTTTTGCTCTGTCTCCACAATGGGTATTGGTGGTAGGCCTTGGTGCGGCCCACGGGGCGCAGCGGCTTCGGTATCGCTTCTCGGCCTTTTGGCTAAGATCAAGTGTAGTATCTGTTCTTATCAGTTTAATATCTGATACGTCCCCTATTTGGGGACCATATATTAAATGGATTTTTGGAACAGGGAGATGGAAGAAGAGCTTGCTCTGTCCACTCCACGCATTGACCCGTTATTGCAGTATCTCCGGGACCAGTGCACTCCTTCTCTGATCCAGTTTCTAAAAACAGATTGAATTGAAATCAGCGCGAGTTGTCTTTTAACCCTTTATGGGAATTGATTTCAGGGTCAAAGAAGCACTTTTCTCAGGCCAAGTGTAGCATTTTGTTTGATTTCTCCTGGCCAATTGCAACATTTTCTGCGCCTTGCCTGGCCTTGCTTTCACCTATGTCTGTCAAACATTGCATTGCATTCAATATGCAATCAATCAATCAATCAATCAATCAATCAATTTGTCTTTACTGGTTGCTGCAACAGGTGTGTTAAGATTTAGGCCTTTCTTACAGTGTTGCAAATATACTGTGTCGGCTACCAAACTAGGCCCCTGCTGTCTGTCAGCACTTGCTATTTAAATTGAAGCATTCAATGAGTAGTTCTGCCATACATACTGCATTTCTGACCGCAGGAATTCTTTTTTGAAACATTGTCTCCCTCTTGTGGACCACCGGTTTTTCAATGCGTTGTATTATATGCATTTTTAAAAGAAAAAAAGTAAGTAAAAATGGTGCCTGTGCTGATCTTGAATAGGCTTGTCTTGTCCATCTACACCTGTGTGTGTGTGAGCATTCTAATGCTTTTCACCAACCAGGTGCGCTGCCTGCAGTAGATAGAATCTTAGCACGGAACATTCATGTGCTGTCACAATGGGGCTGGCTGGAGGGTGTGGTCAAAGTAGGCGGAGTTATGCAGATTCAAAACGCGTCGTGCACAGCTTGAACAAACACTCACACACAGACAGACAGACAGACAGACACACACACTCTCCGTCTCTCACACACAGACACACATACACAGCAGAACTGTCATTGACAGCAGAACTGTCATTGAGAAGGCCTCCCTCCAGAGTTTCTGAAAATGTCCTCCCTGCGGCAATCTTTTGCTCTGTCTCCACAATGGGTATTGGTGGTAGGCCTTGGTGCGGCCCACGGGGCGCAGCGGCTTCGGTATCGCTTCTCGGCCTTTTGGCTAAGATCAAGTGTAGTATCTGTTCTTATCAGTTTAATATCTGATACGTCCCCTATTTGGGGACCATATATTAAATGGATTTTTGGAACAGGGAGATGGAAGAAGAGCTTGCTCTGTCCACTCCACGCATTGACCCGTTATTGCAGTATCTCCGGGACCAGTGCACTCCTTCTCTGATCCAGTTTCTAAAAACAGATTGAATTGAAATCAGCGCGAGTTGTCTTTTAACCCTTTATGGGAATTGATTTCAGGGTCAAAGAAGCACTTTTCTCAGGCCAAGTGTAGCATTTTGTTTGATTTCTCCTGGCCAATTGCAACATTTTCTGCGCCTTGCCTGGCCTTGCTTTCACCTATGTCTGTCAAACATTGCATTGCATTCAATATGCAATCAATCAATCAATCAATCAATCAATCAATCAATTTGTCTTTACTGGTTGCTGCAACAGGTGTGTTAAGATTTAGGCCTTTCTTACAGTGTTGCAAATATACTGTGTCGGCTACCAAACTAGGCCCCTGCTGTCTGTCAGCACTTGCTATTTAAATTGAAGCATTCAATGAGTAGTTCTGCCATACATACTGCATTTCTGACCGCAGGAATTCTTTTTTGAAACATTGTCTCCCTCTTGTGGACCACCGGTTTTTCAATGCGTTGTATTATATGCATTTTTAAAAGAAAAAAAGTAAGTAAAAATGGTGCCTGTGCTGATCTTGAATAGGCTTGTCTTGTCCATCTACACCTGTGTGTGTGTGTGTGAGCATTCTAATGCTTTTCACCAACCAGGTGCGCTGCCCGCAGTAGATGATAGAATCTTAGCACGGAACATTCATGTGCTGTCACAATGGGGCTGGCTGGAGGGTGTGGTCAAAGTAGGCGGAGTTATGCAGATTCAAAACGCGTCTTGCACAGCTTGAACAAACACTCACACACAGACAGACAGACAGACAGACACACACACTCTCCGTCTCTCACACACAGACACACATACACAGCAGAACTGTCATTGACAGCAGAACTGTCATTGAGAAGGCCTCCAGAGTTTCTGAAAATGTCCTCCCTGCGGCGGCAATCTTTTGCTCTGTCTCCACAATGGGTATTGGTGGTGGGCCTTGGTGCGGCCCACGGGGCACAGCGGGTTCAGTATCGCTTCTCGGCCTTTTGGCTGCGATCATTTTGGTTGCAGCTGAATTTGGTGCGAGTTATCTGGAGGAATCCAGGCCTTTTTGCAAAGGATTTTGCGTCATCTGTGGTTTATACCGACAGTTATTTGGAAGCATGAATTTCGTCAGGAACACCATCCGAATTGGAGTGGACGCAAGGAGTTCTGAGAGGAATACCGTGAAGTTTGTCGTGCAGGATCTTCTGGAAGGTAAAGCTGGGGCAAGGCGAGGGGATTTCTACAGCGTCAATGAGTTTCCTAGGCAAGGGACTTATGATGTGACTTTTGTAGAAGAAAATGTCTGCCTTGATGTGTTTGAATGGCTGCGGAGTCATTCTAAAGATCCCTTCTTGGAAGGAATAGAGTTTGAGCCTTTGTTTGGGCTGCAAGAGAAAACTGTGTGGGTAACTGTGTATAACCCTTTTACGGACCCAGCTTTACTGGAGGGCTTCCTTTCGCGGTATTGCGAATATGTACGGAAAGGAGAGAGGCAGGTGAACTGTCTGGGGATTTTCAACTGTAAGTATAAGTTTCGTGTGAAACTTAAGAAGGACCCCGAGAGTGTGGGAGGCTTCAGGCATCCTCCGGCGAACTTCTCCGTGGCGGGACATAGGGGTTTCCTGTCTTATGCAGGGCAGCCCATGTTTTGCAGGAAGTGCTTTTCCTTTGGCCATGTGCAGGCTACATGTAAAAAAGGGCAGTGTTGCCGCAATTGTGGAAGGGAGGGACATGTGGCGGGCGAGTGCCCGAGACCCAAGTCCTGTGATATGTGTGGTAGCGAAGATCACATGTTCAAGGATTGTCCGAGGGCTATGCCCAGGAAATCGGATAAAGAATGGAAGGAGGAGGAGGAAAGGAGGAGGATGGCGGAACGGATGAAGCGTGAGACTGCCAGAGTGGAGAGGGAGGAGAGGAGGCGGAGGGAATATCTTGCCTCTCAGGCTCCTGATGACGTTCTCCTGGCACCTGCTGGATATAAGAAGAATTTGGAGAAGGAGCTTAGAAGGGAATTGAAGAAAGTGGAAAAAGGCTTTGAAGGGGCGGTAGGAGGGGAGCGCCCGGACATGTTGCAGCTTCGGGACGCTGAAGATGTTGCGGAATGTATGGAAACTGTGGAAAGTTCTGAACATCTCTCAGACCCGGAGGTTATTGAAGAGTTTTGGTCGGATGATGGTGGAGGGAGTGAAAAGTGTCACAGGGAGGGTGGTGGGGAAAGTGACGAAGAAAAAGAAGGTGTGGCACCTCAGAGGAAAGCAGGTGTCAAGAAGCCAAGGTGGAGTGAGAGTGGAGAGGCCAGTGGGTCGGAAACTAGCCACTCACTGCAGACGGTGGAGGACGATGGTGGGGGGACTGTTTAAAATTGTCTGGAATTATGCATAAGTTTTTTTTCCTCTGTCTTTAGAGCTTTGACTTAAGTCAAAGGCTTTCTGTTTTTGTATAGTGCTTGGACCTTTTTAAGTATGGTTTTCACTATAATCTCTCAAAATGTGAGAGTATTTAAAAATAGGTGCAGAAGGGCTGCAATTTTTGATTTTTTAGCTATGAAAAATGCATCAATTTTTTGTTTGCAAGAGTGTGGGGTGGTGGATGGTGTGAAAGGGGATGAATGGCCTTATGGGGCATCTGTATGGTCGGGGAGTGCATGTAATAAGAATGATGGTGTGGGATTTTTGGTAAAGGGGCGGGAGGTTGTTTTGAATGATTATGTGGTTATTGAGGTGGGTAGGTGTATATTAGCAAATTTTGTGTATAGAAATGTTAAATTTTGCGTTATTAATGTTTATGCACCGGTGGATAAGAATGAGCGGAAAAATTTATTTGAAAAAATTAAGTTTTTTGTGCCGGGGAGAATGCCTGTGGTGATTGTGGGTGATATGAATTGTGATGTGGGGAAAGCGAATGTGGATGTGTCTGGAAAGGTTTTATTAGATTTGGTTGGTGATTTTGGGTTGAGAGATATGCAGCGTTTGTGTAAGGTGAATCCTTTGTTGAATACCTTTTTTTCTGAGAGTGGAAAAATACAATCTAGATTGGATTATTGTTTTGTTTCCAAAAATATGGCTTCTATTAGTTATAAGCAGGAGAGTGTTTTGTTTTCAGATCATGTGTGTGTGTCATGTGAAGTGGATATAGATGTAAATGGGGTGTTTGGTAGGGGCTTATGGAAATTAAATAGTAGCTTGTTGGAGAATGTGGAAGTGAGAAAGATGTATGCAAGACAATATAAAGAGTGGTGTAAGGGTAAGAGTGGTTTTCGGGATGTGTGTGATTGGTGGGATTGGGTCAAAAAACAGACCAAATTTTTCTTTAAAGATTTAGGTTATAAGGTTGCTGCAATTAAGAGAGAAAAATTTGAAGCTTTAAATGCGCGTTTAAATTTTTTATATAAATTGAGGGAAGGAGGAGTGGTGGTGGAGGAGGAGATTTTGTTGGTTAAAAAGGAAATTCATGAATTTTTGATGGAGAGGGGAAGGAGTATTGTTTTTAGGTCTAAGGTTGATAGATTGGAGCATGATGAGAAATGCTCACGTTTTTTTTTCAAGAAGGTTTTTGGGGAGAAACAAAGTATGAATGTGCTGTGTGGGGCTGATGGGAGGGAAGTATGTGGGGAGGATATGTGTGAGGAAGTAGCAAAGTTTTATGAGGATCTGTATGCGGTGAAGTGGAGGGATGGAAATTTGGAAAATGAAGTGTTGAGTGTGCTAGAGAATAAGTTGAGTGAGGTAGAGAAAGGGAGTGTGATGAGTGAGTTGACTGATGATGAGGTATGGAAGGTGATGAATAGTATGGCGTTAAATAAAACGCCGGGGGAAGATGGTCTTCCGGTAGAGTTTTATCGAGTGATGTGGGAGGTGATTGGTAAGGATTTTGTGGAAGTTTGTAAATATATGTGGGCAAATGTGAAGGTAGCTGAGAGTATGCGTGCGGGAATGGTTGTGTTAATACCAAAGAAAGGTGATCTGAGAAATATAAAGAATTGGAGACCGATAACGTTATTAAACTGCGATTATAAGATCTATGCAAAAATAATGGCAAATAGAATGCGTGATGTGATAGGGAGTGTGATTGGGGATGAACAGTGTTGTGCGGTGCCTGGAAGACGTATACATGAGTGTGTGTGCATGTTGAGGGATTGTTTGTGGGATTGTAAGAGTCGCAAGAGAGGCGTGTTTTTGTTAAGTTTAGATTTTGAAAAAGCGTATGATAGGTTGTCGCATAGTTTTTTGTTTAGAGTGTTGTTAAAAATGGGTTTTCCGGCTGAGTTTGTTGGGAGAGTGAGAAGTCTATATAAGAATATTTATAGCTGTGTTTTGATGAATGGTTCTGTTGGGAGGAGAGTGAATGTTTTTTCGGGTGTGCGTCAGGGGTGCCCTTTGTCCCCTGTGGCTTTTATTTGTGCTATTGAGCCATTGCTGTGTATGTTGAGAAAGGATAAGGTGATTCGGGGTGTACAAGTGCCGGGTGGAGGGGGTAGGGAATGGAAGGTTAGTGGCTATATGGATGACGTGTGTGTATTATGTGATTCGGAATGTTCAGTGGGGCGGGTAAAATTGTTAGTGTCTATTTTTTGTGGTGCGTCTGCTTTTAAAGTTAATTGGGAGAAGAGTGAATGTAAGAGTTTTGGGGGAGGATCTTTGAGTAAGGATGTTGGTGTGAATGAAGTAAAAGGGCCTATCAAGGTATTGGGTGTAAAGTTTTCTGAGAGTCTGGATGGGAAGGAATGTTGGGATGATGCGAAAGAGAAAGTTGAAAGGAAGTTGTGTTTTTGGAGGTTGAGAAACCTTACCTTTTTTGGGAAAATTTTGATTATAAAGAGTGTGGTGCTGCCTATTTTTTTGTATATCGCTCTGGTTTTTCCACCAGGGCATATGTGTCTGAGGGGGTTAAATAGGGTATTGTTTGTTTTTTTATGGAATTCTAGAATGGAGAGGGCTAAGAGAGAAACTTTGATGAAGCATTTGGAGAAAGGTGGTTTAAATTTTCCTAACCTTGAAGTGTTTTTTGGTGTAAATAGCGTGGTGTATGTGTTGAGGATGATTAGGGCGGATGGAAAATATTCATGTATGTGTAGATATTTGTTTGGGGTTTATTTGTTTCGTTTAAAGTGGTGGGAGAGAGATTTGCGGTGTCCGGTGGCTTTTGAAGTGCCTGTATGGTATGTGTGGGTTTATAAATTCTTGGTGAAGTATGAGCTGTGTGATGTGGATATTAGGTTGTTGAGTAATAAGAAGGCTGTGTATAGGATGATTGGGTGTAGAGAGATGGAGTGTGGAATAAATATGGTTAGAGGGTCGGATGTACAGGAGGTGTGGAAGAGGGTACGAATGGATGGTATGACAAACAGACAGAGTGAGATTGTGTGGCAGTCATTGCATGGAGTGTTACCTGTTAGAGAATTTCAAAGGAACCGTGGTTTGGTGAGAAGTGAGATGTGTCCAAGAGAGGGTTGTGGTGGAAGTGAGAGTGTGATACATGTTTTTTGGAATTGTAAGTATGCTAGGAATGTGATTGCAAGAATGGGGCCTTTATGTAAAGAATTGGGTGGTGTGAGTCTGTTAACTTTTGAGGTGTTCATGTTTGGTTTGGGAATGTGTGATGGGGAGAGAGGAAGAGTGTTGTGGTTAATGCTTGCGTGTATAAAGGAAGTGTTATGGGATGTAAGGAATGTGTATGTTTTCAAGAGAAAAGCTATTTTAGTTAAGGATTGTGTGAAGGTGATTTTGGGGAAATTGTATGTTTGTTATTTGTGGGAGGTGAAGAAGAGAGGAGAGCTTGATGCTGAGGGCATTTGGAAGGTAAAGAAGTGGAGATATTTTGTTAATACTTCTTGATTGTTTTTTCCTGTTGTGTAAATATGTATTTTGAAAAAAGAAAGAAAATTTTTCCGATGATGATGGGAACGGCTTTTTGTGTTTGAATTTTGACACAGCTGTTTGGGTATGTTTCTTCGGTTATGGTTTTCTAGACCGTGAAATTCCCCATCTGAGGGAAAAAAAAAAAAAAAAATAAAAAAAAAAAAAAAAAAATCTGTTCTTATCAGTTTAATATCTGATACGTCCCCTATTTGGGGACCATATATTAAATGGATTTTTGGAACAGGGAGATGGAAGAAGAGCTTGCTCTGTCCACTCCACGCATTGACCCGTTATTGCAGTATCTCCGGGACCAGTGCACTCCTTCTCTGATCCAGTTTCTAAAAACAGATTGAATTGAAATCAGCGCGAGTTGTCTTTTAACCCTTTATGGGAATTGATTTCAGGGTCAAAGAAGCACTTTTCTCAGGCCAAGTGTAGCATTTTGTTTGATTTCTCCTGGCCAATTGCAACATTTTCTGCGCCTTGCCTGGCCTTGCTTTCACCTATGTCTGTCAAACATTGCATTGCATTCAATATGCAATCAATCAATCAATCAATCAATCAATCAATCAATTTGTCTTTACTGGTTGCTGCAACAGGTGTGTTAAGATTTAGGCCTTTCTTACAGTGTTGCAAATATACTGTGTCGGCTACCAAACTAGGCCCCTGCTGTCTGTCAGCACTTGCTATTTAAATTGAAGCATTCAATGAGTAGTTCTGCCATACATACTGCATTTCTGACCGCAGGAATTCTTTTTTGAAACATTGTCTCCCTCTTGTGGACCACCGGTTTTTCAATGCGTTGTATTATATGCATTTTTAAAAGAAAAAAAGTAAGTAAAAATGGTGCCTGTGCTGATCTTGAATAGGCTTGTCTTGTCCATCTACACCTGTGTGTGTGTGAGCATTCTAATGCTTTTCACCAACCAGGTGCGCTGCCTGCAGTAGATAGAATCTTAGCACGGAACATTCATGTGCTGTCACAATGGGGCTGGCTGGAGGGTGTGGTCAAAGTAGGCGGAGTTATGCAGATTCAAAACGCGTCGTGCACAGCTTGAACAAACACTCACACACAGACAGACAGACAGACACACACACTCTCCGTCTCTCACACACAGACACACATACACAGCAGAACTGTCATTGACAGCAGAACTGTCATTGAGAAGGCCTCCCTCCAGAGTTTCTGAAAATGTCCTCCCTGCGGCAATCTTTTGCTCTGTCTCCACAATGGGTATTGGTGGTAGGCCTTGGTGCGGCCCACGGGGCGCAGCGGCTTCGGTATCGCTTCTCGGCCTTTTGGCTAAGATCAAGTGTAGTATCTGTTCTTATCAGTTTAATATCTGATACGTCCCCTATTTGGGGACCATATATTAAATGGATTTTTGGAACAGGGAGATGGAAGAAGAGCTTGCTCTGTCCACTCCACGCATTGACCCGTTATTGCAGTATCTCCGGGACCAGTGCACTCCTTCTCTGATCCAGTTTCTAAAAACAGATTGAATTGAAATCAGCGCGAGTTGTCTTTTAACCCTTTATGGGAATTGATTTCAGGGTCAAAGAAGCACTTTTCTCAGGCCAAGTGTAGCATTTTGTTTGATTTCTCCTGGCCAATTGCAACATTTTCTGCGCCTTGCCTGGCCTTGCTTTCACCTATGTCTGTCAAACATTGCATTGCATTCAATATGCAATCAATCAATCAATCAATCAATCAATCAATCAATTTGTCTTTACTGGTTGCTGCAACAGGTGTGTTAAGATTTAGGCCTTTCTTACAGTGTTGCAAATATACTGTGTCGGCTACCAAACTAGGCCCCTGCTGTCTGTCAGCACTTGCTATTTAAATTGAAGCATTCAATGAGTAGTTCTGCCATACATACTGCATTTCTGACCGCAGGAATTCTTTTTTGAAACATTGTCTCCCTCTTGTGGACCACCGGTTTTTCAATGCGTTGTATTATATGCATTTTTAAAAGAAAAAAAGTAAGTAAAAATGGTGCCTGTGCTGATCTTGAATAGGCTTGTCTTGTCCATCTACACCTGTGTGTGTGTGAGCATTCTAATGCTTTTCACCAACCAGGTGCGCTGCCTGCAGTAGATAGAATCTTAGCACGGAACATTCATGTGCTGTCACAATGGGGCTGGCTGGAGGGTGTGGTCAAAGTAGGCGGAGTTATGCAGATTCAAAACGCGTCGTGCACAGCTTGAACAAACACTCACACACAGACAGACAGACAGACAGACACACACACTCTCCGTCTCTCACACACAGACACACATACACAGCAGAACTGTCATTGACAGCAGAACTGTCATTGAGAAGGCCTCCCTCCAGAGTTTCTGAAAATGTCCTCCCTGCGGCAATCTTTTGCTCTGTCTCCACAATGGGTATTGGTGGTAGGCCTTGGTGCGGCCCACGGGGCGCAGCGGCTTCGGTATCGCTTCTCGGCCTTTTGGCTAAGATCAAGTGTAGTATCTGTTCTTATCAGTTTAATATCTGATACGTCCCCTATTTGGGGACCATATATTAAATGGATTTTTGGAACAGGGAGATGGAAGAAGAGCTTGCTCTGTCCACTCCACGCATTGACCCGTTATTGCAGTATCTCCGGGACCAGTGCACTCCTTCTCTGATCCAGTTTCTAAAAACAGATTGAATTGAAATCAGCGCGAGTTGTCTTTTAACCCTTTATGGGAATTGATTTCAGGGTCAAAGAAGCACTTTTCTCAGGCCAAGTGTAGCATTTTGTTTGATTTCTCCTGGCCAATTGCAACATTTTCTGCGCCTTGCCTGGCCTTGCTTTCACCTATGTCTGTCAAACATTGCATTGCATTCAATATGCAATCAATCAATCAATCAATCAATCAATCAATCAATTTGTCTTTACTGGTTGCTGCAACAGGTGTGTTAAGATTTAGGCCTTTCTTACAGTGTTGCAAATATACTGTGTCGGCTACCAAACTAGGCCCCTGCTGTCTGTCAGCACTTGCTATTTAAATTGAAGCATTCAATGAGTAGTTCTGCCATACATACTGCATTTCTGACCGCAGGAATTCTTTTTTGAAACATTGTCTCCCTCTTGTGGACCACCGGTTTTTCAATGCGTTGTATTATATGCATTTTTAAAAGAAAAAAAGTAAGTAAAAATGGTGCCTGTGCTGATCTTGAATAGGCTTGTCTTGTCCATCTACACCTGTGTGTGTGTGAGCATTCTAATGCTTTTCACCAACCAGGTGCGCTGCCTGCAGTAGATAGAATCTTAGCACGGAACATTCATGTGCTGTCACAATGGGGCTGGCTGGAGGGTGTGGTCAAAGTAGGCGGAGTTATGCAGATTCAAAACGCGTCGTGCACAGCTTGAACAAACACTCACACACAGACAGACAGACAGACAGACACACACACTCTCCGTCTCTCACACACAGACACACATACACAGCAGAACTGTCATTGACAGCAGAACTGTCATTGAGAAGGCCTCCCTCCAGAGTTTCTGAAAATGTCCTCCCTGCGGCAATCTTTTGCTCTGTCTCCACAATGGGTATTGGTGGTAGGCCTTGGTGCGGCCCACGGGGCGCAGCGGCTTCGGTATCGCTTCTCGGCCTTTTGGCTAAGATCAAGTGTAGTATCTGTTCTTATCAGTTTAATATCTGATACGTCCCCTATTTGGGGACCATATATTAAATGGATTTTTGGAACAGGGAGATGGAAGAAGAGCTTGCTCTGTCCACTCCACGCATTGACCCGTTATTGCAGTATCTCCGGGACCAGTGCACTCCTTCTCTGATCCAGTTTCTAAAAACAGATTGAATTGAAATCAGCGCGAGTTGTCTTTTAACCCTTTATGGGAATTGATTTCAGGGTCAAAGAAGCACTTTTCTCAGGCCAAGTGTAGCATTTTGTTTGATTTCTCCTGGCCAATTGCAACATTTTCTGCGCCTTGCCTGGCCTTGCTTTCACCTATGTCTGTCAAACATTGCATTGCATTCAATATGCAATCAATCAATCAATCAATCAATCAATCAATTTGTCTTTACTGGTTGCTGCAACAGGTGTGTTAAGATTTAGGCCTTTCTTACAGTGTTGCAAATATACTGTGTCGGCTACCAAACTAGGCCCCTGCTGTCTGTCAGCACTTGCTATTTAAATTGAAGCATTCAATGAGTAGTTCTGCCATACATACTGCATTTCTGACCGCAGGAATTCTTTTTTGAAACATTGTCTCCCTCTTGTGGACCACCGGTTTTTCAATGCGTTGTATTATATGCATTTTTAAAAGAAAAAAAGTAAGTAAAAATGGTGCCTGTGCTGATCTTGAATAGGCTTGTCTTGTCCATCTACACCTGTGTGTGTGTGAGCATTCTAATGCTTTTCACCAACCAGGTGCGCTGCCTGCAGTAGATAGAATCTTAGCACGGAACATTCATGTGCTGTCACAATGGGGCTGGCTGGAGGGTGTGGTCAAAGTAGGCGGAGTTATGCAGATTCAAAACGCGTCGTGCACAGCTTGAACAAACACTCACACACAGACAGACAGACAGACAGACACACACACTCTCCGTCTCTCACACACAGACACACATACACAGCAGAACTGTCATTGACAGCAGAACTGTCATTGAGAAGGCCTCCCTCCAGAGTTTCTGAAAATGTCCTCCCTGCGGCAATCTTTTGCTCTGTCTCCACAATGGGTATTGGTGGTAGGCCTTGGTGCGGCCCACGGGGCGCAGCGGCTTCGGTATCGCTTCTCGGCCTTTTGGCTAAGATCAAGTGTAGTATCTGTTCTTATCAGTTTAATATCTGATACGTCCCCTATTTGGGGACCATATATTAAATGGATTTTTGGAACAGGGAGATGGAAGAAGAGCTTGCTCTGTCCACTCCACGCATTGACCCGTTATTGCAGTATCTCCGGGACCAGTGCACTCCTTCTCTGATCCAGTTTCTAAAAACAGATTGAATTGAAATCAGCGCGAGTTGTCTTTTAACCCTTTATGGGAATTGATTTCAGGGTCAAAGAAGCACTTTTCTCAGGCCAAGTGTAGCATTTTGTTTGATTTCTCCTGGCCAATTGCAACATTTTCTGCGCCTTGCCTGGCCTTGCTTTCACCTATGTCTGTCAAACATTGCATTGCATTCAATATGCAATCAATCAATCAATCAATCAATCAATCAATCAATTTGTCTTTACTGGTTGCTGCAACAGGTGTGTTAAGATTTAGGCCTTTCTTACAGTGTTGCAAATATACTGTGTCGGCTACCAAACTAGGCCCCTGCTGTCTGTCAGCACTTGCTATTTAAATTGAAGCATTCAATGAGTAGTTCTGCCATACATACTGCATTTCTGACCGCAGGAATTCTTTTTTGAAACATTGTCTCCCTCTTGTGGACCACCGGTTTTTCAATGCGTTGTATTATATGCATTTTTAAAAGAAAAAAAGTAAGTAAAAATGGTGCCTGTGCTGATCTTGAATAGGCTTGTCTTGTCCATCTACACCTGTGTGTGTGTGAGCATTCTAATGCTTTTCACCAACCAGGTGCGCTGCCTGCAGTAGATAGAATCTTAGCACGGAACATTCATGTGCTGTCACAATGGGGCTGGCTGGAGGGTGTGGTCAAAGTAGGCGGAGTTATGCAGATTCAAAACGCGTCGTGCACAGCTTGAACAAACACTCACACACAGACAGACAGACAGACAGACACACACACTCTCCGTCTCTCACACACAGACACACATACACAGCAGAACTGTCATTGACAGCAGAACTGTCATTGAGAAGGCCTCCCTCCAGAGTTTCTGAAAATGTCCTCCCTGCGGCAATCTTTTGCTCTGTCTCCACAATGGGTATTGGTGGTAGGCCTTGGTGCGGCCCACGGGGCGCAGCGGCTTCGGTATCGCTTCTCGGCCTTTTGGCTAAGATCTGTAGTGGATCTTGTCAATTGGCTAAGGTGATCCGGGGGAATCTCATACACTCGGCCTTTTGGACTTTGGTCTAATTGTTGCTATTGGGTGCAGAGTAAACCTGGGATTGCCTTTTCTTCCTGGAAATCGTGTCCGTGGTCCGTGGAGTGGTGGTCGTTGGACGTTGGAGAGCGGAATTTGGGAGGAACTGCGATCGGTGTTCTTTTTTTCCTTTGGCATCTGAAAAAGGAGAGAAAAATCATGGAGGAAAGGAGGGAAAACCAGGAGAGCAATCCGAATGACTATTTTTCGGAGCATTATGCGTTGAAGGATACCATCAGGTTTGTGGTAAGCCCTGGTTATCGGCAGGTGAAAGACTCACAATATATTTTTGAGGTGGTGTGCAAGCTCTTGAAGATAGAGAAAGAGCAGCTATTTTGTTTTCAAACTTTTTTTACACGAGGAATGTATGATGTTACACTACGTAGCACCTCGCAATGTGAAAATGCCTTCGCTCTCTATGGAGTTAATAGAGGGAAGGAGGAACTGGAGGGAGTGACGGTGATCCCCTCTTTCCAGTTAACATTGAAATTGCTGACTATTCATGTATTTAATCCGTTTGTTTCAGACTCTGATATAGAAAATTTCCTTGGTAGATATTGCGATAAGATTATCCCAAGGAAGCGTGTGGAAACAAGTTTCGGAGTTTGGAATGGAAAACGAGTGTTCTTGGTGCAATTTAAGAGAGACTCGAACGAGGAAGGTGGCGTGTGTAGACCGCCGCAACAAGTCTACATTAGTCATAGTCGCGGTTACTTGTATTTTCAAGGGATGCCGAGTTATTGTCGCAGGTGCAAGAAATATGGACATAGGGATGAACAATGTAAACAATGTCATAATTGCACCGGAGCTCCTCATCAAGCAAGTGAGTGCCCAAAAAATAAAAGGGACGAAGAAAGAATGGACACATCATCAGAAGAAAAACAGCAAGAGGCTAATGATGATGTGGAAGTAGGAATAGCTACAGAGGAGAGGAAAGAAAAAGAGGAAAGTGTAAATAGAGAAGAGGAGGAGACAGAAAAGAAGAAAAAAGAGGAGAAGAAAGGAGAGGAGGAAAAGGTGATGGAAGCAAAGAAGAAGAAAGAGGAAAGGTCTAGAAAATCACACGAAGAAGAGATGAGGAAGATGGAAGAAAGGAAAAAGAAGAGGGAGCAAGAGGAACAAAAGAAGAAAGAAGAGCTGGAGAAAGAAGAACTGAAGAAAGAAGAACTGAAGAAAGAAGAACTGAAGAAAGAAGAACTGAAGAAAGAGGAACTGAAGAAAGAAGGAAAGAAAACTGAAGGAGTTAAAGGAGCCATATTAATGGGGTTGGGGCAAATGGTTCAAAAACGTCCTCCGTCCAGTAAAGGAAGTAATGTAGGGGGTGTAGGTGGGGAGGAGGAGGGAGAAAAAAGTGATTTTCCCACATTGGTAGAACCCACCCCTTCTAGTTCCCTATCACAAAGTCTTCCATGCGCGCAGGAGCGAATGGACTGCTCGGGGAAATCCTTAAAAAGAAGTGGGGAAAGAAGCATTGGAAGTGAAGTAGTCCCATGTGGTGGAAAAGTGAAGGCAGTAGATGCAACGGAAGTGTTGGGGATTATTTCATCCTCAGAAGCGTCGGATTCGGAGATTGAGTTACCTTCTCCAGAGGTAGAAAATGAGGGCGGGGGGATTTGCCCTAAAATTAATGAGGATAAATGATCCGCTCATTGTCCCTGAATGTTCAGGGGTTTAATGACTTATATAAGAGAACTGCTTTTTATGATTCTTTAAACAATGAAAATGTTGATTTTATTTTTCTACAGGAATGCAATTTAGTGAAAAAATTAAGTTATCAGTATCTACGAGGAATATGGAAGGGTAATTTATGTTTTTCTGGTGGGAATGAGTCAAAAAGTGATGGGGTTGGCTTTTTGTGTTCAAAAGAGTGGGAAATTGTAAGTCATGAGGAAATATACCCTGGGCGGATTTTAAGAGTGGATGTGGAGAAAGATGGAAGGAGAGTGAGGTGTTTTAATGTGTATGCAAATGCAGAGAAAGCCCTGAGACTACATCTGTTTGAATTATTGCTGTTGTTTTTACCTGGAGTAGATCCAACAATTTTAGGTGGAGATTTTAATTGCCACTTGAAAAATGTAAAAGATGGTTCAGCTTCATGCCTTAGAAATATTTTAACAGCTTTTAATCTTAAAGATGCATGGGTTTTAGATGGGCAAAAAAAGGAACATGAAATCACTTGGGTTGGGAGAGGTTTTTCTTCCAGAATAGACTATTTTTT
This sequence comes from Ranitomeya variabilis, assembly GCF_051348905.1. NCBI lineage: Eukaryota > Metazoa > Chordata > Amphibia > Anura > Dendrobatidae > Ranitomeya > Ranitomeya variabilis. The sequence goes on along the minus strand of NC_135235.1, from coordinate 606,929,473 downwards.
TATATCACAGTCTCTAACATGTTCAGCTTTTAAAACGCACATGACACCTTTCTCTGATCACAGAATAATAGAATGCACAATAGTAATGGAGTTAGATGAGGAAAAAAGACCTTCGCACTGGAAATTAAATGTATCACTTTTGCAAGATGAGGCGGTTATGGAAGGTTTTAAAAAAGTATATGCAAAACTAAAGTGCAGAAAACATAGTTTTAAGTCTATTTTTAAATGGTGGGATTTTGCAAAGGAGAAGATAAAGGAGTTTTTTATAAAAGAAGGGAAAAAGAAAGCTGCTGTAAAGCGTCGTTTTTATAGTGATCTTAATGCTAATCTCCAATGTTTTTTTCACCTCATGAATAATGGATGCAATATGGAGGAGGAAATTAGGGTAACGAAGGAGAAGATCCAAAAATGCCTGAAAGAAAAGGGTAAGGAAATTATTTTTAATTCACGTGTTAAAGTTTTAGATGAGGATGAGAAATGTACAAAATTCTTTTTTAAAAAAATTTGTGATAAAAAGGATTTTATGAAAATTTTGGAAGGGGAAAGAAGTCTGGAAGGTAAGAAGAGAAAAGCGAAAGAGTTTTATGATAACTTATTTTCGGTTAAAGACACGGATGTTTCACTAAAAGAACATTTTTTGGAAGGTTTGGAGAGGTTTTTTGATACAGACGATAAGTCGTGGTTAATAGAGAATTTTACTAAAGAAGAAGTTTTTAATACAATTAATTCATTACAAAATGGCAAAACACCTGGGGCAGATGGATTACCGATTGAGTTTTATAAGTTTTTATGGGAGATTATAGGCAATGATTTTTATGAAGTCATTTTGGAAGCAGAGACATCTTTTAGTGTCCCAGAGTCTTGGTGGGAGGGTCTGATTGTTTTACTTTTTAAGAAAGGCAATAAGGAAGAAATAAAGAACTGGAGACCAATTACTCTTCTAAATGCAGACTACAAAATATATGCAAAGTTATTGGCAAATAGGCTGAAGAAGGTGATCAGTTCAGTAATAGATGTGGATCAGACATGTGCGGTACCAAATCGAAGAATTAGTGACTCGTTGATTTTAATCAGGGATATTTTATGGGATGTTTCAGACAGAAAACAGAAACTTGCATTGATAACATTAGACTTTGAGAAAGCATACGATAGAGTTGCGCATGATTTTTTATTCTCAGTTTTAGATAAAATGGGATGCCCCGATGTTTTTAGTAAACGTATTAAATCTTTGTACAGATCATGTTTTAGTAAAATATCTATTAATGGTTTTTTATCTGAGGGAGTGAAAATAAATTGTGGTGTGAAACAGGGGTGCCCCTTATCCCCTATCTTATTTATTTGTGCAATAGAGCCACTTTTAGCAGCTTTTAGAAGGGATAAAGTGATTAATGGGTTTTTTATTCCTGGGAGTTGCAATGAACAAGTAAAAGTGGTAGCATATATGGACGATGTGACGGTGTTGGTGAAGGATACGAGAAGTATGAACAGAGCTATAAGAACGGTGGAGTGGTTTGGAGGAGCATCTGGTTTTAAAATTAATATGGAAAAATCTGGTATTTTTACTGTTGGTGATTATAACCTAGATTCTGAGTGTAAACTAGCAAAACTTAACGAAGTCAAAATTTTAGGTATTTATTTCTCGGGATCAGGTGGTAATGTGAAAAATTGGGAGTCTTTGTTGGAAAGAGTTAGGAAAAAGATATGTTTTTGGCAGCTGAGAGACTTAACCATGGAAGGGAAGATTTTAATTATAAAGCAGGTTTTACTCCCAATGTTTTTATATGTGGCAACAATTTTTATTCCTCCAAATAACATGATGAAGAAAGTTATTAAAGTATGTTTTAATTTTTTGTGGAAATCCAAGATGGAGAGAGTAAAGAGGGAGGAGTTGTATAAGCCAAAGAAAAAAGGGGGAAAAGGGTTTCCCGATATTAGATCTTTTTTATACGCAAAATATATGGCTAACTGTGTAAGCACTTTAATAGGGCCAGATTCGAAGCTGAAACAATTTTCTATATATAATTTGGGTTTTTATATTAGAAATTATAAATGGTTGGAGATGGTTTTAAATCGGCCCTATAGGTTTTTACCCCCAGAAAATTACATTGTTTTAGAGAAAATTTTAAGAGATTTTAAATTAAAGGCAGTTGATTTAAATGTTCTTATGTGCCATAAGAAAATCCTGAAAATACTAGAAGACAGAATAGGTACTAGTCCCGTGGAACGTTTTTCGTGGAAAATTGTGAATGAGATCTGGATCAATGTAAATTATAGCTTGTTATCTAATGAGCACAAGGATCTACTGTGGTGTATTGTGAAAGATTGTCTGCCAACCCGTGAGTTCCAATACAGGAGGGGATTGGTAAGATCTGAAGTTTGTCCAAGGTCCAGGTGTGGTGATAGTGAAACACCCATGCACGTTTTCTGGAATTGCAAGTTTGCACAAGCAGTATGGCGGAATATGTGTAATCTGGTGAAGGCTGTAAGTACTGTAAATTTTCTAGATTTTAATAGAATATTTTATGGAATGGGCATAAAAGAAGAGGATTTTAAAAAAGTATGGGTAATTATAACGTGTGTGAAAATGGCATTGTGGAAAGCAAGAAACATTCTGATGTTTAAACATAATGAGATAACAGTTAGCCAGTGTATTAAATTATGTCTAAGTTATTTGTATTTATATTTTTGGAGAGATAAAGTGTCGCTTGGTATGGAGAAAGCAAGTGAAATATGGAAACAGTCTGAATGGAATGTACTTACTGCGTAATCAATGTATTGATATAATTTTATATCATACCATGTCATATATAAATTTATATGATTGGAAAAAAAAAAAAAAAAAAAAAAATGAAAATGAGGAAAAATAATAATAATGTAAAAATAAGGAAAGTTACAAAAGAAAATGAGATATTGGAAATAGAAAATATAATCACAAAAAAGGTAGAACGCACAATGATGGATTTGAGTCTTTTATTCTTTTTTTTTATGGGAGTCTAAGACTTTGTAATCTGAGTGTAAAAAAAAAAAAAAAAAAAAAAAAAAAAAAAAAAAAAATCTGTTCTTATCAGTTTAATATCTGATACGTCCCCTATTTGGGGACCATATATTAAATGGATTTTTGGAACAGGGAGATGGAAGAAGAGCTTGCTCTGTCCACTCCACGCATTGACCCGTTATTGCAGTATCTCCGGGACCAGTGCACTCCTTCTCTGATCCAGTTTCTAAAAACAGATTGAATTGAAATCAGCGCGAGTTGTCTTTTAACCCTTTATGGGAATTGATTTCAGGGTCAAAGAAGCACTTTTCTCAGGCCAAGTGTAGCATTTTGTTTGATTTCTCCTGGCCAATTGCAACATTTTCTGCGCCTTGCCTGGCCTTGCTTTCACCTATGTCTGTCAAACATTGCATTGCATTCAATATGCAATCAATCAATCAATCAATCAATCAATCAATTTGTCTTTACTGGTTGCTGCAACAGGTGTGTTAAGATTTAGGCCTTTCTTACAGTGTTGCAAATATACTGTGTCGGCTACCAAACTAGGCCCCTGCTGTCTGTCAGCACTTGCTATTTAAATTGAAGCATTCAATGAGTAGTTCTGCCATACATACTGCATTTCTGACCGCAGGAATTCTTTTTTGAAACATTGTCTCCCTCTTGTGGACCACCGGTTTTTCAATGCGTTGTATTATATGCATTTTTAAAAGAAAAAAAGTAAGTAAAAATGGTGCCTGTGCTGATCTTGAATAGGCTTGTCTTGTCCATCTACACCTGTGTGTGTGTGAGCATTCTAATGCTTTTCACCAACCAGGTGCGCTGCCTGCAGTAGATAGAATCTTAGCACGGAACATTCATGTGCTGTCACAATGGGGCTGGCTGGAGGGTGTGGTCAAAGTAGGCGGAGTTATGCAGATTCAAAACGCGTCGTGCACAGCTTGAACAAACACTCACACACAGACAGACAGACAGACAGACACACACACTCTCCGTCTCTCACACACAGACACACATACACAGCAGAACTGTCATTGACAGCAGAACTGTCATTGAGAAGGCCTCCCTCCAGAGTTTCTGAAAATGTCCTCCCTGCGGCAATCTTTTGCTCTGTCTCCACAATGGGTATTGGTGGTAGGCCTTGGTGCGGCCCACGGGGCGCAGCGGCTTCGGTATCGCTTCTCGGCCTTTTGGCTAAGATCAAGTGTAGTATCTGTTCTTATCAGTTTAATATCTGATACGTCCCCTATTTGGGGACCATATATTAAATGGATTTTTGGAACAGGGAGATGGAAGAAGAGCTTGCTCTGTCCACTCCACGCATTGACCCGTTATTGCAGTATCTCCGGGACCAGTGCACTCCTTCTCTGATCCAGTTTCTAAAAACAGATTGAATTGAAATCAGCGCGAGTTGTCTTTTAACCCTTTATGGGAATTGATTTCAGGGTCAAAGAAGCACTTTTCTCAGGCCAAGTGTAGCATTTTGTTTGATTTCTCCTGGCCAATTGCAACATTTTCTGCGCCTTGCCTGGCCTTGCTTTCACCTATGTCTGTCAAACATTGCATTGCATTCAATATGCAATCAATCAATCAATCAATCAATCAATCAATCAATTTGTCTTTACTGGTTGCTGCAACAGGTGTGTTAAGATTTAGGCCTTTCTTACAGTGTTGCAAATATACTGTGTCGGCTACCAAACTAGGCCCCTGCTGTCTGTCAGCACTTGCTATTTAAATTGAAGCATTCAATGAGTAGTTCTGCCATACATACTGCATTTCTGACCGCAGGAATTCTTTTTTGAAACATTGTCTCCCTCTTGTGGACCACCGGTTTTTCAATGCGTTGTATTATATGCATTTTTAAAAGAAAAAAAGTAAGTAAAAATGGTGCCTGTGCTGATCTTGAATAGGCTTGTCTTGTCCATCTACACCTGTGTGTGTGTGAGCATTCTAATGCTTTTCACCAACCAGGTGCGCTGCCTGCAGTAGATAGAATCTTAGCACGGAACATTCATGTGCTGTCACAATGGGGCTGGCTGGAGGGTGTGGTCAAAGTAGGCGGAGTTATGCAGATTCAAAACGCGTCGTGCACAGCTTGAACAAACACTCACACACAGACAGACAGACAGACAGACACACACACTCTCCGTCTCTCACACACAGACACACATACACAGCAGAACTGTCATTGACAGCAGAACTGTCATTGAGAAGGCCTCCCTCCAGAGTTTCTGAAAATGTCCTCCCTGCGGCAATCTTTTGCTCTGTCTCCACAATGGGTATTGGTGGTAGGCCTTGGTGCGGCCCACGGGGCGCAGCGGCTTCGGTATCGCTTCTCGGCCTTTTGGCTAAGATCAAGTGTAGTATCTGTTCTTATCAGTTTAATATCTGATACGTCCCCTATTTGGGGACCATATATTAAATGGATTTTTGGAACAGGGAGATGGAAGAAGAGCTTGCTCTGTCCACTCCACGCATTGACCCGTTATTGCAGTATCTCCGGGACCAGTGCACTCCTTCTCTGATCCAGTTTCTAAAAACAGATTGAATTGAAATCAGCGCGAGTTGTCTTTTAACCCTTTATGGGAATTGATTTCAGGGTCAAAGAAGCACTTTTCTCAGGCCAAGTGTAGCATTTTGTTTGATTTCTCCTGGCCAATTGCAACATTTTCTGCGCCTTGCCTGGCCTTGCTTTCACCTATGTCTGTCAAACATTGCATTGCATTCAATATGCAATCAATCAATCAATCAATCAATCAATCAATCAATTTGTCTTTACTGGTTGCTGCAACAGGTGTGTTAAGATTTAGGCCTTTCTTACAGTGTTGCAAATATACTGTGTCGGCTACCAAACTAGGCCCCTGCTGTCTGTCAGCACTTGCTATTTAAATTGAAGCATTCAATGAGTAGTTCTGCCATACATACTGCATTTCTGACCGCAGGAATTCTTTTTTGAAACATTGTCTCCCTCTTGTGGACCACCGGTTTTTCAATGCGTTGTATTATATGCATTTTTAAAAGAAAAAAAGTAAGTAAAAATGGTGCCTGTGCTGATCTTGAATAGGCTTGTCTTGTCCATCTACACCTGTGTGTGTGTGAGCATTCTAATGCTTTTCACCAACCAGGTGCGCTGCCTGCAGTAGATAGAATCTTAGCACGGAACATTCATGTGCTGTCACAATGGGGCTGGCTGGAGGGTGTGGTCAAAGTAGGCGGAGTTATGCAGATTCAAAACGCGTCGTGCACAGCTTGAACAAACACTCACACACAGACAGACAGACAGACAGACACACACACTCTCCGTCTCTCACACACAGACACACATACACAGCAGAACTGTCATTGACAGCAGAACTGTCATTGAGAAGGCCTCCCTCCAGAGTTTCTGAAAATGTCCTCCCTGCGGCAATCTTTTGCTCTGTCTCCACAATGGGTATTGGTGGTAGGCCTTGGTGCGGCCCACGGGGCGCAGCGGCTTCGGTATCGCTTCTCGGCCTTTTGGCTAAGATCAAGTGTAGTATCTGTTCTTATCAGTTTAATATCTGATACGTCCCCTATTTGGGGACCATATATTAAATGGATTTTTGGAACAGGGAGATGGAAGAAGAGCTTGCTCTGTCCACTCCACGCATTGACCCGTTATTGCAGTATCTCCGGGACCAGTGCACTCCTTCTCTGATCCAGTTTCTAAAAACAGATTGAATTGAAATCAGCGCGAGTTGTCTTTTAACCCTTTATGGGAATTGATTTCAGGGTCAAAGAAGCACTTTTCTCAGGCCAAGTGTAGCATTTTGTTTGATTTCTCCTGGCCAATTGCAACATTTTCTGCGCCTTGCCTGGCCTTGCTTTCACCTATGTCTGTCAAACATTGCATTGCATTCAATATGCAATCAATCAATCAATCAATCAATCAATCAATCAATTTGTCTTTACTGGTTGCTGCAACAGGTGTGTTAAGATTTAGGCCTTTCTTACAGTGTTGCAAATATACTGTGTCGGCTACCAAACTAGGCCCCTGCTGTCTGTCAGCACTTGCTATTTAAATTGAAGCATTCAATGAGTAGTTCTGCCATACATACTGCATTTCTGACCGCAGGAATTCTTTTTTGAAACATTGTCTCCCTCTTGTGGACCACCGGTTTTTCAATGCGTTGTATTATATGCATTTTTAAAAGAAAAAAAGTAAGTAAAAATGGTGCCTGTGCTGATCTTGAATAGGCTTGTCTTGTCCATCTACACCTGTGTGTGTGTGAGCATTCTAATGCTTTTCACCAACCAGGTGCGCTGCCTGCAGTAGATAGAATCTTAGCACGGAACATTCATGTGCTGTCACAATGGGGCTGGCTGGAGGGTGTGGTCAAAGTAGGCGGAGTTATGCAGATTCAAAACGCGTCGTGCACAGCTTGAACAAACACTCACACACAGACAGACAGACAGACAGACACACACACTCTCCGTCTCTCACACACAGACACACATACACAGCAGAACTGTCATTGACAGCAGAACTGTCATTGAGAAGGCCTCCCTCCAGAGTTTCTGAAAATGTCCTCCCTGCGGCAATCTTTTGCTCTGTCTCCACAATGGGTATTGGTGGTAGGCCTTGGTGCGGCCCACGGGGCGCAGCGGCTTCGGTATCGCTTCTCGGCCTCTTGGCTAAGATCAAGTGTAGGATTTTCTTGCATTTGGTCGAAGTTCTTTAGGTGCCTGGGGTACCCCGCCTCTCGGCCTTGGGTGCGGGTCCCACTCTTGTAGTGGGATCCAATCCCTTGTCGCTATTGGGAGGTGGGCTTAGTCCCTGGGCAACGAGTTGCGATCGCCCTAGCCAGGTAGTCTTTGGATTACTTGGTGCTCTTCATTGTTGCGGAACACCCCCGTTTGTTGTTGCGGAACACCCCTGTGTTGTTTCCCTGTAGCCATGGACCCAGATCCTGGTGATGTTCCGGCCTATGCTCTTCTGAAGCATACGGTCCGGATCTATTTTGAGAAAGGTGGAGGAGATGGCCGTGGACTGAAATTCGTGGTTGGCAATATTCTGGAGAAGGCTCTTTCAGTCCGGAAACACGAAATCCTGGCCATCCAGGACTATCCGAGGCGTGGTGTCTATGATGTTACCTTCACCGGAGAAGGTATCCACCAGCATGTTTGCGACCAAGTCATCTCCCCTGATGCGATTATCCGGAAAAACCCTGAGCTTAAAGGGGTTAAATTTGCCATCCACGATTTAGAAGAGACCAGGCTCTTAATTGTTAAAATCTATTCACCCCATATGCAAGAGAGCGAAATTGGAAGATACCTGTTGGGTTTCTTTAAAAAAGTTACTTGTTTGGGGAAGATTTTAAATGAATGCGGCATTTGGACCTCCAAATGGAGGTATGTTGTAACCTGTGTTAAAAATGCCACAAAACCAGGAGGAGTAGATTTACCACCAGCTCGTTTTAAAATTGGCAAAACGAATGGCGACCTCTATTTTAATGGCATGCCACCCTTCTGTAGAAAATGTAAACTATATGGACATTCAAATTGTGACCCTACCTGTGCAAAATGTGGAAGCCAGGAACACAGAACTGAACAATGCCAGACAGAGAATGTGTGTACAATTTGTCTTGTAAAAGGTCATTCTTTTTCCTTTTGTCCAAATAGAAACAAGTCAAAAGGAGTGCAACCAGAGCAAGAGCAGCCTCCGGCCCCCCGCCAACCCTCGGCTGGTTCTGCTGTCCCCGAGTCAAAGGAGGGTGAGGAGGAGTCGATGGACGAGTCCAACGAGGTACCTGGTACAGGTGAGGATGGCTATACTGAAGTGAGAAACGAGAAAGCGAGACGCAGGAGGGAACGGCAGAAGGAGAGCAGGCAGCAAAAAGAGGACCCCGCAGAGGGTACAGTGGCTCCTGCCAAAAGCCAACCCTCGTCTCTGCGATCTTCCGGGACAACTCATGGGCGCGAAAAATCGGACTCTAAAAGGAGGAAAATCCAGGAAAAAACAGGTGGCGCATCAAGGGAAGTACCCCCACAGGAACCCCCTGATGGAGGTGGGAAACCCGAAGAGATGCCCATGGAGGAGCAGGAAACCCCACCCTCTTCAGAGATGGAGAGGGAGACTGGGGTGACTGCCTCAGTCGTTCCTGTGACTCCGGTCAGAGAACAGCCGGCCCCTGAGCTCGATCTGACCCCTCCGATTGGTTCCCCGGAGGGGGGACCAATGGGAGATCAGGAGCAGGGATGGGAGCTGGCCTGCCTGACAAAGGAGACAGTACCAATGGATAATGAGTTCGTCCCGGGAAGTATATGGCCATCCGAAGTCCTGTCGGATGAAGGGTCCTCCGTGGTCTCTTCCCTCGTGACCGTCGACGGCAGGACCGAACCCTCCGATGATGACTTATAACCAGCTGAGGTAAGAGTTTTTTGAATTCCGTACCTTTTCATTTTCTCTTATGGCGGGGATTTCCGGAATCTCCCTCAACGCTAGAGGGATCAAAACAAAACCCAGGAGGTTGGCGCTGTTTGAGTTTATGTACACCTTGTCGGCATCTGTTTTCTTCTTACAGGAATGCAACATTCCACATTCCTTAAATTATAATAAGTATGAAACAGATTGGCCACATGGACCCTCAGTGTGGTCAGGATCTAATGAATCCAGGTCAGCAGGGGTCGCCATTCTTTTTAAAGGTAATGTTTTTATTGACTCTGTGCAGGAGGTTTTACCAGGCAGGATTTTATTGGTTAAAGCTTTTATTGATGGTTTTAAATGGCAGTTTTTAAATTTTTATGGATCTACTGACAAAAATGAAAGAGCAAAAATGTTAGAAATGTTACCCCTTTTTATCAATGACTCCGATCCTCTTATTTTAGCAGGTGATTTTAATTGTATTATGGGTGGGGAGAAAAGATTCTCCAATGCAGTGAGTAGAAACTATGACAAAACCTCTTTTATGCTCAGAAATGTTGTACAGGATTTTAAACTTACTGATTGTTTTAAGGAATGCAATACGAACCTCCCTGCTGAAGAGTGGGTAACCTGGAGCAATGTGAACTGCAGCTCCAGAATTGATTTTATTTTTTGTTCTAATTCCATACTGCCTTTTAAATGCGAGCTTTTAACCAATGTTTTTTCAGACCACAAACTTTTACTTTTTAATGTTAAATATGATGATTTTAAGAAAAAAGGTAAAAGTGCCTGGAAGCTAAATATCTCTCTTTTAGATGATCCAGAAATTTTAATTGGTTTTAAGGAATTTTATATAAATTGCAAGCAAACCAGAAATCCCCATACCCCTATTAGTAGGTGGTGGGAAAAAATGAAGAAAAATATTAAAAATTTCTTCATTAAAGCCGGAATACAAAAAGCTAAAGAAAAGAGAGAGATTTACAACCTCCTAAATACCCGTCTGCAAACCCTCTATAAACTGCGAGAACACGACATAGATGTAGATAAAGATATAATTAATCTTAAAACTGAAATATCAAGATGCTTGGAACAAAGGGGGAAGCAATTAATCTTCCACTCTAAAGTCCAGCATGTAGAAGAAAACGAAACCTGTTCCCGGTATTTCTTTAAAAATATGGTTGGGAAAAGGGTATTTATTAATTCTTTGGAGGGAGAAAATGAAATAGAGGGTATTTTAAATAAAGTCCACCAATTTTATGCTGACCTTTTTAATACAAAAATTATAGACAGTAGTTTTATGGAAAGCTCTATGGAGGAAATCACTACCATTTTAGACCCAGTGTCACAAAATTTTTTATTGCAGGATCTGAGCGAGGAAGAGGTGGCTGAAACAATTAAAAGTTTTAAAACAGGAAAAGTCCCCGGGCCAGACGGTATTCCTATAGAATTTTATTCCACATTTTATGAGCTTTTACAAGAAGATCTTTTAAATATTTTAAGTGAGGTTTTTAATACAAAAACTCTCCCCACCTCTTGGAAAAAGGGTGAGGTCTCCCTTATACATAAGAAAGGGGACAAAACGGATATAAAAAATTGGAGACCAATAACCCTTTTAAACTGTGACTATAAAATGATGGCCAAAATTTGTGCAAACAGACTCAAAAAAGTGGTGGGAAACATAGTACATCCTAACCAGGTCTGTGGTATACCAGAGAGAAGCACATGGGAAAACCTAAATCTTATCAAAGACATAATTGATGACACTAAATCAAGGGGAGGTGGAGTGGCGGTTTTATCCCTTGATTTTGAAAAAGCCTTTGATAGAGTATCTCACGAGTTCCTTTTTAATGTTTTAAGTAAAATGGGTATACCAGAGGGGTTTTTATTGTCACTTAAGGCATTTTATAAAGACTGCACAAGCAAGATCGTCGTAAATGGTTTTAAAACAAAAGACGTGGTTTTAAAATCTGGGGTTAAGCAGGGTTGTCCCCTGTCCCCACTTTTATTTATTTGTGCCCTTGAGCCCCTGCTATGTACCCTGAGGAGGGATAAACAAATCCGGGGAATCCCACTGCCTGGTGGAGGGGGTCTGGAGGCAAAAGTCACAGGTTATATGGATGATGTAGCCATAATATGCAGGGATTCCCCTTCTATACAAAAAGCCTTAAGGCAGGTGGAGTTTTTCTGCTGTGGGTCTGGTTTTAAGTTAAATTTTAACAAAAGTTCTATTTTAAAGGTTGGCAATGTGGTTTTAACAGATATCCAAGTCCCGGAGAGGGACTCTGTTCAAATTTTAGGTATAATTTTTAATGAAGAAAATAAAGGCACAGAAAGCTGGAATATGGTGGCTCAAAAGGTAAATCAGAAATTGTGCATGTGGAATTTGAGAAAATTGACTATGGAGGGGAAAATTTTAATCATTAAAATGGTCATTCTGCCGCTTTTATTATATTTAAGCCTGGTCTTCCCTCCTCCAAACGGCATTTTTAACAAAATAATCAAAGCTTGTTTTACCTTTTATTGGAGTTCCAAGATGGAAAAACTAAAGAGAGAGCTGGTGGTAAAATCCAAAGGTAATGGTGGCAAAGATTTCCCAGATTTTAGAGCTTTTGTTTTAATCCGTTTCTTTGTCCTGTGTTTTAATTCCCTTTTTAAAAATTGTTATTGGTCATATTTTATCCGTTTTAACATTGGTTTTTTTATGAGGCGCCTGGGGTGGTTTGAAACAGTTTTAAATTCCCCATATGCTTTTAATACACCCGAAAATTATAAAATTTTAGGTACCATTGTTAACACATATGACCTAAAGGGTATAAACACAGAGGCCCTAGGGGATAGTAAAAAAATCTTAAAGGACCTCAAAGGAAAAGAACAAGTGACACAAATTGGGAATTTTAATGACCCTAAGTGTGTAGAAATATGGAAAAATGTTAATGCCTCTTACCTTTTTAATTCCCAGAAGGACCTGGCCTGGAGCTGTGTGCATGATTGTCTTCCATGCCGGGCATTCCAACACCGAAGGAGACTCGTGAGATCCGCCAAATGCCCAAGAGAGGACTGCCAAGGAGAAGAAACAGTACGACACATAGTTTGGACTTGTCAATTCACAAGACAAATATGGACAAAAATGTTTCCCTTGCTCCAGAAAGTGACTGGTTTAAAAGACTTAAGTTTTGACACTGTTTTATTTGGTGACATGGAATGCCCCAACGCAAGTAAGAGGATCATTGCATGGAAGACAATCAGCACCATCAAAGAAGCTCTATGGAAGGCCAGGAACATCCTTCTTTTTAAACATGATGTTTTATCTGTGAAAGACGTTTTATCATTGGCTTTTAGTGAGTTGTATATTTATTATTTATTAGACAAGAAAAAGAATCTTTTACTGTCAAAGCAATGGTTGGTAGAGGAGTGGAATACCATAATTTGAATGCCACCATTAATGCATATTATTGGCCGATGCCTGTACATTACTTGTTTTATTTGCATGTAACATTAAAAAAAAAAAAAAAAAAAAAAAAAAAAAAAAAATTCTGTTTTTGATCAATATGTTACAAATGCTTCAAAAATGTAAAATACTGTACATATACGTCTTTTATCTGTAAATTAAAACATTAATAAACGGGTGTACCTAAAGTTGGGTACTTCCAAGTTAAAAAAAAAATCTGTTCTTATCAGTTTAATATCTGATACGTCCCCTATTTGGGGACCATATATTAAATGGATTTTTGGAACAGGGAGATGGAAGAAGAGCTTGCTCTGTCCACTCCACGCATTGACCCGTTATTGCAGTATCTCCGGGACCAGTGCACTCCTTCTCTGATCCAGTTTCTAAAAACAGATTGAATTGAAATCAGCGCGAGTTGTCTTTTAACCCTTTATGGGAATTGATTTCAGGGTCAAAGAAGCACTTTTCTCAGGCCAAGTGTAGCATTTTGTTTGATTTCTCCTGGCCAATTGCAACATTTTCTGCGCCTTGCCTGGCCTTGCTTTCACCTATGTCTGTCAAACATTGCATTGCATTCAATATGCAATCAATCAATCAATCAATCAATCAATCAATCAATTTGTCTTTACTGGTTGCTGCAACAGGTGTGTTAAGATTTAGGCCTTTCTTACAGTGTTGCAAATATACTGTGTCGGCTACCAAACTAGGCCCCTGCTGTCTGTCAGCACTTGCTATTTAAATTGAAGCATTCAATGAGTAGTTCTGCCATACATACTGCATTTCTGACCGCAGGAATTCTTTTTTGAAACATTGTCTCCCTCTTGTGGACCACCGGTTTTTCAATGCGTTGTATTATATGCATTTTTAAAAGAAAAAAAGTAAGTAAAAATGGTGCCTGTGCTGATCTTGAATAGGCTTGTCTTGTCCATCTACACCTGTGTGTGTGTGAGCATTCTAATGCTTTTCACCAACCAGGTGCGCTGCCTGCAGTAGATAGAATCTTAGCACGGAACATTCATGTGCTGTCACAATGGGGCTGGCTGGAGGGTGTGGTCAAAGTAGGCGGAGTTATGCAGATTCAAAACGCGTCGTGCACAGCTTGAACAAACACTCACACACAGACAGACAGACAGACAGACACACACACTCTCCGTCTCTCACACACAGACACACATACACAGCAGAACTGTCATTGACAGCAGAACTGTCATTGAGAAGGCCTCCCTCCAGAGTTTCTGAAAATGTCCTCCCTGCGGCAATCTTTTGCTCTGTCTCCACAATGGGTATTGGTGGTAGGCCTTGGTGCGGCCCACGGGGCGCAGCGGCTTCGGTATCGCTTCTCGGCCTTTTGGCTAAGATCAAGTGTAGTATCTGTTCTTATCAGTTTAATATCTGATACGTCCCCTATTTGGGGACCATATATTAAATGGATTTTTGGAACAGGGAGATGGAAGAAGAGCTTGCTCTGTCCACTCCACGCATTGACCCGTTATTGCAGTATCTCCGGGACCAGTGCACTCCTTCTCTGATCCAGTTTCTAAAAACAGATTGAATTGAAATCAGCGCGAGTTGTCTTTTAACCCTTTATGGGAATTGATTTCAGGGTCAAAGAAGCACTTTTCTCAGGCCAAGTGTAGCATTTTGTTTGATTTCTCCTGGCCAATTGCAACATTTTCTGCGCCTTGCCTGGCCTTGCTTTCACCTATGTCTGTCAAACATTGCATTGCATTCAATATGCAATCAATCAATCAATCAATCAATCAATCAATCAATTTGTCTTTACTGGTTGCTGCAACAGGTGTGTTAAGATTTAGGCCTTTCTTACAGTGTTGCAAATATACTGTGTCGGCTACCAAACTAGGCCCCTGCTGTCTGTCAGCACTTGCTATTTAAATTGAAGCATTCAATGAGTAGTTCTGCCATACATACTGCATTTCTGACCGCAGGAATTCTTTTTTGAAACATTGTCTCCCTCTTGTGGACCACCGGTTTTTCAATGCGTTGTATTATATGCATTTTTAAAAGAAAAAAAGTAAGTAAAAATGGTGCCTGTGCTGATCTTGAATAGGCTTGTCTTGTCCATCTACACCTGTGTGTGTGTGAGCATTCTAATGCTTTTCACCAACCAGGTGCGCTGCCTGCAGTAGATAGAATCTTAGCACGGAACATTCATGTGCTGTCACAATGGGGCTGGCTGGAGGGTGTGGTCAAAGTAGGCGGAGTTATGCAGATTCAAAACGCGTCGTGCACAGCTTGAACAAACACTCACACACAGACAGACAGACAGACAGACACACACACTCTCCGTCTCTCACACACAGACACACATACACAGCAGAACTGTCATTGACAGCAGAACTGTCATTGAGAAGGCCTCCCTCCAGAGTTTCTGAAAATGTCCTCCCTGCGGCAATCTTTTGCTCTGTCTCCACAATGGGTATTGGTGGTAGGCCTTGGTGCGGCCCACGGGGCGCAGCGGCTTCGGTATCGCTTCTCGGCCTTTTGGCTAAGATCAAGTGTAGTATCTGTTCTTATCAGTTTAATATCTGATACGTCCCCTATTTGGGGACCATATATTAAATGGATTTTTGGAACAGGGAGATGGAAGAAGAGCTTGCTCTGTCCACTCCACGCATTGACCCGTTATTGCAGTATCTCCGGGACCAGTGCACTCCTTCTCTGATCCAGTTTCTAAAAACAGATTGAATTGAAATCAGCGCGAGTTGTCTTTTAACCCTTTATGGGAATTGATTTCAGGGTCAAAGAAGCACTTTTCTCAGGCCAAGTGTAGCATTTTGTTTGATTTCTCCTGGCCAATTGCAACATTTTCTGCGCCTTGCCTGGCCTTGCTTTCACCTATGTCTGTCAAACATTGCATTGCATTCAATATGCAATCAATCAATCAATCAATCAATCAATCAATCAATTTGTCTTTACTGGTTGCTGCAACAGGTGTGTTAAGATTTAGGCCTTTCTTACAGTGTTGCAAATATACTGTGTCGGCTACCAAACTAGGCCCCTGCTGTCTGTCAGCACTTGCTATTTAAATTGAAGCATTCAATGAGTAGTTCTGCCATACATACTGCATTTCTGACCGCAGGAATTCTTTTTTGAAACATTGTCTCCCTCTTGTGGACCACCGGTTTTTCAATGCGTTGTATTATATGCATTTTTAAAAGAAAAAAAGTAAGTAAAAATGGTGCCTGTGCTGATCTTGAATAGGCTTGTCTTGTCCATCTACACCTGTGTGTGTGTGAGCATTCTAATGCTTTTCACCAACCAGGTGCGCTGCCTGCAGTAGATAGAATCTTAGCACGGAACATTCATGTGCTGTCACAATGGGGCTGGCTGGAGGGTGTGGTCAAAGTAGGCGGAGTTATGCAGATTCAAAACGCGTCGTGCACAGCTTGAACAAACACACACACAGACAGACAGACAGACAGACACACACACTCTCCGTCTCTCACACACAGACACACATACACAGCAGAACTGTCATTGACAGCAGAACTGTCATTGAGAAGGCCTCCCTCCAGAGTTTCTGAAAATGTCCTCCCTGCGGCAATCTTTTGCTCTGTCTCCACAATGGGTATTGGTGGTAGGCCTTGGTGCGGCCCACGGGGCGCAGCGGCTTCGGTATCGCTTCTCGGCCTTTTGGCTTCGATCCTAGTGGTTGGAGTTAGAGGGCAGGTGGTGGTCACCAGATATCTTTCTCGGCCTGTCTTTTTAGACTGCTGCTATTGGGAAGGAAGGAAGGTGTTCTACTTACCTTTTGGCGTGGAAGGATTCCTGGATCGTGGAGGATCTACTTCGGGTGACGGGAGTTCCTGGATACGCTGGACGGAGGGGATCGAACCTGGTGAAGTTGTTTGCGACCTTACTGGGTTTTTTTCGTGCTATTGAAGGAAAATGGAGCAAGAGGTGGAAGAATTTTTCCTGAAGGACACAATCCGATTTGTGGTGGAGAAAGGTTACAGGCAAGTTAAAAACTTAAATTTCTTGCATTCAAGAATCTTTTCTCCCTTGTTGAAGATCGACAATGAGGATTATTTTTGTGTGCAATCCTTTTCAAATAAAGGTATACATGATGTGACTCTTAGATCATCAGGCATGTGTGAGAAAGTCTTTGCTCGTTTCA
Source organism: Ranitomeya variabilis (assembly GCF_051348905.1). Classification (NCBI taxonomy): domain Eukaryota; kingdom Metazoa; phylum Chordata; class Amphibia; order Anura; family Dendrobatidae; genus Ranitomeya; species Ranitomeya variabilis. The sequence goes on along the minus strand of NC_135235.1, from coordinate 606,912,510 downwards.
GGCAGGAGCAGCAGGCGGAGGTGATGAGAGGTATCACCGCTTTGCCTCTGTTCCGTTTTGAGCAGAGAACTCTAACTATCCACATGTACAATCCTTTTGTAAATGATGAAGACATAAAAGTATATTTAAGGAAGTTTTGCTCAATTATTCAATTTAAGAAGAGATGTTTAACTTCTTTTGGGGCTTGGAATGGCAAGAGACTGTACCAAGTCGTTTTCAAAAAGGACCCCGATGAGGAGGGGAGTGTTTTAATGCCCCCTCCAACTGTTTTCATAAAACGGGATAGGGGTTTTTTGTTTTTTTCTCATATGCCACCATTTTGTAAAACATGCCAAAAATATGGTCATACGCTTGAAGATTGTGCGTTATGTAGAGAATGCCCGAATCAAGTGCACCAAACTGATATGTGTCCGAAGAGGCGTGGAGGTACTTCGGAGATTTGGGGAGAGAATACACAAGAAGTGGCAGAGATGGAAGTCCAGAAAGAGTCATCTCTTGATGGTTCTTTACAGGAGGATACGCCTTTTTCTTCTATGAGCAACAGGGAGAAAAGGGAAGAAAGGAAGAGGAAAGAAGTAGAAAAAAAGAAGAAGAAAGAAGAAAAGAAGAATGAAGAAAAGAAGAATGAAGAAAAGAAGAATGAAGAAAAGAATGAAGAAAAGAAGAATGAAGAAAAGAAGAATGAAGAAAAGAAGAATGAAGAAGAGAGAAGATGGGAAGAAGAGAAAGTGGAGGCGGGAAGTGTAGTAGAGGAAACTCCGGAGTCTCACTTGGGGGAGTCCAGTGATGGGGCACCGCCGGCAGAGTCTCAGGAGTCGTCTGATATTCCCTGTGGTCAAGATGAGATGGATTTTGGAAGAGATACTTTAAAGAGAAACACGGAGGAGAAAGAATCTGAGGATGTGGTGGAGGATACGAGTGGGAAGAGGGCTCGAGGTGGGTTCTCACCTACTCCTGAGCCTTTATCCCCTATTGCCACTTCAGAGGATGGCTCCTTAATAATTGATGAAGCAGGTTCTGTGTCTGATGAGGGTGGGGGAAGCCCTTCTGTAAAGGTTATGAGATGATCACCATATGTTCCCTGAATGTTCAGGGGTTAAATAACTTATATAAACGAACAGCCTTATATGATTTTTTAAATAATGAAAAATATGATTTTGTCTTTTTACAGGAGTGTAATTTACAAAGAAAGATGAGTTATGAGTTTTTACGTGGGATTTGGGAGGGTAATATGGTTTTTTCAGGTGGGAATGAATCAAAGAGTGATGGCGTGGGGTTCCTGTGTTCAAAAGAGTGGGAGGTGGTGGGACATGAGGAAATTTATCCTGGCCGCATTCTAAGAGTTGATGTAAAAAAAGATGGGAAAAAATGTCGTTGTTTCTGTATATATGCTAATGTGGAAAAAAGTCAGAGGTTGCATCTCTTTGAAATTTTACAGCTTTTTTTACCAGGTACGGATCCTGTTTTAGTTGGGGGTGATTTTAACTGCCAATTGAAAAAAGAACGGGATGGGTCTGTATCATATCTTAAAAGTATTATTTCTTCATTTAATCTTAAGGATGTTTGGACATTGGATGGGAGTAAAAAAGAGTTTGAGGTTACATGGTCGGCTAGAGGGTGTTCGTCCAGGATCGACCATTTTTTTATATCTGATGCTTTTAAATGCTCTTCTTTTAAAACAAGTATTAATCCCTTTTCTGATCATAAGTTTATTATATGCACTTTAATTTTGAATCCTTCTTATAGTAAGAAATCTTCACATTGGAAGTTGAATACTTCCTTATTGCATGGTGAGGGTTTTAAAGAAGTTTTTAGGTTATTTTATGAAAAACTTAAAAGTTGTAAGGATGGTTTTAAGTGTATTTTGGAATGGTGGGATTTTATGAAGAGCAGGATTAAATCTTTCTTTATTAAATTGGGTAAAAAAGAAGCTGAGAAAAAACGACTTTTTTATAATTCTTTAAATGCTAATTTACATTGTTTTTATATTTTTAAGAATAATGGTGTTGAAATGGAGAAATGTATTAGGGAAACTAAAGAGAAAATTAATAAGGCTCTCAAAGAAAAAGGAAAAGAGATCATATTTAATTCTAGAGTAAGAGTGCTAGAGGAGGATGAGAAGTGTTCAAAATTTTTCTTTAAAAAAATTTGTGAAAAGAAAGATTTTATTGAAGTTTTGGAGGGCGAGATGAGTCCGGAAGGGAAAGCATCGAAGGCCAAGAGTTTTTATGATGAGTTGTTTTCCCGGAAAATAGTTGACGCTTCATTAAAAAATCATTTTTTAGAATGCCTTGATAAGTGTTTTAGGAAAGATGATGTAGACATTTTAATGAAGTGTTTTACAAAGGAGGAAGTTTTTAATTCAATTAATACAATGCAGAATCAAAAAACGCCAGGTGTAGACGGCCTCCCAGTTGAATTCTATAAGGATGTATGGGATATTATTGGAGAAGATTTTTATGAGGTTTTTTTAAAGGTAGAGTCTTCCTTTAGTACTCCTAAGTCGTGGGAGGAGGGTCTTATTGTTTTATTACACAAGAAAGGGGATAAGGAGCAATTGAAAAATTGGCGACCCATTACTTTGTTAAATACAGATTATAAAATTTATGCTAAATTGCTAGCCAATAGATTAAAAAGGGTGATTGGATCGGTGATTGAGACTGATCAATCATGTGCAGTGCCAAATCGTAAGATCAGCGATTCTTTAATTCTTTTAAGAGATATTATATGGGATGTCGCCGATAGGAAACAAAGGTTGGCACTGGTTTCTTTAGATTTTGAGAAGGCATACGATAGGGTTGCTCACGAGTTTTTATTTGCTGTATTGGAAAAAATGGGATGTCCTGGTATTTTTATTGATCGTATTAAATGTTTATATAAATTAAGTTTTAGCCGGATTTCAATTAATGGGGTTTTATCAGAAAATATTAGCATTGACTGTGGGGTAAAGCAGGGGTGCCCTTTGTCTCCGATCCTTTTTATTGTTGCAATAGAGCCCCTCTTATCTGCTTTTAGGAAAGATAAAGTGATTAATGGTTTTTTTATTCCTGGCAGCAATAAAAATCAAGTAAAAGTGATAGCCTACATGGATGACGTGACGGTGTTGGTGCAAGATCTCAGAAGTTTTAACAGAGTTATAAGGACGGTGGAATGGTTCGGTGGGGCATCTGGTTTTAAAATAAATTTTGATAAATCAGGTGTTTTAACTATGGGTAACTTTGTTTTAGATGCTAATTGCAAACTTATGAGATTGTCTGAAATTAAGATTTTAGGGGTGTTCTTTACGGACTCTTGTGGGAACGTGAAAAATTGGGAGTCATTACTTGAAAGGGTGAGAAAGAAGATCAGTTTTTGGAATTTGAGAAGTTTGACGCTGGAGGGGAGGACTCTGATAATAAAACAGGTTTTACTCCCAATAATTTTATACGTATCAACTATTTTTATACCGCCAGTTAATGTTATGAGGAAAATCATTAAACTATGTTTTAATTTTTTATGGAATTCAAAAATGGAGAGGTTGAAAAGGGATGAGCTTTATAAGTCAAAAAGGAAGGGAGGGAAAAATTTCCCGAATATTAGGGAATTTATATATGCTAAATACCTCTCTAATTGTGTAAGCACTTTATTAGGTCCCGATTCTAGACTAAAATTTTTTTCAATTTATAATCTGGGTTTCTTCATAAGAAATTATAAGTGGCTTAACATACATCGAAATAGACCGTATAGGTTTTTACCGTCCGAAAACTATGTGGTTTTAGAAAGCATTTTAAGGGAGTATGTTTTGAAAAATGTGGATGTGAATATTTTAAGGAATCATAAGAAGATTTTAAAAATACTGGAGGGGAGAGTGATTGCAAGCCCAGTGGAGCGGTTCTCTTCTAGTATCGTTGATAGGATTTGGTCGAATGTGAATGCCAGTTACTTGTCTAATGAGCATAAAGACTTGCTATGGTGCAGTATAAAAGATTGTTTGCCGACCAGAGAGTTTCAGCACAGGAGGGGACTGGTAAGATTGGAGAAATGTCCCAGAAGGAAATGTGCTGATCCAGAAACTCCCTTACATATTTTTTGGAATTGTAGTTTTGCACAATCTGTATGGCATAAAATGTGTAATTTAATTAAGGTTTTAAGCAATATGAATTTTCTGGATTTTAATATTATCTTTTACGGGATGGGGATAAAGGTAAAAGTTTTTAAGGTAGTGTGGATAATTTTAACGTGTGTAAAAATGGCACTTTGGAAAGTTCGGAATATTATACTTTTTAAACATGAGGTGCTGTCTGTGGATCAATGTGTTAAATTATGTTTAAGTTATATGTATTTATATTTCTGGAGAGATAAAGTGCTATTAGGAGAAAGTAAAGCTAATGTGATATGGAAACCAAAAGATTGGAATACGCTTACCTTATGATGTTATTTTTTCTTTCGAATCTTGTAACCCCCTGTGGAAGAGTTAGATATTTATCGTAAAGTATATGACAATAATAATAGAAACTAATATATAATAAGAAAACTTAAAAATCAAAAGAGGATAAATATCAGATGTACACGATGATGGATATATAAGTTTTTCATTTTTGGAAGACTTTTGTAATCTGAGTGAAAAAAAAAAAAAAAAAAAAAAAAAAAAAAAAAAAAAAAAAAAAAAAAAAAAAAAAAAAAAAAAAAAAAAAAAAAAAAATCTGTTCTTATCAGTTTAATATCTGATACGTCCCCTATTTGGGGACCATATATTAAATGGATTTTTGGAACAGGGAGATGGAAGAAGAGCTTGCTCTGTCCACTCCACGCATTGACCCGTTATTGCAGTATCTCCGGGACCAGTGCACTCCTTCTCTGATCCAGTTTCTAAAAACAGATTGAATTGAAATCAGCGCGAGTTGTCTTTTAACCCTTTATGGGAATTGATTTCAGGGTCAAAGAAGCACTTTTCTCAGGCCAAGTGTAGCATTTTGTTTGATTTCTCCTGGCCAATTGCAACATTTTCTGCGCCTTGCCTGGCCTTGCTTTCACCTATGTCTGTCAAACATTGCATTGCATTCAATATGCAATCAATCAATCAATCAATCAATCAATCAATCAATTTGTCTTTACTGGTTGCTGCAACAGGTGTGTTAAGATTTAGGCCTTTCTTACAGTGTTGCAAATATACTGTGTCGGCTACCAAACTAGGCCCCTGCTGTCTGTCAGCACTTGCTATTTAAATTGAAGCATTCAATGAGTAGTTCTGCCATACATACTGCATTTCTGACCGCAGGAATTCTTTTTTGAAACATTGTCTCCCTCTTGTGGACCACCGGTTTTTCAATGCGTTGTATTATATGCATTTTTAAAAGAAAAAAAGTAAGTAAAAATGGTGCCTGTGCTGATCTTGAATAGGCTTGTCTTGTCCATCTACACCTGTGTGTGTGTGAGCATTCTAATGCTTTTCACCAACCAGGTGCGCTGCCTGCAGTAGATAGAATCTTAGCACGGAACATTCATGTGCTGTCACAATGGGGCTGGCTGGAGGGTGTGGTCAAAGTAGGCGGAGTTATGCAGATTCAAAACGCGTCGTGCACAGCTTGAACAAACACTCACACACAGACAGACAGACAGACAGACACACACACTCTCCGTCTCTCACACACAGACACACATACACAGCAGAACTGTCATTGACAGCAGAACTGTCATTGAGAAGGCCTCCCTCCAGAGTTTCTGAAAATGTCCTCCCTGCGGCAATCTTTTGCTCTGTCTCCACAATGGGTATTGGTGGTAGGCCTTGGTGCGGCCCACGGGGCGCAGCGGCTTCGGTATCGCTTCTCGGCCTTTTGGCTAAGATCAAGTGTAGTATCTGTTCTTATCAGTTTAATATCTGATACGTCCCCTATTTGGGGACCATATATTAAATGGATTTTTGGAACAGGGAGATGGAAGAAGAGCTTGCTCTGTCCACTCCACGCATTGACCCGTTATTGCAGTATCTCCGGGACCAGTGCACTCCTTCTCTGATCCAGTTTCTAAAAACAGATTGAATTGAAATCAGCGCGAGTTGTCTTTTAACCCTTTATGGGAATTGATTTCAGGGTCAAAGAAGCACTTTTCTCAGGCCAAGTGTAGCATTTTGTTTGATTTCTCCTGGCCAATTGCAACATTTTCTGCGCCTTGCCTGGCCTTGCTTTCACCTATGTCTGTCAAACATTGCATTGCATTCAATATGCAATCAATCAATCAATCAATCAATCAATCAATCAATTTGTCTTTACTGGTTGCTGCAACAGGTGTGTTAAGATTTAGGCCTTTCTTACAGTGTTGCAAATATACTGTGTCGGCTACCAAACTAGGCCCCTGCTGTCTGTCAGCACTTGCTATTTAAATTGAAGCATTCAATGAGTAGTTCTGCCATACATACTGCATTTCTGACCGCAGGAATTCTTTTTTGAAACATTGTCTCCCTCTTGTGGACCACCGGTTTTTCAATGCGTTGTATTATATGCATTTTTAAAAGAAAAAAAGTAAGTAAAAATGGTGCCTGTGCTGATCTTGAATAGGCTTGTCTTGTCCATCTACACCTGTGTGTGTGTGAGCATTCTAATGCTTTTCACCAACCAGGTGCGCTGCCTGCAGTAGATAGAATCTTAGCACGGAACATTCATGTGCTGTCACAATGGGGCTGGCTGGAGGGTGTGGTCAAAGTAGGCGGAGTTATGCAGATTCAAAACGCGTCGTGCACAGCTTGAACAAACACTCACACACAGACAGACAGACAGACAGACACACACACTCTCCGTCTCTCACACACAGACACACATACACAGCAGAACTGTCATTGACAGCAGAACTGTCATTGAGAAGGCCTCCCTCCAGAGTTTCTGAAAATGTCCTCCCTGCGGCAATCTTTTGCTCTGTCTCCACAATGGGTATTGGTGGTAGGCCTTGGTGCGGCCCACGGGGCGCAGCGGCTTCGGTATCGCTTCTCGGCCTTTTGGCTAAGATCAAGTGTAGTATCTGTTCTTATCAGTTTAATATCTGATACGTCCCCTATTTGGGGACCATATATTAAATGGATTTTTGGAACAGGGAGATGGAAGAAGAGCTTGCTCTGTCCACTCCACGCATTGACCCGTTATTGCAGTATCTCCGGGACCAGTGCACTCCTTCTCTGATCCAGTTTCTAAAAACAGATTGAATTGAAATCAGCGCGAGTTGTCTTTTAACCCTTTATGGGAATTGATTTCAGGGTCAAAGAAGCACTTTTCTCAGGCCAAGTGTAGCATTTTGTTTGATTTCTCCTGGCCAATTGCAACATTTTCTGCGCCTTGCCTGGCCTTGCTTTCACCTATGTCTGTCAAACATTGCATTGCATTCAATATGCAATCAATCAATCAATCAATCAATCAATCAATTTGTCTTTACTGGTTGCTGCAACAGGTGTGTTAAGATTTAGGCCTTTCTTACAGTGTTGCAAATATACTGTGTCGGCTACCAAACTAGGCCCCTGCTGTCTGTCAGCACTTGCTATTTAAATTGAAGCATTCAATGAGTAGTTCTGCCATACATACTGCATTTCTGACCGCAGGAATTCTTTTTTGAAACATTGTCTCCCTCTTGTGGACCACCGGTTTTTCAATGCGTTGTATTATATGCATTTTTAAAAGAAAAAAAGTAAGTAAAAATGGTGCCTGTGCTGATCTTGAATAGGCTTGTCTTGTCCATCTACACCTGTGTGTGTGTGAGCATTCTAATGCTTTTCACCAACCAGGTGCGCTGCCTGCAGTAGATAGAATCTTAGCACGGAACATTCATGTGCTGTCACAATGGGGCTGGCTGGAGGGTGTGGTCAAAGTAGGCGGAGTTATGCAGATTCAAAACGCGTCGTGCACAGCTTGAACAAACACTCACACACAGACAGACAGACAGACAGACACACACACTCTCCGTCTCTCACACACAGACACACATACACAGCAGAACTGTCATTGACAGCAGAACTGTCATTGAGAAGGCCTCCCTCCAGAGTTTCTGAAAATGTCCTCCCTGCGGCAATCTTTTGCTCTGTCTCCACAATGGGTATTGGTGGTAGGCCTTGGTGCGGCCCACGGGGCGCAGCGGCTTCGGTATCGCTTCTCGGCCTTTTGGCTAAGATCAAGTGTAGTATCTGTTCTTATCAGTTTAATATCTGATACGTCCCCTATTTGGGGACCATATATTAAATGGATTTTTGGAACAGGGAGATGGAAGAAGAGCTTGCTCTGTCCACTCCACGCATTGACCCGTTATTGCAGTATCTCCGGGACCAGTGCACTCCTTCTCTGATCCAGTTTCTAAAAACAGATTGAATTGAAATCAGCGCGAGTTGTCTTTTAACCCTTTATGGGAATTGATTTCAGGGTCAAAGAAGCACTTTTCTCAGGCCAAGTGTAGCATTTTGTTTGATTTCTCCTGGCCAATTGCAACATTTTCTGCGCCTTGCCTGGCCTTGCTTTCACCTATGTCTGTCAAACATTGCATTGCATTCAATATGCAATCAATCAATCAATCAATCAATCAATCAATCAATTTGTCTTTACTGGTTGCTGCAACAGGTGTGTTAAGATTTAGGCCTTTCTTACAGTGTTGCAAATATACTGTGTCGGCTACCAAACTAGGCCCCTGCTGTCTGTCAGCACTTGCTATTTAAATTGAAGCATTCAATGAGTAGTTCTGCCATACATACTGCATTTCTGACCGCAGGAATTCTTTTTTGAAACATTGTCTCCCTCTTGTGGACCACCGGTTTTTCAATGCGTTGTATTATATGCATTTTTAAAAGAAAAAAAGTAAGTAAAAATGGTGCCTGTGCTGATCTTGAATAGGCTTGTCTTGTCCATCTACACCTGTGTGTGTGTGAGCATTCTAATGCTTTTCACCAACCAGGTGCGCTGCCTGCAGTAGATAGAATCTTAGCACGGAACATTCATGTGCTGTCACAATGGGGCTGGCTGGAGGGTGTGGTCAAAGTAGGCGGAGTTATGCAGATTCAAAACGCGTCGTGCACAGCTTGAACAAACACTCACACACAGACAGACAGACAGACAGACACACACACTCTCCGTCTCTCACACACAGACACACATACACAGCAGAACTGTCATTGACAGCAGAACTGTCATTGAGAAGGCCTCCCTCCAGAGTTTCTGAAAATGTCCTCCCTGCGGCAATCTTTTGCTCTGTCTCCACAATGGGTATTGGTGGTAGGCCTTGGTGCGGCCCACGGGGCGCAGCGGCTTCGGTATCGCTTCTCGGCCTTTTGGCTAAGATCAAGTGTAGTATCTGTTCTTATCAGTTTAATATCTGATACGTCCCCTATTTGGGGACCATATATTAAATGGATTTTTGGAACAGGGAGATGGAAGAAGAGCTTGCTCTGTCCACTCCACGCATTGACCCGTTATTGCAGTATCTCCGGGACCAGTGCACTCCTTCTCTGATCCAGTTTCTAAAAACAGATTGAATTGAAATCAGCGCGAGTTGTCTTTTAACCCTTTATGGGAATTGATTTCAGGGTCAAAGAAGCACTTTTCTCAGGCCAAGTGTAGCATTTTGTTTGATTTCTCCTGGCCAATTGCAACATTTTCTGCGCCTTGCCTGGCCTTGCTTTCACCTATGTCTGTCAAACATTGCATTGCATTCAATATGCAATCAATCAATCAATCAATCAATCAATCAATCAATCAATTTGTCTTTACTGGTTGCTGCAACAGGTGTGTTAAGATTTAGGCCTTTCTTACAGTGTTGCAAATATACTGTGTCGGCTACCAAACTAGGCCCCTGCTGTCTGTCAGCACTTGCTATTTAAATTGAAGCATTCAATGAGTAGTTCTGCCATACATACTGCATTTCTGACCGCAGGAATTCTTTTTTGAAACATTGTCTCCCTCTTGTGGACCACCGGTTTTTCAATGCGTTGTATTATATGCATTTTTAAAAGAAAAAAAGTAAGTAAAAATGGTGCCTGTGCTGATCTTGAATAGGCTTGTCTTGTCCATCTACACCTGTGTGTGTGTGAGCATTCTAATGCTTTTCACCAACCAGGTGCGCTGCCTGCAGTAGATAGAATCTTAGCACGGAACATTCATGTGCTGTCACAATGGGGCTGGCTGGAGGGTGTGGTCAAAGTAGGCGGAGTTATGCAGATTCAAAACGCGTCGTGCACAGCTTGAACAAACACTCACACACAGACAGACAGACAGACAGACACACACACTCTCCGTCTCTCACACACAGACACACATACACAGCAGAACTGTCATTGACAGCAGAACTGTCATTGAGAAGGCCTCCCTCCAGAGTTTCTGAAAATGTCCTCCCTGCGGCAATCTTTTGCTCTGTCTCCACAATGGGTATTGGTGGTAGGCCTTGGTGCGGCCCACGGGGCGCAGCGGCTTCGGTATCGCTTCTCGGCCTTTTGGCTAAGATCAAGTGTAGTATCTGTTCTTATCAGTTTAATATCTGATACGTCCCCTATTTGGGGACCATATATTAAATGGATTTTTGGAACAGGGAGATGGAAGAAGAGCTTGCTCTGTCCACTCCACGCATTGACCCGTTATTGCAGTATCTCCGGGACCAGTGCACTCCTTCTCTGATCCAGTTTCTAAAAACAGATTGAATTGAAATCAGCGCGAGTTGTCTTTTAACCCTTTATGGGAATTGATTTCAGGGTCAAAGAAGCACTTTTCTCAGGCCAAGTGTAGCATTTTGTTTGATTTCTCCTGGCCAATTGCAACATTTTCTGCGCCTTGCCTGGCCTTGCTTTCACCTATGTCTGTCAAACATTGCATTGCATTCAATATGCAATCAATCAATCAATCAATCAATCAATCAATCAATTTGTCTTTACTGGTTGCTGCAACAGGTGTGTTAAGATTTAGGCCTTTCTTACAGTGTTGCAAATATACTGTGTCGGCTACCAAACTAGGCCCCTGCTGTCTGTCAGCACTTGCTATTTAAATTGAAGCATTCAATGAGTAGTTCTGCCATACATACTGCATTTCTGACCGCAGGAATTCTTTTTTGAAACATTGTCTCCCTCTTGTGGACCACCGGTTTTTCAATGCGTTGTATTATATGCATTTTTAAAAGAAAAAAAGTAAGTAAAAATGGTGCCTGTGCTGATCTTGAATAGGCTTGTCTTGTCCATCTACACCTGTGTGTGTGTGAGCATTCTAATGCTTTTCACCAACCAGGTGCGCTGCCTGCAGTAGATAGAATCTTAGCACGGAACATTCATGTGCTGTCACAATGGGGCTGGCTGGAGGGTGTGGTCAAAGTAGGCGGAGTTATGCAGATTCAAAACGCGTCGTGCACAGCTTGAACAAACACTCACACACAGACAGACAGACAGACAGACACACACACTCTCCGTCTCTCACACACAGACACACATACACAGCAGAACTGTCATTGACAGCAGAACTGTCATTGAGAAGGCCTCCCTCCAGAGTTTCTGAAAATGTCCTCCCTGCGGCAATCTTTTGCTCTGTCTCCACAATGGGTATTGGTGGTAGGCCTTGGTGCGGCCCACGGGGCGCAGCGGCTTCGGTATCGCTTCTCGGCCTTTTGGCTAAGATCAAGTGTAGTGGCTTATGGTTGCTGCACTTGGTCTGGTCTAAGGTGCCCAGGGTACCCGGCTCCTTGGCCTGGGGGGATCGCTGCATTTAACAGTGTGGCTTCACCCCCCTGCTGCTATTGGGGAGTCGGATTAGTCCCTGGGCAACGAGAGGCGATCACCCCTGTCACCACACATAGCTGTGGGGGGCAGTCATAAGGACTTTTAAGATGGGCCTTTTCAAGAAGAAGAATTGTTTGAGATTTTTCGTTAAGAAGTTATCGTTGGATGGTCTTTTGGACGAGCAGAAGATTTTGGACTTATTGGAGAAGTATGGATCGGTTGGAAGAATGGATATTTTGTGCATGCAGGAAATTAAGGTGAAAAGAATCTTTGATATTACTTTAAAGTCTGAAGATAAGTGTTTTTGTTTTCTGGATAATTGGAGAGAAGAATTTTCGGATAGTTTCAGTGTGAAGGCGTTATTTTTGGGAGAACCAAAGAAATTGATTGTTCAGATGGATGATCCTTATGTGGAAATGAGAGAGGTATTGGATTTTTTGAAAAGTGGCTTCAGGATGGTGAGTTTTCACAAGGACTATATTAATAGAATTGGAGTTTGGAACGGTAAGAGAAGATTTCTATGGTGGAAGAGTGAAAATGAAGAGATAAAGACGGGAAAAATAATGGTGAATGGAAAGGTTGGTTTTTTGTATGTAGAGGAATTTAAGGAAAAGTTGGAGGAAAATATATTTGATGGAGGAAAAATGGAAATGTCTGTGAAGGAAATGGTGGGAGATGATAGTGTAGAAAATGTGAGGAAAAAGTTGGAAGAAAAGGAGGTAAAAATGGTAATGGATTTGAAGGACCCTAAAAAGGTTAAGAAGGCGGACTTAGAAAGGAAGAAAGAGGAAAAAATGAAGATGGAACAAAGTGTGGAAAATGTGAGCTTAGAGAAGGAAGAGGTAGTGAGAAATTTGATGTTTTCTGATTTTGAAAGCTTGGAAGACTTTATATTTAAAGACACTAGAGCTGATTTAGAGTTAAAAGAGAATGCTTGGAAAAAGACGAAGAAAAAGGAGAAAAGGAAAATGTAGTTAATTTTTGTAATGAAGTTTGGTGGTAATGTGTTTTCTTGAGAAACTATAGTTGTTTTGTTTTATGTTCTTATTGTTTGTAATTTGTTTTTGTAGATATATTTATTTTAATAAGAAATGGTTTCAAGATGATGAGTCGAACTCATGTTTAATATCGTTTAATACGATGAATTTTATTTTTGAGTTATGGCACTGATGAAACCTCATCTGTTCTTATCAGTTTAATATCTGATACGTCCCCTATTTGGGGACCATATATTAAATGGATTTTTGGAACAGGGAGATGGAAGAAGAGCTTGCTCTGTCCACTCCACGCATTGACCCGTTATTGCAGTATCTCCGGGACCAGTGCACTCCTTCTCTGATCCAGTTTCTAAAAACAGATTGAATTGAAATCAGCGCGAGTTGTCTTTTAACCCTTTATGGGAATTGATTTCAGGGTCAAAGAAGCACTTTTCTCAGGCCAAGTGTAGCATTTTGTTTGATTTCTCCTGGCCAATTGCAACATTTTCTGCGCCTTGCCTGGCCTTGCTTTCACCTATGTCTGTCAAACATTGCATTGCATTCAATATGCAATCAATCAATCAATCAATCAATCAATCAATCAATTTGTCTTTACTGGTTGCTGCAACAGGTGTGTTAAGATTTAGGCCTTTCTTACAGTGTTGCAAATATACTGTGTCGGCTACCAAACTAGGCCCCTGCTGTCTGTCAGCACTTGCTATTTAAATTGAAGCATTCAATGAGTAGTTCTGCCATACATACTGCATTTCTGACCGCAGGAATTCTTTTTTGAAACATTGTCTCCCTCTTGTGGACCACCGGTTTTTCAATGCGTTGTATTATATGCATTTTTAAAAGAAAAAAAGTAAGTAAAAATGGTGCCTGTGCTGATCTTGAATAGGCTTGTCTTGTCCATCTACACCTGTGTGTGTGTGAGCATTCTAATGCTTTTCACCAACCAGGTGCGCTGCCTGCAGTAGATAGAATCTTAGCACGGAACATTCATGTGCTGTCACAATGGGGCTGGCTGGAGGGTGTGGTCAAAGTAGGCGGAGTTATGCAGATTCAAAACGCGTCGTGCACAGCTTGAACAAACACTCACACACAGACAGACAGACAGACAGACACACACACTCTCCGTCTCTCACACACAGACACACATACACAGCAGAACTGTCATTGACAGCAGAACTGTCATTGAGAAGGCCTCCCTCCAGAGTTTCTGAAAATGTCCTCCCTGCGGCAATCTTTTGCTCTGTCTCCACAATGGGTATTGGTGGTAGGCCTTGGTGCGGCCCACGGGGCGCAGCGGCTTCGGTATCGCTTCTCGGCCTTTTGGCTAAGATCAAGTGTAGTATCTGTTCTTATCAGTTTAATATCTGATACGTCCCCTATTTGGGGACCATATATTAAATGGATTTTTGGAACAGGGAGATGGAAGAAGAGCTTGCTCTGTCCACTCCACGCATTGACCCGTTATTGCAGTATCTCCGGGACCAGTGCACTCCTTCTCTGATCCAGTTTCTAAAAACAGATTGAATTGAAATCAGCGCGAGTTGTCTTTTAACCCTTTATGGGAATTGATTTCAGGGTCAAAGAAGCACTTTTCTCAGGCCAAGTGTAGCATTTTGTTTGATTTCTCCTGGCCAATTGCAACATTTTCTGCGCCTTGCCTGGCCTTGCTTTCACCTATGTCTGTCAAACATTGCATTGCATTCAATATGCAATCAATCAATCAATCAATCAATCAATCAATCAATTTGTCTTTACTGGTTGCTGCAACAGGTGTGTTAAGATTTAGGCCTTTCTTACAGTGTTGCAAATATACTGTGTCGGCTACCAAACTAGGCCCCTGCTGTCTGTCAGCACTTGCTATTTAAATTGAAGCATTCAATGAGTAGTTCTGCCATACATACTGCATTTCTGACCGCAGGAATTCTTTTTTGAAACATTGTCTCCCTCTTGTGGACCACCGGTTTTTCAATGCGTTGTATTATATGCATTTTTAAAAGAAAAAAAGTAAGTAAAAATGGTGCCTGTGCTGATCTTGAATAGGCTTGTCTTGTCCATCTACACCTGTGTGTGTGTGAGCATTCTAATGCTTTTCACCAACCAGGTGCGCTGCCTGCAGTAGATAGAATCTTAGCACGGAACATTCATGTGCTGTCACAATGGGGCTGGCTGGAGGGTGTGGTCAAAGTAGGCGGAGTTATGCAGATTCAAAACGCGTCGTGCACAGCTTGAACAAACACTCACACACAGACAGACAGACAGACAGACACACACACTCTCCGTCTCTCACACACAGACACACATACACAGCAGAACTGTCATTGACAGCAGAACTGTCATTGAGAAGGCCTCCCTCCAGAGTTTCTGAAAATGTCCTCCCTGCGGCAATCTTTTGCTCTGTCTCCACAATGGGTATTGGTGGTAGGCCTTGGTGCGGCCCACGGGGCGCAGCGGCTTCGGTATCGCTTCTCGGCCTTTTGGCTAAGATCAAGTGTAGTATCTGTTCTTATCAGTTTAATATCTGATACGTCCCCTATTTGGGGACCATATATTAAATGGATTTTTGGAACAGGGAGATGGAAGAAGAGCTTGCTCTGTCCACTCCACGCATTGACCCGTTATTGCAGTATCTCCGGGACCAGTGCACTCCTTCTCTGATCCAGTTTCTAAAAACAGATTGAATTGAAATCAGCGCGAGTTGTCTTTTAACCCTTTATGGGAATTGATTTCAGGGTCAAAGAAGCACTTTTCTCAGGCCAAGTGTAGCATTTTGTTTGATTTCTCCTGGCCAATTGCAACATTTTCTGCGCCTTGCCTGGCCTTGCTTTCACCTATGTCTGTCAAACATTGCATTGCATTCAATATGCAATCAATCAATCAATCAATCAATCAATCAATCAATCAATTTGTCTTTACTGGTTGCTGCAACAGGTGTGTTAAGATTTAGGCCTTTCTTACAGTGTTGCAAATATACTGTGTCGGCTACCAAACTAGGCCCCTGCTGTCTGTCAGCACTTGCTATTTAAATTGAAGCATTCAATGAGTAGTTCTGCCATACATACTGCATTTCTGACCGCAGGAATTCTTTTTTGAAACATTGTCTCCCTCTTGTGGACCACCGGTTTTTCAATGCGTTGTATTATATGCATTTTTAAAAGAAAAAAAGTAAGTAAAAATGGTGCCTGTGCTGATCTTGAATAGGCTTGTCTTGTCCATCTACACCTGTGTGTGTGTGAGCATTCTAATGCTTTTCACCAACCAGGTGCGCTGCCTGCAGTAGATAGAATCTTAGCACGGAACATTCATGTGCTGTCACAATGGGGCTGGCTGGAGGGTGTGGTCAAAGTAGGCGGAGTTATGCAGATTCAAAACGCGTCGTGCACAGCTTGAACAAACACTCACACACAGACAGACAGACACACACTCTCCGTCTCTCACACACAGACACACATACACAGCAGAACTGTCATTGACAGCAGAACTGTCATTGAGAAGGCCTCCAGAGTTTCTGAAAATGTCCTCCCTGCGGCGGCAATCTTTTGCTCTGTCTCCACAATGGGTATTGGTGGTAGGCCTTGGTGCGGCCCACGGGGCACAGCGGCTTCAGTATCGCTTCTCGGCCTCATGGCTAAGATCAAGTGTAGTGGCTTAATTGTTGCTGTGCTTGGTCTGGTCTAAGGTGTCTGGGGTACCCGGTTCGTCGGCCTTGGGGGATTGTCCTTACTTAACGGTGGGGACTTCTCCCCCTTGCTGCTATAGGCGTCCGGCCTAGTCCCCAGACAACGAGGAGTGATCGCGTCTTGTTTTCAGGGAGACCTGAATCAATAAGGGCGTTCCTTTTTGCTGAGCGTTTAAACGCTTAGTGGGCAGTGTAGGTTCTCGGGGTACCCCCTTCTTGGTCTTGGGGTCGAGTCTTGCCTCTGGTGGGATTCGGTCCCTTGTTACTATTAGGAAGGGGCTTAGTCCCTGAGAGCCGAAAATGCCGTTCTCTTTTGGATTTGCAGTGGGGGAGACTCCTCTGCGACAATCCATTAGGATCGAGGTGGATGAATGCCAGCGCCATGAAAAGAACTTACACTATATAGTGAATGAGGTTCTTTTTGGGTTCTTCCTCCTAGAGAGAAATAAAATCCTGTGTCTGTACGACCAGGAGTTCCGTGGCCGGTATACCATCTCGTTTACGGCCAAATCGTGCTGTGAGAACATCCATGCAGCATTGATGGGTGCGGACAAGGACAGTGATGTACTGAATGGACTAAGGTTCGATTTTCTGTATGGCGAAGAAGAAGTACCATTGGTGCTCTTCATGTACAGTCCATTTGTCTCCGAGGGCGATATCGAAACCTTTTTGAGGCGTTACTGCAGGTCAGTGCGCTTCTCACATGAGATCCTCAACTCCCAACGCTTCTGGAATGGGAAGAGGAAATATCTCGTGAAATTCCATATGGAACGTGGTAACATTGGGGGCTTATGCCATCCGCCTGCCACTTTCGCGATTGGTAGTGTCAGGGGGTTCCTACGCTACCCAGGAATGCCCTTGCGATGCCGAAACTGCCAAGAATATGGGCATACACGAGAAAGTTGCGTAAACGCTCATGTAGTCCTCTGCAACAAATGCGGTAAGAGTGGGCACACCTCCGCCATGTGTGACTCTGACATCGTATGTAATCTATGTGGGAAGGCCGGTCACGCTTTCAGAAATTGTCCGAGCAAAAGGACAAGAGCTGATGGTCCATCTAAGTCAGGCCAACGGACTATCACCGAAGGGAGTATGGCGACACCTGCCCCTGGACCTGGGTTGGCGCACGCTGACGGGTCCGGACCAGGCCCTTCTGTAGTCCCGCCGGAAAACTTGCCGGTGGATTCTCAGAGGGATGGTCGTAGGGGCTCCATAAATCCTCCTGTGGATTCCCAAAATGTGGAATTGATCGACGTAGTGGCTCTAGATGTTACAGTCCCCCAGAGTCAAAAGGAGAAAAGGGCCTCGGTCAGCATGAATGCACCCCCGGCATTGTGCGGAGCCGAGGAGACCTCTAGTACCTCGATGGAAAAGGAAAATCCCAGTTTCGCCCTACCGTTAACGGGAAACTCGGGTAAAGGCAAGCGGGGTACGAATCCTTATCGATCAGCCAGTGCGGAAAATCGGAGGGAAACCACTAGGGCGCGAAATAAAAAAGATCCTAAAACCACATCGGATCGTAAGCCATGTACCAGAAGTCGCAGTAATTCCTTGACCAGATCGAGAGCGGAGAATGACCAGAGGGATGACATCATAGACCAGACCTCCAGGATGACAGCAAACCAGACCTCCATGATGACAGCAGATGTAGATGAACCAGAGAATATGGACTCCTCGCAGCATCTGAAAAGACAGAGAGATGAAATAAAGCAGCCTAAGGTTCAGAGGAAATTGGGATGTCGAAGTACTGGAGAGGAGCCAAGAGAGGATGCCACCTTTCTTCCTGCCTCGGATCCAAGTAATATTCGACAATTCCTGACCCCTGGAGAGGTGGAGGAGGAGACTCTGCAAACAGGTTTTTTTCCTTCAATAAGTTCTGATTCCTCTTAAATGTCTGCTCCCATAAAGACTGCCTCACTAAATGTGAGGTCCCTAAAGAGCCCTATACGCAGGGCTGCTTTATTTTCTTATTTAGAGACACTTGACTTTGATTTTTTATTCTTACAAGAATGTGGCATACAGTGCAACTTAAATTACAAGGACTTAAAAGAAGATTGGACACTGGGCACTTCCGTGTGGTCTGGTGCCAATGATTGCCGAGCTGCTGGAATTGGACTTCTCTGCCGTGGTCATTCTACCATCATCCAGTCCGTGACTGAGATTATGCCGGGTAGAGCTATCTTAGTCCATCTCAGTTTCAAAGGACTTCCTATGCGTATATTAAATGTATATGCTCCTCCTGGAAAGCAGGAGAGAGCTGAATTATTGGAAATGTTGCCTTTATTTTGTGTTGGGTCAACCCCCCTGTTGGTTGGAGGAGACTTCAATTGCACGCGGGAGGGGGAATGTCGACAGGGTGGGGACGTGAATCGTAAGGACCGTACCACCTATTTATTAAAAAGTCTGATTGATGATTTTAAGTTGCAAGATTGTTGGAAGGTGCTCATGCCGGCGGACCCGGGGGTTACATGGTCCAATGGTAGAGTTTCTTCTAGGATTGATTTTATGTTTGCGTCAACTGGTTTTAAGCCCCAAAAATGCTCTCTTTTATCTAATTTATTTTCAGATCATAAGGTTTTATCTGTGGAGCTGGAGCTGGAGGGGGAACAAAAAACCTCCAGAGGCCCATGGAGATTAAATATAACTCTCCTAGAGGACCCTGAGATCCAGGAAAGGTTTGTGCACGTGTACCGACACTGGCAATCCAAAAGAGACCCCAGGGCCTCTATGCTAGGTTGGTGGGAGAGTATAAAACCTAAAATTAAATTTTTCTTTATTAAGGAGGGGAAAAATAAAGCTAAACAGAAAAAGCAGTGGTTCTATGTTTTAAATATGAAATTACAAGTACTGTTTAAATTAAAAGAAGTCGGGGTTGATGTAGATGATGATATTGCAAATTTAAAGTCTGAAATAAAAAGTGCCCTGGATGAGAAAGGAAAACAAATAATTTTTAACTCCCATGTACAGCATCTGGAGGAAGGAGAAAAATGTTCCCGTTTCTTCTTCAAAAAGGTAATGGGGAGGAGGGATGCAATTTTAAATCTGGAGGGTGAAACTAATACTGTGGGAATGCTAGATAAAGCCTTTCATTTTTATCAACACCTTTTTAATACCAAAGTGATAGACCCTTCATTTTTAGATTATGCTATTAATTCCCTTGATTTTAAGTTGGATTCTTTGGACCAAAGTATTTTATCCAGTAATCTTACCAGTGAGGAACTTTTAAGGGGTTTTAAAAGCTTCTCCAATGGGAAAGCTCCCGGAGAGGATGGTTTACCCATTGAGTTTTATCTGACCTTTTGGGGGATTTTAAAGGAGGATATGTTTTTATTGTTCAAAGAAGCTTTTAATACTAAGGAATTACCCCCTTCTTGGAGGAGAGGTCTGGTGTCTCTAATATACAAAAAAGGAGACAGGAGCCAACTTAAAAATTGGCGGCCTATTACACTTTTAAATATAGATTATAAAATTTTAGCCAAACTCATGGCGCTTCGTTTAAAACCTTTTATTTCAAAATTAATTCACCCTAACCAAGTGTGTGGAGTCCCCGGTAGAACGATAGCGGAGCCTCTCAATATAATTAGAGATGCTATATGGGATTTTAAAGAGAGAGGTCAAGGTCTTGCCATTTTATCTTTGGATTTCGAAAAGGCCTTTGACAGGGTGTCACACGATTTCCTTTTTATGGTTCTTAAAAAAATGGCGTTTCCAGAGAAAATTTTAACCCGCATCATGCTTTTATATAATTCTTGTTTTAGTCAAATCTCCATAAATGGGTTTTTAACAAAGGGTTTTCCTCTGCTGTCTGGGGTAAAACAGGGGTGCCCTCTGTCTCCACTACTCTTTATCTGTGCGATGGAACCACTGCTAACTTTATTAAGGAAAGATAAAGTAATTAAAGGGGTACCTATTCCTGGAGGGAGGGGCATGCAAGTTAAAGTCTTAAGTTACATGGATGATGTCACCATATTATGCCCAGATTCCACCTCCCTCAGAAGGGTATTGAGAAATACTCAATTCTTTTGCGAAGCCTCTGGTTTTAAACTAAATGTGGACAAAAGTGATTGTTTTAATGTGGGTAGATGGGACTCTTCTATAACCCCTGGGATAGTGATTCAAACAAATCAGATTAAAATTTTAGGTATTGTTTTTAACCAAGCTAATGAAGGTACCCCTAATTGGGACTCCACTATAGACAAATTAGAGAAAAAGATCTCTCTCTGGAAATTAAGGAACCTCAGTATGGAAGGGAAAATTCTAATTATCAAGGCTGTTTTAATTCCCATTATGTTGTATGTTGCAATGGTTTTTCCCCCTTCCAATTTACAGATTAAGAAAGTAACCAGAATTGTTTTTATGTTTTTATGGGGTTCCAAAATGGAAAAATTAAAACGAGTTTTGATGTATAAAGACAAAATTAATGGGGGTAAAGATGTACCCAATTTTTTTACTTTCTTTTATATAAAATATTTCTGTTTCTGTTTTAAAGTTTTTAAATCTGATGGCATTTTTAGTTATTTTTTAAAATATGCAGCAGGAATGATTTTTAAAAGATGGTTCCGCTTACCTTTGGATTCTCCTGTGCTCCTATGTCCTCCTAAACAGTATGTAATACTTGAGAAAACGGTCAGGCTGTTAGGTCTCCAGGAATTGGAACCTGACATATTGGGAGATCAGAGGAAGGTATCAATGGCTTGTAGGCATTCGGAGGATACAATTCCTGTCTCCAATTTTTCACAGGCAAGGTCCAAGACGGTGTGGCGAAATGTGTACGGGAAATACCTAGCAAATGTACACAAGGACCTTGCCTGGGCAATTGTCCACCAGTGCCTCCCTACTCGTGAGTTCCAACATAGGCGAGGGCTGGTGGCAAGGGCCAAATGTCCAAGAGGGACATGCTGCGAGAACGAGTCTGTACTACATCTCATGTGGAACTGTCCATTTGCACAGGAGGTATGGAGAAAGGTAGGGCCACTACTAAAGTGGGCATGTGGCCTGAGAGATTTTAACCATATTTATGTCTTGTACGGTCTTTTTAGGTGCCCAAATCTTAAACAATTCAGAGTGGCCTGGATAATTATTAATTGTTTTAAAAATGCCATGTGGAAAGTCAGAAATATTTTACTTTTTAAACGTGATTTTATTGATTCAGCTAATTGTATAAAAATCGCTCTAAGTGAAATGTATATTTATTACCTTAGAGACAAAAAACTGTATGGTGCAAAAGAAGCTGCTTCAATGTGGTGTATACAATTATGGAACACAATTGTGTGATTGGTTTTTATATTTGTGTTTTTTATATTTGTGTTTTTTAAAATGTCTTGGTATTTCTGTGTATTATTCATTGTAATGTTTCAAATGTTCCTTTTTTTTGTAATGTGTTATTTTTGTGAACAATAAAATTATGTTGAAACCTTATCTGTTCTTATCAGTTTAATATCTGATACGTCCCCTATTTGGGGACCATATATTAAATGGATTTTTGGAACAGGGAGATGGAAGAAGAGCTTGCTCTGTCCACTCCACGCATTGACCCGTTATTGCAGTATCTCCGGGACCAGTGCACTCCTTCTCTGATCCAGTTTCTAAAAACAGATTGAATTGAAATCAGCGCGAGTTGTCTTTTAACCCTTTATGGGAATTGATTTCAGGGTCAAAGAAGCACTTTTCTCAGGCCAAGTGTAGCATTTTGTTTGATTTCTCCTGGCCAATTGCAACATTTTCTGCGCCTTGCCTGGCCTTGCTTTCACCTATGTCTGTCAAACATTGCATTGCATTCAATATGCAATCAATCAATCAATCAATCAATCAATTTGTCTTTACTGGTTGCTGCAACAGGTGTGTTAAGATTTAGGCCTTTCTTACAGTGTTGCAAATATACTGTGTCGGCTACCAAACTAGGCCCCTGCTGTCTGTCAGCACTTGCTATTTAAATTGAAGTATCCAATGAGTAGTTCTGCCATACATACTGCATTTCTGACCGCAGGAATTCTTTTTTGAAACATTGTCTCCCTCTTGTGGACCACCGGCTTTTCAATGCGTTGTATTATATGCATTTTTAAAAGAAAAAAATAAGTAAAAATGGTGCCTGTGCTGATCTTGAATAGGCTTGTCTTGTCCATCTACACCTGTGTGTGTGTGTGTGTGAGCATTCTAATGCTTTTCACCAACCAGGTGCGCTGCCCGCAGTAGATGATAGAATCTTAGCACGGAACATTCATGTGCTGTCACAATGGGGCTGGCTGGAGGGTGTGGTCAAAGTAGGCGGAGTTATGCAGATTCAAAACGCGTCTTGCACAGCTTGAACAAACACTCACACACAGACAGACAGACAGACAGACACACACACTCTCCGTCTCTCACACACAGACACACATACACAGCAGAACTGTCATTGACAGCAGAACTGTCATTGAGAAGGCCTCCAGAGTTTCTGAAAATGTCCTCCCTGCGGCGGCAATCTTTTGCTCTGTCTCCACAATGGGTATTGGTGGTGGGCCTTGGTGCGGCCCACGGGGCACAGCGGGTTCAGTATCGCTTCTCGGCCTTTTGGCTAAGATCTGTAGTGGGTCTTACCGGATGGCTGTCTGAGCGTTGACTCTTGGCCTTGTGGCATCGCCGTTTTACGGCTTAAGCCACATGCTGCTTTAGGGAGTTGACCAGAGGACACGACTAGCGATCATGGGACGTCTTCGTTACGCAGGGCCCGGAGAGGCTCGTGTGAAATTCGGAATCCAGATCGATGTGGAGGAAGGAAAAGAAGAAATCGTCAATCTCAGCTTTGTGGTGTGGAAGGTCCTGTTTGAAGTTCTCGGTGTGAGGAAAGAGGAGATTCTGTGCCTGCAGCAGTTTAAGCGCAAGTATAACCTTGTTTTGATTTCGATGGCTGCATGTAATAATTTGTACGAGTCCCTGAAAAGGAACCTGGAGCATCCATACCTGGATGGGCTGTCTTTTGTCATTTTGTATGGTGCTAAGGAGA
This sequence comes from Ranitomeya variabilis, assembly GCF_051348905.1. Classification (NCBI taxonomy): domain Eukaryota; kingdom Metazoa; phylum Chordata; class Amphibia; order Anura; family Dendrobatidae; genus Ranitomeya; species Ranitomeya variabilis. Next base: position 606,889,165 of record NC_135235.1, on the reverse strand, counting down.
TACCTCTGACAATTTTCATGTACAACCCACATGTACAGCTGGAGTTGATTTACGCCTTTTTAAGAAGGCATTGTTCCATCTGTAAAGCTGCTGTTAAAGTTATGAATGAAGAGGATTTATGGTCGGGGAAATACCGACTAATGGTCACGTTTCGTGAAAGCCCGGATGAGCCAGGGGGTATCCACTATCCTCCTTTGAATTTTACAATTGGTCGGGAGAGAGGTTATCTCTTTTTCCCTAATGCACCTATGTTTTGCCGGCATTGCAGGAGGTACGGGCATACACAAGAAGCTTGCAACATAGACACTATCTGCAGGAAATGCAATGAGGAGGGCCATGTCTCCTCTGATTGTAAAAACACCATTGTCTGTAACCTCTGTGGAGAGAAGGGGCACTCTTTCAGAGACTGCAAGTCACGCCCAGGTTCCTATGCAGCTGCAGCAGGGAGGAGGAGTGCACATAGGTCTCCGGCTCCAGCAGGTATGCCATCGTCTGCACCGCTGTCCACCGCGGCTTTCCTGGATGAGGAGGAGGCACAGGAGTGTTTCCCTGAGAGGGTTCGCGTTAATGAAAGAGGCAATATGGAGTTGGCACCTGAGCCTCCAGTACAGCAGGCTGTCTCTGTTGCCTCAGATGACAGCGATACTGAGACTGTAACTGGGGAAGGAGGTATGGAGGTATCCCTGGGGGAGGACCCGGAGGTTGGCATGGCGGCCACATTGCAGGGGGAAGAGGAGATAAACTTGTCAAAAACACCAAATCTGGATTGGAGTGCGGAAGTGTCAGACCCTGAGATGGAGGAAGGTCAGGGGGATTTTGGCTTTCAACGGAAGGATACTAGCTCTGATGAGGAGGAAGGTTCTTCTGTCAAGAAGAAGAAAAGAGTGGAGTCATCCTTTTCTCCCTTGAGTGACTGCAGTATAAGTCCGGCTCGGGTGTATCCTACAGCATCTGGCCCCCAAGGTGACTCTTTTTTAGGGGAAGGTGCGATCCTCGACTTCTGCACGTCAAACGTCCTCCCTCCAGAAGGGTTAGGATAATGCATAGGTGGTTATGTTGTCGCACTTTGGGTCCCCAAATTGACAAATGGTGTCTATACATACTCTCAGCATATTGTCACTAAATGTGAGGCAGATTAAGTCTCTACCCAGGAGAGTGGCAATATTGGACTACCTGAGTAACCTGAATGCGGATGTGTACTGCATTCAGGAATGTGGGATTTCTGATCCCTTAAATGACAACGTTTGGCCTTTGGGTCAGAGTGTGTGGTCTGGGTCTGTATGTAATAAAAATTCTGGGGTGGGGGTTTTGGTGAATGGTAGAGGGGTTAAGGTAGAGAGTTACACGGTGGTGGAGGCAGGAAGGTGTGTAGTATGTGAGCTTAATTGTAGGGGTTGGAGGGTGAGGGTGGTTAACATGTACGCACCGGTAGATAAGGGGGAGAGGTTGGAGATTTTTGAGAAATTGTGTGTTTTTTTATCTGGGAAAATACCAGTAATTTTTGTTGGAGATTTTAATTGTGTGACGGAGGGGGATAAGATAGACGTCACAGGTAAAAGACTTAAGAGTCTTGTATCAGATTTTTCTTTTCAGGATGCTGCGGAGGTTATCCTTGGTAAACCTCCTCCTGCGACCTATAAGGCTGACAGGGGAGGTATAGAGTCTAGAATAGACCGTATTTTTTTCTCTCCAAATATTGTTTGTAGGGATTTCCAGCAGGAAGATGTCCCTTTTTCAGATCATATGTATTTGAGAGCACGGTTGGAAGGTAAGTGTGATTTTGTGTATGGTGGAGGTGTGTGGAAGCTTAATGTGCGTTTGTTGGAAGATGAAAGAATTATGCGTGATTTTAAAAGGATGTATGTAAGATGGAGGAATAAAAAAAGTGATTTTATGAATGTGCTTGAGTGGTGGGATTGGTTGAAGTGTGAGATTGGTATTTTCTTTAAAAAATGGGGTAGGAGAAAAGCTGCTATGAATCGGGCAAAATTTAATGAGCTAAGTGTCAGATTGGAGTGGTTACGAAAGTTGAGGACAATTGGAGTGGATGTGGATGATTTGATGTGTCAGGTGAAAGATGAAATTAAGAAATTTATTGAGGCAAAAGGTAAAGAAATTATTTTCCGTTCTAAGATTGAGCATTTGGAGAAAAATGAGAAATGTACAAGGTTCTTTTTTAAAAAAGTGTTTGGTAAGAAAATGGATATGAATGAGGTGGTGAATGGTGAAGGCGTGTGTGTAAGTGGTAAAGATGTGATGGATGAGGTTGTGCTGTTTTATAAGGAGTTGTATGGGGAAAAATGGTTTGATGACCAGATGATGAGTGATGTGTTGGGGTGTCTAAATGGCCGACTGGGAGAGGATGAGCGTGGAATATTGGATGATGAGATTGTGTTGGATGAAGTTAAAAAAGTGGTTATGTCTGCTAGTAAGAATAAAACTCCTGGGAAAGATGGTTTGCCTGTGGAATTGTATGTGAAGGAATGGGATACGATTGGGGCTGACTTGGTGGAAGTGTGTCAGTATATGTTTAGGGAGAATATGTTGAGTGATTCAATGAGAGAAGGAGTGGTGGTTCTGGTGTATAAGAAAGGTGATAGGAAGGATTTGGGCAACTGGAGGCCTATCACGCTTTTAAATGCTGACTATAAGGTTTTTAGCAAGTTGTTGGCTAATCGGATGAGGGAAGTGATTGGTGGTGTGGTGGATGAAGATCAGGTGTGTTCGGTGCCAGGGAGAAGTATGACTGAGAATCTGGTTTTGTTGCGTGATGTGATTGGAGATTGTATGAGTCGTAAACAGAAGTGTCTGGTTCTTTCTGTTGATTTTGAAAAAGCTTTTGACCGTGTGTCGCATAGTTTTATGTTTCATGTTTTGGCCAAGATGGGTTATTCTAGGAATTTTGTGAGCTGTGTTAGGAGTTTGTATAGTAATGTGACGAGTGAATTTTTGGTGAATGGGTGTTTGAGCGATAAAGTGAGGATTAAGTCTGGAGTGCGTCAGGGGTGCCCTATGTCCCCTATTTTGTTCATTAGTGTGATTGAGGTGTTGATGTGTATGGTTAGGAAGGATAAGGTTATGAAAGGTGTGTTGATTCCTGGGAGTGGTGGGAAGGATGTTAGAATTTTGGGTTATATGGATGATGTGGTGATAGTGAATGAGAGTATGGCTGCAATGAGTAGGGCGAGGTTGATATTAAGTCTGTTCTGTAGTGTTTCAGCTTTTAGGGTTAATTGGGCTAAGAGTTCCTTTAAATGTTTTGGTGATAGGAAGGTTAGGATGGATGGTGTGAAATGTGAGGATGGTCCGATGAAGGTGCTTGGGATTAAGTTCAATGATGACTTAAAGGGAAATGAAAGTTGGGATGAGTGTGGGGAGAGAGTGGTGCGTAAATTGAATTTTTGGAGGTTAAGAGAATTGACTCTAACTGGGAAGGTCCTGATTATTAAGGCGGTTATTTTGCCTATTTTGTTATTTGTTGGGAATGTGTATCCTACTGCGTTTATAAAAATCAGGAAAACTGAGAAATTGATTTTTAATTTTCTTTGGGGAAGTCGCATGGAGAAATTGAAGCGGGAGTCTGTGCATAAGTTATGTGTGAATGGTGGTTTGAATTTTCTGAGTGTTGAGTTCTTTTTGGGGATTAGTTATGTGAAAATGTTTGTAGTATGTTTGGGGAAAGGTAATAAGTCTGCTTATATGATGAAGTATTCAGCTGGATGGATGTTGTATGGTTTGAACTGGGTGAAAAGGGATGCTAGTGTACCAGTTGCTTTTAAGTGTCCGTTGTGGTATGCTTGTGTTGAGAAATTTGTTAGAAAGTATGATTTGTTGTCTGTTGGTATGAATGATTTTAGGGAAAAGAAAAAAGTTGTTAGGATGGTGCGTGAGCGTGAGGTTGTATGTGATATTAATGGATTGAGAGGTGAAGAGGTGCCTGGGATGTGGAAGAAACTAAGTATAGAAGGTGTGACGAATAGACAGAGAGATATTGTTTGGATGATGTTACATGATATTTTGCCTGTTAGGGATGTGCAAAAGAGGAGGAATTTAATTAAATCTGAGGTATGCCCGAGGGATGGATGTGGTGCGAGAGAGCATGTTAGACATTTGGTTTGGGACTGTGATTTTGCGTATGCTGTATGGAAAGGTATGGGTGGTCTTTGTAAGGAATTGGCTGGAGTATCGTATCTTAATTGGAAGCTTGCAATGTTTGGAATGGGTGCATGTAGTAGGGTGAAGGATAGGATTTTATGGCTGTTGGTTGTATGTGTAATTGAAAGTATATGGGATGCGAGGAATTTGTTAGTTTTCAAGGGGAAGAAGATGTCTGTTAATGAATGTTTGAGTTTGATTCTGTCACGTATGTATGTGATTTACCTGTGGGACCAGAAACGAGGAAGTGCTATTGATGCTGAAGGCGTTTGGAAATTCAAGAAGTGGAGATTTCTTGTGAAGTTTAATTAGTGTTCTTTGTTATGATTTTATTTTTTTCTGACTATATACCATGTGTGATGAAGGCGAGTATCATTTGAAGCTTTTTTAAGCTGATTTGATTGAGCATTGTGCTCTGCCTATCTGAGTTGGTATAAAAAAAAAGAAAAAAAAAAAAAAAAAATCTGTTCTTATCAGTTTAATATCTGATACGTCCCCTATTTGGGGACCATATATTAAATGGATTTTTGGAACAGGGAGATGGAAGAAGAGCTTGCTCTGTCCACTCCACGCATTGACCCGTTATTGCAGTATCTCCGGGACCAGTGCACTCCTTCTCTGATCCAGTTTCTAAAAACAGATTGAATTGAAATCAGCGCGAGTTGTCTTTTAACCCTTTATGTGAATTGATTTCAGGGTCAAAGAAGCACTTTTCTCAGGCCAAGTGTAGCATTTTGTTTGATTTCTCCTGGCCAATTGCAACATTTTCTGCGCCTTGCCTGGCCTTGCTTTCACCTATGTCTGTCAAACATTGCATTGCATTCAATATGCAATCAATCAATCAATCAATCAATCAATTTGTCTTTACTGGTTGCTGCAACAGGTGTGTTAAGATTTAGGCCTTTCTTACAGTGTTGCAAATATACTGTGTCGGCTACCAAACTAGGCCCCTGCTGTCTGTCAGCACTTGCTATTTAAATTGAAGTATCCAATGAGTAGTTCTGCCATACATACTGCATTTCTGACCGCAGGAATTCTTTTTTGAAACATTGTCTCCCTCTTGTGGACCACCGGCTTTTCAATGCGTTGTATTATATGCATTTTTAAAAGAAAAAAATAAGTAAAAATGGTGCCTGTGCTGATCTTGAATAGGCTTGTCTTGTCCATCTACACCTGTGTGTGTGTGTGTGTGAGCATTCTAATGCTTTTCACCAACCAGGTGCGCTGCCCGCAGTAGATGATAGAATCTTAGCACGGAACATTCATGTGCTGTCACAATGGGGCTGGCTGGAGGGTGTGGTCAAAGTAGGCGGAGTTATGCAGATTCAAAACGCGTCTTGCACAGCTTGAACAAACACTCACACACAGACAGACAGACAGACAGACACACACACTCTCCGTCTCTCACACACAGACACACATACACAGCAGAACTGTCATTGACAGCAGAACTGTCATTGAGAAGGCCTCCAGAGTTTCTGAAAATGTCCTCCCTGCGGCGGCAATCTTTTGCTCTGTCTCCACAATGGGTATTGGTGGTGGGCCTTGGTGCGGCCCACGGGGCACAGCGGGTTCAGTATCGCTTCTCGGCCTTTTGGCTCAGATCAAGTGTCTGTCCAGGAGGTTCCTTGAGTGCTTTCCCTCGGCCTTCCGGCATCGCCACTTTGGTGGCTTAAGCCGGATGCTGCTATAGGGGGAGAGTGAGGAGGAAACGGGAAGGCGATCCCTGAAGCCGTTGACGATGGGAGTCAAGCTTCTCTTTGCTGGGACCGGGGATGCCCGGGTCAAGAATGGTTTCCGCATCGAAGTCTCTGAGGAGAAGAAGGACCATTTTTCGCTTTCCTACTTGGTTAACGCCATCTTCTACGAAATCTTGAGGATCCCGAAGTCTGAGATCATCTGCCTACAGGAATTTCGGAAATTGCGGAGGTATGTGCTTGTTCTTTCCTCCATGTCTGCTTGTCAGAACCTCTTCAAAGCTTTGAAAGTTCTTTCGGATCACCCTCAGCTGGACGGACTTACGTTCACGGTGCTGTATTCTAAAGGGGATATTCCCTTGGTGGTCTTTATGCATAATCCTTTCACCCCTTTGGATAGTATCGTTGCATTCCTGAGAAGACACTGCATTTATGTGCAATTTTCCCATAAAGTTCTAAATGAAGAAGGTCTCTGGACTGGGAAATATAAGTTCTTTGTGAGGTTTGGGGTCGACCCTAGTGGTCCGGGAGGCATTCATTATCCCCCCTTAAACTTTACAATTGGGAGAGACTCTGGCTTTTTGTTTTTCCCTGAGGCACCATTATACTGCAGGAGATGCAACAGGTTTGGTCATGTCCAGGAGTGCTGCGGGGAACTGCCGACCTGCAGAAAGTGCAACAGAGCCGGACATATGGCGAAGGATTGTTCCAACCAGGTGATATGTGATGTATGTGGGGAGGAGGGTCATGTTCTTCGGGATTGTAAGGCCAAAGTCAGGCCTAGGTCCTTCTCTGAAGTGGCCCAAAGTAGGCCTGCTGTCCCGGTTGCTGATGTTGTTTCACAGGTAGAAGCCACAGAACTCGGTGAGGTGACAGAGCTACCTGAGATCGAGGACTACCAGGAGGATGTCCAGGCCCTGGTGGAATCTCCGGGCCCTGCTTTGCCAGGTATGGAAGTTTCGGAAGTGGATGTGGACCTCCCTCATCAGTCTGAAGTCTGTGGTGAGGGAGAGATGGATGTGGCCCTATCTAAGTCCCCTGCATTTTCCTGGAGTGATACTGTCATTGAGGTAGCCGAGGCTCGTGGACAAGGTGACTTTTCTTCCATTAGGTCCTCTGAGGATGATGATGCTTCAGGGGTTTCCTGTAAAAAACCTAGAAGAGAGGTTTCATCCATTAATGAGGGGGAGCTCAGTCCTGTAAGTGATCGGGTGTATCCTCATCCTGTGTTTTCTCCGGACGCCCCTTACCTTGGAATCCCGGAGGATGCCAACTCCTTCGGGGTGCTCACTCATCTGGATGATAATGGTTGAGTTAGAGGTGTTGACTGAAGGTTAGGGTTTTCTGTTATGCCTTGCCAATCTGGTTGGGACATTGTGTCCCTTAATGTAAGGCAAATCAGATCCAAGAACAGGAGAGCAACTGTTTTGGACTACTTGAAACATTTAGGAGCTGATGTATATTGCCTTCAAGAGTGTGGTATTGTGGATGCTCCTAATGATAATGACTGGCCTTATGGACAGCATGTCTGGTCGGGGTCTAGCATTAATAAAAATGATGGGGTGGGAATATTAGTGGGTAATAAAGAAATTGTAATAGATAGTTATACGGTGGTGGAGGTGGGACGTTGTTTAATTGTGTTTTTGAGTTACAGGGGGTGGCGGGTAAGAATTATTAATTTATATTGCCCTACAGGAAAGGAGGAGCGGCTTGCTCTACTTGAAAAATTATGTTTTTTTCTTCCAGGAAAATTTCCCTCTATTTTTGTTGGTGATGTTAATTGTGTCACAGAAGGTAATTGTGATATTACGGGAAAGAAATTGTCCCATTTAATTTCTGACTTTTCTTTTCTAGACGCAGCAATTATTAAGTTTGGCATGCCACCACCGCCGACGTATCATGCTGACCGTGGTGAGATCGAATCTAGAATTGATTTGATGTTATTTTCTAAAAATATGGTGTGTTCAGATTTTTCGCAACATAAGGTTCCTTTTTCGGATCACGAATGTTTAAGGGGTGTGTTTAGTGCAAATGGTGACCTAGCATATGGGGGTGGGTTATGGAAGTTGAATGTGAGTTTGCTAGAGGATGCGGAAGTAATGAGTGAATTTAAAATAAAGTATAGGAGATGGTGTATGCGTAAGAAGGACTTTGAATGTGTGCTTGATTGGTGGGAGTGGGTGAAAGTACGTTTTAAATTTTTTTTCAAAAAATGGGGCTATAGAAAAGCTGCCAGATATAGAAAAAGGTTTAATGACCTCAACAGGCGAATTGATTGGCTGAGAAAGTGTGTTGCAAGTGGTGTGGATTTATCTGATCAGCTTACGGATGCTAAGAATGAGTTAAAACGTGTGATTGATGAGAAAGGGAAAGAAATTATTTTCCGTACCAAAGTTGAGCATTTTGAGGAAAATGAAAAGTGTACAAGGTTCTTTTTCAAAAAGATGAGTGGTAGGAAGACTGATATGTCTGTGATTGTGGATGAGAGTGGATCTACTTCTACAGGAGAGGATGTACTGAAAGAAGTGAAAAAGTTTTACAGTAAGTTGTATGATGAGAAATGGATTGACTCCGGGCTTGTTCTTGAAGTGCTAAGTAATGTGGAGAAGAAACTCGATTTTGAGGAGCGTGACATTTTATGTGAAGAAGTGATTATGGATGAGGTAAAGAATGTGGTATGGAGTGCAAAAAAGAACAAAACTCCTGGGAAGGATGGAATACCGGTAGAATTATATGTGAAAGCATGGGAGATTTTGGGAGCAGATTTGACTGAAGTATGTAAGTATATGTGGGAGCATGGTAGATTGTGTGACTCAATGAAAGAAGGTGTGGTTGTTCTTGTGTATAAAAAAGGTGATAAGAAGCGTTTAGAGAATTGGAGGCCCATAACTTTGCTTAACTCAGATTATAAAATCTACAGTAAGTTATTGGCAAACCGTATGCGTGTTGTGGTTGGAAGTGTAGTAGATGATGATCAAGTATGTGCTGTGCCTGGGAGAAGTATGAGTGATAACTTGTTATTATTGAGGGATATGATTGGGGATTGTAGGGACAGGAAGCAGAAATGTATGGTTTTAGCTATTGATTTTGAGAAGGCCTTTGATAGGGTTTCACACGTGTTTTTGTTTAAAGTTTTAGATAAGATGGGATTTCCTAGGGAATTTGTGAATAGCGTAAGGTCGTTGTATGATTGTGTGTCTAGTGAGTTTCTAGTTAATGGTTGGTTGTGTGAGAAAGTGAAGATCATGTCAGGTGTTAGGCAGGGATGCCCAATGTCCCCTATATTGTTTATATGTGTAATTGAACCATTGTTATGTTTGATAAGACGTGAGAAAGTGATGAGAGGATTGTTAGTGCCTGGGAGTGGGGGTAAGCAAGTGAAAGTGTTAGGGTATATGGATGACGTGGTGGTTGTGAGTGAGAGTATTGCTTCTTTAAGTAGAGTTAAGTTGCTTTTGGATTTTTTCTGTGGTGCGTCTGGTTTTAGGGTGAATTGGAATAAATGCAGTTTTAAATGCTTTGGGGATAATAGTATTTGTATGGATGGTGTAAAATGTGAAGAGGGTGCGATTAAGATTCTGGGTGTTTTATTTAATGATGACTTAAAAGGGAAGGAGAGTTGGGAGGAGTGTGGTATGCGGGTCGAGCGAAAATTGAATTTTTGGCGTATGAGAGATTTGACTCTGCGTGGTAAAGTTTTGATTATAAAGGCTGTGATTCTCCCCATTTTACTTTATGTGGCGATGGTTTTTCCTTCCTCTTTCAGGGAAATTAAAAGAGTGGAGAAGTTGGTTTTTACTTTTCTGTGGAGTAGTAAGATGGAGAAGTTGAAAAGGGAAAGCCTTTATAAGGCTTGTCAGCATGGTGGATTGGCCTTCCCTAATATTGAGATTTTTTTAGGTCTTAATTATATTAAAGCAATTGTTGTTTTGTTGGGTAAAGGGAATAAAGGGGCGTATATGGTGAAATATTCTGCTGGTTGGATGCTGTATGGTTTATGTTGGAGGAAGAGAGACGCGAGTGTCCCAGTGGCTTTTAAGTGCCCTATTTGGTATGAGGTGATTGAGAAGTTTGTGAGGAAGCATGATTTGTTGAGTGTGCCGATGAATGAGTTCAGGGAAACTAAGAAGGTGGCAAAAAGAATCAACGTAAATGAGGTTGAGTGTGATATAGTTGGGTTGAGAGGGAATGAGGTTTCTGATGCTTGGAAAAAGTTAGATACGTACGGGATGTCAAATAAGCAGAAGGATGTGGTATGGATGTGTTTGCATAATATTTTACCTGTGAGAGATGTGCAGAAGAGAAGAGAGTTGATTAGAACCGATGTGTGTCCAAGAGTGGGATGTGGGGGTTGTGAGACTGTGAGGCATGTTATGTGGGATTGTGACTTTGCTTACAGTGTATGGAAGTGTGTGGGTGGATTGTGTAAAAGTTTGGCTGGTGTGAATTTCATTGATTGGCGTGTGGCGATGTTTGGTATCGGTGCTTGTAGCCGGGTAAAGGATAGGGTGTTGTGGTTAATTATGGTGTGCGTGATGGAGAGCTTGTGGGATGTAAGGAATCTTGGTTTGTTTAGGAGGAAATCTTTATCTGTGAATGAGTGTGTCAGATTAATTCTTTCTAGGTTGTACCTAATATACAAGTTGGACAGCAGAGGCGGTGGTGGTACAGATGCCGAGGGTATTTGGAAGTTTAAGAAGTGGCATTACCTTATCAAATATCAGTAAGGTCTTGTTGTGTAACTAATTTTCTGAATTTATGCAGGATGTTAACTGTGTATATTTTTGTTACATTTTTGCTGAATAAATAGAACCATGATGATGATATGTTTTACTTAGCAAACTTTTGAGTGGTATCATACTGTTTGCTATAAAACTAACCTGAATGGTTAAAAAAAAAAAAAAAAAAAAAAATCTGTTCTTATCAGTTTAATATCTGATACGTCCCCTATTTGGGGACCATATATTAAATGGATTTTTGGAACAGGGAGATGGAAGAAGAGCTTGCTCTGTCCACTCCACGCATTGACCCGTTATTGCAGTATCTCCGGGACCAGTGCACTCCTTCTCTGATCCAGTTTCTAAAAACAGATTGAATTGAAATCAGCGCGAGTTGTCTTTTAACCCTTTATGTGAATTGATTTCAGGGTCAAAGAAGCACTTTTCTCAGGCCAAGTGTAGCATTTTGTTTGATTTCTCCTGGCCAATTGCAACATTTTCTGCGCCTTGCCTGGCCTTGCTTTCACCTATGTCTGTCAAACATTGCATTGCATTCAATATGCAATCAATCAATCAATCAATCAATCAATTTGTCTTTACTGGTTGCTGCAACAGGTGTGTTAAGATTTAGGCCTTTCTTACAGTGTTGCAAATATACTGTGTCGGCTACCAAACTAGGCCCCTGCTGTCTGTCAGCACTTGCTATTTAAATTGAAGTATCCAATGAGTAGTTCTGCCATACATACTGCATTTCTGACCGCAGGAATTCTTTTTTGAAACATTGTCTCCCTCTTGTGGACCACCGGCTTTTCAATGCGTTGTATTATATGCATTTTTAAAAGAAAAAAATAAGTAAAAATGGTGCCTGTGCTGATCTTGAATAGGCTTGTCTTGTCCATCTACACCTGTGTGTGTGTGTGTGTGAGCATTCTAATGCTTTTCACCAACCAGGTGCGCTGCCCGCAGTAGATGATAGAATCTTAGCACGGAACATTCATGTGCTGTCACAATGGGGCTGGCTGGAGGGTGTGGTCAAAGTAGGCGGAGTTATGCAGATTCAAAACGCGTCTTGCACAGCTTGAACAAACACTCACACACAGACAGACAGACAGACAGACACACACACTCTCCGTCTCTCACACACAGACACACATACACAGCAGAACTGTCATTGACAGCAGAACTGTCATTGAGAAGGCCTCCAGAGTTTCTGAAAATGTCCTCCCTGCGGCGGCAATCTTTTGCTCTGTCTCCACAATGGGTATTGGTGGTGGGCCTTGGTGCGGCCCACGGGGCACAGCGGCTTCAGTATCGCTTCTCGGCCTCATGGCTGCGATCAATCAGTCTAACTGAGAGATTGTAGTCAGGTCGGGTGCTTTCGGTACCCTCTCTCTCGGCCTGGGGGGATCGCTCCTCTTCGGAGGGGCTTCACCCCCCTGCTGCTATAGGGAGAGAGGATTAGTCCGGAGCAACGAGTTGCGATCGCCTTAAAAGGGCGCTAGCCTTTTTTTGTGTGTTTACAGCTGGAGTTCTTTTTCGGAAGGATGCCGGCTGCACTTACCTTTGCATCGGGAGAACCCCGGATGAGGAACACGGTCCGTATCGAGGTCTTGGAGAGATACAGGAAGGAGAAAGAAATCCGCTACGTTTGCAACACCGTCCTTCTTGGGATCCTGGAGTTCGGCAGAGAGGACATCTTCTGTTTTCAGGACAATGAGCAGAAAGGTACTTATACTATTACCTTTAGGAGCCATGGTTGTTGTCAGCAGTTGGTCCAAAAGGTGAATGACAACATCTGTGCTGATGAACTGGAGGGCCTGGTCTTCTCCCTGCTTTTCGTCCAAGAGGAGGTACAAATGATTGTTTTCTTTCCAAATCCTTTTGTTGAAGTATTGGACATTTTAACCTGTTTGCGTCGCTATTGCGATGAAGTAACCTTTCAAGGGAATGTTAAAAACGCCGTTGGTTTCTGGTGTGGCAAGCGGAAATTCCTGGTGCGGCTGAAGAAAAATCCTGAGGGCTTTGGAGGAACAGAGCATCCCCCCTCTACCATCACCATTGGGAAGAGCCGTGGCTACTTATTCTACACAGGTATGCCTATGTATTGCAGGAACTGTGGCAAGATGGGGCATACCCAAGGTAATTGTGTGGAAAGAAGGGCATTCCGCTGCAATAATTGTGGCCAACTCGGACACTTAATGAAGGATTGCCCTCAAAAGAAGGCTTGTAACCTATGCGGGGAGGATGGACATATGTTCCGAGGATGCCCACATAGGACCAAAGTCCGTACGTATGCAGAGGCGGCTGAGAGACCCGTGCCAAGGCAGGAACCAGCTATTGTCCCGGTCCATGCTGTGCTGAATATCCCAGAGACCGGAGTAAGGCCTGAGCCAAGTCCCACTGTTCCTACAGCAGGGGAGGCGGCTGAGAAGGCCAAGGGCGCAGAGGAGAAGGTGGGGACGGAGCAGGAGTGTGGTGGCCCTCAGGGAGGCCCTCCTGTGTCGAAGTCCCGGAAAAAGGGCGGAGGGCGGACCACCCAGAGACTGGAGCAGGGGGACTCTCCCGTTGGGGAGGTAACCCTTGTGTCGAAGGTCTCGAATGAGACTGGTGTGTTGGAGCAGAGCGCCCCCACTATGTTGGCGGTGGGGGGCACTGTGGCGAAGACCCCAGTCTTTCCCAGGGACTCGAGCCAGCAGACCACAGTTTTTTCTCCTACAGGTGATGGTGTGGATACGGTCATCGTGTCAGATCTGGAGGTCCCCCAGGAAGTAAGAGGCCATGTAGCTATCACAGAGGACGACTGCACGAGTGAGCTGTCTGAGCCGTCTGGAAAGAAGCTGCGGGGGGATACTCTTCTGGAGGCCAATCCAGAATCTCCGGATGTGTGTTTTCCCAGCGGAGACATGTGGCTGAACACGGACTCTTCTGGGTATCCACTGCCTGGTTCCTCGGATCCCCAGAACATTGACTCTCTTCCTTCACTGCCAGAAGTGATTGATGATTACATGGAAACCATTGAGGATAGCTCTCCTCCCCCATGACATAAATGCCATCCATGAGGTGTCTCTCACTTAATGTGAGATCTCTAAAGAGCCCTGTCCGCAGGGCTGCTCTTTTTGATTTTTTTGAAACATTAGACTTTGACATATGTTTTTTACAGGAGTGTGGTCTGCAGCATGGAATCCGGTATAACGAGATAAAAAAGGACTGGAAACTAGGGCCCTCTGTATGGTCGGGCTCAAACGAGAACAAGTCTGCTGGTGTGGGTCTGCTCTGCCGAGGTAATAACATCATCATCTCCTCTGTTACTGAGATTGTACCCGGCAGAGCTATCCTAGTACATTTGTGTTTTAATAATTTTAATTTCCGTGTCATTAATGTGTACGCTCCACCAGATAAACAGGAGCGTATACGTTTGTTTGAAATTTTACCGGTTTTCTGTGTAGGGTCATCTCCTCTCTTAATAGCCGGGGATTTTAATTGCCTGAATGTGAATGAGCGCCGAGGAGGGGGTGACCCAATCCGTAAGATAGATAAGTCGTGTTTTTTACTAAATAGCTTGCAGACTGATTTTAAGTTATGCGATGCCTGGAGGTCGCTTTCGCCGACGGACCCAGGATTTACATGGTCCGGTCGGGGAGTGGCTTCCAGGATCGATTTTATGTTTTTATCTGAGGATTTTAGCCCTGTACAATTTGTTTTAATGCCTAATTTATTCTCTGATCATAAAATTTTAAGCTTAAAGATAGAGTATCAAGGAGAGCTGAGGATAAATAGAGGTTTATGGCGCCTGGGAGTCCATTTGCTGGAAGACCCTCAGGTGAGGTCAGACTTCTGTAACGCCTACCAGGAATGGAGACAGCTAAGGCCTCCATATATTAAAATCCTATCCTGGTGGGAAGTGATCAAAGATAAAATAAGGTTTTTTTTTATCAGGGCTGGAAAGAGGAAGGCGCGGCTGAAAAAGCAGATTTATGTAAATTTAAATATGAGACTGCAAACTCTCCATAAATTTAAAGAGATAGGACTAGAGGTGGAAGATGATATTGCAAGCCTAAAAACTGAAATACAATTGTGCCTAGATCAAAAAGGTAAAGAAATAATTTTTAATTCCAAAGTGAAACATTTAGAAGAAGGTGAGAAGTGTACACGTTTCTTTTTTAAAAAAGTGATGGAGAAAAAGGAGACGATCACCTGTCTTGATGGAGAAACAACTGTGGAAGGTATGAAGAAGGTGGCTTTTAATTTTTATAGAGACCTTTTTAGTAAAAAAAGTGTAAATAATGTGTTTTTACAAGATGCTCTTAATATCCTAGATTTTAAGTTAAGTTCTGTAGACCAGGGGTTTTTAATAGATGATGTCAGCATGGAAGAACTTTTTAGTGTTTTTAAAAGTTTTTCAAAAGGGAAAGCCCCAGGAGCAGATGGTCTACCTGTTGAATTTTATTTGACTTTTTGGGATGTTTTAAAGGAGGATCTTTTAGCACTTTTTAAAGAGGTTTATGTGTTCAGAGCTGCCGAAGTCATGGAGGAGGGGGATAGTGTCCTTAATTTATAAGAAAAAGGGCGCTCGTGATGACCTCAAGAATTGGAGGCCTATCACCCTCCTCAACATGGATTATAAAGTTTTAGCCAAAATTATTGCTTGTCGTTTTAAAACTGTTATTAATAAACTGATACAACCCGAACAAGTATGTGGAGTACCAGGGAGGAATATTGCTGAGATTTTAAATGTGATCAGAGATGTAATATGGTACTCTAGGGATAGAAGTCAGAGCCTGGCCCTGTTGGCGCTGGACTTTGAAAAGGCGTTTGACAGGGTCTCGCATGAGTATCTTTTTAAAGTTTTAAAACAAATGGCGATCCCCGACATGTTTTTATCTCGTATTATGATTTTATATAATAATGTGTTTTCTCAAATTTCTGTCAATGGCTTTTTAACAGATTTTATCCCGTTGGAATCCGGAGTGAAGCAGGGGTGTCCATTATCCCCAATTCTTTTTATTTGTGCTATGGAACCCCTGCTGTGTATGATCCGGAGAGACAAAGTGGTCCGAGGGGTTCCTATTCCGGGTGGAGGAGGGGCCCAAGTCAAAGTATTTGCCTACATGGATGATGTTACTGCCATCTGTACAGATCCTGCTTCACTCCGGAGAGTGGTAATGTGCACCAATTTTTTTAGTCAGGCTTCAGGTTTTAAAATGAATTTTAATAAAACTGAATGTTTGATTTTGGGTTCCTGGGATACAAATGACCTACCAGCAGTAAAATTGAAGCACGACAATGTTAAAATCTTGGGAATTGTATTTGACGCTAAAAATGATGGACACGTGAGCTGGGAGGAGGTACAACATAAAATAGTGAAAAAACTCTCCTTCTGGAATTTGAGAAGCTTGTCAATTGAGGGAAAAATTTTAATCATTAAATCTGTTTTGTTGCCAATGATGCTTTATATTGCCATGGTCTATCCTCCTTCTGAGTTGATGCTAAAAAAACTAACTCGATGTATTTTCATGTTCATTTGGGGATCAAAAATGGAAAAGCTGAGGCGAACGGAGATGTATAAAAAACAACAAAATGGAGGAAAAGATGTCCCTGACTTACATCTGTATTTGTATGTAAATTTCTTTTGTTTTTGTTTTAAAGTTTTTAACACTAATTCTACTTTTAGTCTGTTTTTAAAATATACTTGTGGTTTCATTTTTAAAAAATGGTTCAGACCATGTTTATCAGCACCCATTTTATTATGCCCGCCCAAGCATTTTATTGTTTTAGAAAAGGTGATAAGGACTCATAAATTAAAGGACTTGGATGCCGATCTCCTTCTGGACAGAAGAAAATTGATGGTTCATCTGAGAAGAGAAGAAGGAGTGTCCCCTGTGAGCAACTTCTCATGGAGTAGATCCAAGCGTGTGTGGAGGAACGTCTTTGGAAAATTCTTGGCCAACATTCACAAAGACCTTGCATGGATGGCTGCCCGCCAGTGCCTCCCAACCAGAGACTTCCAGCATAGGAGAGGCCTGGCGGCGCGGGCAAAGTGCCCAAGAGACTCTTGCCGAGAGGATGAGACTGTTTTACACCTTTTTTGGAACTGCTGTTTTGCACAAGAACTTTGGGGGAGATTTGGGATACTTTTAAAATGGGTTTGTGGTCTTAAAGATTTTAGCTATGAGTATGTTTTATATGGACTTTTTAATTGCCCCACTACACACCAGTTCAAAATATGCTGGTGTATAATAAACTGTGCCAAAAATGCAATCTGGAAAGTGAGAAACATTCTACTTTTTAACCGTGATTTTATCTCTGTTAATGATTGTATTAAATTGGCTTTTAGTGAAATGTTTATTTATTTTTTAAAGGATGTTAAAGATGTGGGGAAGAAAGAAGCGAATCGTAGATGGTGTTTTTATATGTGGAATACTGTTTTATATTAAGTTGTTTCATGTTGTTGTATTTTATTATTGTAATTTTTTATGTTTCTTTTGCACAAAAGGTTTCAAATTTTCTTGTTCTATGTCTTATGACTAAATAAAATTTTGTTGAAACCTTATCTGTTCTTATCAGTTTAATATCTGATACGTCCCCTATTTGGGGACCATATATTAAATGGATTTTTGGAACAGGGAGATGGAAGAAGAGCTTGCTCTGTCCACTCCACGCATTGACCCGTTATTGCAGTATCTCCGGGACCAGTGCACTCCTTCTCTGATCCAGTTTCTAAAAACAGATTGAATTGAAATCAGCGCGAGTTGTCTTTTAACCCTTTATGTGAATTGATTTCAGGGTCAAAGAAGCACTTTTCTCAGGCCAAGTGTAGCATTTTGTTTGATTTCTCCTGGCCAATTGCAACATTTTCTGCGCCTTGCCTGGCCTTGCTTTCACCTATGTCTGTCAAACATTGCATTGCATTCAATATGCAATCAATCAATCAATCAATCAATCAATTTGTCTTTACTGGTTGCTGCAACAGGTGTGTTAAGATTTAGGCCTTTCTTACAGTGTTGCAAATATACTGTGTCGGCTACCAAACTAGGCCCCTGCTGTCTGTCAGCACTTGCTATTTAAATTGAAGTATCCAATGAGTAGTTCTGCCATACATACTGCATTTCTGACCGCAGGAATTCTTTTTTGAAACATTGTCTCCCTCTTGTGGACCACCGGCTTTTCAATGCGTTGTATTATATGCATTTTTAAAAGAAAAAAATAAGTAAAAATGGTGCCTGTGCTGATCTTGAATAGGCTTGTCTTGTCCATCTACACCTGTGTGTGTGTGTGTGTGAGCATTCTAATGCTTTTCACCAACCAGGTGCGCTGCCCGCAGTAGATGATAGAATCTTAGCACGGAACATTCATGTGCTGTCACAATGGGGCTGGCTGGAGGGTGTGGTCAAAGTAGGCGGAGTTATGCAGATTCAAAACGCGTCTTGCACAGCTTGAACAAACACTCACACACAGACAGACAGACAGACAGACACACACACTCTCCGTCTCTCACACACAGACACACATACACAGCAGAACTGTCATTGACAGCAGAACTGTCATTGAGAAGGCCTCCAGAGTTTCTGAAAATGTCCTCCCTGCGGCGGCAATCTTTTGCTCTGTCTCCACAATGGGTATTGGTGGTGGGCCTTGGTGCGGCCCACGGGGCACAGCGGGTTCAGTATCGCTTCTCGGCCTTTTGGCTAAGATCAAGTGTAGTGGCTTGACTGTTGCTGCACTTGGTCTGGCCTGAGGTGTCTGGGGTACCCGGTTCGTCGGCCTTGGGGGATTGTCCTCACTTAACGGTGGGGACTTCACCCCCTTGCTGCTATAGGCGTCCGGCTTAGTCCCCAGACAACGAGAGGCGATCACCTACCTGACACTTCGGTGTTGAAGGGTCTTTTTGAGGAGGAGTGGAGACTTTTCTTGAGGAAAATGGCTGCAACTTCGCAGGATAGAGGATCGGAGGAGGTTCCTGGATTTTCTAAAGTGCAGAATTCCATTCGGCTATATGTGCAAGAGAACTTTCGTGTTCAGAAGGACTTCCAGTATGTGATGCGGGAGATTCTGCTGGATCTTTTTAAGGTAAAAACAGAAGATGTGTTGGCGATTATGGATTATCCCAAGAGAGGAGTGTATGACATTGTTTTTGTGGATAGAGACTTATTTGAAGATCATTTAAGAAGAATGCTTGCAACTCAGGATAAAAGAATGGAGGGAGTGGGGGTTATACCTCACTTTCCTCCTAAAGAGAAATGGGTGATAATTAAAATGTACTCTCCATTGGTAGATGAGGAGGATATAATTACTTTTTTGAAGTTTTATTGTACTTCTGTGATGCCAAAAGGGAAGATCTTCAATGAATTTGGTTTCTGGACTTCTAAATGGAAGTTTTTGGTTCGTTTTAATGAGGATCATCAGGGAAGACTTGTGTTGCCACCAGCTAGGTTTAAGTTGGGCAATGTAAATGGAGACTTTTTTTTCAGTGGTATGCCTGAGTTCTGTCGAATTTGTGGAAGATATGGTCATGAAAAAGAGTATTGTCAAGGTGGCATATGTGGTTTTTGTAAAGGAGAAGATCACGAGTCAAAGGATTGTAAAAATCGGAGGAAATGTAATTTGTGTCAAGATACTACGCATATGTTTAGAAATTGCCCAAATAGGAAGAAGAAGAATCAGAAAGAAATGGATGTAAAAGTGCTTAATGACTCTAAGGGAAAAGTGAGGAAAAGTGAAGAAAAAGTATTGGTGGTGGAAAAAAAGGTGAAAGTAAGTGGACAAAAAACAGGGGAAAAGAAGGAAGAACCTAAAGTTAAAATGGGTTCTTCATTGGATTGGGGATCAGAGGCCAAAAGTGAAATGGAAGGTGTAAGTCAAATAGAGGAAACTGTAGAAAAGGAGACACAAGGAGAGAGACAGCCTGTGCCTAGTTCGGTTTTAGACGATGATAAATATTTAAGACAGGTACATCAGAAATTGTGTGATGAGAAACGTATGTGTTATTTAGTGGACAGTGTTAGAAAAGAATTACAAAAAGACAAAGATGGCTTTCTTGGGAAGTACAGATTATTAGGGAAAATGTATGAATATTTAAATAAAAGTGTTCGGATTGAGGAAATTCAATCTGAATTTTTGGGATGGGTTGGGGTTTATGCTTATGTTCAAGGTTTTAAGTATTATACTTGAATGTCATGTTTTGTTTTTATTGTTTATACGGTTTCAAGATGATGAAGTCAAACTCGTTTTATGTTGCGCAATGCAATTATTTGGTTTTTCGAGTTTTGATATACTGATGAAACCATATCTGTTCTTATCAGTTTAATATCTGATACGTCCCCTATTTGGGGACCATATATTAAATGGATTTTTGGAACAGGGAGATGGAAGAAGAGCTTGCTCTGTCCACTCCACGCATTGACCCGTTATTGCAGTATCTCCGGGACCAGTGCACTCCTTCTCTGATCCAGTTTCTAAAAACAGATTGAATTGAAATCAGCGCGAGTTGTCTTTTAACCCTTTATGTGAATTGATTTCAGGGTCAAAGAAGCACTTTTCTCAGGCCAAGTGTAGCATTTTGTTTGATTTCTCCTGGCCAATTGCAACATTTTCTGCGCCTTGCCTGGCCTTGCTTTCACCTATGTCTGTCAAACATTGCATTGCATTCAATATGCAATCAATCAATCAATCAATCAATCAATTTGTCTTTACTGGTTGCTGCAACAGGTGTGTTAAGATTTAGGCCTTTCTTACAGTGTTGCAAATATACTGTGTCGGCTACCAAACTAGGCCCCTGCTGTCTGTCAGCACTTGCTATTTAAATTGAAGTATCCAATGAGTAGTTCTGCCATACATACTGCATTTCTGACCGCAGGAATTCTTTTTTGAAACATTGTCTCCCTCTTGTGGACCACCGGCTTTTCAATGCGTTGTATTATATGCATTTTTAAAAGAAAAAAATAAGTAAAAATGGTGCCTGTGCTGATCTTGAATAGGCTTGTCTTGTCCATCTACACCTGTGTGTGTGTGTGTGTGTGTGTGAGCATTCTAATGCTTTTCACCAACCAGGTGCGCTGCCCGCAGTAGATGATAGAATCTTAGCACGGAACATTCATGTGCTGTCACAATGGGGCTGGCTGGAGGGTGTGGTCAAAGTAGGCGGAGTTATGCAGATTCAAAACGCGTCTTGCACAGCTTGAACAAACACTCACACACAGACAGACAGACAGACAGACACACACACTCTCCGTCTCTCACACACAGACACACATACACAGCAGAACTGTCATTGACAGCAGAACTGTCATTGAGAAGGCCTCCAGAGTTTCTGAAAATGTCCTCCCTGCGGCGGCAATCTTTTGCTCTGTCTCCACAATGGGTATTGGTGGTGGGCCTTGGTGCGGCCCACGGGGCACAGCGGGTTCAGTATCGCTTCTCGGCCTCACGGCTAAGATCAGGTGTAGTGACCATATAGTTGCTGCCTTGGTCTTGGCTGGAAGGTGCCTGGGGTACCCGGCTCTTTGGCCTGGGGGGATTGTCTCACTTATGGTGGGACTTCACCCCCCTGCTGCTATTAGAGAGCTGGATTAGTCCCCAGGCAACGAGGTGCGATCCCCCGGCGAAAGGCCGAGCCCGTCGTGACGGTAAGCCTGAGCCAAGCCTGCTGCGATGCCATGTGAGTGGCAATTTTCATCTGGCGCCGGCCAGATAAGGAACTCGATTAAGGTCGAGGTTCCGGTAACACATGTCGGTTATGATAACCCTCGAGAGTTCTACGTACAGATTCTGAGGAATCTATTGGGAGTAAAGGAGAGCGACATCTACTGCCTGCAGGAGAAGGGGCAGAGCTCGTATGTCTTAACTCTGGCAACCAAGATTGCCTGCCAAAACCTTTACGAGCGAGTTAAGGGCGAGCGTTTCAACAAGCTGTTGGAAGGAGTGGTTTTCACTGCTCTGTATGGCGAGCTTGACGTACCCCTCGTGGTACATATGTTCAATCCTCATGTGGCCCGAGAGGATATTGAACTGTTCCTGAACAGATATTGCACGTCTGTCAGGTTCACGGGGAACGTCAAAGGGAGAAGCGGTTTCTGGAACGGGAAACGACGTTTTATGGTACGTTTCAGACCTGACCCTATGGGTGTAGAAGGCCTTATGCACCCCCCCTCCACAGTGGTGCTGGGGAGAGACCATGGCTATCTGTTTTACAATGGGCAGCCGTTCAGATGTCGAAAGTGTGGCGATTTCGGTCACATGCAGAGTGACTGTAAAAATGAGCGGATGAGTCAGTGCCACAATTGTGGTAAATGGGGTCATGCCTCAAAGGACTGCAAAAACGAAAAGACCTGCAGTAGTTGCGGACAGGCTGATCACCTGTTTAGCAATTGTCCACTGCGGACAAGGTCTCATGGTGGCTCTAGGGCATCTGCGGCTAGTTCCGCAGGGGTCCCTGCTGATGCCAGCAGAGCAAGCTCAGTAGTCGCCGGTGTGAGCTTTGCGGACATCACTGCGGGTCATATGCGGTTTGACTCAGTTGAAGCTCGGACGGTACCCAAGTCTAATGACTCGGCTCCCACAGCCGTAGTGGTACCCGTGCCTACTCCTGCAGGTGTCCAGGTTCCGCCTGGCGGGGAGGGGGCACTTCCTCAGAGATATGAGAAAGATCAAAAAAAGAGGCGTGTATCCAGAGCGGTTGGTGCCATTCCTGATGCCCATCCAGAGGTCCCTGCTGATGACCATACTGACGGTAGATTGGATGCCTGCCCTGAAACCTGTCCGGAGGCCCAACCTGATGCCAATCCAGAGGGACGTCCTGATGCCTGTTTGAAGGATGGAGGCCATGAATCAACTGCTGATCCTGGAGCCGGACCTGCTGGTCACCCTGTTCCTGGGGATACATCTGGCCCTGATGGGGGTATGGACATTCCACAAGCTGCAGAGCCTGGAGAGAACCTTGCGGACCAGATGGATGTCAGTGTCAGTGGTAAGAGGAGCCGTGAGGAGACTCGGGAGGAGGAGTGCCATCCTGAGTCATCCCGTAAAATCTTTCTGGCTGTTTCCTCACAGAGTATTCTCAGCCCAGAAGGGACTAATCAGATAGAGGAATACACAGACTCCGATGATACTGCCAGTTTACTGACTGTGGCCACTTTATCACCTGCAATATCACAGTTTAATGAGTCTGATTCGGAGAGCCAAGAATCGTAAAAAAGACTTAACATGGCAGACATCCGTATTGCCTCACTGAATGTGAGAAGCCTAAAGAGCCCAACTAGGAGGGCTGCTTTGTTTGCATGGCTAATGACTTTGAGTTTTGAGGTCTTTTTCCTGCAGGAGTGTGGTATTAATCATGGACTATCATATCCCAACCTAATTAAAGACTGGACAGCAGGACCCTCTGTCTGGTCAGGGTCGAATGAAAATAAAGCTGCCGGGGTTGGGATTTTATTCAAAGGTCAAAATGTGAATATTTTATCTGTCACTGAAATCATTCCAGGTCGTGCCTTATTAATCCACGTTGTTTTAAATGGTTTTACATGTCGTTTTATGAATATTTATGCATCCCCAGAGAAAAATGAACGTGCCTCCCTTTTTAATGACATATCTTTGTTTTTAACAGGTCCATCTCCAATAATAGTGGGAGGGGATTTTAATTGTGTCATGTTGGGAGAGGGGCGGAGTGGTGGTGATGGTGTTGGAAGAACAGACAAAACGTCTAGTCTGTTAAAACACCTATTGACAGACCTTAAATTATTAGATGTATGGAGGAAGTCCCACCCTTCTGACCCAGGATACACGTGGAAGGGTAGAGGGCTGTCTTCCCGTATTGATTTTATTTTCTGTTCTAATGATGTTTTTAAATCCAGTAACGCAGGGCTGATGGAAAACATCTTTTCTGACCATGTATTACTACATACCAACCTGCAGGTTCCTGGGGATGCTAATGTAGGTAAAGGTATGTGGAAACTGAATACACTCCTTCTAGAAGATGAGTTGGTAAGGGCAGACTTTATAGCCAAATATAAAATATGGAGGGGGCGGAAACACCCAAAACAGAGTATGCTGGGGTGGTGGGAGTGTGTTAAAACTCGTATAAAAGAGTTTTTTATCAAAGTTGGCAAAAGAAAGGCACGTGAAAAAAGGAAATGTTTTAGAGATTTTAATGTCAGGCTGCAGACTCTCCATAGGCTTAAGAAGTGGGGAGTGCCTGGGGTGGATGGCGAGATGGCAAAAATCCAAATTGAAATCCATAAATTCCTGGAATGTAAGGGGAAAGAGGTAATTTTTAATGCTCGTGTAAAATATTTAGAAGAGGGTGAGTCATGCTCAAGGTTTTTCTTTAAAAAAGTCAATGACAAAAAACAAGTGATTGTGGAATTGGAAGGAGAGACTTCCACTGGGGGTATTTTAGAGAAAACCTTTAATTTTTATGATGATCTTTTTAGTAAAAAAAATATTGACGAGACCTCTTTTATTGGAAATCTTAATGTTTTATCCCAGTTTTTAAATAAGGAGGACCAGGAGTTTTTAGAAAACGATGTTTCAACATCTGAAGTTGAAACTGCCTTAAAGAGCTTTGCTAACGGCAAGGCTCCTGGATCAGACGGCCTCCCTATTGAATTTTATATTTGTTTTTGGGATATTATTAAAAATGATTTCTTACAGGTGGTTAGTGAAGCCTTTATGGCCGACTCTTTACCGTACTCATGGCGAAAAAGCATAATCACCCTCATTTTCAAAAAAGGCGATAGAACAAAACTGGAAAATTGGAGGCCCATTTCACTATTGAATATAGACTATAAAATCCTTGCAAAAATTATCTCTGGCAGATTAAAGATGGTTATTAAAAATGTGATCCATCCTGATCAGGTGTGCGGTATCCCCGGGAGATCAATCTGGGAGCACCTTAACTTAATTCGGGATCTGATCTGGTATCAAAAGGACAGAAAACAACCATTAGCGATTTTATCTTTGGATTTTATGAAGGCCTTTGATAGGGTCTCCCACTTTTATCTTTTTAAAGTTTTAGAAAGGATGGGGTTCCCTAAGTCTTTTATCCAGAAAATATCGCTTTTATACAAACAGTCATGTGCACAGGTTTTAATTAATGGGTTTTTAACTAAAGAGGTGGTGCTTCAGTCCGGAGTAAAACAAGGCTGTCCCATGTCCCCACTTTTATTTATCTGTTCCATTGAGCCACTGTTGTGCCTGCTGCGTCAGGACAAGGTGGTCAGGGGGATCTTTATTCCAGGTGGGGGTGGGCAGCAAGTTAAGGCTCTGGGCTATATGGATGATATATCAGTGTATGGTACCAGCTCAGCATCCATTAATAGAGCAATTTTAATTACGGAAATTTTTAGTGCGGGTTCTGGTTTTAAGCTAAATATTAACAAATGTGACTGTTTGATAATGGGCCTATGGGAATCAGACCCCCCCCGGGTCCCAACACAAACAGTTGGAATCAAGATTCTGGGTATCTTGTTCAACCAGGATAATGATGGTAAAGAAAACTGGGACCTGGTACTCAATAAATTGAACCAAAAAATTTCCCTTTGGCAAATCCGCAAGTTATCAATGGAGGGTAAGATTCTAGTGATTAAAATGGTATTACTTCCCATCATTTTGTATGCTGCTATGGTCTTCCCTCCAAACCCCCTCTACTTAAAGGCGCTTATGAAACCACTGTTTTATTTTCTATGGGGTTCCAAAATGGAGAAATTAAGGAGGGTGGTGGTTTGTAAAAGTAAGAAGAACGGTGGCAAGGCTTTTCCCAACCTGAAACTATTTATTTTTATCAAGTTCTTTGTTTTTTGTTATAAAAACTTGAACAATGTTGGGGCTTTCTCGTGCTTCCTGAGATACGCTACAGGATTCACTTTTAGGAAGCTAAATTTTAGCATGAATACTAACTGCCCTTTCCTTTTATCACCCCCCGAACAATACAGGGTCTTGGAAAGCACCATTTCCGAGTACGATTTAGTTCATGTTGACCGTCAGTTCCTTCTTGACCAGCGGAAGTTAACCATTATCTGTAAGGGTCACGAGGAGATGGAGGACGTGTCCAATTTTTCCATCTCCAGATGCAGGCTAGTATGGAATAATGTTGCCTGTCCAGCCCTTAGTAACTCCCAAAAGGATCTGGCTTGGCAGGTAGTTCATCAGTGCCTCCCAACAAGGGCTTTTCAGCATCATAGGGGTTTGGTGGCCAGTGCCAGATGCCCTAGAGACAGGTGTGCGCCAGAGGAGTCTGTGTTTCATTTATTCTGGGACTGCTCCTATGCTCAGGAGCTCTGGCAAACAGTGGGTACCCTCCTAAAATGGATATGTGGGGTACAGTCCCTAACCTGTGACACAATAATATACGGTATTATTAACTGCCCTACCATGAAACAAGCTCGGGTGGCATGGCTAATGATTAACTGTTTCAAAGAATCAATATGGAAAGTGCGAAACATACTTCTGTTTAAACGTGATGTTATTTCTGTAAATGACTGTATTGGACTGGCACTGTGTGAGATGTATACATACTACCTGCGTGACTGTAAAAAAATGGGAGTTAAAGAAGCAAAACGGTTATGGTGTTTACAAATCTGGAACATGTATTTACATATGTAAAGTATATGCTTATTAGTTGTATTTATTTGTGTTCTTAATTTTTTATCAGATTGTTTTAAGCCATGTTTTATTCAAGTGTGAATTTTATTTTACTTGGATTACTTTTAACAACAATGGTTTTAAAATCTGAAGAATTGCAAATGGGTCTCAGCAAGATAAAAGAACACTGTTTTATATGCATATGTATTGTACTGTTTTTATATTTTTACCCTGTTTTATAATCAGATTTGTATTTGTTTTTATGTCATATTTTATTCAAGTCTTTGATTTGTTTGGATTTATGATGTATGTCTGATCTTAATAAAGCCTATTTGAAAAGTGATCTGTTCTTATCAGTTTAATATCTGATACGTCCCCTATTTGGGGACCATATATTAAATGGATTTTTGGAACAGGGAGATGGAAGAAGAGCTTGCTCTGTCCACTCCACGCATTGACCCGTTATTGCAGTATCTCCGGGACCAGTGCACTCCTTCTCTGATCCAGTTTCTAAAAACAGATTGAATTGAAATCAGCGCGAGTTGTCTTTTAACCCTTTATGTGAATTGATTTCAGGGTCAAAGAAGCACTTTTCTCAGGCCAAGTGTAGCATTTTGTTTGATTTCTCCTGGCCAATTGCAACATTTTCTGCGCCTTGCCTGGCCTTGCTTTCACCTATGTCTGTCAAACATTGCATTGCATTCAATATGCAATCAATCAATCAATCAATCAATCAATTTGTCTTTACTGGTTGCTGCAACAGGTGTGTTAAGATTTAGGCCTTTCTTACAGTGTTGCAAATATACTGTGTCGGCTACCAAACTAGGCCCCTGCTGTCTGTCAGCACTTGCTATTTAAATTGAAGTATCCAATGAGTAGTTCTGCCATACATACTGCATTTCTGACCGCAGGAATTCTTTTTTGAAACATTGTCTCCCTCTTGTGGACCACCGGCTTTTCAATGCGTTGTATTATATGCATTTTTAAAAGAAAAAAATAAGTAAAAATGGTGCCTGTGCTGATCTTGAATAGGCTTGTCTTGTCCATCTACACCTGTGTGTGTGTGTGTGTGAGCATTCTAATGCTTTTCACCAACCAGGTGCGCTGCCCGCAGTAGATGATAGAATCTTAGCACGGAACATTCATGTGCTGTCACAATGGGGCTGGCTGGAGGGTGTGGTCAAAGTAGGCGGAGTTATGCAGATTCAAAACGCGTCTTGCACAGCTTGAACAAACACTCACACACAGACAGACAGACAGACAGACACACACACTCTCCGTCTCTCACACACAGACACACATACACAGCAGAACTGTCATTGACAGCAGAACTGTCATTGAGAAGGCCTCCAGAGTTTCTGAAAATGTCCTCCCTGCGGCGGCAATCTTTTGCTCTGTCTCCACAATGGGTATTGGTGGTGGGCCTTGGTGCGGCCCACGGGGCACAGCGGGTTCAGTATCGCTTCTCGGCCTTTTGGCTAAGATCAAGTGCAGTGACCTTACAGTCGCTGCCTTGGTCTTGGCTGAGAGGTGCTTGGGGTACCCGGCTCCTTGGCCTGGGGGGATTGTCTCACCTCTGGTGGGACTTCACCCCCCTGCTGCTATTAGGGAGTCGGATTAGTCCCCTGGCATCCGGCTGCGATCCCCGGCTATAGGCCGTGTCCGAGTGACGTCCCTCGTGGGAAGTTTTCTTCTTTTGCTGTGGTAGGATATACCGACAGTCCTGCATCATGAGCTTCGTAAAGAACACCATCCGGTTGACCGTGGACCCGAGCAATTCAGCAAAGAACAACGTTGTCTTCATCATCCGGGATCTTATTGAAGGAAAGGCTGGAGCAAGGCGTGCGGAGATCTTCAGTTGTAATGAATTTCCTCGACAAGGTAACTACGATGTGACTTTTGTGGACCAAAACATCTGCCTGAATGTGTTCGAGTGGCTTCGGGGTAATGCTGAGGATCCTCTTCTGGAAGGAGTTGGCTGGATACCGTTGTTTGGTTTGCAAGAAAAGGAGGTAACGGTAACTGTATATAATCCTTTCACAGAGCCTGCCTTATTGCAGAGTTTTCTTTCGCAGTATTGTGACTACGTGAAAGTAGGAGAGCGACAGGTAAACATTTTAGGAATCTTCAACTGCAAATATGTTTTTCGAGTGAAGTTGAAGAGGGATCCTGACTGTGTGGGTGGCTTCAGGCACCCTCCTGCAAATTTCTCTGTGGCAGGTCACCGGGGTTTTTTGACCTACCCAGGACAGCCTCGTTTTTGCAGGAGATGTTTTTGTTTTGGTCATGTACAGGCAGAATGTACTAAGGGTCAGTGCTGTCGAAATTGCAGGGAAGAGGGGCATGCTGCAAATCAATGCCCTTTGCCAAAGACCTGTGATGTCTGTGGGAGTAGTACGCATATGTACAAGGACTGTCCCATGAGTGCTCCTAGGCGGTCCGACAAGGAGCAAATGGAGGAAGAGTTGGCTAGGAGGGAAAGGGCAAGAGTTGTAAAAGTGCTTGCAAAATTGAAGAGGGAGGAGGAAGAGGAAAGGAGGCGGAGTGCGAGTGGAGCCATGCCCCCTCCAGAGAGTGTGAGCCTAAGGCCGAGTTGTTCGGTAGAGAGAGAGGAGAAGAAGGAGGAAAAGAAGAAGAAGAAGGAGAGGAGGGAAGACAAGGAGTTTTGGAGGGAAGTTGCACGGGTGGAGGCGCAGCTTCCTGAGATGGAAGTGCAGGTGTCTGATGTAAAGGGGCAGATGCCTGAAATGATGGCCTTGAGTGAGGCAATGGACGCCGTAGAAAGTGATGTGCGAATTTCTGGGGTTGATAGTCCTGAACATTTATCAAATCCCGAGCATATTGAGGAGTTTGAGTCTGAAGACGATAGAGCTGCAAAGAAGAGCCGGCGGGAGGGTGATGAAGGTGATGAGGAGGCGGAAAATAGTGCTCCTCAGAGAAAGATTGGCCCTGCAAGAAGAAGGAATGAGGGTGGTGAGATTAGCGGGTCAGATACTTGTTGTTCAGTCCAGATGGCGGAGGAGGATAGTGGTGACACTGGATAAGTGTTTGCCATATAATACACTAAATGTGTCATTGTTTGTGAGCTTTGGCTTAGGCCAAAGGCTTTTATTTTTTGTATAGTTTAGTTGAAGTGTTTGTAATATGGGGTTTACCATAATCTCTCAAAATGTGAGAGTGTTTAAAAATAGGTGCAGAAGAGCTGCAATTTTTGATTTTTTAGCTATGAAAAACGCATCAATTTTTTGTTTGCAAGAGTGTGGGGTGGTGGATGGTGTGAAAGGGGATGAATGGCCTTATGGGGCATCTGTATGGTCGGGGAGTGCATGTAATAAGAATGATGGTGTGGGATTTTTGGTTAAGGGGCGGGAGGTTGTTTTGAATGATTATGTGGTTATTGAGGTGGGTAGGTGTATATTAGCAAATTTTGTGTATAGAAATGTTAAATTTTGCGTTATTAATGTTTATGCACCGGTGGATAAGAATGAGCGGAAAAATCTATTTGAAAAAATTAAGTTTTTTGTGCCGGGGAGAATGCCTGTGGTGATTGTGGGTGATATGAATTGTGATGTGGGGAAAGCGAATGTGGATGCGTCTGGAAAGGTTTTATTAGATTTGGTTGGTGATTTTGGGTTGAGAGATATGCAGCGCTTGTGTAAGGTGAACCCTTTGTTAAATACTTTTTTTTCTGAGAGTGGTAAAATACAGTCTAGGTTGGATTATTGTTTTGTTTCCAAAAATATGGCTTCTATTAGTTATAAGCAGGAGAGTGTTTTGTTTTCAGATCATGTGTGCGTGTCATGTGAGGTGGATATAGATGTAAATGGGGTGTTTGGTAGAGGCTTATGGAAATTAAATAGTAGTTTGTTGGAGAATGTGGAAGTGAGAAAGATGTATGCAAGACAATATAAGGAGTGGTGTAAGGGTAAGAGTGGTTTTCGGGATGTGTGTGATTGGTGGGATTGGGTTAAAAAACAGACAAAATCTTTCTTTAAAGATTTAGGTTATAAGGTTGCTGCAAGTAAAAGAGGAAAATTTGTAGGTTTAAATGCGCGTTTAAATTTATTATATAAATTAAGGGAAGGTGGAGTGGTGGTGGAGGAGGAAATTTTGTCGGTTAAAAAGGAAATTCATGAATTTTTGATGGAGAGGGGAAGGAGTATTGTTTTTAGGTCTAAGGTTGATAAATTGGAGCATGATGAGAAATGCTCACGTTTTTTTTTCAAAAAGGTTTTTGGGGAGAAACAAAGTATGAATGTGCTGTGTGGGACTGATGGGAGGGAAGTATGTGGGGAGGATATGTGTGAGGAAGTAGCAAAGTTTTATGAGGATCTGTATGCGGTGAAGTGGAGGGATGGAAATTTGGAAAATGAAGTGTTGAGTGTGCTAGAGAATAATTTGAGTGAGGTAGAGAAAGGGAGTGTGATGAGTGAGTTGACTGATGATGAGGTATGGAAGGTGATGAATAGTATGGCGTTAAATAAAACGCCGGGGGAAGATGGTCTTCCGGTAGAGTTTTATCGAGTGATGTGGGAGGTGATTGGTAAGGATTTTGTGGAGGTTTGTAAATATATGTGGGCAAATGTGAAGGTAGCTGAGAGTATGCGTGCGGGAATGGTTGTGTTAATACCAAAGAAAGGTGATCTGAGAAATATAAAGAATTGGAGACCGATAACGTTATTAAACTGCGATTATAAGATCTATGCAAAAGTAATGGCAAATAGAATGCGTGATGTGATAGGGAGTGTGATTGGGGATGAACAGTGTTGTGCGGTGCCTGGAAGGCGTATACATGAGTGTGTGTGCATGTTGAGGGATTGTTTGTGGGATTGTAAGAGTCGCAAGAGAGGAGTGTTTTTGTTAAGTTTAGATTTTGAAAAAGCGTATGATAGGTTGTCGCATAGTTTTTTGTTTAGAGTGTTGTTAAAAATGGGTTTTCCGGCTGAGTTTGTTGGGAGAGTGAGAAGTCTATATAAGAATACTTATAGCTGTGTTTTGATGAATGGTTATGTTGGGAGGAGAGTGAATGTTTTTTCGGGTGTGCGTCAGGGGTGCCCTTTGTCCCCTGTGGCTTTTATTTGTGCTATTGAGCCATTGCTGTGTATGTTGAGAAAGGATAAGGTGATTCGGGGTGTACAAGTGCCGGGTGGAGGGGGTAGGGAATGGAAGGTTAGTGGCTATATGGATGACGTGTGTGTATTATGTGATTCGGAATGTTCAGTGGGGCGGGTAAAATTGTTAGTGTCTATTTTTTGTGGTGCGTCTGCTTTTAAAGTTAATTGGGAGAAAAGTGAATGTAAGAGTTTTGGGGGAGGATCTTTGAGTAAGGATGTTGGTGTGAATGAAGTAAAAGGGCCTATCAAGGTGTTGGGTGTAAAGTTTTCTGAGAGTCTGGATGGGAAGGAATGTTGGGATGATGCGAAAGAGAAAGTTGAAAGGAAGTTGTGTTTTTGGAGGTTGAGAAACCTTACCTTCTTTGGGAAAATTTTGATTATAAAGAGCGTGGTGTTGCCTATTTTTTTTGTATATCGCTCTGGTTTTTCCACCAGGGCATATGTGTCTGAGGGGGTTAAATAGGGTATTGTTTGTTTTTTTATGGAATTCTAGAATGGAGAGGGCTAAGAGAGAAACTTTGATGAAGCATTTGGAGAAAGGTGGTTTAAATTTTCCTAACCTTGAAGTGTTTTTTGGTGTAAATAGCGTGGTGTATGTGTTGAGGATGATTAGGGCGGATGGAAAATATTCATGTATGTGTAGATATTTGTTTGGGGTTTATTTGTTTCGTTTAAAGTGGTGGGAGAGAGATTTGCGGTGTCCGGTGGCTTTTGAAGTGCCTGTATGGTATGTGTGGGTTTATAAATTCTTGGTGAAGTATGAGCTGTGTGATGTGGATATTAGGTTGTTGAGTAATAAGAAGGCTGTGTATAGGATGATTGGGTGTAGAGAGATGGAGTGTGGAATAAATATGGTTAGAGGGTCGGATGTACAGGAGGTGTGGAAGAGGGTACGAATGGATGGTATGACAAACAGACAGAGTGAGATTGTGTGGCAGTCATTGCATGGAGTGTTACCTGTTAGAGAATTTCAAAGGAACCGTGGTTTGGTGAGAAGTGAGATGTGTCCGAGAGAGGGTTGTGGTGGAAGTGAGAGTGTGATACATGTTTTTTGGAATTGTAAGTATGCTAGGAATGTGATTGCAAGAATGGGGCCTTTATGTAAAGAATTGGGTGGTGTGAGTCTGTTAACTTTTGAGGTGTTCATGTTTGGTTTGGGAATGTGTGATGGGGAGAGAGGAAGAGTGTTGTGGTTAATGCTTGCGTGTATAAAGGAAGTGTTATGGGATGTAAGGAATGTGTATGTTTTCAAGAGAAAAGCTATTTTAGTTAAGGATTGTGTGAAGGTGATTTTGGGGAAATTGTATGTTTGTTATTTGTGGGAGGTGAAGAAGAGAGGAGAGCTTGATGCTGAGGGCATTTGGAAGGTAAAGAAGTGGAGATATTTTGTTAATACTTCTTGATTTGTTTTTTCTGTTTTGAGTAAATATGTATTTTGTAAAAGAAAGAATTTTTCCGATGATGATGGGAACGGCATTTTGTGTTTGTTTTTTGACACAGCTGTTTGGGTATGTTTCTTCGGTTATGGTTTTCTAGACCGTGAAATTCCCCATCTGAGGGAGATAAAAAAAAAAAAAAAAAAAAAAAAAAAAATCTGTTCTTATCAGTTTAATATCTGATACGTCCCCTATTTGGGGACCATATATTAAATGGATTTTTGGAACAGGGAGATGGAAGAAGAGCTTGCTCTGTCCACTCCACGCATTGACCCGTTATTGCAGTATCTCCGGGACCAGTGCACTCCTTCTCTGATCCAGTTTCTAAAAACAGATTGAATTGAAATCAGCGCGAGTTGTCTTTTAACCCTTTATGTGAATTGATTTCAGGGTCAAAGAAGCACTTTTCTCAGGCCAAGTGTAGCATTTTGTTTGATTTCTCCTGGCCAATTGCAACATTTTCTGCGCCTTGCCTGGCCTTGCTTTCACCTATGTCTGTCAAACATTGCATTGCATTCAATATGCAATCAATCAATCAATCAATCAATCAATTTGTCTTTACTGGTTGCTGCAACAGGTGTGTTAAGATTTAGGCCTTTCTTACAGTGTTGCAAATATACTGTGTCGGCTACCAAACTAGGCCCCTGCTGTCTGTCAGCACTTGCTATTTAAATTGAAGTATCCAATGAGTAGTTCTGCCATACATACTGCATTTCTGACCGCAGGAATTCTTTTTTGAAACATTGTCTCCCTCTTGTGGACCACCGGCTTTTCAATGCGTTGTATTATATGCATTTTTAAAAGAAAAAAATAAGTAAAAATGGTGCCTGTGCTGATCTTGAATAGGCTTGTCTTGTCCATCTACACCTGTGTGTGTGTGTGTGTGAGCATTCTAATGCTTTTCACCAACCAGGTGCGCTGCCCGCAGTAGATGATAGAATCTTAGCACGGAACATTCATGTGCTGTCACAATGGGGCTGGCTGGAGGGTGTGGTCAAAGTAGGCGGAGTTATGCAGATTCAAAACGCGTCTTGCACAGCTTGAACAAACACTCACACACAGACAGACAGACAGACAGACACACACACTCTCCGTCTCTCACACACAGACACACATACACAGCAGAACTGTCATTGACAGCAGAACTGTCATTGAGAAGGCCTCCAGAGTTTCTGAAAATGTCCTCCCTGCGGCGGCAATCTTTTGCTCTGTCTCCACAATGGGTATTGGTGGTGGGCCTTGGTGCGGCCCACGGGGCACAGCGGGTTCAGTATCGCTTCTCGGCCTTTTGGCTCAGATCAAGTGTCTGTCCAGGAGGTTCCTTGAGTGCTTTCCCTCGGCCTTCCGGCATCGCCACTTAGGTGGCTTAAGCCGGATGCTGCTATAGGGGGAGAGTGAGGAGGAAACGGGAAGGCGATCCCTGAAGCCGTTGACGATGGGAGTCAAGCTTCTCTTTGCTGGGACCGGGGATGCCCGGGTCAAGAATGGTTTCCGCATCGAAGTCTCTGAGGAGAAGAAGGACCATTTTTCGCTTTCCTACTTGGTTAACGCCATCTTCTACGAAATCTTGAGGATCCCGAAGTCTGAGATCATCTGCCTACAGGAATTTCGGAAATTGCGGAGGTATGTGCTTGTTCTTTCCTCCATGTCTGCTTGTCAGAACCTCTTCAAAGCTTTGAAAGTTCTTTCGGATCACCCTCAGCTGGACGGACTTACGTTCACGGTGCTGTATTCTAAAGGGGATATTCCCTTGGTGGTCTTTATGCATAATCCTTTCACCCCTTTGGATAGTATCGTTGCATTCCTGAGAAGACACTGCATTTATGTGCAATTTTCCCATAAAGTTCTAAATGAAGAAGGTCTCTGGACTGGGAAATATAAGTTCTTTGTGAGGTTTGGGGTCGACCCTAGTGGTCCGGGAGGCATTCATTATCCCCCCTTAAACTTTACAATTGGGAGAGACTCTGGCTTTTTGTTTTTCCCTGAGGCACCATTATACTGCAGGAGATGCAACAGGTTTGGTCATGTCCAGGAGTGCTGCGGGGAACTGCCGACCTGCAGAAAGTGCAACAGAGCCGGACATATGGCGAAGGATTGTTCCAACCAGGTGATATGTGATGTATGTGGGGAGGAGGGTCATGTTCTTCGGGATTGTAAGGCCAAAGTCAGGCCTAGGTCCTTCTCTGAAGTGGCCCAAAGTAGGCCTGCTGTCCCGGTTGCTGATGTTGTTTCACAGGTAGAAGCCACAGAACTCGGTGAGGTGACAGAGCTACCTGAGATCGAGGACTACCAGGAGGATGTCCAGGCCCTGGTGGAATCTCCGGGCCCTGCTTTGCCAGGTATGGAAGTTTCGGAAGTGGATGTGGACCTCCCTCATCAGTCTGAAGTCTGTGGTGAGGGAGAGATGGATGTGGCCCTATCTAAGTCCCCTGCATTTTCCTGGAGTGATACTGTCATTGAGGTAGCCGAGGCTCGTGGACAAGGTGACTTTTCTTCCATTAGGTCCTCTGAGGATGATGATGCTTCAGGGGTTTCCTGTAAAAAACCTAGAAGAGAGGTTTCATCCATTAATGAGGGGGAGCTCAGTCCTGTAAGTGATCGGGTGTATCCTCATCCTGTGTTTTCTCCGGACGCCCCTTACCTTGGAATCCCGGAGGATGCCAACTCCTTCGGGGTGCTCACTCATCTGGATGATAATGGTTGAGTTAGAGGTGTTGACTGAAGGTTAGGGTTTTCTGTTATGCCTTGCCAATCTGGTTGGGACATTGTGTCCCTTAATGTAAGGCAAATCAGATCCAAGAACAGGAGAGCAACTGTTTTGGACTACTTGAAACATTTAGGAGCTGATGTATATTGCCTTCAAGAGTGTGGTATTGTGGATGCTCCTAATGATAATGACTGGCCTTATGGACAGCATGTCTGGTCGGGGTCTAGCATTAATAAAAATGATGGGGTGGGAATATTAGTGGGTAATAAAGAAATTGTAATAGATAGTTATACGGTGGTGGAGGTGGGACGTTGTTTAATTGTGTTTTTGAGTTACAGGGGGTGGCGGGTAAGAATTATTAATTTATATTGCCCTACAGGAAAGGAGGAGCGGCTTGCTCTACTTGAAAAATTATGTTTTTTTCTTCCAGGAAAATTTCCCTCTATTTTTGTTGGTGATGTTAATTGTGTCACAGAAGGTAATTGTGATATTACGGGAAAGAAATTGTCCCATTTAATTTCTGACTTTTCTTTTCTAGACGCAGCAATTATTAAGTTTGGCATGCCACCACCGCCGACGTATCATGCTGACCGTGGTGAGATCGAATCTAGAATTGATTTGATGTTATTTTCTAAAAATATGGTGTGTTCAGATTTTTCGCAACATAAGGTTCCTTTTTCGGATCACGAATGTTTAAGGGGTGTGTTTAGTGCAAATGGTGACCTAGCATATGGGGGTGGGTTATGGAAGTTGAATGTAAGTTTGCTAGAGGATGTGGAAGTAATGAGTGAATTTAAAATAAAGTATAGGAGATGGTGTATGCGTAAGAAGGACTTTGAATGTGTGCTTGATTGGTGGGATTGGGTGAAAGTACGTTTTAAATTTTTTTTCAAAAAATGGGGCTATAGAAAAGCTGCCAGATATAGAAAAAGGTTTAATGACCTCAACAGGCGAATTGATTGGCTGAGAAAGTGTGTTGCAAGTGGTGTGGATTTATCTGATCAGCTTACGGATGCTAAGAATGAGTTAAAACGTGTGATTGATGAGAAAGGGAAAGAAATTATTTTCCGTACCAAAGTTGAGCATTTTGAGGAAAATGAAAAGTGTACAAGGTTCTTTTTCAAAAAGATGAGTGGTAGGAAGACTGATATGTCTGTGATTGTGGATGAGAGTGGATCTACTTCTACAGGAGAGGATGTACTGAAAGAAGTGAAAAAGTTTTACAGTAAGTTGTATGATGAGAAATGGATTGACTCCGGGCTTGTTCTTGAAGTGCTAAGTAATGTGGAGAAGAAACTCGATTCTGAGGAGCGTGACATTTTATGTGAAGAAGTGATTATGGATGAGGTAAAGAATGTGGTATGGAGTGCAAAAAAGAACAAAACTCCTGGGAAGGATGGAATACCGGTAGAATTATATGTGAAAGCATGGGAGATTTTGGGAGCAGATTTGACTGAAGTATGTAAGTATATGTGGGAGCATGGTAGATTGTGTGACTCAATGAAAGAAGGTGTGGTTGTTCTTGTGTATAAAAAAGGTGATAAGAAGCGTTTAGAGAATTGGAGGCCCATAACTTTGCTTAACTCAGATTATAAAATCTACAGTAAGTTATTGGCAAACCGTATGCGTGTTGTGGTTGGAAGTGTAGTGGATGATGGTCAAGTATGTGCTGTGCCTGGGAGAAGTATGAGTGATAACTTGTTATTATTGAGGGATATGATTGGGGATTGTAGGGACAGGAAGCAGAAATGTATGGTTTTAGCTATTGATTTTGAGAAGGCCTTTGATAGGGTTTCACACGTGTTTTTGTTTAAAGTTTTAGATAAGATGGGATTTCCTAGGGAATTTGTGAATAGCGTAAGGTCGTTGTATGATTGTGTGTCTAGTGAGTTTCTAGTTAATGGTTGGTTGTGTGAGAAAGTGAAGATCATGTCAGGTGTTAGGCAGGGATGCCCAATGTCCCCTATATTGTTTATATGTGTAATTGAACCATTGTTATGTTTGATAAGACGTGAGAAAGTGATGAGAGGATTGTTAGTGCCTGGGAGTGGGGGTAAGCAAGTGAAAGTGTTAGGGTATATGGATGACGTGGTGGTTGTGAGTGAGAGTATTGCTTCTTTAAGTAGAGTTAAGTTGCTTTTGGATTTTTTCTGTGGTGCGTCTGGTTTTAGGGTAAATTGGAATAAATGCAGTTTTAAATGCTTTGGGGATAATAGTATTTGTATGGATGGTGTAAAATGTGAAGAGGGTGCGATTAAGATTCTGGGTGTTTTATTTAATGATGACTTAAAAGGGAAGGAGAGTTGGGAGGAGTGTGGTATGCGGGTCGAGCGAAAATTGAATTTTTGGCGTATGAGAGATTTGACTCTGCGTGGTAAAGTTTTGATTATAAAGGCTGTGATTCTCCCCATTTTACTTTATGTGGCGATGGTTTTTCCTTCCTCTTTCAGGGAAATTAAAAGAGTGGAGAAGTTGGTTTTTACTTTTCTGTGGAGTAGTAAGATGGAGAAGTTGAAAAGGGAGAGCCTTTATAAGGCTTGTCAGCATGGTGGATTGGCCTTCCCTAATATTGAGATTTTTTTAGGTCTCAATTATATTAAAGCAATTGTTGTTTTGTTGGGTAAAGGGAATAAAGGGGCGTATATGGTGAAATATTCTGCTGGTTGGATGCTGTATGGTTTATGTTGGAGGAAGAGAGACGCGAGTGTCCCAGTGGCTTTTAAGTGCCCTATTTGGTATGAGGTGATTGAGAAGTTTGTGAGGAAGCATGATTTGTTGAGTGTGCCGATGAATGAGTTCAGGGAAACTAAGAAGGTGGCAAAAAGAATCAACGTAAATGAGGTTGAGTGTGATATAGTTGGGTTGAGAGGGAATGAGGTTTCTGATGCTTGGAAAAAGTTAGATACGTACGGGATGTCAAATAAGCAGAAGGATGTGGTATGGATGTGTTTGCATAATATTTTACCTGTGAGAGATGTGCAGAAGAGAAGAGAATTGATTAGAACCGATGTGTGTCCAAGAGTGGGATGTGGGGGTTGTGAGACTGTGAGGCATGTTATGTGGGATTGTGACTTTGCTTACAGTGTATGGAAGTGTGTGGGTGGATTGTGTAAAAGTTTGGCTGGTGTGAATTTCATTGATTGGCGTGTGGCGATGTTTGGTATCGGTGCTTGTAGCCGGGCAAAGGATAGGGTGTTGTGGTTAATTATGGTGTGCGTGATGGAGAGCTTGTGGGATGTAAGGAATCTTGGTTTGTTTAGGAGGAAATCTTTATCTGTCAATGAGTGTGTCAGATTAATTCTTTCTAGGTTGTACCTAATATACAAGTTGGACAGCAGAGGCGGTGGTGGTACAGATGCCGAGGGTATTTGGAAGTTTAAGAAGTGGCATTACCTTATCAAATATCAGTAAGGTCTTGTTGTGTAACTAATTTTCTGAATTTATGCAGGATGTTAACTGTGTA
Source organism: Ranitomeya variabilis (assembly GCF_051348905.1). Classification (NCBI taxonomy): domain Eukaryota; kingdom Metazoa; phylum Chordata; class Amphibia; order Anura; family Dendrobatidae; genus Ranitomeya; species Ranitomeya variabilis. The sequence goes on along the minus strand of NC_135235.1, from coordinate 606,850,302 downwards.
TATTATTGTTACATTTTTGCTGAATAAATGGAACCATGATGATGATATGTTTTACTTAGCAAACTTTTGAGTGGTATCATACTGTTTGCTATAAAACTAACCTGAATGGTTAAAAAAAAAAAAAAAAAAAAAATCTGTTCTTATCAGTTTAATATCTGATACGTCCCCTATTTGGGGACCATATATTAAATGGATTTTTGGAACAGGGAGATGGAAGAAGAGCTTGCTCTGTCCACTCCACGCATTGACCCGTTATTGCAGTATCTCCGGGACCAGTGCACTCCTTCTCTGATCCAGTTTCTAAAAACAGATTGAATTGAAATCAGCGCGAGTTGTCTTTTAACCCTTTATGTGAATTGATTTCAGGGTCAAAGAAGCACTTTTCTCAGGCCAAGTGTAGCATTTTGTTTGATTTCTCCTGGCCAATTGCAACATTTTCTGCGCCTTGCCTGGCCTTGCTTTCACCTATGTCTGTCAAACATTGCATTGCATTCAATATGCAATCAATCAATCAATCAATCAATCAATTTGTCTTTACTGGTTGCTGCAACAGGTGTGTTAAGATTTAGGCCTTTCTTACAGTGTTGCAAATATACTGTGTCGGCTACCAAACTAGGCCCCTGCTGTCTGTCAGCACTTGCTATTTAAATTGAAGTATCCAATGAGTAGTTCTGCCATACATACTGCATTTCTGACCGCAGGAATTCTTTTTTGAAACATTGTCTCCCTCTTGTGGACCACCGGCTTTTCAATGCGTTGTATTATATGCATTTTTAAAAGAAAAAAATAAGTAAAAATGGTGCCTGTGCTGATCTTGAATAGGCTTGTCTTGTCCATCTACACCTGTGTGTGTGTGTGTGTGAGCATTCTAATGCTTTTCACCAACCAGGTGCGCTGCCCGCAGTAGATGATAGAATCTTAGCACGGAACATTCATGTGCTGTCACAATGGGGCTGGCTGGAGGGTGTGGTCAAAGTAGGCGGAGTTATGCAGATTCAAAACGCGTCTTGCACAGCTTGAACAAACACTCACACACAGACAGACAGACAGACAGACACACACACTCTCCGTCTCTCACACACAGACACACATACACAGCAGAACTGTCATTGACAGCAGAACTGTCATTGAGAAGGCCTCCAGAGTTTCTGAAAATGTCCTCCCTGCGGCGGCAATCTTTTGCTCTGTCTCCACAATGGGTATTGGTGGTGGGCCTTGGTGCGGCCCACGGGGCACAGCGGGTTCAGTATCGCTTCTCGGCCTTTTGGCTAAGATCAAGTGTAGTATGCCTTGGTTTTAGTCACTATATGGCTTAAGAAAGGAGTGGAGGAAAGAGAAGGCGATCTTAAAGAAGATGGGAGTGGTAGTCCGCTTCGCAGGGACCGGAGACGCCCGGGTCCGTAATGGATTTCGCATTGATGTCGCGCAGGAGAAGAGGATGCATTTCTCGCTGGGATACCTGGTAAATATGATCCTGTATGATACGCTGAAGGTGAAGAAGGAGGACATTGTCTGCCTACAGGAGTTCAGGAAGGATGGACGGTATGTACTTATTTTCTCATCTGCTGGAGCCTGCCAGAATTTATACAGAGCACTGAGAGACCATACTGAGAATGCCCTACTCACAGGACTGACTTTTACTGTCCTTTATTCTAGAGGGGACATACCCCTAGTAGTATTCATGCACAATCCCTTTGTGCCCCTGGAGGAAATAGTGAAATTCCTTAAAAGACACTGCTCCTATGTCCAGTACGCCCACAGAGTCATCAGCATGGAGTCTGGGCTCTGGACTGGAAAGCACAAATTCTTTGTCCGTTTTGGTGTGGACCCTCAGGGCCCTGGGGGGATCCATTATCCCCCTCTAAACTTCTCTATTGGGAGGGATAGTGGGTACTTGTTTTTCCCTGAAGCCCCCTTCTACTGCAGGAGATGCAATGAGTATGGACACATTGTGGATAACTGCCCCACTGCAATGCTCTGCAGAAAGTGCAACTTACCTGGACATTTTGCTAAAAACTGCACCAACCCCATAGTGTGTAATGGCTGTGGGGAGGCAGGACATATGTATAGGGATTGTAGGGCAAACAGTGCTGCTGGAGCCAGGCTGTATGCCCAGGTAGCGTCTGCCAGCCCTACAGTCTCTGGTGGCAATGCTCTGCAGGAAAGTCGACCTCATGGCAAAGCAGGAGCCATTTCTTCTGAGGAGAAAATCTCCCCTGCAGCTGCAGGTAATCATCTTACCTCAGGTAATCAGCTCCCCTCAGGTAATCAGCAGCCAGCTGTGTGTGACTCACCCAGAGCTCCGGACACAGACAGGCAGCCTGAGGAGAGAGCAGGGGGCGTGGCTACAGAGGCTGAGGAATCTGTGACTGCACAGGAGGTGTCACGGGGGGCGGAGCTAGAAACGGAGCTCAGCTCACAGCTCCCAGGACATCTCTCTGCCTGCGGGGAGGGAGACATGGAGGTGAAAACAGCACCTCAGGTCTCCTGGGACACAGTGCAGACAGAGGAGGAGGAGGATGGCAGTGACAGTGAGTGTGAAGTGAAGGAGCAGGGGGACTTCACAGCAGCAGGGAGGTCCGCAGATGAGGACACTGGCCAAGCTGTGAAGAAGCCCCGTCTGTCATACCATTATGCAGATGAGAGCAGTGCAAGTCCCATCAGTGACAGGGAGTACCCTGCCATCAGCTTCTCCCCTGACATGGCTTTTTTAGAGGGGGTTCCTTCTCCCAGCGTTTACCTGTCCGCCTGCCTGCCTCCAGAAGGAGAAGGCTGACACAGAAGTGGAGTGTCTGTAAAAACCTTTATCAAAAAGTGCTGACATGGCTGCCAAAGCTGCACTTAATGTCGTATCCCTGAATGTGAGACAGATTAAATCTAAAGGACGCAGGGCTACTGTGCTGAAGTATCTGAGAAATCTGGGAGCGGACATTTACTGCCTGCAGGAGTGCGGATTATCGGAAGTTCCGAATGACCAGGACTGGCCTCATGGACAGCACATATGGTCTGGGTCACATGTAAATAAAAATGATGGTGTGGGGATCCTGCTGGGAAACAAGCAGTACTGTATGGACAGTTATACAGTGGTGGAGGTGGGGCGGTGTGTTATAGCGGTTATTAAGTATAGGGGGCTGCGGGTTAGAGTGGTGAATGTATATAGTCCTACCGGTAAGGAAGAGCGTCTTGCTCTGCTAGAGAAATTAGCTTTATTTTTACCAGGAAAGATTCCTACAATTTTTGTTGGTGACTTTAACTGTGTCACAGATGATAGCGGTGATGTAACCGGGAAAAAATTATCTCATTTAATTTCTGATTTTTCTTTTTTAGATGCCGCAATGGTAAGTTCAGGCAATCCACCACCTACATATAGGGCAGACAGAGGGGGGATTGAGTCAAGGATTGACAGGATGTTTTTTTCCAAAAATCTGGAGTGTTTTAATTTTGATCAAGGTTCTGTCCCTTTTTCAGACCACGAGTACTTGAGGGGTCTGTTCCAAGAGAAGGGGAGGTTTGTGCATGGCAGGGGTGTATGGAAGCTGAATGTGAGGCTGCTGGAGGATGAAAGAGTGATGAGTGATTTTAAGAAGAAGTATGAAAGATGGGGATACTGTAAAAATAGGTTTGCATGCGTGTTGGAATGGTGGGATTGGGTAAAGGAGGAAATAAAAAAATTCTTCAGAAAATGGGGCTACAAAAAAGCTGCCATGTATAGAAATAAATTCAAAGATTTAAATATGCGGATTGAATGGCTAAAAAAATGCAGTATGTCTGGAATTGATGTGGATGACCTATTAGTGCAAGCAAAAAATGAGCTAAAATGTCTGATTGAGAGAAAGGGAAAAGAAATAATGTACAGGACTAAAATAGAACATCTGGAAAAAAATGAGAAATGTACCAGATATTTCTTCAAAAAAATGAATGGGAAAAAAACGGACATGGATGAGTTATTGGATGAGAATGATGAGAGTGTAACTGGGGAGGGTGTGATGAAAGAGGTAAAGGGTTTCTATGGTAGACTGTATGAAGAAAAATGGATTGACTCTGGATTGATGACTGAGGTGTTAGACAGCATGGAGAAAAAATTAAATAATGATGAATGTGAGGACCTGTGTGATGATGTGATTCTGGATGAGGTTAAAAAGGTGGTGTTTAGTGCTCAGAAAAATAAAACACCAGGGAAAGATGGGCTACCAATTGAATTGTATGTGAAAGCGTGGGAGTGCATGGGTTCGGATCTGACAGAAGTATGTAAGTATATGTGGGAGAATGGAGAACTGTGTGAATCAATGAAGGAAGGTGTGGTTGTGCTCATCTATAAAAAAGGGGAAAGGAAAAAATTGGGGAATTGGAGGCCAATTACACTGCTAAATTCGGACTATAAAGTCTATAGTAAGATATTAGCGAATCGTATGCGTGAAGTAATTGGTAAGGTTGTGGAAGATGACCAAGTATGTGCTGTGCCTGGGAGATGTATAAATGATAACCTGATGTTGTTGAGAGATGTACTGGGTGACTGTAAAGATAGGAAACAGAAGTGCATGGTGTTGGCTTTGGATTTTGAGAAAGCTTTCGATAGAGTGTCGCATGTGTTTATGTTTGAAGTGTTGGAAAAAATGGGTTTCCCAAAAAAATTCTTAGATGGTGTGAGATGTCTGTATGGTGAGGTGTCGAGTGAAATTTTAGTGAATGGATGGTTGAGTGATAAATTACTGATCAGGTCTGGAGTCAGACAGGGGTGCCCTATGTCCCCTGTATTGTTTATCAGTGTGATTGAACCATTGTTATGTATGATTAGGAGAGAAAAACTCATAAGAGGAATGTTAATACCTGGAAGTAAAGGAATGAATGCCAAGGTACTAGGATATATGGATGATGTGGTGATTGTGAGTGATAGTATTGCGTCAATGAGTAGAGTGAAGTTATTATTGGATTTTTTCTGTGGTGCGTCTGCTTTTAGGGTAAATTGGGATAAATGCTGTTTTAAATGTTTTGGTGACAGTAGAGTTAGGATGGACGGTGTGACATGTATGGAAGGTCCAATTAAAGTGCTGGGTGTATGGTTTAATGAGGATCTAAGCGGGACAGAAAGCTGGGATGAGTGTGGCTTAAGGATAGAGAAAAAGTTGAATTTTTGGCGTATGCGTGACCTGACACTGAATGGGAAGATACTCATAATTAAGGCAGTGATACTGCCCATTTTACTGTATGTGGCTGGAGTTTTTCCATCCCCATACAACAAAATAAAAAGAGTACAAAAATTAATATTTACATTCTTTTGGGGTAGTAAAATGGAGAAATTAAAAAGAGAACATCTATATAAAACATATGAGAACGGTGGTCTGGATTTTCCAGACATTGGAATTTTTTTGAACCTCCATTATATTAAAACAGTGGTAGTCTTAATGGAAAAAAGAAACAAAGGTGCATATATGGTGCGATATATGGCTGGATGGATGTTGTATGGGTTATGTTGGGTGAAAAGAGATGGAAGAGTGCCTGTCGCCTTTAAGTGTCCTGTGTGGTATGAGGTGATTGAGAGTTTTATTAGGAAGAATGATTTGTTGGCTGTGTCTATGAATGAGTTTAAAAAACCAAAAGTAGTAAGGAAAAAAATGAGAGCAAATGAGATTGAATGTGACATCAAGGATTTGAGTTTCAATGAGGGAACGGATATATGGAAAAAGTTGGGTACATGTGGAATGTCAAATAAACAGAAGGATGTAGTATGGATGGCCATGCATGATATACTGCCTGTAAGAGAGGTGCAAAAAAGAAGGGACTTGATTAGAACGAATGTATGCCCAAGAGACGGATGCGGTGCGAGTGAAACTGTGAGACATGTGATGTGGGACTGTGATTATGCGTATAGTGTGTGGAAAGGTGTGGGTGGTCTTTGTAAAGAACTAGCTGGTGTGAGTTACATTAACTGGAAGGTAGCAATGTTTGGAATGGGGGCATGTGGTAAGATGAATGAAAGAATTTTATGGTTGATAATGGTGTGTGTAATGGAAAGCTTATGGGATGTGAGGAATTTGGGATTATTCAAAAGAAAAATGATTCCTGTAAATGATTGCATAAGGATAATTCTATCTAGACTATATGTGATATACAAGTGGGACAAGAGTAGAGGTGGAGAAGGATTGGACGCTGAAGGCATCTGGAAGGTCTTAAAATGGCATTATCTGGTGAAGTACCAGTAGCTCCAGGACCCTAAGGAGTGCATTATTGTAATTATATGCTTGATTTCTGTTCCTGTTTATGGAAAATTTCTGAACTATTAAATAAAGAATAACCATGATGATGAGTTATATTTAAACAACAACAATGATGGTTTTTGGAAGACTTACATACTGTTGTTTATAAAACAACCTGAATGGTTTTAAAAAAAAAAAAAAAAAAAATCTGTTCTTATCAGTTTAATATCTGATACGTCCCCTATTTGGGGACCATATATTAAATGGATTTTTGGAACAGGGAGATGGAAGAAGAGCTTGCTCTGTCCACTCCACGCATTGACCCGTTATTGCAGTATCTCCGGGACCAGTGCACTCCTTCTCTGATCCAGTTTCTAAAAACAGATTGAATTGAAATCAGCGCGAGTTGTCTTTTAACCCTTTATGTGAATTGATTTCAGGGTCAAAGAAGCACTTTTCTCAGGCCAAGTGTAGCATTTTGTTTGATTTCTCCTGGCCAATTGCAACATTTTCTGCGCCTTGCCTGGCCTTGCTTTCACCTATGTCTGTCAAACATTGCATTGCATTCAATATGCAATCAATCAATCAATCAATCAATCAATTTGTCTTTACTGGTTGCTGCAACAGGTGTGTTAAGATTTAGGCCTTTCTTACAGTGTTGCAAATATACTGTGTCGGCTACCAAACTAGGCCCCTGCTGTCTGTCAGCACTTGCTATTTAAATTGAAGTATCCAATGAGTAGTTCTGCCATACATACTGCATTTCTGACCGCAGGAATTCTTTTTTGAAACATTGTCTCCCTCTTGTGGACCACCGGCTTTTCAATGCGTTGTATTATATGCATTTTTAAAAGAAAAAAATAAGTAAAAATGGTGCCTGTGCTGATCTTGAATAGGCTTGTCTTGTCCATCTACACCTGTGTGTGTGTGTGTGTGAGCATTCTAATGCTTTTCACCAACCAGGTGCGCTGCCCGCAGTAGATGATAGAATCTTAGCACGGAACATTCATGTGCTGTCACAATGGGGCTGGCTGGAGGGTGTGGTCAAAGTAGGCGGAGTTATGCAGATTCAAAACGCGTCTTGCACAGCTTGAACAAACACTCACACACAGACAGACAGACAGACAGACACACACACTCTCCGTCTCTCACACACAGACACACATACACAGCAGAACTGTCATTGACAGCAGAACTGTCATTGAGAAGGCCTCCAGAGTTTCTGAAAATGTCCTCCCTGCGGCGGCAATCTTTTGCTCTGTCTCCACAATGGGTATTGGTGGTGGGCCTTGGTGCGGCCCACGGGGCACAGCGGGTTCAGTATCGCTTCTCGGCCTTTTGGCTAAGATCAAGTGTAGTATCTGTTCTTATCAGTTTAATATCTGATACGTCCCCTATTTGGGGACCATATATTAAATGGATTTTTGGAACAGGGAGATGGAAGAAGAGCTTGCTCTGTCCACTCCACGCATTGACCCGTTATTGCAGTATCTCCGGGACCAGTGCACTCCTTCTCTGATCCAGTTTCTAAAAACAGATTGAATTGAAATCAGCGCGAGTTGTCTTTTAACCCTTTATGTGAATTGATTTCAGGGTCAAAGAAGCACTTTTCTCAGGCCAAGTGTAGCATTTTGTTTGATTTCTCCTGGCCAATTGCAACATTTTCTGCGCCTTGCCTGGCCTTGCTTTCACCTATGTCTGTCAAACATTGCATTGCATTCAATATGCAATCAATCAATCAATCAATCAATCAATTTGTCTTTACTGGTTGCTGCAACAGGTGTGTTAAGATTTAGGCCTTTCTTACAGTGTTGCAAATATACTGTGTCGGCTACCAAACTAGGCCCCTGCTGTCTGTCAGCACTTGCTATTTAAATTGAAGTATCCAATGAGTAGTTCTGCCATACATACTGCATTTCTGACCGCAGGAATTCTTTTTTGAAACATTGTCTCCCTCTTGTGGACCACCGGCTTTTCAATGCGTTGTATTATATGCATTTTTAAAAGAAAAAAATAAGTAAAAATGGTGCCTGTGCTGATCTTGAATAGGCTTGTCTTGTCCATCTACACCTGTGTGTGTGTGTGTGTGAGCATTCTAATGCTTTTCACCAACCAGGTGCGCTGCCCGCAGTAGATGATAGAATCTTAGCACGGAACATTCATGTGCTGTCACAATGGGGCTGGCTGGAGGGTGTGGTCAAAGTAGGCGGAGTTATGCAGATTCAAAACGCGTCTTGCACAGCTTGAACAAACACTCACACACAGACAGACAGACAGACAGACACACACACTCTCCGTCTCTCACACACAGACACACATACACAGCAGAACTGTCATTGACAGCAGAACTGTCATTGAGAAGGCCTCCAGAGTTTCTGAAAATGTCCTCCCTGCGGCGGCAATCTTTTGCTCTGTCTCCACAATGGGTATTGGTGGTGGGCCTTGGTGCGGCCCACGGGGCACAGCGGGTTCAGTATCGCTTCTCGGCCTTTTGGCTAAGATCTGTAGTGGGTCTTACCGGATGGCTGTCTGAGCGTTGACTCTTGGCCTTGTGGCATCGCCGTTTTACGGCTTAAGCCACATGCTGCTTTAGGGAGTTGACCAGAGGACACGACTAGCGATCATGGGACGTCTTCGTTACGCAGGGCCCGGAGAGGCTCGTGTGAAATTCGGAATCCAGATCGATGTGGAGGAAGGAAAAGAAGAAATCGTCAATCTCAGCTTTGTGGTGTGGAAGGTCCTGTTTGAAGTTCTCGGTGTGAGGAAAGAGGAGATTCTGTGCCTGCAGCAGTTTAAGCGCAAGTATAACCTTGTTTTGATTTCGATGGCTGCATGTAATAATTTGTACGAGTCCCTGAAAAGGAACCTGGAGCATCCATACCTGGATGGGCTGTCTTTTGTCATTTTGTATGGTGCTAAGGAGATACCTCTGACAATTTTCATGTACAACCCACATGTACAGCTGGAGTTGATTTACGCCTTTTTAAGAAGGCATTGTTCCATCTGTAAAGCTGCTGTTAAAGTTATGAATGAAGAGGATTTATGGTCGGGGAAATACCGACTAATGGTCACGTTTCGTGAAAGCCCGGATGAGCCAGGGGGTATCCACTATCCTCCTTTGAATTTTACAATTGGTCGGGAGAGAGGTTATCTCTTTTTCCCTAATGCACCTATGTTTTGCCGGCATTGCAGGAGGTACGGGCATACACAAGAAGCTTGCAACATAGACACTATCTGCAGGAAATGCAATGAGGAGGGCCATGTCTCCTCTGATTGTAAAAACACCATTGTCTGTAACCTCTGTGGAGAGAAGGGGCACTCTTTCAGAGACTGCAAGTCACGCCCAGGTTCCTATGCAGCTGCAGCAGGGAGGAGGAGTGCACATAGGTCTCCGGCTCCAGCAGGTATGCCATCGTCTGCACCGCTGTCCACCGCGGCTTTCCTGGATGAGGAGGAGGCACAGGAGTGTTTCCCTGAGAGGGTTCGCGTTAATGAAAGAGGCAATATGGAGTTGGCACCTGAGCCTCCAGTACAGCAGGCTGTCTCTGTTGCCTCAGATGACAGCGATACTGAGACTGTAACTGGGGAAGGAGGTATGGAGGTATCCCTGGGGGAGGACCCGGAGGTTGGCATGGCGGCCACATTGCAGGGGGAAGAGGAGATAAACTTGTCAAAAACACCAAATCTGGATTGGAGTGCGGAAGTGTCAGACCCTGAGATGGAGGAAGGTCAGGGGGATTTTGGCTTTCAACGGAAGGATACTAGCTCTGATGAGGAGGAAGGTTCTTCTGTCAAGAAGAAGAAAAGAGTGGAGTCATCCTTTTCTCCCTTGAGTGACTGCAGTATAAGTCCGGCTCGGGTGTATCCTACAGCATCTGGCCCCCAAGGTGACTCTTTTTTAGGGGAAGGTGCGATCCTCGACTTCTGCACGTCAAACGTCCTCCCTCCAGAAGGGTTAGGATAATGCATAGGTGGTTATGTTGTCGCACTTTGGGTCCCCAAATTGACAAATGGTGTCTATACATACTCTCAGCATATTGTCACTAAATGTGAGGCAGATTAAGTCTCTACCCAGGAGAGTGGCAATATTGGACTACCTGAGTAACCTGAATGCGGATGTGTACTGCATTCAGGAATGTGGGATTTCTGATCCCTTAAATGACAACGTTTGGCCTTTGGGTCAGAGTGTGTGGTCTGGGTCTGTATGTAATAAAAATTCTGGGGTGGGGGTTTTGGTGAATGGTAGAGGGGTTAAGGTAGAGAGTTACACGGTGGTGGAGGCAGGAAGGTGTGTAGTATGTGAGCTTAATTGTAGGGGTTGGAGGGTGAGGGTGGTTAACATGTACGCACCGGTAGATAAGGGGGAGAGGTTGGAGATTTTTGAGAAATTGTGTGTTTTTTTATCTGGGAAAATACCAGTAATTTTTGTTGGAGATTTTAATTGTGTGACGGAGGGGGATAAGATAGACGTCACAGGTAAAAGACTTAAGAGTCTTGTATCAGATTTTTCTTTTCAGGATGCTGCGGAGGTTATCCTTGGTAAACCTCCTCCTGCGACCTATAAGGCTGACAGGGGAGGTATAGAGTCTAGAATAGACCGTATTTTTTTCTCTCCAAATATTGTTTGTAGGGATTTCCAGCAGGAAGATGTCCCTTTTTCAGATCATATGTATTTGAGAGCACGGTTGGAAGGTAAGTGTGATTTTGTGTATGGTGGAGGTGTGTGGAAGCTTAATGTGCGTTTGTTGGAAGATGAAAGAATTATGCGTGATTTTAAAAGGATGTATGTAAGATGGAGGAATAAAAAAAGTGATTTTATGAATGTGCTTGAGTGGTGGGATTGGTTGAAGTGTGAGATTGGTATTTTCTTTAAAAAATGGGGTAGGAGAAAAGCTGCTATGAATCGGGCAAAATTTAATGAGCTAAGTGTCAGATTGGAGTGGTTACGAAAGTTGAGGACAATTGGAGTGGATGTGGATGATTTGATGTGTCAGGTGAAAGATGAAATTAAGAAATTTATTGAGGCAAAAGGTAAAGAAATTATTTTCCGTTCTAAGATTGAGCATTTGGAGAAAAATGAGAAATGTACAAGGTTCTTTTTTAAAAAAGTGTTTGGTAAGAAAATGGATATGAATGAGGTGGTGAATGGTGAAGGCGTGTGTGTAAGTGGTAAAGATGTGATGGATGAGGTTGTGCTGTTTTATAAGGAGTTGTATGGGGAAAAATGGTTTGATGACCAGATGATGAGTGATGTGTTGGGGTGTCTAAATGGCCGACTGGGAGAGGATGAGCGTGGAATATTGGATGATGAGATTGTGTTGGATGAAGTTAAAAAAGTGGTTATGTCTGCTAGTAAGAATAAAACTCCTGGGAAAGATGGTTTGCCTGTGGAATTGTATGTGAAGGAATGGGATACGATTGGGGCTGACTTGGTGGAAGTGTGTCAGTATATGTTTAGGGAGAATATGTTGAGTGATTCAATGAGAGAAGGAGTGGTGGTTCTGGTGTATAAGAAAGGTGATAGGAAGGATTTGGGCAACTGGAGGCCTATCACGCTTTTAAATGCTGACTATAAGGTTTTTAGCAAGTTGTTGGCTAATCGGATGAGGGAAGTGATTGGTGGTGTGGTGGATGAAGATCAGGTGTGTTCGGTGCCAGGGAGAAGTATGACTGAGAATCTGGTTTTGTTGCGTGATGTGATTGGAGATTGTATGAGTCGTAAACAGAAGTGTCTGGTTCTTTCTGTTGATTTTGAAAAAGCTTTTGACCGTGTGTCGCATAGTTTTATGTTTCATGTTTTGGCCAAGATGGGTTATTCTAGGAATTTTGTGAGCTGTGTTAGGAGTTTGTATAGTAATGTGACGAGTGAATTTTTGGTGAATGGGTGTTTGAGCGATAAAGTGAGGATTAAGTCTGGAGTGCGTCAGGGGTGCCCTATGTCCCCTATTTTGTTCATTAGTGTGATTGAGGTGTTGATGTGTATGGTTAGGAAGGATAAGGTTATGAAAGGTGTGTTGATTCCTGGGAGTGGTGGGAAGGATGTTAGAATTTTGGGTTATATGGATGATGTGGTGATAGTGAATGAGAGTATGGCTGCAATGAGTAGGGCGAGGTTGATATTAAGTCTGTTCTGTAGTGTTTCAGCTTTTAGGGTTAATTGGGCTAAGAGTTCCTTTAAATGTTTTGGTGATAGGAAGGTTAGGATGGATGGTGTGAAATGTGAGGATGGTCCGATGAAGGTGCTTGGGATTAAGTTCAATGATGACTTAAAGGGAAATGAAAGTTGGGATGAGTGTGGGGAGAGAGTGGTGCGTAAATTGAATTTTTGGAGGTTAAGAGAATTGACTCTAACTGGGAAGGTCCTGATTATTAAGGCGGTTATTTTGCCTATTTTGTTATTTGTTGGGAATGTGTATCCTACTGCGTTTATAAAAATCAGGAAAACTGAGAAATTGATTTTTAATTTTCTTTGGGGAAGTCGCATGGAGAAATTGAAGCGGGAGTCTGTGCATAAGTTATGTGTGAATGGTGGTTTGAATTTTCTGAGTGTTGAGTTCTTTTTGGGGATTAGTTATGTGAAAATGTTTGTAGTATGTTTGGGGAAAGGTAATAAGTCTGCTTATATGATGAAGTATTCAGCTGGATGGATGTTGTATGGTTTGAACTGGGTGAAAAGGGATGCTAGTGTACCAGTTGCTTTTAAGTGTCCGTTGTGGTATGCTTGTGTTGAGAAATTTGTTAGAAAGTATGATTTGTTGTCTGTTGGTATGAATGATTTTAGGGAAAAGAAAAAAGTTGTTAGGATGGTGCGTGAGCGTGAGGTTGTATGTGATATTAATGGATTGAGAGGTGAAGAGGTGCCTGGGATGTGGAAGAAACTAAGTATAGAAGGTGTGACGAATAGACAGAGAGATATTGTTTGGATGATGTTACATGATATTTTGCCTGTTAGGGATGTGCAAAAGAGGAGGAATTTAATTAAATCTGAGGTATGCCCGAGGGATGGATGTGGTGCGAGAGAGCATGTTAGACATTTGGTTTGGGACTGTGATTTTGCGTATGCTGTATGGAAAGGTATGGGTGGTCTTTGTAAGGAATTGGCTGGAGTATCGTATCTTAATTGGAAGCTTGCAATGTTTGGAATGGGTGCATGTAGTAGGGTGAAGGATAGGATTTTATGGCTGTTGGTTGTATGTGTAATTGAAAGTATATGGGATGCGAGGAATTTGTTAGTTTTCAAGGGGAAGAAGATGTCTGTTAATGAATGTTTGAGTTTGATTCTGTCACGTATGTATGTGATTTACCTGTGGGACCAGAAACGAGGAAGTGCTATTGATGCTGAAGGCGTTTGGAAATTCAAGAAGTGGAGATTTCTTGTGAAGTTTAATTAGTGTTCTTTGTTATGATTTTATTTTTTTCTGACTATATACCATGTGTGATGAAGGCGAGTATCATTTGAAGCTTTTTTAAGCTGATTTGATTGAGCATTGTGCTCTGCCTATCTGAGTTGGTATAAAAAAAAAAAAATAAAAATAAAAAAAAAAAATCTGTTCTTATCAGTTTAATATCTGATACGTCCCCTATTTGGGGACCATATATTAAATGGATTTTTGGAACAGGGAGATGGAAGAAGAGCTTGCTCTGTCCACTCCACGCATTGACCCGTTATTGCAGTATCTCCGGGACCAGTGCACTCCTTCTCTGATCCAGTTTCTAAAAACAGATTGAATTGAAATCAGCGCGAGTTGTCTTTTAACCCTTTATGTGAATTGATTTCAGGGTCAAAGAAGCACTTTTCTCAGGCCAAGTGTAGCATTTTGTTTGATTTCTCCTGGCCAATTGCAACATTTTCTGCGCCTTGCCTGGCCTTGCTTTCACCTATGTCTGTCAAACATTGCATTGCATTCAATATGCAATCAATCAATCAATCAATCAATCAATCAATTTGTCTTTACTGGTTGCTGCAACAGGTGTGTTAAGATTTAGGCCTTTCTTACAGTGTTGCAAATATACTGTGTCGGCTACCAAACTAGGCCCCTGCTGTCTGTCAGCACTTGCTATTTAAATTGAAGTATCCAATGAGTAGTTCTGCCATACATACTGCATTTCTGACCGCAGGAATTCTTTTTTGAAACATTGTCTCCCTCTTGTGGACCACTGGCTTTTCAATGCGTTGTATTATATGCATTTTTAAAAGAAAAAAATAAGTAAAAATGGTGCCTGTGCTGATCTTGAATAGGCTTGTCTTGTCCATCTACACCTGTGTGTGTGTGTGTGTGAGCATTCTAATGCTTTTCACCAACCAGGTGCGCTGCCCGCAGTAGATGATAGAATCTTAGCACGGAACATTCATGTGCTGTCACAATGGGGCTGGCTGGAGGGTGTGGTCAAAGTAGGCGGAGTTATGCAGATTCAAAACGCGTCTTGCACAGCTTGAACAAACACTCACACACAGACAGACAGACAGACAGACACACACACTCTCCGTCTCTCACACACAGACACACATACACAGCAGAACTGTCATTGACAGCAGAACTGTCATTGAGAAGGCCTCCAGAGTTTCTGAAAATGTCCTCCCTGCGGCGGCAATCTTTTGCTCTGTCTCCACAATGGGTATTGGTGGTAGGCCTTGGTGCGGCCCACGGGGCACAGCGGCTTCAGTATCGCTTCTCGGCCTTTTGGCTGCGATCATTTTGGTTGCAGCTGAATTTGGTGCGAGTTATCTGGAGGAATCCAGGCCTTTTTGCAAAGGATTTTGCGTCATCTGTGGTTTATACCGACAGTTATTTGGAAGCATGAATTTCGTCAGGAACACCATCCGAATTGGAGTGGACGCAAGGAGTTCTGAGAGGAATACCGTGAAGTTTGTCGTGCAGGATCTTCTGGAAGGTAAAGCTGGGGCAAGGCGAGGGGATTTCTACAGCGTCAATGAGTTTCCTAGGCAAGGGACTTATGATGTGACTTTTGTAGAAGAAAATGTCTGCCTTGATGTGTTTGAATGGCTGCGGAGTCATTCTAAAGATCCCTTCTTGGAAGGAATAGAGTTTGAGCCTTTGTTTGGGCTGCAAGAGAAAACTGTGTGGGTAACTGTGTATAACCCTTTTACGGACCCAGCTTTACTGGAGGGCTTCCTTTCGCGGTATTGCGAATATGTACGGAAAGGAGAGAGGCAGGTGAACTGTCTGGGGATTTTCAACTGTAAGTATAAGTTTCGTGTGAAACTTAAGAAGGACCCCGAGAGTGTGGGAGGCTTCAGGCATCCTCCGGCGAACTTCTCCGTGGCGGGACATAGGGGTTTCCTGTCTTATGCAGGGCAGCCCATGTTTTGCAGGAAGTGCTTTTCCTTTGGCCATGTGCAGGCTACATGTAAAAAAGGGCAGTGTTGCCGCAATTGTGGAAGGGAGGGACATGTGGCGGGCGAGTGCCCGAGACCCAAGTCCTGTGATATGTGTGGTAGCGAAGATCACATGTTCAAGGATTGTCCGAGGGCTATGCCCAGGAAATCGGATAAAGAATGGAAGGAGGAGGAGGAAAGGAGGAGGATGGCGGAACGGATGAAGCGTGAGACTGCCAGAGTGGAGAGGGAGGAGAGGAGGCGGAGGGAATATCTTGCCTCTCAGGCTCCTGATGACGTTCTCCTGGCACCTGCTGGATATAAGAAGAATTTGGAGAAGGAGCTTAGAAGGGAATTGAAGAAAGTGGAAAAAGGCTTTGAAGGGGCGGTAGGAGGGGAGCGCCCGGACATGTTGCAGCTTCGGGACGCTGAAGATGTTGCGGAATGTATGGAAACTGTGGAAAGTTCTGAACATCTCTCAGACCCGGAGGTTATTGAAGAGTTTTGGTCGGATGATGGTGGAGGGAGTGAAAAGTGTCACAGGGAGGGTGGTGGGGAAAGTGACGAAGAAAAAGAAGGTGTGGCACCTCAGAGGAAAGCAGGTGTCAAGAAGCCAAGGTGGAGTGAGAGTGGAGAGGCCAGTGGGTCGGAAACTAGCCACTCACTGCAGATGGTGGAGGACGATGGTGGGGGGACTGTTTAAAATTGTCTGGAATTATGCATAAGTTTTTTTTCCTCTGTCTTTAGAGCTTTGACTTAAGTCAAAGGCTTTCTGTTTTTGTATAGTGCTTGGATCTTTTTAAGTATGGTTTTCACTATAATCTCTCAAAATGTGAGAGTATTTAAAAATAGGTGCAGAAGGGCTGCAATTTTTGATTTTTTAGCTATGAAAAATGCATCAATTTTTTGTTTGCAAGAGTGTGGGGTGGTGGATGGTGTGAAAGGGGATGAATGGCCTTATGGGGCATCTGTATGGTCGGGGAGTGCATGTAATAAGAATGATGGTGTGGGATTTTTGGTAAAGGGGCGGGAGGTTGTTTTGAATGATTATGTGGTTATTGAGGTGGGTAGGTGTATATTAGCAAATTTTGTGTATAGAAATGTTAAATTTTGCGTTATTAATGTTTATGCACCGGTGGATAAGAATGAGCGGAAAAATTTATTTGAAAAAATTAAGTTTTTTGTGCCGGGGAGAATGCCTGTGGTGATTGTGGGTGATATGAATTGTGATGTGGGGAAAGCGAATGTGGATGTGTCTGGAAAGGTTTTATTAGATTTGGTTGGTGATTTTGGGTTGAGAGATATGCAGCGTTTGTGTAAGGTGAATCCTTTGTTGAATACCTTTTTTTCTGAGAGTGGAAAAATACAATCTAGATTGGATTATTGTTTTGTTTCCAAAAATATGGCTTCTATTAGTTATAAGCAGGAGAATGTTTTGTTTTCAGATCATGTGTGTGTGTCATGTGAAGTGGATATAGATGTAAATGGGGTGTTTGGTAGGGGCTTATGGAAATTAAATAGTAGCTTGTTGGAGAATGTGGAAGTGAGAAAGATGTATGCAAGACAATATAAAGAGTGGTGTAAGGGTAAGAGTGGTTTTCGGGATGTGTGTGATTGGTGGGATTGGGTCAAAAAACAGACCAAATTTTTCTTTAAAGATTTAGGTTATAAGGTTGCTGCAATTAAGAGAGAAAAATTTGAAGCTTTAAATGCGCGTTTAAATTTTTTATATAAATTGAGGGAAGGAGGAGTGGTGGTGGAGGAGGAGATTTTGTTGGTTAAAAAGGAAATTCATGAATTTTTGATGGAGAGGGGAAGGAGTATTGTTTTTAGGTCTAAGGTTGATAGATTGGAGCATGATGAGAAATGCTCACGTTTTTTTTTCAAGAAGGTTTTTGGGGAGAAACAAAGTATGAATGTGCTGTGTGGGGCTGATGGGAGGGAAGTATGTGGGGAGGATATGTGTGAGGAAGTAGCAAAGTTTTATGAGGATCTGTATGCGGTGAAGTGGAGGGATGGAAATTTGGAAAATGAAGTGTTGAGTGTGCTAGAGAATAAGTTGAGTGAGGTAGAGAAAGGGAGTGTGATGAGTGAGTTGACTGATGATGAGGTATGGAAGGTGATGAATAGTATGGCGTTAAATAAAACGCCGGGGGAAGATGGTCTTCCGGTAGAGTTTTATCGAGTGATGTGGGAGGTGATTGGTAAGGATTTTGTGGAAGTTTGTAAATATATGTGGGCAAATGTGAAGGTAGCTGAGAGTATGCGTGCGGGAATGGTTGTGTTAATACCAAAGAAAGGTGATCTGAGAAATATAAAGAATTGGAGACCGATAACGTTATTAAACTGCGATTATAAGATCTATGCAAAAATAATGGCAAATAGAATGCGTGATGTGATAGGGAGTGTGATTGGGGATGAACAGTGTTGTGCGGTGCCTGGAAGACGTATACATGAGTGTGTGTGCATGTTGAGGGATTGTTTGTGGGATTGTAAGAGTCGCAAGAGAGGTGTGTTTTTGTTAAGTTTAGATTTTGAAAAAGCGTATGATAGGTTGTCGCATAGTTTTTTGTTTAGAGTGTTGTTAAAAATGGGTTTTCCGGCTGAGTTTGTTGGGAGAGTGAGAAGTCTATATAAGAATATTTATAGCTGTGTTTTGATGAATGGTTCTGTTGGGAGGAGAGTGAATGTTTTTTCGGGTGTGCGTCAGGGGTGCCCTTTGTCCCCTGTGGCTTTTATTTGTGCTATTGAGCCATTGCTGTGTATGTTGAGAAAGGATAAGGTGATTCGGGGTGTACAAGTGCCGGGTGGAGGGGGTAGGGAATGGAAGGTTAGTGGCTATATGGATGACGTGTGTGTATTATGTGATTCGGAATGTTCAGTGGGGCGGGTAAAATTGTTAGTGTCTATTTTTTGTGGTGCGTCTGCTTTTAAAGTTAATTGGGAGAAGAGTGAATGTAAGAGTTTTGGGGGAGGATCTTTGAGTAAGGATGTTGGTGTGAATGAAGTAAAAGGGCCTATCAAGGTATTGGGTGTAAAGTTTTCTGAGAGTCTGGATGGGAAGGAATGTTGGGATGATGCGAAAGAGAAAGTTGAAAGGAAGTTGTGTTTTTGGAGGTTGAGAAACCTTACCTTTTTTGGGAAAATTTTGATTATAAAGAGTGTGGTGCTGCCTATTTTTTTGTATATCGTTCTGGTTTTTCCACCAGGGCATATGTGTCTGAGGGGGTTAAATAGGGTATTGTTTGTTTTTTTATGGAATTCTAGAATGGAGAGGGCTAAGAGAGAAACTTTGATGAAGCATTTGGAGAAAGGTGGTTTAAATTTTCCTAACCTTGAAGTGTTTTTTGGTGTAAATAGCGTGGTGTATGTGTTGAGGATGATTAGGGCGGATGGAAAATATTCATGTATGTGTAGATATTTGTTTGGGGTTTATTTGTTTCGTTTAAAGTGGTGGGAGAGAGATTTGCGGTGTCCGGTGGCTTTTGAAGTGCCTGTATGGTATGTGTGGGTTTATAAATTCTTGGTGAAGTATGAGCTGTGTGATGTGGATATTAGGTTGTTGAGTAATAAGAAGGCTGTGTATAGGATGATTGGGTGTAGAGAGATGGAGTGTGGAATAAATATGGTTAGAGGGTCGGATGTACAGGAGGTGTGGAAGAGGGTACGAATGGATGGTATGACAAACAGACAGAGTGAGATTGTGTGGCAGTCATTGCATGGAGTGTTACCTGTTAGAGAATTTCAAAGGAACCGTGGTTTGGTGAGAAGTGAGATGTGTCCGAGAGAGGGTTGTGGTGGAAGTGAGAGTGTGATACATGTTTTTTGGAATTGTAAGTATGCTAGGAATGTTATTGCAAGAATGGGGCCTTTATGTAAAGAATTGGGTGGTGTGAGTCTGTTAACTTTTGAGGTGTTCATGTTTGGTTTGGGAATGTGTGATGGGGAGAGAGGAAGAGTGTTGTGGTTAATGCTTGCGTGTATAAAGGAAGTGTTATGGGATGTAAGGAATGTGTATGTTTTCAAGAGAAAAGCTATTTTAGTTAAGGATTGTGTGAAGGTGATTTTGGGGAAATTGTATGTTTGTTATTTGTGGGAGGTGAAGAAGAGAGGAGAGCTTGATGCTGAGGGCATTTGGAAGGTAAAGAAGTGGAGATATTTTGTTAATACTTCTTGATTGTTTTTTCCTGTTGTGTAAATATGTATTTTGAAAAAAGAAAGAAAATTTTTCCGATGATGATGGGAACGGCTTTTTGTGTTTGAATTTTGACACAGCTGTTTGGGTATGTTTCTTCGGTTATGGTTTTCTAGACCGTGAAATTCCCCATCTGAGGGAGAAAAAAAAAAAAAAATCTGTTCTTATCAGTTTAATATCTGATACGTCCCCTATTTGGGGACCATATATTAAATGGATTTTTGGAACAGGGAGATGGAAGAAGAGCTTGCTCTGTCCACTCCACGCATTGACCCGTTATTGCAGTATCTCCGGGACCAGTGCACTCCTTCTCTGATCCAGTTTCTAAAAACAGATTGAATTGAAATCAGCGCGAGTTGTCTTTTAACCCTTTATGTGAATTGATTTCAGGGTCAAAGAAGCACTTTTCTCAGGCCAAGTGTAGCATTTTGTTTGATTTCTCCTGGCCAATTGCAACATTTTCTGCGCCTTGCCTGGCCTTGCTTTCACCTATGTCTGTCAAACATTGCATTGCATTCAATATGCAATCAATCAATCAATCAATCAATCAATCAATTTGTCTTTACTGGTTGCTGCAACAGGTGTGTTAAGATTTAGGCCTTTCTTACAGTGTTGCAAATATACTGTGTCGGCTACCAAACTAGGCCCCTGCTGTCTGTCAGCACTTGCTATTTAAATTGAAGTATCCAATGAGTAGTTCTGCCATACATACTGCATTTCTGACCGCAGGAATTCTTTTTTGAAACATTGTCTCCCTCTTGTGGACCACCGGCTTTTCAATGCGTTGTATTATATGCATTTTTAAAAGAAAAAAATAAGTAAAAATGGTGCCTGTGCTGATCTTGAATAGGCTTGTCTTGTCCATCTACACCTGTGTGTGTGTGTGTGTGAGCATTCTAATGCTTTTCACCAACCAGGTGCGCTGCCCGCAGTAGATGATAGAATCTTAGCACGGAACATTCATGTGCTGTCACAATGGGGCTGGCTGGAGGGTTTTGTCAAAGTAGGCGGAGTTATGCAGATTCAAAACGCGTCTTGCACAGCTTGAACAAACACTCACACACAGACAGACAGACAGACAGACACACACACTCTCCGTCTCTCACACACAGACACACATACACAGCAGAACTGTCATTGACAGCAGAACTGTCATTGAGAAGGCCTCCAGAGTTTCTGAAAATGTCCTCCCTGCGGCGGCAATCTTTTGCTCTGTCTCCACAATGGGTATTGGTGGTGGGCCTTGGTGCGGCCCACGGGGCACAGCGGGTTCAGTATCGCTTCTCGGCCTTTTGGCTAAGATCTGTAGTGGGTCTTACCGGATGGCTGTCTGAGCGTTGACTCTTGGCCTTGTGGCATCGCCGTTTTACGGCTTAAGCCACATGCTGCTTTAGGGAGTTGACCAGAGGACACGACTAGCGATCATGGGACGTCTTCGTTACGCAGGGCCCGGAGAGGCTCGTGTGAAATTCGGAATCCAGATCGATGTGGAGGAAGGAAAAGAAGAAATCGTCAATCTCAGCTTTGTGGTGTGGAAGGTCCTGTTTGAAGTTCTCGGTGTGAGGAAAGAGGAGATTCTGTGCCTGCAGCAGTTTAAGCGCAAGTATAACCTTGTTTTGATTTCGATGGCTGCATGTAATAATTTGTACGAGTCCCTGAAAAGGAACCTGGAGCATCCATACCTGGATGGGCTGTCTTTTGTCATTTTGTATGGTGCTAAGGAGATACCTCTGACAATTTTCATGTACAACCCACATGTACAGCTGGAGTTGATTTACGCCTTTTTAAGAAGGCATTGTTCCATCTGTAAAGCTGCTGTTAAAGTTATGAATGAAGAGGATTTATGGTCGGGGAAATACCGACTAATGGTCACGTTTCGTGAAAGCCCGGATGAGCCAGGGGGTATCCACTATCCTCCTTTGAATTTTACAATTGGTCGGGAGAGAGGTTATCTCTTTTTCCCTAATGCACCTATGTTTTGCCGGCATTGCAGGAGGTACGGGCATACACAAGAAGCTTGCAACATAGACACTATCTGCAGGAAATGCAATGAGGAGGGCCATGTCTCCTCTGATTGTAAAAACACCATTGTCTGTAACCTCTGTGGAGAGAAGGGGCACTCTTTCAGAGACTGCAAGTCACGCCCAGGTTCCTATGCAGCTGCAGCAGGGAGGAGGAGTGCACATAGGTCTCCGGCTCCAGCAGGTATGCCATCGTCTGCACCGCTGTCCACCGCGGCTTTCCTGGATGAGGAGGAGGCACAGGAGTGTTTCCCTGAGAGGGTTCGCGTTAATGAAAGAGGCAATATGGAGTTGGCACCTGAGCCTCCAGTACAGCAGGCTGTCTCTGTTGCCTCAGATGACAGCGATACTGAGACTGTAACTGGGGAAGGAGGTATGGAGGTATCCCTGGGGGAGGACCCGGAGGTTGGCATGGCGGCCACATTGCAGGGGGAAGAGGAGATAAACTTGTCAAAAACACCAAATCTGGATTGGAGTGCGGAAGTGTCAGACCCTGAGATGGAGGAAGGTCAGGGGGATTTTGGCTTTCAACGGAAGGATACTAGCTCTGATGAGGAGGAAGGTTCTTCTGTCAAGAAGAAGAAAAGAGTGGAGTCATCCTTTTCTCCCTTGAGTGACTGCAGTATAAGTCCGGCTCGGGTGTATCCTACAGCATCTGGCCCCCAAGGTGACTCTTTTTTAGGGGAAGGTGCGATCCTCGACTTCTGCACGTCAAACGTCCTCCCTCCAGAAGGGTTAGGATAATGCATAGGTGGTTATGTTGTCGCACTTTGGGTCCCCAAATTGACAAATGGTGTCTATACATACTCTCAGCATATTGTCACTAAATGTGAGGCAGATTAAGTCTCTACCCAGGAGAGTGGCAATATTGGACTACCTGAGTAACCTGAATGCGGATGTGTACTGCATTCAGGAATGTGGGATTTCTGATCCCTTAAATGACAACGTTTGGCCTTTGGGTCAGAGTGTGTGGTCTGGGTCTGTATGTAATAAAAATTCTGGGGTGGGGGTTTTGGTGAATGGTAGAGGGGTTAAGGTAGAGAGTTACACGGTGGTGGAGGCAGGAAGGTGTGTAGTATGTGAGCTTAATTGTAGGGGTTGGAGGGTGAGGGTGGTTAACATGTACGCACCGGTAGATAAGGGGGAGAGGTTGGAGATTTTTGAGAAATTGTGTGTTTTTTTATCTGGGAAAATACCAGTAATTTTTGTTGGAGATTTTAATTGTGTGACGGAGGGGGATAAGATAGACGTCACAGGTAAAAGACTTAAGAGTCTTGTATCAGATTTTTCTTTTCAGGATGCTGCGGAGGTTATCCTTGGTAAACCTCCTCCTGCGACCTATAAGGCTGACAGGGGAGGTATAGAGTCTAGAATAGACCGTATTTTTTTCTCTCCAAATATTGTTTGTAGGGATTTCCAGCAGGAAGATGTCCCTTTTTCAGATCATATGTATTTGAGAGCACGGTTGGAAGGTAAGTGTGATTTTGTGTATGGTGGAGGTGTGTGGAAGCTTAATGTGCGTTTGTTGGAAGATGAAAGAATTATGCGTGATTTTAAAAGGATGTATGTAAGATGGAGGAATAAAAAAAGTGATTTTATGAATGTGCTTGAGTGGTGGGATTGGTTGAAGTGTGAGATTGGTATTTTCTTTAAAAAATGGGGTAGGAGAAAAGCTGCTATGAATCGGGCAAAATTTAATGAGCTAAGTGTCAGATTGGAGTGGTTACGAAAGTTGAGGACAATTGGAGTGGATGTGGATGATTTGATGTGTCAGGTGAAAGATGAAATTAAGAAATTTATTGAGGCAAAAGGTAAAGAAATTATTTTCCGTTCTAAGATTGAGCATTTGGAGAAAAATGAGAAATGTACAAGGTTCTTTTTTAAAAAAGTGTTTGGTAAGAAAATGGATATGAATGAGGTGGTGAATGGTGAAGGCATGTGTGTAAGTGGTAAAGATGTGATGGATGAGGTTGTGCTGTTTTATAAGGAGTTGTATGGGGAAAAATGGTTTGATGACCAGATGATGAGTGATGTGTTGGGGTGTCTAAATGGCCGACTGGGAGAGGATGAGCGTGGAATATTGGATGATGAGATTGTGTTGGATGAAGTTAAAAAAGTGGTTATGTCTGCTAGTAAGAATAAAACTCCTGGGAAAGATGGTTTGCCTGTGGAATTGTATGTGAAGGAATGGGATACGATTGGGGCTGACTTGGTGGAAGTGTGTCAGTATATGTTTAGGGAGAATATGTTGAGTGATTCAATGAGAGAAGGAGTGGTGGTTCTGGTGTATAAGAAAGGTGATAGGAAGGATTTGGGCAACTGGAGGCCTATCACGCTTTTAAATGCTGACTATAAGGTTTTTAGCAAGTTGTTGGCTAATCGGATGAGGGAAGTGATTGGTGGTGTGGTGGATGAAGATCAGGTGTGTTCGGTGCCAGGGAGAAGTATGACTGAGAATCTGGTTTTGTTGCGTGATGTGATTGGAGATTGTATGAGTCGTAAACAGAAGTGTCTGGTTCTTTCTGTTGATTTTGAAAAAGCTTTTGACCGTGTGTCGCATAGTTTTATGTTTCATGTTTTGGCCAAGATGGGTTATTCTAGGAATTTTGTGAGCTGTGTTAGGAGTTTGTATAGTAATGTGACGAGTGAATTTTTGGTGAATGGGTGTTTGAGCGATAAAGTGAGGATTAAGTCTGGAGTGCGTCAGGGGTGCCCTATGTCCCCTATTTTGTTCATTAGTGTGATTGAGGTGTTGATGTGTATGGTTAGGAAGGATAAGGTTATGAAAGGTGTGTTGATTCCTGGGAGTGGTGGGAAGGATGTTAGAATTTTGGGTTATATGGATGATGTGGTGATAGTGAATGAGAGTATGGCTGCAATGAGTAGGGCGAGGTTGATATTAAGTCTGTTCTGTAGTGTTTCAGCTTTTAGGGTTAATTGGGCTAAGAGTTCCTTTAAATGTTTTGGTGATAGGAAGGTTAGGATGGATGGTGTGAAATGTGAGGATGGTCCGATGAAGGTGCTTGGGATTAAGTTCAATGATGACTTAAAGGGAAATGAAAGTTGGGATGAGTGTGGGGAGAGAGTGGTACGTAAATTGAATTTTTGGAGGTTAAGAGAATTGACTCTAACTGGGAAGGTCCTGATTATTAAGGCGGTTATTTTGCCTATTTTGTTATTTGTTGGGAATGTGTATCCTACTGCGTTTATAAAAATCAGGAAAACTGAGAAATTGATTTTTAATTTTCTTTGGGGAAGTCGCATGGAGAAATTGAAGCGGGAGTCTGTGCATAAGTTATGTGTGAATGGTGGTTTGAATTTTCTGAGTGTTGAGTTCTTTTTGGGGATTAGTTATGTGAAAATGTTTGTAGTATGTTTGGGGAAAGGTAATAAGTCTGCTTATATGATGAAGTATTCAGCTGGATGGATGTTGTATGGTTTGAACTGGGTGAAAAGGGATGCTAGTGTACCAGTTGCTTTTAAGTGTCCGTTGTGGTATGCTTGTGTTGAGAAATTTGTTAGAAAGTATGATTTGTTGTCTGTTGGTATGAATGATTTTAGGGAAAAGAAAAAAGTTGTTAGGATGGTGCGTGAGCGTGAGGTTGTATGTGATATTAATGGATTGAGAGGTGAAGAGGTGCCTGGGATGTGGAAGAAACTAAGTATAGAAGGTGTGACGAATAGACAGAGAGATATTGTTTGGATGATGTTACATGATATTTTGCCTGTTAGGGATGTGCAAAAGAGGAGGAATTTAATTAAATCTGAGGTATGCCCGAGGGATGGATGTGGTGCGAGAGAGCATGTTAGACATTTGGTTTGGGACTGTGATTTTGCGTATGCTGTATGGAAAGGTATGGGTGGTCTTTGTAAGGAATTGGCTGGAGTATCGTATCTTAATTGGAAGCTTGCAATGTTTGGAATGGGTGCATGTAGTAGGGTGAAGGATAGGATTTTATGGCTGTTGGTTGTATGTGTAATTGAAAGTATATGGGATGCGAGGAATTTGTTAGTTTTCAAGGGGAAGAAGATGTCTGTTAATGAATGTTTGAGTTTGATTCTGTCACGTATGTATGTGATTTACCTGTGGGACCAGAAACGAGGAAGTGCTATTGATGCTGAAGGCGTTTGGAAATTCAAGAAGTGGAGATTTCTTGTGAAGTTTAATTAGTGTTCTTTGTTATGATTTTATTTTTTTTCTGACTATATACCATGTGTGATGAAGGCGAGTATCATTTGAAGCTTTTTTAAGCTGATTTGATTGAGCATTGTGCTCTGCCTATCTGAGTTGGTATAAAAAAAAAAAAAAAAAAAAAAAAAATCTGTTCTTATCAGTTTAATATCTGATACGTCCCCTATTTGGGGACCATATATTAAATGGATTTTTGGAACAGGGAGATGGAAGAAGAGCTTGCTCTGTCCACTCCACGCATTGACCCGTTATTGCAGTATCTCCGGGACCAGTGCACTCCTTCTCTGATCCAGTTTCTAAAAACAGATTGAATTGAAATCAGCGCGAGTTGTCTTTTAACCCTTTATGTGAATTGATTTCAGGGTCAAAGAAGCACTTTTCTCAGGCCAAGTGTAGCATTTTGTTTGATTTCTCCTGGCCAATTGCAACATTTTCTGCGCCTTGCCTGGCCTTGCTTTCACCTATGTCTGTCAAACATTGCATTGCATTCAATATGCAATCAATCAATCAATCAATCAATCAATTTGTCTTTACTGGTTGCTGCAACAGGTGTGTTAAGATTTAGGCCTTTCTTACAGTGTTGCAAATATACTGTGTCGGCTACCAAACTAGGCCCCTGCTGTCTGTCAGCACTTGCTATTTAAATTGAAGTATCCAATGAGTAGTTCTGCCATACATACTGCATTTCTGACCGCAGGAATTCTTTTTTGAAACATTGTCTCCCTCTTGTGGACCACCGGCTTTTCAATGCGTTGTATTATATGCATTTTTAAAAGAAAAAAATAAGTAAAAATGGTGCCTGTGCTGATCTTGAATAGGCTTGTCTTGTCCATCTACACCTGTGTGTGTGTGTGTGTGAGCATTCTAATGCTTTTCACCAACCAGGTGCGCTGCCCGCAGTAGATGATAGAATCTTAGCACGGAACATTCATGTGCTGTCACAATGGGGCTGGCTGGAGGGTGTGGTCAAAGTAGGCGGAGTTATGCAGATTCAAAACGCGTCTTGCACAGCTTGAACAAACACTCACACACAGACAGACAGACAGACAGACACACACACTCTCCGTCTCTCACACACAGACACACATACACAGCAGAACTGTCATTGACAGCAGAACTGTCATTGAGAAGGCCTCCAGAGTTTCTGAAAATGTCCTCCCTGCGGCGGCAATCTTTTGCTCTGTCTCCACAATGGGTATTGGTGGTGGGCCTTGGTGCGGCCCACGGGGCACAGCGGGTTCAGTATCGCTTCTCGGCCTTTTGGCTAAGATCAAGTGTAGTATCTGTTCTTATCAGTTTAATATCTGATACGTCCCCTATTTGGGGACCATATATTAAATGGATTTTTGGAACAGGGAGATGGAAGAAGAGCTTGCTCTGTCCACTCCACGCATTGACCCGTTATTGCAGTATCTCCGGGACCAGTGCACTCCTTCTCTGATCCAGTTTCTAAAAACAGATTGAATTGAAATCAGCGCGAGTTGTCTTTTAACCCTTTATGTGAATTGATTTCAGGGTCAAAGAAGCACTTTTCTCAGGCCAAGTGTAGCATTTTGTTTGATTTCTCCTGGCCAATTGCAACATTTTCTGCGCCTTGCCTGGCCTTGCTTTCACCTATGTCTGTCAAACATTGCATTGCATTCAATATGCAATCAATCAATCAATCAATCAATCAATTTGTCTTTACTGGTTGCTGCAACAGGTGTGTTAAGATTTAGGCCTTTCTTACAGTGTTGCAAATATACTGTGTCGGCTACCAAACTAGGCCCCTGCTGTCTGTCAGCACTTGCTATTTAAATTGAAGTATCCAATGAGTAGTTCTGCCATACATACTGCATTTCTGACCGCAGGAATTCTTTTTTGAAACATTGTCTCCCTCTTGTGGACCACCGGCTTTTCAATGCGTTGTATTATATGCATTTTTAAAAGAAAAAAATAAGTAAAAATGGTGCCTGTGCTGATCTTGAATAGGCTTGTCTTGTCCATCTACACCTGTGTGTGTGTGTGTGTGAGCATTCTAATGCTTTTCACCAACCAGGTGCGCTGCCCGCAGTAGATGATAGAATCTTAGCACGGAACATTCATGTGCTGTCACAATGGGGCTGGCTGGAGGGTGTGGTCAAAGTAGGCGGAGTTATGCAGATTCAAAACGCGTCTTGCACAGCTTGAACAAACACTCACACACAGACAGACAGACAGACAGACACACACACTCTCCGTCTCTCACACACAGACACACATACACAGCAGAACTGTCATTGACAGCAGAACTGTCATTGAGAAGGCCTCCAGAGTTTCTGAAAATGTCCTCCCTGCGGCGGCAATCTTTTGCTCTGTCTCCACAATGGGTATTGGTGGTGGGCCTTGGTGCGGCCCACGGGGCACAGCGGGTTCAGTATCGCTTCTCGGCCTTTTGGCTAAGATCTGTAGTGGATCTTGTCAATTGGCTAAGGTGATCCGGGGGAATCTCATACACTCGGCCTTTTGGACTTTGGTCTAATTGTTGCTATTGGGTGCAGAGTAAACCTGGGATTGCCTTTTCTTCCTGGAAATCGTGTCCGTGGTCCGTGGAGTGGTGGTCGTTGGACGTTGGAGAGCGGAATTTGGGAGGAACTGCGATCGGTGTTCTTTTTTTCCTTTGGCATCTGAAAAAGGAGAGAAAAATCATGGAGGAAAGGAGGGAAAACCAGGAGAGCAATCCGAATGACTATTTTTCGGAGCATTATGCGTTGAAGGATACCATCAGGTTTGTGGTAAGCCCTGGTTATCGGCAGGTGAAAGACTCACAATATATTTTTGAGGTGGTGTGCAAGCTCTTGAAGATAGAGAAAGAGCAGCTATTTTGTTTTCAAACTTTTTTTACACGAGGAATGTATGATGTTACACTACGTAGCACCTCGCAATGTGAAAATGCCTTCGCTCTCTATGGAGTTAATAGAGGGAAGGAGGAACTGGAGGGAGTGACGGTGATCCCCTCTTTCCAGTTAACATTGAAATTGCTGACTATTCATGTATTTAATCCGTTTGTTTCAGACTCTGATATAGAAAATTTCCTTGGTAGATATTGCGATAAGATTATCCCAAGGAAGCGTGTGGAAACAAGTTTCGGAGTTTGGAATGGAAAACGAGTGTTCTTGGTGCAATTTAAGAGAGACTCGAACGAGGAAGGTGGCGTGTGTAGACCGCCGCAACAAGTCTACATTAGTCATAGTCGCGGTTACTTGTATTTTCAAGGGATGCCGAGTTATTGTCGCAGGTGCAAGAAATATGGACATAGGGATGAACAATGTAAACAATGTCATAATTGCACCGGAGCTCCTCATCAAGCAAGTGAGTGCCCAAAAAATAAAAGGGACGAAGAAAGAATGGACACATCATCAGAAGAAAAACAGCAAGAGGCTAATGATGATGTGGAAGTAGGAATAGCTACAGAGGAGAGGAAAGAAAAAGAGGAAAGTGTAAATAGAGAAGAGGAGGAGACAGAAAAGAAGAAAAAAGAGGAGAAGAAAGGAGAGGAGGAAAAGGTGATGGAAGCAAAGAAGAAGAAAGAGGAAAGGTCTAGAAAATCACACGAAGAAGAGATGAGGAAGATGGAAGAAAGGAAAAAGAAGAGGGAGCAAGAGGAACAAAAGAAGAAAGAAGAGCTGGAGAAAGAAGAACTGAAGAAAGAAGAACTGAAGAAAGAAGAACTGAAGAAAGAAGAACTGAAGAAAGAGGAACTGAAGAAAGAAGGAAAGAAAACTGAAGGAGTTAAAGGAGCCATATTAATGGGGTTGGGGCAAATGGTTCAAAAACGTCCTCCGTCCAGTAAAGGAAGTAATGTAGGGGGTGTAGGTGGGGAGGAGGAGGGAGAAAAAAGTGATTTTCCCACATTGGTAGAACCCACCCCTTCTAGTTCCCTATCACAAAGTCTTCCATGCGCGCAGGAGCGAATGGACTGCTCGGGGAAATCCTTAAAAAGAAGTGGGGAAAGAAGCATTGGAAGTGAAGTAGTCCCATGTGGTGGAAAAGTGAAGGCAGTAGATGCAACGGAAGTGTTGGGGATTATTTCATCCTCAGAAGCGTCGGATTCGGAGATTGAGTTACCTTCTCCAGAGGTAGAAAATGAGGGCGGGGGGATTTGCCCTAAAATTAATGAGGATAAATGATCCGCTCATTGTCCCTGAATGTTCAGGGGTTTAATGACTTATATAAGAGAACTGCTTTTTATGATTCTTTAAACAATGAAAATGTTGATTTTATTTTTCTACAGGAATGCAATTTAGTGAAAAAATTAAGTTATCAGTATCTACGAGGAATATGGAAGGGTAATTTATGTTTTTCTGGTGGGAATGAGTCAAAAAGTGATGGGGTTGGCTTTTTGTGTTCAAAAGAGTGGGAAATTGTAAGTCATGAGGAAATATACCCTGGGCGGATTTTAAGAGTGGATGTGGAGAAAGATGGAAGGAGAGTGAGGTGTTTTAATGTGTATGCAAATGCAGAGAAAGCCCTGAGACTACATCTGTTTGAATTATTGCTGTTGTTTTTACCTGGAGTAGATCCAACAATTTTAGGTGGAGATTTTAATTGCCACTTGAAAAATGTAAAAGATGGTTCAGCTTCATGCCTTAGAAATATTTTAACAGCTTTTAATCTTAAAGATGCATGGGTTTTAGATGGGCAAAAAAAGGAACATGAAATCACTTGGGTTGGGAGAGGTTTTTCTTCCAGAATAGACTATTTTTTTATATCACAGTCTCTAACATGTTCAGCTTTTAAAACGCACATGACACCTTTCTCTGATCACAGAATAATAGAATGCACAATAGTAATGGAGTTAGATGAGGAAAAAAGACCTTCGCACTGGAAATTAAATGTATCACTTTTGCAAGATGAGGCGGTTATGGAAGGTTTTAAAAAAGTATATGCAAAACTAAAGTGCAGAAAACATAGTTTTAAGTCTATTTTTAAATGGTGGGATTTTGCAAAGGAGAAGATAAAGGAGTTTTTTATAAAAGAAGGGAAAAAGAAAGCTGCTGTAAAGCGTCGTTTTTATAGTGATCTTAATGCTAATCTCCAATGTTTTTTTCACCTCATGAATAATGGATGCAATATGGAGGAGGAAATTAGGGTAACGAAGGAGAAGATCCAAAAATGCCTGAAAGAAAAGGGTAAGGAAATTATTTTTAATTCACGTGTTAAAGTTTTAGATGAGGATGAGAAATGTACAAAATTCTTTTTTAAAAAAATTTGTGATAAAAAGGATTTTATGAAAATTTTGGAAGGGGAAAGAAGTCTGGAAGGTAAGAAGAGAAAAGCGAAAGAGTTTTATGATAACTTATTTTCGGTTAAAGACACGGATGTTTCACTAAAAGAACATTTTTTGGAAGGTTTGGAGAGGTTTTTTGATACAGACGATAAGTCGTGGTTAATAGAGAATTTTACTAAAGAAGAAGTTTTTAATACAATTAATTCATTACAAAATGGCAAAACACCTGGGGCAGATGGATTACCGATTGAGTTTTATAAGTTTTTATGGGAGATTATAGGCAATGATTTTTATGAAGTCATTTTGGAAGCAGAGACATCTTTTAGTGTCCCAGAGTCTTGGTGGGAGGGTCTGATTGTTTTACTTTTTAAGAAAGGCAATAAGGAAGAAATAAAGAACTGGAGACCAATTACTCTTCTAAATGCAGACTACAAAATATATGCAAAGTTATTGGCAAATAGGCTGAAGAAGGTGATCAGTTCAGTAATAGATGTGGATCAGACATGTGCGGTACCAAATCGAAGAATTAGTGACTCGTTGATTTTAATCAGGGATATTTTATGGGATGTTTCAGACAGAAAACAGAAACTTGCATTGATAACATTAGACTTTGAGAAAGCATACGATAGAGTTGCGCATGATTTTTTATTCTCAGTTTTAGATAAAATGGGATGCCCCGATGTTTTTAGTAAACGTATTAAATCTTTGTACAGATCATGTTTTAGTAAAATATCTATTAATGGTTTTTTATCTGAGGGAGTGAAAATAAATTGTGGTGTGAAACAGGGGTGCCCCTTATCCCCTATCTTATTTATTTGTGCAATAGAGCCACTTTTAGCAGCTTTTAGAAGGGATAAAGTGATTAATGGGTTTTTTATTCCTGGGAGTTGCAATGAACAAGTAAAAGTGGTAGCATATATGGACGATGTGACGGTGTTGGTGAAGGATACGAGAAGTATGAACAGAGCTATAAGAACGGTGGAGTGGTTTGGAGGAGCATCTGGTTTTAAAATTAATATGGAAAAATCTGGTATTTTTACTGTTGGTGATTATAACCTAGATTCTGAGTGTAAACTAGCAAAACTTAACGAAGTCAAAATTTTAGGTATTTATTTCTCGGGATCAGGTGGTAATGTGAAAAATTGGGAGTCTTTGTTGGAAAGAGTTAGGAAAAAGATATGTTTTTGGCAGCTGAGAGACTTAACCATGGAAGGGAAGATTTTAATTATAAAGCAGGTTTTACTCCCAATGTTTTTATATGTGGCAACAATTTTTATTCCTCCAAATAACATGATGAAGAAAGTTATTAAAGTATGTTTTAATTTTTTGTGGAAATCCAAGATGGAGAGAGTAAAGAGGGAGGAGTTGTATAAGCCAAAGAAAAAAGGGGGAAAAGGGTTTCCCGATATTAGATCTTTTTTATACGCAAAATATATGGCTAACTGTGTAAGCACTTTAATAGGGCCAGATTCGAAGCTGAAACAATTTTCTATATATAATTTGGGTTTTTATATTAGAAATTATAAATGGTTGGAGATGGTTTTAAATCGGCCCTATAGGTTTTTACCCCCAGAAAATTACATTGTTTTAGAGAAAATTTTAAGAGATTTTAAATTAAAGGCAGTTGATTTAAATGTTCTTATGTGCCATAAGAAAATCCTGAAAATACTAGAAGACAGAATAGGTACTAGTCCCGTGGAACGTTTTTCGTGGAAAATTGTGAATGAGATCTGGATCAATGTAAATTATAGCTTGTTATCTAATGAGCACAAGGATCTACTGTGGTGTATTGTGAAAGATTGTCTGCCAACCCGTGAGTTCCAATACAGGAGGGGATTGGTAAGATCTGAAGTTTGTCCAAGGTCCAGGTGTGGTGATAGTGAAACACCCATGCACGTTTTCTGGAATTGCAAGTTTGCACAAGCAGTATGGCGGAATATGTGTAATCTGGTGAAGGCTGTAAGTACTGTAAATTTTCTAGATTTTAATAGAATATTTTATGGAATGGGCATAAAAGAAGAGGATTTTAAAAAAGTATGGGTAATTATAACGTGTGTGAAAATGGCATTGTGGAAAGCAAGAAACATTCTGATGTTTAAACATAATGAGATAACAGTTAGCCAGTGTATTAAATTATGTCTAAGTTATTTGTATTTATATTTTTGGAGAGATAAAGTGTCGCTTGGTATGGAGAAAGCAAGTGAAATATGGAAACAGTCTGAATGGAATGTACTTACTGCGTAATCAATGTATTGATATAATTTTATATCATACCATGTCATATATAAATTTATATGATTGAAAAAAAAAAAAAAAAAAAATGAAAATGAGGAAAAATAATAATAATGTAAAAATAAGGAAAGTTACAAAAGAAAATGAGATATTGGAAATAGAAAATATAATCACAAAAAAGGTAGAACGCACAATGATGGATTTGAGTCTTTTATTCTTTTTTTTTATGGGAGTCTAAGACTTTGTAATCTGAGTGTAAAATAAAAAAAAAAAAAAAAAAAAAAATCTGTTCTTATCAGTTTAATATCTGATACGTCCCCTATTTGGGGACCATATATTAAATGGATTTTTGGAACAGGGAGATGGAAGAAGAGCTTGCTCTGTCCACTCCACGCATTGACCCGTTATTGCAGTATCTCCGGGACCAGTGCACTCCTTCTCTGATCCAGTTTCTAAAAACAGATTGAATTGAAATCAGCGCGAGTTGTCTTTTAACCCTTTATGTGAATTGATTTCAGGGTCAAAGAAGCACTTTTCTCAGGCCAAGTGTAGCATTTTGTTTGATTTCTCCTGGCCAATTGCAACATTTTCTGCGCCTTGCCTGGCCTTGCTTTCACCTATGTCTGTCAAACATTGCATTGCATTCAATATGCAATCAATCAATCAATCAATCAATCAATTTGTCTTTACTGGTTGCTGCAACAGGTGTGTTAAGATTTAGGCCTTTCTTACAGTGTTGCAAATATACTGTGTCGGCTACCAAACTAGGCCCCTGCTGTCTGTCAGCACTTGCTATTTAAATTGAAGTATCCAATGAGTAGTTCTGCCATACATACTGCATTTCTGACCGCAGGAATTCTTTTTTGAAACATTGTCTCCCTCTTGTGGACCACCGGCTTTTCAATGCGTTGTATTATATGCATTTTTAAAAGAAAAAAATAAGTAAAAATGGTGCCTGTGCTGATCTTGAATAGGCTTGTCTTGTCCATCTACACCTGTGTGTGTGTGTGTGAGCATTCTAATGCTTTTCACCAACCAGGTGCGCTGCCCGCAGTAGATGATAGAATCTTAGCACGGAACATTCATGTGCTGTCACAATGGGGCTGGCTGGAGGGTGTGGTCAAAGTAGGCGGAGTTATGCAGATTCAAAACGCGTCTTGCACAGCTTGAACAAACACTCACACACAGACAGACAGACAGACAGACACACACACTCTCCGTCTCTCACACACAGACACACATACACAGCAGAACTGTCATTGACAGCAGAACTGTCATTGAGAAGGCCTCCAGAGTTTCTGAAAATGTCCTCCCTGCGGCGGCAATCTTTTGCTCTGTCTCCACAATGGGTATTGGTGGTGGGCCTTGGTGCGGCCCACGGGGCACAGCGGGTTCAGTATCGCTTCTCGGCCTTTTGGCTGCGATCATTTTGGTTGCAGCTGAATTTGGTGCGAGTTATCTGGAGGAATCCAGGCCTTTTTGCAAAGGATTTTGCGTCATCTGTGGTTTATACCGACAGTTATTTGGAAGCATGAATTTCGTCAGGAACACCATCCGAATTGGAGTGGACGCAAGGAGTTCTGAGAGGAATACCGTGAAGTTTGTCGTGCAGGATCTTCTGGAAGGTAAAGCTGGGGCAAGGCGAGGGGATTTCTACAGCGTCAATGAGTTTCCTAGGCAAGGGACTTATGATGTGACTTTTGTAGAAGAAAATGTCTGCCTTGATGTGTTTGAATGGCTGCGGAGTCATTCTAAAGATCCCTTCTTGGAAGGAATAGAGTTTGAGCCTTTGTTTGGGCTGCAAGAGAAAACTGTGTGGGTAACTGTGTATAACCCTTTTACGGACCCAGCTTTACTGGAGGGCTTCCTTTCGCGGTATTGCGAATATGTACGGAAAGGAGAGAGGCAGGTGAACTGTCTGGGGATTTTCAACTGTAAGTATAAGTTTCGTGTGAAACTTAAGAAGGACCCCGAGAGTGTGGGAGGCTTCAGGCATCCTCCGGCGAACTTCTCCGTGGCGGGACATAGGGGTTTCCTGTCTTATGCAGGGCAGCCCATGTTTTGCAGGAAGTGCTTTTCCTTTGGCCATGTGCAGGCTACATGTAAAAAAGGGCAGTGTTGCCGCAATTGTGGAAGGGAGGGACATGTGGCGGGCGAGTGCCCGAGACCCAAGTCCTGTGATATGTGTGGTAGCGAAGATCACATGTTCAAGGATTGTCCGAGGGCTATGCCCAGGAAATCGGATAAAGAATGGAAGGAGGAGGAGGAAAGGAGGAGGATGGCGGAACGGATGAAGCGTGAGACTGCCAGAGTGGAGAGGGAGGAGAGGAGGCGGAGGGAATATCTTGCCTCTCAGGCTCCTGATGACGTTCTCCTGGCACCTGCTGGATATAAGAAGAATTTGGAGAAGGAGCTTAGAAGGGAATTGAAGAAAGTGGAAAAAGGCTTTGAAGGGGCGGTAGGAGGGGAGCGCCCGGACATGTTGCAGCTTCGGGACGCTGAAGATGTTGCGGAATGTATGGAAACTGTGGAAAGTTCTGAACATCTCTCAGACCCGGAGGTTATTGAAGAGTTTTGGTCGGATGATGGTGGAGGGAGTGAAAAGTGTCACAGGGAGGGTGGTGGGGAAAGTGACGAAGAAAAAGAAGGTGTGGCACCTCAGAGGAAAGCAGGTGTCAAGAAGCCAAGGTGGAGTGAGAGTGGAGAGGCCAGTGGGTCGGAAACTAGCCACTCACTGCAGACGGTGGAGGACGATGGTGGGGGGACTGTTTAAAATTGTCTGGAATTATGCATAAGTTTTTTTTCCTCTGTCTTTAGAGCTTTGACTTAAGTCAAAGGCTTTCTGTTTTTGTATAGTGCTTGGACCTTTTTAAGTATGGTTTTCACTATAATCTCTCAAAATGTGAGAGTATTTAAAAATAGGTGCAGAAGGGCTGCAATTTTTGATTTTTTAGCTATGAAAAATGCATCAATTTTTTGTTTGCAAGAGTGTGGGGTGGTGGATGGTGTGAAAGGGGATGAATGGCCTTATGGGGCATCTGTATGGTCGGGGAGTGCATGTAATAAGAATGATGGTGTGGGATTTTTGGTAAAGGGGCGGGAGGTTGTTTTGAATGATTATGTGGTTATTGAGGTGGGTAGGTGTATATTAGCAAATTTTGTGTATAGAAATGTTAAATTTTGCGTTATTAATGTTTATGCACCGGTGGATAAGAATGAGCGGAAAAATTTATTTGAAAAAATTAAGTTTTTTGTGCCGGGGAGAATGCCTGTGGTGATTGTGGGTGATATGAATTGTGATGTGGAGAAAGCGAATGTGGATGTGTCTGGAAAGGTTTTATTAGATTTGGTTGGTGATTTTGGGTTGAGAGATATGCAGCGTTTGTGTAAGGTGAATCCTTTGTTGAATACCTTTTTTTCTGAGAGTGGAAAAATACAATCTAGATTGGATTATTGTTTTGTTTCCAAAAATATGGCTTCTATTAGTTATAAGCAGGAGAGTGTTTTGTTTTCAGATCATGTGTGTGTGTCATGTGAAGTGGATATAGATGTAAATGGGGTGTTTGGTAGGGGCTTATGGAAATTAAATAGTAGCTTGTTGGAGAATGTGGAAGTGAGAAAGATGTATGCAAGACAATATAAAGAGTGGTGTAAGGGTAAGAGTGGTTTTCGGGATGTGTGTGATTGGTGGGATTGGGTCAAAAAACAGACCAAATTTTTCTTTAAAGATTTAGGTTATAAGGTTGCTGCAATTAAGAGAGAAAAATTTGAAGCTTTAAATGCGCGTTTAAATTTTTTATATAAATTGAGGGAAGGAGGAGTGGTGGTGGAGGAGGAGATTTTGTTGGTTAAAAAGGAAATTCATGAATTTTTGATGGAGAGGGGAAGGAGTATTGTTTTTAGGTCTAAGGTTGATAGATTGGAGCATGATGAGAAATGCTCACGTTTTTTTTTCAAGAAGGTTTTTGGGGAGAAACAAAGTATGAATGTGCTGTGTGGGGCTGATGGGAGGGAAGTATGTGGGGAGGATATGTGTGAGGAAGTAGCAAAGTTTTATGAGGATCTGTATGCGGTGAAGTGGAGGGATGGAAATTTGGAAAATGAAGTGTTGAGTGTGCTAGAGAATAAGTTGAGTGAGGTAGAGAAAGGGAGTGTGATGAGTGAGTTGACTGATGATGAGGTATGGATGGTGATGAATAGTATGGCGTTAAATAAAACGCCGGGGGAAGATGGTCTTCCGGTAGAGTTTTATCGAGTGATGTGGGAGGTGATTGGTAAGGATTTTGTGGAAGTTTGTAAATATATGTGGGCAAATGTGAAGGTAGCTGAGAGTATGCGTGCGGGAATGGTTGTGTTAATACCAAAGAAAGGTGATCTGAGAAATATAAAGAATTGGAGACCGATAACGTTATTAAACTGCGATTATAAGATCTATGCAAAAATAATGGCAAATAGAATGCGTGATGTGATAGGGAGTGTGATTGGGGATGAACAGTGTTGTGCGGTGCCTGGAAGACGTATACATGAGTGTGTGTGCATGTTGAGGGATTGTTTGTGGGATTGTAAGAGTCGCAAGAGAGGCGTGTTTTTGTTAAGTTTAGATTTTGAAAAAGCGTATGATAGGTTGTCGCATAGTTTTTTGTTTAGAGTGTTGTTAAAAATGGGTTTTCCGGCTGAGTTTGTTGGGAGAGTGAGAAGTCTATATAAGAATATTTATAGCTGTGTTTTGATGAATGGTTCTGTTGGGAGGAGAGTGAATGTTTTTTCGGGTGTGCGTCAGGGGTGCCCTTTGTCCCCTGTGGCTTTTATTTGTGCTATTGAGCCATTGCTGTGTATGTTGAGAAAGGATAAGGTGATTCGGGGTGTACAAGTGCCGGGTGGAGGGGGTAGGGAATGGAAGGTTAGTGGCTATATGGATGACGTGTGTGTATTATGTGATTCGGAATGTTCAGTGGGGCGGGTAAAATTGTTAGTGTCTATTTTTTGTGGTGCGTCTGCTTTTAAAGTTAATTGGGAGAAGAGTGAATGTAAGAGTTTTGGGGGAGGATCTTTGAGTAAGGATGTTGGTGTGAATGAAGTAAAAGGGCCTATCAAGGTATTGGGTGTAAAGTTTTCTGAGAGTCTGGATGGGAAGGAATGTTGGGATGATGCGAAAGAGAAAGTTGAAAGGAAGTTGTGTTTTTGGAGGTTGAGAAACCTTACCTTTTTTGGGAAAATTTTGATTATAAAGAGTGTGGTGCTGCCTATTTTTTTGTATATCGCTCTGGTTTTTCCACCAGGGCATATGTGTCTGAGGGGGTTAAATAGGGTATTGTTTGTTTTTTTATGGAATTCTAGAATGGAGAGGGCTAAGAGAGAAACTTTGATGAAGCATTTGGAGAAAGGTGGTTTAAATTTTCCTAACCTTGAAGTGTTTTTTGGTGTAAATAGCGTGGTGTATGTGTTGAGGATGATTAGGGCGGATGGAAAATATTCATGTATGTGTAGATATTTGTTTGGGGTTTATTTGTTTCGTTTAAAGTGGTGGGAGAGAGATTTGCGGTGTCCGGTGGCTTTTGAAGTGCCTGTATGGTATGTGTGGGTTTATAAATTCTTGGTGAAGTATGAGCTGTGTGATGTGGATATTAGGTTGTTGAGTAATAAGAAGGCTGTGTATAGGATGATTGGGTGTAGAGAGATGGAGTGTGGAATAAATATGGTTAGAGGGTCGGATGTACAGGAGGTGTGGAAGAGGGTACGAATGGATGGTATGACAAACAGACAGAGTGAGATTGTGTGGCAGTCATTGCATGGAGTGTTACCTGTTAGAGAATTTCAAAGGAACCGTGGTTTGGTGAGAAGTGAGATGTGTCCGAGAGAGGGTTGTGGTGGAAGTGAGAGTGTGATACATGTTTTTTGGAATTGTAAGTATGCTAGGAATGTGATTGCAAGAATGGGGCCTTTATGTAATGAATTGGGTGGTGTGAGTCTGTTAACTTTTGAGGTGTTCATGTTTGGTTTGGGAATGTGTGATGGGGAGAGAGGAAGAGTGTTGTGGTTAATGCTTGCGTGTATAAAGGAAGTGTTATGGGATGTAAGGAATGTGTATGTTTTCAAGAGAAAAGCTATTTTAGTTAAGGATTGTGTGAAGGTGATTTTGGGGAAATTGTATGTTTGTTATTTGTGGGAGGTGAAGAAGAGAGGAGAGCTTGATGCTGAGGGCATTTGGAAGGTAAAGAAGTGGAGATATTTTGTTAATACTTCTTGATTTGTTTTTTCTGTTTTGAGTAAATATGTATTTTGTAAAAGAAAGAACTTTTCCGATGATGATGGGAACGGCATTTTGTGTTTGTTTTTTGACACAGCTGTTTGGGTATGTTTCTTCGGTTATGGTTTTCTAGACCGTGAAATTCCCCATCTGAGGGAGATAAAAAAAAAAAAAAAAAAAAAAATCTGTTCTTATCAGTTTAATATCTGATACGTCCCCTATTTGGGGACCATATATTAAATGGATTTTTGGAACAGGGAGATGGAAGAAGAGCTTGCTCTGTCCACTCCACGCATTGACCCGTTATTGCAGTATCTCCGGGACCAGTGCACTCCTTCTCTGATCCAGTTTCTAAAAACAGATTGAATTGAAATCAGCGCGAGTTGTCTTTTAACCCTTTATGTGAATTGATTTCAGGGTCAAAGAAGCACTTTTCTCAGGCCAAGTGTAGCATTTTGTTTGATTTCTCCTGGCCAATTGCAACATTTTCTGCGCCTTGCCTGGCCTTGCTTTCACCTATGTCTGTCAAACATTGCATTGCATTCAATATGCAATCAATCAATCAATCAATCAATCAATTTGTCTTTACTGGTTGCTGCAACAGGTGTGTTAAGATTTAGGCCTTTCTTACAGTGTTGCAAATATACTGTGTCGGCTACCAAACTAGGCCCCTGCTGTCTGTCAGCACTTGCTATTTAAATTGAAGTATCCAATGAGTAGTTCTGCCATACATACTGCATTTCTGACCGCAGGAATTCTTTTTTGAAACATTGTCTCCCTCTTGTGGACCACCGGCTTTTCAATGCGTTGTATTATATGCATTTTTAAAAGAAAAAAATAAGTAAAAATGGTGCCTGTGCTGATCTTGAATAGGCTTGTCTTGTCCATCTACACCTGTGTGTGTGTGTGTGAGCATTCTAATGCTTTTCACCAACCAGGTGCGCTGCCCGCAGTAGATGATAGAATCTTAGCACGGAACATTCATGTGCTGTCACAATGGGGCTGGCTGGAGGGTGTGGTCAAAGTAGGCGGAGTTATGCAGATTCAAAACGCGTCTTGCACAGCTTGAACAAACACTCACACACAGACAGACAGACAGACAGACACACACACTCTCCGTCTCTCACACACAGACACACATACACAGCAGAACTGTCATTGACAGCAGAACTGTCATTGAGAAGGCCTCCAGAGTTTCTGAAAATGTCCTCCCTGCGGCGGCAATCTTTTGCTCTGTCTCCACAATGGGTATTGGTGGTGGGCCTTGGTGCGGCCCACGGGGCACAGCGGCTTCAGTATCGCTTCTCGGCCTTTTGGCTGCGATCATTTTGGTTGCAGCTGAATTTGGTGCGAGTTATCTGGAGGAATCCAGGCCTTTTTGCAAAGGATTTTGCGTCATCTGTGGTTTATACCGACAGTTATTTGGAAGCATGAATTTCGTCAGGAACACCATCCGAATTGGAGTGGACGCAAGGAGTTCTGAGAGGAATACCGTGAAGTTTGTCGTGCAGGATCTTCTGGAAGGTAAAGCTGGGGCAAGGCGAGGGGATTTCTACAGCGTCAATGAGTTTCCTAGGCAAGGGACTTATGATGTGACTTTTGTAGAAGAAAATGTCTGCCTTGATGTGTTTGAATGGCTGCGGAGTCATTCTAAAGATCCCTTCTTGGAAGGAATAGAGTTTGAGCCTTTGTTTGGGCTGCAAGAGAAAACTGTGTGGGTAACTGTGTATAACCCTTTTACGGACCCAGCTTTACTGGAGGGCTTCCTTTCGCGGTATTGCGAATATGTACGGAAAGGAGAGAGGCAGGTGAACTGTCTGGGGATTTTCAACTGTAAGTATAAGTTTCGTGTGAAACTTAAGAAGGACCCCGAGAGTGTGGGAGGCTTCAGGCATCCTCCGGCGAACTTCTCCGTGGCGGGACATAGGGGTTTCCTGTCTTATGCAGGGCAGCCCATGTTTTGCAGGAAGTGCTTTTCCTTTGGCCATGTGCAGGCTACATGTAAAAAAGGGCAGTGTTGCCGCAATTGTGGAAGGGAGGGACATGTGGCGGGCGAGTGCCCGAGACCCAAGTCCTGTGATATGTGTGGTAGCGAAGATCACATGTTCAAGGATTGTCCGAGGGCTATGCCCAGGAAATCGGATAAAGAATGGAAGGAGGAGGAGGAAAGGAGGAGGATGGCGGAACGGATGAAGCGTGAGACTGCCAGAGTGGAGAGGGAGGAGAGGAGGCGGAGGGAATATCTTGCCTCTCAGGCTCCTGATGACGTTCTCCTGGCACCTGCTGGATATAAGAAGAATTTGGAGAAGGAGCTTAGAAGGGAATTGAAGAAAGTGGAAAAAGGCTTTGAAGGGGCGGTAGGAGGGGAGCGCCCGGACATGTTGCAGCTTCGGGACGCTGAAGATGTTGCGGAATGTATGGAAACTGTGGAAAGTTCTGAACATCTCTCAGACCCGGAGGTTATTGAAGAGTTTTGGTCGGATGATGGTGGAGGGAGTGAAAAGTGTCACAGGGAGGGTGGTGGGGAAAGTGACGAAGAAAAAGAAGGTGTGGCACCTCAGAGGAAAGCAGGTGTCAAGAAGCCAAGGTGGAGTGAGAGTGGAGAGGCCAGTGGGTCGGAAACTAGCCACTCACTGCAGACGGTGGAGGACGATGGTGGGGGGACTGTTTAAAATTGTCTGGAATTATGCATAAGTTTTTTTTCCTCTGTCTTTAGAGCTTTGACTTAAGTCAAAGGCTTTCTGTTTTTGTATAGTGCTTGGACCTTTTTAAGTATGGTTTTCACTATAATCTCTCAAAATGTGAGAGTATTTAAAAATAGGTGCAGAAGGGCTGCAATTTTTGATTTTTTAGCTATGAAAAATGCATCAATTTTTTGTTTGCAAGAGTGTGGGGTGGTGGATGGTGTGAAAGGGGATGAATGGCCTTATGGGGCATCTGTATGGTCGGGGAGTGCATGTAATAAGAATGATGGTGTGGGATTTTTGGTAAAGGGGCGGGAGGTTGTTTTGAATGATTATGTGGTTATTGAGGTGGGTAGGTGTATATTAGCAAATTTTGTGTATAGAAATGTTAAATTTTGCGTTATTAATGTTTATGCACCGGTGGATAAGAATGAGCGGAAAAATTTATTTGAAAAAATTAAGTTTTTTGTGCCGGGGAGAATGCCTGTGGTGATTGTGGGTGATATGAATTGTGATGTGGAGAAAGCGAATGTGGATGTGTCTGGAAAGGTTTTATTAGATTTGGTTGGTGATTTTGGGTTGAGAGATATGCAGCGTTTGTGTAAGGTGAATCCTTTGTTGAATACCTTTTTTTCTGAGAGTGGAAAAATACAATCTAGATTGGATTATTGTTTTGTTTCCAAAAATATGGCTTCTATTAGTTATAAGCAGGAGAGTGTTTTGTTTTCAGATCATGTGTGTGTGTCATGTGAAGTGGATATAGATGTAAATGGGGTGTTTGGTAGGGGCTTATGGAAATTAAATAGTAGCTTGTTGGAGAATGTGGAAGTGAGAAAGATGTATGCAAGACAATATAAAGAGTGGTGTAAGGGTAAGAGTGGTTTTCGGGATGTGTGTGATTGGTGGGATTGGGTCAAAAAACAGACCAAATTTTTCTTTAAAGATTTAGGTTATAAGGTTGCTGCAATTAAGAGAGAAAAATTTGAAGCTTTAAATGCGCGTTTAAATTTTTTATATAAATTGAGGGAAGGAGGAGTGGTGGTGGAGGAGGAGATTTTGTTGGTTAAAAAGGAAATTCATGAATTTTTGATGGAGAGGGGAAGGAGTATTGTTTTTAGGTCTAAGGTTGATAGATTGGAGCATGATGAGAAATGCTCACGTTTTTTTTTCAAGAAGGTTTTTGGGGAGAAACAAAGTATGAATGTGCTGTGTGGGGCTGATGGGAGGGAAGTATGTGGGGAGGATATGTGTGAGGAAGTAGCAAAGTTTTATGAGGATCTGTATGCGGTGAAGTGGAGGGATGGAAATTTGGAAAATGAAGTGTTGAGTGTGCTAGAGAATAAGTTGAGTGAGGTAGAGAAAGGGAGTGTGATGAGTGAGTTGACTGATGATGAGGTATGGATGGTGATGAATAGTATGGCGTTAAATAAAACGCCGGGGGAAGATGGTCTTCCGGTAGAGTTTTATCGAGTGATGTGGGAGGTGATTGGTAAGGATTTTGTGGAAGTTTGTAAATATATGTGGGCAAATGTGAAGGTAGCTGAGAGTATGCGTGCGGGAATGGTTGTGTTAATACCAAAGAAAGGTGATCTGAGAAATATAAAGAATTGGAGACCGATAACGTTATTAAACTGCGATTATAAGATCTATGCAAAAATAATGGCAAATAGAATGCGTGATGTGATAGGGAGTGTGATTGGGGATGAACAGTGTTGTGCGGTGCCTGGAAGACGTATACATGAGTGTGTGTGCATGTTGAGGGATTGTTTGTGGGATTGTAAGAGTCGCAAGAGA
The DNA here is from genome assembly GCF_051348905.1 of Ranitomeya variabilis. Classification (NCBI taxonomy): domain Eukaryota; kingdom Metazoa; phylum Chordata; class Amphibia; order Anura; family Dendrobatidae; genus Ranitomeya; species Ranitomeya variabilis. The sequence goes on along the minus strand of NC_135235.1, from coordinate 606,806,158 downwards.
GGCGTGTTTTTGTTAAGTTTAGATTTTGAAAAAGCGTATGATAGGTTGTCGCATAGTTTTTTGTTTAGAGTGTTGTTAAAAATGGGTTTTCCGGCTGAGTTTGTTGGGAGAGTGAGAAGTCTATATAAGAATATTTATAGCTGTGTTTTGATGAATGGTTCTGTTGGGAGGAGAGTGAATGTTTTTTCGGGTGTGCGTCAGGGGTGCCCTTTGTCCCCTGTGGCTTTTATTTGTGCTATTGAGCCATTGCTGTGTATGTTGAGAAAGGATAAGGTGATTCGGGGTGTACAAGTGCCGGGTGGAGGGGGTAGGGAATGGAAGGTTAGTGGCTATATGGATGACGTGTGTGTATTATGTGATTCGGAATGTTCAGTGGGGCGGGTAAAATTGTTAGTGTCTATTTTTTGTGGTGCGTCTGCTTTTAAAGTTAATTGGGAGAAGAGTGAATGTAAGAGTTTTGGGGGAGGATCTTTGAGTAAGGATGTTGGTGTGAATGAAGTAAAAGGGCCTATCAAGGTATTGGGTGTAAAGTTTTCTGAGAGTCTGGATGGGAAGGAATGTTGGGATGATGCGAAAGAGAAAGTTGAAAGGAAGTTGTGTTTTTGGAGGTTGAGAAACCTTACCTTTTTTGGGAAAATTTTGATTATAAAGAGTGTGGTGCTGCCTATTTTTTTGTATATCGCTCTGGTTTTTCCACCAGGGCATATGTGTCTGAGGGGGTTAAATAGGGTATTGTTTGTTTTTTTATGGAATTCTAGAATGGAGAGGGCTAAGAGAGAAACTTTGATGAAGCATTTGGAGAAAGGTGGTTTAAATTTTCCTAACCTTGAAGTGTTTTTTGGTGTAAATAGCGTGGTGTATGTGTTGAGGATGATTAGGGCGGATGGAAAATATTCATGTATGTGTAGATATTTGTTTGGGGTTTATTTGTTTCGTTTAAAGTGGTGGGAGAGAGATTTGCGGTGTCCGGTGGCTTTTGAAGTGCCTGTATGGTATGTGTGGGTTTATAAATTCTTGGTGAAGTATGAGCTGTGTGATGTGGATATTAGGTTGTTGAGTAATAAGAAGGCTGTGTATAGGATGATTGGGTGTAGAGAGATGGAGTGTGGAATAAATATGGTTAGAGGGTCGGATGTACAGGAGGTGTGGAAGAGGGTACGAATGGATGGTATGACAAACAGACAGAGTGAGATTGTGTGGCAGTCATTGCATGGAGTGTTACCTGTTAGAGAATTTCAAAGGAACCGTGGTTTGGTGAGAAGTGAGATGTGTCCGAGAGAGGGTTGTGGTGGAAGTGAGAGTGTGATACATGTTTTTTGGAATTGTAAGTATGCTAGGAATGTGATTGCAAGAATGGGGCCTTTATGTAATGAATTGGGTGGTGTGAGTCTGTTAACTTTTGAGGTGTTCATGTTTGGTTTGGGAATGTGTGATGGGGAGAGAGGAAGAGTGTTGTGGTTAATGCTTGCGTGTATAAAGGAAGTGTTATGGGATGTAAGGAATGTGTATGTTTTCAAGAGAAAAGCTATTTTAGTTAGGGATTGTGTGAAGGTGATTTTGGGGAAATTGTATGTTTGTTATTTGTGGGAGGTGAAGAAGAGAGGAGAGCTTGATGCTGAGGGCATTTGGAAGGTAAAGAAGTGGAGATATTTTGTTAATACTTCTTGATTGTTTTTTCCTGTTGTGTAAATATGTATTTTGAAAAAAGAAAGAAAATTTTTCCGATGATGATGGGAACGGCTTTTTGTGTTTGAATTTTGACACAGCTGTTTGGGTATGTTTCTTCGGTTATGGTTTTCTAGACCGTGAAATTCCCCATCTGAGGGAGAAAAAAAAAAAAAAAAATAAAATCTGTTCTTATCAGTTTAATATCTGATACGTCCCCTATTTGGGGACCATATATTAAATGGATTTTTGGAACAGGGAGATGGAAGAAGAGCTTGCTCTGTCCACTCCACGCATTGACCCGTTATTGCAGTATCTCCGGGACCAGTGCACTCCTTCTCTGATCCAGTTTCTAAAAACAGATTGAATTGAAATCAGCGCGAGTTGTCTTTTAACCCTTTATGTGAATTGATTTCAGGGTCAAAGAAGCACTTTTCTCAGGCCAAGTGTAGCATTTTGTTTGATTTCTCCTGGCCAATTGCAACATTTTCTGCGCCTTGCCTGGCCTTGCTTTCACCTATGTCTGTCAAACATTGCATTGCATTCAATATGCAATCAATCAATCAATCAATCAATCAATTTGTCTTTACTGGTTGCTGCAACAGGTGTGTTAAGATTTAGGCCTTTCTTACAGTGTTGCAAATATACTGTGTCGGCTACCAAACTAGGCCCCTGCTGTCTGTCAGCACTTGCTATTTAAATTGAAGTATCCAATGAGTAGTTCTGCCATACATACTGCATTTCTGACCGCAGGAATTCTTTTTTGAAACATTGTCTCCCTCTTGTGGACCACCGGCTTTTCAATGCGTTGTATTATATGCATTTTTAAAAGAAAAAAATAAGTAAAAATGGTGCCTGTGCTGATCTTGAATAGGCTTGTCTTGTCCATCTACACCTGTGTGTGTGTGTGTGTGAGCATTCTAATGCTTTTCACCAACCAGGTGCGCTGCCCGCAGTAGATGATAGAATCTTAGCACGGAACATTCATGTGCTGTCACAATGGGGCTGGCTGGAGGGTGTGGTCAAAGTAGGCGGAGTTATGCAGATTCAAAACGCGTCTTGCACAGCTTGAACAAACACTCACACACAGACAGACAGACAGACAGACACACACACTCTCCGTCTCTCACACACAGACACACATACACAGCAGAACTGTCATTGACAGCAGAACTGTCATTGAGAAGGCCTCCAGAGTTTCTGAAAATGTCCTCCCTGCGGCGGCAATCTTTTGCTCTGTCTCCACAATGGGTATTGGTGGTGGGCCTTGGTGCGGCCCACGGGGCACAGCGGGTTCAGTATCGCTTCTCGGCCTTTTGGCTAAGATCTGTAGTGGGTCTTACCGGATGGCTGTCTGAGCGTTGACTCTTGGCCTTGTGGCATCGCCGTTTTACGGCTTAAGCCACATGCTGCTTTAGGGAGTTGACCAGAGGACACGACTAGCGATCATGGGACGTCTTCGTTACGCAGGGCCCGGAGAGGCTCGTGTGAAATTCGGAATCCAGATCGATGTGGAGGAAGGAAAAGAAGAAATCGTCAATCTCAGCTTTGTGGTGTGGAAGGTCCTGTTTGAAGTTCTCGGTGTGAGGAAAGAGGAGATTCTGTGCCTGCAGCAGTTTAAGCGCAAGTATAACCTTGTTTTGATTTCGATGGCTGCATGTAATAATTTGTACGAGTCCCTGAAAAGGAACCTGGAGCATCCATACCTGGATGGGCTGTCTTTTGTCATTTTGTATGGTGCTAAGGAGATACCTCTGACAATTTTCATGTACAACCCACATGTACAGCTGGAGTTGATTTACGCCTTTTTAAGAAGGCATTGTTCCATCTGTAAAGCTGCTGTTAAAGTTATGAATGAAGAGGATTTATGGTCGGGGAAATACCGACTAATGGTCACGTTTCGTGAAAGCCCGGATGAGCCAGGGGGTATCCACTATCCTCCTTTGAATTTTACAATTGGTCGGGAGAGAGGTTATCTCTTTTTCCCTAATGCACCTATGTTTTGCCGGCATTGCAGGAGGTACGGGCATACACAAGAAGCTTGCAACATAGACACTATCTGCAGGAAATGCAATGAGGAGGGCCATGTCTCCTCTGATTGTAAAAACACCATTGTCTGTAACCTCTGTGGAGAGAAGGGGCACTCTTTCAGAGACTGCAAGTCACGCCCAGGTTCCTATGCAGCTGCAGCAGGGAGGAGGAGTGCACATAGGTCTCCGGCTCCAGCAGGTATGCCATCGTCTGCACCGCTGTCCACCGCGGCTTTCCTGGATGAGGAGGAGGCACAGGAGTGTTTCCCTGAGAGGGTTCGCGTTAATGAAAGAGGCAATATGGAGTTGGCACCTGAGCCTCCAGTACAGCAGGCTGTCTCTGTTGCCTCAGATGACAGCGATACTGAGACTGTAACTGGGGAAGGAGGTATGGAGGTATCCCTGGGGGAGGACCCGGAGGTTGGCATGGCGGCCACATTGCAGGGGGAAGAGGAGATAAACTTGTCAAAAACACCAAATCTGGATTGGAGTGCGGAAGTGTCAGACCCTGAGATGGAGGAAGGTCAGGGGGATTTTGGCTTTCAACGGAAGGATACTAGCTCTGATGAGGAGGAAGGTTCTTCTGTCAAGAAGAAGAAAAGAGTGGAGTCATCCTTTTCTCCCTTGAGTGACTGCAGTATAAGTCCGGCTCGGGTGTATCCTACAGCATCTGGCCCCCAAGGTGACTCTTTTTTAGGGGAAGGTGCGATCCTCGACTTCTGCACGTCAAACGTCCTCCCTCCAGAAGGGTTAGGATAATGCATAGGTGGTTATGTTGTCGCACTTTGGGTCCCCAAATTGACAAATGGTGTCTATACATACTCTCAGCATATTGTCACTAAATGTGAGGCAGATTAAGTCTCTACCCAGGAGAGTGGCAATATTGGACTACCTGAGTAACCTGAATGCGGATGTGTACTGCATTCAGGAATGTGGGATTTCTGATCCCTTAAATGACAACGTTTGGCCTTTGGGTCAGAGTGTGTGGTCTGGGTCTGTATGTAATAAAAATTCTGGGGTGGGGGTTTTGGTGAATGGTAGAGGGGTTAAGGTAGAGAGTTACACGGTGGTGGAGGCAGGAAGGTGTGTAGTATGTGAGCTTAATTGTAGGGGTTGGAGGGTGAGGGTGGTTAACATGTACGCACCGGTAGATAAGGGGGAGAGGTTGGAGATTTTTGAGAAATTGTGTGTTTTTTTATCTGGGAAAATACCAGTAATTTTTGTTGGAGATTTTAATTGTGTGACGGAGGGGGATAAGATAGACGTCACAGGTAAAAGACTTAAGAGTCTTGTATCAGATTTTTCTTTTCAGGATGCTGCGGAGGTTATCCTTGGTAAACCTCCTCCTGCGACCTATAAGGCTGACAGGGGAGGTATAGAGTCTAGAATAGACCGTATTTTTTTCTCTCCAAATATTGTTTGTAGGGATTTCCAGCAGGAAGATGTCCCTTTTTCAGATCATATGTATTTGAGAGCACGGTTGGAAGGTAAGTGTGATTTTGTGTATGGTGGAGGTGTGTGGAAGCTTAATGTGCGTTTGTTGGAAGATGAAAGAATTATGCGTGATTTTAAAAGGATGTATGTAAGATGGAGGAATAAAAAAAGTGATTTTATGAATGTGCTTGAGTGGTGGGATTGGTTGAAGTGTGAGATTGGTATTTTCTTTAAAAAATGGGGTAGGAGAAAAGCTGCTATGAATCGGGCAAAATTTAATGAGCTAAGTGTCAGATTGGAGTGGTTACGAAAGTTGAGGACAATTGGAGTGGATGTGGATGATTTGATGTGTCAGGTGAAAGATGAAATTAAGAAATTTATTGAGGCAAAAGGTAAAGAAATTATTTTCCGTTCTAAGATTGAGCATTTGGAGAAAAATGAGAAATGTACAAGGTTCTTTTTTAAAAAAGTGTTTGGTAAGAAAATGGATATGAATGAGGTGGTGAATGGTGAAGGCGTGTGTGTAAGTGGTAAAGATGTGATGGATGAGGTTGTGCTGTTTTATAAGGAGTTGTATGGGGAAAAATGGTTTGATGACCAGATGATGAGTGATGTGTTGGGGTGTCTAAATGGCCGACTGGGAGAGGATGAGCGTGGAATATTGGATGATGAGATTGTGTTGGATGAAGTTAAAAAAGTGGTTATGTCTGCTAGTAAGAATAAAACTCCTGGGAAAGATGGTTTGCCTGTGGAATTGTATGTGAAGGAATGGGATACGATTGGGGCTGACTTGGTGGAAGTGTGTCAGTATATGTTTAGGGAGAATATGTTGAGTGATTCAATGAGAGAAGGAGTGGTGGTTCTGGTGTATAAGAAAGGTGATAGGAAGGATTTGGGCAACTGGAGGCCTATCACGCTTTTAAATGCTGACTATAAGGTTTTTAGCAAGTTGTTGGCTAATCGGATGAGGGAAGTGATTGGTGGTGTGGTGGATGAAGATCAGGTGTGTTCGGTGCCAGGGAGAAGTATGACTGAGAATCTGGTTTTGTTGCGTGATGTGATTGGAGATTGTATGAGTCGTAAACAGAAGTGTCTGGTTCTTTCTGTTGATTTTGAAAAAGCTTTTGACCGTGTGTCGCATAGTTTTATGTTTCATGTTTTGGCCAAGATGGGTTATTCTAGGAATTTTGTGAGCTGTGTTAGGAGTTTGTATAGTAATGTGACGAGTGAATTTTTGGTGAATGGGTGTTTGAGCGATAAAGTGAGGATTAAGTCTGGAGTGCGTCAGGGGTGCCCTATGTCCCCTATTTTGTTCATTAGTGTGATTGAGGTGTTGATGTGTATGGTTAGGAAGGATAAGGTTATGAAAGGTGTGTTGATTCCTGGGAGTGGTGGGAAGGATGTTAGAATTTTGGGTTATATGGATGATGTGGTGATAGTGAATGAGAGTATGGCTGCAATGAGTAGGGCGAGGTTGATATTAAGTCTGTTCTGTAGTGTTTCAGCTTTTAGGGTTAATTGGGCTAAGAGTTCCTTTAAATGTTTTGGTGATAGGAAGGTTAGGATGGATGGTGTGAAATGTGAGGATGGTCCGATGAAGGTGCTTGGGATTAAGTTCAATGATGACTTAAAGGGAAATGAAAGTTGGGATGAGTGTGGGGAGAGAGTGGTGCGTAAATTGAATTTTTGGAGGTTAAGAGAATTGACTCTAACTGGGAAGGTCCTGATTATTAAGGCGGTTATTTTGCCTATTTTGTTATTTGTTGGGAATGTGTATCCTACTGCGTTTATAAAAATCAGGAAAACTGAGAAATTGATTTTTAATTTTCTTTGGGGAAGTCGCATGGAGAAATTGAAGCGGGAGTCTGTGCATAAGTTATGTGTGAATGGTGGTTTGAATTTTCTGAGTGTTGAGTTCTTTTTGGGGATTAGTTATGTGAAAATGTTTGTAGTATGTTTGGGGAAAGGTAATAAGTCTGCTTATATGATGAAGTATTCAGCTGGATGGATGTTGTATGGTTTGAACTGGGTGAAAAGGGATGCTAGTGTACCAGTTGCTTTTAAGTGTCCGTTGTGGTATGCTTGTGTTGAGAAATTTGTTAGAAAGTATGATTTGTTGTCTGTTGGTATGAATGATTTTAGGGAAAAGAAAAAAGTTGTTAGGATGGTGCGTGAGCATGAGGTTGTATGTGATATTAATGGATTGAGAGGTGAAGAGGTGCCTGGGATGTGGAAGAAACTAAGTATAGAAGGTGTGACGAATAGACAGAGAGATATTGTTTGGATGATGTTACATGATATTTTGCCTGTTAGGGATGTGCAAAAGAGGAGGAATTTAATTAAATCTGAGGTATGCCCGAGGGATGGATGTGGTGCGAGAGAGCATGTTAGACATTTGGTTTGGGACTGTGATTTTGCGTATGCTGTATGGAAAGGTATGGGTGGTCTTTGTAAGGAATTGGCTGGAGTATCGTATCTTAATTGGAAGCTTGCAATGTTTGGAATGGGTGCATGTAGTAGGGTGAAGGATAGGATTTTATGGCTGTTGGTTGTATGTGTAATTGAAAGTATATGGGATGCGAGGAATTTGTTAGTTTTCAAGGGGAAGAAGATGTCTGTTAATGAATGTTTGAGTTTGATTCTGTCACGTATGTATGTGATTTACCTGTGGGACCAGAAACGAGGAAGTGCTATTGATGCTGAAGGCGTTTGGAAATTCAAGAAGTGGAGATTTCTTGTGAAGTTTAATTAGTGTTCTTTGTTATGATTTTATTTTTTTCTGACTATATACCATGTGTGATGAAGGCGAGTATCATTTGAAGCTTTTTTAAGCTGATTTGATTGAGCATTGTGCTCTGCCTATCTGAGTTGGTATAAAAAAAAAGAAAAAAAAAAAAAAAAAATCTGTTCTTATCAGTTTAATATCTGATACGTCCCCTATTTGGGGACCATATATTAAATGGATTTTTGGAACAGGGAGATGGAAGAAGAGCTTGCTCTGTCCACTCCACGCATTGACCCGTTATTGCAGTATCTCCGGGACCAGTGCACTCCTTCTCTGATCCAGTTTCTAAAAACAGATTGAATTGAAATCAGCGCGAGTTGTCTTTTAACCCTTTATGTGAATTGATTTCAGGGTCAAAGAAGCACTTTTCTCAGGCCAAGTGTAGCATTTTGTTTGATTTCTCCTGGCCAATTGCAACATTTTCTGCGCCTTGCCTGGCCTTGCTTTCACCTATGTCTGTCAAACATTGCATTGCATTCAATATGCAATCAATCAATCAATCAATCAATCAATTTGTCTTTACTGGTTGCTGCAACAGGTGTGTTAAGATTTAGGCCTTTCTTACAGTGTTGCAAATATACTGTGTCGGCTACTAAACTAGGCCCCTGCTGTCTGTCAGCACTTGCTATTTAAATTGAAGTATCCAATGAGTAGTTCTGCCATACATACTGCATTTCTGACCGCAGGAATTCTTTTTTGAAACATTGTCTCCCTCTTGTGGACCACCGGCTTTTCAATGCGTTGTATTATATGCATTTTTAAAAGAAAAAAATAAGTAAAAATGGTGCCTGTGCTGATCTTGAATAGGCTTGTCTTGTCCATCTACACCTGTGTGTGTGTGTGTGAGCATTCTAATGCTTTTCACCAACCAGGTGCGCTGCCCGCAGTAGATGATAGAATCTTAGCACGGAACATTCATGTGCTGTCACAATGGGGCTGGCTGGAGGGTGTGGTCAAAGTAGGCGGAGTTATGCAGATTCAAAACGCGTCTTGCACAGCTTGAACAAACACTCACACACAGACAGACAGACAGACAGACACACACACTCTCCGTCTCTCACACACAGACACACATACACAGCAGAACTGTCATTGACAGCAGAACTGTCATTGAGAAGGCCTCCAGAGTTTCTGAAAATGTCCTCCCTGCGGCGGCAATCTTTTGCTCTGTCTCCACAATGGGTATTGGTGGTGGGCCTTGGTGCGGCCCACGGGGCACAGCGGGTTCAGTATCGCTTCTCGGCCTTTTGGCTAAGATCAAGTGTAGTATGCCTTGGTTTTAGTCACTATATGGCTTAAGAAAGGAGTGGAGGAAAGAGAAGGCGATCTTAAAGAAGATGGGAGTGGTAGTCCGCTTCGCAGGGACCGGAGACGCCCGGGTCCGTAATGGATTTCGCATTGATGTCGCGCAGGAGAAGAGGATGCATTTCTCGCTGGGATACCTGGTAAATATGATCCTGTATGATACGCTGAAGGTGAAGAAGGAGGACATTGTCTGCCTACAGGAGTTCAGGAAGGATGGACGGTATGTACTTATTTTCTCATCTGCTGGAGCCTGCCAGAATTTATACAGAGCACTGAGAGACCATACTGAGAATGCCCTACTCACAGGACTGACTTTTACTGTCCTTTATTCTAGAGGGGACATACCCCTAGTAGTATTCATGCACAATCCCTTTGTGCCCCTGGAGGAAATAGTGAAATTCCTTAAAAGACACTGCTCCTATGTCCAGTACGCCCACAGAGTCATCAGCATGGAGTCTGGGCTCTGGACTGGAAAGCACAAATTCTTTGTCCGTTTTGGTGTGGACCCTCAGGGCCCTGGGGGGATCCATTATCCCCCTCTAAACTTCTCTATTGGGAGGGATAGTGGGTACTTGTTTTTCCCTGAAGCCCCCTTCTACTGCAGGAGATGCAATGAGTATGGACACATTGTGGATAACTGCCCCACTGCAATGCTCTGCAGAAAGTGCAACTTACCTGGACATTTTGCTAAAAACTGCACCAACCCCATAGTGTGTAATGGCTGTGGGGAGGCAGGACATATGTATAGGGATTGTAGGGCAAACAGTGCTGCTGGAGCCAGGCTGTATGCCCAGGTAGCGTCTGCCAGCCCTACAGTCTCTGGTGGCAATGCTCTGCAGGAAAGTCGACCTCATGGCAAAGCAGGAGCCATTTCTTCTGAGGAGAAAATCTCCCCTGCAGCTGCAGGTAATCATCTTACCTCAGGTAATCAGCTCCCCTCAGGTAATCAGCAGCCAGCTGTGTCTGACTCACCCAGAGCTCCGGACACAGACAGGCAGCCTGAGGAGAGAGCAGGGGGCGTGGCTACAGAGGCTGAGGAATCTGTGACTGCACAGGAGGTGTCACGGGGGGCGGAGCTAGAAACGGAGCTCAGCTCACAGCTCCCAGGACATCTCTCTGCCTGCGGGGAGGGAGACATGGAGGTGAACAGAACACCTCAGGTCTCCTGGGACACAGTGCAGACAGAGGAGGAGGAGGATGGCAGTGACAGTGAGTGTGAAGTGAAGGAGCAGGGGGACTTCACAGCAGCAGGGAGGTCCGCAGATGAGGACACTGGCCAAGCTGTGAAGAAGCCCCGTCTGTCATACCATTATGCAGAGGAGAGCAGTGCAAGTCCCATCAGTGACAGGGAGTACCCTGCCATCAGCTTCTCCCCTGACATGGCTTTTTTAGAGGGGGTTCCTTCTCCCAGCGTTTACCTGTCCGCCTGCCTGCCTCCAGAAGGAGAAGGCTGACACAGAAGTGGAGTGTCTGTAAAAACCTTTATCAAAAAGTGCTGACATGGCTGCCAAAGCTGCACTTAATGTCGTATCCCTGAATGTGAGACAGATTAAATCTAAAGGACGCAGGGCTACTGTGCTGAAGTATCTGAGAAATCTGGGAGCGGACATTTACTGCCTGCAGGAGTGCGGATTATCGGAAGTTCCGAATGACCAGGACTGGCCTCATGGACAGCACATATGGTCTGGGTCACATGTAAATAAAAATGATGGTGTGGGGATCCTGCTGGGAAACAAGCAGTACTGTATGGACAGTTATACAGTGGTGGAGGTGGGGCGGTGTGTTATAGCGGTTATTAAGTATAGGGGGCTGCGGGTTAGAGTGGTGAATGTATATAGTCCTACCGGTAAGGAAGAGCGTCTTGCTCTGCTAGAGAAATTAGCTTTATTTTTACCAGGAAAGATTCCTACAATTTTTGTTGGTGACTTTAACTGTGTCACAGATGATAGCGGTGATGTAACCGGGAAAAAATTATCTCATTTAATTTCTGATTTTTCTTTTTTAGATGCCGCAATGGTAAGTTCAGACAATCCACCACCTACATATAGGGCAGACAGAGGGGGGATTGAGTCAAGGATTGACAGGATGTTTTTTTCCAAAAATCTGGAGTGTTTTAATTTTGATCAAGGTTCTGTCCCTTTTTCAGACCACGAGTACTTGAGGGGTCTGTTCCAAGAGAAGGGGAGGTTTGTGCATGGCAGGGGTGTATGGAAGCTGAATGTGAGGCTGCTGGAGGATGAAAGAGTGATGAGTGATTTTAAGAAGAAGTATGAAAGATGGGGATACTGTAAAAATAGGTTTGCATGCGTGTTGGAATGGTGGGATTGGGTAAAGGAGGAAATAAAAAAATTCTTCAGAAAATGGGGCTACAAAAAAGCTGCCATGTATAGAAATAAATTCAAAGATTTAAATATGCGGATTGAATGGCTAAAAAAATGCAGTATGTCTGGAATTGATGTGGATGACCTATTAGTGCAAGCAAAAAATGAGCTAAAATGTCTGATTGAGAGAAAGGGAAAAGAAATAATGTACAGGACTAAAATAGAACATCTGGAAAAAAATGAGAAATGTACCAGATATTTCTTCAAAAAAATGAATGGGAAAAAAACGGACATGGATGAGTTATTGGATGAGAATGATGAGAGTGTAACTGGGGAGGGTGTGATGAAAGAGGTAAAGGGTTTCTATGGTAGACTGTATGAAGAAAAATGGATTGACTCTGGATTGATGACTGAGGTGTTAGACAGCATGGAGAAAAAATTAAATAATGATGAATGTGAGGACCTGTGTGATGATGTGATTCTGGATGAGGTTAAAAAGGTGGTGTTTAGTGCTCAGAAAAATAAAACACCAGGGAAAGATGGGCTACCAATTGAATTGTATGTGAAAGCGTGGGAGTGCATGGGTTCGGATCTGACAGAAGTATGTAAGTATATGTGGGAGAATGGAGAACTGTGTGAATCAATGAAGGAAGGTGTGGTTGTGCTCATCTATAAAAAAGGGGAAAGGAAAAAATTGGGGAATTGGAGGCCAATTACACTGCTAAATTCGGACTATAAAGTCTATAGTAAGATATTAGCGAATCGTATGCGTGAAGTAATTGGTAAGGTTGTGGAAGATGACCAAGTATGTGCTGTGCCTGGGAGATGTATAAATGATAACCTGATGTTGTTGAGAGATGTACTGGGTGACTGTAAAGATAGGAAACAGAAGTGCATGGTGTTGGCTTTGGATTTTGAGAAAGCTTTCGATAGTGTCGCATGTGTTTATGTTTGAAGTGTTGGAAAAAATGGGTTTCCCAAAAAAATTCTTAGATGGTGTGAGATGTCTGTATGGTGAGGTGTCGAGTGAAATTTTAGTGAATGGATGGTTGAGTGATAAATTACTGATCAGGTCTGGAGTCAGACAGGGGTGCCCTATGTCCCCTGTATTGTTTATCAGTGTGATTGAACCATTGTTATGTATGATTAGGAGAGAAAAACTCATAAGAGGAATGTTAATACCTGGAAGTAAAGGAATGAATGCCAAGGTACTAGGATATATGGATGATGTGGTGATTGTGAGTGAGAGTATTGCGTCAATGAGTAGAGTGAAGTTATTATTGGATTTTTTCTGTGGTGCGTCTGCTTTTAGGGTAAATTGGGATAAATGCTGTTTTAAATGTTTTGGTGACAGTAGAGTTAGGATGGACGGTGTGACATGTATGGAAGGTCCAATTAAAGTGCTGGGTGTATGGTTTAATGAGGATCTAAGCGGGACAGAAAGCTGGGATGAGTGTGGCTTAAGGATAGAGAAAAAGTTGAATTTTTGGCGTATGCGTGACCTGACACTGAATGGGAAGATACTCATAATTAAGGCAGTGATACTGCCCATTTTACTGTATGTGGCTGGAGTTTTTCCATCCCCATACAACAAAATAAAAAGAGTACAAAAATTAATATTTACATTCTTTTGGGGTAGTAAAATGGAGAAATTAAAAAGAGAACATCTATATAAAACATATGAGAACGGTGGTCTGGATTTTCCAGACATTGGAATTTTTTTGAACCTCCATTATATTAAAACAGTGGTAGTCTTAATGGAAAAAAGAAACAAAGGTGCATATATGGTGCGATATATGGCTGGATGGATGTTGTATGGGTTATGTTGGGTGAAAAGAGATGGAAGAGTGCCTGTCGCCTTTAAGTGTCCTGTGTGGTATGAGGTGATTGAGAGTTTTATTAGGAAGAATGATTTGTTGGCTGTGTCTATGAATGAGTTTAAAAAACCAAAAGTAGTAAGGAAAAAAATGAGAGCAAATGAGATTGAATGTGACATCAAGGATTTGAGTTTCAATGAGGGAACGGATATATGGAAAAAGTTGGGTACATGTGGAATGTCAAATAAACAGAAGGATGTAGTATGGATGGCCATGCATGATATACTGCCTGTAAGAGAGGTGCAAAAAAGAAGGGACTTGATTAGAACGAATGTATGCCCAAGAGACGGATGCGGTGCGAGTGAAACTGTGAGACATGTGATGTGGGACTGTGATTATGCGTATAGTGTGTGGAAAGGTGTGGGTGGTCTTTGTAAAGAACTAGCTGGTGTGAGTTACATTAACTGGAAGGTAGCAATGTTTGGAATGGGGGCATGTGGTAAGATGAATGAAAGAATTTTATGGTTGATAATGGTGTGTGTAATGGAAAGCTTATGGGATGTGAGGAATTTGGGATTATTCAAAAGAAAAATGATTCCTGTAAATGATTGCATAAGGATAATTCTATCTAGACTATATGTGATATACAAGTGGGACAAGAGTAGAGGTGGAGAAGGATTGGACGCTGAAGGCATCTGGAAGGTCTTAAAATGGCATTATCTGGTGAAGTACCAGTAGCTCCAGGACCCTAAAGAGTGCATTATTGTAATTATATGCTTGATTTCTGTTCCTGTTTATGGAAAATTTCTGAACTATTAAATAAAGAATAACCATGATGATGAGTTATATTTAAACAACAACAATGATGGTTTTTGGAAGACTTACATACTGTTGTTTATAAAACAACCTGAATGGTTTTAAAAAAAAAAAAAAAAAAAAAAAAATCTGTTCTTATCAGTTTAATATCTGATACGTCCCCTATTTGGGGACCATATATTAAATGGATTTTTGGAACAGGGAGATGGAAGAAGAGCTTGCTCTGTCCACTCCACGCATTGACCCGTTATTGCAGTATCTCCGGGACCAGTGCACTCCTTCTCTGATCCAGTTTCTAAAAACAGATTGAATTGAAATCAGCGCGAGTTGTCTTTTAACCCTTTATGTGAATTGATTTCAGGGTCAAAGAAGCACTTTTCTCAGGCCAAGTGTAGCATTTTGTTTGATTTCTCCTGGCCAATTGCAACATTTTCTGCGCCTTGCCTGGCCTTGCTTTCACCTATGTCTGTCAAACATTGCATTGCATTCAATATGCAATCAATCAATCAATCAATCAATCAATTTGTCTTTACTGGTTGCTGCAACAGGTGTGTTAAGATTTAGGCCTTTCTTACAGTGTTGCAAATATACTGTGTCGGCTACCAAACTAGGCCCCTGCTGTCTGTCAGCACTTGCTATTTAAATTGAAGTATCCAATGAGTAGTTCTGCCATACATACTGCATTTCTGACCGCAGGAATTCTTTTTTGAAACATTGTCTCCCTCTTGTGGACCACCGGCTTTTCAATGCGTTGTATTATATGCATTTTTAAAAGAAAAAAATAAGTAAAAATGGTGCCTGTGCTGATCTTGAATAGGCTTGTCTTGTCCATCTACACCTGTGTGTGTGTGTGTGTGAGCATTCTAATGCTTTTCACCAACCAGGTGCGCTGCCCGCAGTAGATGATAGAATCTTAGCACGGAACATTCATGTGCTGTCACAATGGGGCTGGCTGGAGGGTGTGGTCAAAGTAGGCGGAGTTATGCAGATTCAAAACGCGTCTTGCACAGCTTGAACAAACACTCACACACAGATAGACAGACAGACAGACACACACACTCTCCGTCTCTCACACACAGACACACATACACAGCAGAACTGTCATTGACAGCAGAACTGTCATTGAGAAGGCCTCCAGAGTTTCTGAAAATGTCCTCCCTGCGGCGGCAATCTTTTGCTCTGTCTCCACAATGGGTATTGGTGGTGGGCCTTGGTGCGGCCCACGGGGCACAGCGGGTTCAGTATCGCTTCTCGGCCTTTTGGCTGCGATCATTTTGGTTGCAGCTGAATTTGGTGCGAGTTATCTGGAGGAATCCAGGCCTTTTTGCAAAGGATTTTGCGTCATCTGTGGTTTATACCGACAGTTATTTGGAAGCATGAATTTCGTCAGGAACACCATCCGAATTGGAGTGGACGCAAGGAGTTCTGAGAGGAATACCGTGAAGTTTGTCGTGCAGGATCTTCTGGAAGGTAAAGCTGGGGCAAGGCGAGGGGATTTCTACAGCGTCAATGAGTTTCCTAGGCAAGGGACTTATGATGTGACTTTTGTAGAAGAAAATGTCTGCCTTGATGTGTTTGAATGGCTGCGGAGTCATTCTAAAGATCCCTTCTTGGAAGGAATAGAGTTTGAGCCTTTGTTTGGGCTGCAAGAGAAAACTGTGTGGGTAACTGTGTATAACCCTTTTACGGACCCAGCTTTACTGGAGGGCTTCCTTTCGCGGTATTGCGAATATGTACGGAAAGGAGAGAGGCAGGTGAACTGTCTGGGGATTTTCAACTGTAAGTATAAGTTTCGTGTGAAACTTAAGAAGGACCCCGAGAGTGTGGGAGGCTTCAGGCATCCTCCGGCGAACTTCTCCGTGGCGGGACATAGGGGTTTCCTGTCTTATGCAGGGCAGCCCATGTTTTGCAGGAAGTGCTTTTCCTTTGGCCATGTGCAGGCTACATGTAAAAAAGGGCAGTGTTGCCGCAATTGTGGAAGGGAGGGACATGTGGCGGGCGAGTGCCCGAGACCCAAGTCCTGTGATATGTGTGGTAGCGAAGATCACATGTTCAAGGATTGTCCGAGGGCTATGCCCAGGAAATCGGATAAAGAATGGAAGGAGGAGGAGGAAAGGAGGAGGATGGCGGAGCGGATGAAGCGTGAGACTGCCAGAGTGGAGAGGGAGGAGAGGAGGCGGAGGGAATATCTTGCCTCTCAGGCTCCTGATGACGTTCTCCTGGCACCTGCTGGATATAAGAAGAATTTGGAGAAGGAGCTTAGAAGGGAATTGAAGAAAGTGGAAAAAGGCTTTGAAGGGGCGGTAGGAGGGGAGCGCCCGGACATGTTGCAGCTTCGGGACGCTGAAGATGTTGCGGAATGTATGGAAACTGTGGAAAGTTCGGAACATCTTTCAGACCCGGAGGTTATTGAAGAGTTTTGGTCGGATGATGGTGGAGGGAGTGAAAAGTGTCACAGGGAGGGTGGTGGGGAAAGTGACGAAGAAAAAGAAGGTGTGGCACCTCAGAGGAAAGCAGGTGTCAAGAAGCCAAGGTGGAGTGAGAGTGGAGAGGCCAGCGGGTCGGAAACTAGCCACTCACTGCAGATGGCGGAGGACGATGGTGGGGGGACTGTTTAAAATTGTCTGGAATTATGCATAAGTTTTTTTTCCTCTGTCTTTAGAGCTTTGACTTAAGTCAAAGGCTTTCTGTTTTTGTATAGTGCTTGGACCTTTTTAAGTATGGTTTTCACTATAATCTCTCAAAATGTGAGAGTATTTAAAAATAGGTGCAGAAGGGCTGCAATTTTTGATTTTTTAGCTATGAAAAATGCATCAATTTTTTGTTTGCAAGAGTGTGGGGTGGTGGATGGTGTGAAAGGGGATGAATGGCCTTATGGGGCATCTGTATGGTCGGGGAGTGCATGTAATAAGAATGATGGTGTGGGATTTTTGGTAAAGGGGCGGGAGGTTGTTTTGAATGATTATGTGGTTATTGAGGTGGGTAGGTGTATATTAGCAAATTTTGTGTATAGAAATGTTAAATTTTGCGTTATTAATGTTTATGCACCGGTGGATAAGAATGAGCGGAAAAATTTATTTGAAAAAATTAAGTTTTTTGTGCCGGGGAGAATGCCTGTGGTGATTGTGGGTGATATGAATTGTGATGTGGGGAAAGCGAATGTGGATGTGTCTGGAAAGGTTTTATTAGATTTGGTTGGTGATTTTGGGTTGAGAGATATGCAGCGTTTGTGTAAGGTGAATCCTTTGTTGAATACCTTTTTTTCTGAGAGTGGAAAAATACAATCTAGATTGGATTATTGTTTTGTTTCCAAAAATATGGCTTCTATTAGTTATAAGCAGGAGAATGTTTTGTTTTCAGATCATGTGTGTGTGTCATGTGAAGTGGATATAGATGTAAATGGGGTGTTTGGTAGGGGCTTATGGAAATTAAATAGTAGCTTGTTGGAGAATGTGGAAGTGAGAAAGATGTATGCAAGACAATATAAAGAGTGGTGTAAGGGTAAGAGTGGTTTTCGGGATGTGTGTGATTGGTGGGATTGGGTCAAAAAACAGACCAAATTTTTCTTTAAAGATTTAGGTTATAAGGTTGCTGCAATTAAGAGAGAAAAATTTGAAGCTTTAAATGCGCGTTTAAATTTTTTATATAAATTGAGGGAAGGAGGAGTGGTGGTGGAGGAGGAGATTTTGTTGGTTAAAAAGGAAATTCATGAATTTTTGATGGAGAGGGGAAGGAGTATTGTTTTTAGGTCTAAGGTTGATAGATTGGAGCATGATGAGAAATGCTCACGTTTTTTTTTCAAGAAGGTTTTTGGGGAGAAACAAAGTATGAATGTGCTGTGTGGGGCTGATGGGAGGGAAGTATGTGGGGAGGATATGTGTGAGGAAGTAGCAAAGTTTTATGAGGATCTGTATGCGGTGAAGTGGAGGGATGGAAATTTGGAAAATGAAGTGTTGAGTGTGCTAGAGAATAAGTTGAGTGAGGTAGAGAAAGGGAGTGTGATGAGTGAGTTGACTGATGATGAGGTATGGAAGGTGATGAATAGTATGGCGTTAAATAAAACGCCGGGGGAAGATGGTCTTCCGGTAGAGTTTTATCGAGTGATGTGGGAGGTGATTGGTAAGGATTTTGTGGAAGTTTGTAAATATATGTGGGCAAATGTGAAGGTAGCTGAGAGTATGCGTGCGGGAATGGTTGTGTTAATACCAAAGAAAGGTGATCTGAGAAATATAAAGAATTGGAGACCGATAACGTTATTAAACTGCGATTATAAGATCTATGCAAAAATAATGGCAAACAGAATGCGTGATGTGATAGGGAGTGTGATTGGGGATGAACAGTGTTGTGCGGTGCCTGGAAGACGTATACATGAGTGTGTGTGCATGTTGAGGGATTGTTTGTGGGATTGTAAGAGTCGCAAGAGAGGTGTGTTTTTGTTAAGTTTAGATTTTGAAAAAGCGTATGATAGGTTGTCGCATAGTTTTTTGTTTAGAGTGTTGTTTAAAATGGGTTTTCCGGCTGAGTTTGTTGGGAGAGTGAGAAGTCTATATAAGAATATTTATAGCTGTGTTTTGATGAATGGTTCTGTTGGGAGGAGAGTGAATGTTTTTTCGGGTGTGCGTCAGGGGTGCCCTTTGTCCCCTGTGGCTTTTATTTGTGCTATTGAGCCATTGCTGTGTATGTTGAGAAAGGATAAGGTGATTTGGGGTGTACAAGTGCCGGGTGGAGGGGGTAGGGAATGGAAGGTTAGTGGCTATATGGATGACGTGTGTGTATTATGTGATTCGGAATGTTCAGTGGGGCGGGTAAAATTGTTAGTGTCTATTTTTTGTGGTGCGTCTGCTTTTAAAGTTAATTGGGAGAAGAGTGAATGTAAGAGTTTTGGGGGAGGATCTTTGAGTAAGGATGTTGGTGTGAATGAAGTAAAAGGGCCTATCAAGGTATTGGGTGTAAAGTTTTCTGAGAGTCTGGATGGGAAGGAATGTTGGGATGATGCGAAAGAGAAAGTTGAAAGGAAGTTGTGTTTTTGGAGGTTGAGAAACCTTACCTTTTTTGGGAAAATTTTGATTATAAAGAGTGTGGTGCTGCCTATTTTTTTGTATATCGCTCTGGTTTTTCCACCAGGGCATATGTGTCTGAGGGGGTTAAATAGGGTATTGTTTGTTTTTTTATGGAATTCTAGAATGGAGAGGGCTAAGAGAGAAACTTTGATGAAGCAGTTGGAGAAAGGTGGTTTAAATTTTCCTAACCTTGAAGGGTTTTTTGGTGTAAATAGCGTGGTGTATGTGTTGAGGATGATTAGGGCGGATGGAAAGTATTCATGTATGTGTAGATATTTGTTTGGGGTTTATTTGTTTCGTTTAAAGTGGTGGGAGAGAGATTTGCGGTGTCCGGTGGCTTTTGAAGTGCCTGTATGGTATGTGTGGGTTTATAAATTCTTGGTGAAGTATGAGCTGTGTGATGTGGATATTAGGTTGTTGAGTAATAAGAAGGCTGTGTATAGGATGATTGGGTGTAGAGAGATGGAGTGTGGAATAAATATGGTTAGAGGGTCGGATGTACAGGAGGTGTGGAAGAGGGTACGAATGGATGGTATGACAAACAGACAGAGTGAGATTGTGTGGCAGTCATTGCATGGAGTGTTACCTGTTAGAGAATTTCAAAGGAACCGTGGTTTGGTGAGAAGTGAGATGTGTCCGAGAGAGGGTTGTGGTGGAAGTGAGAGTGTGATACATGTTTTTTGGAATTGTAAGTATGCTAGGAATGTGATTGCAAGAATGGGGCCTTTATGTAAAGAATTGGGTGGTGTGAGTCTGTTAACTTTTGAGGTGTTCATGTTTGGTTTGGGAATGTGTGATGGGGAGAGAGGAAGAGTGTTGTGGTTAATGCTTGCGTGTATAAAGGAAGTGTTATGGGATGTAAGGAATGTGTATGTTTTCAAGAGAAAAGCTATTTTAGTTAAGGATTGTGTGAAGGTGATTTTGGGGAAATTGTATGTTTGTTATTTGTGGGAGGTGAAGAAGAGAGGAGAGCTTGATGCTGAGGGCATTTGGAAGGTAAAGAAGTGGAGATATTTTGTTAATACTTCTTGATTGTTTTTTCCTGTTGTGTAAATATGTATTTTGAAAAAAGAAAGAAAATTTTTCCGATGATGATGGGAACGGCTTTTTGTGTTTGAATTTTGACACAGCTGTTTGGGTATGTTTCTTCGGTTATGGTTTTCTAGACCGTGAAATTCCCCATCTGAGGGAGGAAAAAAAAAAAAAAAATCTGTTCTTATCAGTTTAATATCTGATACGTCCCCTATTTGGGGACCATATATTAAATGGATTTTTGGAACAGGGAGATGGAAGAAGAGCTTGCTCTGTCCACTCCACGCATTGACCCGTTATTGCAGTATCTCCGGGACCAGTGCACTCCTTCTCTGATCCAGTTTCTAAAAACAGATTGAATTGAAATCAGCGCGAGTTGTCTTTTAACCCTTTATGTGAATTGATTTCAGGGTCAAAGAAGCACTTTTCTCAGGCCAAGTGTAGCATTTTGTTTGATTTCTCCTGGCCAATTGCAACATTTTCTGCGCCTTGCCTGGCCTTGCTTTCACCTATGTCTGTCAAACATTGCATTGCATTCAATATGCAATCAATCAATCAATCAATCAATCAATTTGTCTTTACTGGTTGCTGCAACAGGTGTGTTAAGATTTAGGCCTTTCTTACAGTGTTGCAAATATACTGTGTCGGCTACCAAACTAGGCCCCTGCTGTCTGTCAGCACTTGCTATTTAAATTGAAGTATCCAATGAGTAGTTCTGCCATACATACTGCATTTCTGACCGCAGGAATTCTTTTTTGAAACATTGTCTCCCTCTTGTGGACCACCGGCTTTTCAATGCGTTGTATTATATGCATTTTTAAAAGAAAAAAATAAGTAAAAATGGTGCCTGTGCTGATCTTGAATAGGCTTGTCTTGTCCATCTACACCTGTGTGTGTGTGTGTGAGCATTCTAATGCTTTTCACCAACCAGGTGCGCTGCCCGCAGTAGATGATAGAATCTTAGCACGGAACATTCATGTGCTGTCACAATGGGGCTGGCTGGAGGGTGTGGTCAAAGTAGGCGGAGTTATGCAGATTCAAAACGCGTCTTGCACAGCTTGAACAAACACTCACACACAGACAGACAGACAGACAGACACACACACTCTCCGTCTCTCACACACAGACACACATACACAGCAGAACTGTCATTGACAGCAGAACTGTCATTGAGAAGGCCTCCAGAGTTTCTGAAAATGTCCTCCCTGCGGCGGCAATCTTTTGCTCTGTCTCCACAATGGGTATTGGTGGTGGGCCTTGGTGCGGCCCACGGGGCACAGCGGGTTCAGTATCGCTTCTCGGCCTTTTGGCTAAGATCAAGTGTAGTATCTGTTCTTATCAGTTTAATATCTGATACGTCCCCTATTTGGGGACCATATATTAAATGGATTTTTGGAACAGGGAGATGGAAGAAGAGCTTGCTCTGTCCACTCCACGCATTGACCCGTTATTGCAGTATCTCCGGGACCAGTGCACTCCTTCTCTGATCCAGTTTCTAAAAACAGATTGAATTGAAATCAGCGCGAGTTGTCTTTTAACCCTTTATGTGAATTGATTTCAGGGTCAAAGAAGCACTTTTCTCAGGCCAAGTGTAGCATTTTGTTTGATTTCTCCTGGCCAATTGCAACATTTTCTGCGCCTTGCCTGGCCTTGCTTTCACCTATGTCTGTCAAACATTGCATTGCATTCAATATGCAATCAATCAATCAATCAATCAATCAATTTGTCTTTACTGGTTGCTGCAACAGGTGTGTTAAGATTTAGGCCTTTCTTACAGTGTTGCAAATATACTGTGTCGGCTACCAAACTAGGCCCCTGCTGTCTGTCAGCACTTGCTATTTAAATTGAAGTATCCAATGAGTAGTTCTGCCATACATACTGCATTTCTGACCGCAGGAATTCTTTTTTGAAACATTGTCTCCCTCTTGTGGACCACCGGCTTTTCAATGCGTTGTATTATATGCATTTTTAAAAGAAAAAAATAAGTAAAAATGGTGCCTGTGCTGATCTTGAATAGGCTTGTCTTGTCCATCTACACCTGTGTGTGTGTGTGTGAGCATTCTAATGCTTTTCACCAACCAGGTGCGCTGCCCGCAGTAGATGATAGAATCTTAGCACGGAACATTCATGTGCTGTCACAATGGGGCTGGCTGGAGGGTGTGGTCAAAGTAGGCGGAGTTATGCAGATTCAAAACGCGTCTTGCACAGCTTGAACAAACACTCACACACAGACAGACAGACAGACAGACACACACACTCTCCGTCTCTCACACACAGACACACATACACAGCAGAACTGTCATTGACAGCAGAACTGTCATTGAGAAGGCCTCCAGAGTTTCTGAAAATGTCCTCCCTGCGGCGGCAATCTTTTGCTCTGTCTCCACAATGGGTATTGGTGGTGGGCCTTGGTGCGGCCCACGGGGCACAGCGGCTTCAGTATCGCTTCTCGGCCTTTTGGCTGCGATCATTTTGGTTGCAGCTGAATTTGGTGCGAGTTATCTGGAGGAATCCAGGCCTTTTTGCAAAGGATTTTGCGTCATCTGTGGTTTATACCGACAGTTATTTGGAAGCATGAATTTCGTCAGGAACACCATCCGAATTGGAGTGGACGCAAGGAGTTCTGAGAGGAATACCGTGAAGTTTGTCGTGCAGGATCTTCTGGAAGGTAAAGCTGGGGCAAGGCGAGGGGATTTCTACAGCGTCAATGAGTTTCCTAGGCAAGGGACTTATGATGTGACTTTTGTAGAAGAAAATGTCTGCCTTGATGTGTTTGAATGGCTGCGGAGTCATTCTAAAGATCCCTTCTTGGAAGGAATAGAGTTTGAGCCTTTGTTTGGGCTGCAAGAGAAAACTGTGTGGGTAACTGTGTATAACCCTTTTACGGACCCAGCTTTACTGGAGGGCTTCCTTTCGCGGTATTGCGAATATGTACGGAAAGGAGAGAGGCAGGTGAACTGTCTGGGGATTTTCAACTGTAAGTATAAGTTTCGTGTGAAACTTAAGAAGGACCCCGAGAGTGTGGGAGGCTTCAGGCATCCTCCGGCGAACTTCTCCGTGGCGGGACATAGGGGTTTCCTGTCTTATGCAGGGCAGCCCATGTTTTGCAGGAAGTGCTTTTCCTTTGGCCATGTGCAGGCTACATGTAAAAAAGGGCAGTGTTGCCGCAATTGTGGAAGGGAGGGACATGTGGCGGGCGAGTGCCCGAGACCCAAGTCCTGTGATATGTGTGGTAGCGAAGATCACATGTTCAAGGATTGTCCGAGGGCTATGCCCAGGAAATCGGATAAAGAATGGAAGGAGGAGGAGGAAAGGAGGAGGATGGCGGAACGGATGAAGCGTGAGACTGCCAGAGTGGAGAGGGAGGAGAGGAGGAGGAGGGAATATCTTGCCTCTCAGGCTCCTGATGACGTTCTCCTGGCACCTGCTGGATATAAGAAGAATTTGGAGAAGGAGCTTAGAAGGGAATTGAAGAAAGTGGAAAAAGGCTTTGAAGGGGCGGTAGGAGGGGAGCGCCCGGACATGTTGCAGCTTCGGGACGCTGAAGATGTTGCGGAATGTATGGAAACTGTGGAAAGTTCTGAACATCTCTCAGACCCGGAGGTTATTGAAGAGTTTTGGTCGGATGATGGTGGAGGGAGTGAAAAGTGTCACAGGGAGGGTGGTGGGGAAAGTGACGAAGAAAAAGAAGGTGTGGCACCTCAGAGGAAAGCAGGTGTCAAGAAGCCAAGGTGGAGTGAGAGTGGAGAGGCCAGTGGGTCGGAAACTAGCCACTCACTGCAGATGGTGGAGGACGATGGTGGGGGGACTGTTTAAAATTGTCTGGAATTATGCATAAGTTTTTTTTCCTCTGTCTTTAGAGCTTTGACTTAAGTCAAAGGCTTTCTGTTTTTGTATAGTGCTTGGATCTTTTTAAGTATGGTTTTCACTATAATCTCTCAAAATGTGAGAGTATTTAAAAATAGGTGCAGAAGGGCTGCAATTTTTGATTTTTTAGCTATGAAAAATGCATCAATTTTTTGTTTGCAAGAGTGTGGGGTGGTGGATGGTGTGAAAGGGGATGAATGGCCTTATGGGGCATCTGTATGGTCGGGGAGTGCATGTAATAAGAATGATGGTGTGGGATTTTTGGTAAAGGGGCGGGAGGTTGTTTTGAATGATTATGTGGTTATTGAGGTGGGTAGGTGTATATTAGCAAATTTTGTGTATAGAAATGTTAAATTTTGCGTTATTAATGTTTATGCACCGGTGGATAAGAATGAGCGGAAAAATTTATTTGAAAAAATTAAGTTTTTTGTGCCGGGGAGAATGCCTGTGGTGATTGTGGGTGATATGAATTGTGATGTGGGGAAAGCGAATGTGGATGTGTCTGGAAAGGTTTTATTAGATTTGGTTGGTGATTTTGGGTTGAGAGATATGCAGCGTTTGTGTAAGGTGAATCCTTTGTTGAATACCTTTTTTTCTGAGAGTGGAAAAATACAATCTAGATTGGATTATTGTTTTGTTTCCAAAAATATGGCTTCTATTAGTTATAAGCAGGAGAATGTTTTGTTTTCAGATCATGTGTGTGTGTCATGTGAAGTGGATATAGATGTAAATGGGGTGTTTGGTAGGGGCTTATGGAAATTAAATAGTAGCTTGTTGGAGAATGTGGAAGTGAGAAAGATGTATGCAAGACAATATAAAGAGTGGTGTAAGGGTAAGAGTGGTTTTCGGGATGTGTGTGATTGGTGGGATTGGGTCAAAAAACAGACCAAATTTTTCTTTAAAGATTTAGGTTATAAGGTTGCTGCAATTAAGAGAGAAAAATTTGAAGCTTTAAATGCGCGTTTAAATTTTTTATATAAATTGAGGGAAGGAGGAGTGGTGGTGGAGGAGGAGATTTTGTTGGTTAAAAAGGAAATTCATGAATTTTTGATGGAGAGGGGAAGGAGTATTGTTTTTAGGTCTAAGGTTGATAGATTGGAGCATGATGAGAAATGCTCACGTTTTTTTTTCAAGAAGGTTTTTGGGGAGAAACAAAGTATGAATGTGCTGTGTGGGGCTGATGGGAGGGAAGTATGTGGGGAGGATATGTGTGAGGAAGTAGCAAAGTTTTATGAGGATCTGTATGCGGTGAAGTGGAGGGATGGAAATTTGGAAAATGAAGTGTTGAGTGTGCTAGAGAATAAGTTGAGTGAGGTAGAGAAAGGGAGTGTGATGAGTGAGTTGACTGATGATGAGGTATGGAAGGTGATGAATAGTATGGCGTTAAATAAAACGCCGGGGGAAGATGGTCTTCCGGTAGAGTTTTATCGAGTGATGTGGGAGGTGATTGGTAAGGATTTTGTGGAAGTTTGTAAATATATGTGGGCAAATGTGAAGGTAGCTGAGAGTATGCATGCGGGAATGGTTGTGTTAATACCAAAGAAAGGTGATCTGAGAAATATAAAGAATTGGAGACCGATAACGTTATTAAACTGCGATTATAAGATCTATGCAAAAATAATGGCAAATAGAATGCGTGATGTGATAGGGAGTGTGATTGGGGATGAACAGTGTTGTGCGGTGCCTGGAAGACGTATACATGAGTGTGTGTGCATGTTGAGGGATTGTTTGTGGGATTGTAAGAGTCGCAAGAGAGGCGTGTTTTTGTTAAGTTTAGATTTTGAAAAAGCGTATGATAGGTTGTCGCATAGTTTTTTGTTTAGAGTGTTGTTAAAAATGGGTTTTCCGGCTGAGTTTGTTGGGAGAGTGAGAAGTCTATATAAGGATATTTATAGCTGTGTTTTGATGAATGGTTATGTTGGGAGGAGAGTGACTGTTTTTTCGGGTGTGCGTCAGGGGTGCCCTTTGTCCCCTGTGGCTTTTATTTGTGCTATTGAGCCATTGCTGTGTATGTTGAGAAAGGATAAGGTGATTCGGGGTGTACAAGTGCCGGGTGGAGGGGGTAGGGAATGGAAGGTTAGTGGCTATATGGATGACGTGTGTGTATTATGTGATTCGGAATGTTCAGTGGGGCGGGTAAAATTGTTAGTGTCTATTTTTTGTGGTGCGTCTGCTTTTAAAGTTAATTGGGAGAAGAGTGAATGTAAGATTTTTGGGGGAGGATCTTTGAGTAAGGATGTTGGTGTGAATGAAGTAAAAGGGCCTATCAAGGTATTGGGTGTAAAGTTTTCTGAGAGTCTGGATGGGAAGGAATGTTGGGATGATGCGAAAGAGAAAGTTGAAAGGAAGTTGTGTTTTTGGAGGTTGAGAAACCTTACCTTTTTTGGGAAAATTTTGATTATAAAGAGTGTGGTGCTGCCTATTTTTTTGTATATCGCTCTGGTTTTTCCACCAGGGCATATGTGTCTGAGGGGGTTAAATAGGGTATTGTTTGTTTTTTTATGGAATTCTAGAATGGAGAGGGCTAAGAGAGAAATTTTGATGAAGCATTTGGAGAAAGGTGGTTTAAATTTTCCTAACCTTGAAGTGTTTTTTGGTGTAAATAGCGTGGTGTATGTGTTGAGGATGATTAGGGCGGATGGAAAATATTCATGTATGTGTAGATATTTGTTTGGGGTTTATTTGTTTCGTTTAAAGTGGTGGGAGAGAGATTTGCGGTGTCCGGTGGCTTTTGAAGTGCCTGTATGGTATGTGTGGGTTTATAAATTCTTGGTGAAGTATGAGCTGTGTGATGTGGATATTAGGTTGTTGAGTAATAAGAAGGCTGTGTATAGGATGATTGGGTGTAGAGAGATGGAGTGTGGAATAAATATGGTTAGAGGGTCGGATGTACAGGAGGTGTGGAAGAGGGTACGAATGGATGGTATGACAAACAGACAGAGTGAGATTGTGTGGCAGTCATTGCATGGAGTGTTACCTGTTAGAGAATTTCAAAGGAACCGTGGTTTGGTGAGAAGTGAGATGTGTCCGAGAGAGGGTTGTGGTGGAAGTGAGAGTGTGATACATGTTTTTTGGAATTGTAAGTATGCTAGGAATGTGATTGCAAGAATGGGGCCTTTATGTAAAGAATTGGGTGGTGTGAGTCTGTTAACTTTTGAGGTGTTCATGTTTGGTTTGGGAATGTGTGATGGGGAGAGAGGAAGAGTGTTGTGGTTAATGCTTGCGTGTATAAAGGAAGTGTTATGGGATGTAAGGAATGTGTATGTTTTCAAGAGAAAAGCTATTTTAGTTAAGGATTGTGTGAAGGTGATTTTGGGGAAATTGTATGTTTGCTATTTGTGGGAGGTGAAGAAGAGAGGAGAGCTTGATGCTGAGGGCATTTGGAAGGTAAAGAAGTGGAGATATTTTGTTAATACTTCTTGATTGTTTTTTCCTGTTGTGTAAATATGTATTTTGAAAAAAAGAAAGAAAATTTTTCCGATGATGATGGGAACGGCTTTTTGTGTTTGAATTTTGACACAGCTGTTTGGGTATGTTTCTTCGGTTATGGTTTTCTAGACCGTGAAATTCCCCATCTGAGGGAGAAAAAAAAAAAAAAAAATCTGTTCTTATCAGTTTAATATCTGATACGTCCCCTATTTGGGGACCATATATTAAATGGATTTTTGGAACAGGGAGATGGAAGAAGAGCTTGCTCTGTCCACTCCACGCATTGACCCGTTATTGCAGTATCTCCGGGACCAGTGCACTCCTTCTCTGATCCAGTTTCTAAAAACAGATTGAATTGAAATCAGCGCGAGTTGTCTTTTAACCCTTTATGTGAATTGATTTCAGGGTCAAAGAAGCACTTTTCTCAGGCCAAGTGTAGCATTTTGTTTGATTTCTCCTGGCCAATTGCAACATTTTCTGCGCCTTGCCTGGCCTTGCTTTCACCTATGTCTGTCAAACATTGCATTGCATTCAATATGCAATCAATCAATCAATCAATCAATCAATTTGTCTTTACTGGTTGCTGCAACAGGTGTGTTAAGATTTAGGCCTTTCTTACAGTGTTGCAAATATACTGTGTCGGCTACCAAACTAGGCCCCTGCTGTCTGTCAGCACTTGCTATTTAAATTGAAGTATCCAATGAGTAGTTCTGCCATACATACTGCATTTCTGACCGCAGGAATTCTTTTTTGAAACATTGTCTCCCTCTTGTGGACCACCGGCTTTTCAATGCGTTGTATTATATGCATTTTTAAAAGAAAAAAATAAGTAAAAATGGTGCCTGTGCTGATCTTGAATAGGCTTGTCTTGTCCATCTACACCTGTGTGTGTGTGTGTGAGCATTCTAATGCTTTTCACCAACCAGGTGCGCTGCCCGCAGTAGATGATAGAATCTTAGCACGGAACATTCATGTGCTGTCACAATGGGGCTGGCTGGAGGGTGTGGTCAAAGTAGGCGGAGTTATGCAGATTCAAAACGCGTCTTGCACAGCTTGAACAAACACTCACACACAGACAGACAGACAGACAGACACACACACTCTCCGTCTCTCACACACAGACACACATACACAGCAGAACTGTCATTGACAGCAGAACTGTCATTGAGAAGGCCTCCAGAGTTTCTGAAAATGTCCTCCCTGCGGCGGCAATCTTTTGCTCTGTCTCCACAATGGGTATTGGTGGTGGGCCTTGGTGCGGCCCACGGGGCACAGCGGGTTCAGTATCGCTTCTCGGCCTCATGGCTGCGATCAATCAGTCTAACTGAGAGATTGTAGTCAGGTCGGGTGCTTTCGGTACCCTCTCTCTCGGCCTGGGGGGATCGCTCCTCTTCGGAGGGGCTTCACCCCCCTGCTGCTATAGGGAGAGAGGATTAGTCCGGAGCAACGAGTTGCGATCGCCTTAAAAGGGCGCTAGCCTTTTTTTGTGTGTTTACAGCTGGAGTTCTTTTTCGGAAGGATGCCGGCTGCACTTACCTTTGCATCGGGAGAACCCCGGATGAGGAACACGGTCCGTATCGAGGTCTTGGAGAGATACAGGAAGGAGAAAGAAATCCGCTACGTTTGCAACACCGTCCTTCTTGGGATCCTGGAGTTCGGCAGAGAGGACATCTTCTGTTTTCAGGACAATGAGCAGAAAGGTACTTATACTATTACCTTTAGGAGCCATGGTTGTTGTCAGCAGTTGGTCCAAAAGGTGAATGACAACATCTGTGCTGATGAACTGGAGGGCCTGGTCTTCTCCCTGCTTTTCGTCCAAGAGGAGGTACAAATGATTGTTTTCTTTCCAAATCCTTTTGTTGAAGTATTGGACATTTTAACCTGTTTGCGTCGCTATTGCGATGAAGTAACCTTTCAAGGGAATGTTAAAAACGCCGTTGGTTTCTGGTGTGGCAAACGGAAATTCCTGGTGCGGCTGAAGAAAAATCCTGAGGGCTTTGGAGGAACAGAGCATCCCCCCTCTACCATCACCATTGGGAAGAGCCGTGGCTACTTATTCTACACAGGTATGCCTATGTATTGCAGGAACTGTGGCAAGATGGGGCATACCCAAGGTAATTGTGTGGAAAGAAGGGCATTCCGCTGCAATAATTGTGGCCAACTCGGACACTTAATGAAGGATTGCCCTCAAAAGAAGGCTTGTAACCTATGCGGGGAGGATGGACATATGTTCCGAGGATGCCCACATAGGACCAAAGTCCGTACGTATGCAGAGGCGGCTGAGAGACCCGTGCCAAGGCAGGAACCAGCTATTGTCCCGGTCCATGCTGTGCTGAATATCCCAGAGACCGGAGTAAGGCCTGAGCCAAGTCCCACTGTTCCTACAGCAGGGGAGGCGGCTGAGAAGGCCAAGGGCGCAGAGGAGAAGGTGGGGACGGAGCAGGAGTGTGGTGGCCCTCAGGGAGGCCCTCCTGTGTCGAAGTCCCGGAAAAAGGGCGGAGGGCGGACCACCCAGAGACTGGAGCAGGGGGACTCTCCTGTTGGGGAGGTAACCCTTGTGTCGAAGGTCTCGAATGAGACTGGTGTGTTGGAGCAGAGCGCCCCCACTATGTTGGCGGTGGGGGGCACTGTGGCGAAGACCCCAGTCTTTCCCAGGGACTCGAGCCAGCAGACCACAGTTTTTTCTCCTACAGGTGATGGTGTGGATACGGTCATCGTGTCAGATCTGGAGGTCCCCCAGGAAGTAAGAGGCCATGTAGCTATCACAGAGGACGACTGCACGAGTGAGCTGTCTGAGCCGTCTGGAAAGAAGCTGCGGGGGGATACTCTTCTGGAGGCCAATCCAGAATCTCCGGATGTGTGTTTTCCCAGCGGAGACATGTGGCTGAACACGGACTCTTCTGGGTATCCACTGCCTGGTTCCTCGGATCCCCAGAACATTGACTCTCTTCCTTCACTGCCAGAAGTGATTGATGATTACATGGAAACCATTGAGGATAGCTCTCCTCCCCCATGACATAAATGCCATCCATGAGGTGTCTCTCACTTAATGTGAGATCTCTAAAGAGCCCTGTCCGCAGGGCTGCTCTTTTTGATTTTTTTGAAACATTAGACTTTGACATATGTTTTTTACAGGAGTGTGGTCTGCAGCATGGAATCCGGTATAACGAGATAAAAAAGGACTGGAAACTAGGGCCCTCTGTATGGTCGGGCTCAAACGAGAACAAGTCTGCTGGTGTGGGTCTGCTCTGCCGAGGTAATAACATCATCATCTCCTCTGTTACTGAGATTGTACCCGGCAGAGCTATCCTAGTACATTTGTGTTTTAATAATTTTAATTTCCGTGTCATTAATGTGTACGCTCCACCAGATAAACAGGAGCGTATACGTTTGTTTGAAATTTTACCGGTTTTCTGTGTAGGGTCATCTCCTCTCTTAATAGCCGGGGATTTTAATTGCCTGAATGTGAATGAGCGCCGAGGAGGGGGTGACCCAATCCGTAAGATAGATAAGTCGTGTTTTTTACTAAATAGCTTGCAGACTGATTTTAAGTTATGCGATGCCTGGAGGTCGCTTTCGCCGACGGACCCAGGATTTACATGGTCCGGTCGGGGAGTGGCTTCCAGGATCGATTTTATGTTTTTATCTGAGGATTTTAGCCCTGTACAATTTGTTTTAATGCCTAATTTATTCTCTGATCATAAAATTTTAAGCTTAAAGATAGAGTATCAAGGAGAGCTGAGGATAAATAGAGGTTTATGGCGCCTGGGAGTCCATTTGCTGGAAGACCCTCAGGTGAGGTCAGACTTCTGTAACGCCTACCAGGAATGGAGACAGCTAAGGCCTCCATATATTAAAATCCTATCCTGGTGGGAAGTGATCAAAGATAAAATAAGGTTTTTTTTTATCAGGGCTGGAAAGAGGAAGGCGCGGCTGAAAAAGCAGATTTATGTAAATTTAAATATGAGACTGCAAACTCTCCATAAATTTAAAGAGATAGGACTAGAGGTGGAAGATGATATTGCAAGCCTAAAAACTGAAATACAATTGTGCCTAGATCAAAAAGGTAAAGAAATAATTTTTAATTCCAAAGTGAAACATTTAGAAGAAGGTGAGAAGTGTACACGTTTCTTTTTTAAAAAAGTGATGGAGAAAAAGGAGACGATCACCTGTCTTGATGGAGAAACAACTGTGGAAGGTATGAAGAAGGTGGCTTTTAATTTTTATAGAGACCTTTTTAGTAAAAAAAGTGTAAATAATGTGTTTTTACAAGATGCTCTTAATATCCTAGATTTTAAGTTAAGTTCTGTAGACCAGGGGTTTTTAATAGATGATGTCAGCATGGAAGAACTTTTTAGTGTTTTTAAAAGTTTTTCAAAAGGGAAAGCCCCAGGAGCAGATGGTCTACCTGTTGAATTTTATTTGACTTTTTGGGATGTTTTAAAGGAGGATCTTTTAGCACTTTTTAAAGAGGTTTTTATGTGTTCAGAGCTGCCGAAGTCATGGAGGAGGGGGATAGTGTCCTTAATTTATAAGAAAAAGGGCGCTCGTGATGACCTCAAGAATTGGAGGCCTATCACCCTCCTCAACATGGATTATAAAGTTTTAGCCAAAATTATTGCTTGTCGTTTTAAAACTGTTATTAATAAACTGATACAACCCGAACAAGTATGTGGAGTACCAGGGAGGAATATTGCTGAGATTTTAAATGTGATCAGAGATGTAATATGGTACTCTAGGGATAGAAGTCAGAGCCTGGCCCTGTTGGCGCTGGACTTTGAAAAGGCGTTTGACAGGGTCTCGCATGAGTATCTTTTTAAAGTTTTAAAACAAATGGCGATCCCCGACATGTTTTTATCTCGTATTATGATTTTATATAATAATGTGTTTTCTCAAATTTCTGTCAATGGCTTTTTAACAGATTTTATCCCGTTGGAATCCGGAGTGAAGCAGGGGTGTCCATTATCCCCAATTCTTTTTATTTGTGCTATGGAACCCCTGCTGTGTATGATCCGGAGAGACAAAGTGGTCCGAGGGGTTCCTATTCCGGGTGGAGGAGGGGCCCAAGTCAAAGTATTTGCCTACATGGATGATGTTACTGCCATCTGTACAGATCCTGCTTCACTCCGGAGAGTGGTAATGTGCACCAATTTTTTTAGTCAGGCTTCAGGTTTTAAAATGAATTTTAATAAAACTGAATGTTTGATTTTGGGTTCCTGGGATACAAATGACCTACCAGCAGTGAAATTGAAGCACGACAATGTTAAAATCTTGGGAATTGTATTTGACGCTAAAAATGATGGACACGTGAGCTGGGAGGAGGTACAACATAAAATAGTGAAAAAACTCTCCTTCTGGAATTTGAGAAGCTTGTCAATTGAGGGAAAAATTTTAATCATTAAATCTGTTTTGTTGCCAATGATGCTTTATATTGCCATGGTATATCCCCCTTCTGAGTTGATGCTAAAAAAACTAACTCGATGTATCTTTATGTTCATTTGGGGATCAAAAATGGAAAAGCTGAGGCGAACGGAGATGTATAAAAAACAACAAAATGGAGGAAAAGATGTCCCTGACTTGCATCTGTATTTGTATGTAAATTTCTTTTGTTTTTGTTTTAAAGTTTTTAACACTAATTCTACTTTTAGTCTGTTTTTAAAATATACTTGTGGTTTTATTTTTAAAAAATGGTTCAGACCATGTTTATCAGCACCCATTTTATTATGCCCGCCCAAGCATTTTATTGTTTTAGAAAAGGTGATAAGGACTCATAAATTAAAGGACTTGGATGCCGATCTCCTTCTGGACAGAAGAAAATTGATGGTTCATCTGAGAAGAGAAGAAGGAGTGTCCCCTGTGAGCAACTTCTCATGGAGTAGATCCAAGCGTGTGTGGAGGAACGTCTTTGGGAAATTCTTGGCCAACATTCACAAAGACCTTGCATGGATGGCTGCCCGCCAGTGCCTCCCAACCAGAGACTTCCAGCATAGGAGAGGCCTGGCGGCGCGGGCAAAGTGCCCAAGAGACTCTTGCCGAGAGGATGAGACTGTTTTACACCTTTTTTGGAACTGCTGTTTTGCACAAGAACTTTGGGGGAGATTTGGGATACTTTTAAAATGGGTATGTGGTCTTAAAGATTTTAGCTATGAGTATGTTTTATATGGACTTTTTAATTGCCCCACTACACACCAGTTCAAAATATGCTGGTGTATAATAAACTGTGCCAAAAATGCAATCTGGAAAGTGAGAAACATTCTACTTTTTAACCGTGATTTTATCTCTGTTAATGATTGTATTAAATTGGCTTTTAGTGAAATGTTTATTTATTTTTTAAAGGATGTTAAAGATGTGGGGAAGAAAGAAGCGAATCGTAGATGGTGTTTTTATATGTGGAATACTGTTTTATATTAAGTTGTTTCATGTTGTTGTATTTTATTATTGTAATTTTTTATGTTTCTTTTGCACAAAAGGTTTCAAATTTTCTTGTTCTATGTCTTATGACTAAATAAAATTTTGTTGAAACCTTATCTGTTCTTATCAGAACACAGAGCTATGATCTGCACTTGACGAGAACGATCGAACTCGACACTGAAGAGCTGCGGAGACCTGCTGACATCGGGAGGAGGAGAGATCGGATATCGGTTGGAAGACGAAGCTCTGCAAGAAAAGACTTGGAGAAGAATCGGGCTGCCCTGAGGAATCTTCAAGAAGGAAAACCAGCGAGACAGGGACCTTTCGGGGAATCTGTCCAGGAAAAGACGGGAGAAGAATCTGCACTGCTCCACCCTCTCCGGGAAGAGTTCCAGATCCGGCTCCAAGAGACACCTGCAGGAGGAACCATGGCAAGCACGGGGAAGAAAGCCGGAAAGAACCTGGAGCAAGGGACCACCACGAGGGCCCAGCCAGAGGCCTCTTCTGCCCCCAAGGACTCTGCCTCCGCTGCCGGCCAGCAGAAGGGAACCCAGAAGCCTCGCCGGGAAGCTCCAACCCTGGAGCCCTGGATGAGGCAGACGGTGGCCCTGAAGCTCAAGGAAGTGGATGGGAGGGTGCCGGACATGTCCCCGGACATGTTCAGCCGGAAGATGCTGCTGGAACGAGGCTTCTCGACGTCGGAAACCCTCTGCGTCCAGACCTTCTTGACGGGGATCTTCTTCGTCACCTTTGCCACGGTGAATGCCTGCAGGAGATTCTGGGAAATGGTAAGTGCAGGAGGTTCGGACCCATCTCTCTCTGCCTTCACAGGTAGCTGCCCTATCCAGAGGGAGGAGAGGAGGATCACCGTCTCAATGCGCAACCCGCATACCCCAGGTAAAGACATCTGCACCTTCCTGAGACGCTTCTGTTTAGTCGTGAGGGAACCAACCCACATCCTGAATGGCTGCAGCTTCTGGACAGGTAAGTGGTCAGTGACTGTTAGGCTTCACAGGGACCCGGCTTGCTCGGACAGACTTCAGCACCTACCCCCGACATTCTCCTTGGGCAACTCCTATGGCCTCATCTACTACCCGGACATGCCACGCAACTGCAGGAGATGCGGCAAGAATGGGCACGAGATGAAGGACTGCAAGGAAGATGCCTGTAGGACTTGTCGGGTGACGGGACACAGCTCGAAGGACTGTCCGAGGAGGACGTCCTGCAACTTGTGCGGACTGGCGGATCATATGTACAAAGACTGCCCCAAGCGACAGAGATCCTGGGCATCGGTGGCTGCGGGGACCGATATCTGGGAGACTGCGCTCCCGACGACCGAGCCCGTGGTGGCCAAGGTCGCTACGGCCAAGGCCCCAGTGGCCACGGCCCAGACGGCCAAATCCAAGGCGGGCAAGGAGTCGGTGACCGGGCCCCCAGCGGTGGTCCCAGCGGCCCCAAAGCCCAAGGAAAAGAAAAAGACAAAGAAGGGTAAGAATACTGCCACCCCTCTCCTAATCCCCCCACCTGCCACCCCCATCCCATCCCTCCCCACTCCGACCACCCCTACTAGGGCCTCCACCTCCACTTCCTTTCCCTACTCCTCAGCAGGAGTCCTCTCCCCTGCCCCGGCAGCCACTCTACCCCCCAGACCATGGTTGAGGCAGAATTAACATTTTCTCCAGCTGCCTCAACCTCCTACGAGGAGAACTTTCCCCCTCTTGTCTCTCCAGGTCCAATCCAGAGAAAGAGGAAAGTGGAGATCAGCCCCACCGCTGAAACCTCCACCAAAAAGATGATAATCGGGTACAAGGGGGAGGAGGAAGACACCCTCCCAGAACAAGAGGAGATGGAGCACATGGTTGAAACCCTGGTGGCCGACTCAGAGGAGGAGGAGCGGATGGTCGCCGAGATGGAAGTCACGCTGCTCGATCAGATGGAGGAACAGGGCCTGGTGGAGATTCCATCACCGGCAGTAGTCATAGAAGAGGACCCACCCGACCAGAGTGGTAACTAAGGTGTATCACCTGCACTAACTTTTTCCCTTTTTCCCTTCAATGATGGCTAATATTAATCTATTTTCCATTAATGTTAGGAGCATCAGGGACAAGTTCAGACGCCAGACTGTTTACGCTTTTCTTACAGCTCAGTTGTGTGATGTTTATATGTTACAGGAATGTTCCCTTCCCTCCTCTAGGTCCTTCAAACATCTGGCCCGGGAGTGGTCCCATGGTCCTTCCTACTGGTCCGGAGGGGGTGACTGCAAGTCTGCAGGGGTCGCCATCCTTATCAGGGGGAACGCTTTCACGCTTGAGTCCTTCCAGGAGCTCGTCTGCGGCAGGCTTCTTGTTGTAGACGGCAACTGGGGGGGGGAACCCGTTAGGTTCATCAACGTGTATGCGCCCCCTCTGAAGAACGAGCGCATGGATGTTTTCCAGACCCTGCGGCTCCAGCTTGCCACCACCAGGACCTTAGTGATGGCCGGGGATTTCAACTGCCCTATCGAGGAAGACGGTCGTAGTTCTGACACGTCTGCCAAGTTGGACATCACGTCCAAACTGCTCATCGAGATGGTGACCGAGGCCCGTCTGGAGGACGTGGTGGGCTCCATAGGGAGAGGCTCAGTGAACTATTCATGGAGCCGACCCGATGGCTCACTTCGTTCCAGGATCGACTTTGTATTCACCTCTCGAGCAGTCAGGCAGAGTAGGCACTCTATGGTCCCCTGCTTCTTCTCTGACCACAGAGCCATTCGCTTACAGGGTGTCCTGGGCCACGGTTTCCCACCTGGCCCAGGCTCCTGGAAGCTGAATTGTGCTCTGCTGGCTCAGTCTGAAGTTGTGGAGGAGCTCAGAGCCGCCTACGTAACGTGGAGGTCCTGCAAAGGTAGCTTCCGAACGGTTTGCGATTGGTGGGAATACGTTAAACTCGAGTTTCGCTGTTTCTTCCAGGCCAAGAGTCAACAACAGGCACGTGAGAAGAGGAGGGACTTCAGAGGACTGCAGCGACAGCTGCGGTCACTGCAGGACCTTCTCCACTGCGGCTGGGATGTGAGGGAGGAGCTGGACGAGGCCAAGAGGGGCCTGAAAAGGCACTTTGAGGAGGAATCCAGGCGAATCATCTTCCATTCCAAGGTGGAGAACATGGAGAAGGGTGAGAAATGTAACTCGTTCTTTTTCAGAAAACTCCATGCCGGCCACATGCCCCTGAATGAGCTGCGAGACGAGAGTGGAAACATACGACGGGGGAAAGAGGACGTGATGAGGGTCGTCAGCGACTTCTACAGCGATCTCTACTCCCACAAGACTACCAACCCCGATGTTGCCGATAAGTTCCTGTCAGGTATCACTAACCATCTTGACCCTGCAGGCACGGCAACCATGGACAAACCTCTGACGGTGGGCGAATTGCTCGCTGCCGCTAAATCCTTTAGGACCGGCAGAACCCCGGGCAGTGATGGACTTCCAGCAGAGCTCTATGTAGCGCTGGGTGACCTCATCTGCCCGGACCTGTTGGAACTTTACGAGGAGATGGTGGTGGAGGGTAGAATGCCTCCGTCATTGAGGGAAGGAATGGTCACGATCCTGTACAAACGGAAGGGGGAGAGGTGCGACCTGAAGAATTGGCGTCCCATCACTCTGCTCAACGTGGACTACAAGATCCTGGCCAAGACGATGGCGACAAGACTGAAGACGGTCATCGGACGGATCATCCACCCGGACCAGACCTGCGGCATCCCCGGACGTCGCATTGCAGACAGCCTTGCTCTCGTGCGAGACACGGTCGAGTACATCAAGGTCCGCCGCGCACACGCGGCCCTGGTCTCCTTGGATCAGGAAAAGGCCTTCGATCGGGTTTCCCATGGGTTCATGGGCAGAGCTCTGCAGCGGTTAGGTTTGGGTGATAGGTTTTGTGCGTATGTCCGTCTAATGTACTTTGATATCCACAGCTCGGTGCTGGTGAACGGCTGGAAGACTGACCCCTTTCCTGTCCTCTCTGGGGTCAGACAAGGCTGTCCTCTGTCACCTCTTCTTTTTGTTTGTGTTATAGAACTCTTCGCAGAGGCTATCCGGCAGAATGGAAAGATCAGGGGGATCACCACACCGGGTCCGGAACGACATGAGGTCAAGTGCTCGCTCTACATGGATGATGTCACCGTCTTCTGCGCCGACCGTGGCTCAGTCGACGCCCTCGTCCAGACGTGTGAGATGTTCGGTCAAGCTTCAGGGGCCAAAGTCAACTGCGGGAAGTCGGAAGCCATGATCTTCGGGGATTGGCAACTGGCCTCCTCCGCCCCTTTCCCCTTCAACATCCAGCCGGACTTCATCAAACTTCTTGGAGTCTGGTTTGGGAAGGAAGGAGCGGCCCTCAAGTCTTGGCAGGAACGCTTGGCCAAGGTTAACCAGCGGATCGGCCTCTGGAACCTCAGACGCCTCACCTGCGAGGGTAAGGTTCTTGTCCTGCGTAATGAAGTACTGCCCGTGCTGCAGTACACAGCCCAGGCCTGGCCCCCCCATGTAACCGTGTGCAGGGCCATTACCAGGACAGTGTTCCACTTTGTCTGGGGTTCCAAGATGGACAGAGTCGGGCGGGCCGTCATGTACAAGGAGCCACGCAAGGGTGGAAAGGGCGTTCCAGATATCCCCACCCTCCTGCGGTCCTCTTTCGTCTGTGATTGTGTTCGCCGGACTCTGCAAGTCAAGAGAGGCTCTGCGGGCAGGTCCATGTCTCGCTTCTTCCTGCTTCCTCTTTGGAGGCGACTCGGCTGGGACAAGTGGGACAGCTCCTACCCCTACAACTGGACGACGCCATGGTTCTACGGGGACGTTGTTCGGTTCGTGGGAGAACACCAACTGGAGGGACTGAAGCCCGACCTGTGGAAGCCCAAAACTATCCACAAACTGATCAGAGCCAAGGATGATGTTGAGGACATCATAGGACTTCACCATGACACACTGGAGACTGTATGGACTAATGTGTCGTCCGACAGGCTGACCAACGGGCACAAGGACTTGTCGTGGATGGCGATTCAGGGCGGGCTGCCCGTCCGGTCGTTCATGCATGCCCGGAAACTGTGTAACACCCGGTACTGCCCAAGGTGCCCCTTCGTGGAAGAAACATCCTTGCACATTTTTTGGGAGTGCCGGTTTGCACAGCGCCTGCTGACTGCCCTAGAGGACGACTTGAGGAACTCTGTCCCCAGAGCAAGCCTATCGCACCATTCTGTGCTTTACGGACTTTTCCCTGGGGTTCATACCGTCGGAGCCATCCAGGAGGCTTGGCGCCTTATGAACTGCTTCAAAGACGCTATTTGGGTCGCCAGGAACCGGCTCACCTTAAGGAGGGAGAAGATGTCCATCCAGGACTGCCGCAGGCTGATCCACAGCCTGCTCAGAGACTATTCCATCGTCGACTGTCCGGAGGACGCGGATGAGGACAAGGACTAAAACCCCTTTTCCTTCCCCCTTTTCCCTTATGTATCTTGTCTTTCAATAAAGCTTCGGGCCTGTGATCCCCCCCTCCCTAACCCCTCTTTCCAATCCCCTCCCCCTATCACAGGTCGTCGTACTGTTTTGTTTTGTTTAACATGCTTTTTCTTTCAGCTTGAGTGTTTTGGTGTAGCATAGGAGTTTGATGTATAGGTAGTGCGTCGTATTCTTATGCTTTGTACAAACGATGTAGAATTATGTGTGTACTGGGCTGCGGCAAAGTACACGATTGTTAACTTATTTTTTTTGGAATGAATGAGAATAAAAGAGTATATTAAATCAAAAATCTGTTCTTATCAGTTTAATATCTGATACGTCCCCTATTTGGGGACCATATATTAAATGGATTTTTGGAACAGGGAGATGGAAGAAGAGCTTGCTCTGTCCACTCCACGCATTGACCCGTTATTGCAGTATCTCCGGGACCAGTGCACTCCTTCTCTGATCCAGTTTCTAAAAACAGATTGAATTGAAATCAGCGCGAGTTGTCTTTTAACCCTTTATGTGAATTGATTTCAGGGTCAAAGAAGCACTTTTCTCAGGCCAAGTGTAGCATTTTGTTTGATTTCTCCTGGCCAATTGCAACATTTTCTGCGCCTTGCCTGGCCTTGCTTTCACCTATGTCTGTCAAACATTGCATTGCATTCAATATGCAATCAATCAATCAATCAATCAATCAATTTGTCTTTACTGGTTGCTGCAACAGGTGTGTTAAGATTTAGGCCTTTCTTACAGTGTTGCAAATATACTGTGTCGGCTACTAAACTAGGCCCCTGCTGTCTGTCAGCACTTGCTATTTAAATTGAAGTATCCAATGAGTAGTTCTGCCATACATACTGCATTTCTGACCGCAGGAATTCTTTTTTGAAACATTGTCTCCCTCTTGTGGACCACCGGCTTTTCAATGCGTTGTATTATATGCATTTTTAAAAGAAAAAAATAAGTAAAAATGGTGCCTGTGCTGATCTTGAATAGGCTTGTCTTGTCCATCTACACCTGTGTGTGTGTGTGTGAGCATTCTAATGCTTTTCACCAACCAGGTGCGCTGCCCGCAGTAGATGATAGAATCTTAGCACGGAACATTCATGTGCTGTCACAATGGGGCTGGCTGGAGGGTGTGGTCAAAGTAGGCGGAGTTATGCAGATTCAAAACGCGTCTTGCACAGCTTGAACAAACACTCACACACAGACAGACAGACAGACAGACACACACACTCTCCGTCTCTCACACACAGACACACATACACAGCAGAACTGTCATTGACAGCAGAACTGTCATTGAGAAGGCCTCCAGAGTTTCTGAAAATGTCCTCCCTGCGGCGGCAATCTTTTGCTCTGTCTCCACAATGGGTATTGGTGGTGGGCCTTGGTGCGGCCCACGGGGCACAGCGGGTTCAGTATCGCTTCTCGGCCTTTTGGCTAAGATCTGTAGTGGGTCTTACCGGATGGCTGTCTGAGCGTTGACTCTTGGCCTTGTGGCATCGCCGTTTTACGGCTTAAGCCACATGCTGCTTTAGGGAGTTGACCAGAGGACACGACTAGCGATCATGGGACGTCTTCGTTACGCAGGGCCCGGAGAGGCTCGTGTGAAATTCGGAATCCAGATCGATGTGGAGGAAGGAAAAGAAGAAATCGTCAATCTCAGCTTTGTGGTGTGGAAGGTCCTGTTTGAAGTTCTCGGTGTGAGGAAAGAGGAGATTCTGTGCCTGCAGCAGTTTAAGCGCAAGTATAACCTTGTTTTGATTTCGATGGCTGCATGTAATAATTTGTACGAGTCCCTGAAAAGGAACCTGGAGCATCCATACCTGGATGGGCTGTCTTTTGTCATTTTGTATGGTGCTAAGGAGATACCTCTGACAATTTTCATGTACAACCCACATGTACAGCTGGAGTTGATTTACGCCTTTTTAAGAAGGCATTGTTCCATCTGTAAAGCTGCTGTTAAAGTTATGAATGAAGAGGATTTATGGTCGGGGAAATACCGACTAATGGTCACGTTTCGTGAAAGCCCGGATGAGCCAGGGGGTATCCACTATCCTCCTTTGAATTTTACAATTGGTCGGGAGAGAGGTTATCTCTTTTTCCCTAATGCACCTATGTTTTGCCGGCATTGCAGGAGGTACGGGCATACACAAGAAGCTTGCAACATAGACACTATCTGCAGGAAATGCAATGAGGAGGGCCATGTCTCCTCTGATTGTAAAAACACCATTGTCTGTAACCTCTGTGGAGAGAAGGGGCACTCTTTCAGAGACTGCAAGTCACGCCCAGGTTCCTATGCAGCTGCAGCAGGGAGGAGGAGTGCACATAGGTCTCCGGCTCCAGCAGGTATGCCATCGTCTGCACCGCTGTCCACCGCGGCTTTCCTGGATGAGGAGGAGGCACAGGAGTGTTTCCCTGAGAGGGTTCGCGTTAATGAAAGAGGCAATATGGAGTTGGCACCTGAGCCTCCAGTACAGCAGGCTGTCTCTGTTGCCTCAGATGACAGCGATACTGAGACTGTAACTGGGGAAGGAGGTATGGAGGTATCCCTGGGGGAGGACCCGGAGGTTGGCATGGCGGCCACATTGCAGGGGGAAGAGGAGATAAACTTGTCAAAAACACCAAATCTGGATTGGAGTGCGGAAGTGTCAGACCCTGAGATGGAGGAAGGTCAGGGGGATTTTGGCTTTCAACGGAAGGATACTAGCTCTGATGAGGAGGAAGGTTCTTCTGTCAAGAAGAAGAAAAGAGTGGAGTCATCCTTTTCTCCCTTGAGTGACTGCAGTATAAGTCCGGCTCGGGTGTATCCTACAGCATCTGGCCCCCAAGGTGACTCTTTTTTAGGGGAAGGTGCGATCCTCGACTTCTGCACGTCAAACGTCCTCCCTCCAGAAGGGTTAGGATAATGCATAGGTGGTTATGTTGTCGCACTTTGGGTCCCCAAATTGACAAATGGTGTCTATACATACTCTCAGCATATTGTCACTAAATGTGAGGCAGATTAAGTCTCTACCCAGGAGAGTGGCAATATTGGACTACCTGAGTAACCTGAATGCGGATGTGTACTGCATTCAGGAATGTGGGATTTCTGATCCCTTAAATGACAACGTTTGGCCTTTGGGTCAGAGTGTGTGGTCTGGGTCTGTATGTAATAAAAATTCTGGGGTGGGGGTTTTGGTGAATGGTAGAGGGGTTAAGGTAGAGAGTTACACGGTGGTGGAGGCAGGAAGGTGTGTAGTATGTGAGCTTAATTGTAGGGGTTGGAGGGTGAGGGTGGTTAACATGTACGCACCGGTAGATAAGGGGGAGAGGTTGGAGATTTTTGAGAAATTGTGTGTTTTTTTATCTGGGAAAATACCAGTAATTTTTGTTGGAGATTTTAATTGTGTGACGGAGGGGGATAAGATAGACGTCACAGGTAAAAGACTTAAGAGTCTTGTATCAGATTTTTCTTTTCAGGATGCTGCGGAGGTTATCCTTGGTAAACCTCCTCCTGCGACCTATAAGGCTGACAGGGGAGGTATAGAGTCTAGAATAGACCGTATTTTTTTCTCTCCAAATATTGTTTGTAGGGATTTCCAGCAGGAAGATGTCCCTTTTTCAGATCATATGTATTTGAGAGCACGGTTGGAAGGTAAGTGTGATTTTGTGTATGGTGGAGGTGTGTGGAAGCTTAATGTGCGTTTGTTGGAAGATGAAAGAATTATGCGTGATTTTAAAAGGATGTATGTAAGATGGAGGAATAAAAAAAGTGATTTTATGAATGTGCTTGAGTGGTGGGATTGGTTGAAGTGTGAGATTGGTATTTTCTTTAAAAAATGGGGTAGGAGAAAAGCTGCTATGAATCGGGCAAAATTTAATGAGCTAAGTGTCAGATTGGAGTGGTTACGAAAGTTGAGGACAATTGGAGTGGATGTGGATGATTTGATGTGTCAGGTGAAAGATGAAATTAAGAAATTTATTGAGGCAAAAGGTAAAGAAATTATTTTCCGTTCTAAGATTGAGCATTTGGAGAAAAATGAGAAATGTACAAGGTTCTTTTTTAAAAAAGTGTTTGGTAAGAAAATGGATATGAATGAGGTGGTGAATGGTGAAGGCGTGTGTGTAAGTGGTAAAGATGTGATGGATGAGGTTGTGCTGTTTTATAAGGAGTTGTATGGGGAAAAATGGTTTGATGACCAGATGATGAGTGATGTGTTGGGGTGTCTAAATGGCCGACTGGGAGAGGATGAGCGTGGAATATTGGATGATGAGATTGTGTTGGATGAAGTTAAAAAAGTGGTTATGTCTGCTAGTAAGAATAAAACTCCTGGGAAAGATGGTTTGCCTGTGGAATTGTATGTGAAGGAATGGGATACGATTGGGGCTGACTTGGTGGAAGTGTGTCAGTATATGTTTAGGGAGAATATGTTGAGTGATTCAATGAGAGAAGGAGTGGTGGTTCTGGTGTATAAGAAAGGTGATAGGAAGGATTTGGGCAACTGGAGGCCTATCACGCTTTTAAATGCTGACTATAAGGTTTTTAGCAAGTTGTTGGCTAATCGGATGAGGGAAGTGATTGGTGGTGTGGTGGATGAAGATCAGGTGTGTTCGGTGCCAGGGAGAAGTATGACTGAGAATCTGGTTTTGTTGCGTGATGTGATTGGAGATTGTATGAGTCGTAAACAGAAGTGTCTGGTTCTTTCTGTTGATTTTGAAAAAGCTTTTGACCGTGTGTCGCATAGTTTTATGTTTCATGTTTTGGCCAAGATGGGTTATTCTAGGAATTTTGTGAGCTGTGTTAGGAGTTTGTATAGTAATGTGACGAGTGAATTTTTGGTGAATGGGTGTTTGAGCGATAAAGTGAGGATTAAGTCTGGAGTGCGTCAGGGGTGCCCTATGTCCCCTATTTTGTTCATTAGTGTGATTGAGGTGTTGATGTGTATGGTTAGGAAGGATAAGGTTATGAAAGGTGTGTTGATTCCTGGGAGTGGTGGGAAGGATGTTAGAATTTTGGGTTATATGGATGATGTGGTGATAGTGAATGAGAGTATGGCTGCAATGAGTAGGGCGAGGTTGATA
The DNA here is from genome assembly GCF_051348905.1 of Ranitomeya variabilis. Lineage (NCBI taxonomy): Eukaryota > Metazoa > Chordata > Amphibia > Anura > Dendrobatidae > Ranitomeya > Ranitomeya variabilis. Next base: position 606,761,657 of record NC_135235.1, on the reverse strand, counting down.
TTAAGTCTGTTCTGTAGTGTTTCAGCTTTTAGGGTTAATTGGGCTAAGAGTTCCTTTAAATGTTTTGGTGATAGGAAGGTTAGGATGGATGGTGTGAAATGTGAGGATGGTCCGATGAAGGTGCTTGGGATTAAGTTCAATGATGACTTAAAGGGAAATGAAAGTTGGGATGAGTGTGGGGAGAGAGTGGTGCGTAAATTGAATTTTTGGAGGTTAAGAGAATTGACTCTAACTGGGAAGGTCCTGATTATTAAGGCGGTTATTTTGCCTATTTTGTTATTTGTTGGGAATGTGTATCCTACTGCGTTTATAAAAATCAGGAAAACTGAGAAATTGATTTTTAATTTTCTTTGGGGAAGTCGCATGGAGAAATTGAAGCGGGAGTCTGTGCATAAGTTATGTGTGAATGGTGGTTTGAATTTTCTGAGTGTTGAGTTCTTTTTGGGGATTAGTTATGTGAAAATGTTTGTAGTATGTTTGGGGAAAGGTAATAAGTCTGCTTATATGATGAAGTATTCAGCTGGATGGATGTTGTATGGTTTGAACTGGGTGAAAAGGGATGCTAGTGTACCAGTTGCTTTTAAGTGTCCGTTGTGGTATGCTTGTGTTGAGAAATTTGTTAGAAAGTATGATTTGTTGTCTGTTGGTATGAATGATTTTAGGGAAAAGAAAAAAGTTGTTAGGATGGTGCGTGAGCGTGAGGTTGTATGTGATATTAATGGATTGAGAGGTGAAGAGGTGCCTGGGATGTGGAAGAAACTAAGTATAGAAGGTGTGACGAATAGACAGAGAGATATTGTTTGGATGATGTTACATGATATTTTGCCTGTTAGGGATGTGCAAAAGAGGAGGAATTTAATTAAATCTGAGGTATGCCCGAGGGATGGATGTGGTGCGAGAGAGCATGTTAGACATTTGGTTTGGGACTGTGATTTTGCGTATGCTGTATGGAAAGGTATGGGTGGTCTTTGTAAGGAATTGGCTGGAGTATCGTATCTTAATTGGAAGCTTGCAATGTTTGGAATGGGTGCATGTAGTAGGGTGAAGGATAGGATTTTATGGCTGTTGGTTGTATGTGTAATTGAAAGTATATGGGATGCGAGGAATTTGTTAGTTTTCAAGGGGAAGAAGATGTCTGTTAATGAATGTTTGAGTTTGATTCTGTCACGTATGTATGTGATTTACCTGTGGGACCAGAAACGAGGAAGTGCTATTGATGCTGAAGGCGTTTGGAAATTCAAGAAGTGGAGATTTCTTGTGAAGTTTAATTAGTGTTCTTTGTTATGATTTTATTTTTTTCTGACTATATACCATGTGTGATGAAGGCGAGTATCATTTGAAGCTTTTTTAAGCTGATTTGATTGAGCATTGTGCTCTGCCTATCTGAGTTGGTATAAAAAAAAAGAAAAAAAAAAAAAAAAAATCTGTTCTTATCAGTTTAATATCTGATACGTCCCCTATTTGGGGACCATATATTAAATGGATTTTTGGAACAGGGAGATGGAAGAAGAGCTTGCTCTGTCCACTCCACGCATTGACCCGTTATTGCAGTATCTCCGGGACCAGTGCACTCCTTCTCTGATCCAGTTTCTAAAAACAGATTGAATTGAAATCAGCGCGAGTTGTCTTTTAACCCTTTATGTGAATTGATTTCAGGGTCAAAGAAGCACTTTTCTCAGGCCAAGTGTAGCATTTTGTTTGATTTCTCCTGGCCAATTGCAACATTTTCTGCGCCTTGCCTGGCCTTGCTTTCACCTATGTCTGTCAAACATTGCATTGCATTCAATATGCAATCAATCAATCAATCAATCAATCAATTTGTCTTTACTGGTTGCTGCAACAGGTGTGTTAAGATTTAGGCCTTTCTTACAGTGTTGCAAATATACTGTGTCGGCTACCAAACTAGGCCCCTGCTGTCTGTCAGCACTTGCTATTTAAATTGAAGTATCCAATGAGTAGTTCTGCCATACATACTGCATTTCTGACCGCAGGAATTCTTTTTTGAAACATTGTCTCCCTCTTGTGGACCACCGGCTTTTCAATGCGTTGTATTATATGCATTTTTAAAAGAAAAAAATAAGTAAAAATGGTGCCTGTGCTGATCTTGAATAGGCTTGTCTTGTCCATCTACACCTGTGTGTGTGTGTGTGAGCATTCTAATGCTTTTCACCAACCAGGTGCGCTGCCCGCAGTAGATGATAGAATCTTAGCACGGAACATTCATGTGCTGTCACAATGGGGCTGGCTGGAGGGTGTGGTCAAAGTAGGCGGAGTTATGCAGATTCAAAACGCGTCTTGCACAGCTTGAACAAACACTCACACACAGACAGACAGACAGACAGACACACACACTCTCCGTCTCTCACACACAGACACACATACACAGCAGAACTGTCATTGACAGCAGAACTGTCATTGAGAAGGCCTCCAGAGTTTCTGAAAATGTCCTCCCTGCGGCGGCAATCTTTTGCTCTGTCTCCACAATGGGTATTGGTGGTAGGCCTTGGTGCGGCCCACGGGGCACAGCGGCTTCAGTATCGCTTCTCGGCCTTTTGGCTGCGATCATTTTGGTTGCAGCTGAATTTGGTGCGAGTTATCTGGAGGAATCCAGGCCTTTTTGCAAAGGATTTTGCGTCATCTGTGGTTTATACCGACAGTTATTTGGAAGCATGAATTTCGTCAGGAACACCATCCGAATTGGAGTGGACGCAAGGAGTTCTGAGAGGAATACCGTGAAGTTTGTCGTGCAGGATCTTCTGGAAGGTAAAGCTGGGGCAAGGCGAGGGGATTTCTACAGCGTCAATGAGTTTCCTAGGCAAGGGACTTATGATGTGACTTTTGTAGAAGAAAATGTCTGCCTTGATGTGTTTGAATGGCTGCGGAGTCATTCTAAAGATCCCTTCTTGGAAGGAATAGAGTTTGAGCCTTTGTTTGGGCTGCAAGAGAAAACTGTGTGGGTAACTGTGTATAACCCTTTTACGGACCCAGCTTTACTGGAGGGCTTCCTTTCGCGGTATTGCGAATATGTACGGAAAGGAGAGAGGCAGGTGAACTGTCTGGGGATTTTCAACTGTAAGTATAAGTTTCGTGTGAAACTTAAGAAGGACCCCGAGAGTGTGGGAGGCTTCAGGCATCCTCCGGCGAACTTCTCCGTGGCGGGACATAGGGGTTTCCTGTCTTATGCAGGGCAGCCCATGTTTTGCAGGAAGTGCTTTTCCTTTGGCCATGTGCAGGCTACATGTAAAAAAGGGCAGTGTTGCCGCAATTGTGGAAGGGAGGGACATGTGGCGGGCGAGTGCCCGAGACCCAAGTCCTGTGATATGTGTGGTAGCGAAGATCACATGTTCAAGGATTGTCCGAGGGCTATGCCCAGGAAATCGGATAAAGAATGGAAGGAGGAGGAGGAAAGGAGGAGGATGGCGGAACGGATGAAGCGTGAGACTGCCAGAGTGGAGAGGGAGGAGAGGAGGCGGAGGGAATATCTTGCCTCTCAGGCTCCTGATGACGTTCTCCTGGCACCTGCTGGATATAAGAAGAATTTGGAGAAGGAGCTTAGAAGGGAATTGAAGAAAGTGGAAAAAGGCTTTGAAGGGGCGGTAGGAGGGGAGCGCCCGGACATGTTGCAGCTTCGGGACGCTGAAGATGTTGCGGAATGTATGGAAACTGTGGAAAGTTCTGAACATCTCTCAGACCCGGAGGTTATTGAAGAGTTTTGGTCGGATGATGGTGGAGGGAGTGAAAAGTGTCACAGGGAGGGTGGTGGGGAAAGTGACGAAGAAAAAGAAGGTGTGGCACCTCAGAGGAAAGCAGGTGTCAAGAAGCCAAGGTGGAGTGAGAGTGGAGAGGCCAGTGGGTCGGAAACTAGCCACTCACTGCAGACGGTGGAGGACGATGGTGGGGGGACTGTTTAAAATTGTCTGGAATTATGCATAAGTTTTTTTTCCTCTGTCTTTAGAGCTTTGACTTAAGTCAAAGGCTTTCTGTTTTTGTATAGTGCTTGGACCTTTTTAAGTATGGTTTTCACTATAATCTCTCAAAATGTGAGAGTATTTAAAAATAGGTGCAGAAGGGCTGCAATTTTTGATTTTTTAGCTATGAAAAATGCATCAATTTTTTGTTTGCAAGAGTGTGGGGTGGTGGATGGTGTGAAAGGGGATGAATGGCCTTATGGGGCATCTGTATGGTCGGGGAGTGCATGTAATAAGAATGATGGTGTGGGATTTTTGGTAAAGGGGCGGGAGGTTGTTTTGAATGATTATGTGGTTATTGAGGTGGGTAGGTGTATATTAGCAAATTTTGTGTATAGAAATGTTAAATTTTGCGTTATTAATGTTTATGCACCGGTGGATAAGAATGAGCGGAAAAATTTATTTGAAAAAATTAAGTTTTTTGTGCCGGGGAGAATGCCTGTGGTGATTGTGGGTGATATGAATTGTGATGTGGGGAAAGCGAATGTGGATGTGTCTGGAAAGGTTTTATTAGATTTGGTTGGTGATTTTGGGTTGAGAGATATGCAGCGTTTGTGTAAGGTGAATCCTTTGTTGAATACCTTTTTTTCTGAGAGTGGAAAAATACAATCTAGATTGGATTATTGTTTTGTTTCCAAAAATATGGCTTCTATTAGTTATAAGCAGGAGAGTGTTTTGTTTTCAGATCATGTGTGTGTGTCATGTGAAGTGGATATAGATGTAAATGGGGTGTTTGGTAGGGGCTTATGGAAATTAAATAGTAGCTTGTTGGAGAATGTGGAAGTGAGAAAGATGTATGCAAGACAATATAAAGAGTGGTGTAAGGGTAAGAGTGGTTTTCGGGATGTGTGTGATTGGTGGGATTGGGTCAAAAAACAGACCAAATTTTTCTTTAAAGATTTAGGTTATAAGGTTGCTGCAATTAAGAGAGAAAAATTTGAAGCTTTAAATGCGCGTTTAAATTTTTTATATAAATTGAGGGAAGGAGGAGTGGTGGTGGAGGAGGAGATTTTGTTGGTTAAAAAGGAAATTCATGAATTTTTGATGGAGAGGGGAAGGAGTATTGTTTTTAGGTCTAAGGTTGATAGATTGGAGCATGATGAGAAATGCTCACGTTTTTTTTTCAAGAAGGTTTTTGGGGAGAAACAAAGTATGAATGTGCTGTGTGGGGCTGATGGGAGGGAAGTATGTGGGGAGGATATGTGTGAGGAAGTAGCAAAGTTTTATGAGGATCTGTATGCGGTGAAGTGGAGGGATGGAAATTTGGAAAATGAAGTGTTGAGTGTGCTAGAGAATAAGTTGAGTGAGGTAGAGAAAGGGAGTGTGATGAGTGAGTTGACTGATGATGAGGTATGGAAGGTGATGAATAGTATGGCGTTAAATAAAACGCCGGGGGAAGATGGTCTTCCGGTAGAGTTTTATCGAGTGATGTGGGAGGTGATTGGTAAGGATTTTGTGGAAGTTTGTAAATATATGTGGGCAAATGTGAAGGTAGCTGAGAGTATGCGTGCGGGAATGGTTGTGTTAATACCAAAGAAAGGTGATCTGAGAAATATAAAGAATTGGAGACCGATAACGTTATTAAACTGCGATTATAAGATCTATGCAAAAATAATGGCAAATAGAATGCGTGATGTGATAGGGAATGTGATTGGGGATGAACAGTGTTGTGCGGTGCCTGGAAGACGTATACATGAGTGTGTGTGCATGTTGAGGGATTGTTTGTGGGATTGTAAGAGTCGCAAGAGAGGCGTGTTTTTGTTAAGTTTAGATTTTGAAAAAGCGTATGATAGGTTGTCGCATAGTTTTTTGTTTAGAGTGTTGTTAAAAATGGGTTTTCCGGCTGAGTTTGTTGGGAGAGTGAGAAGTCTATATAAGAATATTTATAGCTGTGTTTTGATGAATGGTTCTGTTGGGAGGAGAGTGAATGTTTTTTCGGGTGTGCGTCAGGGGTGCCCTTTGTCCCCTGTGGCTTTTATTTGTGCTATTGAGCCATTGCTGTGTATGTTGAGAAAGGATAAGGTGATTCGGGGTGTACAAGTGCCGGGTGGAGGGGGTAGGGAATGGAAGGTTAGTGGCTATATGGATGACGTGTGTGTATTATGTGATTCGGAATGTTCAGTGGGGCGGGTAAAATTGTTAGTGTCTATTTTTTGTGGTGCGTCTGCTTTTAAAGTTAATTGGGAGAAGAGTGAATGTAAGAGTTTTGGGGGAGGATCTTTGAGTAAGGATGTTGGTGTGAATGAAGTAAAAGGGCCTATCAAGGTATTGGGTGTAAAGTTTTCTGAGAGTCTGGATGGGAAGGAATGTTGGGATGATGCGAAAGAGAAAGTTGAAAGGAAGTTGTGTTTTTGGAGGTTGAGAAACCTTACCTTTTTTGGGAAAATTTTGATTATAAAGAGTGTGGTGCTGCCTATTTTTTTGTATATCGCTCTGGTTTTTCCACCAGGGCATATGTGTCTGAGGGGGTTAAATAGGGTATTGTTTGTTTTTTTATGGAATTCTAGAATGGAGAGGGCTAAGAGAGAAACTTTGATGAAGCATTTGGAGAAAGGTGGTTTAAATTTTCCTAACCTTGAAGTGTTTTTTGGTGTAAATAGCGTGGTGTATGTGTTGAGGATGATTAGGGCGGATGGAAAATATTCATGTATGTGTAGATATTTGTTTGGGGTTTATTTGTTTCGTTTAAAGTGGTGGGAGAGAGATTTGCGGTGTCCGGTGGCTTTTGAAGTGCCTGTATGGTATGTGTGGGTTTATAAATTCTTGGTGAAGTATGAGCTGTGTGATGTGGATATTAGGTTGTTGAGTAATAAGAAGGCTGTGTATAGGATGATTGGGTGTAGAGAGATGGAGTGTGGAATAAATATGGTTAGAGGGTCGGATGTACAGGAGGTGTGGAAGAGGGTACGAATGGATGGTATGACAAACAGACAGAGTGAGATTGTGTGGCAGTCATTGCATGGAGTGTTACCTGTTAGAGAATTTCAAAGGAACCGTGGTTTGGTGAGAAGTGAGATGTGTCCGAGAGAGGGTTGTGGTGGAAGTGAGAGTGTGATACATGTTTTTTGGAATTGTAAGTATGCTAGGAATGTGATTGCAAGAATGGGGCCTTTATGTAATGAATTGGGTGGTGTGAGTCTGTTAACTTTTGAGGTGTTCATGTTTGGTTTGGGAATGTGTGATGGGGAGAGAGGAAGAGTGTTGTGGTTAATGCTTGCGTGTATAAAGGAAGTGTTATGGGATGTAAGGAATGTGTATGTTTTCAAGAGAAAAGCTATTTTAGTTAAGGATTGTGTGAAGGTGATTTTGGGGAAATTGTATGTTTGTTATTTGTGGGAGGTGAAGAAGAGAGGAGAGCTTGATGCTGAGGGCATTTGGAAGGTAAAGAAGTGGAGATATTTTGTTAATACTTCTTGATTGTTTTTTCCTGTTGTGTAAATATGTATTTTGAAAAAAGAAAGAAAGAAAGAAAATTTTTCCGATGATGATGGGAACGGCTTTTTGTGTTTGAATTTTGACACAGCTGTTTGGGTATGTTTCTTCGGTTATGGTTTTCTAGACCGTGAAATTCCCCATCTGAGGGAGAAAAAAAAAAAAAAAAATCTGTTCTTATCAGTTTAATATCTGATACGTCCCCTATTTGGGGACCATATATTAAATGGATTTTTGGAACAGGGAGATGGAAGAAGAGCTTGCTCTGTCCACTCCACGCATTGACCCGTTATTGCAGTATCTCCGGGACCAGTGCACTCCTTCTCTGATCCAGTTTCTAAAAACAGATTGAATTGAAATCAGCGCGAGTTGTCTTTTAACCCTTTATGTGAATTGATTTCAGGGTCAAAGAAGCACTTTTCTCAGGCCAAGTGTAGCATTTTGTTTGATTTCTCCTGGCCAATTGCAACATTTTCTGCGCCTTGCCTGGCCTTGCTTTCACCTATGTCTGTCAAACATTGCATTGCATTCAATATGCAATCAATCAATCAATCAATCAATCAATTTGTCTTTACTGGTTGCTGCAACAGGTGTGTTAAGATTTAGGCCTTTCTTACAGTGTTGCAAATATACTGTGTCGGCTACCAAACTAGGCCCCTGCTGTCTGTCAGCACTTGCTATTTAAATTGAAGTATCCAATGAGTAGTTCTGCCATACATACTGCATTTCTGACCGCAGGAATTCTTTTTTGAAACATTGTCTCCCTCTTGTGGACCACCGGCTTTTCAATGCGTTGTATTATATGCATTTTTAAAAGAAAAAAATAAGTAAAAATGGTGCCTGTGCTGATCTTGAATAGGCTTGTCTTGTCCATCTACACCTGTGTGTGTGTGTGTGAGCATTCTAATGCTTTTCACCAACCAGGTGCGCTGCCCGCAGTAGATGATAGAATCTTAGCACGGAACATTCATGTGCTGTCACAATGGGGCTGGCTGGAGGGTGTGGTCAAAGTAGGCGGAGTTATGCAGATTCAAAACGCGTCTTGCACAGCTTGAACAAACACTCACACACAGACAGACAGACAGACAGACACACACACTCTCCGTCTCTCACACACAGACACACATACACAGCAGAACTGTCATTGACAGCAGAACTGTCATTGAGAAGGCCTCCAGAGTTTCTGAAAATGTCCTCCCTGCGGCGGCAATCTTTTGCTCTGTCTCCACAATGGGTATTGGTGGTGGGCCTTGGTGCGGCCCACGGGGCACAGCGGGTTCAGTATCGCTTCTCGGCCTTTTGGCTAAGATCAAGTGTAGTATCTTTCGAAAAGGTGGCCTGATCCCACCACCCTAGTAAATTGATACATTAATACACACTGGGATAGTGCACTTGCTAGTACGCTAGGTGGCTCGTATAGTCATCTGGTGGAAAGCATGGCCCCCAGGATCGAAGTCATTGGGCTGAGTAAGTGTGAGGGCTTATGGTGCAATGTGCCCCAGGAGTGGTGACCCTGGTGGGAGTTTGAGCTTGCTTGGAGTGGAACCCGGGTAAGTCTTAGATTCCGTAGCACGCCGCACCTAGCCTTTCATACTTTCTTTAGCAACCCCTCCTATTCCTGGCCTTCTGGCTAGAATGGGAAATTTTTATAAACCCGGTCGGAGGTCCGGTCAGCTTTGGGCTGAGAAACCAACATGAAATAGGGCTCCTAGCTCCACCAGAGTGGCAGTCTGGTAGGACGCTGGGAGCACGACAATGGCTCTCCCCCGGCTTCGGCTAGGGAGAGCATCGAAGATCCCTGACCCTCGCTGGGCCTTCTGGCTCGGAGGGACGGGGATGATTTATTGGGGACCCTCTCCTCCGGGAAGGGACCACAAGAATCCTCGCCTTGTGCTCTGTTTTTGTGTGACTTCGGTCACATTTTTCAGAGCCTTGGAAAGATGCTTCACAATAAAAAAAAATCTGTTCTTATCAGTTTAATATCTGATACGTCCCCTATTTGGGGACCATATATTAAATGGATTTTTGGAACAGGGAGATGGAAGAAGAGCTTGCTCTGTCCACTCCACGCATTGACCCGTTATTGCAGTATCTCCGGGACCAGTGCACTCCTTCTCTGATCCAGTTTCTAAAAACAGATTGAATTGAAATCAGCGCGAGTTGTCTTTTAACCCTTTATGTGAATTGATTTCAGGGTCAAAGAAGCACTTTTCTCAGGCCAAGTGTAGCATTTTGTTTGATTTCTCCTGGCCAATTGCAACATTTTCTGCGCCTTGCCTGGCCTTGCTTTCACCTATGTCTGTCAAACATTGCATTGCATTCAATATGCAATCAATCAATCAATCAATCAATCAATTTGTCTTTACTGGTTGCTGCAACAGGTGTGTTAAGATTTAGGCCTTTCTTACAGTGTTGCAAATATACTGTGTCGGCTACCAAACTAGGCCCCTGCTGTCTGTCAGCACTTGCTATTTAAATTGAAGTATCCAATGAGTAGTTCTGCCATACATACTGCATTTCTGACCGCAGGAATTCTTTTTTGAAACATTGTCTCCCTCTTGTGGACCACCGGCTTTTCAATGCGTTGTATTATATGCATTTTTAAAAGAAAAAAATAAGTAAAAATGGTGCCTGTGCTGATCTTGAATAGGCTTGTCTTGTCCATCTACACCTGTGTGTGTGAGCATTCTAATGCTTTTCACCAACCAGGTGCGCTGCCCGCAGTAGATAGAATCTTAGCACGGAACATTCATGTGCTGTCACAATGGGGCTGGCTGGAGGGTGTGGTCAAAGTAGGCGGAGTTATGCAGATTCAAAACGCGTCGTGCACAGCTTGAACAAACACTCACACACAGACAGACAGACACACACTCTCCGTCTCTCACACACAGACACACATACACAGCAGAACTGTCATTGACAGCAGAACTGTCATTGAGAAGGCCTCCAGAGTTTCTGAAAATGTCCTCCCTGCGGCGGCAATCTTTTGCTCTGTCTCCACAATGGGTATTGGTGGTAGGCCTTGGTGCGGCCCACGGGGCACAGCGGCTTCAGTATCGCTTCTCGGCCTCATGGCTGCGATCAATCAGTCTAACTGAGAGATTGTAGTCAGGTCGGGTGCTTTCGGTACCCTCTCTCTCGGCCTGGGGGGATCGCTCCTCTTCGGAGGGGCTTCACCCCCCTGCTGCTATAGGGAGAGAGGATTAGTCCGGAGCAACGAGTTGCGATCGCCTTAAAAGGGCGCTAGCCTTTTTTTGTGTGTTTACAGCTGGAGTTCTTTTTCGGAAGGATGCCGGCTGCACTTACCTTTGCATCGGGAGAACCCCGGATGAGGAACACGGTCCGTATCGAGGTCTTGGAGAGATACAGGAAGGAGAAAGAAATCCGCTACGTTTGCAACACCGTCCTTCTTGGGATCCTGGAGTTCGGCAGAGAGGACATCTTCTGTTTTCAGGACAATGAGCAGAAAGGTACTTATACTATTACCTTTAGGAGCCATGGTTGTTGTCAGCAGTTGGTCCAAAAGGTGAATGACAACATCTGTGCTGATGAACTGGAGGGCCTGGTCTTCTCCCTGCTTTTCGTCCAAGAGGAGGTACAAATGATTGTTTTCTTTCCAAATCCTTTTGTTGAAGTATTGGACATTTTAACCTGTTTGCGTCGCTATTGCGATGAAGTAACCTTTCAAGGGAATGTTAAAAACGCCGTTGGTTTCTGGTGTGGCAAGCGGAAATTCCTGGTGCGGCTGAAGAAAAATCCTGAGGGCTTTGGAGGAACAGAGCATCCCCCCTCTACCATCACCATTGGGAAGAGCCGTGGCTACTTATTCTACACAGGTATGCCTATGTATTGCAGGAACTGTGGCAAGATGGGGCATACCCAAGGTAATTGTGTGGAAAGAAGGGCATTCCGCTGCAATAATTGTGGCCAACTCGGACACTTAATGAAGGATTGCCCTCAAAAGAAGGCTTGTAACCTATGCGGGGAGGATGGACATATGTTCCGAGGATGCCCACATAGGACCAAAGTCCGTACGTATGCAGAGGCGGCTGAGAGACCCGTGCCAAGGCAGGAACCAGCTATTGTCCCGGTCCATGCTGTGCTGAATATCCCAGAGACCGGAGTAAGGCCTGAGCCAAGTCCCACTGTTCCTACAGCAGGGGAGGCGGCTGAGAAGGCCAAGGGCGCAGAGGAGAAGGTGGGGACGGAGCAGGAGTGTGGTGGCCCTCAGGGAGGCCCTCCTGTGTCGAAGTCCCGGAAAAAGGGCGGAGGGCGGACCACCCAGAGACTGGAGCAGGGGGACTCTCCCGTTGGGGAGGTAACCCTTGTGTCGAAGGTCTCGAATGAGACTGGTGTGTTGGAGCAGAGCGCCCCCACTATGTTGGCGGTGGGGGGCACTGTGGCGAAGACCCCAGTCTTTCCCAGGGACTCGAGCCAGCAGACCACAGTTTTTTCTCCTACAGGTGATGGTGTGGATACGGTCATCGTGTCAGATCTGGAGGTCCCCCAGGAAGTAAGAGGCCATGTAGCTATCACAGAGGACGACTGCACGAGTGAGCTGTCTGAGCCGTCTGGAAAGAAGCTGCGGGGGGATACTCTTCTGGAGGCCAATCCAGAATCTCCGGATGTGTGTTTTCCCAGCGGAGACATGTGGCTGAACACGGACTCTTCTGGGTATCCACTGCCTGGTTCCTCGGATCCCCAGAACATTGACTCTCTTCCTTCACTGCCAGAAGTGATTGATGATTACATGGAAACCATTGAGGATAGCTCTCCTCCCCCATGACATAAATGCCATCCATGAGGTGTCTCTCACTTAATGTGAGATCTCTAAAGAGCCCTGTCCGCAGGGCTGCTCTTTTTGATTTTTTTGAAACATTAGACTTTGACATATGTTTTTTACAGGAGTGTGGTCTGCAGCATGGAATCCGGTATAACGAGATAAAAAAGGACTGGAAACTAGGGCCCTCTGTATGGTCGGGCTCAAACGAGAACAAGTCTGCTGGTGTGGGTCTGCTCTGCCGAGGTAATAACATCATCATCTCCTCTGTTACTGAGATTGTACCCGGCAGAGCTATCCTAGTACATTTGTGTTTTAATAATTTTAATTTCCGTGTCATTAATGTGTACGCTCCACCAGATAAACAGGAGCGTATACGTTTGTTTGAAATTTTACCGGTTTTCTGTGTAGGGTCATCTCCTCTCTTAATAGCCGGGGATTTTAATTGCCTGAATGTGAATGAGCGCCGAGGAGGGGGTGACCCAATCCGTAAGATAGATAAGTCGTGTTTTTTACTAAATAGCTTGCAGACTGATTTTAAGTTATGCGATGCCTGGAGGTCGCTTTCGCCGACGGACCCAGGATTTACATGGTCCGGTCGGGGAGTGGCTTCCAGGATCGATTTTATGTTTTTATCTGAGGATTTTAGCCCTGTACAATTTGTTTTAATGCCTAATTTATTCTCTGATCATAAAATTTTAAGCTTAAAGATAGAGTATCAAGGAGAGCTGAGGATAAATAGAGGTTTATGGTGCCTGGGAGTCCATTTGCTGGAAGACCCTCAGGTGAGGTCAGACTTCTGTAACGCCTACCAGGAATGGAGACAGCTAAGGCCTCCATATATTAAAATCCTATCCTGGTGGGAAGTGATCAAAGATAAAATAAGGTTTTTTTTTATCAGGGCTGGAAAGAGGAAGGCGCGGCTGAAAAAGCAGATTTATGTAAATTTAAATATGAGACTGCAAACTCTCCATAAATTTAAAGAGATAGGACTAGAGGTGGAAGATGATATTGCAAGCCTAAAAACTGAAATACAATTGTGCCTAGATCAAAAAGGTAAAGAAATAATTTTTAATTCCAAAGTGAAACATTTAGAAGAAGGTGAGAAGTGTACACGTTTCTTTTTTAAAAAAGTGATGGAGAAAAAGGAGACGATCACCTGTCTTGATGGAGAAACAACTGTGGAAGGTATGAAGAAGGTGGCTTTTAATTTTTATAGAGACCTTTTTAGTAAAAAAAGTGTAAATAATGTGTTTTTACAAGATGCTCTTAATATCCTAGATTTTAAGTTAAGTTCTGTAGACCAGGGGTTTTTAATAGATGATGTCAGCATGGAAGAACTTTTTAGTGTTTTTAAAAGTTTTTCAAAAGGGAAAGCCCCAGGAGCAGATGGTCTACCTGTTGAATTTTATTTGACTTTTTGGGATGTTTTAAAGGAGGATCTTTTAGCACTTTTTAAAGAGGTTTTTATGTGTTCAGAGCTGCCGAAGTCATGGAGGAGGGGGATAGTGTCCTTAATTTATAAGAAAAAGGGCGCTCGTGATGACCTCAAGAATTGGAGGCCTATCACCCTCCTCAACATGGATTATAAAGTTTTAGCCAAAATTATTGCTTGTCGTTTTAAAACTGTTATTAATAAACTGATACAACCCGAACAAGTATGTGGAGTACCAGGGAGGAATATTGCTGAGATTTTAAATGTGATCAGAGATGTAATATGGTACTCTAGGGATAGAAGTCAGAGCCTGGCCCTGTTGGCGCTGGACTTTGAAAAGGCGTTTGACAGGGTCTCGCATGAGTATCTTTTTAAAGTTTTAAAACAAATGGCGATCCCCAACATGTTTTTATCTCGTATTATGATTTTATATAATAATGTGTTTTCTCAAATTTCTGTCAATGGCTTTTTAACAGATTTTATCCCGTTGGAATCCGGAGTGAAGCAGGGGTGTCCATTATCCCCAATTCTTTTTATTTGTGCTATGGAACCCCTGCTGTGTATGATCCGGAGAGACAAAGTGGTCCGAGGGGTTCCTATTCCGGGTGGAGGAGGGGCCCAAGTCAAAGTATTTGCCTACATGGATGATGTTACTGCCATCTGTACAGATCCTGCTTCACTCCGGAGAGTGGTAATGTGCACCAATTTTTTTAGTCAGGCTTCAGGTTTTAAAATGAATTTTAATAAAACTGAATGATTGATTTTGGGTTCCTGGGATACAAATGACCTACCAGCAGTGAAATTGAAGCACGACAATGTTAAAATCTTGGGAATTGTATTTGACGCTAAAAATGATGGACACGTGAGCTGGGAGGAGGTACAACATAAAATAGTGAAAAAACTCTCCTTCTGGAATTTGAGAAGCTTGTCAATTGAGGGAAAAATTTTAATCATTAAATCTGTTTTGTTGCCAATGATGCTTTATATTGCCATGGTATATCCCCCTTCTGAGTTGATGCTAAAAAAACTAACTCGATGTATCTTTATGTTCATTTGGGGATCAAAAATGGAAAAGCTGAGGCGAACGGAGATGTATAAAAAACAACAAAATGGAGGAAAAGATGTCCCTGACTTGCATCTGTATTTGTATGTAAATTTCTTTTGTTTTTGTTTTAAAGTTTTTAACACTAATTCTACTTTTAGTCTGTTTTTAAAATATACTTGTGGTTTTATTTTTAAAAAATGGTTCAGACCATGTTTATCAGCACCCATTTTATTATGCCCGCCCAAGCATTTTATTGTTTTAGAAAAGGTGATAAGGACTCATAAATTAAAGGACTTGGATGCCGATCTCCTTCTGGACAGAAGAAAATTGATGGTTCATCTGAGAAGAGAAGAAGGAGTGTCCCCTGTGAGCAACTTCTCATGGAGTAGATCCAAGCGTGTGTGGAGGAACGTCTTTGGGAAATTCTTGGCCAACATTCACAAAGACCTTGCATGGATGGCTGCCCGCCAGTGCCTCCCAACCAGAGACTTCCAGCATAGGAGAGGCCTGGCGGCGCGGGCAAAGTGCCCAAGAGACTCTTGCCGAGAGGATGAGACTGTTTTACACCTTTTTTGGAACTGCTGTTTTGCACAAGAACTTTGGGGGAGATTTGGGATACTTTTAAAATGGGTATGTGGTCTTAAAGATTTTAGCTATGAGTATGTTTTATATGGACTTTTTAATTGCCCCACTACACACCAGTTCAAAATATGCTGGTGTATAATAAACTGTGCCAAAAATGCAATCTGGAAAGTGAGAAACATTCTACTTTTTAACCGTGATTTTATCTCTGTTAATGATTGTATTAAATTGGCTTTTAGTGAAATGTTTATTTATTTTTTAAAGGATGTTAAAGATGTGGGGAAGAAAGAAGCGAATCGTAGATGGTGTTTTTATATGTGGAATACTGTTTTATATTAAGTTGTTTCATGTTGTTGTATTTTATTATTGTAATTTTTTATGTTTCTTTTGCACAAAAGGTTTCAAATTTTCTTGTTCTATGTCTTATGACTAAATAAAATTTTGTTGAAACCTTATCTGTTCTTATCAGTTTAATATCTGATACGTCCCCTATTTGGGGACCATATATTAAATGGATTTTTGGAACAGGGAGATGGAAGAAGAGCTTGCTCTGTCCACTCCACGCATTGACCCGTTATTGCAGTATCTCCGGGACCAGTGCACTCCTTCTCTGATCCAGTTTCTAAAAACAGATTGAATTGAAATCAGCGCGAGTTGTCTTTTAACCCTTTATGTGAATTGATTTCAGGGTCAAAGAAGCACTTTTCTCAGGCCAAGTGTAGCATTTTGTTTGATTTCTCCTGGCCAATTGCAACATTTTCTGCGCCTTGCCTGGCCTTGCTTTCACCTATGTCTGTCAAACATTGCATTGCATTCAATATGCAATCAATCAATCAATCAATCAATCAATTTGTCTTTACTGGTTGCTGCAACAGGTGTGTTAAGATTTAGGCCTTTCTTACAGTGTTGCAAATATACTGTGTCGGCTACCAAACTAGGCCCCTGCTGTCTGTCAGCACTTGCTATTTAAATTGAAGTATCCAATGAGTAGTTCTGCCATACATACTGCATTTCTGACCGCAGGAATTCTTTTTTGAAACATTGTCTCCCTCTTGTGGACCACCGGCTTTTCAATGCGTTGTATTATATGCATTTTTAAAAGAAAAAAATAAGTAAAAATGGTGCCTGTGCTGATCTTGAATAGGCTTGTCTTGTCCATCTACACCTGTGTGTGTGTGTGAGCATTCTAATGCTTTTCACCAACCAGGTGCGCTGCCCGCAGTAGATGATAGAATCTTAGCACGGAACATTCATGTGCTGTCACAATGGGGCTGGCTGGAGGGTGTGGTCAAAGTAGGCGGAGTTATGCAGATTCAAAACGCGTCGTGCACAGCTTGAACAAACACTCACACACAGACAGACAGACAGACAGACACACACACTCTCCGTCTCTCACACACAGACACACATACACAGCAGAACTGTCATTGACAGCAGAACTGTCATTGAGAAGGCCTCCAGAGTTTCTGAAAATGTCCTCCCTGCGGCGGCAATCTTTTGCTCTGTCTCCACAATGGGTATTGGTGGTAGGCCTTGGTGCGGCCCACGGGGCACAGCGGCTTCAGTATCGCTTCTCGGCCTCATGGCTGCGATCAATCAGTCTAACTGAGAGATTGTAGTCAGGTCGGGTGCTTTCGGTACCCTCTCTCTCGGCCTGGGGGGATCGCTCCTCTTCGGAGGGGCTTCACCCCCCTGCTGCTATAGGGAGAGAGGATTAGTCCGGAGCAACGAGTTGCGATCGCCTTAAAAGGGCGCTAGCCTTTTTTTGTGTGTTTACAGCTGGAGTTCTTTTTCGGAAGGATGCCGGCTGCACTTACCTTTGCATCGGGAGAACCCCGGATGAGGAACACGGTCCGTATCGAGGTCTTGGAGAGATACAGGAAGGAGAAAGAAATCCGCTACGTTTGCAACACCGTCCTTCTTGGGATCCTGGAGTTCGGCAGAGAGGACATCTTCTGTTTTCAGGACAATGAGCAGAAAGGTACCTATACTATTACCTTTAGGAGCCATGGTTGTTGTCAGCAGTTGGTCCAAAAGGTGAATGACAACATCTGTGCTGATGAACTGGAGGGCCTGGTCTTCTCCCTGCTTTTCGTCCAAGAGGAGGTACAAATGATTGTTTTCTTTCCAAATCCTTTTGTTGAAGTATTGGACATTTTAACCTGTTTGCGTCGCTATTGCGATGAAGTAACCTTTCAAGGGAATGTTAAAAACGCCGTTGGTTTCTGGTGTGGCAAGCGGAAATTCCTGGTGCGGCTGAAGAAAAATCCTGAGGGCTTTGGAGGAACAGAGCATCCCCCCTCTACCATCACCATTGGGAAGAGCCGTGGCTACTTATTCTACACAGGTATGCCTATGTATTGCAGGAACTGTGGCAAGATGGGGCATACCCAAGGTAATTGTGTGGAAAGAAGGGCATTCCGCTGCAATAATTGTGGCCAACTCGGACACTTAATGAAGGATTGCCCTCAAAAGAAGGCTTGTAACCTATGCGGGGAGGATGGACATATGTTCCGAGGATGCCCACATAGGACCAAAGTCCGTACGTATGCAGAGGCGGCTGAGAGACCCGTGCCAAGGCAGGAACCAGCTATTGTCCCGGTCCATGCTGTGCTGAATATCCCAGAGACCGGAGTAAGGCCTGAGCCAAGTCCCACTGTTCCTACAGCAGGGGAGGCGGCTGAGAAGGCCAAGGGCGCAGAGGAGAAGGTGGGGACGGAGCAGGAGTGTGGTGGCCCTCAGGGAGGCCCTCCTGTGTCGAAGTCCCGGAAAAAGGGCGGAGGGCGGACCACCCAGAGACTGGAGCAGGGGGACTCTCCCGTTGGGGAGGTAACCCTTGTGTCGAAGGTCTCGAATGAGACTGGTGTGTTGGAGCAGAGCGCCCCCACTATGTTGGCGGTGGGGGGCACTGTGGCGAAGACCCCAGTCTTTCCCAGGGACTCGAGCCAGCAGACCACAGTTTTTTCTCCTACAGGTGATGGTGTGGATACGGTCATCGTGTCAGATCTGGAGGTCCCCCAGGAAGTAAGAGGCCATGTAGCTATCACAGAGGACGACTGCACGAGTGAGCTGTCTGAGCCGTCTGGAAAGAAGCTGCGGGGGGATATTCTTCTGGAGGCCAATCCAGAATCTCCGGATGTGTGTTTTCCCAGCGGAGACATGTGGCTGAACACGGACTCTTCTGGGTATCCACTGCCTGGTTCCTCGGATCCCCAGAACATTGACTCTCTTCCTTCACTGCCAGAAGTGATTGATGATTACATGGAAACCATTGAGGATAGCTCTCCTCCCCCATGACATAAATGCCATCCATGAGGTGTCTCTCACTTAATGTGAGATCTCTAAAGAGCCCTGTCCGCAGGGCTGCTCTTTTTGATTTTTTTGAAACATTAGACTTTGACATATGTTTTTTACAGGAGTGTGGTCTGCAGCATGGAATCCGGTATAACGAGATAAAAAAGGACTGGAAACTAGGGCCCTCTGTATGGTCGGGCTCAAACGAGAACAAGTCTGCTGGTGTGGGTCTGCTCTGCCGAGGTAATAACATCATCATCTCCTCTGTTACTGAGATTGTACCCGGCAGAGCTATCCTAGTACATTTGTGTTTTAATAATTTTAATTTCCGTGTCATTAATGTGTACGCTCCACCAGATAAACAGGAGCGTATACGTTTGTTTGAAATTTTACCGGTTTTCTGTGTAGGGTCATCTCCTCTCTTAATAGCCGGGGATTTTAATTGCCTGAATGTGAATGAGCGCCGAGGAGGGGGTGACCCAATCCGTAAGATAGATAAGTCGTGTTTTTTACTAAATAGCTTGCAGACTGATTTTAAGTTATGCGATGCCTGGAGGTCGCTTTCGCCGACGGACCCAGGATTTACATGGTCCGGTCGGGGAGTGGCTTCCAGGATCGATTTTATGTTTTTATCTGAGGATTTTAGCCCTGTACAATTTGTTTTAATGCCTAATTTATTCTCTGATCATAAAATTTTAAGCTTAAAGATAGAGTATCAAGGAGAGCTGAGGATAAATAGAGGTTTATGGCGCCTGGGAGTCCATTTGCTGGAAGACCCTCAGGTGAGGTCAGACTTCTGTAACGCCTACCAGGAATGGAGACAGCTAAGGCCTCCATATATTAAAATCCTATCCTGGTGGGAAGTGATCAAAGATAAAATAAGGTTTTTTTTTATCAGGGCTGGAAAGAGGAAGGCGCGGCTGGAAAAGCAGATTTATGTAAATTTAAATATGAGACTGCAAACTCTCCATAAATTTAAAGAGATAGGACTAGAGGTGGAAGATGATATTGCAAGCCTAAAAACTGAAATACAATTGTGCCTAGATCAAAAAGGTAAAGAAATAATTTTTAATTCCAAAGTGAAACATTTAGAAGAAGGTGAGAAGTGTACACGTTTCTTTTTTAAAAAAGTGATGGAGAAAAAGGAGACGATCACCTGTCTTGATGGAGAAACAACTGTGGAAGGTATGAAGAAGGTGGCTTTTAATTTTTATAGAGACCTTTTTAGTAAAAAAAGTGTAAATAATGTGTTTTTACAAGATGCTCTTAATATCCTAGATTTTAAGTTAAGTTCTGTAGACCAGGGGTTTTTAATAGATGATGTCAGCATGGAAGAACTTTTTAGTGTTTTTAAAAGTTTTTCAAAAGGGAAAGCCCCAGGAGCAGATGGTCTACCTGTTGAATTTTATTTGACTTTTTGGGATGTTTTAAAGGAGGATCTTTTAGCACTTTTTAAAGAGGTTTTTATGTGTTCAGAGCTGCCTAAGTCATGGAGGAGGGGGATAGTGTCCTTAATTTATAAGAAAAAGGGCGCTCGTGATGACCTCAGGAATTGGAGGCCTATCACCCTCCTCAACATGGATTATAAAGTTTTAGCCAAAATTATTGCTTGTCGTTTTAAAACTGTTATTAATAAACTGATACAACCCGAACAAGTATGTGGAGTACCAGGGAGGAATATTGCTGAGATTTTAAATGTGATCAGAGATGTAATATGGTACTCTAGGGATAGAAATCAAAGCCTGGCCCTGTTGGCGCTGGACTTTGAAAAGGCGTTTGACAGGGTCTCGCATGAGTATCTTTTTAAAGTTTTAAAACAAATGGCGATCCCCGACATGTTTTTATCTCGTATTATGATTTTATATAATAATGTGTTTTCTCAAATTTCTGTCAATGGTTTTTTAACAGATTTTATCCCGTTGGAATCCGGAGTGAAGCAGGGGTGTCCATTATCCCCAATTCTTTTTATTTGTGCTATGGAACCCCTGCTGTGTATGATCCGGAGAGACAAAGTGGTCCGAGGGGTTCCTATTCCGGGTGGAGGAGGGGCCCAAGTCAAAGTATTTGCATACATGGATGATGTTACTGCCATCTGTACAGATCCTGCTTCACTCCGGAGAGTGGTAATGTGCACCAATTTTTTTAGTCAGGCTTCAGGTTTTAAAATGAATTTTAATAAAACTGAATGTTTGATTTTGGGTTCCTGGGATACAAATGACCTACCAGCAGTAAAATTGAAGCACGACAATGTTAAAATCTTGGGAATTGTATTTGACGCTAAAAATGATGGACACGTGAGCTGGGAGGAGGTACAACATAAAATAGTGAAAAAACTCTCCTTCTGGAATTTGAGAAGCTTGTCAATTGAGGGAAAAATTTTAATCATTAAATCTGTTTTGTTGCCAATGATGCTTTATATTGCCATGGTATATCCTCCTTCTGAGTTGATGCTAAAAAAACTAACTCGATGTATCTTTATGTTCATTTGGGGATCAAAAATGGAAAAGCTGAGGCGAACGGAGATGTATAAAAAACAACAAAATGGAGGAAAAGATGTCCCTGACTTGCATCTGTATTTGTATGTAAATTTCTTTTGTTTTTGTTTTAAAGTTTTTAACACTAATTCTACTTTTAGTCTGTTTTTAAAATATACTTGTGGTTTTATTTTTAAAAAATGGTTCAGACCATGCTTATCAGCACCCATTTTATTATGCCCGCCCAAGCATTTTATTGTTTTAGAAAAGGTGATAAGGACTCATAAATTAAAAGACTTGGATGCCG
Organism: Ranitomeya variabilis; assembly: GCF_051348905.1. Lineage (NCBI taxonomy): Eukaryota > Metazoa > Chordata > Amphibia > Anura > Dendrobatidae > Ranitomeya > Ranitomeya variabilis. The sequence goes on along the minus strand of NC_135235.1, from coordinate 606,740,340 downwards.
ATCTCCTTCTGGACAGAAGAAAGTTGATGGTTCATCTGAGAAGAGAAGAAGGAGTGTCCCCTGTGAGCAACTTCTCATGGAGTAGATCCAAGCGTGTGTGGAGGAACGTCTTTGGAAAATTCTTGGCCAACATTCACAAAGACCTTGCATGGATGGCTGCCCGCCAGTGCCTCCCAACCAGAGACTTCCAGCATAGGAGAGGCCTGGCGGCGCGGGCAAAGTGCCCAAGAGACTCTTGCCGAGAGGATGAGACTGTTTTACACCTTTTTTGGAACTGCTGTTTTGCACAAGAACTTTGGGGGAGATTTGGGATACTTTTAAAATGGGTATGTGGTCTTAAAGATTTTAGCTATGAGTATGTTTTATATGGACTTTTTAATTGCCCCACTACACACCAGTTCAAAATATGCTGGTGTATAATAAACTGTGCCAAAAATGCAATCTGGAAAGTGAGAAACATTCTACTTTTTAACCGTGATTTTATCTCTGTTAATGATTGTATTAAATTGGCTTTTAGTGAAATGTTTATTTATTTTTTAAAGGATGTTAAAGATGTGGGGAAGAAAGAAGCGAATCGTAGATGGTGTTTTTATATGTGGAATACTGTTTTATATTAAGTTGTTTCATGTTGTTGTATTTTATTATTGTAATTTTTTATGTTTCTTTTGCACAAAAGGTTTCAAATTTTCTTGTTCTATGTCTTATGACTAAATAAAATTTTGTTGAAACCTTATCTGTTCTTATCAGTTTAATATCTGATACGTCCCCTATTTGGGGACCATATATTAAATGGATTTTTGGAACAGGGAGATGGAAGAAGAGCTTGCTCTGTCCACTCCACGCATTGACCCGTTATTGCAGTATCTCCGGGACCAGTGCACTCCTTCTCTGATCCAGTTTCTAAAAACAGATTGAATTGAAATCAGCGTGAGTTGTCTTTTAACCCTTTATGTGAATTGATTTCAGGGTCAAAGAAGCACTTTTCTCAGGCCAAGTGTAGCATTTTGTTTGATTTCTCCTGGCCAATTGCAACATTTTCTGCGCCTTGCCTGGCCTTGCTTTCACCTATGTCTGTCAAACATTGCATTGCATTCAATATGCAATCAATCAATCAATCAATCAATCAATCAATTTGTCTTTACTGGTTGCTGCAACAGGTGTGTTAAGATTTAGGCCTTTCTTACAGTGTTGCAAATATACTGTGTCGGCTACCAAACTAGGCCCCTGTTGTCTGTCAGCACTTGCTATTTAAATTGAAGTATCCAATGAGTAGTTCTGCCATACATACTGCATTTCTGACCGCAGGAATTCTTTTTTGAAACATTGTCTCCCTCTTGTGGACCACCGGCTTTTCAATGCGTTGTATTATATGCATTTTTAAAAGAAAAAAATAAGTAAAAATGGTGCCTGTGCTGATCTTGAATAGGCTTGTCTTGTCCATCTACACCTGTGTGTGTGAGCATTCTAATGCTTTTCACCAACCAGGTGCGCTGCCCGCAGTAGATAGAATCTTAGCACGGAACATTCATGTGCTGTCACAATGGGGCTGGCTGGAGGGTGTGGTCAAAGTAGGCGGAGTTATGCAGATTCAAAACGCGTCGTGCACAGCTTGAACAAACACTCACACACAGACAGACAGACACACACTCTCCGTCTCTCACACACAGACACACATACACAGCAGAACTGTCATTGACAGCAGAACTGTCATTGAGAAGGCCTCCAGAGTTTCTGAAAATGTCCTCCCTGCGGCGGCAATCTTTTGCTCTGTCTCCACAATGGGTATTGGTGGTAGGCCTTGGTGCGGCCCACGGGGCACAGCGGCTTCAGTATCGCTTCTCGGCCTCTTGGCTAAGATCAAGTGTAGGATTTTCTTGCATTTGGTCGAAGTTCTTTAGGTGCCTGGGGTACCCCGCCTCTCGGCCTTGGGTGCGGGTCCCACTCTTGTAGTGGGATCCAATCCCTTGTCGCTATTGGGAGGTGGGCTTAGTCCCTGGGCAACGAGTTGCGATCGCCCTAGCCAGGTAGTCTTTGGATTACTTGGTGCCCTTCATTGTTGCGGAACACCCCCGTTTTGTTTCCCTTTAGCCATGGACCCAGATCCTGGTGATGTTCCGGCCTATGCTCTTCTGAAGCATACGGTCCGGATCTATTTTGAGAAAGGTGGAGGAGATGGCCGTGGACTGAAATTCGTGGTTGGCAATATTCTGGAGAAGGCTCTTTCAGTCCGGAAACACGAAATCCTGGCCATCCAGGACTATCCGAGGCGTGGTGTCTATGATGTTACCTTCACCGGAGAAGGTATCCACCAGCATGTTTGCGACCAAGTCATCTCCCCTGATGCGATTATCCGGAAAAACCCTGAGCTTAAAGGGGTTAAATTTGCCATCCACGATTTAGAAGAGACCAGGCTCTTAATTGTTAAAATCTATTCACCCCATATGCAAGAGAGCGAAATTGGAAGATACCTGTTGGGTTTCTTTAAAAAAGTTACTTGCTTGGGGAAGATTTTAAATGAATGCGGCATTTGGACCTCCAAATGGAGGTATGTTGTAACCTGTGTTAAAAATGCCACAAAACCAGGAGGAGTAGATTTACCACCAGCTCGTTTTAAAATTGGCAAAACGAATGGCGACCTCTATTTTAATGGCATGCCACCCTTCTGTAGAAAATGTAAACTATATGGACATTCAAATTGTGACCCTACCTGTGCAAAATGTGGAAGCCAGGAACATAGAACTGAACAATGCCAGACAGAGAATGTGTGTACAATTTGTCTTGTAAAAGGTCATTCTTTTTCCTTTTGTCCAAAAAGAAACAAGTCAAAAGGAGTGCAACCAGAGCAAGAGCAGCCTCCGGCCCCCCGCCAACCCTCGGCTGGTTCTGCTGTCCCCGAGTCAAAGGAGGGTGAGGAGGAGTCGATGGACGAGTCAAACGAGGTACCTGGTACAGGTGAGGATGGCTATACTGAAGTGAGAAACGAGAAAGCGAGACGCAGGAGGGAACGGCAGAAGGAGAGCAGGCAGCAAAAAGAGGACCCCGCAGAGGGTACAGCGGCTCCTGCCAAAAGCCAACCCTCGTCTCTGAGATCTTCCGGGACAACTCATGGGCGCGAAAAATCGGACTCTAAAAGGAGGAAAATCCAGGAAAAAAAAACAGGTGGCGCATCAAGGGAAGTACCCCCACAGGAACCCCCTGATGGAGGTGGGAAACCCGAAGAGATGCCCATGGAGGAGCAGGAAACCCCACCCTCTTCAGAGATGGAGAGGGAGACTGGGGTGACTGCCTCAGTCGTTCCTGTGACTCCGGTCAGAGAACAGCCGGCCCCTGAGCTCGATCTGACCCCTCCGATTGGTTCCCCGGAGGGGGGACCAGTGGGAGATCAGGAGCAGGGATGGGAGCTGGCCTGCCTGACAAAGGAGACAGTACCAATGGATAATGAGTTCGTCCCGGGAAGTATATGGCCATCCGAAGTCCTGTCGGATGAAGGGTCCTCCATGGTCTCTTCCCTCGTGACCGTCGACGACAAGACCGAACCCTCCGATGATGACTTATAACTAGTGTTGAGCATTCCGATACCGCAAGTATCGGGTATCGGCCGATACTTGCGGTATCGGAATTCCGATACCGGGATTCCGATACTTGCCGCGTATCGGATACCGGAATCGGAAGTTCTAAGATTCAAAAAGCAGAAATTCAGCCAATGAGATTGATTCCAAGTGTGGGCACATCCTGTTTAGCATGGAGGGCATGAAACTACTGGCAAGGCTGTGATTGGCTGGTGTAATGATGTCATGATGCAGTTTAAAAGTCGCTGGCGCCATTTTGCGATCACTCTGCTGTGAATTCAGTTAGTGACAGGACGCTGTTTGCTGACTGAGGGACAGTTTAGAGATAGCGATTTGCTTCTTTGTGCTTTCCAAAGGCTAATTTAGCAACCGCTGTGTTCACCTACTATTCACCTTGCTTTTGCCTTGTAGCGCTGTTTTCACAGCGATCTGCAGGGTCTGTGTGTGTGTGTGTGTGAGTGCAGCCCAGTCTCCAGTCTGAGTGCAGCCACATAGGCCATCCATAGTTGGTTGTATTCAGTTCAGGGAGGGTGGTTCATTGCCTCATACTGTTCCTTTTTTTTTTTTTTTTCCCAAGTAGTGTAGTCTGCTGCTAATTTATTCAAAAAAATCCTATTAGTGTCTTTCCACCCGTCTCCAGCTAATTTGTGGAAAAACACTACATAGGATAAAGTAGAGGAGGGTTTTTGGGCCTTGCAGCGCCGTTTACGGCTGTCTGCACGGTCTCCGTGTGACTGCAGCTCGCCCTGTAATCTGTGAGCAGCTATAGCCTGGTTGTCTCCAGCTCAGGGTTTTTCACTGCGTCATACCGCCAAATCAATTTTCTTTTTTTTCAAAGTAGTGTAGTCTGCTGCTAATTTATTTTAAAAAATCCTATTAGTGTCTTTCCACCCGTCTCCAGCTAATTTGTGGAAAAACACTACATAGGATAAAGTAGAGGAGGGTTTTTGGGCCTTGCAGCGCCGTTTACGGCTGTCTGCACGGTCTCCGTGTGACTGCAGCTCGCCCTGTAATCTGTGAGCAGCTGTAGCCTGGTTGTCTCCAGCTCAGGGTTTTTCACTGCGTCATACCGCCAAATCAATTTTCTTTTTTTTCAAAGTAGTGTAGTCTGCTGCTAATTAATTTAAAAAAATCCTATTAGTGTCTTTCCACCCGTCTCCAGCTAATTTGTGGAAAAACACTACATAGGATAAAGTAGAGGAGGGTTTTTGGGCCTTGCAGCGCCGTTTACGGCTGTCTGCACGGTCTCCGTGTGACTGCAGCTCGCCCTGTAATCTGTGAGCAGCTGTAGCCTGGTTGTCTCCAGCTCAGGGTTTTTCACTGCGTCATACCGCCAAATCAATTTTCTTTTTTTTCAAAGTAGTGTAGTCTGCTGCTAATTAATTTAAAAAAATCCTATTAGTGTCTTTCCACCCGTCTCCAGCTAATTTGTGGAAAAACACTACATAGGATAAAGTAGAGGAGGGTTTTTGGGCCTTGCAGCGCCGTTTACGGCTGTCTGCACGGTCTCCGTGTGACTGCAGCTCGCCCTGTAATCTGTGAGCAGCTATAGCCTGGTTGTCTCCAGCTCAGGGTTTTTCACTGCGTCATACTGCCAAATCAATTTTCTTTTTTTTCAAAGTAGTGTAGTCTGCTGATAATTAATTTAAAAACATCCTATTAGTGTCTTTCCACCCGTCTCCAGCTAATTTGTGGAAAAACACTACATAGGATAAAGTAGAGGAGGGTTTTTGGGCCTTGCAGCGCCGTTTACGGCTGTCTGCACGGTCTCCGTGTGACTGCAGCTCGCCCTGTAATCTGTGAGCAGCTATAGCCTGGTTGTCTCCAGCTCAGGGTTTTTCACTGCGTCATACCGCCAAATCAATTTTCTTTTTTTTCCAAATAGTGTAGTCTGCTGCTAATTTATTCAAAAAAATCCTATTAGTGTCTTTCCACCCGTCTCCAGCTAATTTGTGGAAAAACACTACATAGGATAAAGTAGAGGAGGGTTTTTGGGCCTTGTAGCGCCGTTTACGTCTGTCTGCACGGTCTCCGTGTGACTGCAGCTCTATCTGTTGTCAGTTCAGCCCCCAAAAAATAAATAAATAATAAAGTTCACCAAACACACCAGTTACACCACTTTACATTTCTGTAGGCCACATTAGCTCATATTTGTGTCTAGTCCACACTTTAGATAATTAGTGCTTCTTATACCTGTTAGGAGGAGTTGCTCAGGAATAAGCACACAAATCCGTTAGTACTTTTCTGCTTATCTTTATCAGTCAACCAAGATGAAGAAGGCAGTGAGTAAGGCACGGGGGCGTGGGAGCCGTCGCGGAGCAGGGAGGGGACGTGGGGATTCTGTGCCTGCTGCGGGCACCGGTGACTCATCAGCACCCACTTTCACCAGGCAACAGTCGTTCATGCGAAGCTTTGTGTCCGAGCGCCGTACACCGCTGCTGCGTGAAGAACAAATTGAAGCTGTTGTCGGATGGATGGCAGCTAATGCATCAACTTCCATTAGTGCCACATCCTCTCAGACACAGAGCACTGGAGAGCAGCCATCTGTCTCTTCACCACCTGCCAAATTGCCCAGGCAGACAGAGAGCCCAGGACAGGAGCCGTCTCTACTTCTGTTCTCTGAATCTCTTGGCTTGGAAACAGGGGGCCAGCCAAGCAGCATTGGAGAAATGGAAGAAGAGGCAGGGTGCAGTGATGCCCAACAGCTTTTTCTGTCTTCCTCTGAAGAGGCGGGTGGGCCAGTGGCTCCGGTCACCACATCGCAGGCCGCATCAGCTGATGATGACACTCAGGTGCCACTTACTGGTGCGTGCTCTGCTGCTGAGACTACCCAGGAGGAGCAGTTGGGGGCAGAGGGTAGTGTAGATGATGAGGTCCTCGACCCATCTTGGCGTGAGGGACAGGAAGGTGGTGGGAGCAGCTCTGAGGAAGAGATTCCCCGTACGGCCCAAAGAGGGAGAGGGAGGGGGAAGACTGCGGATCCTGCAGCCTCCGCTTTGGCACCCGTTAGGAGCATGTCTCTTCCAAAAGCCAAAAAGGGCGCTCCCAAGACTTGCAGTGCCTGGTCCTTTTTTGACACAGTTGCAGATGACATTTGCTATGTCAGATGCAACGTGTGTCATCAAAAAGTCAAAAGAGGGAAAAATGTCAGCAACCTCAATACCTCCAACATGTGGAAACATGTGCGCAACAGGCACCCGGCGGAGTTAGAAAAACACACTGAAGAGGTAGGCCAACCAACAGCGGCAGCTACCACCTCTTCAGCTCGTGTTGCCTCTTCCTCTACCTCACACGCAGCTGGTTCGGCGTCCTCCCAGGATCGCCGTGGAAGAACCTCTGCCCCTGTTGTCCAGAGACCCGCTGTAATTCCACCCGCAGCGCCACTTTCCCAGTCATCCACACACTCCCAGCCCAGTCTACAGCCATCGGTAGTACAGGCATGGGAGAAAAGGCGGCCTTTCTCGTCAAACCACCCACGAGCACAGGCTCTGACTGCAGGCATTGCCAAACTTCTGTCACTGGAAATGCTGTCATTCAGGCTGGTGGAGACTGACAGCTTCCGTGACTTGATGTCATTGGCAGTCCCACAGTACAATGTGCCCAGCCGCTTTTACTTCAGCAGGCAAGCCGTCCCTGCCCTGCAGAAGCATGTGGAGGGACACATAAAACACGCGCTACTGAACGCCGTCAGTAGCAAGGTCCACCTCACCACCGATGCGTGGACCAGTCAACATGGACAGGGGCGATACCTTTCCCTCACTGCCCATTGGGTTAATGTCGTTGAGCCGGGTACAGACCGTGCGAGTGGCGCAGGACGTGTCCTGCCCACTCCAAGGATTGCAGGAATCCATTCTGTACGCATTGACTCCTCCTCTTACACCAGTTCCTCAGAATCATCGCTGCAGGAGCCGTCACAGTCCACCTCCACATGGACCCGTGATGAACGTGTACCTGTTACGACCGACATGAGCACAGCCGTGGCCAAACGTCAACAGGCCGTCTTGAAATTAATTTTCTTGGGGAATCGTAGCCACACAGCGCAGGAGCTCTGGAATGCCATCAAGCAGGAGAGCGATGTGTGGTTTGTGCCAGCGAATCTCCAGCCAGGCATGGTAGTGTGTGATAATGGCCGAAATCTGGTGGCAGCTCTGGGCCTCGGCAACCTCACTCACATCCCATGTCTGGCACATGTGCTCAATTTGGTCGTGCAGAGCTTTTTGAGGGACTATCCGGATCTTGATGCACTGCTGCACAAGGTCCGCCTAGAGTGTGCTCACTTGCGGCGTTCCAGCACGGCAAAAGCGCGCATTGCGGCTCTGCAGCGCCGACACCGCCTGCCGGAACATCGCATCATATGTGACCTACCTACCAGGTGGAATTCCACGTTACATATGTTGGAGCGGTTGTGTGAGCAGCAGCAAGCTGTAATGGAGTACCAGCTGCTTCAGGCGCAAAAAAGTCGCAGTCAGCGCCGTACAGACTTCACAACCACAGAGTGGGCCACTATGAATGACGTCTGCCAGGTTTTGCGTCCCTTTGATTATTCCACGCGGATGGCGAGTGCAGATGATGCACTAGTCAGCATGACTGTCCCCCTTATCTGCCTGCTTGAAAAATCACTGCAAGCGCTAAGGGATGATGTTGTGGAAGAGGTGGAGGATGAGGATTCACCATTTCCATCATCTTCTGGACAGTCAGCGCCACGTGGTTCCTCACAAACGCGTAGGCAGGGGACCGTTTGTGAGGAGGATGAGGAGGAGTCAATGGAGGAGGAAGACATCCGTCCAGAGGAGGGAGTTACACAATTGTCCAGTACTCAGTGTGTACAGCGAGGGTGGGGTGATGACGAGCGGGCAGAGATCACGCCTCCAGCAGGGGACAGCGTTTCTTGGGCAGTTGGCAGTCTGCAGCACATGGTGGATTACATGCTGCAGTGCCTGAGAAACGACCGCCGCATCGCCCACATTCTCAACATGTCTGATTATTGGGTGTTCACCCTCCTCGATCCTCGCTACCGGGACAACGTAGAAAGCCTCATCACACCGTTGAACCGGGAGCGAAAAATGCGGGAGTACCAAGACACACTGGTCAATTCCATCATCTTCTCCATTCCAACTGAGAGAAGTGCTGCTAGTGCATTCCAAAGCAGCTCAGTGCGTCCAGGCCGTGGTGGAGGCTCTGCACAAAGAGGGAGCAGAAGCAGTGCCTCTGCCCAAGGCAAGACCAGTATGGCCGAACTGTGGCACAGTTTTCTGTGCCCGCCACAAAAGTCTACACCATCACAGACGGCTCCAGTCAGCAGGAGGCAACGGTTCCGTCAGATGGTGACAGACTACATGTCTTGCCCTCTTGCTGTACTCCCAGACGGCTCTTCCCCTTTCAAGTTTTGGGTCTCAAAGCTGGATACATGGCCAGAGCTAAGCCAGTATGCATTGGAGGTGCTGTCTTGCCCTGCGGCCAGTGTATTATCGGAACGTGTCTTTAGTGCTGCAGGTGGTGTACTAACTGACCGTCGCATGCGACTATCCTCCGATAACGTTGACCGGCTTACTTTCCTGAAAATGAACAAGGCCTGGATCTCGCCGGAATTTGCCACTCCTCCTCCTGATTGAATAATTAGGTCACTGTATACGTTATCCAGGTCTCCTGTTGTGTTCATCTTTCTACCACCTGAACTTAAATTCCTGGGCTCCAACACCGCCAGTTGAGGCTCAGACGTGCCGTCTGCACAGTCAAAACATACGACCCAGTGTTATTGGGTTTCAGTAACGTCAGCTGATCCCCAGCTGTGTAGCCGGCAATGTGTCATGCGACCGCCACGCTGACACAACAACTGAAATGTAAGGGAATCTGTCCCCCCCCCCCCAAGGCGTTTGTTACTGAAAGAGCCACCTTGTGCAGCAGTAATGCTGCCCAAGGAAAAGGTAGCTATTTTTGTTTAGCTCCTTGCACACGCAGAACTTAACACTTATAAAATGTGTCCACTGATACCGTAAAACCGTCCCGGAGGTGGGACTTTCCTTCGTAATGTGACGCAGCCCAGCCGTCATTCCTACCCCCCCGGCGCCGCGCACCGGCTCCTCAGCGTTGTTTTATTCCGTCCAGGAGCCTGCGCTGTTATGTTATCCCGTGGCCAGGCACACTTAGCGCTGCCCGTCTTCTGGCATCATTTGGTGTCTGGATGGCTGCGCCTGTGCGGCCGCGCTGGCAGAGAGCCCGCCTCGCAGTGTCTTCTGATTTAATCCCACTGGGGGCCTGGGATCCATGGACATGCGCAGTGCATATCTGAACCTCCACCTCTCACTCATTTCCCTATGGCTTCTTCAGACTGTTCGGTGTCAGCTGGTCCCTAACAGCATGCCACGGCCGTGACACCGCACAGTCTGAAGAAGCCATAGGGAGATGAGTGAGAGGTGGAGGTTCAGATATGCACTGCGCATGTCCATGGATCCCAGGCCCCCAGTGGGATTAAATCAGAAGACACTGCGAGGCGGGCTCTCTGCCAGCGCGGCCGCACAGGCGCAGCCATCCAGACACCAAATGATGCCAGAAGACGGGCAGCGCTAAGTGTGCCTGGCCACGGGATAACATAACAGCGCAGGCTCCTTGACGGAATAAAACAACGCTGAGGAGCCAGTGCGCGGCGCCGGGGGGGTAGGAATGACGGCTGGGCTGCGTCACATTACGAAGGAAAGTCCCACCTCCGGGACGGTTTTACGGTTGCAGGGGACACATTTTATAAGTGTTTAGTTCTGTGTTTGCAAGGAGCATGATGAAAAGAGCCACCTTTTCCTTTTGCATCTTTTGTGCTGCACAAGCTGGCTCTTTCAGCTACAAACGCCTTGGGGGGGGGTTAAAGGTTCCCTTTCGACTTTCTCAGGCTTCGGCCTACATTGTGTTCCTCTGCTTTTCCACCTGTCCCTGGGCTCCAACACCGCCAGTTGCCGTCCAGAAGTGCTGTACGCACAGTCAACAGTCCCTCCTCTGTTATTGGGGTTCAGTAACGTCAGCTGTTCCCCAGCTGTGTGTGTGGCAATCCCTCCTACCTCCTCCTACCTCCTCCAACCTCCTCCTCCTCCACCTGTCCCTGGGCTCCAACACCGCCAGTTGCCGTCCAGAAGTGCTGTACGCACAGTCAACAGTCCCTCCTCTGTTATTGGGGTTCAGTAACGTCAGCTGTTCCCCTGCTGTGTGTGTGGCAATCCCTCCTACCTCCTCCTACCTCCTCCAACCTCCTCCTCCTCCACCTGTCCCTGGGCTCCAACACCGCCAGTTGCCGTCCAGAAGTGCTGTACGCACAGTCAACAGTCCCTCCTCTGTTATTGGGGTTCAGTAACGTCAGCTGTTCCCCTGCTGTGTGTGTGGCAATCCCTCCTACCTCCTCCAACCTCCTCCAACCTCCTCCTCCTCCACCCGTCCCTGGGCTCCAACACCGCCAGTTGCCGTCCAGAAGTGCTGTACGCACAGTCAACAGTCCCTCCTCTGTTATTGGGGTTCAGTAACGTCAGCTGTTCCCCTGCTGTGTGTGTGGCAATCCCTCCTACCTCCTCCAACCTCCTCCTCCTCCACCTGCCCCTGGGCTCCAACACCGCCAGTTGCCGTCCAGAAGTGCTGTACGCACAGTCAACAGTCCCTCCTCTGTTATTGGGGTTCAGTAACGTCAGCTGTTCCCCTGCTGTGTGTGTGGCAATCCCTCCTACCTCCTCCAACCTCCTCCTCCTCCACCTGCCCCTGGGCTCCAACACCGCCAGTTGCCGTCCAGAAGTGCTGTACGCACAGTCAACAGTCCCTCCTCTGTTATTGGGGTTCAGTAACGTCAGCTGTTCCCCTGCTGTGTGTGTGGCAATCCCTCCTACCTCCTCCAACCTCCTCCTCCTCCACCTGCCCCTGGGCTCCAACACCGCCAGTTGCCGTCCAGAAGTGCTGTACGCACAGTCAACAGTCCCTCCTCTGTTATTGGGGTTCAGTAACGTCAGCTGTTCCCCTGCTGTGTGTGTGGCAATCCCTCCTACCTCCTCCAACCTCCTCCTCCTCCACCTGCCCCTGGGCTCCAACACCGCCAGTTGCCGTCCAGAAGTGCTGTACGCACAGTCAACAGTCCCTCCTCTGTTATTGGGGTTCAGTAACGTCAGCTGTTCTCCTGCTGTGTGTGTGGCAATCCCTCCTACCTCCTCCAACCTCCTCCAACCTCCTCCTCCTCCACCTGCCCCTGGGCTCCAACACCGCCAGTTGCCGTCCAGAAGTGCTGTACGCACAGTCAACAGTCCCTCCTCTGTTATTGGGGTTCAGTAACGTCAGCTGTTCCCCTGCTGTGTGTGTGGCAATCCCTCCTACCTCCTCCAACCTCCTCCTCCTCCACCTGCCCCTGGGCTCCAACACCGCCAGTTGCCGTCCAGAAGTGCTGTACGCACAGTCAACAGTCCCTCCTCTGTTATTGGGGTTCAGTAACGTCAGCTGTTCTCCTGCTGTGTGTGTGGCAATCCCTCCTACCTCCTCCAACCTCCTCCAACCTCCTCCTCCTCCACCTGCCCCTGGGCTCCAACACCGCCAGTTGCCGTCCAGAAGTGCTGTACGCACAGTCAACAGTCCCTCCTCTGTTATTGGGGTTCAGTAACGTCAGCTGTTCCCCTGCTGTGTGTGTGGCAATCCCTCCTACCTCCTCCAACCTCCTCCTCCTCCACCTGCCCCTGGGCTCCAACACCGCCAGTTGCCGTCCAGAAGTGCTGTACGCACAGTCAACAGTCCCTCCTCTGTTATTGGGGTTCAGTAACGTCAGCTGTTCCCCAGCTGTGTGTGTGTCAATCCCTCCTACCTCCTCCTACCTCCTCCAACCTCCTCCTCCTCCACCTGTCCCTGGGCTCCAACACCGCCAGTTGCCGTCCAGAAGTGCTGTACGCACAGTCAACAGTCCCTCCTCTGTTATTGGGGTTCAGTAACATCAGCTGTTCCCCTGCTGTGTGTGTGGCAATCCCTCCTACCTCCTCCAACCTCCTCCTCCTCCACCTGCCCCTGGGCTCCAACACCGCCAGTTGCCGTCCAGAAGTGCTGTACGCACAGTCAACAGTCCCTCCTCTGTTATTGGGGTTCAGTAACGTCAGCTGTTCCCCTGCTGTGTGTGTGGCAATCCCTCCTACCTCCTCCAACCTCCTCCTCCTCCACCTGCCCCTGGGCTCCAACACCGCCAGTTGCCGTCCAGAAGTGCTGTACGCACAGTCAACAGTCCCTCCTCTGTTATTGGGGTTCAGTAACGTCAGCTGTTCCCCAGCTGTGTGTGTGGCAATCCCTCCTACCTCCTCCTACCTCCTCCAACCTCCTCCTCCTCCACCTGTCCCTGGGCTCCAACACCGCCAGTTGCCGTCCAGAAGTGCTGTACGCACAGTCAACAGTCCCTCCTCTGTTATTGGGGTTCAGTAACGTCAGCTGTTCCCCTGCTGTGTGTGTGGCAATCCCTCCTACCTCCTCCAACCTCCTCCTCCTCCACCTGCCCCTGGGCTCCAACACCGCCAGTTGCCGTCCAGAAGTGCTGTACGCACAGTCAACAGTCCCTCCTCTGTTATTGGGGTTCAGTAACGTCAGCTGTTCCCCTGCTGTGTGTGTGGCAATCCCTCCTACCTCCTCCAACCTCCTCCTCCTCCACCTGCCCCTGGGCTCCAACACCGCCAGTTGCCGTCCAGAAGTGCTGTACGCACAGAGCCAAACACCTCGCCAATGTGTTAGTGGGGTTCAGCACCGCCAGCTGTTCCCCTGCTGTGTATACGGCAACGTGTACTGCGACCGCCACGCAGGCACAACAAGTTAAATGTAAGGGAACCTGACCCCCCCCCCCCCCCCAGGCGTTTGTTACTGAAGGAGCCACCTTGTGCAGCAGTAATGATGCAAAGGGAAAAAGTGCCTCTTTTCGTGATGCTCCTTGCACATGCTGAACCAAACACTTATGAAATGTGTCCCCACACAGCGTTAAACCGTCCGGTAGGTGGAACTTTCCTTTGTCGTGTGACGCAGCACAGCCATCATTTTTACCCCCTTGGCGCCGTGCGCCGCCTCCTCAGCGTTGTTTTAATCTGTCCCGGAGCCTGCGCTGTTAGGTTAGCCCTTGGCCATGCACACATGTTGCGCTGCCCGTCTTCTGACCTCATTTGGTGTCAGGCTGGCTGCGCCTGTGCGGGTGCGGTGGCCGAGATCCCGCCTCGCAGTGTCGTCTAATGTAATCCCACCGCGGGCCTGTGATCCGTGCCCGTGCGCAGTGCATATCCTCTCCTCTCACTCCCCTCCCTACGGCTTCTTCAGACTGTGCGATGTCAGCTGGTACCTAATAGCATGCCACGGCCGTGACACCGCACAGTCTGAAAAAGCCGTAGGGAGGGGAGTGAGAGGAGAGGATATGCACTGCGCACGGGCACGGATCACAGGCCCGCGGTGGGATTACATTAGACGACACTGCGAGGCGGGATCTCGGCCAGCGCACCCGCACAGGCGCAGCCAGCCTGACACCAAATGATGTCAGAAGACGGGCAGCGCAAAATGTGTGCATGGCCAAGGGCTAACCTAACAGCGCAGGCTCCGGGACAGATTAAAACAACGCTGAGGAGGCGGCGCACGGCGCCAAGGGGGTAAAAATGATGGCTGTGCTGCGTCACACGACAAAGGAAAGTTCCACCTACCGGACGGTTTAACGCTGTGAGGGGACACATTTCATAACTGTTAGGTTCCGCATGTGCAAGGACCATAATTAAAAGAGCTAAGTTTACCTTTTCCAGCATTAGTGCTGTACACAATGGCTCTTTCAGCTACAAACGCCTGGGGGGGGGGGGTTAAAGGTTTCCTTTCAACTTGCTCGAGTGCAGGCTTCGGCCTACACTCCGCTCCCCCTGCTCCTCCTGCTGACCCTGGGCTCCAACACCGCCAGTTGGGGCCCGGTACTGCTAGCTGCACAGAGAAAAACACCTCGCCAATGTGTCAGTGGGGTTCAGCACCGCCAGCTGTTCCCCTGCTGTGCAGCCGGCATCGTGTCCTGCGACCGCCACGCAGACACAACAGACCCAAAGCTGCCGCCAGTGCAGGCTTCGGCCTACACTCCCCTCCCCCTGCTCCTCCTCCTCCTGCTCCTCCTCCTGCTGTCCCTGGGCTCTAACACACCGCCAGTTTTTGCCCAGATGTGCTAGCTGCACAGAGAAAAACACCAGCCAATGTGTCAGTGGGGTCCAGCACCGCCAGCTGTTCCCCTGCTGTGCAGCCGGCAACGTGTCCTGCAAAAGCCACGCAGACACAAGAACTGAAATTGAAGGGAACCTGTCCCCCCTCCCCCAGGCGTTTTTACGTTATCCAGCCACCTTGTACAGCGGTAATGCTGCATGTGTGCAAGGTGGCTCAGAAACGTATTCTCCTCGCACATGTGGAACTGAAAACACGTCTGCAATGTGTCCTCTGTGTGACCATTTAACCGTCCCGGTGGTGTGACTTTCCTTTGTAATGACACGCTGCAACCCCCTTGGTAGCGCTGCCCGTCTTCTGGCATCATTGTTTGGCTGGCTGCGCCTCTGCGGCCGCCCTGACCCACACAACGCCCCTCGTTGTCTTAGTTATTGGGACTGCGAGGGTGTGATTGATGGGCATGATCAGTGCATCAGTTCGCCTGTCCCTCATCTCCTTCCGCCTTCTGCGGACTGTGCGGCTTCATGGCCGTGGCATGCGATAAGGGATCAGATGACGCCGCACAGTCTGAAGCGGGTGTAAGGACCCGAGTGTGAGAGGCGAACATATGTGCTGCGCCAGGCCCTGAATCCCAGCCCCGCAGTGTTTTAACAATGTTAAGACACTGCGGGGCTGGGATTCATGGGCATCGCGAACCGCACCGGCCAACATTACATGATGCCAGAAGATGGGCAGCGCTAACGGCGCTAGGCCAGGGGATAACACGACAGCGCAGACTCCTGTACAGCAAATAACAACGCTCGGGAGGCTGCACCCAGCACCAAGGTGGGATTCTTGACACCTGTGCTGCGTCTCATTACAAAGGGAACTCTCGCCTCCATTACACAGTTTGACTGTATAAAGGGCTAAATGTTATACGTGTTCCATTCAGCGTGTGCAAGGAGAAAAATTACAAGAGCAACCTTTGACTTGCGCAGCACTGCTGCTGCATAAGCTGTGGCTCTTCTACTTTGTAACCCCTGAGGGGGGGTTAAAGGTGACTTTTGAAATCGGTTCAATTAGGCTTCGGCCTACACTCTGCTCCACCTGCAGAGCCCGGGCTCCAACAACGCTAGTTGCTGTCCGGAAGTGCTGGCTGCACAGAGCCAAACACCTCGCCAATGTGTCAGTGGGGTCCAGCACCGCCAGCTGTTCCCCTGCTGTGTAGCCGGCAACGTGTCCTGCAAAAGCCACGCAGACACAACACACCCAAAGCTGCCGCCTGTGCAGGCTTCGGCCTACACTCCCCTCCCCCTGCTCCTCCTCCTCCTGCTCCTCCTCCTGCTGTCCCTGGGCTCTAACACACCGCCAGTTTTTGCCTAGATGTGCTAGCTGCACAGAGAAAAACACCAGCCAATGTGTCAGTGGGGTCCAGCACCGCCAGCTGTTCCCCTGCTGTGCAGCCGGCAACGTGTCCTGCAAAAGCCACGCAGACACAAGAACTGAAATTGAAGGGAACCTGTCCCCCCTCCCCCAGGCGTTTTTACGTTATCCAGCCACCTTGTACAGCGGTAATGCTGCATGTGTGCAAGGTGGCTCAGAAACGTATTCTCCTCGCACATGTGGAACTGAAAACACGTCTGCAATGTGTCCTCTGTGTGAGCATTTAACCGTCCCGGTGGTGTGACTTTCCTTTGTAATGACACGCTGCAACCCCCTTGGTAGCGCTGCCCGTCTTCTGGCATCATTGTTTGGCTGGCTGCGCCTCTGCGGCCGCCCTGACCCACACAACGCCCCTCGGTGTCTTATTTATTGGGACTGCGAGGGTGTGATTGATGGGCAGGATCAGTGCATCACTTCGCCTGTCCCTCCTCTCCTTCCGCCTTCTTCGGACTGTGCGGCTTCATGGCCGTGGCATGCGATAAGGGATCAGATGACGCCGCACAGTCTGAAGCGGGTGTAAGGACCCGAGTGTGAGAGGCGAACATATGTGCTGCGCCAGGCCCTGAATCCCAGCCCCGCAGTGTTTTAACAATGTTAAGACACTGCGGGGCTGGGATTCATGGGCATCGCGAACCCCACCGGCCGACATTACATGATGCCAGAAGATGGGCAGCGCTAACGGCGCTAGGCCAGGGGATAACACGACAGCGCAGACTCCTGTACAGCAAATAACAACGCTCGGGAGGCTGCACCCAGCACCAAGGTGGGATTCTTGACACCTGTGCTGCGTCTCATTACAAAGGGAACTCTCGCCTCCATTACACAGTTTGACTGTATAAAGGGCTAAATGTTATACGTGTTCCATTCAGCGTGTGCAAGGAGAAAAATTACAAGAGCAACCTTTGACTTGCGCAGCACTGCTGCTGCATAAGCTGTGGCTCTTCTACTTTGTAACCCCTGAGGGGGGGTTAAAGGTGACTTTTGAAATCGGTTCAATTAGGCTTCGGCCTACACTCTGCTCCACCTGCAGAGCCCGGGCTCCAACAACGCTAGTTGCTGTCCGGAAGTGCTGGCTGCACAGAGCCAAACACCTCG
The DNA here is from genome assembly GCF_051348905.1 of Ranitomeya variabilis. NCBI lineage: Eukaryota > Metazoa > Chordata > Amphibia > Anura > Dendrobatidae > Ranitomeya > Ranitomeya variabilis. The sequence goes on along the minus strand of NC_135235.1, from coordinate 606,723,103 downwards.
CCAATGTGTCAGTGGGGTCCAGCACCGCCAGCTGTTCCCCTGCTGTGTAGCCGGCAACGTGTCCTGCAAAAGCCACGCAGACACAACACACCCAAAGCTGCCGCCTGTGCAGGCTTCGGCCTACACTCCCCTCCCCCTGCTCCTCCTCCTCCTGCTCCTCCTCCTGCTGTCCCTGGGCTCTAACACACCGCCAGTTTTTGCCCAGATGTGCTAGCTGCACAGAGAAAAACACCAGCCAATGTGTCAGTGGGGTCCAGCACCGCCAGCTGTTCCCCTGCTGTGCAGCCGGCAACGTGTCCTGCAAAAGCCACGCAGACACAAGAACTGAAATTGAAGGGAACCTGTCCCCCCTCCCCCAGGCGTTTTTACGTTATCCAGCCACCTTGTACAGCGGTAATGCTGCATGTGTGCAAGGTGGCTCAGAAACGTATTCTCCTCGCACATGTGGAACTGAAAACACGTCTGCAATGTGTCCTCTGTGTGACCATTTAACCGTCCCGGTGGTGTGACTTTCCTTTGTAATGACACGCTGCAACCCCCTTGGTAGCGCTGCCCGTCTTCTGGCATCATTGTTTGGCTGCCTGCGCCTCTGCGGCCGCCCTGACCCACACAACGCCCCTCGGTGTCTTATTTATTGGGACTGCGAGGGTGTGATTGATGGGCAGGATCAGTGCATCACTTCGCCTGTCCCTCCTCTCCTTCCGCCTTCTTCGGACTGTGCGGCTTCATGGCCGTGGCATGCGATAAGGGATCAGATGACGCCGCACAGTCTGAAGCGGGTGTAAGGACCCGAGTGTGAGAGGCGAACATATGTGCTGCGCCAGGCCCTGAATCCCAGCCCCGCAGTGTTTTAACAATGTTAAGACACTGCGGGGCTGGGATTCATGGGCATCGCGAACCGCACCGGCCGACATTACATGATGCCAGAAGATGGGCAGCGCTAACGGCGCTAGGCCAGGGGATAACACGACAGCGCAGACTCCTGTACAGCAAATAACAACGCTCGGGAGGCTGCACCCAGCACCAAGGTGGGATTCTTGACACCTGTGCTGCGTCTCATTACAAAGGGAACTCTCGCCTCCATTACACAGTTTGACTGTATAAAGGGCTAAATGTTATACGTGTTCCATTCAGCGTGTGCAAGGAGAAAAATTACAAGAGCAACCTTTGACTTGCGCAGCACTGCTGCTGCATAAGCTGTGGCTCTTCTACTTTGTAACCCCTGAGGGGGGGTTAAAGGTGACTTTTGAAATCGGTTCAATTAGGCTTCGGCCTACACTCTGCTCCACCTGCAGAGCCCGGGCTCCAACAACGCTAGTTGCTGTCCGGAAGTTCTGGCTGCACAGAGCCAAACACCTCGCCAATGTGTCAGTGGGGTCCAGCACCGCCAGCTGTTCCCCTGCTGTGTAGCCGGCAACGTGTCCTGCAAAAGCCACGCAGACACAACACACCCAAAGCTGCCGCCTGTGCAGGCTTCGGCCTACACTCCCCTCCCCCTGCTCCTCCTCCTCCTGCTCCTCCTCCTGCTGTCCCTGGGCTCTAACACACCGCCAGTTTTTGCCCAGATGTGCTAGCTGCACAGAGAAAAACACCAGCCAATGTGTCAGTGGGTCCAGCACCGCCAGCTGTTCCCCTGCTGTGCAGCCGGCAACGTGTCCTGCAAAAGCCACGCAGACACAAGAACTGAAATTGAAGGGAACCTGTCCCCCCTCCCCCAGGCGTTTTTACGTTATCCAGCCACCTTGTACAGCGGTAATGCTGCATGTGTGCAAGGTGGCTCAGAAACGTATTCTCCTCGCACATGTGGAACTGAAAACACGTCTGCAATGTGTCCTCTGTGTGACCATTTAACCGTCCCGGTGGTGTGACTTTCCTTTGTAATGACACGCTGCAACCCCCTTGGTAGCGCTGCCCGTCTTCTGGCATCATTGTTTGGCTGCCTGCGCCTCTGCGGCCGCCCTGACCCACACAACGCCCCTCGGTGTCTTATTTATTGGGACTGCGAGGGTGTGATTGATGGGCAGGATCAGTGCATCACTTCGCCTGTCCCTCCTCTCCTTCCGCCTTCTTCGGACTGTGCGGCTTCATGGCCGTGGCATGCGATAAGGGATCAGATGACGCCGCACAGTCTGAAGCGGGTGTAAGGACCCGAGTGTGAGAGGCGAACATATGTGCTGCGCCAGGCCCTGAATCCCAGCCCCGCAGTGTTTTAACAATGTTAAGACACTGCGGGGCTGGGATTCATGGGCATCGCGAACCGCACCGGCCGACATTACATGATGCCAGAAGATGGGCAGCGCTAACGGCGCTAGGCCAGGGGATAACACGACAGCGCAGACTCCTGTACAGCAAATAACAACGCTCGGGAGGCTGCACCCAGCACCAAGGTGGGATTCTTGACACCTGTGCTGCGTCTCATTACAAAGGGAACTCTCGCCTCCATTACACAGTTTGACTGTATAAAGGGCTAAATGTTATACGTGTTCCATTCAGCGTGTGCAAGGAGAAAAATTACAAGAGCAACCTTTGACTTGCGCAGCACTGCTGCTGCATAAGCTGTGGCTCTTCTACTTTGTAACCCCTGAGGGGGGGTTAAAGGTGACTTTTGAAATCGGTTCAATTAGGCTTCGGCCTACACTCTGCTCCACCTGCAGAGCCCGGGCTCCAACAACGCTAGTTGCTGTCCGGAAGTTCTGGCTGCACAGAGCCAAACACCTCGCCAATGTGTCAGTGGGGTCCAGCACCGCCAGCTGTTCCCCTGCTGTGTAGCCGGCAACGTGTCCTGCAAAAGCCACGCAGACACAACACACCCAAAGCTGCCGCCTGTGCAGGCTTCGGCCTACACTCCCCTCCCCCTGCTCCTCCTCCTCCTGCTCCTCCTCCTGCTGTCCCTGGGCTCTAACACACCGCCAGTTTTTGCCCAGATGTGCTAGCTGCACAGAGAAAAACACCAGCCAATGTGTCAGTGGGGTCCAGCACCGCCAGCTGTTCCCCTGCTGTGCAGCCGGCAACGTGTCCTGCAAAAGCCACGCAGACACAAGAACTGAAATTGAAGGGAACCTGTCCCCCCTCCCCCAGGCGTTTTTACGTTATCCAGCCACCTTGTACAGCGGTAATGCTGCATGTGTGCAAGGTGGCTCAGAAACGTATTCTCCTCGCACATGTGGAACTGAAAACACGTCTGCAATGTGTCCTCTGTGTGACCATTTAACCGTCCCGGTGGTGTGACTTTCCTTTGTAATGACACGCTGCAACCCCCTTGGTAGCGCTGCCCGTCTTCTGGCATCATTGTTTGGCTGGCTGCGCCTCTGCGGCCGCCCTGACCCACACAACGCCCCTCGGTGTCTTATTTATTGGGACTGCGAGGGTGTGATTGATGGGCAGGATCAGTGCATCACTTCGCCTGTCCCTCCTCTCCTTCCGCCTTCTTCGGACTGTGCGGCTTCATGGCCGTGGCATGCGATAAGGGATCAGATGACGCCGCACAGTCTGAAGCGGGTGTAAGGACCCGAGTGTGAGAGGCGAACATATGTGCTGCGCCAGGCCCTGTATCCCAGCCCCGCAGTGTTTTAACAATGTTAAGACACTGCGGGGCTGGGATTCATGGGCATCGCGAACCGCACCGGCCAACATTAAATGAGGTCAGAAGATGGGCAGCGCTAACAGCGCTAGGCCAGGGGATAACACGACAGCGCAGACTCCTGTACAGCAAATAACAACGCTCAGGAGGCTGCACCCAGCACCAAGGTGGGATTCTTGACATCTGTGCTGCGTCTCATTACAAAGGGAACTCGCGCCTCCAACACAGTTTGACTGTATAAAGGGCTAAATGTTATACGTGTTTCATTCAGCGTGTGCAAGGAGCGAAATTAAAAGAGCAACCTTTGACTTGTGCAGCACTACTGCTGCATAAGCTGTGGCTCTTCTACTTTCTAACCCCTGAGGGGGGGTTAAAGGTTACCTTTGAAATTGGTTCAAGTAGGCTTCGGCCTACACTCTGCTCCCCCTGCAGAGCCCGGGCTACAACACCGCTCGTTGCTGTCCGGAAGTGCTGGCTGCACAGAGCCAAACACCTCGCCAATGTGTCAGTGGGGTCCAGCACCGCCAGCTGTTCCCCTGCTGTGCAGCCGGCAACGTGTCCTGCAAAAGCCACGCAGACACTTGCTCTTGTACCTTCTGCTCCACATCCTGGTTCCAGTACCGTCAGCTGGTTCCGGGCAGAGCCTTTGGCTTAGGTGCCTCCCTCTGGGTATCCGAGTTCCACCAACGTCAGGTGGTCCTTGGTAGTGCTTTCAGGCACGGGTACCTCCTGCTTAGTAACCGGGTTCCAGTAACGTCAGCTGGTCCTCGGTAGTTCCATTGGCTCTTGGACCTTCGGCTACCCATCCGGGTTCCAGCACCGTCAGCTGGTTCTCGGCAGTGTCTTTTGCTCTTGTACCTTCTGCTCCCCATCCTGGTTCCAGTACCGTCAGCTGGTTCCGGGCAGAGCCTTTGGCTTAGGTGCCTCCCTCTGGGTATCCGAGTTCCACCAACGTCAGGTGGTCCTTGGTAGTGCTTTCAGGCACGGGTACCTCCTGCTTAGTAACCGGGTTCCAGTAACGTCAGCTGGTCCTCGGTAGTTCCATTGGCTCTTGGACCTTCGGGTAGCCATCCGAGTTCCAGTTCCATCAGCTGGTTCTCGGCATTTTCTCAGCCTTCTTGTACCTTCTGCTACATTTCCAAGTTCAAGAGACTAAACACGATGACCCGGAAGAACACCCCTAAGATGACGACGACACCAGAGACGACAACCACCGTGATGACGACGACCCTGGAGACGATGACCCTGAAGACCACCCCGATGACGACGACCCCGGAGACCACCCCGATGACGACGACCCCGGAGACGACGACCCTGGAGACGATGACGACCTGGAAGACCGAGAAGCAGAAGAACAAGAGGCTGCAGAACAAAGAGCAGAAGGACATTAAGCATAACACAAAATATCAGAGCAAAAAAATATTATGTAAATTATAAGCAGAAGAAGACTAAGCAGTGTATGGGGGTGAGTCCGTTCCTCCTCGTGGTGCCCCTGGATAAAGCCTGATGCTGCAGGCCAAACTGAACGCGGACAAATGTAACTGGTTTGTGACAGGCAGAACGGAAGGTGTAATCTTCAAACTTTTATAGATAACAACTACGGGAATGCCTGTCACAAATAAGAATATGATGAAGAAGTTGAATATGATGAAGATAATAGTAAAATAAAAAGAATATGAACAATGTAACCCAAAAAATAATAGGTAGAAGATGAAGAAGAAGATGAATAAGGTGAAGAAGTTGATGTCAAAGAAGCTGATGATGAGGATAATTAAGAAGAAAGCGTGGGAGAAGTAAAAAAGAAGGTGAAGGGCGTGGAAGTAGTGAAACATCAATATCTGACATAAAAAAAAAAAAAAATAACATAGTCAAATTCTTTCTAACGCCGAACTTCATAAAAAAAAATTAAAAATCCTGCTATTCTATTACATTGGGCTAAACCTCTGTCCCTTTAATATCTCCGCCACGTCCCCCAATACATCCTACATTATTCTTAGTTGTTTTCCTTCATGTAGAATGAACCTACAAGTTTATAAAGGGTTTATTTTAATTCCGATATTTTCGTCCCATTGACTTGCATTGGGATCGGGTATCGGTATCGGATTGGATCCGATATTTTGACGGTATCGGCCGATACTTTCCGATACCGATACTTTCCGATATCGGAAAGTATCGCTCAACACTACTTATAACCAGCTGAGGTAAGAGTTTTTTGAATGCCGTACCTTTTCATTTTCTCTTATGGCAGGGATTTCCGGAATCTCCCTCAACGCTAGAGGGATCAAAACAAAACCCAGGAGGTTGGCGCTGTTTGAGTTTATGTACACCTTGTCGGCATCTGTTTTTTTCTTACAGGAATGCAACATTCCACATTCCTTAAATTATAATAAGTATGAAACAGATTGGTCACATGGACCCTCAGTGTGGTCAGGATCTAATGAATCCAGGTCAGCAGGGGTCGCCATTCTTTTTAAAGGTAATGTTTTTATTGACTCTGTGCAGGAGGTTTTACCAGGCAGGATTTTATTGGTTAAAGCTTTTATTGATGGTTTTAAATGGCAGTTTTTAAATTTTTATGGATCTACTGACAAAAATGAAAGAGCAAAAATGTTAGAAATGTTACCCCTTTTTATCAATGACTCTGATCCTCTTATTTTAGCAGGTGATTTTAATTGTATTATGGGTGGGGAGAAAAGATTCTCCAATGCAGTGAGTAGCAACTATGACAAAACCTCTTTTATGCTCAAAAATGTTGTACAGGATTTTAAACTTACTGATTGTTTTAAGGAATGCAATACGAACCTCCCTGCTGAAGAGTGGGTAACCTGGAGCAATGTGAACTGCAGCTCCAGAATTGATTTTATTTTTTGTTCTTATTCCATACTGCCTTTTAAATGTGAGCTTTTAACCAATGTTTTTTCAGACCACAAACTTTTACTTTTTAATGTTAAATATGATGATTTTAAGAAAAAAGGTAAAAGTGCCTGGAAGCTAAATATCTCTCTTTTAGATGATCCAGAAATTTTAACTGGTTTTAAGGAATTTTATACAAATTGCAAGCAAACTAGAAATCCCCATACCCCTATGAGTAGGTGGTGGGAAAAAATGAAGAAAAATATTAAAGATTTCTTCATTAAAGCCGGAATACAAAAAGCTAAAGAAAAGAGAGAGATTTACAACCTCCTAAATACCCGTCTGCAAACCCTCTATAAACTGCGAGAACACGACATAGATGTAGATAAAGATATAATTAATCTTAAAACTGAAATATCAAGATGCTTGGAACAAAGGGGGAAGCAATTAATCTTCCACTCTAAAGTCCAGCATGTAGAAGAAAATGAAACCTGTTCCCGGTATTTCTTTAAAAATATGGTTGGGAAAAGGGTATTTATTAATTCTTTGGAGGGAGAAAATGAAATAGAGGGTATTTTAAATAAAGTCCACCAATTTTATGCTGACCTTTTTAATACAAAAATTATAGACAGTAGTTTTATGGAAAGCTCTATGGAGGAAATCACTACCATTTTAGACCCAGTGTCACAAAATTTTTTATTGCAGGATCTGAGCGAGGAAGAGGTGGCTGAAACAATTAAAAGTTTTAAAACAGGAAAAGTCCCCGGGCCAGACGGTATTCCTATAGAATTTTATTCCACATTTTATGAGCTTTTACAAGAAGATCTTTTAATTATTTTAAGTGAGGTTTTTAATACAAAAACTCTCCCCACCTCTTGGAAAAAGGGTGAGGTCTCCCTTATACATAAGAAAGGGGACAAAACGGACATAAAAAATTGGAGACCAATAACCCTTTTAAACTGTGACTATAAAATAATGGCCAAAATTTGTGCAAACAGACTCAAAAAAGTGGTGGGAAACATAGTACATCCTAACCAGGTCTGTGGTATACCAGAGAGAAGCACATGGGAAAACCTAAATCTTATCAAAGACATAATTGATGACACTAAATCAAGGGGAGGTGGAGTGGCGGTCTTATCCCTTGATTTTGAAAAAGCCTTTGATAGAGTATCTCACGAGTTCCTTTTTAATGTTTTAAGTAAAATGGGTATACCAGAGGGGTTTTTATTGTCACTTAAGGCATTTTATAAAGACTGCACAAGCAAGATCGTCGTAAATGGTTTTAAAACAAAAGACGTGGTTTTAAAATCTGGGGTTAAGCAGGGTTGTCCCCTGTCCCCACTTTTATTTATTTGTGCCCTTGAGCCCCTGCTATGTACCCTGAGGAGGGATAAACAAATCCGGGGAATCCCACTGCCTGGTGGAGGGGGTCTGGAGGCAAAAGTCACAGGTTATATGGATGATGTAGCCATAATATGCAGGGATTCCCCTTCTATACAAAAAGCCTTAAGGCAGGTGGAGTTTTTCTGCTGTGGGTCTGGTTTTAAGTTAAATTTTAACAAAAGTTCTATTTTAAAGGTTGGCAATGTGGTTTTAACAGATATCCAAGTCCCGGAGAGGGACTCTGTTCAAATTTTAGGTATAATTTTTAATGAAGAAAATAAAGGCACAGAAAGCTGGAATATGGTGGCTCAAAAGGTAAATCAGAAATTGTGCATGTGGAATTTGAGAAAATTGACTATGGAGGGGAAAATTTTAATCATTAAAATGGTCATTCTGCCGCTTTTATTATATTTAAGCCTGGTCTTCCCTCCTCCAAACGGTATTTTTAACAAAATAATCAAAGCTTGTTTTACCTTTTATTGGAGTTCCAAGATGGAAAAACTAAAGAGAGAGCTGGTGGTAAAATCCAAAGGTAATGGTGGCAAAGATTTCCCAGATTTTAGAGCTTTTGTTTTAATCCGTTTCTTTGTCCTGTGTTTTAATTCCCTTTTTAAAAATAGTTATTGGTCATATTTTATCCGTTTTAACATTGGTTTTTTTATGAGGCGCCTTGGGTGGTTTGAAACAGTTTTAAATTCCCCATATGCTTTTAATACACCCGAAAATTATAAAATTTTAGGTACCATTGTTAATACATATGACCTAAAGGGTATAAACACAGAGGCCCTAGGGGATAGCAAAAAGATCTTAAAGGGCCTCAAAGGAAAAGAACAAGTGACACAGATTGGAAATTTTAATGATCCTAAGTGTTTAGAGATTTGGAAAAATGTTAATGCCTCTTACCTTTTTAATTCCCAGAAGGACCTGGCCTGGAGCTGTGTGCATGATTGTCTTCCATGCCGGGCATTCCAGCACAGAAGGAGATTCGTGAGATCCGCCAAATGCCCAAGAGAGGACTGCCAAGGAGAAGAAACAGTGCTACACATTCTTTGGACTTGTCAATTCACAAGACAAATATGGACAAAAATGTTTCCCTTGCTCCAGAAAGTGACTGGTTTGAAAGACTTAAGTTTTGAGACTGTTTTATTTGGTGACATGGAATGCCCCAACGCAAGTAAGAGGATCATTGCATGGAAGACAATCAGCACCATCAAAGAAGCTCTATGGAAGGCCAGGAACATCCTTCTTTTTAAACATGATGTTTTATCTGTGAAAGACGTTTTATCATTGGCTTTTAGTGAGATGTATATTTATTATTTATTGGACAAGAAAAAGAATCTTTTACTGTCAAAGCAATGGATGGTAGAAGAGTGGAATACCATAATTTGAATACCACCATTAATGCATATTATTGGCCAATGCCTGTACATTACTTGTCTTGTTTGCATGTAACTTAAAAAATTTCTGTTTTTGATCAAAATGTTACAAATGCTTCAAAAATGTAAAATACTGTACATATACGTCTTTTATCTGTAATTGCTTTTAAAACATTAATAAACGGGTGTACCTAAAGTTGGGTACATCCAAGTTAAAAAAAATCTGTTCTTATCAGTTTAATATCTGATACGTCCCCTATTTGGGGACCATATATTAAATGGATTTTTGGAACAGGGAGATGGAAGAAGAGCTTGCTCTGTCCACTCCACGCATTGACCCGTTATTGCAGTATCTCCGGGACCAGTGCACTCCTTCTCTGATCCAGTTTCTAAAAACAGATTGAATTGAAATCAGCGTGAGTTGTCTTTTAACCCTTTATGTGAATTGATTTCAGGGTCAAAGAAGCACTTTTCTCAGGCCAAGTGTAGCATTTTGTTTGATTTCTCCTGGCCAATTGCAACATTTTCTGCGCCTTGCCTGGCCTTGCTTTCACCTATGTCTGTCAAACATTGCATTGCATTCAATATGCAATCAATCAATCAATCAATCAATCAATTTGTCTTTACTGGTTGCTGCAACAGGTGTGTTAAGATTTAGGCCTTTCTTACAGTGTTGCAAATATACTGTGTCGGCTACCAAACTAGGCCCCTGTTGTCTGTCAGCACTTGCTATTTAAATTGAAGTATCCAATGAGTAGTTCTGCCATACATACTGCATTTCTGACCGCAGGAATTCTTTTTTGAAACATTGTCTCCCTCTTGTGGACCACCGGCTTTTCAATGCGTTGTATTATATGCATTTTTAAAAGAAAAAAATAAGTAAAAATGGTGCCTGTGCTGATCTTGAATAGGCTTGTCTTGTCCATCTACACCTGTGTGTGTGAGCATTCTAATGCTTTTCACCAACCAGGTGCGCTGCCCGCAGTAGATAGAATCTTAGCACGGAACATTCATGTGCTGTCACAATGGGGCTGGCTGGAGGGTGTGGTCAAAGTAGGCGGAGTTATGCAGATTCAAAACGCGTCGTGCACAGCTTGAACAAACACTCACACACAGACAGACAGACACACACTCTCCGTCTCTCACACACAGACACACATACACAGCAGAACTGTCATTGACAGCAGAACTGTCATTGAGAAGGCCTCCAGAGTTTCTGAAAATGTCCTCCCTGCGGCGGCAATCTTTTGCTCTGTCTCCACAATGGGTATTGGTGGTAGGCCTTGGTGCGGCCCACGGGGCACAGCGGCTTCAGTATCGCTTCTCGGCCTCATGGCTAAGATCAAGTGTAGTGGCTTAATTGTTGCTGTGCTTGGTCTGGTCTAAGGTGTCTCGGGTACCCGTTCTCTCGGCTTTGGGGGATTGCCTTTGTAACAGAAGGCTTCACCCCCTTGCAGCTATAGGGAGACGGCTTAGTCCCGGGACAACGAGAGGCGATCACCCACCTGGCACTGTTGTGCTGAAGGTTTCCTGATCGTGTTTGGAGCTTTGAAGATGGAGTCGATTCCAGAATATGCCCGAGAGCGGAATGCTGTTCGTTTTATTATGGACGAGTCAGTGCGCAGTGAGAAAGGTTTGAGATTTCTAACAATGGAGCTTCTTCTCGGTCTTTTCCAAATACCGAAAGAAAAGGTACTTACGGTGATGGACTATCCCAAGAAAGGTTATTATGACGTTACTCTGGTAGATGAAAAAGCCTATTCTGATTTTGCGGATCATTATGAAAAGGTTAAACGGAATGCTCTGCTGACTGGAGTGAGTGTCATACCTCACTTCAGGAGACGTAACAAACTGATTATAGTTAAAATGTACTCTGGCTTAGTGGAGGAGGAAGATATCAAGACTTTCTTAAGTATGTATTGCTTGGAAGTTAAAGGTGAAGGGAAAATTCTTAATGAATTTGGTTTTTGGACTGGAAAAAGAAAATTTATGTGTAAAATGAAAAATAATCCGGAAAAACCTGGTGAATATGTGCTACCACCAGCGAGATTTAAGCTTGGTAGAGTGACCGGAGACTTGTTTTTTGCTGAAATGGGAACTTTCTGCAGAAATTGTAAAGAGTATGGTCATGATAGAATTAATTGTGAGAAAACCATGTGCTCAAAGTGTGGTGAACAAGGTCATGTCTTTTCAGAATGTCTAAAAGAAAAATTATGCAATTTATGTAGAAGTCCTGGGCACGTGTTCCAGGACTGTCCTAAAAGGAAAAAAGAAGATAAGCAAGAGCAAACCCCTGTGAGTGAGAGTAATGTGGAAGAACCAAGCCCTAAAGTAAAAAGAACTCCAAGAAAGGTTGAGGTGCCTCTGCCACCGGTAAAGGTAATTCCTGCAAAGGAAGAACCTGAGGTAGAGGGTATGGAAACAACAAGTGGAGATTATGAATATCTCAAAACTAAGGTTATTACAAGTATGAAGGCAAATTTTAATCGGTTTGTAGACACGTATAAGATACCTAAATGGCTAATTGATAAAGTCAAGTCTGAAAGGGGACATATATCCCCAGAAGATATGGCTCTTATTATTGAGCATGCAAAGAAGGGAGGAATGCACTAATTTGTTGTTATTTCTGTGTACATGTATTTGTTTTCTGTTTTAATTAGTTTAATAAATTTAATATGGCTGAAATATGATGAATGACGTACGACTTGGTGAGTAACTTTAACCATGTCGCGTCTCTCTGACGCAGCCATTAAAAAAAAAAAAAAAAAAAAAAAATCTGTTCTTATCAGTTTAATATCTGATACGTCCCCTATTTGGGGACCATATATTAAATGGATTTTTGGAACAGGGAGATGGAAGAAGAGCTTGCTCTGTCCACTCCACGCATTGACCCGTTATTGCAGTATCTCCGGGACCAGTGCACTCCTTCTCTGATCCAGTTTCTAAAAACAGATTGAATTGAAATCAGCGTGAGTTGTCTTTTAACCCTTTATGTGAATTGATTTCAGGGTCAAAGAAGCACTTTTCTCAGGCCAAGTGTAGCATTTTGTTTGATTTCTCCTGGCCAATTGCAACATTTTCTGCGCCTTGCCTGGCCTTGCTTTCACCTATGTCTGTCAAACATTGCATTGCATTCAATATGCAATCAATCAATCAATCAATCAATCAATTTGTCTTTACTGGTTGCTGCAACAGGTGTGTTAAGATTTAGGCCTTTCTTACAGTGTTGCAAATATACTGTGTCGGCTACCAAACTAGGCCCCTGTTGTCTGTCAGCACTTGCTATTTAAATTGAAGTATCCAATGAGTAGTTCTGCCATACATACTGCATTTCTGACCGCAGGAATTCTTTTTTGAAACATTGTCTCCCTCTTGTGGACCACCGGCTTTTCAATGCGTTGTATTATATGCATTTTTAAAAGAAAAAAATAAGTAAAAATGGTGCCTGTGCTGATCTTGAATAGGCTTGTCTTGTCCATCTACACCTGTGTGTGTGAGCATTCTAATGCTTTTCACCAACCAGGTGCGCTGCCCGCAGTAGATAGAATCTTAGCACGGAACATTCATGTGCTGTCACAATGGGGCTGGCTGGAGGGTGTGGTCAAAGTAGGCGGAGTTATGCAGATTCAAAACGCGTCGTGCACAGCTTGAACAAACACTCACACACAGACAGACAGACACACACTCTCCGTCTCTCACACACAGACACACATACACAGCAGAACTGTCATTGACAGCAGAACTGTCATTGAGAAGGCCTCCAGAGTTTCTGAAAATGTCCTCCCTGCGGCGGCAATCTTTTGCTCTGTCTCCACAATGGGTATTGGTGGTAGGCCTTGGTGCGGCCCACGGGGCACAGCGGCTTCAGTATCGCTTCTCGGCCTCATGGCTAAGATCAAGTGTAGTGGCTTAATTGTTGCTGTGCTTGGTCTGGTCTAAGGTGTCTGGGGTACCCGGTTCGTCGGCCTTGGGGGATTGTCCTTACTTAACGGTGGGGACTTCTCCCCCTTGCTGCTATAGGCGTCCGGCTTAGTCCCCAGACAACGAGGAGTGATCGCGTCTTGTTTTCAGGGAGACCTGAATCAATAAGGGCGTTCCTTTTTGCTGAGCGTTTAAACGCTTAGTGGGCAGTGTAGGTTCTCGGGGTACCCCCTTCTTGGTCTTGGGGTCGAGTCTTGCCTCTGGTGGGATTCGGTCCCTTGTTACTATTAGGAAGGGGCTTAGTCCCTGAGAGCCGAAAATGCCGTTCTCTTTTGGATTTGCAGTGGGGGAGACTCCTCTGCGACAATCCATTAGGATCGAGGTGGATGAATGCCAGCGCCATGAAAAGAACTTACACTATATAGTGAATGAGGTTCTTTTTGGGTTCTTCCTCCTAGAGAGAAATAAAATCCTGTGTCTGTACGACCAGGAGTTCCGTGGCCGGTATACCATCTCGTTTACGGCCAAATCGTGCTGTGAGAACATCCATGCAGCATTGATGGGTGCGGACAAGGACAGTGATGTACTGAATGGACTAAGGTTCGATTTTCTGTATGGCGAAGAAGAAGTACCATTGGTGCTCTTCATGTACAGTCCATTTGTCTCCGAGGGCGATATCGAAACCTTTTTGAGGCGTTACTGCAGGTCAGTGCGCTTCTCACATGAGATCCTCAACTCCCAACGCTTCTGGAATGGGAAGAGGAAATATCTCGTGAAATTCCATATGGAACGTGATAACATTGGGGGCTTATGCCATCCGCCTGCCACTTTCGCGATTGGTAGTGTCAGGGGGTTCCTACGCTACCCAGGAATGCCCTTGCGATGCCGAAACTGCCAAGAATATGGGCATACACGAGAAAGTTGCGTAAACGCTCATGTAGTCCTCTGCAACAAATGCGGTAAGAGTGGGCACACCTCCGCCATGTGTGACTCTGACATCGTATGTAATCTATGTGGGAAGGCCGGTCACGCTTTCAGAAATTGTCCGAGCAAAAGGACAAGAGCTGATGGTCCATCTAAGTCAGGCCAACGGACTATCACCGAAGGGAGTATGGCGACACCTGCCCCTGGACCTGGGTTGGCGCACGCTGACGGGTCCGGACCAGGCCCTTCTGTAGTCCCGCCGGAAAACTTGCCGGTGGATTCTCAGAGGGATGGTCGTAGGGGCTCCATAAATCCTCCTGTGGATTCCCAAAATGTGGAATTGATCGACGTAGTGGCTCTAGATGTTACAGTCCCCCAGAGTCAAAAGGAGAAAAGGGCCTCGGTCAGCATGAATGCACCCCCGGCATTGTGCGGAGCCGAGGAGACCTCTAGTACCTCGATGGAAAAGGAAAATCCCAGTTTCGCCCTACCGTTAACGGGAAACTCGGGTAAAGGCAAGCGGGGTACGAATCCTTATCGATCAGCCAGTGCGGAAAATCGGAGGGAAACCACTAGGGCGCGAAATAAAAAAGATCCTAAAACCACATCGGATCGTAAGCCATGTACCAGAAGTCGCAGTAATTCCTTGACCAGATCGAGAGCGGAGAATGACCAGAGGGATGACATCATAGACCAGACCTCCAGGATGACAGCAAACCAGACCTCCATGATGACAGCAGATGTAGATGAACCAGAGAATATGGACTCCTCGCAGCATCTGAAAAGACAGAGAGATGAAATAAAGCAGCCTAAGGTTCAGAGGAAATTGGGATGTCGAAGTACTGGAGAGGAGCCAAGAGAGGATGCCACCTTTCTTCCTGCCTCGGATCCAAGTAATATTCGACAATTCCTGACCCCTGGAGAGGTGGAGGAGGAGACTCTGCAAACAGGTTTTTTTCCTTCAATAAGTTCTGATTCCTCTTAAATGTCTGCTCCCATAAAGACTGCCTCACTAAATGTGAGGTCCCTAAAGAGCCCTATACGCAGGGCTGCTTTATTTTCTTATTTAGAGACACTTGACTTTGATTTTTTATTCTTACAAGAATGTGGCATACAGTGCAACTTAAATTACAAGGACTTAAAAGAAGATTGGACACTGGGCACTTCCGTGTGGTCTGGTGCCAATGATTGCCGAGCTGCTGGAATTGGACTTCTCTGCCGTGGTCATTCTACCATCATCCAGTCCGTGACTGAGATTATGCCGGGTAGAGCTATCTTAGTCCATCTCAGTTTCAAAGGACTTCCTATGCGTATATTAAATGTATATGCTCCTCCTGGAAAGCAGGAGAGAGCTGAATTATTGGAAATGTTGCCTTTATTTTGTGTTGGGTCAACCCCCCTGTTGGTTGGAGGAGACTTCAATTGCACGCGGGAGGGGGAATGTCGACAGGGTGGGGACGTGAATCGTAAGGACCGTACCACCTATTTATTAAAAAGTCTGATTGATGATTTTAAGTTGCAAGATTGTTGGAAGGTGCTCATGCCGGCGGACCCGGGGGTTACATGGTCCAATGGTAGAGTTTCTTCTAGGATTGATTTTATGTTTGCGTCAACTGGTTTTAAGCCCCAAAAATGCTCTCTTTTATCTAATTTATTTTCAGATCATAAGGTTTTATCTGTGGAGCTGGAGCTGGAGGGGGAACAAAAAACCTCCAGAGGCCCATGGAGATTAAATATAACTCTCCTAGAGGACCCTGAGATCCAGGAAAGGTTTGTGCACGTGTACCGACACTGGCAATCCAAAAGAGACCCCAGGGCCTCTATGCTAGGTTGGTGGGAGAGTATAAAACCTAAAATTAAATTTTTCTTTATTAAGGAGGGGAAAAATAAAGCTAAACAGAAAAAGCAGTGGTTCTATGTTTTAAATATGAAATTACAAGTACTGTTTAAATTAAAAGAAGTCGGGGTTGATGTAGATGATGATATTGCAAATTTAAAGTCTGAAATAAAAAGTGCCTTGGATGAGAAAGGAAAACAAATAATTTTTAACTCCCATGTACAGCATCTGGAGGAAGGAGAAAAATGTTCCCGTTTCTTCTTCAAAAAGGTAATGGGGAGGAGGGATGCAATTTTAAATCTGGAGGGTGAAACTAATACTGTGGGAATGCTAGATAAAGCCTTTCATTTTTATCAACACCTTTTTAATACCAAAGTGATAGACCCTTCATTTTTAGATTATGCTATTAATTCCCTTGATTTTAAGTTGGATTCTTTGGACCAAAGTATTTTATCCAGTAATCTTACCAGTGAGGAACTTTTAAGGGGTTTTAGAAGCTTCTCCAATGGGAAAGCTCCCGGAGAGGATGGTTTACCCATTGAGTTTTATCTGACCTTTTGGGGGATTTTAAAAGAGGATATGTTTTTATTGTTCAAAGAAGCTTTTAATACTAAGGAATTACCCCCTTCTTGGAGGAGAGGTCTGGTGTCTCTAATATACAAAAAAGGAGACAGGAGCCAACTTAAAAATTGGCGGCCTATTACACTTTTAAATATTGATTATAAAATTTTAGCCAAACTCATGGCGCTTCGTTTAAAACCTTTTATTTCAAAATTAATTCACCCTAACCAAGTGTGTGGAGTCCCCGGTAGAACGATAGCGGAGCCTCTCAATATAATTAGAGATGCTATATGGGATTTTAAAGAGAGAGGTCAAGGTCTTGCCATTTTATCTTTGGATTTCGAAAAGGCCTTTGACAGGGTGTCACACGATTTCCTTTTTATGGTTCTTAAAAAAATGGCGTTTCCAGAGAAAATTTTAACCCGCATCATGCTTTTATATAATTCTTGTTTTAGTCAAATCTCCATAAATGGGTTTTTAACAAAGGGTTTTCCTCTGCTGTCTGGGGTAAAACAGGGGTGCCCTCTGTCTCCACTACTCTTTATCTGTGCGATGGAACCACTGCTAACTTTATTAAGGAAAGATAAAGTAATTAAAGGGGTACCTATTCCTGGAGGGAGGGGCATGCAAGTTAAAGTCTTAAGTTACATGGATGATGTCACCATATTATGCCCAGATTCCACCTCCCTCAGAAGGGTATTGAGAAATACTCAATTCTTTTGCGAAGCCTCTGGTTTTAAACTAAATGTGGACAAAAGTGATTGTTTTAATGTGGGTAGATGGGACTCTTCTATAACCCCTGGGATAGTGATTCAAACAAATCAGATTAAAATTTTAGGTATTGTTTTTAACCAAGCTAATGAAGGTACCCCTAATTGGGACTCCACTATAGACAAATTAGAGAAAAAGATCTCTCTCTGGAAATTAAGGAACCTCAGTATGGAAGGGAAAATTCTAATTATCAAGGCTGTTTTAATTCCCATTATGTTGTATGTTGCAATGGTTTTTCCCCCTTCCAATTTACAGATTAAGAAAGTAACCAGAATTGTTTTTATGTTTTTATGGGGTTCCAAAATGGAAAAATTAAAACGAGTTTTGATGTATAAAGACAAAATTAATGGGGGTAAAGATGTACCCAATTTTTTTACTTTCTTTTATATAAAATATTTCTGTTTCTGTTTTAAAGTTTTTAAATCTGATGGCATTTTTAGTTATTTTTTAAAATATGCAGCAGGAATGATTTTTAAAAGATGGTTCCGCTTACCTTTGGATTCTCCTGTGCTCCTATGTCCTCCTAAACAGTATGTAATACTTGAGAAAACGGTCAGGCTGTTAGGTCTCCAGGAATTGGAACCTGACATATTGGGAGATCAGAGGAAGGTATCAATGGCTTGTAGGCATTCGGAGGATACAATTCCTGTCTCCAATTTTTCACAGGCAAGGTCCAAGACGGTGTGGCGAAATGTGTACGGGAAATACCTAGCAAATGTACACAAGGACCTTGCCTGGGCAATTGTCCACCAGTGCCTCCCTACTCGTGAGTTCCAACATAGGCGAGGGCTGGTGGCAAGGGCCAAATGTCCAAGAGGGACATGCTGCGAGAACGAGTCTGTACTACATCTCATGTGGAACTGTCCATTTGCACAGGAGGTATGGAGAAAGGTAGGGCCACTACTAAAGTGGGCATGTGGCCTGAGAGATTTTAACCATATTTATGTCTTGTACGGTCTTTTTAGGTGCCCAAATCTTAAACAATTCAGAATGGCCTGGATAATTATTAATTGTTTTAAAAATGCCATGTGGAAAGTCAGAAATATTTTACTTTTTAAACGTGATTTTATTGATTCAGCTAATTGTATAAAAATCGCTCTAAGTGAAATGTATATTTATTACCTTAGAGACAAAAAACTGTATGGTGCAAAAGAAGCTGCTTCAATGTGGTGTATACAATTATGGAACACAATTGTGTGATTGGTTTTTATATTTGTGTTTTTTATATTTGTGTTTTTTAAAATGTCTTGGTATTTCTGTGTATTATTCATTGTAATGTTTCAAATGTTCCTTTTTTTTGTAATGTGTTATTTTTGTGAACAATAAAATTATGTTGAAACCTTATCTGTTCTTATCAGTTTAATATCTGATACGTCCCCTATTTGGGGACCATATATTAAATGGATTTTTGGAACAGGGAGATGGAAGAAGAGCTTGCTCTGTCCACTCCACGCATTGACCCGTTATTGCAGTATCTCCGGGACCAGTGCACTCCTTCTCTGATCCAGTTTCTAAAAACAGATTGAATTGAAATCAGCGTGAGTTGTCTTTTAACCCTTTATGTGAATTGATTTCAGGGTCAAAGAAGCACTTTTCTCAGGCCAAGTGTAGCATTTTGTTTGATTTCTCCTGGCCAATTGCAACATTTTCTGCGCCTTGCCTGGCCTTGCTTTCACCTATGTCTGTCAAACATTGCATTGCATTCAATATGCAATCAATCAATCAATCAATCAATCAATTTGTCTTTACTGGTTGCTGCAACAGGTGTGTTAAGATTTAGGCCTTTCTTACAGTGTTGCAAATATACTGTGTCGGCTACCAAACTAGGCCCCTGTTGTCTGTCAGCACTTGCTATTTAAATTGAAGTATCCAATGAGTAGTTCTGCCATACATACTGCATTTCTGACCGCAGGAATTCTTTTTTGAAACATTGTCTCCCTCTTGTGGACCACCGGCTTTTCAATGCGTTGTATTATATGCATTTTTAAAAGAAAAAAATAAGTAAAAATGGTGCCTGTGCTGATCTTGAATAGGCTTGTCTTGTCCATCTACACCTGTGTGTGTGAGCATTCTAATGCTTTTCACCAACCAGGTGCGCTGCCCGCAGTAGATAGAATCTTAGCACGGAACATTCATGTGCTGTCACAATGGGGCTGGCTGGAGGGTGTGGTCAAAGTAGGCGGAGTTATGCAGATTCAAAACGCGTCGTGCACAGCTTGAACAAACACTCACACACAGACAGACAGACACACACTCTCCGTCTCTCACACACAGACACACATACACAGCAGAACTGTCATTGACAGCAGAACTGTCATTGAGAAGGCCTCCAGAGTTTCTGAAAATGTCCTCCCTGCGGCGGCAATCTTTTGCTCTGTCTCCACAATGGGTATTGGTGGTAGGCCTTGGTGCGGCCCACGGGGCACAGCGGCTTCAGTATCGCTTCTCGGCCTCATGGCTGCGATCAATCAGTCTAACTGAGAGATTGTAGTCAGGTCGGGTGCTTTCGGTACCCTCTCTCTCGGCCTGGGGGGATCGCTCCTCTTCGGAGGGGCTTCACCCCCCTGCTGCTATAGGGAGAGAGGATTAGTCCGGAGCAACGAGTTGCGATCGCCTTAAAAGGGCGCTAGCCTTTTTTTGTGTGTTTACAGCTGGAGTTCTTTTTCGGAAGGATGCCGGCTGCACTTACCTTTGCATCGGGAGAACCCCGGATGAGGAACACGGTCCGTATCGAGGTCTTGGAGAGATACAGGAAGGAGAAAGAAATCCGCTACGTTTGCAACACCGTCCTTCTTGGGATCCTGGAGTTCGGCAGAGAGGACATCTTCTGTTTTCAGGACAATGAGCAGAAAGGTACTTATACTATTACCTTTAGGAGCCATGGTTGTTGTCAGCAGTTGGTCCAAAAGGTGAATGACAACATCTGTGCTGATGAACTGGAGGGCCTGGTCTTCTCCCTGCTTTTCGTCCAAGAGGAGGTACAAATGATTGTTTTCTTTCCAAATCCTTTTGTTGAAGTATTGGACATTTTAACCTGTTTGCGTCGCTATTGCGATGAAGTAACCTTTCAAGGGAATGTTAAAAACGCCGTTGGTTTCTGGTGTGGCAAGCGGAAATTCCTGGTGCGGCTGAAGAAAAATCCTGAGGGCTTTGGAGGAACAGAGCATCCCCCCTCTACCATCACCATTGGGAAGAGCCGTGGCTACTTATTCTACACAGGTATGCCTATGTATTGCAGGAACTGTGGCAAGATGGGGCATACCCAAGGTAATTGTGTGGAAAGAAGGGCATTCCGCTGCAATAATTGTGGCCAACTCGGACACTTAATGAAGGATTGCCCTCAAAAGAAGGCTTGTAACCTATGCGGGGAGGATGGACATATGTTCCGAGGATGCCCACATAGGACCAAAGTCCGTACGTATGCAGAGGCGGCTGAGAGACCCGTGCCAAGGCAGGAACCAGCTATTGTCCCGGTCCATGCTGTGCTGAATATCCCAGAGACCGGAGTAAGGCCTGAGCCAAGTCCCACTGTTCCTACAGCAGGGGAGGCGGCTGAGAAGGCCAAGGGCGCAGAGGAGAAGGTGGGGACGGAGCAGGAGTGTGGTGGCCCTCAGGGAGGCCCTCCTGTGTCGAAGTCCCGGAAAAAGGGCGGAGGGCGGACCACCCAGAGACTGGAGCAGGGGGACTCTCCCGTTGGGGAGGTAACCCTTGTGTCGAAGGTCTCGAATGAGACTGGTGTGTTGGAGCAGAGCGCCCCCACTATGTTGGCGGTGGGGGGCACTGTGGCGAAGACCCCAGTCTTTCCCAGGGACTCGAGCCAGCAGACCACAGTTTTTTCTCCTACAGGTGATGGTGTGGATACGGTCATCGTGTCAGATCTGGAGGTCCCCCAGGAAGTAAGAGGCCATGTAGCTATCACAGAGGACGACTGCACGAGTGAGCTGTCTGAGCCGTCTGGAAAGAAGCTGCGGGGGGATACTCTTCTGGAGGCCAATCCAGAATCTCCGGATGTGTGTTTTCCCAGCGGAGACATGTGGCTGAACACGGACTCTTCTGGGTATCCACTGCCTGGTTCCTCGGATCCCCAGAACATTGACTCTCTTCCTTCACTGCCAGAAGTGATTGATGATTACATGGAAACCATTGAGGATAGCTCTCCTCCCCCATGACATAAATGCCATCCATGAGGTGTCTCTCACTTAATGTGAGATCTCTAAAGAGCCCTGTCCGCAGGGCTGCTCTTTTTGATTTTTTTGAAACATTAGACTTTGACATATGTTTTTTACAGGAGTGTGGTCTGCAGCATGGAATCCGGTATAACGAGATAAAAAAGGACTGGAAACTAGGGCCCTCTGTATGGTCGGGCTCAAACGAGAACAAGTCTGCTGGTGTGGGTCTGCTCTGCCGAGGTAATAACATCATCATCTCCTCTGTTACTGAGATTGTACCCGGCAGAGCTATCCTAGTACATTTGTGTTTTAATAATTTTAATTTCCGTGTCATTAATGTGTACGCTCCACCAGATAAACAGGAGCGTATACGTTTGTTTGAAATTTTACCGGTTTTCTGTGTAGGGTCATCTCCTCTCTTAATAGCCGGGGATTTTAATTGCCTGAATGTGAATGAGCGCCGAGGAGGGGGTGACCCAATCCGTAAGATAGATAAGTCGTGTTTTTTACTAAATAGCTTGCAGACTGATTTTAAGTTATGCGATGCCTGGAGGTCGCTTTCGCCGACGGACCCAGGATTTACATGGTCCGGTCGGGGAGTGGCTTCCAGGATCGATTTTATGTTTTTATCTGAGGATTTTAGCCCTGTACAATTTGTTTTAATGCCTAATTTATTCTCTGATCATAAAATTTTAAGCTTAAAGATAGAGTATCAAGGAGAGCTGAGGATAAATAGAGGTTTATGGCGCCTGGGAGTCCATTTGCTGGAAGACCCTCAGGTGAGGTCAGACTTCTGTAACGCCTACCAGGAATGGAGACAGCTAAGGCCTCCATATATTAAAATCCTATCCTGGTGGGAAGTGATCAAAGATAAAATAAGGTTTTTTTTTATCAGGGCTGGAAAGAGGAAGGCGCGGCTGAAAAAGCAGATTTATGTAAATTTAAATATGAGACTGCAAACTCTCCATAAATTTAAAGAGATAGGACTAGAGGTGGAAGATGATATTGCAAGCCTAAAAACTGAAATACAATTGTGCCTAGATCAAAAAGGTAAAGAAATAATTTTTAATTCCAAAGTGAAACATTTAGAAGAAGGTGAGAAGTGTACACGTTTCTTTTTTAAAAAAGTGATGGAGAAAAAGGAGACGATCACCTGTCTTGATGGAGAAACAACTGTGGAAGGTATGAAGAAGGTGGCTTTTAATTTTTATAGAGACCTTTTTAGTAAAAAAAGTGTAAATAATGTGTTTTTACAAGATGCTCTTAATATCCTAGATTTTAAGTTAAGTTCTGTAGACCAGGGGTTTTTAATAGATGATGTCAGCATGGAAGAACTTTTTAGTGTTTTTAAAAGTTTTTCAAAAGGGAAAGCCCCAGGAGCAGATGGTCTACCTGTTGAATTTTATTTGACTTTTTGGGATGTTTTAAAGGAGGATCTTTTAGCACTTTTTAAAGAGGTTTTTATGTGTTCAGAGCTGCCGAAGTCATGGAGGAGGGGGATAGTGTCCTTAATTTATAAGAAAAAGGGCGCTCGCGATGACCTCAGGAATTGGAGGCCTATCACCCTCCTCAACATGGATTATAAAGTTTTAGCCAAAATTATTGCTTGTCGTTTTAAAACTGTTATTAATAAACTGATACAACCCGAACAAGTATGTGGAGTACCAGGGAGGAATATTGCTGAGATTTTAAATGTGATTAGAGATGTAATATGGTACTCTAGGGATAGAAGTCAGAGCCTGGCCCTGTTGGCGCTGGACTTTGAAAAGGCGTTTGACAGGGTCTCGCATGAGTATCTTTTTAAAGTTTTAAAACAAATGGCGATCCCCGACATGTTTTTATCTCGTATTATGATTTTATATAATAATGTGTTTTCTCAAATTTCTGTCAATGGCTTTTTAACAGATTTTATCCCGTTGGAATCCGGAGTGAAGCAGGGGTGTCCATTATCCCCAATTCTTTTTATTTGTGCTATGGAACCCCTGCTGTGTATGATCCGGAGAGACAAAGTGGTCCGAGGGGTTCCTATTCCGGGTGGAGGAGGGGCCCAAGTCAAAGTATTTGCCTACATGGATGATGTTACTGCCATCTGTACAGATCCTGCTTCACTCCGGAGAGTGGTAATGTGCACCAATTTTTTTAGTCAGGCTTCAGGTTTTAAAATGAATTTTAATAAAACTGAATGTTTGATTTTGGGTTCCTGGGATACAAATGACCTACCAGCAGTGAAATTGAAGCACGACAATGTTAAAATCTTGGGAATTGTATTTGACGCTAAAAATGATGGACACGTGAGCTGGGAGGAGGTACAACATAAAATAGTGAAAAAACTCTCCTTCTGGAATTTGAGAAGCTTGTCAATTGAGGGAAAAATTTTAATCATTAAATCTGTTTTGTTGCCAATGATGCTTTATATTGCCATGGTATATCCCCCTTCTGAGTTGATGCTAAAAAAACTAACTCGATGTATCTTTATGTTCATTTGGGGATCAAAAATGGAAAAGCTGAGGCGAACGGAGATGTATAAAAAACAACAAAATGGAGGAAAAGATGTCCCTGACTTGCATCTGTATTTGTATGTAAATTTCTTTTGTTTTTGTTTTAAAGTTTTTAACACTAATTCTACTTTTAGTCTGTTTTTAAAATATACTTGTGGTTTTATTTTTAAAAAATGGTTCAGACCATGCTTATCAGCACCCATTTTATTATGCCCGCCCAAGCATTTTATTGTTTTAGAAAAGGTGATAAGGACTCATAAATTAAAGGACTTGGATGCCGATCTCCTTCTGGACAGAAGAAAATTGATGGTTCATCTGAGAAGAGAAGAAGGAGTGTCCCCTGTGAGCAACTTCTCATGGAGTAGATCCAAGCGTGTGTGGAGGAACGTCTTTGGAAAATTCTTGGCCAACATTCACAAAGACCTTGCATGGATGGCTGCCCGCCAGTGCCTCCCAACCAGAGACTTCCAGCATAGGAGAGGCCTGGCGGCGCGGGCAAAGTGCCCAAGAGACTCTTGCCGAGAGGATGAGACTGTTTTACACCTTTTTTGGAACTGCTGTTTTGCACAAGAACTTTGGGGGAGATTTGGGATACTTTTAAAATGGGTATGTGGTCTTAAAGATTTTAGCTATGAGTATGTTTTATATGGACTTTTTAATTGCCCCACTACACACCAGTTCAAAATATGCTGGTGTATAATAAACTGTGCCAAAAATGCAATCTGGAAAGTGAGAAACATTCTACTTTTTAACCGTGATTTTATCTCTGTTAATGATTGTATTAAATTGGCTTTTAGTGAAATGTTTATTTATTTTTTAAAGGATGTTAAAGATGTGGGGAAGAAAGAAGCGAATCGTAGATGGTGTTTTTATATGTGGAATACTGTTTTATATTAAGTTGTTTCATGTTGTTGTATTTTATTATTGTAATTTTTTATGTTTCTTTTGCACAAAAGGTTTCAAATTTTCTTGTTCTATGTCTTATGACTAAATAAAATTTTGTTGAAACCTTATCTGTTCTTATCAGTTTAATATCTGATACGTCCCCTATTTGGGGACCATATATTAAATGGATTTTTGGAACAGGGAGATGGAAGAAGAGCTTGCTCTGTCCACTCCACGCATTGACCCGTTATTGCAGTATCTCCGGGACCAGTGCACTCCTTCTCTGATCCAGTTTCTAAAAACAGATTGAATTGAAATCAGCGTGAGTTGTCTTTTAACCCTTTATGTGAATTGATTTCAGGGTCAAAGAAGCACTTTTCTCAGGCCAAGTGTAGCATTTTGTTTGATTTCTCCTGGCCAATTGCAACATTTTCTGCGCCTTGCCTGGCCTTGCTTTCACCTATGTCTGTCAAACATTGCATTGCATTCAATATGCAATCAATCAATCAATCAATCAATCAATTTGTCTTTACTGGTTGCTGCAACAGGTGTGTTAAGATTTAGGCCTTTCTTACAGTGTTGCAAATATACTGTGTCGGCTACCAAACTAGGCCCCTGTTGTCTGTCAGCACTTGCTATTTAAATTGAAGTATCCAATGAGTAGTTCTGCCATACATACTGCATTTCTGACCGCAGGAATTCTTTTTTGAAACATTGTCTCCCTCTTGTGGACCACCGGCTTTTCAATGCGTTGTATTATATGCATTTTTAAAAGAAAAAAATAAGTAAAAATGGTGCCTGTGCTGATCTTGAATAGGCTTGTCTTGTCCATCTACACCTGTGTGTGTGAGCATTCTAATGCTTTTCACCAACCAGGTGCGCTGCCCGCAGTAGATAGAATCTTAGCACGGAACATTCATGTGCTGTCACAATGGGGCTGGCTGGAGGGTGTGGTCAAAGTAGGCGGAGTTATGCAGATTCAAAACGCGTCGTGCACAGCTTGAACAAACACTCACACACAGACAGACAGACACACACTCTCCGTCTCTCACACACAGACACACATACACAGCAGAACTGTCATTGACAGCAGAACTGTCATTGAGAAGGCCTCCAGAGTTTCTGAAAATGTCCTCCCTGCGGCGGCAATCTTTTGCTCTGTCTCCACAATGGGTATTGGTGGTAGGCCTTGGTGCGGCCCACGGGGCACAGCGGCTTCAGTATCGCTTCTCGGCCTCATGGCTGCGATCAATCAGTCTAACTGAGAGATTGTAGTCAGGTCGGGTGCTTTCGGTACCCTCTCTCTCGGCCTGGGGGGATCGCTCCTCTTCGGAGGGGCTTCACCCCCCTGCTGCTATAGGGAGAGAGGATTAGTCCGGAGCAACGAGTTGCGATCGCCTTAAAAGGGCGCTAGCCTTTTTTTGTGTGTTTACAGCTGGAGTTCTTTTTCGGAAGGATGCCGGCTGCACTTACCTTTGCATCGGGAGAACCCCGGATGAGGAACACGGTCCGTATCGAGGTCTTGGAGAGATACAGGAAGGAGAAAGAAATCCGCTACGTTTGCAACACCGTCCTTCTTGGGATCCTGGAGTTCGGCAGAGAGGACATCTTCTGTTTTCAGGACAATGAGCAGAAAGGTACTTATACTATTACCTTTAGGAGCCATGGTTGTTGTCAGCAGTTGGTCCAAAAGGTGAATGACAACATCTGTGCTGATGAACTGGAGGGCCTGGTCTTCTCCCTGCTTTTCGTCCAAGAGGAGGTACAAATGATTGTTTTCTTTCCAAATCCTTTTGTTGAAGTATTGGACATTTTAACCTGTTTGCGTCGCTATTGCGATGAAGTAACCTTTCAAGGGAATGTTAAAAACGCCGTTGGTTTCTGGTGTGGCAAGCGGAAATTCCTGGTGCGGCTGAAGAAAAATCCTGAGGGCTTTGGAGGAACAGAGCATCCCCCCTCTACCATCACCATTGGGAAGAGCCGTGGCTACTTATTCTACACAGGTATGCCTATGTATTGCAGGAACTGTGGCAAGATGGGGCATACCCAAGGTAATTGTGTGGAAAGAAGGGCATTCCGCTGCAATAATTGTGGCCAACTCGGACACTTAATGAAGGATTGCCCTCAAAAGAAGGCTTGTAACCTATGCGGGGAGGATGGACATATGTTCCGAGGATGCCCACATAGGACCAAAGTCCGTACGTATGCAGAGGCGGCTGAGAGACCCGTGCCAAGGCAGGAACCAGCTATTGTCCCGGTCCATGCTGTGCTGAATATCCCAGAGACCGGAGTAAGGCCTGAGCCAAGTCCCACTGTTCCTACAGCAGGGGAGGCGGCTGAGAAGGCCAAGGGCGCAGAGGAGAAGGTGGGGACGGAGCAGGAGTGTGGTGGCCCTCAGGGAGGCCCTCCTGTGTCGAAGTCCCGGAAAAAGGGCGGAGGGCGGACCACCCAGAGACTGGAGCAGGGGGACTCTCCCGTTGGGGAGGTAACCCTTGTGTCGAAGGTCTCGAATGAGACTGGTGTGTTGGAGCAGAGCGCCCCCACTATGTTGGCGGTGGGGGGCACTGTGGCGAAGACCCCAGTCTTTCCCAGGGACTCGAGCCAGCAGACCACAGTTTTTTCTCCTACAGGTGATGGTGTGGATACGGTCATCGTGTCAGATCTGGAGGTCCCCCAGGAAGTAAGAGGCCATGTAGCTATCACAGAGGACGACTGCACGAGTGAGCTGTCTGAGCCGTCTGGAAAGAAGCTGCGGGGGGATACTCTTCTGGAGGCCAATCCAGAATCTCCGGATGTGTGTTTTCCCAGCGGAGACATGTGGCTGAACACGGACTCTTCTGGGTATCCACTGCCTGGTTCCTCGGATCCCCAGAACATTGACTCTCTTCCTTCACTGCCAGAAGTGATTGATGATTACATGGAAACCATTGAGGATAGCTCTCCTCCCCCATGACATAAATGCCATCCATGAGGTGTCTCTCACTTAATGTGAGATCTCTAAAGAGCCCTGTCCGCAGGGCTGCTCTTTTTGATTTTTTTGAAACATTAGACTTTGACATATGTTTTTTACAGGAGTGTGGTCTGCAGCATGGAATCCGGTATAACGAGATAAAAAAGGACTGGAAACTAGGGCCCTCTGTATGGTCGGGCTCAAATGAGAACAAGTCTGCTGGTGTGGGTCTGCTCTGCCGAGGTAATAACATCATCATCTCCTCTGTTACTGAGATTGTACCCGGCAGAGCTATCCTAGTACATTTGTGTTTTAATAATTTTAATTTCCGTGTCATTAATGTGTACGCTCCACCAGATAAACAGGAGCGTATACGTTTGTTTGAAATTTTACCGGTTTTCTGTGTAGGGTCATCTCCTCTCTTAATAGCCGGGGATTTTAATTGCCTGAATGTGAATGAGCGCCGAGGAGGGGGTGACCCAATCCGTAAGATAGATAAGTCGTGTTTTTTACTAAATAGCTTGCAGACTGATTTTAAGTTATGCGATGCCTGGAGGTCGCTTTCGCCGACGGACCCAGGATTTACATGGTCCGGTCGGGGAGTGGCTTCCAGGATCGATTTTATGTTTTTATCTGAGGATTTTAGCCCTGTACAATTTGTTTTAATGCCTAATTTATTCTCTGATCATAAAATTTTAAGCTTAAAGATAGAGTATCAAGGAGAGCTGAGGATAAATAGAGGTTTATGGCGCCTGGGAGTCCATTTGCTGGAAGACCCTCAGGTGAGGTCAGACTTCTGTAACGCCTACCAGGAATGGAGACAGCTAAGGCCTCCATATATTAAAATCCTATCCTGGTGGGAAGTGATCAAAGATAAAATAAGGTTTTTTTTTATCAGGGCTGGAAAGAGGAAGGCGCGGCTGAAAAAGCAGATTTATGTAAATTTAAATATGAGACTGCAAACTCTCCATAAATTTAAAGAGATAGGACTAGAGGTGGAAGATGATATTGCAAGCCTAAAAACTGAAATACAATTGTGCCTAGATCAAAAAGGTAAAGAAATAATTTTTAATTCCAAAGTGAAACATTTAGAAGAAGGTGAGAAGTGTACACGTTTCTTTTTTAAAAAAGTGATGGAGAAAAAGGAGACGATCACCTGTCTTGATGGAGAAACAACTGTGGAAGGTATGAAGAAGGTGGCTTTTAATTTTTATAGAGACCTTTTTAGTAAAAAAAGTGTAAATAATGTGTTTTTACAAGATGCTCTTAATATCCTAGATTTTAAGTTAAGTTCTGTAGACCAGGGGTTTTTAATAGATGATGTCAGCATGGAAGAACTTTTTAGTGTTTTTAAAAGTTTTTCAAAAGGGAAAGCCCCAGGAGCAGATGGTCTACCTGTTGAATTTTATTTGACTTTTTGGGATGTTTTAAAGGAGGATCTTTTAGCACTTTTTAAAGAGGTTTTTATGTGTTCAGAGCTGCCGAAGTCATGGAGGAGGGGGATAGTGTCCTTAATTTATAAGAAAAAGGGCGCTCGTGATGACCTCAAGAATTGGAGGCCTATCACCCTCCTCAACATGGATTATAAAGTTTTAGCCAAAATTATTGCTTGTCGTTTTAAAACTGTTATTAATAAACTGATACAACCCGAACAAGTATGTGGAGTACCAGGGAGGAATATTGCTGAGATTTTAAATGTGATCAGAGATGTAATATGGTACTCTAGGGATAGAAGTCAGAGCCTGGCCCTGTTGGCGCTGGACTTTGAAAAGGCGTTTGACAGGGTCTCGCATGAGTATCTTTTTAAAGTTTTAAAACAAATGGCGATCCCCGACATGTTTTTATCTCGTATTATGATTTTATATAATAATGTGTTTTCTCAAATTTCTGTCAATGGCTTTTTAACAGATTTTATCCCGTTGGAATCCGGAGTGAAGCAGGGGTGTCCATTATCCCCAATTCTTTTTATTTGTGCTATGGAACCCCTGCTGTGTATGATCCGGAGAGACAAAGTGGTCCGAGGGGTTCCTATTCCGGGTGGAGGAGGGGCCCAAGTCAAAGTATTTGCCTACATGGATGATGTTACTGCCATCTGTACAGATCCTGCTTCACTCCGGAGAGTGGTAATGTGCACCAATTTTTTTAGTCAGGCTTCAGGTTTTAAAATGAATTTTAATAAAACTGAATGTTTGATTTTGGGTTCCTGGGATACAAATGACCTACCAGCAGTGAAATTGAAGCACGACAATGTTAAAATCTTGGGAATTGTATTTGACGCTAAAAATGATGGACACGTGAGCTGGGAGGAGGTACAACATAAAATAGTGAAAAAACTCTCCTTCTGGAATTTGAGAAGCTTGTCAATTGAGGGAAAAATTTTAATCATTAAATCTGTTTTGTTGCCAATGATGCTTTATATTGCCATGGTATATCCCCCTTCTGAGTTGATGCTAAAAAAACTAACTCGATGTATCTTTATGTTCATTTGGGGATCAAAAATGGAAAAGCTGAGGCGAACGGAGATGTATAAAAAACAACAAAATGGAGGAAAAGATGTCCCTGACTTGCATCTGTATTTGTATGTAAATTTCTTTTGTTTTTGTTTTAAAGTTTTTAACACTAATTCTACTTTTAGTCTGTTTTTAAAATATACTTGTGGTTTTATTTTAAAAAAATGGTTCAGACCATGTTTATCAGCACCCATTTTATTATGCCCGCCCAAGCATTTTATTGTTTTAGAAAAGGTGATAAGGACTCATAAATTAAAGGACTTGGATGCCGATCTCCTTCTGGACAGAAGAAAATTGATGGTTCATCTGAGAAGAGAAGAAGGAGTGTCCCCTGTGAGCAACTTCTCATGGAGTAGATCCAAGCGTGTGTGGAGGAACGTCTTTGGGAAATTCTTGGCCAACATTCACAAAGACCTTGCATGGATGGCTGCCCGCCAGTGCCTCCCAACCAGAGACTTCCAGCATAGGAGAGGCCTGGCGGCGCGGGCAAAGTGCCCAAGAGACTCTTGCCGAGAGGATGAGACTGTTTTACACCTTTTTTGGAACTGCTGTTTTGCACAAGAACTTTGGGGGAGATTTGGGATACTTTTAAAATGGGTATGTGGTCTTAAAGATTTTAGCTATGAGTATGTTTTATATGGACTTTTTAATTGCCCCACTACACACCAGTTCAAAATATGCTGGTGTATAATAAACTGTGCCAAAAATGCAATCTGGAAAGTGAGAAACATTCTACTTTTTAACCGTGATTTTATCTCTGTTAATGATTGTATTAAATTGGCTTTTAGTGAAATGTTTATTTATTTTTTAAAGGATGTTAAAGATGTGGGGAAGAAAGAAGCGAATCGTAGATGGTGTTTTTATATGTGGAATACTGTTTTATATTAAGTTGTTTCATGTTGTTGTATTTTATTATTGTAATTTTTTATGTTTCTTTTGCACAAAAGGTTTCAAATTTTCTTGTTCTATGTCTTATGACTAAATAAAATTTTGTTGAAACCTTATCTGTTCTTATCAGTTTAATATCTGATACGTCCCCTATTTGGGGACCATATATTAAATGGATTTTTGGAACAGGGAGATGGAAGAAGAGCTTGCTCTGTCCACTCCACGCATTGACCCGTTATTGCAGTATCTCCGGGACCAGTGCACTCCTTCTCTGATCCAGTTTCTAAAAACAGATTGAATTGAAATCAGCGTGAGTTGTCTTTTAACCCTTTATGTGAATTGATTTCAGGGTCAAAGAAGCACTTTTCTCAGGCCAAGTGTAGCATTTTGTTTGATTTCTCCTGGCCAATTGCAACATTTTCTGCGCCTTGCCTGGCCTTGCTTTCACCTATGTCTGTCAAACATTGCATTGCATTCAATATGCAATCAATCAATCAATCAATCAATCAATTTGTCTTTACTGGTTGCTGCAACAGGTGTGTTAAGATTTAGGCCTTTCTTACAGTGTTGCAAATATACTGTGTCGGCTACCAAACTAGGCCCCTGTTGTCTGTCAGCACTTGCTATTTAAATTGAAGTATCCAATGAGTAGTTCTGCCATACATACTGCATTTCTGACCGCAGGAATTCTTTTTTGAAACATTGTCTCCCTCTTGTGGACCACCGGCTTTTCAATGCGTTGTATTATATGCATTTTTAAAAGAAAAAAATAAGTAAAAATGGTGCCTGTGCTGATCTTGAATAGGCTTGTCTTGTCCATCTACACCTGTGTGTGTGAGCATTCTAATGCTTTTCACCAACCAGGTGCGCTGCCCGCAGTAGATAGAATCTTAGCACGGAACATTCATGTGCTGTCACAATGGGGCTGGCTGGAGGGTGTGGTCAAAGTAGGCGGAGTTATGCAGATTCAAAACGCGTCATGCACAGCTTGAACAAACACTCACACACAGACAGACAGACACACACTCTCCGTCTCTCACACACAGACACACATACACAGCAGAACTGTCATTGACAGCAGAACTGTCATTGAGAAGGCCTCCAGAGTTTCTGAAAATGTCCTCCCTGCGGCGGCAATCTTTTGCTCTGTCTCCACAATGGGTATTGGTGGTAGGCCTTGGTGCGGCCCACGGGGCACAGCGGCTTCAGTATCGCTTCTCGGCCTTTTGGCTAAGATCAAGTGTAGTGGCTTAATTGTTGCTGTGCTTGGTCTGGTCTAAGGTGTCTGGGGTACCCGGTTCGTCGGCCTTGGGGGATTGTCCTTACTTAACGGTGGGGACTTCTCCCCCTTGCTGCTATAGGCGTCCGGCTTAGTCCCCAGACAACGAGGAGTGATCGCGTCTTGTTTTCAGGGAGACCTGAATCAATAAGGGCGTTCCTTTTTGCTGAGCGTTTAAACGCTTAGTGGGCAGTGTAGGTTCTCGGGGTACCCCCTTCTTGGTCTTGGGGTCGAGTCTTGCCTCTGGTGGGATTCGGTCCCTTGTTACTATTAGGAAGGGGCTTAGTCCCTGAGAGCCGAAAATGCCGTTCTCTTTTGGATTTGCAGTGGGGGAGACTCCTCTGCGACAATCCATTAGGATCGAGGTGGATGAATGCCAGCGCCATGAAAAGAACTTACACTATATAGTGAATGAGGTTCTTTTTGGGTTCTTCCTCCTAGAGAGAAATAAAATCCTGTGTCTGTACGACCAGGAGTTCCGTGGCCGGTATACCATCTCGTTTACGGCCAAATCGTGCTGTGAGAACATCCATGCAGCATTGATGGGTGCGGACAAGGACAGTGACGTACTGAATGGACTAAGGTTCGATTTTCTGTATGGCGAAGAAGAAGTACCATTGGTGCTCTTCATGTACAGTCCATTTGTCTCCGAGGGCGATATCGAAACCTTTTTGAGGCGTTACTGCAGGTCAGTGCGCTTCTCACATGAGATCCTCAACTCCCAACGCTTCTGGAATGGGAAGAGGAAATATCTCGTGAAATTCCATATGGAACGTGGTAACATTGGGGGCTTATGCCATCCGCCTGCCACTTTCGCGATTGGTAGTGTCAGGGGGTTCCTACGCTACCCAGGAATGCCCTTGCGATGCCGAAACTGCCAAGAATATGGGCATACACGAGAAAGTTGCGCAAACGCTCATGTAGTCCTCTGCAACAAATGCGGTAAGAGTGGGCACACCTCCGCCATGTGTGACTCTGACATCGTATGTAATCTATGTGGGAAGGCCGGTCACGCTTTCAGAAATTGTCCGAGCAAAAGGACAAGAGCTGATGGTCCATCTAAGTCAGGCCAACGGACTATCACCGAAGGGAGTATGGCGACACCTGCCCCTGGACCTGGGTTGGCGCACGCTGACGGGTCCGGACCAGGCCCTTCTGTAGTCCCGCCGGAAAACTTGCCGGTGGATTCTCAGAGGGATGGTCGTAGGGGCTCCATAAATCCTCCTGTGGATTCCCAAAATGTGGAATTGATCGACGTAGTGGCTCTAGATGTTACAGTCCCCCAGAGTCAAAAGGAGAAAAGGGCCTCGGTCAGCATGAATGCACCCCCGGCATTGTGCGGAGCCGAGGAGACCTCTAGTACCTCGATGGAAAAGGAAAATCCCAGTTTCGCCCTACCGTTAACGGGAAACTCGGGTAAAGGCAAGCGGGGTACGAATCCTTATCGATCAGCCAGTGCGGAAAATCGGAGGGAAACCACTAGGGCGCGAAATAAAAAAGATCCTAAAACCACATCGGATCGTAAGCCATGTACCAGAAGTCGCAGTAATTCCTTGACCAGATCGAGAGCGGAGAATGACCAGAGGGATGACATCATAGACCAGACCTCCAGGATGACAGCAAACCAGACCTCCATGATGACAGCAGATGTAGATGAACCAGAGAATATGGACTCCTCGCAGCATCTGAAAAGACAGAGAGATGAAATAAAGCAGCCTAAGGTTCAGAGGAAATTGGGATGTCGAAGTACTGGAGAGGAGCCAAGAGAGGATGCCACCTTTCTTCCTGCCTCGGATCCAAGTAATATTCGACAATTCCTGACCCCTGGAGAGGTGGAGGAGGAGACTCTGCAAACAGGTTTTTTTCCTTCAATAAGTTCTGATTCCTCTTAAATGTCTGCTCCCATAAAGACTGCCTCACTAAATGTGAGGTCCCTAAAGAGCCCTATACGCAGGGCTGCTTTATTTTCTTATTTAGAGACACTTGACTTTGATTTTTTATTCTTACAAGAATGTGGCATACAGTGCAACTTAAATTACAAGGACTTAAAAGAAGATTGGACACTGGGCACTTCCGTGTGGTCTGGTGCCAATGATTGCCGAGCTGCTGGAATTGGACTTCTCTGCCGTGGTCATTCTACCATCATCCAGTCCGTGACTGAGATTATGCCGGGTAGAGCTATCTTAGTCCATCTCAGTTTCAAAGGACTTCCTATGCGTATATTAAATGTATATGCTCCTCCTGGAAAGCAGGAGAGAGCTGAATTATTGGAAATGTTGCCTTTATTTTGTGTTGGGTCAACCCCCCTGTTGGTTGGAGGAGACTTCAATTGCACGCGGGAGGGGGAATGTCGACAGGGTGGGGACGTGAATCGTAAGGACCGTACCACCTATTTATTAAAAAGTCTGATTGATGATTTTAAGTTGCAAGATTGTTGGAAGGTGCTCATGCCGGCGGACCCGGGGGTTACATGGTCCAATGGTAGAGTTTCTTCTAGGATTGATTTTATGTTTGCGTCAACTGGTTTTAAGCCCCAAAAATGCTCTCTTTTATCTAATTTATTTTCAGATCATAAGGTTTTATCTGTGGAGCTGGAGCTGGAGGGGGAACAAAAAACCTCCAGAGGCCCATGGAGATTAAATATAACTCTCCTAGAGGACCCTGAGATCCAGGAAAGGTTTGTGCACGTGTACCGACACTGGCAATCCAAAAGAGACCCCAGGGCCTCTATGCTAGGTTGGTGGGAGAGTATAAAACCTAAAATTAAATTTTTCTTTATTAAGGAGGGGAAAAATAAAGCTAAACAGAAAAAGCAGTGGTTCTATGTTTTAAATATGAAATTACAAGTACTGTTTAAATTAAAAGAAGTCGGGGTTGATGTAGATGATGATATTGCAAATTTAAAGTCTGAAATAAAAAGTGCCCTGGATGAGAAAGGAAAACAAATAATTTTTAACTCCCATGTACAGCATCTGGAGGAAGGAGAAAAATGTTCCCGTTTCTTCTTCAAAAAGGTAATGGGGAGGAGGGATGCAATTTTAAATCTGGAGGGTGAAACTAATACTGTGGGAATGCTAGATAAAGCCTTTCATTTTTATCAACACCTTTTTAATACCAAAGTGATAGACCCTTCATTTTTAGATTATGCTATTAATTCCCTTGATTTTAAGTTGGATTCTTTGGACCAAAGTATTTTATCCAGTAATCTTACCAGTGAGGAACTTTTAAGGGGTTTTAAAAGCTTCTCCAATGGGAAAGCTCCCGGAGAGGATGGTTTACCCATTGAGTTTTATCTGACCTTTTGGGGGATTTTAAAGGAGGATATGTTTTTATTGTTCAAAGAAGCTTTTAATACTAAGGAATTACCCCCTTCTTGGAGGAGAGGTCTGGTGTCTCTAATATACAAAAAAGGAGACAGGAGCCAACTTAAAAATTGGCGGCCTATTACACTTTTAAATATTGATTATAAAATTTTAGCCAAACTCATGGCGCTTCGTTTAAAACCTTTTATTTCAAAATTAATTCACCCTAACCAAGTGTGTGGAGTTCCCGGTAGAACGATAGCGGAGCCTCTCAATATAATTAGAGATGCTATATGGGATTTTAAAGAGAGAGGTCAAGGTCTTGCCATTTTATCTTTGGATTTCGAAAAGGCCTTTGACAGGGTGTCACACGATTTCCTTTTTATGGTTCTTAAAAAAATGGCGTTTCCAGAGAAAATTTTAACCCGCATCATGCTTTTATATAATTCTTGTTTTAGTCAAATCTCCATAAATGGGTTTTTAACAAAGGGTTTTCCTCTGCTGTCTGGGGTAAAACAGGGGTGCCCTCTGTCTCCACTACTCTTTATCTGTGCGATGGAACCACTGCTAACTTTATTAAGGAAAGATAAAGTAATTAAAGGGGTACCTATTCCTGGAGGGAGGGGCATGCAAGTTAAAGTCTTAAGTTACATGGATGATGTCACCATATTATGCCCAGATTCCACCTCCCTCAGAAGGGTATTGAGAAATACTCAATTCTTCTGCGAAGCCTCTGGTTTTAAACTAAATGTGGACAAAAGTGATTGTTTTAATGTGGGTAGATGGGACTCTTCTATAACCCCTGGGATAGTGATTCAAACAAATCAGATTAAAATTTTAGGTATTGTTTTTAACCAAGCTAATGAAGGTACCCCTAATTGGGACTCCACTATAGACAAATTAGAGAAAAAGATCTCTCTCTGGAAATTAAGGAACCTCAGTATGGAAGGGAAAATTCTAATTATCAAGGCTGTTTTAATTCCCATTATGTTGTATGTTGCAATGGTTTTTCCCCCTTCCAATTTACAGATTAAGAAAGTAACCAGAATTGTTTTTATGTTTTTATGGGGTTCCAAAATGGAAAAATTAAAACGAGTTTTGATGTATAAAGACAAAATTAATGGGGGTAAAGATGTACCCAATTTTTTTACTTTCTTTTATATAAAATATTTCTGTTTCTGTTTTAAAGTTTTTAAATCTGATGGCATTTTTAGTTATTTTTTAAAATATGCAGCAGGAATGATTTTTAAAAGATGGTTCCGCTTACCTTTGGATTCTCCTGTGCTCCTATGTCCTCCTAAACAGTATGTAATACTTGAGAAAACGGTCAGGCTGTTAGGTCTCCAGGAATTGGAACCTGACATATTGGGAGATCAGAGGAAGGTATCAATGGCTTGTAGGCATTCGGAGGATACAATTCCTGTCTCCAATTTTTCACAGGCAAGGTCCAAGACGGTGTGGCGAAATGTGTACGGGAAATACCTAGCAAATGTACACAAGGACCTTGCCTGGGCAATTGTCCACCAGTGCCTCCCTACTCGTGAGTTCCAACATAGGCGAGGGCTGGTGGCAAGGGCCAAATGTCCAAGAGGGACATGCTGCGAGAACGAGTCTGTACTACATCTCATGTGGAACTGTCCATTTGCACAGGAGGTATGGAGAAAGGTAGGGCCACTACTAAAGTGGGCATGTGGCCTGAGAGATTTTAACCATATTTATGTCTTGTACGGTCTTTTTAGGTGCCCAAATCTTAAACAATTCAGAGTGGCCTGGATAATTATTAATTGTTTTAAAAATGCCATGTGGAAAGTCAGAAATATTTTACTTTTTAAACGTGATTTTATTGATTCAGCTAATTGTATAAAAATCGCTCTAAGTGAAATGTATATTTATTACCTTAGAGACAAAAAACTGTATGGTGCAAAAGAAGCTGCTTCAATGTGGTGTATACAATTATGGAACACAATTGTGTGATTGGTTTTTATATTTGTGTTTTTTATATTTGTGTTTTTTAAAATGTCTTGGTATTTCTGTGTATTATTCATTGTAATGTTTCAAATGTTCCTTTTTTTTGTAATGTGTTATTTTTGTGAACAATAAAATTATGTTGAAACCTTATCTGTTCTTATCAGTTTAATATCTGATACGTCCCCTATTTGGGGACCATATATTAAATGGATTTTTGGAACAGGGAGATGGAAGAAGAGCTTGCTCTGTCCACTCCACGCATTGACCCGTTATTGCAGTATCTCCGGGACCAGTGCACTCCTTCTCTGATCCAGTTTCTAAAAACAGATTGAATTGAAATCAGCGTGAGTTGTCTTTTAACCCTTTATGTGAATTGATTTCAGGGTCAAAGAAGCACTTTTCTCAGGCCAAGTGTAGCATTTTGTTTGATTTCTCCTGGCCAATTGCAACATTTTCTGCGCCTTGCCTGGCCTTGCTTTCACCTATGTCTGTCAAACATTGCATTGCATTCAATATGCAATCAATCAATCAATCAATCAATCAATTTGTCTTTACTGGTTGCTGCAACAGGTGTGTTAAGATTTAGGCCTTTCTTACAGTGTTGCAAATATACTGTGTCGGCTACCAAACTAGGCCCCTGTTGTCTGTCAGCACTTGCTATTTAAATTGAAGTATCCAATGAGTAGTTCTGCCATACATACTGCATTTCTGACCGCAGGAATTCTTTTTTGAAACATTGTCTCCCTCTTGTGGACCACCGGCTTTTCAATGCGTTGTATTATATGCATTTTTTAATATAAAAAAATAAGTAAAAATGGTGCCTGTGCTGATCTTGAATAGGCTTGTCTTGTCCATCTACACCTGTGTGTGTGAGCATTCTAATGCTTTTCACCAACCAGGTGCGCTGCCCGCAGTAGATAGAATCTTAGCACGGAACATTCATGTGCTGTCACAATGGGGCTGGCTGGAGGGTGTGGTCAAAGTAGGCGGAGTTATGCAGATTCAAAACGCGTCGTGCACAGCTTGAACAAACACTCACACACAGACAGACAGACACACACTCTCCGTCT
Source organism: Ranitomeya variabilis (assembly GCF_051348905.1). NCBI lineage: Eukaryota > Metazoa > Chordata > Amphibia > Anura > Dendrobatidae > Ranitomeya > Ranitomeya variabilis. Next base: position 606,684,378 of record NC_135235.1, on the reverse strand, counting down.
CTCACACACAGACACACATACACAGCAGAACTGTCATTGACAGCAGAACTGTCATTGAGAAGGCCTCCAGAGTTTCTGAAAATGTCCTCCCTGCGGCGGCAATCTTTTGCTCTGTCTCCACAATGGGTATTGGTGGTAGGCCTTGGTGCGGCCCACGGGGCACAGCGGCTTCAGTATCGCTTCTCGGCCTTTTGGCTAAGATCAAGTGTAGTGGCTTGATTGTTGCTGCACTTGGTCTGGCCTGAGGTGCCCAGGGTACCCGACTCCTTGGCCTGGGGGGATCGCTGCATCTAGCGGTGTGGCTTCACCCCCCTGCTGCTATTGGGGAGTCGGCTTAGTCCCTGGGCAACGAGAGGCGATCACTTTGCGACTGCATTCATTTGTGGTGGGCAACTGTCATCACACATAGCTGTGGTGGCAACATCTGAAGGAACGGAAGAAGAATCGGAAGGAAGTTAAGAGGATCGTGGCAATGGATTTCTGGAAAAAGAAGAGGTGTTTACGCTTTTTTGTGAAATTGGAAGAAGAGGAGTGTTTTTTGGAGGAAAAATGGATTGTGGAAACTCTAAGGAAACATGGAATTGAGGAAGAAGAGATTTATTGTATGCAGGAGATTAAGTACGGGAAAGTTTATGATGTGACTCTGGACTCGGACGAAGGATGTGTTCGTTTTTTTAAGGACTGGAGTGGGGAAAAGTCTGGAAAAATTGAAGTAAGTGCATCATTTCTTGGGAAACCAAGAAATGTGGTAATTTCTATGGATAATCCGTTTGTTGAAACTGAGGAGATAATGGTTTTTTTGACGAGTAAATGTAAAATTGTAAAGTTTCAGAAGTTGTATAAGAACAAGGTTGGTGTATGGAATGGGAAAAGACGTTTTTTGGTCTGGACAGCAGGAGATGGCAATTTGCATAATGGGAGGATTATGGTAAATGGGAATTCTGGGTACTGTTATGTGGAAAGTAGTAAGAAAACTTTTGTAGGCAATGGAAAGGATGGCCTTTTGTATGAAGGAAAAGTTAAGGAAAAGTTGGAGGAAAATATAATTGATGAGAGAAAAATGGAAACGTCTGTGAAGGGAATGGTGGGAGGAAAGATGGCGGACTTAAAAAAGGGAAAAGAGAAGGTGAAATTGAAGATTTATATGGAGGAGCCTGAGAAGAGAACTATAATGGATAAAGATGAAGACAAAGTTAGAAAGGTTGTGAGTGCGGAGAAAAGAGTTAATGGAAAATGGAAGCGAAAGACAATTCAAAAGGAAAAGAAGGAGACTGTGTGTAAAGAGAAGGAAAAGAAAGAGGAAAAATTTGAGATTCGGGAAGAGGAAGAGATATGTGAAGAAGATTTATGTGAAGTTTGGGAGGAAATTCAAAAAAGGGAGATTGTGTGTAATAAAGATTTAGAGATAAGCGTTTGGTGGGAGGAGGATGGGCAAGATGGTATTACCTGAGTTTAAGGTTTAGAGTTGTATTAGTAGGATTTTTGTAATATCAGTTTTTGGGAATGTAATCATTATGTTTATCTCTTTGAATCAAAAGAAAGCTAAAAATTAATAATTTAAAATTTTTCATTTGAACACGATGATGGATTTGGTCCATCATCATATGTATATAAATATGTGTGATGGTACTTGTAATCTGAGTGTAAAAAAGAAAAAAAAAAAAAAAAAATCTGTTCTTATCAGTTTAATATCTGATACGTCCCCTATTTGGGGACCATATATTAAATGGATTTTTGGAACAGGGAGATGGAAGAAGAGCTTGCTCTGTCCACTCCACGCATTGACCCGTTATTGCAGTATCTCCGGGACCAGTGCACTCCTTCTCTGATCCAGTTTCTAAAAACAGATTGAATTGAAATCAGCGTGAGTTGTCTTTTAACCCTTTATGTGAATTGATTTCAGGGTCAAAGAAGCACTTTTCTCAGGCCAAGTGTAGCATTTTGTTTGATTTCTCCTGGCCAATTGCAACATTTTCTGCGCCTTGCCTGGCCTTGCTTTCACCTATGTCTGTCAAACATTGCATTGCATTCAATATGCAATCAATCAATCAATCAATCAATCAATTTGTCTTTACTGGTTGCTGCAACAGGTGTGTTAAGATTTAGGCCTTTCTTACAGTGTTGCAAATATACTGTGTCGGCTACCAAACTAGGCCCCTGTTGTCTGTCAGCACTTGCTATTTAAATTGAAGTATCCAATGAGTAGTTCTGCCATACATACTGCATTTCTGACCGCAGGAATTCTTTTTTGAAACATTGTCTCCCTCTTGTGGACCACCGGCTTTTCAATGCGTTGTATTATATGCATTTTTAAAAGAAAAAAATAAGTAAAAATGGTGCCTGTGCTGATCTTGAATAGGCTTGTCTTGTCCATCTACACCTGTGTGTGTGAGCATTCTAATGCTTTTCACCAACCAGGTGCGCTGCCCGCAGTAGATAGAATCTTAGCACGGAACATTCATGTGCTGTCACAATGGGGCTGGCTGGAGGGTGTGGTCAAAGTAGGCGGAGTTATGCAGATTCAAAACGCGTCGTGCACAGCTTGAACAAACACTCACACACAGACAGACAGACACACACTCTCCGTCTCTCACACACAGACACACATACACAGCAGAACTGTCATTGACAGCAGAACTGTCATTGAGAAGGCCTCCAGAGTTTCTGAAAATGTCCTCCCTGTGGCGGCAATCTTTTGCTCTGTCTCCACAATGGGTATTGGTGGTAGGCCTTGGTGCGGCCCACGGGGCACAGCGGCTTCAGTATCGCTTCTCGGCCTTTTGGCTAAGATCTGTAGTGGATCTTGTCAATTGGCTAAGGTGATCTGGGGGAATCTCATACACTCGGCCTTTTGGACTTTGGTCTAATTGTTGCTATTGGGTGCAGAGTAAACCTGGGATTGCCTTTTCTTCCTGGAAATCGTGTCCGTGGTCCGTGGAGTGGTGGTCGTTGGACGTTGGAGAGCGGAATTTGGGAGGAACTGCGATCGGTGTTCTTTTTTTCCTTTGGCATCTGAAAAAGGAGAGAAAAATCATGGAGGAAAGGAGGGAAAACCAGGAGAGCAATCCGAATGACTATTTTTCGGAGCATTATGCGTTGAAGGATACCATCAGGTTTGTGGTAAGCCCTGGTTATCGGCAGGTGAAAGACTCACAATATATTTTTGAGGTGGTGTGCAAGCTCTTGAAGATAGAGAAAGAGCAGCTATTTTGTTTTCAAACTTTTTTTACACGAGGAATGTATGATGTTACACTACGTAGCACCTCGCAATGTGAAAATGCCTTCGCTCTCTATGGAGTTAATAGAGGGAAGGAGGAACTGGAGGGAGTGACGGTGATCCCCTCTTTCCAGTTAACATTGAAATTGCTGACTATTCATGTATTTAATCCGTTTGTTTCAGACTCTGATATAGAAAATTTCCTTGGTAGATATTGCGATAAGATTATCCCAAGGAAGCGTGTGGAAACAAGTTTCGGAGTTTGGAATGGAAAACGAGTGTTCTTGGTGCAATTTAAGAGAGACTCGAACGAGGAAGGTGGCGTGTGTAGACCGCCGCAACAAGTCTACATTAGTCATAGTCGCGGTTACTTGTATTTTCAAGGGATGCCGAGTTATTGTCGCAGGTGCAAGAAATATGGACATAGGGATGAACAATGTAAACAATGTCATAATTGCACCGGAGCTCCTCATCAAGCAAGTGAGTGCCCAAAAAATAAAAGGGACGAAGAAAGAATGGACACATCATCAGAAGAAAAACAGCAAGAGGCTAATGATGATGTGGAAGTAGGAATAGCTACAGAGGAGAGGAAAGAAAAAGAGGAAAGTGTAAATAGAGAAGAGGAGGAGACAGAAAAGAAGAAAAAAGAGGAGAAGAAAGGAGAGGAGGAAAAGGTGATGGAAGCAAAGAAGAAGAAAGAGGAAAGGTCTAGAAAATCACACGAAGAAGAGATGAGGAAGATGGAAGAAAGGAAAAAGAAGAGGGAGCAAGAGGAACAAAAGAAGAAAGAAGAGCTGGAGAAAGAAGAACTGAAGAAAGAAGAACTGAAGAAAGAAGAACTGAAGAAAGAAGAACTGAAGAAAGAGGAACTGAAGAAAGAAGGAAAGAAAACTGAAGGAGTTAAAGGAGCCATATTAATGGGGTTGGGGCAAATGGTTCAAAAACGTCCTCCGTCCAGTAAAGGAAGTAATGTAGGGGGTGTAGGTGGGGAGGAGGAGGGAGAAAAAAGTGATTTTCCCACATTGGTAGAACCCACCCCTTCTAGTTCCCTATCACAAAGTCTTCCATGCGCGCAGGAGCGAATGGACTGCTCGGGGAAATCCTTAAAAAGAAGTGGGGAAAGAAGCATTGGAAGTGAAGTAGTCCCATGTGGTGGAAAAGTGAAGGCAGTAGATGCAACGGAAGTGTTGGGGATTATTTCATCCTCAGAAGCGTCGGATTCGGAGATTGAGTTACCTTCTCCAGAGGTAGAAAATGAGGGCGGGGGGATTTGCCCTAAAATTAATGAGGATAAATGATCCGCTCATTGTCCCTGAATGTTCAGGGGTTTAATGACTTATATAAGAGAACTGCTTTTTATGATTCTTTAAACAATGAAAATGTTGATTTTATTTTTCTACAGGAATGCAATTTAGTGAAAAAATTAAGTTATCAGTATCTACGAGGAATATGGAAGGGTAATTTATGTTTTTCTGGTGGGAATGAGTCAAAAAGTGATGGGGTTGGCTTTTTGTGTTCAAAAGAGTGGGAAATTGTAAGTCATGAGGAAATATACCCTGGGCGGATTTTAAGAGTGGATGTGGAGAAAGATGGAAGGAGAGTGAGGTGTTTTAATGTGTATGCAAATGCAGAGAAAGCCCTGAGACTACATCTGTTTGAATTATTGCTGTTGTTTTTACCTGGAGTAGATCCAACAATTTTAGGTGGAGATTTTAATTGCCACTTGAAAAATGTAAAAGATGGTTCAGCTTCATGCCTTAGAAATATTTTAACAGCTTTTAATCTTAAAGATGCATGGGTTTTAGATGGGCAAAAAAAGGAACATGAAATCACTTGGGTTGGGAGAGGTTTTTCTTCCAGAATAGACTATTTTTTTATATCACAGTCTCTAACATGTTCAGCTTTTAAAACGCACATGACACCTTTCTCTGATCACAGAATAATAGAATGCACAATAGTAATGGAGTTAGATGAGGAAAAAAGACCTTCGCACTGGAAATTAAATGTATCACTTTTGCAAGATGAGGCGGTTATGGAAGGTTTTAAAAAAGTATATGCAAAACTAAAGTGCAGAAAACATAGTTTTAAGTCTATTTTTAAATGGTGGGATTTTGCAAAGGAGAAGATAAAGGAGTTTTTTATAAAAGAAGGGAAAAAGAAAGCTGCTGTAAAGCGTCGTTTTTATAGTGATCTTAATGCTAATCTCCAATGTTTTTTTCACCTCATGAATAATGGATGCAATATGGAGGAGGAAATTAGGGTAACGAAGGAGAAGATCCAAAAATGCCTGAAAGAAAAGGGTAAGGAAATTATTTTTAATTCACGTGTTAAAGTTTTAGATGAGGATGAGAAATGTACAAAATTCTTTTTTAAAAAAATTTGTGATAAAAAGGATTTTATGAAAATTTTGGAAGGGGAAAGAAGTCTGGAAGGTAAGAAGAGAAAAGCGAAAGAGTTTTATGATAACTTATTTTCGGTTAAAGACACGGATGTTTCACTAAAAGAACATTTTTTGGAAGGTTTGGAGAGGTTTTTTGATACAGACGATAAGTCGTGGTTAATAGAGAATTTTACTAAAGAAGAAGTTTTTAATACAATTAATTCATTACAAAATGGCAAAACACCTGGGGCAGATGGATTACCGATTGAGTTTTATAAGTTTTTATGGGAGATTATAGGCAATGATTTTTATGAAGTCATTTTGGAAGCAGAGACATCTTTTAGTGTCCCAGAGTCTTGGTGGGAGGGTCTGATTGTTTTACTTTTTAAGAAAGGCAATAAGGAAGAAATAAAGAACTGGAGACCAATTACTCTTCTAAATGCAGACTACAAAATATATGCAAAGTTATTGGCAAATAGGCTGAAGAAGGTGATCAGTTCAGTAATAGATGTGGATCAGACATGTGCGGTACCAAATCGAAGAATTAGTGACTCGTTGATTTTAATCAGGGATATTTTATGGGATGTTTCAGACAGAAAACAGAAACTTGCATTGATAACATTAGACTTTGAGAAAGCATACGATAGAGTTGCGCATGATTTTTTATTCTCAGTTTTAGATAAAATGGGATGCCCCGATGTTTTTAGTAAACGTATTAAATCTTTGTACAGATCATGTTTTAGTAAAATATCTATTAATGGTTTTTTATCTGAGGGAGTGAAAATAAATTGTGGTGTGAAACAGGGGTGCCCCTTATCCCCTATCTTATTTATTTGTGCAATAGAGCCACTTTTAGCAGCTTTTAGAAGGGATAAAGTGATTAATGGGTTTTTTATTCCTGGGAGTTGCAATGAACAAGTAAAAGTGGTAGCATATATGGACGATGTGACGGTGTTGGTGAAGGATACGAGAAGTATGAACAGAGCTATAAGAACGGTGGAGTGGTTTGGAGGAGCATCTGGTTTTAAAATTAATATGGAAAAATCTGGTATTTTTACTGTTGGTGATTATAACCTAGATTCTGAGTGTAAACTAGCAAAACTTAACGAAGTCAAAATTTTAGGTATTTATTTCTCGGGATCAGGTGGTAATGTGAAAAATTGGGAGTCTTTGTTGGAAAGAGTTAGGAAAAAGATATGTTTTTGGCAGCTGAGAGACTTAACCATGGAAGGGAAGATTTTAATTATAAAGCAGGTTTTACTCCCAATGTTTTTATATGTGGCAACAATTTTTATTCCTCCAAATAACATGATGAAGAAAGTTATTAAAGTATGTTTTAATTTTTTGTGGAAATCCAAGATGGAGAGAGTAAAGAGGGAGGAGTTGTATAAGCCAAAGAAAAAAGGGGGAAAAGGGTTTCCCGATATTAGATCTTTTTTATACGCAAAATATATGGCTAACTGTGTAAGCACTTTAATAGGGCCAGATTCGAAGCTGAAACAATTTTCTATATATAATTTGGGTTTTTATATTAGAAATTATAAATGGTTGGAGATGGTTTTAAATCGGCCCTATAGGTTTTTACCCCCAGAAAATTACATTGTTTTAGAGAAAATTTTAAGAGATTTTAAATTAAAGGCAGTTGATTTAAATGTTCTTATGTGCCATAAGAAAATCCTGAAAATACTAGAAGACAGAATAGGTACTAGTCCCGTGGAACGTTTTTCGTGGAAAATTGTGAATGAGATCTGGATCAATGTAAATTATAGCTTGTTATCTAATGAGCACAAGGATCTACTGTGGTGTATTGTGAAAGATTGTCTGCCAACCCGTGAGTTCCAATACAGGAGGGGATTGGTAAGATCTGAAGTTTGTCCAAGGTCCAGGTGTGGTGATAGTGAAACACCCATGCACGTTTTCTGGAATTGCAAGTTTGCACAAGCAGTATGGCGGAATATGTGTAATCTGGTGAAGGCTGTAAGTACTGTAAATTTTCTAGATTTTAATAGAATATTTTATGGAATGGGCATAAAAGAAGAGGATTTTAAAAAAGTATGGGTAATTATAACGTGTGTGAAAATGGCATTGTGGAAAGCAAGAAACATTCTGATGTTTAAACATAATGAGATAACAGTTAGCCAGTGTATTAAATTATGTCTAAGTTATTTGTATTTATATTTTTGGAGAGATAAAGTGTCGCTTGGTATGGAGAAAGCAAGTGAAATATGGAAACAGTCTGAATGGAATGTACTTACTGCGTAATCAATGTATTGATATAATTTTATATCATACCATGTCATATATAAATTTATATGATTGGAAAAAAAAAAAAAAAAAAAAATGAAAATGAGGAAAAATAATAATAATGTAAAAATAAGGAAAGTTACAAAAGAAAATGAGATATTGGAAATAGAAAATATAATCACAAAAAAGGTAGAACGCACAATGATGGATTTGAGTCTTTTATTCTTTTTTTTTATGGGAGTCTAAGACTTTGTAATCTGAGTGTAAAATAAAAAAAAAAAAAAAAAAAAAAAAAAAATCTGTTCTTATCAGTTTAATATCTGATACGTCCCCTATTTGGGGACCATATATTAAATGGATTTTTGGAACAGGGAGATGGAAGAAGAGCTTGCTCTGTCCACTCCACGCATTGACCCGTTATTGCAGTATCTCCGGGACCAGTGCACTCCTTCTCTGATCCAGTTTCTAAAAACAGATTGAATTGAAATCAGCGTGAGTTGTCTTTTAACCCTTTATGTGAATTGATTTCAGGGTCAAAGAAGCACTTTTCTCAGGCCAAGTGTAGCATTTTGTTTGATTTCTCCTGGCCAATTGCAACATTTTCTGCGCCTTGCCTGGCCTTGCTTTCACCTATGTCTGTCAAACATTGCATTGCATTCAATATGCAATCAATCAATCAATCAATCAATCAATTTGTCTTTACTGGTTGCTGCAACAGGTGTGTTAAGATTTAGGCCTTTCTTACAGTGTTGCAAATATACTGTGTCGGCTACCAAACTAGGCCCCTGTTGTCTGTCAGCACTTGCTATTTAAATTGAAGTATCCAATGAGTAGTTCTGCCATACATACTGCATTTCTGACCGCAGGAATTCTTTTTTGAAACATTGTCTCCCTCTTGTGGACCACCGGCTTTTCAATGCGTTGTATTATATGCATTTTTAAAAGAAAAAAATAAGTAAAAATGGTGCCTGTGCTGATCTTGAATAGGCTTGTCTTGTCCATCTACACCTGTGTGTGTGAGCATTCTAATGCTTTTCACCAACCAGGTGCGCTGCCCGCAGTAGATAGAATCTTAGCACGGAACATTCATGTGCTGTCACAATGGGGCTGGCTGGAGGGTGTGGTCAAAGTAGGCGGAGTTATGCAGATTCAAAACGCGTCGTGCACAGCTTGAACAAACACACACACAGACAGACAGACACACACTCTCCGTCTCTCACACACAGACACACATACACAGCAGAACTGTCATTGACAGCAGAACTGTCATTGAGAAGGCCTCCAGAGTTTCTGAAAATGTCCTCCCTGCGGCGGCAATCTTTTGCTCTGTCTCCACAATGGGTATTGGTGGTAGGCCTTGGTGCGGCCCACGGGGCACAGCGGCTTCAGTATCGCTTCTCGGCCTCATGGCTAAGATCAAGTGTAGTGGCTTAATTGTTGCTGTGCTTGGTCTGGTCTAAGGTGTCTGGGGTACCCGGTTCGTCGGCCTTGGGGGATTGTCCTTACTTAACGGTGGGGACTTCTCCCCCTTGCTGCTATAGGCGTCCGGCCTAGTCCCCAGACAACGAGGAGTGATCGCGTCTTGTTTTCAGGGAGACCTGAATCAATAAGGGCGTTCCTTTTTGCTGAGCGTTTAAACGCTTAGTGGGCAGTGTAGGTTCTCGGGGTACCCCCTTCTTGGTCTTGGGGTCGAGTCTTGCCTCTGGTGGGATTCGGTCCCTTGTTACTATTAGGAAGGGGCTTAGTCCCTGAGAGCCGAAAATGCCGTTCTCTTTTGGATTTGCAGTGGGGGAGACTCCTCTGCGACAATCCATTAGGATCGAGGTGGATGAATGCCAGCGCCATGAAAAGAACTTACACTATATAGTGAATGAGGTTCTTTTTGGGTTCTTCCTCCTAGAGAGAAATAAAATCCTGTGTCTGTACGACCAGGAGTTCCGTGGCCGGTATACCATCTCGTTTACGGCCAAATCGTGCTGTGAGAACATCCATGCAGCATTGATGGGTGCGGACAAGGACAGTGATGTACTGAATGGACTAAGGTTCGATTTTCTGTATGGCGAAGAAGAAGTACCATTGGTGCTCTTCATGTACAGTCCATTTGTCTCCGAGGGCGATATCGAAACCTTTTTGAGGCGTTACTGCAGGTCAGTGCGCTTCTCACATGAGATCCTCAACTCCCAACGCTTCTGGAATGGGAAGAGGAAATATCTCGTGAAATTCCATATGGAACGTGGTAACATTGGGGGCTTATGCCATCCGCCTGCCACTTTCGCGATTGGTAGTGTCAGGGGGTTCCTACGCTACCCAGGAATGCCCTTGCGATGCCGAAACTGCCAAGAATATGGGCATACACGAGAAAGTTGCGTAAACGCTCATGTAGTCCTCTGCAACAAATGCGGTAAGAGTGGGCACACCTCCGCCATGTGTGACTCTGACATCGTATGTAATCTATGTGGGAAGGCCGGTCACGCTTTCAGAAATTGTCCGAGCAAAAGGACAAGAGCTGATGGTCCATCTAAGTCAGGCCAACGGACTATCACCGAAGGGAGTATGGCGACACCTGCCCCTGGACCTGGGTTGGCGCACGCTGACGGGTCCGGACCAGGCCCTTCTGTAGTCCCGCCGGAAAACTTGCCGGTGGATTCTCAGAGGGATGGCCGTAGGGGCTCCATAAATCCTCCTGTGGATTCCCAAAATGTGGAATTGATCGACGTAGTGGCTCTAGATGTTACAGTCCCCCAGAGTCAAAAGGAGAAAAGGGCCTCGGTCAGCAAGAATGCACCCCCGGCATTGTGCGGAGCCGAGGAGACCTCTAGTACCTCGATGGAAAAGGAAAATCCCAGTTTCGCCCTACCGTTAACGGGAAACTCGGGTAAAGGCAAGCGGGGTACGAATCCTTATCGATCAGCCAGTGCGGAAAATCGGAGGGAAACCACTAGGGCGCGAAATAAAAAAGATCCTAAAACCACATCGGATCGTAAGCCATGTACCAGAAGTCGCAGTAATTCCTTGACCAGATCGAGAGCGGAGAATGACCAGAGGGATGACATCATAGACCAGACCTCCAGGATGACAGCAAACCAGACCTCCATGATGACAGCAGATGTAGATGAACCAGAGAATATGGACTCCTCGCAGCATCTGAAAAGACAGAGAGATGAAATAAAGCAGCCTAAGGTTCAGAGGAAATTGGGATGTCGAAGTACTGGAGAGGAGCCAAGAGAGGATGCCACCTTTCTTCCTGCCTCGGATCCAAGTAATATTCGACAATTCCTGACCCCTGGAGAGGTGGAGGAGGAGACCCTGCAAACAGGTTTTTTTCCTTCAATAAGTTCTGATTCCTCTTAAATGTCTGCTCCCATAAAGACTGCCTCACTAAATGTGAGGTCCCTAAAGAGCCCTATACGCAGGGCTGCTTTATTTTCTTATTTAGAGACACTTGACTTTGATTTTTTATTCTTACAAGAATGTGGCATACAGTGCAACTTAAATTACAAGGACTTAAAAGAAGATTGGACACTGGGCACTTCCGTGTGGTCTGGTGCCAATGATTGCCGAGCTGCTGGAATTGGACTTCTCTGCCGTGGTCATTCTACCATCATCCAGTCCGTGACTGAGATTATGCCGGGTAGAGCTATCTTAGTCCATCTCAGTTTCAAAGGACTTCCTATGCGTATATTAAATGTATATGCTCCTCCTGGAAAGCAGGAGAGAGCTGAATTATTGGAAATGTTGCCTTTATTTTGTGTTGGGTCAACCCCCCTGTTGGTTGGAGGAGACTTCAATTGCACGCGGGAGGGGGAATGTCGACAGGGTGGGGACGTGAATCGTAAGGACCGTACCACCTATTTATTAAAAAGTCTGATTGATGATTTTAAGTTGCAAGATTGTTGGAAGGTGCTCATGCCGGCGGACCCGGGGGTTACATGGTCCAATGGTAGAGTTTCTTCTAGGATTGATTTTATGTTTGCGTCAACTGGTTTTAAGCCCCAAAAATGCTCTCTTTTATCTAATTTATTTTCAGATCATAAGGTTTTATCTGTGGAGCTGGAGCTGGAGGGGGAACAAAAAACCTCCAGAGGCCCATGGAGATTAAATATAACTCTCCTAGAGGACCCTGAGATCCAGGAAAGGTTTGTGCACGTGTACCGACACTGGCAATCCAAAAGAGACCCCAGGGCCTCTATGCTAGGTTGGTGGGAGAGTATAAAACCTAAAATTAAATTTTTCTTTATTAAGGAGGGGAAAAATAAAGCTAAACAGAAAAAGCAGTGGTTCTATGTTTTAAATATGAAATTACAAGTACTGTTTAAATTAAAAGAAGTCGGGGTTGATGTAGATGATGATATTGCAAATTTAAAGTCTGAAATAAAAAGTGCCCTGGATGAGAAAGGAAAACAAATAATTTTTAACTCCCATGTACAGCATCTGGAGGAAGGAGAAAAATGTTCCCGTTTCTTCTTCAAAAAGGTAATGGGGAGGAGGGATGCAATTTTAAATCTGGAGGGTGAAACTAATACTGTGGGAATGCTAGATAAAGCCTTTCATTTTTATCAACACCTTTTTAATACCAAAGTGATAGACCCTTCATTTTTAGATTATGCTATTAATTCCCTTGATTTTAAGTTGGATTCTTTGGACCAAAGTATTTTATCCAGTAATCTTACCAGTGAGGAACTTTTAAGGGGTTTTAAAAGCTTCTCCAATGGGAAAGCTCCCGGAGAGGATGGTTTACCCATTGAGTTTTATCTGACCTTTTGGGGGATTTTAAAGGAGGATATGTTTTTATTGTTCAAAGAAGCTTTTAATACTAAGGAATTACCCCCTTCTTGGAGGAGAGGTCTGGTGTCTCTAATATACAAAAAAGGAGACAGGAGCCAACTTAAAAATTGGCGGCCTATTACACTTTTAAATATTGATTATAAAATTTTAGCCAAACTCATGGCGCTTCGTTTAAAACCTTTTATTTCAAAATTAATTCACCCTAACCAAGTGTGTGGAGTCCCCGGTAGAACGATAGCGGAGCCTCTCAATATAATTAGAGATGCTATATGGGATTTTAAAGAGAGAGGTCAAGGTCTTGCCATTTTATCTTTGGATTTCGAAAAGGCCTTTGACAGGGTGTCACACGATTTCCTTTTTATGGTTCTTAAAAAAATGGCGTTTCCAGAGAAAATTTTAACCCGCATCATGCTTTTATATAATTCTTGTTTTAGTCAAATCTCCATAAATGGGTTTTTAACAAAGGGTTTTCCTCTGCTGTCTGGGGTAAAACAGGGGTGCCCTCTGTCTCCACTACTCTTTATCTGTGCGATGGAACCACTGCTAACTTTATTAAGGAAAGATAAAGTAATTAAAGGGGTACCTATTCCTGGAGGGAGGGGCATGCAAGTTAAAGTCTTAAGTTACATGGATGATGTCACCATATTATGCCCAGATTCCACCTCCCTCAGAAGGGTATTGAGAAATACTCAATTCTTTTGCGAAGCCTCTGGTTTTAAACTAAATGTGGACAAAAGTGATTGTTTTAATGTGGGTAGATGGGACTCTTCTATAACCCCTGGGATAGTGATTCAAACAAATCAGATTAAAATTTTAGGTATTGTTTTTAACCAAGCTAATGAAGGTACCCCTAATTGGGACTCCACTATAGACAAATTAGAGAAAAAGATCTCTCTCTGGAAATTAAGGAACCTCAGTATGGAAGGGAAAATTCTAATTATCAAGGCTGTTTTAATTCCCATTATGTTGTATGTTGCAATGGTTTTTCCCCCTTCCAATTTACAGATTAAGAAAGTAACCAGAATTGTTTTTATGTTTTTATGGGGTTCCAAAATGGAAAAATTAAAACGAGTTTTGATGTATAAAGACAAAATTAATGGGGGTAAAGATGTACCCAATTTTTTTACTTTCTTTTATATAAAATATTTCTGTTTCTGTTTTAAAGTTTTTAAATCTGATGGCATTTTTAGTTATTTTTTAAAATATGCAGCAGGAATGATTTTTAAAAGATGGTTCCGCTTACCTTTGGATTCTCCTGTGCTCCTATGTCCTCCTAAACAGTATGTAATACTTGAGAAAACGGTCAGGCTGTTAGGTCTCCAGGAATTGGAACCTGACATATTGGGAGATCAGAGGAAGGTATCAATGGCTTGTAGGCATTCGGAGGATACAATTCCTGTCTCCAATTTTTCACAGGCAAGGTCCAAGACGGTGTGGCGAAATGTGTACGGGAAATACCTAGCAAATGTACACAAGGACCTTGCCTGGGCAATTGTCCACCAGTGCCTCCCTACTCGTGAGTTCCAACATAGGCGAGGGCTGGTGGCAAGGGCCAAATGTCCAAGAGGGACATGCTGCGAGAACGAGTCTGTACTACATCTCATGTGGAACTGTCCATTTGCACAGGAGGTATGGAGAAAGGTAGGGCCACTACTAAAGTGGGCATGTGGCCTGAGAGATTTTAACCATATTTATGTCTTGTACGGTCTTTTTAGGTGCCCAAATCTTAAACAATTCAGAGTGGCCTGGATAATTATTAATTGTTTTAAAAATGCCATGTGGAAAGTCAGAAATATTTTACTTTTTAAACGTGATTTTATTGATTCAGCTAATTGTATAAAAATCGCTCTAAGTGAAATGTATATTTATTACCTTAGAGACAAAAAACTGTATGGTGCAAAAGAAGCTGCTTCAATGTGGTGTATACAATTATGGAACACAATTGTGTGATTGGTTTTTATATTTGTGTTTTTTATATTTGTGTTTTTTAAAATGTCTTGGTATTTCTGTGTATTATTCATTGTAATGTTTCAAATGTTCCTTTTTTTTGTAATGTGTTATTTTTGTGAACAATAAAATTATGTTGAAACCTTATCTGTTCTTATCAGTTTAATATCTGATACGTCCCCTATTTGGGGACCATATATTAAATGGATTTTTGGAACAGGGAGATGGAAGAAGAGCTTGCTCTGTCCACTCCACGCATTGACCCGTTATTGCAGTATCTCCGGGACCAGTGCACTCCTTCTCTGATCCAGTTTCTAAAAACAGATTGAATTGAAATCAGCGTGAGTTGTCTTTTAACCCTTTATGTGAATTGATTTCAGGGTCAAAGAAGCACTTTTCTCAGGCCAAGTGTAGCATTTTGTTTGATTTCTCCTGGCCAATTGCAACATTTTCTGCGCCTTGCCTGGCCTTGCTTTCACCTATGTCTGTCAAACATTGCATTGCATTCAATATGCAATCAATCAATCAATCAATCAATCAATTTGTCTTTACTGGTTGCTGCAACAGGTGTGTTAAGATTTAGGCCTTTCTTACAGTGTTGCAAATATACTGTGTCGGCTACCAAACTAGGCCCCTGTTGTCTGTCAGCACTTGCTATTTAAATTGAAGTATCCAATGAGTAGTTCTGCCATACATACTGCATTTCTGACCGCAGGAATTCTTTTTTGAAACATTGTCTCCCTCTTGTGGACCACCGGCTTTTCAATGCGTTGTATTATATGCATTTTTAAAAGAAAAAAATAAGTAAAAATGGTGCCTGTGCTGATCTTGAATAGGCTTGTCTTGTCCATCTACACCTGTGTGTGTGAGCATTCTAATGCTTTTCACCAACCAGGTGCGCTGCCCGCAGTAGATAGAATCTTAGCACGGAACATTCATGTGCTGTCACAATGGGGCTGGCTGGAGGGTGTGGTCAAAGTAGGCGGAGTTATGCAGATTCAAAACGCGTCGTGCACAGCTTGAACAAACACTCACACACAGACAGACAGACACACACTCTCCGTCTCTCACACACAGACACACATACACAGCAGAACTGTCATTGACAGCAGAACTGTCATTGAGAAGGCCTCCAGAGTTTCTGAAAATGTCCTCCCTGCGGCGGCAATCTTTTGCTCTGTCTCCACAATGGGTATTGGTGGTAGGCCTTGGTGCGGCCCACGGGGCACAGCGGCTTCAGTATCGCTTCTCGGCCTCATGGCTAAGATCAAGTGTAGTGGCTTAATTGTTGCTGTGCTTGGTCTGGTCTAAGGTGTCTGGGGTACCCGGTTCGTCGGCCTTGGGGGATTGTCCTTACTTAACGGTGGGGACTTCTCCCCCTTGCTGCTATAGGCGTCCGGCCTAGTCCCCAGACAACGAGGAGTGATCGCGTCTTGTTTTCAGGGAGACCTGAATCAATAAGGGCGTTCCTTTTTGCTGAGCGTTTAAACGCTTAGTGGGCAGTGTAGGTTCTCGGGGTACCCCCTTCTTGGTCTTGGGGTCGAGTCTTGCCTCTGGTGGGATTCGGTCCCTTGTTACTATTAGGAAGGGGCTTAGTCCCTGAGAGCCGAAAATGCCGTTCTCTTTTGGATTTGCAGTGGGGGAGACTCCTCTGCGACAATCCATTAGGATCGAGGTGGATGAATGCCAGCGCCATGAAAAGAACTTACACTATATAGTGAATGAGGTTCTTTTTGGGTTCTTCCTCCTAGAGAGAAATAAAATCCTGTGTCTGTACGACCAGGAGTTCCGTGGCCGGTATACCATCTCGTTTACGGCCAAATCGTGCTGTGAGAACATCCATGCAGCATTGATGGGTGCGGACAAGGACAGTGATGTACTGAATGGACTAAGGTTCGATTTTCTGTATGGCGAAGAAGAAGTACCATTGGTGCTCTTCATGTACAGTCCATTTGTCTCCGAGGGCGATATCGAAACCTTTTTGAGGCGTTACTGCAGGTCAGTGCGCTTCTCACATGAGATCCTCAACTCCCAACGCTTCTGGAATGGGAAGAGGAAATATCTCGTGAAATTCCATATGGAACGTGGTAACATTGGGGGCTTATGCCATCCGCCTGCCACTTTCGCGATTGGTAGTGTCAGGGGGTTCCTACGCTACCCAGGAATGCCCTTGCGATGCCGAAACTGCCAAGAATATGGGCATACACGAGAAAGTTGCGTAAACGCTCATGTAGTCCTCTGCAACAAATGCGGTAAGAGTGGGCACACCTCCGCCATGTGTGACTCTGACATCGTATGTAATCTATGTGGGAAGGCCGGTCACGCTTTCAGAAATTGTCCGAGCAAAAGGACAAGAGCTGATGGTCCATCTAAGTCAGGCCAACGGACTATCACCGAAGGGAGTATGGCGACACCTGCCCCTGGACCTGGGTTGGCGCACGCTGACGGGTCCGGACCAGGCCCTTCTGTAGTCCCGCCGGAAAACTTGCCGGTGGATTCTCAGAGGGATGGCCGTAGGGGCTCCATAAATCCTCCTGTGGATTCCCAAAATGTGGAATTGATCGACGTAGTGGCTCTAGATGTTACAGTCCCCCAGAGTCAAAAGGAGAAAAGGGCCTCGGTCAGCAAGAATGCACCCCCGGCATTGTGCGGAGCCGAGGAGACCTCTAGTACCTCGATGGAAAAGGAAAATCCCAGTTTCGCCCTACCGTTAACGGGAAACTCGGGTAAAGGCAAGCGGGGTACGAATCCTTATCGATCAGCCAGTGCGGAAAATCGGAGGGAAACCACTAGGGCGCGAAATAAAAAAGATCCTAAAACCACATCGGATCGTAAGCCATGTACCAGAAGTCGCAGTAATTCCTTGACCAGATCGAGAGCGGAGAATGACCAGAGGGATGACATCATAGACCAGACCTCCAGGATGACAGCAAACCAGACCTCCATGATGACAGCAGATGTAGATGAACCAGAGAATATGGACTCCTCGCAGCATCTGAAAAGACAGAGAGATGAAATAAAGCAGCCTAAGGTTCAGAGGAAATTGGGATGTCGAAGTACTGGAGAGGAGCCAAGAGAGGATGCCACCTTTCTTCCTGCCTCGGATCCAAGTAATATTCGACAATTCCTGACCCCTGGAGAGGTGGAGGAGGAGACCCTGCAAACAGGTTTTTTTCCTTCAATAAGTTCTGATTCCTCTTAAATGTCTGCTCCCATAAAGACTGCCTCACTAAATGTGAGGTCCCTAAAGAGCCCTATACGCAGGGCTGCTTTATTTTCTTATTTAGAGACACTTGACTTTGATTTTTTATTCTTACAAGAATGTGGCATACAGTGCAACTTAAATTACAAGGACTTAAAAGAAGATTGGACACTGGGCACTTCCGTGTGGTCTGGTGCCAATGATTGCCGAGCTGCTGGAATTGGACTTCTCTGCCGTGGTCATTCTACCATCATCCAGTCCGTGACTGAGATTATGCCGGGTAGAGCTATCTTAGTCCATCTCAGTTTCAAAGGACTTCCTATGCGTATATTAAATGTATATGCTCCTCCTGGAAAGCAGGAGAGAGCTGAATTATTGGAAATGTTGCCTTTATTTTGTGTTGGGTCAACCCCCCTGTTGGTTGGAGGAGACTTCAATTGCACGCGGGAGGGGGAATGTCGACAGGGTGGGGACGTGAATCGTAAGGACCGTACCACCTATTTATTAAAAAGTCTGATTGATGATTTTAAGTTGCAAGATTGTTGGAAGGTGCTCATGCCGGCGGACCCGGGGGTTACATGGTCCAATGGTAGAGTTTCTTCTAGGATTGATTTTATGTTTGCGTCAACTGGTTTTAAGCCCCAAAAATGCTCTCTTTTATCTAATTTATTTTCAGATCATAAGGTTTTATCTGTGGAGCTGGAGCTGGAGGGGGAACAAAAAACCTCCAGAGGCCCATGGAGATTAAATATAACTCTCCTAGAGGACCCTGAGATCCAGGAAAGGTTTGTGCACGTGTACCGACACTGGCAATCCAAAAGAGACCCCAGGGCCTCTATGCTAGGTTGGTGGGAGAGTATAAAACCTAAAATTAAATTTTTCTTTATTAAGGAGGGGAAAAATAAAGCTAAACAGAAAAAGCAGTGGTTCTATGTTTTAAATATGAAATTACAAGTACTGTTTAAATTAAAAGAAGTCGGGGTTGATGTAGATGATGATATTGCAAATTTAAAGTCTGAAATAAAAAGTGCCCTGGATGAGAAAGGAAAACAAATAATTTTTAACTCCCATGTACAGCATCTGGAGGAAGGAGAAAAATGTTCCCGTTTCTTCTTCAAAAAGGTAATGGGGAGGAGGGATGCAATTTTAAATCTGGAGGGTGAAACTAATACTGTGGGAATGCTAGATAAAGCCTTTCATTTTTATCAACACCTTTTTAATACCAAAGTGATAGACCCTTCATTTTTAGATTATGCTATTAATTCCCTTGATTTTAAGTTGGATTCTTTGGACCAAAGTATTTTATCCAGTAATCTTACCAGTGAGGAACTTTTAAGGGGTTTTAAAAGCTTCTCCAATGGGAAAGCTCCCGGAGAGGATGGTTTACCCATTGAGTTTTATCTGACCTTTTGGGGGATTTTAAAGGAGGATATGTTTTTATTGTTCAAAGAAGCTTTTAATACTAAGGAATTACCCCCTTCTTGGAGGAGAGGTCTGGTGTCTCTAATATACAAAAAAGGAGACAGGAGCCAACTTAAAAATTGGCGGCCTATTACACTTTTAAATATTGATTATAAAATTTTAGCCAAACTCATGGCGCTTCGTTTAAAACCTTTTATTTCAAAATTAATTCACCCTAACCAAGTGTGTGGAGTCCCCGGTAGAACGATAGCGGAGCCTCTCAATATAATTAGAGATGCTATATGGGATTTTAAAGAGAGAGGTCAAGGTCTTGCCATTTTATCTTTGGATTTCGAAAAGGCCTTTGACAGGGTGTCACACGATTTCCTTTTTATGGTTCTTAAAAAAATGGCGTTTCCAGAGAAAATTTTAACCCGCATCATGCTTTTATATAATTCTTGTTTTAGTCAAATCTCCATAAATGGGTTTTTAACAAAGGGTTTTCCTCTGCTGTCTGGGGTAAAACAGGGGTGCCCTCTGTCTCCACTACTCTTTATCTGTGCGATGGAACCACTGCTAACTTTATTAAGGAAAGATAAAGTAATTAAAGGGGTACCTATTCCTGGAGGGAGGGGCATGCAAGTTAAAGTCTTAAGTTACATGGATGATGTCACCATATTATGCCCAGATTCCACCTCCCTCAGAAGGGTATTGAGAAATACTCAATTCTTTTGCGAAGCCTCTGGTTTTAAACTAAATGTGGACAAAAGTGATTGTTTTAATGTGGGTAGATGGGACTCTTCTATAACCCCTGGGATAGTGATTCAAACAAATCAGATTAAAATTTTAGGTATTGTTTTTAACCAAGCTAATGAAGGTACCCCTAATTGGGACTCCACTATAGACAAATTAGAGAAAAAGATCTCTCTCTGGAAATTAAGGAACCTCAGTATGGAAGGGAAAATTCTAATTATCAAGGCTGTTTTAATTCCCATTATGTTGTATGTTGCAATGGTTTTTCCCCCTTCCAATTTACAGATTAAGAAAGTAACCAGAATTGTTTTTATGTTTTTATGGGGTTCCAAAATGGAAAAATTAAAACGAGTTTTGATGTATAAAGACAAAATTAATGGGGGTAAAGATGTACCCAATTTTTTTACTTTCTTTTATATAAAATATTTCTGTTTCTGTTTTAAAGTTTTTAAATCTGATGGCATTTTTAGTTATTTTTTAAAATATGCAGCAGGAATGATTTTTAAAAGATGGTTCCGCTTACCTTTGGATTCTCCTGTGCTCCTATGTCCTCCTAAACAGTATGTAATACTTGAGAAAACGGTCAGGCTGTTAGGTCTCCAGGAATTGGAACCTGACATATTGGGAGATCAGAGGAAGGTATCAATGGCTTGTAGGCATTCGGAGGATACAATTCCTGTCTCCAATTTTTCACAGGCAAGGTCCAAGACGGTGTGGCGAAATGTGTACGGGAAATACCTAGCAAATGTACACAAGGACCTTGCCTGGGCAATTGTCCACCAGTGCCTCCCTACTCGTGAGTTCCAACATAGGCGAGGGCTGGTGGCAAGGGCCAAATGTCCAAGAGGGACATGCTGCGAGAACGAGTCTGTACTACATCTCATGTGGAACTGTCCATTTGCACAGGAGGTATGGAGAAAGGTAGGGCCACTACTAAAGTGGGCATGTGGCCTGAGAGATTTTAACCATATTTATGTCTTGTACGGTCTTTTTAGGTGCCCAAATCTTAAACAATTCAGAGTGGCCTGGATAATTATTAATTGTTTTAAAAATGCCATGTGGAAAGTCAGAAATATTTTACTTTTTAAACGTGATTTTATTGATTCAGCTAATTGTATAAAAATCGCTCTAAGTGAAATGTATATTTATTACCTTAGAGACAAAAAACTGTATGGTGCAAAAGAAGCTGCTTCAATGTGGTGTATACAATTATGGAACACAATTGTGTGATTGGTTTTTATATTTGTGTTTTTTATATTTGTGTTTTTTAAAATGTCTTGGTATTTCTGTGTATTATTCATTGTAATGTTTCAAATGTTCCTTTTTTTTGTAATGTGTTATTTTTGTGAACAATAAAATTATGTTGAAACCTTATCTGTTCTTATCAGTTTAATATCTGATACGTCCCCTATTTGGGGACCATATATTAAATGGATTTTTGGAACAGGGAGATGGAAGAAGAGCTTGCTCTGTCCACTCCACGCATTGACCCGTTATTGCAGTATCTCCGGGACCAGTGCACTCCTTCTCTGATCCAGTTTCTAAAAACAGATTGAATTGAAATCAGCGTGAGTTGTCTTTTAACCCTTTATGTGAATTGATTTCAGGGTCAAAGAAGCACTTTTCTCAGGCCAAGTGTAGCATTTTGTTTGATTTCTCCTGGCCAATTGCAACATTTTCTGCGCCTTGCCTGGCCTTGCTTTCACCTATGTCTGTCAAACATTGCATTGCATTCAATATGCAATCAATCAATCAATCAATCAATCAATTTGTCTTTACTGGTTGCTGCAACAGGTGTGTTAAGATTTAGGCCTTTCTTACAGTGTTGCAAATATACTGTGTCGGCTACCAAACTAGGCCCCTGTTGTCTGTCAGCACTTGCTATTTAAATTGAAGTATCCAATGAGTAGTTCTGCCATACATACTGCATTTCTGACCGCAGGAATTCTTTTTTGAAACATTGTCTCCCTCTTGTGGACCACCGGCTTTTCAATGCGTTGTATTATATGCATTTTTAAAAGAAAAAAATAAGTAAAAATGGTGCCTGTGCTGATCTTGAATAGGCTTGTCTTGTCCATCTACACCTGTGTGTGTGAGCATTCTAATGCTTTTCACCAACCAGGTGCGCTGCCCGCAGTAGATAGAATCTTAGCACGGAACATTCATGTGCTGTCACAATGGGGCTGGCTGGAGGGTGTGGTCAAAGTAGGCGGAGTTATGCAGATTCAAAACGCGTCGTGCACAGCTTGAACAAACACTCACACACAGACAGACAGACAGACAGACACACACTCTCCGTCTCTCACACACAGACACACATACACAGCAGAACTGTCATTGACAGCAGAACTGTCATTGAGAAGGCCTCCAGAGTTTCTGAAAATGTCCTCCCTGCGGCGGCAATCTTTTGCTCTGTCTCCACAATGGGTATTGGTGGTAGGCCTTGGTGCGGCCCACGGGGCACAGCGGCTTCAGTATCGCTTCTCGGCCTTTTGGCTAAGATCAAGTGTAGTATGCCTTGGTTTTAGTCACTATATGGCTTAAGAAAGGAGTGGAGGAAAGAGAAGGCGATCTTAAAGAAGATGGGAGTGGTAGTCCGCTTCGCAGGGACCGGAGACGCCCGGGTCCGTAATGGATTTCGCATTGATGTCGCGCAGGAGAAGAGGATGCATTTCTCGCTGGGATACCTGGTAAATATGATCCTGTATGATACGCTGAAGGTGAAGAAGGAGGACATTGTCTGCCTACAGGAGTTCAGGAAGGATGGACGGTATGTACTTATTTTCTCATCTGCTGGAGCCTGCCAGAATTTATACAGAGCACTGAGAGACCATACTGAGAATGCCCTACTCACAGGACTGACTTTTACTGTCCTTTATTCTAGAGGGGACATACCCCTAGTAGTATTCATGCACAATCCCTTTGTGCCCCTGGAGGAAATAGTGAAATTCCTTAAAAGACACTGCTCCTATGTCCAGTACGCCCACAGAGTCATCAGCATGGAGTCTGGGCTCTGGACTGGAAAGCACAAATTCTTTGTCCGTTTTGGTGTGGACCCTCAGGGCCCTGGGGGGATCCATTATCCCCCTCTAAACTTCTCTATTGGGAGGGATAGTGGGTACTTGTTTTTCCCTGAAGCCCCCTTCTACTGCAGGAGATGCAATGAGTATGGACACATTGTGGATAACTGCCCCACTGCAATGCTCTGCAGAAAGTGCAACTTACCTGGACATTTTGCTAAAAACTGCACCAACCCCATAGTGTGTAATGGCTGTGGGGAGGCAGGACATATGTATAGGGATTGTAGGGCAAACAGTGCTGCTGGAGCCAGGCTGTATGCCCAGGTAGCGTCTGCCAGCCCTACAGTCTCTGGTGGCAATGCTCTGCAGGAAAGTCGACCTCATGGCAAAGCAGGAGCCATTTCTTCTGAGGAGAAAATCTCCCCTGCAGCTGCAGGTAATCATCTTACCTCAGGTAATCAGCTCCCCTCAGGTAATCAGCAGCCAGCTGTGTGTGACTCACCCAGAGCTCCGGACACAGACAGGCAGCCTGAGGAGAGAGCAGGGGGCGTGGCTACAGAGGCTGAGGAATCTGTGACTGCACAGGAGGTGTCACGGGGGGCGGAGCTAGAAACGGAGCTCAGCTCACAGCTCCCAGGACATCTCTCTGCCTGCGGGGAGGGAGACATGGAGGTGAAAACAGCACCTCAGGTCTCCTGGGACACAGTGCAGACAGAGGAGGAGGAGGATGGCAGTGACAGTGAGTGTGAAGTGAAGGAGCAGGGGGACTTCACAGCAGCAGGGAGGTCCGCAGATGAGGACACTGGCCAAGCTGTGAAGAAGCCCCGTCTGTCATACCATTATGCAGAGGAGAGCAGTGCAAGTCCCATCAGTGACAGGGAGTACCCTGCCATCAGCTTCTCCCCTGACATGGCTTTTTTAGAGGGGGTTCCTTCTCCCAGCGTTTACCTGTCCGCCTGCCTGCCTCCAGAAGGAGAAGGCTGACACAGAAGTGGAGTGTCTGTAAAAACCTTTATCAAAAAGTGCTGACATGGCTGCCAAAGCTGCACTTAATGTCGTATCCCTGAATGTGAGACAGATTAAATCTAAAGGACGCAGGGCTACTGTGCTGAAGTATCTGAGAAATCTGGGAGCGGACATTTACTGCCTGCAGGAGTGCGGATTATCGGAAGTTCCGAATGACCAGGACTGGCCTCATGGACAGCACATATGGTCTGGGTCACATGTAAATAAAAATGATGGTGTGGGGATCCTGCTGGGAAACAAGCAGTACTGTATGGACAGTTATACAGTGGTGGAGGTGGGGCGGTGTGTTATAGCGGTTATTAAGTATAGGGGGCTGCGGGTTAGAGTGGTGAATGTATATAGTCCTACCGGTAAGGAAGAGCGTCTTGCTCTGCTAGAGAAATTAGCTTTATTTTTACCAGGAAAGATTCCTACAATTTTTGTTGGTGACTTTAACTGTGTCACAGATGATAGCGGTGATGTAACCGGGAAAAAATTATCTCATTTAATTTCTGATTTTTCTTTTTTAGATGCCGCAATGGTAAGTTCAGACAATCCACCACCTACATATAGGGCAGACAGAGGGGGGATTGAGTCAAGGATTGACAGGATGTTTTTTTCCAAAAATCTGGAGTGTTTTAATTTTGATCAAGGTTCTGTCCCTTTTTCAGACCACGAGTACTTGAGGGGTCTGTTCCAAGAGAAGGGGAGGTTTGTGCATGGCAGGGGTGTATGGAAGCTGAATGTGAGGCTGCTGGAGGATGAAAGAGTGATGAGTGATTTTAAGAAGAAGTATGAAAGATGGGGATACTGTAAAAATAGGTTTGCATGCGTGTTGGAATGGTGGGATTGGGTAAAGGAGGAAATAAAAAAATTCTTCAGAAAATGGGGCTACAAAAAAGCTGCCATGTATAGAAATAAATTCAAAGATTTAAATATGCGGATTGAATGGCTAAAAAAATGCAGTATGTCTGGAATTGATGTGGATGACCTATTAGTGCAAGCAAAAAATGAGCTAAAATGTCTGATTGAGAGAAAGGGAAAAGAAATAATGTACAGGACTAAAATAGAACATCTGGAAAAAAATGAGAAATGTACCAGATATTTCTTCAAAAAAATGAATGGGAAAAAAACGGACATGGATGAGTTATTGGATGAGAATGATGAGAGTGTAACTGGGGAGGGTGTGATGAAAGAGGTAAAGGGTTTCTATGGTAGACTGTATGAAGAAAAATGGATTGACTCTGGATTGATGACTGAGGTGTTAGACAGCATGGAGAAAAAATTAAATAATGATGAATGTGAGGACCTGTGTGATGATGTGATTCTGGATGAGGTTAAAAAGGTGGTGTTTAGTGCTCAGAAAAATAAAACACCAGGGAAAGATGGGCTACCAATTGAATTGTATGTGAAAGCGTGGGAGTGCATGGGTTCGGATCTGACAGAAGTATGTAAGTATATGTGGGAGAATGGAGAACTGTGTGAATCAATGAAGGAAGGTGTGGTTGTGCTCATCTATAAAAAAGGGGAAAGGAAAAAATTGGGGAATTGGAGGCCAATTACACTGCTAAATTCGGACTATAAAGTCTATAGTAAGATATTAGCGAATCGTATGCGTGAAGTAATTGGTAAGGTTGTGGAAGATGACCAAGTATGTGCTGTGCCTGGGAGATGTATAAATGATAACCTGATGTTGTTGAGAGATGTACTGGTTGACTGTAAAGATAGGAAACAGAAGTGCATGGTGTTGGCTTTGGATTTTGAGAAAGCTTTCGATAGAGTGTCGCATGTGTTTATGTTTGAAGTGTTGGAAAAAATGGGTTTCCCAAAAAAATTCTTAGATGGTGTGAGATGTCTGTATGGTGAGGTGTCGAGTGAAATTTTAGTGAATGGATGGTTGAGTGATAAATTACTGATCAGGTCTGGAGTCAGACAGGGGTGCCCTATGTCCCCTGTATTGTTTATCAGTGTGATTGAACCATTGTTATGTATGATTAGGAGAGAAAAACTCATAAGAGGAATGTTAATACCTGGAAGTAAAGGAATGAATGCCAAGGTACTAGGATATATGGATGATGTGGTGATTGTGAGTGAGAGTATTGCGTCAATGAGTAGAGTGAAGTTATTATTGGATTTTTTCTGTGGTGCGTCTGCTTTTAGGGTAAATTGGGATAAATGCTGTTTTAAATGTTTTGGTGACAGTAGAGTTAGGATGGACGGTGTGACATGTATGGAAGGTCCAATTAAAGTGCTGGGTGTATGGTTTAATGAGGATCTAAGCGGGACAGAAAGCTGGGATGAGTGTGGCTTAAGGATAGAGAAAAAGTTGAATTTTTGGCGTATGCGTGACCTGACACTGAATGGGAAGATACTCATAATTAAGGCAGTGATACTGCCCATTTTACTGTATGTGGCTGGAGTTTTTCCATCCCCATACAACAAAATAAAAAGAGTACAAAAATTAATATTTACATTCTTTTGGGGTAGTAAAATGGAGAAATTAAAAAGAGAACATCTATATAAAACATATGAGAACGGTGGTCTGGATTTTCCAGACATTGGAATTTTTTTGAACCTCCATTATATTAAAACAGTGGTAGTCTTAATGGAAAAAAGAAACAAAGGTGCATATATGGTGCGATATATGGCTGGATGGATGTTGTATGGGTTATGTTGGGTGAAAAGAGATGGAAGAGTGCCTGTCGCCTTTAAGTGTCCTGTGTGGTATGAGGTGATTGAGAGTTTTATTAGGAAGAATGATTTATTGGCTGTGTCTATGAATGAGTTTAAAAAACCAAAAGTAGTAAGGAAAAAAATGAGAGCAAATGAGATTGAATGTGACATCAAGGATTTGAGTTTCAATGAGGGAACGGATATATGGAAAAAGTTGGGTACATGTGGAATGTCAAATAAACAGAAGGATGTAGTATGGATGGCCATGCATGATATACTGCCTGTAAGAGAGGTGCAAAAAAGAAGGGACTTGATTAGAACGAATGTATGCCCAAGAGACGGATGCGGTGCGAGTGAAACTGTGAGACATGTGATGTGGGACTGTGATTATGCGTATAGTGTGTGGAAAGGTGTGGGTGGTCTTTGTAAAGAACTAGCTGGTGTGAGTTACATTAACTGGAAGGTAGCAATGTTTGGAATGGGGGCATGTGGTAAGATGAATGAAAGAATTTTATGGTTGATAATGGTGTGTGTAATGGAAAGCTTATGGGATGTGAGGAATTTGGGATTATTCAAAAGAAAAATGATTCCTGTAAATGATTGCATAAGGATAATTCTATCTAGACTATATGTGATATACAAGTGGGACAAGAGTAGAGGTGGAGAAGGATTGGACGCTGAAGGCATCTGGAAGGTCTTAAAATGGCATTATCTGGTGAAGTACCAGTAGCTCCAGGACCCTAAAGAGTGCATTATTGTAATTATATGCTTGATTTCTGTTCCTGTTTATGGAAAATTTCTGAACTATTAAATAAAGAATAACCATGATGATGAGTTATATTTAAACAACAACAATGATGGTTTTTGGAAGACTTACATACTGTTGTTTATAAAACAACCTGAATGGTTTAAAAAAAAAAAAAAAAAATAAAATCTGTTCTTATCAGTTTAATATCTGATACGTCCCCTATTTGGGGACCATATATTAAATGGATTTTTGGAACAGGGAGATGGAAGAAGAGCTTGCTCTGTCCACTCCACGCATTGACCCGTTATTGCAGTATCTCCGGGACCAGTGCACTCCTTCTCTGATCCAGTTTCTAAAAACAGATTGAATTGAAATCAGCGTGAGTTGTCTTTTAACCCTTTATGTGAATTGATTTCAGGGTCAAAGAAGCACTTTTCTCAGGCCAAGTGTAGCATTTTGTTTGATTTCTCCTGGCCAATTGCAACATTTTCTGCGCCTTGCCTGGCCTTGCTTTCACCTATGTCTGTCAAACATTGCATTGCATTCAATATGCAATCAATCAATCAATCAATCAATTTGTCTTTACTGGTTGCTGCAACAGGTGTGTTAAGATTTAGGCCTTTCTTACAGTGTTGCAAATATACTGTGTCGGCTACCAAACTAGGCCCCTGTTGTCTGTCAGCACTTGCTATTTAAATTGAAGTATCCAATGAGTAGTTCTGCCATACATACTGCATTTCTGACCGCAGGAATTCTTTTTTGAAACATTGTCTCCCTCTTGTGGACCACCGGCTTTTCAATGCGTTGTATTATATGCATTTTTAAAAGAAAAAAATAAGTAAAAATGGTGCCTGTGCTGATCTTGAATAGGCTTGTCTTGTCCATCTACACCTGTGTGTGTGAGCATTCTAATGCTTTTCACCAACCAGGTGCGCTGCCCGCAGTAGATAGAATCTTAGCACGGAACATTCATGTGCTGTCACAATGGGGCTGGCTGGAGGGTGTGGTCAAAGTAGGCAGAGTTATGCAGATTCAAAACGCGTCGTGCACAGCTTGAACAAACACTCACACACAGACAGACAGACAGACAGACACACACTCTCCGTCTCTCACACACAGACACACATACACAGCAGAACTGTCATTGACAGCAGAACTGTCATTGAGAAGGCCTCCAGAGTTTCTGAAAATGTCCTCCCTGCGGCGGCAATCTTTTGCTCTGTCTCCACAATGGGTATTGGTGGTAGGCCTTGGTGCGGCCCACGGGGCACAGCGGCTTCAGTATCGCTTCTCGGCCTTTTGGCTAAGATCAAGTGTAGTATGCCTTGGTTTTAGTCACTATATGGCTTAAGAAAGGAGTGGAGGAAAGAGAAGGCGATCTTAAAGAAGATGGGAGTGGTAGTCCGCTTCGCAGGGACTGGAGACGCCCGGGTCCGTAATGGATTTCGCATTGATGTCGCGCAGGAGAAGAGGATGCATTTCTCGCTGGGATACCTGGTAAATATGATCCTGTATGATACGCTGAAGGTGAAGAAGGAGGACATTGTCTGCCTACAGGAGTTCAGGAAGGATGGACGGTATGTACTTATTTTCTCATCTGCTGGAGCCTGCCAGAATTTATACAGAGCACTGAGAGACCATACTGAGAATGCCCTACTCACAGGACTGACTTTTACTGTCCTTTATTCTAGAGGGGACATACCCCTAGTAGTATTCATGCACAATCCCTTTGTGCCCCTGGAGGAAATAGTGAAATTCCTTAAAAGACACTGCTCCTATGTCCAGTACGCCCACAGAGTCATCAGCATGGAGTCTGGGCTCTGGACTGGAAAGCACAAATTCTTTGTCCGTTTTGGTGTGGACCCTCAGGGCCCTGGGGGGATCCATTATCCCCCTCTAAACTTCTCTATTGGGAGGGATAGTGGGTACTTGTTTTTCCCTGAAGCCCCCTTCTACTGCAGGAGATGCAATGAGTATGGACACATTGTGGATAACTGCCCCACTGCAATGCTCTGCAGAAAGTGCAACTTACCTGGACATTTTGCTAAAAACTGCACCAACCCCATAGTGTGTAATGGCTGTGGGGAGGCAGGACATATGTATAGGGATTGTAGGGCAAACAGTGCTGCTGGAGCCAGGCTGTATGCCCAGGTAGCGTCTGCCAGCCCTACAGTCTCTGGTGGCAATGCTCTGCAGGAAAGTCGACCTCATGGCAAAGCAGGAGCCATTTCTTCTGAGGAGAAAATCTCCCCTGCAGCTGCAGGTAATCATCTTACCTCAGGTAATCAGCTCCCCTCAGGTAATCAGCAGCCAGCTGTGTGTGACTCACCCAGAGCTCCGGACACAGACAGGCAGCCTGAGGAGAGAGCAGGGGGCGTGGCTACAGAGGCTGAGGAATCTGTGACTGCACAGGAGGTGTCACGGGGGGCGGAGCTAGAAACGGAGCTCAGCTCACAGCTCCCAGGACATCTCTCTGCCTGCGGGGAGGGAGACATGGAGGTGAAAACAGCACCTCAGGTCTCCTGGGACACAGTGCAGACAGAGGAGGAGGAGGATGGCAGTGACAGTGAGTGTGAAGTGAAGGAGCAGGGGGACTTCACAGCAGCAGGGAGGTCCGCAGATGAGGACACTGGCCAAGCTGTGAAGAAGCCCCGTCTGTCATACCATTATGCAGAGGAGAGCAGTGCAAGTCCCATCAGTGACAGGGAGTACCCTGCCATCAGCTTCTCCCCTGACATGGCTTTTTTAGAGGGGGTTCCTTCTCCCAGCGTTTACCTGTCCGCCTGCCTGCCTCCAGAAGGAGAAGGCTGACACAGAAGTGGAGTGTCTGTAAAAACCTTTATCAAAAAGTGCTGACATGGCTGCCAAAGCTGCACTTAATGTCGTATCCCTGAATGTGAGACAGATTAAATCTAAAGGACGCAGGGCTACTGTGCTGAAGTATCTGAGAAATCTGGGAGCGGACATTTACTGCCTGCAGGAGTGCGGATTATCGGAAGTTCCGAATGACCAGGACTGGCCTCATGGACAGCACATATGGTCTGGGTCACATGTAAATAAAAATGATGGTGTGGGGATCCTGCTGGGAAACAAGCAGTACTGTATGGACAGTTATACAGTGGTGGAGGTGGGGCGGTGTGTTATAGCGGTTATTAAGTATAGGGGGCTGCGGGTTAGAGTGGTGAATGTATATAGTCCTACCGGTAAGGAAGAGCGTCTTGCTCTGCTAGAGAAATTAGCTTTATTTTTACCAGGAAAGATTCCTACAATTTTTGTTGGTGACTTTAACTGTGTCACAGATGATAGCGGTGATGTAACCGGGAAAAAATTATCTCATTTAATTTCTGATTTTTCTTTTTTAGATGCCGCAATGGTAAGTTCAGACAATCCACCACCTACATATAGGGCAGACAGAGGGGGGATTGAGTCAAGGATTGACAGGATGTTTTTTTCCAAAAATCTGGAGTGTTTTAATTTTGATCAAGGTTCTGTCCCTTTTTCAGACCACGAGTACTTGAGGGGTCTGTTCCAAGAGAAGGGGAGGTTTGTGCATGGCAGGGGTGTATGGAAGCTGAATGTGAGGCTGCTGGAGGATGAAAGAGTGATGAGTGATTTTAAGAAGAAGTATGAAAGATGGGGATACTGTAAAAATAGGTTTGCATGCGTGTTGGAATGGTGGGATTGGGTAAAGGAGGAAATAAAAAAATTCTTCAGAAAATGGGGCTACAAAAAAGCTGCCATGTATAGAAATAAATTCAAAGATTTAAATATGCGGATTGAATGGCTAAAAAAATGCAGTATGTCTGGAATTGATGTGGATGACCTATTAGTGCAAGCAAAAAATGAGCTAAAATGTCTGATTGAGAGAAAGGGAAAAGAAATAATGTACAGGACTAAAATAGAACATCTGGAAAAAAATGAGAAATGTACCAGATATTTCTTCAAAAAAATGAATGGGAAAAAAACGGACATGGATGAGTTATTGGATGAGAATGATGAGAGTGTAACTGGGGAGGGTGTGATGAAAGAGGTAAAGGGTTTCTATGGTAGACTGTATGAAGAAAAATGGATTGACTCTGGATTGATGACTGAGGTGTTAGACAGCATGGAGAAAAAATTAAATAATGATGAATGTGAGGACCTGTGTGATGATGTGATTCTGGATGAGGTTAAAAAGGTGGTGTTTAGTGCTCAGAAAAATAAAACACCAGGGAAAGATGGGCTACCAATTGAATTGTATGTGAAAGCGTGGGAGTGCATGGGTTCGGATCTGACAGAAGTATGTAAGTATATGTGGGAGAATGGAGAACTGTGTGAATCAATGAAGGAAGGTGTGGTTGTGCTCATCTATAAAAAAGGGGAAAGGAAAAAATTGGGGAATTGGAGGCCAATTACACTGCTAAATTCGGACTATAAAGTCTATAGTAAGATATTAGCGAATCGTATGCGTGAAGTAATTGGTAAGGTTGTGGAAGATGACCAAGTATGTGCTGTGCCTGGGAGATGTATAAATGATAACCTGATGTTGTTGAGAGATGTACTGGGTGACTGTAAAGATAGGAAACAGAAGTGCATGGTGTTGGCTTTGGATTTTGAGAAAGCTTTCGATAGAGTGTCGCATGTGTTTATGTTTGAAGTGTTGGAAAAAATGGGTTTCCCAAAAAAATTCTTAGATGGTGTGAGATGTCTGTATGGTGAGGTGTCGAGTGAAATTTTAGTGAATGGATGGTTGAGTGATAAATTACTGATCAGGTCTGGAGTCAGACAGGGGTGCCCTATGTCCCCTGTATTGTTTATCAGTGTGATTGAACCATTGTTATGTATGATTAGGAGAGAAAAACTCATAAGAGGAATGTTAATACCTGGAAGTAAAGGAATGAATGCCAAGGTACTAGGATATATGGATGATGTGGTGATTGTGAGTGAGAGTATTGCGTCAATGAGTAGAGTGAAGTTATTATTGGATTTTTTCTGTGGTGCGTCTGCTTTTAGGGTAAATTGGGATAAATGCTGTTTTAAATGTTTTGGTGACAGTAGAGTTAGGATGGACGGTGTGACATGTATGGAAGGTCCAATTAAAGTGCTGGGTGTATGGTTTAATGAGGATCTAAGCGGGACAGAAAGCTGGGATGAGTGTGGCTTAAGGATAGAGAAAAAGTTGAATTTTTGGCGTATGCGTGACCTGACACTGAATGGGAAGATACTCATAATTAAGGCAGTGATACTGCCCATTTTACTGTATGTGGCTGGAGTTTTTCCATCCCCATACAACAAAATAAAAAGAGTACAAAAATTAATATTTACATTCTTTTGGGGTAGTAAAATGGAGAAATTAAAAAGAGAACATCTATATAAAACATATGAGAACGGTGGTCTGGATTTTCCAGACATTGGAATTTTTTTGAACCTCCATTATATTAAAACAGTGGTAGTCTTAATGGAAAAAAGAAACAAAGGTGCATATATGGTGCGATATATGGCTGGATGGATGTTGTATGGGTTATGTTGGGTGAAAAGAGATGGAAGAGTGCCTGTCGCCTTTAAGTGTCCTGTGTGGTATGAGGTGATTGAGAGTTTTATTAGGAAGAATGATTTGTTGGCTGTGTCTATGAATGAGTTTAAAAAACCAAAAGTAGTAAGGAAAAAAATGAGAGCAAATGAGATTGAATGTGACATCAAGGATTTGAGTTTCAATGAGGGAACGGATATATGGAAAAAGTTGGGTACATGTGGAATGTCAAATAAACAGAAGGATGTAGTATGGATGGCCATGCATGATATACTGCCTGTAAGAGAGGTGCAAAAAAGAAGGGACTTGATTAGAACGAATGTATGCCCAAGAGACGGATGCGGTGCGAGTGAAACTGTGAGACATGTGATGTGGGACTGTGATTATGCGTATAGTGTGTGGAAAGGTGTGGGTGGTCTTTGTAAAGAACTAGCTGGTGTGAGTTACATTAACTGGAAGGTAGCAATGTTTGGAATGGGGGCATGTGGTAAGATGAATGAAAGAATTTTATGGTTGATAATGGTGTGTGTAATGGAAAGCTTATGGGATGTGAGGAATTTGGGATTATTCAAAAGAAAAATGATTCCTGTAAATGATTGCATAAGGATAATTCTATCTAGACTATATGTGATATACAAGTGGGACAAGAGTAGAGGTGGAGAAGGATTGGACGCTGAAGGCATCTGGAAGGTCTTAAAATGGCATTATCTGGTGAAGTACCAGTAGCTCCAGGACCCTAAAGAGTGCATTATTGTAATTATATGCTTGATTTCTGTTCCTGTTTATGGAAAATTTCTGAACTATTAAATAAAGAATAACCATGATGATGAGTTATATTTAAACAACAACAATGATGGTTTTTGGAAGACTTACATACTGTTGTTTATAAAACAACCTGAATGGTTTAAAAAAAAAAAAAAAAAAAAAAAAAAATCTGTTCTTATCAGTTTAATATCTGATACGTCCCCTATTTGGGGACCATATATTAAATGGATTTTTGGAACAGGGAGATGGAAGAAGAGCTTGCTCTGTCCACTCCACGCATTGACCCGTTATTGCAGTATCTCCGGGACCAGTGCACTCCTTCTCTGATCCAGTTTCTAAAAACAGATTGAATTGAAATCAGCGTGAGTTGTCTTTTAACCCTTTATGTGAATTGATTTCAGGGTCAAAGAAGCACTTTTCTCAGGCCAAGTGTAGCATTTTGTTTGATTTCTCCTGGCCAATTGCAACATTTTCTGCGCCTTGCCTGGCCTTGCTTTCACCTATGTCTGTCAAACATTGCATTGCATTCAATATGCAATCAATCAATCAATCAATTTGTCTTTACTGGTTGCTGCAACAGGTGTGTTAAGATTTAGGCCTTTCTTACAGTGTTGCAAATATACTGTGTCGGCTACCAAACTAGGCCCCTGTTGTCTGTCAGCACTTGCTATTTAAATTGAAGTATCCAATGAGTAGTTCTGCCATACATACTGCATTTCTGACCGCAGGAATTCTTTTTTGAAACATTGTCTCCCTCTTGTGGACCACCGGCTTTTCAATGCGTTGTATTATATGCATTTTTAAAAGAAAAAAATAAGTAAAAATGGTGCCTGTGCTGATCTTGAATAGGCTTGTCTTGTCCATCTACACCTGTGTGTGTGAGCATTCTAATGCTTTTCACCAACCAGGTGCGCTGCCCGCAGTAGATAGAATCTTAGCACGGAACATTCATGTGCTGTCACAATGGGGCTGGCTGGAGGGTGTGGTCAAAGTAGGCGGAGTTATGCAGATTCAAAACGCGTCGTGCACAGCTTGAACAAACACTCACACACAGACAGACAGACAGACAGACACACACTCTCCGTCTCTCACACACAGACACACCTACACAGCAGAACTGTCATTGACAGCAGAACTGTCATTGAGAAGGCCTCCAGAGTTTCTGAAAATGTCCTCCCTGCGGCGGCAATCTTTTGCTCTGTCTCCACAATGGGTATTGGTGGTAGGCCTTGGTGCGGCCCACGGGGCACAGCGGCTTCAGTATCGCTTCTCGGCCTTTTGGCTAAGATCAAGTGTAGTATCTTTTGAAAAGGTGGCCTGACCCCACCACCCTAGTAAATTGATACATTAATACACACTGGGATAGTGCACTTGCTAGTATGCCAGGTGGCTCGTATAGTCATCTGGTGGAAAGCATGGCCCCCAGGATCGAAGTCATTGGGCTGAGTAAGTGTGAGGGCTTATGGTGCAATGTGCCCCAGGAGTGGTGACCCTGGTGGGAGTCTGAGCTTGCTTGGAGTGGAACCCGGGGAAGTCTTAGATTCCGTAGCACGCCGCACCTAGCCTTTCATACTTTCTTTAGCAACCCCTCCTATTCCTGGCCTTCTGGCCAGAATGGGAAATTTTTACAAACCCGGTCGAAGGTCTGGTCAGCTTTGGGCTGAGAAACCAACACGAAACAGGGCTCCTAGCTCCACCAGAGTGGCAGTCTGGTTGGGCGCTGGGAGCACGACAATGGCTATCCCCCGGCTTCGGCTAGGGAGAGCATCGAAGATCCCTGACCCTCGCTGGGCCTTCTGGCTCGGAGGGACGGGGATGATTTATTGGGGACCCTCTCCTCCGGGAAGGGTCCACATGAATCCTCGCCTTGTGCTCTGTTTTTGTGTGACTTCGGTCACATTTTTCAGAGCCTTGGAAAGATGCTTCACAATAAAAAAAAATCTGTTCTTATCAGTTTAATATCTGATACGTCCCCTATTTGGGGACCATATATTAAATGGATTTTTGGAACAGGGAGATGGAAGAAGAGCTTGCTCTGTCCACTCCACGCATTGACCCGTTATTGCAGTATCTCCGGGACCAGTGCACTCCTTCTCTGATCCAGTTTCTAAAAACAGATTGAATTGAAATCAGCGTGAGTTGTCTTTTAACCCTTTATGTGAATTGATTTCAGGGTCAAAGAAGCACTTTTCTCAGGCCAAGTGTAGCATTTTGTTTGATTTCTCCTGGCCAATTGCAACATTTTCTGCGCCTTGCCTGGCCTTGCTTTCACCTATGTCTGTCAAACATTGCATTGCATTCAATATGCAATCAATCAATCAATCAATCAATCAATTTGTCTTTACTGGTTGCTGCAACAGGTGTGTTAAGATTTAGGCCTTTCTTACAGTGTTGCAAATATACTGTGTCGGCTACCAAACTAGGCCCCTGTTGTCTGTCAGCACTTGCTATTTAAATTGAAGTATCCAATGAGTAGTTCTGCCATACATACTGCATTTCTGACCGCAGGAATTCTTTTTTGAAACATTGTCTCCCTCTTGTGGACCACCGGCTTTTCAATGCGTTGTATTATATGCATTTTTAAAAGAAAAAAATAAGTAAAAATGGTGCCTGTGCTGATCTTGAATAGGCTTGTCTTGTCCATCTACACCTGTGTGTGTGAGCATTCTAATGCTTTTCACCAACCAGGTGCGCTGCCCGCAGTAGATAGAATCTTAGCACGGAACATTCATGTGCTGTCACAATGGGGCTGGCTGGAGGGTGTGGTCAAAGTAGGCGGAGTTATGCAGATTCAAAACGCGTCGTGCACAGCTTGAACAAACACTCACACACAGACAGACAGACAGACAGACACACACTCTCCGTCTCTCACACACAGACACACATACACAGCAGAACTGTCATTGACAGCAGAACTGTCATTGAGAAGGCCTCCAGAGTTTCTGAAAATGTCCTCCCTGCGGCGGCAATCTTTTGCTCTGTCTCCACAATGGGTATTGGTGGTAGGCCTTGGTGCGGCCCACGGGGCACAGCGGCTTCAGTATCGCTTCTCGGCCTTTTGGCTGCGATCATTTTGGTTGCAGCTGAATTTGGTGCGAGTTATCTGGAGGAATCCAGGCCTTTTTGCAAAGGATTTTGCGTCATCTGTGGTTTATACCGACAGTTATTTGGAAGCATGAATTTCGTCAGGAACACCATCCGAATTGGAGTGGACGCAAGGAGTTCTGAGAGGAATACCGTGAAGTTTGTCGTGCAGGATCTTCTGGAAGGTAAAGCTGGGGCAAGGCGAGGGGATTTCTACAGCGTCAATGAGTTTCCTAGGCAAGGGACTTATGATGTGACTTTTGTAGAAGAAAATGTCTGCCTTGATGTGTTTGAATGGCTGCGGAGTCATTCTAAAGATCCCTTCTTGGAAGGAATAGAGTTTGAGCCTTTGTTTGGGCTGCAAGAGAAAACTGTGTGGGTAACTGTGTATAACCCTTTTACGGACCCAGCTTTACTGGAGGGCTTCCTTTCGCGGTATTGCGAATATGTACGGAAAGGAGAGAGGCAGGTGAACTGTCTGGGGATTTTCAACTGTAAGTATAAGTTTCGTGTGAAACTTAAGAAGGACCCCGAGAGTGTGGGAGGCTTCAGGCATCCTCCGGCGAACTTCTCCGTGGCGGGACATAGGGGTTTCCTGTCTTATGCAGGGCAGCCCATGTTTTGCAGGAAGTGCTTTTCCTTTGGCCATGTGCAGGCTACATGTAAAAAAGGGCAGTGTTGCCGCAATTGTGGAAGGGAGGGACATGTGGCGGGCGAGTGCCCGAGACCCAAGTCCTGTGATATGTGTGGTAGCGAAGATCACATGTTCAAGGATTGTCCGAGGGCTATGCCCAGGAAATCGGATAAAGAATGGAAGGAGGAGGAGGAAAGGAGGAGGATGGCGGAACGGATGAAGCGTGAGACTGCCAGAGTGGAGAGGGAGGAGAGGAGGCGGAGGGAATATCTTGCCTCTCAGGCTCCTGATGACGTTCTCCTGGCACCTGCTGGATATAAGAAGAATTTGGAGAAGGAGCTTAGAAGGGAATTGAAGAAAGTGGAAAAAGGCTTTGAAGGGGCGGTAGGAGGGGAGCGCCCGGACATGTTGCAGCTTCGGGACGCTGAAGATGTTGCGGAATGTATGGAAACTGTGGAAAGTTCTGAACATCTCTCAGACCCGGAGGTTATTGAAGAGTTTTGGTCGGATGATGGTGGAGGGAGTGAAAAGTGTCACAGGGAGGGTGGTGGGGAAAGTGACGAAGAAAAAGAAGGTGTGGCACCTCAGAGGAAAGCAGGTGTCAAGAAGCCAAGGTGGAGTGAGAGTGGAGAGGCCAGTGGGTCGGAAACTAGCCACTCACTGCAGACGGTGGAGGACGATGGTGGGGGGACTGTTTAAAATTGTCTGGAATTATGCATAAGTTTTTTTTCCTCTGTCTTTAGAGCTTTGACTTAAGTCAAAGGCTTTCTGTTTTTGTATAGTGCTTGGACCTTTTTAAGTATGGTTTTCACTATAATCTCTCAAAATGTGAGAGTATTTAAAAATAGGTGCAGAAGGGCTGCAATTTTTTATTTTTTAGCTATGAAAAATGCATCAATTTTTTGTTTGCAAGAGTGTGGGGTGGTGGATGGTGTGAAAGGGGATGAATGGCCTTATGGGGCATCTGTATGGTCGGGGAGTGCATGTAATAAGAATGATGGTGTGGGATTTTTGGTAAAGGGGCGGGAGGTTGTTTTGAATGATTATGTGGTTATTGAGGTGGGTAGGTGTATATTAGCAAATTTTGTGTATAGAAATGTTAAATTTTGCGTTATTAATGTTTATGCACCGGTGGATAAGAATGAGCGGAAAAATTTATTTGAAAAAATTAAGTTTTTTGTGCCGGGGAGAATGCCTGTGGTGATTGTGGGTGATATGAATTGTGATGTGGGGAAAGCGAATGTGGATGTGTCTGGAAAGGTTTTATTAGATTTGGTTGGTGATTTTGGGTTGAGAGATATGCAGCGTTTGTGTAAGGTGAATCCTTTGTTGAATACCTTTTTTTCTGAGAGTGGAAAAATACAATCTAGATTGGATTATTGTTTTGTTTCCAAAAATATGGCTTCTATTAGTTATAAGCAGGAGAGTGTTTTGTTTTCAGATCATGTGTGTGTGTCATGTGAAGTGGATATAGATGTAAATGGGGTGTTTGGTAGGGGCTTATGGAAATTAAATAGTAGCTTGTTGGAGAATGTGGAAGTGAGAAAGATGTATGCAAGACAATATAAAGAGTGGTGTAAGGGTAAGAGTGGTTTTCGGGATGTGTGTGATTGGTGGGATTGGGTCAAAAAACAGACCAAATTTTTCTTTAAAGATTTAGGTTATAAGGTTGCTGCAATTAAGAGAGAAAAATTTGAAGCTTTAAATGCGCGTTTAAATTTTTTATATAAATTGAGGGAAGGAGGAGTGGTGGTGGAGGAGGAGATTTTGTTGGTTAAAAAGGAAATTCATGAATTTTTGATGGAGAGGGGAAGGAGTATTGTTTTTAGGTCTAAGGTTGATAGATTGGAGCATGATGAGAAATGCTCACGTTTTTTTTTCAAGAAGGTTTTTGGGGAGAAACAAAGTATGAATGTGCTGTGTGGGGCTGATGGGAGGGAAGTATGTGGGGAGGATATGTGTGAGGAAGTAGCAAAGTTTTATGAGGATCTGTATGCGGTGAAGTGGAGGGATGGAAATTTGGAAAATGAAGTGTTGAGTGTGCTAGAGAATAAGTTGAGTGAGGTAGAGAAAGGGAGTGTGATGAGTGAGTTGACTGATGATGAGGTATGGAAGGTGATGAATAGTATGGCGTTAAATAAAACGCCGGGGGAAGATGGTCTTCCGGTAGAGTTTTATCGAGTGATGTGGGAGGTGATTGGTAAGGATTTTGTGGAAGTTTGTAAATATATGTGGGCAAATGTGAAGGTAGCTGAGAGTATGCGTGCGGGAATGGTTGTGTTAATACCAAAGAAAGGTGATCTGAGAAATATAAAGAATTGGAGACCGATAACGTTATTAAACTGCGATTATAAGATCTATGCAAAAATAATGGCAAATAGAATGCGTGATGTGATAGGGAGTGTGATTGGGGATGAACAGTGTTGTGCGGTGCCTGGAAGACGTATACATGAGTGTGTGTGCATGTTGAGGGATTGTTTGTGGGATTGTAAGAGTCGCAAGAGAGGCGTGTTTTTGTTAAGTTTAGATTTTGAAAAAGCGTATGATAGGTTGTCGCATAGTTTTTTGTTTAGAGTGTTGTTAAAAATGGGTTTTCCGGCTGAGTTTGTTGGGAGAGTGAGAAGTCTATATAAGAATATTTATAGCTGTGTTTTGATGAATGGTTCTGTTGGGAGGAGAGTGAATGTTTTTTCGGGTGTGCGTCAGGGGTGCCCTTTGTCCCCTGTGGCTTTTATTTGTGCTATTGAGCCATTGCTGTGTATGTTGAGAAAGGATAAGGTGATTCGGGGTGTACAAGTGCCGGGTGGAGGGGGTAGGGAATGGAAGGTTAGTGGCTATATGGATGACGTGTGTGTATTATGTGATTCGGAATGTTCAGTGGGGCGGGTAAAATTGTTAGTGTCTATTTTTTGTGGTGCGTCTGCTTTTAAAGTTAATTGGGAGAAGAGTGAATGTAAGAGTTTTGGGGGAGGATCTTTGAGTAAGGATGTTGGTGTGAATGAAGTAAAAGGGCCTATCAAGGTATTGGGTGTAAAGTTTTCTGAGAGTCTGGATGGGAAGGAATGTTGGGATGATGCGAAAGAGAAAGTTGAAAGGAAGTTGTGTTTTTGGAGGTTGAGAAACCTTACCTTTTTTGGGAAAATTTTGATTATAAAGAGTGTGGTGCTGCCTATTTTTTTGTATATCGCTCTGGTTTTTCCACCAGGGCATATGTGTCTGAGGGGGTTAAATAGGGTATTGTTTGTTTTTTTATGGAATTCTAGAATGGAGAGGGCTAAGAGAGAAACTTTGATGAAGCATTTGGAGAAAGGTGGTTTAAATTTTCCTAACCTTGAAGTGTTTTTTGGTGTAAATAGCGTGGTGTATGTGTTGAGGATGATTAGGGCGGATGGAAAATATTCATGTATGTGTAGATATTTGTTTGGGGTTTATTTGTTTCGTTTAAAGTGGTGGGAGAGAGATTTGCGGTGTCCGGTGGCTTTTGAAGTGCCTGTATGGTATGTGTGGGTTTATAAATTCTTGGTGAAGTATGAGCTGTGTGATGTGGATATTAGGTTGTTGAGTAATAAGAAGGCTGTGTATAGGATGATTGGGTGTAGAGAGATGGAGTGTGGAATAAATATGGTTAGAGGGTCGGATGTACAGGAGGTGTGGAAGAGGGTACGAATGGATGGTATGACAAACAGACAGAGTGAGATTGTGTGGCAGTCATTGCATGGAGTGTTACCTGTTAGAGAATTTCAAAGGAACCGTGGTTTGGTGAGAAGTGAGATGTGTCCGAGAGAGGGTTGTGGTGGAAGTGAGAGTGTGATACATGTTTTTTGGAATTGTAAGTATGCTAGGAATGTGATTGCAAGAATGGGGCCTTTATGTAATGAATTGGGTGGTGTGAGTCTGTTAACTTTTGAGGTGTTCATGTTTGGTTTGGGAATGTGTGATGGGGAGAGAGGAAGAGTGTTGTGGTTAATGCTTGCGTGTATAAAGGAAGTGTTATGGGATGTAAGGAATGTGTATGTTTTCAAGAGAAAAGCTATTTTAGTTAAGGATTGTGTGAAGGTGATTTTGGGGAAATTGTATGTTTGTTATTTGTGGGAGGTGAAGAAGAGAGGAGAGCTTGATGCTGAGGGCATTTGGAAGGTAAAGAAGTGGAGATATTTTGTTAATACTTCTTGATTGTTTTTTCCTGTTGTGTAAATATGTATTTTGAAAAAAGAAAGAAAATTTTTCCGATGATGATGGGAACGGCTTTTTGTGTTTGAATTTTGACACAGCTGTTTGGGTATGTTTCTTCGGTTATGGTTTTCTAGACCGTGAAATTCCCCATCTGAGGGAGAAAAAAAAAAAAAAAAAAAATCTGTTCTTATCAGTTTAATATCTGATACGTCCCCTATTTGGGGACCATATATTAAATGGATTTTTGGAACAGGGAGATGGAAGAAGAGCTTGCTCTGTCCACTCCACGCATTGACCCGTTATTGCAGTATCTCCGGGACCAGTGCACTCCTTCTCTGATCCAGTTTCTAAAAACAGATTGAATTGAAATCAGCGTGAGTTGTCTTTTAACCCTTTATGTGAATTGATTTCAGGGTCAAAGAAGCACTTTTCTTAGGCCAAGTGTAGCATTTTGTTTGATTTCTCCTGGCCAATTGCAACATTTTCTGCGCCTTGCCTGGCCTTGCTTTCACCTATGTCTGTCAAACATTGCATTGCATTCAATATGCAATCAATCAATCAATCAATCAATCAATTTGTCTTTACTGGTTGCTGCAACAGGTGTGTTAAGATTTAGGCCTTTCTTACAGTGTTGCAAATATACTGTGTCGGCTACCAAACTAGGCCCCTGTTGTCTGTCAGCACTTGCTATTTAAATTGAAGTATCCAATGAGTAGTTCTGCCATACATACTGCATTTCTGACCGCAGGAATTCTTTTTTGAAACATTGTCTCCCTCTTGTGGACCACCGGCTTTTCAATGCGTTGTATTATATGCATTTTTAAAAGAAAAAAATAAGTAAAAATGGTGCCTGTGCTGATCTTGAATAGGCTTGTCTTGTCCATCTACACCTGTGTGTGTGAGCATTCTAATGCTTTTCACCAACCAGGTGCGCTGCCCGCAGTAGATAGAATCTTAGCACGGAACATTCATGTGCTGTCACAATGGGGCTGGCTGGAGGGTGTGGTCAAAGTAGGCGGAGTTATGCAGATTCAAAACGCGTCGTGCACAGCTTGAACAAACACTCACACACAGACAGACAGACAGACAGACACACACTCTCCGTCTCTCACACACAGACACACATACACAGCAGAACTGTCATTGACAGCAGAACTGTCATTGAGAAGGCCTCCAGAGTTTCTGAAAATGTCCTCCCTGCGGCGCCAATCTTTTGCTCTGTCTCCACAATGGGTATTGGTGGTAGGCCTTGGTGCGGCCCACGGGGCACAGCGGCTTCAGTATCGCTTCTCGGCCTTTTGGCTTCGATCCTAGTGGTTGGAGTTAGAGGGCAGGTGGTGGTCACCAGATATCTTTCTCGGCCTGTCTTTTTAGACTGCTGCTATTGGGAAGGAAGGAAGGTGTTCTACTTACCTTTTGGCGTGGAAGGATTCCTGGATCGTGGAGGATCTGCTTCAGGAGACGGGAGTTTCTGAATACGCTGGACGGAAGGGATCGAACCTGGTGAAGTTATTTACGACCTTACTGGGTTTTTTTCGTTCTATTGGTGGAAAAATGGAGCAAGAGGTGGAAGAATTTTTCCTGAAGGATACAATCCGTTTTGTGGTGGAGAAAGATTACAGGCAAGTTAAAAACCTAAATTTCTTGCATTCAAGAATCTTCTCTCCCTTATTGAAGATTGACAATGAGGATTATTTTTGTGTGCAGTCCTTTTCAAACAAAGGTGTACATGATGTGACTTTGAGATCATCAGGCATGTGTGAGAGGGTTTTTTCTCGTTTTATGCAGGAGCAGCAGGCGGAAGTGATGAGAGGTATCACCGCTTTGCCTCTGTTCCGGTTTGAGAAAAGAACCCTGACTATCCACATGTATAATCCTTTTGTAAGTGATGAAGACATAAAAGCATATTTAAGGAAGTTTTGCTCAGTTATTATATTTATGAAGAGATGTTTAACTTCTTTTGGGGCTTGGAATGGCAAGAGAATGTACCAAGTCGTCTTCAAAAAAGACCCCGATGAGGAGGGAAGTGTATTAATGCCCCCTCCAACTGTTTTCATAAAACGGGATAGGGGTTTTTTGTTTTTTTCTCATATGCCACCATTTTGTAAAACATGTCAAAAATATGGTCATGCCTTTGAAGATTGTGTGGTATGTAAAGAATGCCCGAATCAAATGCATCAAACTGATATGTGTCCGAAGAGGCGTGGTGGTACTTCGGAGATTTGGGCAGAGAATATACAGGTAGCAGCAGAGATGGAAGTCCAGAAAGAGTCATCTCTTGATGGTGCTTCACAGGAGGATACGTCTCTTTCTTCCATGAGCAACAGGGAGAAAAGAGAAGAAAGGAAGAGGAAAGAAGAAGAAAAAAGGAAGATGAAAGAAGAAAAGAAGAATGAAGAAAGGAAGAAGGAAGAAAAGAAGGAAGAAAAAAAGAAAGAAGAAAAGAAGAAGGAAGAAAAGAAGAATGAAGAAAGGAAGAAAGAAGAGGAGAGAAGATGTGAAGAAGAGAAAGTGGTGGTGGGAAGTTTAGTAGGGGAGACTCCGGAGTCTCACTTGGTGGAGTCCAGTGGTAGGGCACCGCCGGTAGAGTCTCAGGAGTCATCTGATATTCCCTGTGGTCAAGAAGAGATGGATTTTGGAAGAGATACTTTAAAGAGAAACACGGAGGAGAAAGAATCTGAGGATGTAGTGGAGGATATGAGTGGGAAGAGGGCTCGGGGTGGGTTCTCACCTACTCCTGAGCCTTTATCCCCTATTGCCACTTCGGAGGATGGCTCCTTAGTAATTGATGAAGCAGGTTCTGTGTCTGATGAGGGTGGGGGAAGCCCTTCTGTAAATGTTATGAGATGATCACCATATGTTCCCTGAATGTTCAGGGGTTAAATAACTTATATAAACGAACAGCCTTATATGATTTTTTAAATAATG
The DNA here is from genome assembly GCF_051348905.1 of Ranitomeya variabilis. Classification (NCBI taxonomy): domain Eukaryota; kingdom Metazoa; phylum Chordata; class Amphibia; order Anura; family Dendrobatidae; genus Ranitomeya; species Ranitomeya variabilis. The sequence continues at coordinate 606,639,910 of NC_135235.1, read as the reverse complement.
AAAAATATGATTTTGTTTTTTTACAGGAGTGTAATTTACAAAGAAAGATGAGTTATGAGTTTTTACGTGGGATTTGGAAGGGTAATATGGTTTTTTCAGGTGGGAATGAATCAAAGAGTGATGGCGTGGGGTTCCTGTGTTCAAAAGAGTGGGAGGTGGTGGGACATGAGGAAATTTATCCAGGCCGCATTCTAAGAGTTGATGTAAAAAAAGATGGGAAAAAATGTCGTTGTTTTTGTATATATGCTAATGTGGAAAAAAGTCAGAGGTTGCATCTCTTTGAAATCTTACAGCTTTTTTTACCAGGTACGGATCCTGTTTTAGTTGGGGGTGATTTTAACTGCCAATTGAAAAAAGAACGGGATGGGTCTGTATCATATCTTAAAAGTATTATTTCCTCATTTAATCTTAAAGGTATGGTACCGCGATTGTAGATTATTAATAAATCACTGTAATGTAGCATAACATGCTGCTATAACCAAGTTTTAAATGCATGTGAAACAGATTTCGTGTGTTATATGTGTTTAAAGAAGGAACTGGGGGCTGACATCTTGGTTTCACAGCAGTAGCACGTCACTAGCAGTGTCATTTTACAGCACCCCATGGACATAGGAGACAATAGACAGGTGCTGACCCTATCTATAACATTGGAGGGGTGTTAGCAGTGAGCTGGGCACGCCTCTGTGGGCTGCACAACTCACTGCTGTAGGTGTGACTAGCAGCCATTTTACTATAGCTCAGTGCTCTCTGCCCAGCTCCACTTACTCTCTATCGCTGCAGGACAGAAGCGCTGACTGGAGCCGGAGAGATCGGGTGATTTACCTCCGTGCTGAGCTCCTCTACTCCAGGCACCGCACGTCCTGAGCAGACATCCTCTGCTCCTCACACGCTGCCCTGTGTCCTCCTGCTCTGTCTCCACCTCCCCACTTGCACACAGTCCCAGACTAGTGATCTCCGGTAAGCTGCACTCTCCCCCTGTGTCGCTCTGCCTCCTCCCTGCGTTCTCTCCCCGTGTCCTTCTCCCCCCCCCCCCCCCATGTGCTGGCTCTCTGGCACCGAGGACCCTGCTGATCCCGACATGCGGGAGGCACAGACCTCAGTGCGGTGACATTATCTCCTGCTCTGATCTCTCTGCTTTCATTTGGCAGAGAAGGAGATACCGGGGGAGGTGCCAGAACAGAGCTGCTGTGAACAGGAGAACTGGAAGAGCTGCATATGGACATCAACCTGCTCTGCAACACAGTGACAGAAGTGTGTGTGTGTGTAGTCTGTGAGTGTGTAAAACATGAGTGTATGGTATCTGTACTGTGTGTGTGATGTGTATGCGGTATCTGTAGTGTGTGTAATTGTGCGGTATCTAGTGTGTGTGTGATGTGTGTGCGGTATCTAGTGTGTGTGATGTGTGCGGTATCTGTAGTGTGCGTAATGTGTGCGGTATCTGTAGTGTGTGTAATGTGTGTGCGGTATCTAGTGTGTGTAATGTGTGTGCGGTATCTGTAGTGTGTGTGATGTGTGTGCGGTATCTGTAGTGTGTGTGATGTGTGTGCGGTATCTGTAGTGTGTGTAATGTGTGTGCGGTATCTGTAGTGTGTGTGATGTGTGTGCGGTATCTGTAGTGTGTGTGATGTGTGTGCGGTATCTGTAGTGTGTGTAATGTGTGTGCGGTATCTGTAGTGTGTGTGATGTGTGTGCGGTATCTGTAGTGTGTGTGATGTGTGTGTGGTATCTAGTGTGTGTGTAATGTGTGTGCGGTATCTGTAGTGTGTGTGATGTGTGTGCGGTATCTGTAGTGTGTGTAATGTGTGTGCGGTATCTGTAGTGTGTGTGATGTGTGTGCGGTATCTGTAGTGTGTGTGATGTGTGTGCGGTATCTGTAGTGTGTGTAATGTGTGTGCGGTATCTGTAGTGTGTGTGATGTGTGTGCGGTATCTGTAGTGTGTGTGATGTGTGTGCGGTATCTGTAGTGTGTGTGATGTGTGTGCGGTATCGTGTGTGTGATGTGTGTGTGGTATCTAGTGTGTGTGCGGTATCTGTAGTGTGTGTGATGTGTGTGCGGTATCTGTAGTGTGTGTAATGTGTGTGCGGTATCTGTAGTGTGTGCGGTATCTAGTGTGTGTGTGTGTGATGTGTGTGCGGTATCTGTAGTGTGTGCGGTATCTGTAGTGTGTGCGGTATCTGTAGTGTGTGTAATGTGTGTGCGGTATCTGTACTGTGTGTGCGGTATCTAGTGTGTGTGTAATGTGTGTGCGGTATACTTCATCGCGGTAATGTGACCGCGACGTCATCGCAGGTCCTTCACACACACACCACGGAAGCCGCTTAGGAGGTCGGGCCGCCAGAAGGTGAGTATATCGCTATTTTTTATTTTAATTCTTTTTTTTTTACCGTAATCTGATTACTTCCCGCATGGTGTGCACAGCCCCGTGCGGGAAGTAAGCAGATCAATGCACTCCTAGGTGTGCAGAATCGCCGCGATTCCGCAATTTTAATGAACATGCTGCGTTTTTTTCTGGATTGCGATTCCGCTCAGGAAAAAAATTCAGCATGTGCACAAAAAATGCGGATTGCATTCTGTTACATAGGATGCTTAATGTTAGGGGTTTTTTCGCGGTTTTATAGCATTTTTATAGCGGAAAAACCGCGAAAAAAAAGCAAAAAATCTGCTACGTGTGCACACAGCCACATGCTTGTGTGTGTGTGTGTGTAATAATGAGTAATGTGTACATAATGAGCCTGTGTTGTCCACCATGTGTGCTGTGTACATGTATGATGTGTGTGTCTGTGTGACTATATGAAGTGATGAGCCTGTGTTGTCCAGCATGTGTGCTGTGTACATGTATGTGTGTGTCTGTGTGACTATTTGAGGTGTATATAATGAGGTTGTGTTGTCCAGCATGTGTGCGGTGTACATCATATATGAAGTGTATGTAATCAGTCCAGCCCTGGACCTGATCCTGCAGTCCAGCGAGCCCCGTCCCGTCCACACGGAGAGCGTGGAGTCTGATGAGGAGAGCGAGACAATTATTGAAATTTCTTTTTTTTTATAAATTTAACAGATATGCCACGCTGCATTGTTAACAATTGTGGTAGTCATACCAAGAAGAATTCGTCTGAAGGAATAATATTGCATGGGTTTCCATACTCCATGGAAAGAATAAAACTGTGGCTGCAGCAGACAGGACAATTTACTAACATTGACACAGTTGCCAAAAGAATCCGCATTGGGAAAATGCACAACAAATTCAGAATGTGTTCAAAACACTTTGAAGAAGATTGTTATATTTCTGTATCGGAAAAAAAGATTCGTTGCCTAATGGATTCTGCAGTGACCACTATTTTTCAAAATAATTGCGCACTTCAACCGCCATGTAAAGTACGTAGAGTGTATGAAGAACACAACTACTTTTCTGTAAAAAAAAACATGGTAACTACTTCTATAACATCTACATCTGGTCATATGGACACATCTGGTGAACTAAAAAGAAAAAAACAACCTACATCTAGACATCTTTAAAATTGGGCATGCAGGACATGCGTATGCGTTGTTTTGACACTCCCGCCAACTGCATGGGAACGCAACAAGTTGCATTCCCGTGCTGTCGGCGTGAGCGTCAAAACGACGCATCCGCATGTCCTGCATGCCCAATGTTAATGATAGGTACGCAGGAAGCTTGTAGAAGTAGGCGGGGCTTAACGGAGGAAGTACGCAGCCCTCCAGAGCCCCCGAACGCTAATGTGAACCCAGCCTATGTGCCTATAACACCCACATAGTAATCCAAACGTTTCAGATGAAATAAAATGACAGTATTTTTGTATTAAACACACTTTATTTGCCAAAAAACATTTGTTTGAAAGTTGGGTTGCACCTTATATTCGAGTTGTGCTGTACCTGGCTGTGCTTTCTGGGTGTGAAGGCAGTGTGCAATTCTCTAGAGGCAGCCATAGGCGATCGTGTGTGTATATTCACTGCATCCCTCGCATTGTCATTGGCGTGTGAAGCATTGAGTATCACGGCAGTGGATCCGCATGCCTTTTTTGTGCGTTTTTCTCCCCTTTTTTTTTTTTTTGTGGATCTTTCGCTTTTTTTTTCTTGAGGTTCCCAATGCAATAATATAGTTGGAAATCCGCAAAATTAACCCCTTCACTCTGCAGCCCTTTTTCGTTTTTGTTTTTCGCTCCCCTCCTTCCCAGAGCCATAACTTTTTTTTTTTTTAAATATTTTTTTTTACATTTGCCATGCTTCAATAGCCTCCATGGGAGGCTAGAAGCTGGCACAACTCGACCAGCTCTGCTACATAGCAGCGTTCATCAGATCGCTGCTACGTAGCTGAAGTGCAGGCTTGCTATGAGCGCCGACCACAGGGTGTTGCTCACAGCAGGCATGCATCAGTAACTATAGAGGTCTCAAGGACCTCTATGGTTACTGTCCTGACGCATTGCCGACCTCCGATCATGTGACGGGGGTGGACGATGCGCTCATTTCTGGCCGGAAGTGGTAGTTAAATGCCGATGTCAAATGCCGCTGTCAAATGCTAACAGGTTAATAGTGGCGGGTGAATTGCGATTTCACCCGCCGCTATTGCGCGCACATGTCAGCTGTTCAAAACAGCCGACATGTTGTGACTTTGATGTGGGCTCACCGCCGGAGCCCACATCAAAGGGGGAGACACGGCATGCGCAGAACATGTTGCGTTTTTTACTGCAATGCGTTTTTTTCCCAGAAATAACGCAACATATGCACAAAAATTGCGGAATGCATTATAAATGATGGGATGCATATGTATGCACTTTAAAATTGTTTTTATCGCATTTTTATAGAGAACAAACGCTAAAAAAATGCGTAAAATCCTGAACGTGTGCACACAGCCTCAATGTGTATATCCCCATCACACTCCATATGTGTCTCACTCATCATACTTCATGCCTTTTTCTCTCCCATCAGTCACTCTTAGGGTATGTTTCCACATTCAGGAAACGCTGCGTTTTTGACGCAGCGTCCAGATGTTACAGCATAGTGGAGGGGATTTCATGAAATCCTGTCTCCACTGTGCAGGAAAAAAATTGTGCGTTTTTCAGCCTGAAGCAATCCTGAACGTGGACACATACCCTTAGCCATACAATGTATCTTTCCCCTCCCTCCATAATGCCTGGCTATTCACTGCAGACCTGGAGCTCCTTCTAATCTTCTTGAGGGATGAGTCAGACAGCTCCTAATGCTGCTCCATGCACACCAGATGTCTTCACTCTTCCTCGGGTCCAGATGCTGCTGAGTCCACTGTGTTCTGCTCCTCTGTAAGCAAGCTTTGCTTCTAATGCAGTAACTGCTGGTGATAGCAGATCACAGGTCAGTCACACACAAAATGGCGCTGCCCTGTGATGCTGCTCTGCATTCTGTCCCAGGAATATTAGACCACCCAAAAGGGGAGGGAAATGCTGATGTCAGCAGTTACTGCCCAGATTTTCCAGCTAACAGTAAAGCTGGTGAGTCTTACTGTAGCTGCTTGAGGTCTAAAACGGAAAATGCTCCCCCTAGTGGTAAATATGTATATTTCTAAAAAAAAATATAATATTTTTCATATAGAAATGTTTGCAAACAGTGCAAACATTGCATTAATACATTTTAATTACTATTATAAGCTTAATTTCACAAAAAAAAAAAAAACAAGAAAACTGGTGGCACCTTCCCTTTAAGGATGTTTGGACATTGGATGGGAGTAAAAAAGAGTTTGAGGTCACATGGTCGGCTAGAGGGTGTTCGTCCAGGATCGAACATTTTTTTATATCTGATGCTTTTAAATGCTCTTCTTTTAAAACAAGTAGTAATCCCTTTTCTGATCATAAGTTTATTATATGCACTTTAATTTTGAATCCTTCTTATAGTAAGAAATCTTCCCATTGGAAGTTGAATACTTCCTTATTGCATGGTGAGGGTTTTAAAGAAGTTTTTAGGTTATTTTATGAAAAACTTAAAAGTTGTAAGGATGGTTTTAAGTGTATTTTGGAATGGTGGGATTTTATGAAGAGCAGGATTAAATCTTTCTTTATTAAGTTGGGTAAAAAAGAAGCTGAGAAAAAACGACTTTTTTATAATTCTTTAAATGCTAACTTACATTGTTTTTATATTTTTAAGAATAATGGTGTTGAAATGGAGAATTGTATTAGGGAAACTAAAGAGAAAATTACTAAGGCTCTTAAAGAAAAAGGAAGAGAGATCATATTTAATTCTAGAGTAAGAGTGCTAGAGGAGGATGAGAAGTGTTCAAAATTTTTCTTTAAAAAAATTTGTGAAAAGAAAGATTTTATTGAAGTTTTGGAGGGCGAGATGAGTCCGGAAGGGAAAGCATCGAAGGCCAAGAGTTTTTATGATGAGTTATTTTCCCGGAAAATAGTTGACGCTTCATTTAAAAATCATTTTTTAGAATGCCTTGATAAATGTTTTAGGAAAGATGATGTAGACGTTTTAATGAAGTGTTTTACAAAGGAGGAGGTTTTTAATTCAATTAATACAATGCAGAATCAAAAAACGCCAGGGGTAGACGGACTCCCAGTTGAATTCTATAAGGCTGTATGGGATATTATTGGAGAAGATTTTTATGAGGTTTTTTTAAAGATAGAGTCTTCCTTTAGTACTCCTAAGTCGTGGGAGGAGGGTCTTATTGTTTTATTACACAAGAAAGGGGATAAGGAGCAACTAAAAAATTGGCGACCCATTACATTGTTAAATACAGATTATAAAATTTATGCTAAATTGCTAGCCAACAGATTAAAAAGGGTGATTGGATCGGTGATTGAGACTGATCAATCATGTGCAGTGCCAAATCGTAAGATCAGCAATTCTTTAATTCTTTTAAGAGACATTATATGGGATGTGGCCGATAGGAAACAAAGGTTGGCACTGGTTTCTTTAGATTTTGAGAAGGCATATGATAGGGTTGCTCATGAGTTTTTATTTGCTGTATTGGAAAAAATGGGATGCCCTGGTATTTTTATTGATCGTATTAAATGTTTATATAAATTAAGTTTTAGCCGGATTTCAATTAATGGGGTTTTATCAGGAAATATTAGCATTGACTGTGGGGTAAAGCAGGGGTGCCCTCTGTCTCCAATTCTTTTTATTGTTGCAATAGAGCCCCTTTTATCTGCTTTTAGGAAAGATAAAGTGATTAATGGTTTTTTTATTCCTGGCAGTAATAAAGATCAAGTAAAAGTGATAGCCTACATGGATGACGTGACGGTGTTGGTGCAAGATCTCAGAAGTTTTAACAGAGTTGTAAGGACGGTGGAATGGTTCGGTGGGGCATCTGGTTTTAAAATAAATTTTGAGAAATCAGGTGTTTTAACTATGGGTAATTTTGTTTTAGATGCTAACTGTAATCTTATGAGATTGTCTGAAATTAAGATTTTAGGGGTGTTCTTTACGGAGTCTTGTGGGAATGTGAAAAATTGGGAGTCATTACTTGAAAGGGTGAGAAAGAAGATCAGTTTTTGGAATTTGAGAAGTTTGACACTGGAGGGGAGGACTCTGATAATAAAACAGGTTTTACTCCCAATAATTTTATATGTATCAACTATTTTTATACCGCCAGTTAATGTTATGAGAAAAATTATTAAATTATGTTTTAATTTTTTATGGAATTCAAAAATGGAGAGGTTGAAAAGGGATGAGCTTTATAAGTCAAAAAGGAAGGGAGGGAAAAATTTCCCGAATATTAGGGAATTTATACATGCTAAATACCTCTCTAATTGTGTAAGCACTTTATTAGGTCCCGATTCTAGACTTAAATTTTTTTCAATTTATAATCTGGGTTTCTTCATAAGAAATTATAAGTGGCTTAACATGCATCGAAATAGACCGTATAGGTTTTTACCATCCGAAAACTATGTGGTTTTAGAAAGCATTTTAAGGGAGTATGTTTTGAAAAAGGTGGATGTGAATATTTTAAGGAATCATAAGAAGATTTTAAAAATACTGGAGGGGAGAGTGATTGCAAGCCCAGTGGAGCGGTTTTCTTCTAGTATCGTTGATAGGATTTGGTCGAATGTGAATGCCAGTTACTTGTCTAATGAGCATAAAGACTTGCTATGGTGCAGTATAAAAGATTGTTTGCCGACCAGAGAGTTTCAGCACAGGAGGGGACTGGTAAGTTTTGAGAAATGTCCCAGAAGGAAATGTGCTGATCCAGAAACTCCCTTACACATTTTTTGGAATTGTAGTTTTGCACAATCTGTATGGCATAAAATGTGTAATTTAATTAAGGTTTTAAGTAATATGAATTTTCTGGATTTTAATATTATCTTTTACGGGATGGGGATAAAAGAAAACGTTTTTAAGGTAGTGTGGATAATTTTAACGTGTGTAAAAATGGCACTTTGGAAAGCTCGGAATATTATACTTTTTAAACATGAGGTGCTGTCTGTGGATCAATGTGTTAAATTATGTTTAAGTTATATGTATTTATATTTCTGGAGAGATAAAGTGCTATTAGGAGAAAGTAAAGCTAATGTGATATGGAAACCAAAAGATTGGAATACGCTTACCTTATGATGTTTTTTGAAATCTTGTAACCCCCTGTGAAAAGGTTAGATATTTATCGTAAAGTATATGACAATAATAATAGAAATTAATATATAATAAGAAAACTTAAAAATCAAAAGAGGATAAATATCAGATGTACACGATGATGGATTTATGAGTTTTCATTCTTGGAAGACTTTTGTAATCTGAGTGTAAAGAAAAGAAAAAAAAAAAAAAAAAATCTGTTCTTATCAGTTTAATATCTGATACGTCCCCTATTTGGGGACCATATATTAAATGGATTTTTGGAACAGGGAGATGGAAGAAGAGCTTGCTCTGTCCACTCCACGCATTGACCCGTTATTGCAGTATCTCCGGGACCAGTGCACTCCTTCTCTGATCCAGTTTCTAAAAACAGATTGAATTGAAATCAGCGTGAGTTGTCTTTTAACCCTTTATGTGAATTGATTTCAGGGTCAAAGAAGCACTTTTCTCAGGCCAAGTGTAGCATTTTGTTTGATTTCTCCTGGCCAATTGCAACATTTTCTGCGCCTTGCCTGGCCTTGCTTTCACCTATGTCTGTCAAACATTGCATTGCATTCAATATGCAATCAATCAATCAATCAATCAATCAATTTGTCTTTACTGGTTGCTGCAACAGGTGTGTTAAGATTTAGGCCTTTCTTACAGTGTTGCAAATATACTGTGTCGGCTACCAAACTAGGCCCCTGTTGTCTGTCAGCACTTGCTATTTAAATTGAAGTATCCAATGAGTAGTTCTGCCATACATACTGCATTTCTGACCGCAGGAATTCTTTTTTGAAACATTGTCTCCCTCTTGTGGACCACCGGCTTTTCAATGCGTTGTATTATATGCATTTTTAAAAGAAAAAAATAAGTAAAAATGGTGCCTGTGCTGATCTTGAATAGGCTTGTCTTGTCCATCTACACCTGTGTGTGTGAGCATTCTAATGCTTTTCACCAACCAGGTGCGCTGCCCGCAGTAGATAGAATCTTAGCACGGAACATTCATGTGCTGTCACAATGGGGCTGGCTGGAGGGTGTGGTCAAAGTAGGCGGAGTTATGCAGATTCAAAACGCGTCGTGCACAGCTTGAACAAACACTCACACACAGACAGACAGACAGACAGACACACACTCTCCGTCTCTCACACACAGACACACATACACAGCAGAACTGTCATTGACAGCAGAACTGTCATTGAGAAGGCCTCCAGAGTTTCTGAAAATGTCCTCCCTGCGGCGGCAATCTTTTGCTCTGTCTCCACAATGGGTATTGGTGGTAGGCCTTGGTGCGGCCCACGGGGCACAGCGGCTTCAGTATCGCTTCTCGGCCTTTTGGCTAAGATCAAGTGTAGTATGCCTTGGTTTTAGTCACTATATGGCTTAAGAAAGGAGTGGAGGAAAGAGAAGGCGATCTTAAAGAAGATGGGAGTGGTAGTCCGCTTCGCAGGGACCGGAGACGCCCGGGTCCGTAATGGATTTCGCATTGATGTCGCGCAGGAGAAGAGGATGCATTTCTCGCTGGGATACCTGGTAAATATGATCCTGTATGATACGCTGAAGGTGAAGAAGGAGGACATTGTCTGCCTACAGGAGTTCAGGAAGGATGGACGGTATGTACTTATTTTCTCATCTGCTGGAGCCTGCCAGAATTTATACAGAGCACTGAGAGACCATACTGAGAATGCCCTACTCACAGGACTGACTTTTACTGTCCTTTATTCTAGAGGGGACATACCCCTAGTAGTATTCATGCACAATCCCTTTGTGCCCCTGGAGGAAATAGTGAAATTCCTTAAAAGACACTGCTCCTATGTCCAGTACGCCCACAGAGTCATCAGCATGGAGTCTGGGCTCTGGACTGGAAAGCACAAATTCTTTGTCCGTTTTGGTGTGGACCCTCAGGGCCCTGGGGGGATCCATTATCCCCCTCTAAACTTCTCTATTGGGAGGGATAGTGGGTACTTGTTTTTCCCTGAAGCCCCCTTCTACTGCAGGAGATGCAATGAGTATGGACACATTGTGGATAACTGCCCCACTGCAATGCTCTGCAGAAAGTGCAACTTACCTGGACATTTTGCTAAAAACTGCACCAACCCCATAGTGTGTAATGGCTGTGGGGAGGCAGGACATATGTATAGGGATTGTAGGGCAAACAGTGCTGCTGGAGCCAGGCTGTATGCCCAGGTAGCGTCTGCCAGCCCTACAGTCTCTGGTGGCAATGCTCTGCAGGAAAGTCGACCTCATGGCAAAGCAGGAGCCATTTCTTCTGAGGAGAAAATCTCCCCTGCAGCTGCAGGTAATCATCTTACCTCAGGTAATCAGCTCCCCTCAGGTAATCAGCAGCCAGCTGTGTGTGACTCACCCAGAGCTCCGGACACAGACAGGCAGCCTGAGGAGAGAGCAGGGGGCGTGGCTACAGAGGCTGAGGAATCTGTGACTGCACAGGAGGTGTCACGGGGGGCGGAGCTAGAAACAGAGCTCAGCTCACAGCTCCCAGGACATCTCTCTGCCTGCGGGGAGGGAGACATGGAGGTGAAAACAGCACCTCAGGTCTCCTGGGACACAGTGCAGACAGAGGAGGAGGAGGATGGCAGTGACAGTGAGTGTGAAGTGAAGGAGCAGGGGGACTTCACAGCAGCAGGGAGGTCCGCAGATGAGGACACTGGCCAAGCTGTGAAGAAGCCCCGTCTGTCATACCATTATGCAGAGGAGAGCAGTGCAAGTCCCATCAGTGACAGGGAGTACCCTGCCATCAGCTTCTCCCCTGACATGGCTTTTTTAGAGGGGGTTCCTTCTCCCAGCGTTTACCTGTCCGCCTGCCTGCCTCCAGAAGGAGAAGGCTGACACAGAAGTGGAGTGTCTGTAAAAACCTTTATCAAAAAGTGCTGACATGGCTGCCAAAGCTGCACTTAATGTCGTATCCCTGAATGTGAGACAGATTAAATCTAAAGGACGCAGGGCTACTGTGCTGAAGTATCTGAGAAATCTGGGAGCGGACATTTACTGCCTGCAGGAGTGCGGATTATCGGAAGTTCCGAATGACCAGGACTGGCCTCATGGACAGCACATATGGTCTGGGTCACATGTAAATAAAAATGATGGTGTGGGGATCCTGCTGGGAAACAAGCAGTACTGTATGGACAGTTATACAGTGGTGGAGGTGGGGCGGTGTGTTATAGCGGTTATTAAGTATAGGGGGCTGCGGTTTAGAGTGGTGAATGTATATAGTCCTACCGGTAAGGAAGAGCGTCTTGCTCTGCTAGAGAAATTAGCTTTATTTTTACCAGGAAAGATTCCTACAATTTTTGTTGGTGACTTTAACTGTGTCACAGATGATAGCGGTGATGTAACCGGGAAAAAATTATCTCATTTAATTTCTGATTTTTCTTTTTTAGATGCCGCAATGGTAAGTTCAGACAATCCACCACCTACATATAGGGCAGACAGAGGGGGGATTGAGTCAAGGATTGACAGGATGTTTTTTTCCAAAAATCTGGAGTGTTTTAATTTTGATCAAGGTTCTGTCCCTTTTTCAGACCACGAGTACTTGAGGGTAGGGTTGAGCGAAACGGGTCGATCATTTTCAAAAGTCGCCGACTTTTGGCTAAGTCGGCGTCTCATGAAACCCGATCCGACCCCTGTGCTTGTCGGCCATGCGGTACGCGACTTTCGCGCCAAAGTCGCGTTTCAATGACGCGAAAAGCGCCATTTCTCAGCCAATGAAGGTGAACGCAGAGTGTGGGCAGCGTGATGACATAGATCCTGGTCCCCACCATCTTAGAGAAGGGCATTGCAGTGATTGGCTTGCTGTCTGCGGCGTCACAGGGGCTATAAAGGGGCGTTCCCGCCGACCGCCATCTTACTGCTGCTGATCTGAGCTTAGGGACAGGTTGCTGCCGCTTCATCAGAAGCAGGGAGAGCGTTAGGCAGGGTCCACTAACCACCAAACCGCTTGTGCTGCAGCGATTTCCACTGTCCAACACCACCTTCGGTGTGCAGGGACTGTGGAAGCTATTTTTTTTTTTTTTTCCCCTCAGCGCTGTAGCTCATTGGGCTGCCCTAGAAGGCTCCGTGATAGCTGTATTGCTGTGTGTACGCCACTGTGGAAACCAACTGCTTTTTTCAAAGCACATATCCTCTTGTTCCTTCCTTTCTGCACAGCTATCTTTTCTGTTTTTCCACACTTTTTATTTAATTTGTGCATCAGTCCACTCCTATTGCTGCCTGCCATACCTGGCTTACATTACTGCAGGGAGATAGTAATTGTAGGACAGTTTTTTTTTTTTTTTTGTTTTTTTTTTTTGTGGGAGATTAAGATTGGCATTTCTGCTACAGTGCCATCCCTGTGTGTGCCATCTCTCACTGAGTGGGCCATAGAAAGCCTATTTATTTTTTCCGTGATTTGTGTTCTAAAATCTACCTCAACACAAAAACAGTACATCAATCAGTGGGAGAAAAATATTGGCCTCAGTCAGGGCTTGTGTGCCACTGCTGTGTGTGCTATCTCTCATTCAGTGGGCTATAGCAAGCCTATTTTTTTTTTTTTTTTTTAATATTATTTGGTTTCTAATTCTCCCTGAAAAAAAAAAAAAAAACCTAAAAAAACAGTGGGAGAATAATATTGCCCTTTCAGCTTGTGTGCCAGTCTTGACTCCTGGGTGTGCCACCTCTCTCCCTCTCATTCAGTGGGCCATAGAAAGCCTATTTATTTTTTTTTTTAAATATTATTGGGTTTCTAAAGTCTCCCTGAAAAAACAAAAAATACATAAAAAAACAGTGGGAGAGTAATATTGCCCTTTCAGCTTGTGTGCCAGTCTTGACTCCTGGGTGTGCCACCTCTCTCCCTTTCATTCAGTGGGCCATAGAAAGCCTATTTATTTTTTCCGTGATTTGTGTTCTAAAATCTACCTCAACACAAAAACACTACATCAATCAGTGGGAGAAAAATATTGGCCTCAGTCAGGGCTTGTGTGCCACTGCTGTGTGTGCTATCTCTCATTCAGTGGGCTATAGCAAGCCTATTTTTTTTTTTTTTTTTTTTTTTAATATTATTTGGTTTCTAAAGTCTCCCTGAAAAAAAAAAAAAAACATAAAAAAACAGTGGGAGAGTAATATTGCCCTTTCAGCTTGTGTGCCAGTCTTGACTCCTGGGTGTGCCACCTCTCTCCCTTTCATTCAGTGGGCCATAGAAAGCCTATTTATTTTTTCCGTGATTTGTGTTCTAAAATCTACCTCAACACAAAAACACTACATCAATCAGTGGGAGAAAAATATTGGCCTCAGTCAGGGCTTGTGTGCCACTGCTGTGTGTGCTATCTCTCATTCAGTGGGCTATAGCAAGCCTATTTTTTTTTTTTTTTTTTTTTTTAATATTATTTGGTTTCTAAAGTCTCCCTGAAAAAAAAAAAAAAACATAAAAAAACAGTGGGAGAGTAATATTGCCCTTTCAGCTTGTGTGCCAGTCTTGACTCCTGGGTGTGCCACCTCTCTCCCTTTCATTCAGTGGGCCATAGAAAGCCTATTTATTTTTTGGTTTTTTTAATATTATTTGGTTTCTAAAGTCTCCCTGAAAATAAAAAAAAAAAATACATAAAAAAACAGTGGGAGAGTAATATTGCCATTTCAGCTTGTGTGCCAGTCTTGACTCCTGGGTGTGCCACCTCTCTCCCTCTCATTCAGTGGGCCATAGAAAGCCTTGTTTTTTTGTTTTTTTTTTAATATTATTTGGTTTCTAAAGTCTCCCTGAAAATAAAAAAAAAAAACATAAAAAAACAGTGGGAGAGTAATATTGCCATTTCAGCTTGTGTGCCAGTCTTGACTCCTGGGTGTGCCACCTCTCTCTCTAATTGTGGGCCATAGAAAGCCTATTTATTTTTTGGTTTTTTTAATATTATTTGGTTTCTAAAGTCTCCCTGAAAATAAAAAAAAAAAATACATAAAAAAACAGTGGGAGAGTAATATTGCCCTTTCAGCTTGTGTGCCAGTCTTGACTCCTGGGTGTGCCACCTCTCTCCCTTTCATTCAGTGGGCCATAGAAAGCCTATTTATTTTTTGGTTTTTTTAATATTATTTGGTTTCTAAAGTCTCCCTGAAAATAAAAAAAAAAAATACATAAAAAAACAGTGGGAGAGTAATATTGCCATTTCAGCTTGTGTGCCAGTCTTGACTCCTGGGTGTGCCACCTCTCTCCCTCTCATTCAGTGGGCCATAGAAAGCCTTGTTTTTTTGTTTTTTTTTTAATATTATTTGGTTTCTAAAGTCTCCCTGAAAATAAAAAAAAAAAACATAAAAAAACAGTGGGAGAGTAATATTGCCATTTCAGCTTGTGTGCCAGTCTTGACTCCTGGGTGTGCCACCTCTCTCTCTAATTGTGGGCCATAGAAAGCCTATTTATTTTTTGGTTTTTTTAATATTATTTGGTTTCTAAAGTCTCCCTGAAAATAAAAAAAAAAAATACATAAAAAAACAGTGGGAGAGTAATATTGCCCTTTCAGCTTGTGTGCCAGTCTTGACTCCTGGGTGTGCCACCTCTCTCCCTTTCATTCAGTGGGCCATAGAAAGCCTATTTATTTTTTGGTTTTTTTAATATTATTTGGTTTCTAAAGTCTCCCTGAAAATAAAAAAAAAAAATACATAAAAAAACAGTGGGAGAGTAATATTGCCATTTCAGCTTGTGTGCCAGTCTTGACTCCTGGGTGTGCCACCTCTCTCCCTCTCATTCAGTGGGCCATAGAAAGCCTTGTTTTTTTGTTTTTTTTTAATATTATTTGGTTTCTAAAGTCTCCCTGAAAATAAAAAAAAAAAACATAAAAAAACAGTGGGAGAGTAATATTGCCATTTCAGCTTGTGTGCCAGTCTTGACTCCTGGGTGTGCCACCTCTCTCTCTAATTGTGGGCCATAGAAAGCCTATTTATTTTTTGGTTTTTTTAATATTATTTGGTTTCTAAAGTCTCCCTGAAAATAAAAAAAAAAAATACATAAAAAAACAGTGGGAGAGTAATATTGCCCTTTCAGCTTGTGTGCCAGTCTTGACTCCTGGGTGTGCCACCTCTCTCCCTTTCATTCAGTGGGCCATAGAAAGCCTATTTATTTTTTGGTTTTTTTAATATTATTTGGTTTCTAAAGTCTCCCTGAAAATAAAAAAAAAATACATAAAAAAACAGTGGGAGAGTAATATTGCCATTTCAGCTTGTGTGCCAGTCTTGACTCCTGGGTGTGCCACCTCTCTCTCTAATTGTGGGCCATAGAAAGCCTTTTTATTTTTTTCCTTCATTTGTGTTTTAAAATCAACCTCAACACAAAAACACTACATCAATCAGTGGGAGAAAAATATTGGCCTCAGTCAGGGCTTGTGTGCCACTCCTGTGCGTGCCATCTCTCATTC
The DNA here is from genome assembly GCF_051348905.1 of Ranitomeya variabilis. Lineage (NCBI taxonomy): Eukaryota > Metazoa > Chordata > Amphibia > Anura > Dendrobatidae > Ranitomeya > Ranitomeya variabilis. Next base: position 606,623,983 of record NC_135235.1, on the reverse strand, counting down.
AGTGGGCCATAGAAAGCCTTGTTTTTTTGTTTTTTTTTTAAATATTATTTGGTTTCTAAAGTCTCACAGAGAAAAAAAAAAAAATAAATTAGGTGGGAGATTAATATTGACATTAGTGCTTGAGTGACAGTCCTGCGTGTGTGTCATCTCTGTGATTTGGTGTCACAGAAAACAGAGTGTGTAACATTGTGCCTGATTTTCCTTGTGGTCTCACCAACCTGTTAAGGGATATTGAAATCATACTGAAGTTATAGCTCACCGTGTAAGTTGTTTGACAGCAACAAATAAAGTTAGTTTGGTTACGATTTTTAAACAATGAGGAAGTCTGGTGCAAGAGGTCGTCGTGGGCGTTCATTGTCAGCTGGTAATGATGGTAGTGGTAGTGGAGCATCAGGTGGTCGTGGGGATAAAAATATTCCACCTAAGTCTGGAGCTGTGGAGCCAGTTTCGTCGTCAGGCTACACAAGGCCTCGAACGCTCTCTTTTCTGGGAGTAGGAAAACCGCTTTTAAAGGCTGAGCAGCAACAGCAAGTTTTGGCTTACATTGCAGACTCAGCCTCTAGCTCTTTTGCCTCCTCTTCCGAAACTGGTAAATGTAAAAGCAGCGCGTCGCTTGTGGATGTTCACGGTCAGGGACAAGTCGCTTCCTTGTCCTCCTCAGCAAAAACTACAACAAGAGAGAAGGATGCAGCAGGCGACACAACGGGTCACTCCATGGAGCTCTTTACACATACCGTCCCTGGCTTAGAAAGTGAAACATTTAACAGGCCATGCCCATTACAAGTAGATTCTGACATGGAGTGCACTGATGCACAGCCACAGCCAGAGTACTATGCTGCTCCTTTGACTCAGACCACCACATTGCCCTCTCAGGGTACAGATCCACAATCAGACCCTGATGAGACTATGTTGCCCCGCCACGAACGCTATACCACCGACCGACACAGTGACACAGACGAAGTTGCACACGAGCTCGAAGAGGAGGTAATAGATGACCCAGTTATTGACCCCGATTGGCAGCCATTGGGGGAACAGGGTGCAGGCGGCAGTAGTTCAGAAGCGGAGGTGGAGGAGGGGCCGCAGCAGGCATCAACATCGCAACAGGTTCCATCTGCCGGGCCCGTATCTGGCCCAAAACGCGTGTCAAAGCCAAAACCTGTTGGAGGACAGCGTGGCCATCCGGTTAAAGCTCAGTCTGCAATCCCTGAAAAGGGATCCGAGTCTAGGAAGAGTGCAGTCTGGCATTTTTTTAAACAACATCCAACTGATCAGCGCAAAGTCATCTGTCAAAAATGTTCAACTAGCTTAAGCAGAGGTCAGAATCTGAAAAGTCTAAATACTAGTTGCATGCATAGACACTTAACCACCATGCATTTTCAAGCCTGGACTAACTACCAAACGTCCCTTAAGGTTGTAGCACCCTCGGCCAATGAAGCTAGTCAGCAACGCAACATCCCTTCCGTCACTGTAAGGCCACCATTTTCCGCACCACCGGCAGTATCTGTGCAGGTTTCTTTGCCAGCCAAAAGCAGTCAGGGTCAGGGAATCACCAGTTTAGTAGGAGGAAATATTGCATCTAGGGCACCGGCGGAAACAATACCGTCTCCAACCGTCTCTCAGTCTGCCATGTACACCGGCACACCCGAAAGTTCCACGATCTCCTGCTCTCCAGTCCAGCTCACCCTACATGAGACTCTGGTTAGAAAAAGGAAGTACTTATCCTCGCATCCGCGTACACAGGGTTTTAACGCCCACATAGCTAGACTAATCTCGTTAGAGATGATGCCCTACCGTTTAGTTGAAAGCGAAGCTTTTAAAGCCCTGATGGAGTACGCTGAACCACGATACGAGCTACCTAGTCGACACTTTTTTTCCAGAAAAGCCATCCCAGCCCTGCACCAGCATGTTAAACAGCGCATCGTCCATGCACTTAGGCAATCTGTGAGTACAAAGGTGCACCTGACTACAGATGCATGGACCAGTAGGCATGGCCAGGGACGTTATGTGTCCATCACGGCACACTGGGTGAATGTGGTGGATGCAGGGTCCACAGGCGACATCAATTTAGGGACAGTTGTGCCTAGCCCACGGTCTAGGAAACAGTTGGCTGTAGGCGTTCGCACCCCCTCCTCCTCCTCCTCGTCCTCCTGCAGAAGCTACAGCTCTTCCACAGAACGCAGTCGGCCAACCACTCCATCGGCAGATGACACTGTTGCACACCAGTTGTCCCATTATGGGCCAGCTACTGCCAAGCGTCAGCAGGCTGTATTGGCTATGAAGTGTTTGGGCGACAACAGACACACCGCGGAAGTTCTGTCCGAGTTCTTGCAACAAGAAACGCAGTCGTGGCTGGGCACAGTAGATCTTGAGGCAGGCAAGGTAGTGAGTGATAACGGAAGGAATTTCATGGCTGCCATCTCCCTTTCCCAACTGAAACACATTCCTTGCCTGGCTCACACCTTAAACCTGGTGGTGCAGTGCTTATTGAAAACTTATCCTGGGTTCTCCGACCTGCTCCTCAAAGTGCGTGCACTTTGCTCACATATCCGACGTTCGCCTGTACACGCCAGCCGTATGCAGACCTATCAGCGGTCTTTGAACCTTCCCCAGCATCGCCTAATCATAGACGTTGCAACAAGGTGGAACTCAACACTGCACATGCTTCAGAGACTGTGCGAACAGAGGCGTGCTGTTATTTATTTGTGGGAGGATACACGGGCAGGCAGTAGGATGGCAGACATGGAGTTGTCAGGTGTGCAGTGGTCGAAGATACAAGACATGTGTCAAGTCCTTCAGTGTTTTGAGGAATGCACACGGCTGGTTAGTGCAGACAACGCCGTAATAAGCATGAGCATCCCCCTAATGCGTCTGCTGATGCAAAGTTTGACGCACATAAAGGAGCAGGCGTCTGCACCAGAGGAAGAGGGAAGCCTTGATGACAGTCAGCCATTGTCTGGTCAGGGCAGTGTACAGGACGAGGTAGCGGGCGAAGAGGAGGTGGAGGACGAGGAGGATGATGGGGATGAGTATATTTTTAATGCGGAAACTTTCACGGGGGCACAGGAAATTGGTTGCGTGTCACGGCCGGGTTCTGGTTTTTTGAGGGACACAAGTGACGTAGATTTGCCTGCAACTGCCCCTCAACCAATCACAACCGGAGATTTGACAACTGGAACTTTGGCCCACATGGCGGATTATGCCTTACGTATCCTAAAAAGGGACACACGCATTACGAAAATGATGAACGATGACGATTACTGGTTGGCCTGCCTCCTTGATCCACGCTATAAAGGCAAATTGCAAAATATTATGCCACATGAGAACTTGGAACTAATATTAGCAACCAAACAATCAACTCTTGTTGACCGTTTGCTTCAGGCATTCCCAGCACACAGCGCACGTGATCGTTCTCACACAAGCTCCAGGGGGCAGCAGACTAGGAGTGTTAGGGGTGCACACATCAGAAGTGGCGTTGGACAGAGGGGTTTTCTGACCAGGTTGTGGAGTGATTTTGCTATGACCGCAGACAGGACAGGTACTGCTGCATCAATTGAAAGTGACAGGAGACAACATTTGTCCAGTATGGTTACTAACTATTTTTCATCCCTTATCGATGTTCTCCCTCAACCGTCATTCCCATTTGATTACTGGGCCTCCAAATTAGACACCTGGCCAGAATTGGCAGAATATGCATTGCAGGAGCTTGCTTGCCCGGCAGCAAGTGTCCTATCAGAAAGAGTATTCAGTGCTGCAGGTTCAATATTAACCGAAAAAAGGACTCGTCTGGCTACCCAAAATGTTGACGATCTAACATTCATTAAAATGAACCACAACTGGATTTCGAAATCTTTTGCCCCACCTTGCCCGGCCGACACCTAGCTTTCCTATGAAAAGCTCTTGCCTGTGAATTACTTTTCTAATGTCTAATTTGCTGCAGCTGATTGTACAGCATACGACATGTTTACACCTCCCTAAATGGCAAAACTCCCCACACGGGGCCGTGGTATCGCGACTTGGCGCAAGCACCCGTGAGACTGCTGTTTGTCTGAAGAGGTGGGTGTGCTCGCTTTTGGTTGACGGCATTGCTACTGGGTCCCTCATAGTACAATGTAGTGTCTCTGGCGGTGGTGGTGCGCACCCAACGTCAGACACACCGTTGTAACATGAGGGGCCCTGGGGCGGTCCCGCCGGCCTCAAGAGAGTTCCCCCCTACCCCAGCTCAAAATGTGCTCTACCACGTGCAAAATTATGTCGCACAGCTCCACCAATCTTTAGTCTATTCGCTGACATCATTCAATGTCTGGCACTGACAATACAAATTTGTAGACATCTATGATGCAACTTAAAGTAGTCTGTGTCTGTGTCCTATATTGGCACCATTAAATAGTTACTGCCAAATTACAATGTCAGAAACTCAGTAGATGAGCCCACCCCTGTACCTAAGTATGCCACCTTTTTTTTTTGTTTTGGTTGTTTTGCGAGACATTAACATCTATTTATATTTTGGGAGTACTGGGACAGACACTCCTTGCACTACTCCTCCACTCACCACCAAGCTGCCTGTGTATCCATGTAACCGCTGTAAAACTGCCATGAGCCTATTGTTTGTTATTTTAGGCCTTTGATAGCCTGTCTGCGGTCCCTACTTTAAATACTCCTCCACTGACCACCAAGCTGCCTGCCCGTGTATCCATGTAACCGCTGTGAAACTGCCATGAGCCTATTGTTTGTTATGTTAGGCCTTTGATAGCCTGTCTGCGGTCCCTACTTTAAATACTCCTCCACTGACCAGACCACTGCTGCCCGTGTACCCCTGGAACCAATTATAAAGTGCCTACAGCCAGCCCATTTTCTTATGTTAGGCCTTTGAAGCCTGTCTGCGGTCCCTACTTTAAATACTCCTCCACTGACCAGACCACTGCTGCCCGTGTACCCCTGGAACCAATTATAAAGTGCCTACAGCCAGCCCATTTTCTTATGTTAGGCCTTTGAAGCCTTTCTGCGGTCCCTACTTTAAATACTCCTCCACTCACCACCAAGCTGCCTGCCCGTGTATCCATGTAACCGCTGTGAAACTGCCATCATGAGCCTATTGTTTGTTATGTTAGGCCTTTGATAGCCTGTCTGCGGTCCCTACTTTAAATACTCCTCCACTGACCAGACCACTGCTGCCCGTGTACCCCTGGAACCAATTATAAAGTGCCTACAGCCAGCCCATTTTCTTATGTTAGGCCTTTGAAGCCTGTCTGCGGTCCCTACTTTAAATACTCCTCCACTCACCACCACCAAGCTGCCTGCCCGTGTATCCATGTAACCGCTGTGAAACTGCCATGAGCCTATTGTTTGTTATTTTAGGCCTTTGATAGCCTGTGTGCGGTCCCTACTTTAAATACTCCTCCACTCACCACCAAGCTGCCTGCCCGTGTATCCATGTAACCGCTGTGAAACTGCCATGAGCCTATTGTTTGTTATTTTAGGCCTTTGATAGCCTGTGTGCGGTCCCTACTTTAAATACTCCTCCACTCACCACCAAGCTGCCTGCCCGTGTATCCATGTAACCGCTGTGAAACTGCCATGAGCCTATTGTTTGTTATGTTAGGCCTTTGATAGCCTGTCTGCGGTCCCTACTTTAAATACTCCTCCACTGACCAGACCACTGCTGCCCGTGTACCCCTGGAACCAATTATAAAGTGCCTACAGCCAGCCCATTTTCTTATGTTAGGCCTTTGAAGCCTGTCTGCGGTCCCTACTTTAAATACTCCTCCACTGACCAGACCACTGCTGCCCGTGTACCCCTGGAACCAATTATAAAGTGCCTACAGCCAGCCCATTTTCTTATGTTAGGCCTTTGAAGCCTGTCTGCGGTCCCTACTTTAAATACTCCTCCACTGACCAGACCACTGCTGCCCGTGTACCCCTGGAACCAATTATAAAGTGCCTACAGCCAGCCCATTTTCTTATGTTAGGCCTTTGAAGCCTGTCTGCGGTCCCTACTTTAAATACTCCTCCACTGACCAGACCACTGCTGCCCGTGTACCCCTGGAACCAATTATAAAGTGCCTACAGCCAGCCCATTTTCTTATGTTAGGCCTTTGAAGCCTGTCTGCGGTCCCTACTTTAAATACTCCTCCACTCACCACCACCAAGCTGCCTGCCCGTCTATCCATGTAACCGCTGTAAAACTGCAATGAGCCTATTGTTTGTTATTTTAGGCCTTTGATAGCCTGTCTGCGGCCCCTACTTGCAATACTCCTCCACTGACCACAATGCTGCCTGGAGTGCCTGCCTGTGTATCCATGTAACCGATGTAAAACTGCCATGACTGCCTACTGTTTGTTATTTTAGGCCTTTGATAGCCTGTCTGCAGCCCCTACTTGCAATACTCCTCCACTGACCACACCAATGCTGCCCGTGTACCCCTGGAACCTATTTAAAAGTTCATAGAGCCTAGTTATATATTTTATTTACTATTAATAAGGCCATGATGGACTACGCTGTACCACGCTACAAGCTAACCAGTCGACACTTCTTTTGCGAGAAAAGCCATCCCAACCCTCCACCAGCATGTAGAAGACCGCATTGTCCATGCACTCTGGCAATCTGTGAGTACAAAGGTGCACCTGACAACAGACGCATGGACCTGTAGGCATGGCCACGGAAGATTACGTGTCCATTACGGCGCAATGGGTTAATGTGGTGGATGCATGGTCCACAGGGGACAGCCTACTAAGTCTGTCTGCAGTCCCTAATTCAAATTGTGCTCCACTGTCTAAATCGGAACTTCCACCTTCTGGCTTTCGGCCTATAGTATCAGAAATTAAACTGCATTTGGCCTTCAACTTTGGTTAGGGCCTACTAACGGCTTCTGCCCCTCCCTGGTGTTGCCCTCAACTAAATAAAGCTGAGCTTCAACCTTCTGCTCCAAATTACCATTTTGAAAAATGCAATAGGCTTTTCAGGCCTACTAAAGGAGTCTGTCTGTGTGCCCCTCCCTGGTGTTGTCCTCAACTAAATAAAGCTGAGCTTCAACCTTCCGGCTCTCATTATGTGGTTTTAAAAAAAAAAAAGGTGGTTAGGGCCTACTAACGGCTTCTGCCCCTCCCTGGTGTTGTCCTCAACTAAATAAAGCTGAGCTTCAACCTTCCGGCTCTCATTATGTGGTTTTAAAAAAAAAAAAGGTGGTTAGGGCCTACTAACGGCTTCTGCCCCTCCCTGGTGTTGTCCTCAACTAAATAAAGCTGAGCTTCAACCTTCCGGCTCTCATTATGTGGTTTTAAAAAAAAAAAAGGTGGTTAGGGCCTACTAACGGCTTCTGCCCCTCCCTGGTGTTGTCCTCAACTAAATAAAGCTGAGCTTCAACCTTCCGGCTCTCATTATGTGGTTTTAAAAAAAAAAAAGGTGGTTAGGGCCTACTAACGGCTTCTGCCCCTCCCTGGTGTTGTCCTCAACTAAATAAAGCTGAGCTTCAACCTTCCGGCTCTCATTATGTGGTTTTAAAAAAAAAAAAGGTGGTTAGGGCCTACTAACGGCTTCTGCCCCTCCCTGGTGTTGTCCTCAACTAAATAAAGCTGAGCTTCAACCTTCCGGCTCTCATTATGTGGTTTTAAAAAAAAAAAGGTGGTTAGGGCCTACTAACGGCTTCTGCCCCTCCCTGGTGTTGTCCTCAACTAAATAAAGCTGAGCTTCAACCTTCCGGCTCTCATTATGTGGTTTTAAAAAAAAAAAAGGTGGTTAGGGCCTACTAACGGCTTCTGCCCCTCCCTGGTGTTGTCCTCAACTAAATAAAGCTGAGCTTCAACCTTCCGGCTCTCATTATGTGGTTTTAAAAAAAAAAAAGGTGGTTAGGGCCTACTAACGGCTTCTGCCCCTCCCTGGTGTTGTCCTCAACTAAATAAAGCTGAGCTTCAACCTTCCGGCTCTCATTATGTGGTTTTAAAAAAAAAAAAGGTGGTTAGGGCCTACTAACGGCTTCTGCCCCTCCCTGGTGTTGTCCTCAACTAAATAAAGCTGAGCTTCAACCTTCCGGCTCTCATTATGTGGTTTTAAAAAAAAAAAAGGTGGTTAGGGCCTACTAACGGCTTCTGCCCCTCCCTGGTGTTGTCCTCAACTAAATAAAGCTGAGCTTCAACCTTCCGGCTCTCATTATGTGGTTTTAAAAAAAAAAAAGGTGGTTAGGGCCTACTAACGGCTTCTGCCCCTCCCTGGTGTTGTCCTCAACTAAATAAAGCTGAGCTTCAACCTTCCGGCTCTCATTATGTAGTTTTAAAAAAAAAAAAGGTGGTTAGGGCCTACTAACGGCTTCTGCCCCTCCCTGGTGTTGTCCTCAACTAAATAAAGCTGAGCTTCAACCTTCCGGCTCTCATTATGTGGTTTTAAAAAAAAAAAAGGTGGTTAGGGCCTACTAACGGCTTCTGCCCCTCCCTGGTGTTGTCCTCAACTAAATAAAGCTGAGCTTCAACCTTCCGGCTCTCATTATGTGGTTTTAAAAAAAAAAAAGGTGGTTAGGGCCTACTAACGGCTTCTGCCCCTCCCTGGTGTTGTCCTCAACTAAATAAAGCTGAGCTTCAACCTTCCGGCTCTCATTATGTGGTTTTAAAAAAAAAAAAGGTGGTTAGGGCCTACTAACGGCTTCTGCCCCTCCCTGGTGTTGTCCTCAACTAAATAAAGCTGAGCTTCAACCTTCCGGCTCTCATTATGTGGTTTTAAAAAAAAAAAAGGTGGTTAGGGCCTACTAACGGCTTCTGCCCCTCCCTGGTGTTGTCCTCAACTAAATAAAGCTGAGCTTCAACCTTCCGGCTCTCATTATGTGGTTTTAAAAAAAAAAAAGGTGGTTAGGGCCTACTAACGGCTTCTGCCCCTCCCTGGTGTTGTCCTCAACTAAATAAAGCTGAGCTTCAACCTTCCGGCTCTCATTATGTGGTTTTAAAAAAAAAAAAGGTGGTTAGGGCCTACTAACGGCTTCTGCCCCTCCCTGGTGTTGTCCTCAACTAAATAAAGCTGAGCTTCAACCTTCCGGCTCTCATTATGTGGTTTTAAAAAAAAAAAAGGTGGTTAGGGCCTACTAACGGCTTCTGCCCCTCCCTGGTGTTGTCCTCAACTAAATAAAGCTGAGCTTCAACCTTCCGGCTCTCATTATGTGGTTTTAAAAAAAAAAAAGGTGGTTAGGGCCTACTAACGGCTTCTGCCCCTCCCTGGTGTTGTCCTCAACTAAATAAAGCTGAGCTTCAACCTTCCGGCTCTCATTATGTGGTTTTAAAAAAAAAAAAGGTGGTTAGGGCCTACTAACGGCTTCTGCCCCTCCCTGGTGTTGTCCTCAACTAAATAAAGCTGAGCTTCAACCTTCCGGCTCTCATTATGTGGTTTTAAAAAAAAAAAAGGTGGTTAGGGCCTACTAACGGCTTCTGCCCCTCCCTGGTGTTGTCCTCAACTAAATAAAGCTGAGCTTCAACCTTCCGGCTCTCATTATGTGGTTTTAAAAAAAAAAAAGGTGGTTAGGGCCTACTAACGGCTTCTGCCCCTCCCTGGTGTTGTCCTCAACTAAATAAAGCTGAGCTTCAACCTTCCGGCTCTCATTATGTGGTTTTAAAAAAAAAAAAGGTGGTTAGGGCCTACTAACGGCTTCTGCCCCTCCCTGGTGTTGTCCTCAACTAAATAAAGCTGAGCTTCAACCTTCCGGCTCTCATTATGTGGTTTTAAAAAAAAAAAAGGTGGTTAGGGCCTACTAACGGCTTCTGCCCCTCCCTGGTGTTGTCCTCAACTAAATAAAGCTGAGCTTCAACCTTCCGGCTCTCATTATGTGGTTTTAAAAAAAAAAAAGGTGGTTAGGGCCTACTAACGGCTTCTGCCCCTCCCTGGTGTTGTCCTCAACTAAATAAAGCTGAGCTTCAACCTTCCGGCTCTCATTATGTGGTTTTAAAAAAAAAAAAGGTGGTTAGGGCCTACTAACGGCTTCTGCCCCTCCCTGGTGTTGTCCTCAACTAAATAAAGCTGAGCTTCAACCTTCCGGCTCTCATTATGTGGTTTTAAAAAAAAAAAAGGTGGTTAGGGCCTACTAACGGCTTCTGCCCCTCCCTGGTGTTGTCCTCAACTAAATAAAGCTGAGCTTCAACCTTCCGGCTCTCATTATGTGGTTTTAAAAAAAAAAAAGGTGGTTAGGGCCTACTAACGGCTTCTGCCCCTCCCTGGTGTTGTCCTCAACTAAATAAAGCTGAGCTTCAACCTTCCGGCTCTCATTATGTGGTTTTAAAAAAAAAAAAGGTGGTTAGGGCCTACTAACGGCTTCTGCCCCTCCCTGGTGTTGTCCTCAACTAAATAAAGCTGAGCTTCAACCTTCCGGCTCTCATTATGTGGTTTTAAAAAAAAAAAAGGTGGTTAGGGCCTACTAACGGCTTCTGCCCCTCCCTGGTGTTGTCCTCAACTAAATAAAGCTGAGCTTCAACCTTCCGGCTCTCATTATGTGGTTTTAAAAAAAAAAAAGGTGGTTAGGGCCTACTAACGGCTTCTGCCCCTCCCTGGTGTTGTCCTCAACTAAATAAAGCTGAGCTTCAACCTTCCGGCTCTCATTATGTGGTTTTAAAAAAAAAAAAGGTGGTTAGGGCCTACTAACGGCTTCTGCCCCTCCCTGGTGTTGTCCTCAACTAAATAAAGCTGAGCTTCAACCTTCCGGCTCTCATTATGTGGTTTTAAAAAAAAAAAAGGTGGTTAGGGCCTACTAACGGCTTCTGCCCCTCCCTGGTGTTGTCCTCAACTAAATAAAGCTGAGCTTCAACCTTCCGGCTCTCATTATGTGGTTTTAAAAAAAAAAAAGGTGGTTAGGGCCTACTAACGGCTTCTGCCCCTCCCTGGTGTTGTCCTCAACTAAATAAAGCTGAGCTTCAACCTTCCGGCTCTCATTATGTGGTTTTAAAAAAAAAAAAGGTGGTTAGGGCCTACTAACGGCTTCTGCCCCTCCCTGGTGTTGTCCTCAACTAAATAAAGCTGAGCTTCAACCTTCCGGCTCTCATTATGTGGTTTTAAAAAAAAAAAAGGTGGTTAGGGCCTACTAACGGCTTCTGCCCCTCCCTGGTGTTGTCCTCAACTAAATAAAGCTGAGCTTCAACCTTCCGGCTCTCATTATGTGGTTTTAAAAAAAAAAAAGGTGGTTAGGGCCTACTAACGGCTTCTGCCCCTCCCTGGTGTTGTCCTCAACTAAATAAAGCTGAGCTTCAACCTTCCGGCTCTCATTATGTGGTTTTAAAAAAAAAAAAGGTGGTTAGGGCCTACTAACGGCTTCTGCCCCTCCCTGGTGTTGTCCTCAACTAAATAAAGCTGAGCTTCAACCTTCCGGCTCTCATTATGTGGTTTTAAAAAAAAAAAAGGTGGTTAGGGCCTACTAACGGCTTCTGCCCCTCCCTGGTGTTGCCCTCAACTAAATAAAGCTGAGCTTCAACCTTCTGCTCCAAATTACCATTTTAAAAAATGCAATAGGCTTTTCCGGCCTACTAAAGGTGTCTGCCCCTCCCTGGTGTTGTCCTCAACTGAACAAAGCTGAGCTTCCACATTCTGGCTTTCGCCCTATACTATCAGATATTAAACTGCATTTGGCCTACTAGTGTGGTTAGGCCCTTGAAACAGTGTCTGCTGCTCTTGGGTTTGCTACTCCACTGAACAAAGCAATGCCGCCTGTTTAGTCCTGTTACCAATTTTGAACTGCATGTAGCCTACTTTATTCTTTGGCCCTATATCTGTTTCCTCCTCATCCTGCCCATTGCCCAGCCACTGCTAAATGAGTCTGCTGGTACATTGACCGAGACCACTACATTCCCCTTGTACTCTACACAGCCAGAATCTGTCCCTGCTGAAAGTAAGGTTCCCCTTCCCGCATGTTATACCACCTTACACAGGGACAAAGAGGAAGGTGCAGATGAAAGTGCAGGTTCCTTCATCAGGTGGGGGGGCATACTCGTTGGCGACGTCACTGGCACAGGGCCCCTCAGAGTACGCAAAAGTGTCGCTGCTGGTGGGAGGCGCCCCCGCCATGCAAACACACCGCCGTACTTTGAGGGGCCCTGTGCCAGTGGCAATGCGAACGAGTGGGCCCCCCCCCTGCTTGCTCAGGATCACAGCACTTGCAACTTTTAAATAATTACCTTTCCCTGCAACACCGCCGTGACGTAGTCCGCATTTCCTGGGCCCACGAAAAACTTGAGCCGGCCCTACTCCCCCCACAACTTTTGCCAAATGACCCCCAATTCCCTATGCCCAACTATTATTATAAAGTTAATTAAGATTGACAAGCTTCAGAAACAAGAATGGATGTTTTTGGCATTAAAATGGGCACTGTAGGTGTTTTCCTGGCCTCCACTCACTGCCGACTATGCTTCCCCATTGACTTGCATTGGGTTTCGTGTTTCGGTCGATCCCCGACTTTTAGCGATAATCGGCCGACTGCACTCGACTCGACTCTGGACAAAATCGGGTTTCCCAAAACCCTACTCGATCTTAAAAAAATGAAAGTCGCTCAACCCTACTTGAGGGGTCTGTTCCAAGAGAAGGGGAGGTTTGTGCATGGCAGGGGTGTATGGAAGCTGAATGTGAGGCTGCTGGAGGATGAAAGAGTGATGAGTGATTTTAAGAAGAAGTATGAAAGATGGGGATACTGTAAAAATAGGTTTGCATGCGTGTTGGAATGGTGGGATTGGGTAAAGGAGGAAATAAAAAAATTCTTCAGAAAATGGGGCTACAAAAAAGCTGCCATGTATAGAAATAAATTCAAAGATTTAAATATGCGGATTGAATGGCTAAAAAAATGCAGTATGTCTGGAATTGATGTGGATGACCTATTAGTGCAAGCAAAAAATGAGCTAAAATGTCTGATTGAGAGAAAGGGAAAAGAAATAATGTACAGGACTAAAATAGAACATCTGGAAAAAAATGAGAAATGTACCAGATATTTCTTCAAAAAAATGAATGGGAAAAAAACGGACATGGATGAGTTATTGGATGAGAATGATGAGAGTGTAACTGGGGAGGGTGTGATGAAAGAGGTAAAGGGTTTCTATGGTAGACTGTATGAAGAAAAATGGATTGACTCTGGATTGATGACTGAGGTGTTAGACAGCATGGAGAAAAAATTAAATAATGATGAATGTGAGGACCTGTGTGATGATGTGATTCTGGATGAGGTTAAAAAGGTGGTGTTTAGTGCTCAGAAAAATAAAACACCAGGGAAAGATGGGCTACCAATTGAATTGTATGTGAAAGCGTGGGAGTGCATGGGTTCGGATCTGACAGAAGTATGTAAGTATATGTGGGAGAATGGAGAACTGTGTGAATCAATGAAGGAAGGTGTGGTTGTGCTCATCTATAAAAAAGGGGAAAGGAAAAAATTGGGGAATTGGAGGCCAATTACACTGCTAAATTCGGACTATAAAGTCTATAGTAAGATATTAGCGAATCGTATGCGTGAAGTAATTGGTAAGGTTGTGGAAGATGACCAAGTATGTGCTGTGCCTGGGAGATGTATAAATGATAACCTGATGTTGTTGAGAGATGTACTGGGTGACTGTAAAGATAGGAAACAGAAGTGCATGGTGTTGGCTTTGGATTTTGAGAAAGCTTTCGATAGAGTGTCGCATGTGTTTATGTTTGAAGTGTTGGAAAAAATGGGTTTCCCAAAAAAATTCTTAGATGGTGTGAGATGTCTGTATGGTGAGGTGTCGAGTGAAATTTTAGTGAATGGATGGTTGAGTGATAAATTACTGATCAGGTCTGGAGTCAGACAGGGGTGCCCTATGTCCCCTGTATTGTTTATCAGTGTGATTGAACCATTGTTATGTATGATTAGGAGAGAAAAACTCATAAGAGGAATGTTAATACCTGGAAGTAAAGGAATGAATGCCAAGGTACTAGGATATATGGATGATGTGGTGATTGTGAGTGAGAGTATTGCGTCAATGAGTAGAGTGAAGTTATTATTGGATTTTTTCTGTGGTGCGTCTGCTTTTAGGGTAAATTGGGATAAATGCTGTTTTAAATGTTTTGGTGACAGTAGAGTTAGGATGGACGGTGTGACATGTATGGAAGGTCCAATTAAAGTGCTGGGTGTATGGTTTAATGAGGATCTAAGCGGGACAGAAAGCTGGGATGAGTGTGGCTTAAGGATAGAGAAAAAGTTGAATTTTTGGCGTATGCGTGACCTGACACTGAATGGGAACATACTCATAATTAAGGCAGTGATACTGCCCATTTTACTGTATGTGGCTGGAGTTTTTCCATCCCCATACAACAAAATAAAAAGAGTACAAAAATTAATATTTACATTCTTTTGGGGTAGTAAAATGGAGAAATTAAAAAGAGAACATCTATATAAAACATATGAGAACGGTGGTCTGGATTTTCCAGACATTGGAATTTTTTTGAACCTCCATTATATTAAAACAGTGGTAGTCTTAATGGAAAAAAGAAACAAAGGTGCATATATGGTGCGATATATGGCTGGATGGATGTTGTATGGGTTATGTTGGGTGAAAAGAGATGGAAGAGTGCCTGTCGCCTTTAAGTGTCCTGTGTGGTATGAGGTGATTGAGAGTTTTATTAGGAAGAATGATTTGTTGGCTGTGTCTATGAATGAGTTTAAAAAACCAAAAGTAGTAAGGAAAAAAATGAGAGCAAATGAGATTGAATGTGACATCAAGGATTTGAGTTTCAATGAGGGAACGGATATATGGAAAAAGTTGGGTACATGTGGAATGTCAAATAAACAGAAGGATGTAGTATGGATGGCCATGCATGATATACTGCCTGTAAGAGAGGTGCAAAAAAGAAGGGACTTGATTAGAACGAATGTATGCCCAAGAGACGGATGCGGTGCGAGTGAAACTGTGAGACATGTGATGTGGGACTGTGATTATGCGTATAGTGTGTGGAAAGGTGTGGGTGGTCTTTGTAAAGAACTAGCTGGTGTGAGTTACATTAACTGGAAGGTAGCAATGTTTGGAATGGGGGCATGTGGTAAGATGAATGAAAGAATTTTATGGTTGATAATGGTGTGTGTAATGGAAAGCTTATGGGATGTGAGGAATTTGGGATTATTCAAAAGAAAAATGATTCCTGTAAATGATTGCATAAGGATAATTCTATCTAGACTATATGTGATATACAAGTGGGACAAGAGTAGAGGTGGAGAAGGATTGGACGCTGAAGGCATCTGGAAGGTCTTAAAATGGCATTATCTGGTGAAGTACCAGTAGCTCCAGGACCCTAAAGAGTGCATTATTGTAATTATATGCTTGATTTCTGTTCCTGTTTATGGAAAATTTCTGAACTATTAAATAAAGAATAACCATGATGATGAGTTATATTTAAACAACAACAATGATGGTTTTTGGAAGACTTACATACTGTTGTTTATAAAACAACCTGAATGGTTTAAAAAAAAAAAAAAAAAAAAAAAAAAATCTGTTCTTATCAGTTTAATATCTGATACGTCCCCTATTTGGGGACCATATATTAAATGGATTTTTGGAACAGGGAGATGGAAGAAGAGCTTGCTCTGTCCACTCCACGCATTGACCCGTTATTGCAGTATCTCCGGGACCAGTGCACTCCTTCTCTGATCCAGTTTCTAAAAACAGATTGAATTGAAATCAGCGTGAGTTGTCTTTTAACCCTTTATGTGAATTGATTTCAGGGTCAAAGAAGCACTTTTCTCAGGCCAAGTGTAGCATTTTGTTTGATTTCTCCTGGCCAATTGCAACATTTTCTGCGCCTTGCCTGGCCTTGCTTTCACCTATGTCTGTCAAACATTGCATTGCATTCAATATGCAATCAATCAATCAATCAATCAATCAATTTGTCTTTACTGGTTGCTGCAACAGGTGTGTTAAGATTTAGGCCTTTCTTACAGTGTTGCAAATATACTGTGTCGGCTACCAAACTAGGCCCCTGTTGTCTGTCAGCACTTGCTATTTAAATTGAAGTATCCAATGAGTAGTTCTGCCATACATACTGCATTTCTGACCGCAGGAATTCTTTTTTGAAACATTGTCTCCCTCTTGTGGACCACCGGCTTTTCAATGCATTGTATTATATGCATTTTTAAAAGAAAAAAATAAGTAAAAATGGTGCCTGTGCTGATCTTGAATAGGCTTGTCTTGTCCATCTACACCTGTGTGTGTGAGCATTCTAATGCTTTTCACCAACCAGGTGCGCTGCCCGCAGTAGATAGAATCTTAGCACGGAACATTCATGTGCTGTCACAATGGGGCTGGCTGGAGGGTGTGGTCAAAGTAGGCGGAGTTATGCAGATTCAAAACGCGTCGTGCACAGCTTGAACAAACACTCACACACAGACAGACAGACAGACAGACACACACTCTCCGTCTCTCACACACAGACACACCTACACAGCAGAACTGTCATTGACAGCAGAACTGTCATTGAGAAGGCCTCCAGAGTTTCTGAAAATGTCCTCCCTGCGGCGGCAATCTTTTGCTCTGTCTCCACAATGGGTATTGGTGGTAGGCCTTGGTGCGGCCCACGGGGCACAGCGGCTTCAGTATCGCTTCTCGGCCTTTTGGCTAAGATCAAGTGTAGTATCTTTTGAAAAGGTGGCCTGACCCCACCACCCTAGTAAATTGATACATTAATACACACTGGGATAGTGCACTTGCTAGTATGCCAGGTGGCTCGTATAGTCATCTGGTGGAAAGCATGGCCCCCAGGATCGAAGTCATTGGGCTGAGTAAGTGTGAGGGCTTATGGTGCAATGTGCCCCAGGAGTGGTGACCCTGGTGGGAGTCTGAGCTTGCTTGGAGTGGAACCCGGGGAAGTCTTAGATTCCGTAGCACGCCGCACCTAGCCTTTCATACTTTCTTTAGCAACCCCTCCTATTCCTGGCCTTCTGGCCAGAATGGGAAATTTTTACAAACCCGGTCGAAGGTCTGGTCAGCTTTGGGCTGAGAAACCAACACGAAACAGGGCTCCTAGCTCCACCAGAGTGGCAGTCTGGTTGGGCGCTGGGAGCACGACAATGGCTATCCCCCGGCTTCGGCTAGGGAGAGCATCGAAGATCCCTGACCCTCGCTGGGCCTTCTGGCTCGGAGGGACGGGGATGATTTATTGGGGACCCTCTCCTCCGGGAAGGGTCCACATGAATCCTCGCCTTGTGCTCTGTTTTTGTGTGACTTCGGTCACATTTTTCAGAGCCTTGGAAAGATGCTTCACAATAAAAAAAAATCTGTTCTTATCAGTTTAATATCTGATACGTCCCCTATTTGGGGACCATATATTAAATGGATTTTTGGAACAGGGAGATGGAAGAAGAGCTTGCTCTGTCCACTCCACGCATTGACCCGTTATTGCAGTATCTTCGGGACCAGTGCACTCCTTCTCTGATCCAGTTTCTAAAAACAGATTGAATTGAAATCAGCGTGAGTTGTCTTTTAACCCTTTATGTGAATTGATTTCAGGGTCAAAGAAGCACTTTTCTCAGGCCAAGTGTAGCATTTTGTTTGATTTCTCCTGGCCAATTGCAACATTTTCTGCGCCTTGCCTGGCCTTGCTTTCACCTATGTCTGTCAAACATTGCATTGCATTCAATATGCAATCAATCAATCAATCAATCAATCAATTTGTCTTTACTGGTTGCTGCAACAGGTGTGTTAAGATTTAGGCCTTTCTTACAGTGTTGCAAATATACTGTGTCGGCTACCAAACTAGGCCCCTGTTGTCTGTCAGCACTTGCTATTTAAATTGAAGTATCCAATGAGTAGTTCTGCCATACATACTGCATTTCTGACCGCAGGAATTCTTTTTTGAAACATTGTCTCCCTCTTGTGGACCACCGGCTTTTCAATGCGTTGTATTATATGCATTTTTAAAAGAAAAAAATAAGTAAAAATGGTGCCTGTGCTGATCTTGAATAGGCTTGTCTTGTCCATCTACACCTGTGTGTGTGAGCATTCTAATGCTTTTCACCAACCAGGTGCGCTGCCCGCAGTAGATAGAATCTTAGCACGGAACATTCATGTGCTGTCACAATGGGGCTGGCTGGAGGGTGTGGTCAAAGTAGGCGGAGTTATGCAGATTCAAAACGCGTCGTGCACAGCTTGAACAAACACTCACACACAGACAGACAGACAGACAGACACACACTCTCCGTCTCTCACACACAGACACACATACACAGCAGAACTGTCATTGACAGCAGAACTGTCATTGAGAAGGCCTCCAGAGTTTCTGAAAATGTCCTCCCTGCGGCGGCAATCTTTTGCTCTGTCTCCACAATGGGTATTGGTGGTAGGCCTTGGTGCGGCCCACGGGGCGCAGCGGCTTCAGTATCGCTTCTCGGCCTCATGGCTGCGATCAATCAGTCTAACTGAGAGATTGTAGTCAGGTCGGGTGCTTTCGGTACCCTCTCTCTCGGCCTGGGGGGATCGCTCCTCTTCGGAGGGGCTTCACCCCCCTGCTGCTATAGGGAGAGAGGATTAGTCCGGAGCAACGAGTTGCGATCGCCTTAAAAGGGCGCTAGCCTTTTTTTGTGTGTTTACAGCTGGAGTTCTTTTTCGGAAGGATGCCGGCTGCACTTACCTTTGCATCGGGAGAACCCCGGATGAGGAACACGGTCCGTATCGAGGTCTTGGAGAGATACAGGAAGGAGAAAGAAATCCGCTACGTTTGCAACACCGTCCTTCTTGGGATCCTGGAGTTCGGCAGAGAGGACATCTTCTGTTTTCAGGACAATGAGCAGAAAGGTACTTATACTATTACCTTTAGGAGCCATGGTTGTTGTCAGCAGTTGGTCCAAAAGGTGAATGACAACATCTGTGCTGATGAACTGGAGGGCCTGGTCTTCTCCCTGCTTTTCGTCCAAGAGGAGGTACAAATGATTGTTTTCTTTCCAAATCCTTTTGTTGAAGTATTGGACATTTTAACCTGTTTGCGTCGCTATTGCGATGAAGTAACCTTTCAAGGGAATGTTAAAAACGCCGTTGGTTTCTGGTGTGGCAAGCGGAAATTCCTGGTGCGGCTGAAGAAAAATCCTGAGGGCTTTGGAGGAACAGAGCATCCCCCCTCTACCATCACCATTGGGAAGAGCCGTGGCTACTTATTCTACACAGGTATGCCTATGTATTGCAGGAACTGTGGCAAGATGGGGCATACCCAAGGTAATTGTGTGGAAAGAAGGGCATTCCGCTGCAATAATTGTGGCCAACTCGGACACTTAATGAAGGATTGCCCTCAAAAGAAGGCTTGTAACCTATGCGGGGAGGATGGACATATGTTCCGAGGATGCCCACATAGGACCAAAGTCCGTACGTATGCAGAGGCGGCTGAGAGACCCGTGCCAAGGCAGGAACCAGCTATTGTCCCGGTCCATGCTGTGCTGAATATCCCAGAGACCGGAGTAAGGCCTGAGCCAAGTCCCACTGTTCCTACAGCAGGGGAGGCGGCTGAGAAGGCCAAGGGCGCAGAGGAGAAGGTGGGGACGGAGCAGGAGTGTGGTGGCCCTCAGGGAGGCCCTCCTGTGTCGAAGTCCCGGAAAAAGGGCGGAGGGCGGACCACCCAGAGACTGGAGCAGGGGGACTCTCCCGTTGGGGAGGTAACCCTTGTGTCGAAGGTCTCGAATGAGACTGGTGTGTTGGAGCAGAGCGCCCCCACTATGTTGGCGGTGGGGGGCACTGTGGCGAAGACCCCAGTCTTTCCCAGGGACTCGAGCCAGCAGACCACAGTTTTTTCTCCTACAGATGATGGTGTGGATACGGTCATCGTGTCAGATCTGGAGGTCCCCCAGGAAGTAAGAGGCCATGTAGCTATCACAGAGGACGACTGCACGAGTGAGCTGTCTGAGCCGTCTGGAAAGAAGCTGCGGGGGGATACTCTTCTGGAGGCCAATCCAGAATCTCCGGATGTGTGTTTTCCCAGCGGAGACATGTGGCTGAACACGGACTCTTCTGGGTATCCACTGCCTGGTTCCTCGGATCCCCAGAACATTGACTCTCTTCCTTCACTGCCAGAAGTGATTGATGATTACATGGAAACCATTGAGGATAGCTCTCCTCCCCCATGACATAAATGCCATCCATGAGGTGTCTCTCACTTAATGTGAGATCTCTAAAGAGCCCTGTCCGCAGGGCTGCTCTTTTTGATTTTTTTGAAACATTAGACTTTGACATATGTTTTTTACAGGAGTGTGGTCTGCAGCATGGAATCCGGTATAACGAGATAAAAAAGGACTGGAAACTAGGGCCCTCTGTATGGTCGGGCTCAAACGAGAACAAGTCTGCTGGTGTGGGTCTGCTCTGCCGAGGTAATAACATCATCATCTCCTCTGTTACTGAGATTGTACCCGGCAGAGCTATCCTAGTACATTTGTGTTTTAATAATTTTAATTTCCGTGTCATTAATGTGTATGCTCCACCAGATAAACAGGAGCGTATACGTTTGTTTGAAATTTTACCGGTTTTCTGTGTAGGGTCATCTCCTCTCTTAATAGCCGGGGATTTTAATTGCCTGAATGTGAATGAGCGCCGAGGAGGGGGTGACCCAATCCGTAAGATAGATAAGTCGTGTTTTTTACTAAATAGCTTGCAGACTGATTTTAAGTTATGCGATGCCTGGAGGTCGCTTTCGCCGACGGACCCAGGATTTACATGGTCCGGTCGGGGAGTGGCTTCCAGGATCGATTTTATGTTTTTATCTGAGGATTTTAGCCCTGTACAATTTGTTTTAATGCCTAATTTATTCTCTGATCATAAAATTTTAAGCTTAAAGATAGAGTATCAAGGAGAGCTGAGGATAAATAGAGGTTTATGGCGCCTGGGAGTCCATTTGCTGGAAGACCCTCAGGTGAGGTCAGACTTCTGTAACGCCTACCAGGAATGGAGACAGCTAAGGCCTCCATATATTAAAATCCTATCCTGGTGGGAAGTGATCAAAGATAAAATAAGGTTTTTTTTTATCAGGGCTGGAAAGAGGAAGGCGCGGCTGAAAAAGCAGATTTATGTAAATTTAAATATGAGACTGCAAACTCTCCATAAATTTAAAGAGATAGGACTAGAGGTGGAAGATGATATTGCAAGCCTAAAAACTGAAATACAATTGTGCCTAGATCAAAAAGGTAAAGAAATAATTTTTAATTCCAAAGTGAAACATTTAGAAGAAGGTGAGAAGTGTACACGTTTCTTTTTTAAAAAAGTGATGGAGAAAAAGGAGACGATCACCTGTCTTGATGGAGAAACAACTGTGGAAGGTATGAAGAAGGTGGCTTTTAATTTTTATAGAGACCTTTTTAGTAAAAAAAGTGTAAATAATGTGTTTTTACAAGATGCTCTTAATATCCTAGATTTTAAGTTGAGTTCTGTAGACCAGGGGTTTTTAATAGATGATGTCAGCATGGAAGAACTTTTTAGTGTTTTTAAAAGTTTTTCAAAAGGGAAAGCCCCAGGAGCAGATGGTCTACCTGTTGAATTTTATTTGACTTTTTGGGATGTTTTAAAGGAGGATCTTTTAGCACTTTTTAAAGAGGTTTTTATGTGTTCAGAGCTGCCTAAGTCATGGAGGAGGGGGATAGTGTCCTTAATTTATAAGAAAAAGGGCGCTCGTGATGACCTCAGGAATTGGAGGCCTATCACCCTCCTCAACATGGATTATAAAGTTTTAGCCAAAATTATTGCTTGTCGTTTTAAAACTGTTATTAATAAACTGATACAACCCGAACAAGTATGTGGAGTACCAGGGAGGAATATTGCTGAGATTTTAAATGTGATCAGAGATGTAATATGGTACTCTAGGGATAGAAATCAAAGCCTGGCCCTGTTGGCGCTGGACTTTGAAAAGGCGTTTGACAGGGTCTCGCATGAGTATCTTTTTAAAGTTTTAAAACAAATGGCGATCCCCGACATGTTTTTATCTCGTATTATGATTTTATATAATAATGTGTTTTCTCAAATTTCTGTCAATGGTTTTTTAACAGATTTTATCCCGTTGGAATCCGGAGTGAAGCAGGGGTGTCCATTATCCCCAATTCTTTTTATTTGTGCTATGGAACCCCTGCTGTGTATGATCCGGAGAGACAAAGTGGTCCGAGGAGTTCCTATTCCGGGTGGAGGAGGGGCCCAAGTCAAAGTATTTGCATACATGGATGATGTTACTGCCATCTGTACAGATCCTGCTTCACTCCGGAGAGTGGTAATGTGCACCAATTTTTTTAGTCAGGCTTCAGGTTTTAAAATGAATTTTAATAAAACTGAATGTTTGATTTTGGGTTCCTGGGATACAAATGACCTACCAGCAGTAAAATTGAAGCACGACAATGTTAAAATCTTGGGAATTGTATTTGACGCTAAAAATGATGGACACGTGAGCTGGGAGGAGGTACAACATAAAATAGTGAAAAAACTCTCCTTCTGGAATTTGAGAAGCTTGTCAATTGAGGGAAAAATTTTAATCATTAAATCTGTTTTGTTGCCAATGATGCTTTATATTGCCATGGTCTATCCTCCTTCTGAGTTGATGCTAAAAAAACTAACTCGATGTATCTTTATGTTCATTTGGGGATCAAAAATGGAAAAGCTGAGGCGAACGGAGATGTATAAAAAACAACAAAATGGAGGAAAAGATGTCCCTGACTTACATCTGTATTTGTATGTAAATTTCTTTTGTTTTTGTTTTAAAGTTTTTAACACTAATTCTACTTTTAGTCTGTTTTTAAAATATACTTGTGGTTTCATTTTTAAAAAATGGTTCAGACCATGTTTATCAGCACCCATTTTATTATGCCCGCCCAAGCATTTTATGGTTTTAGAAAAGGTGATAAGGACTCATAAATTAAAGGACTTGGATGCCGATCTCCTTCTGGACAGAAGAAAATTGATGGTTCATCTGAGAAGAGAAGAAGGAGTGTCCCCTGTGAGCAACTTCTCATGGAGTAGATCCAAGCGTGTGTGGAGGAACGTCTTTGGAAAATTCTTGGCCAACATTCACAAAGACCTTGCATGGATGGCTGCCCGCCAGTGCCTCCCAACCAGAGACTTCCAGCATAGGAGAGGCCTGGCGGCGCGGGCAAAGTGCCCAAGAGACTCTTGCCGAGAGGATGAGACTGTTTTACACCTTTTTTGGAACTGCTGTTTTGCACAAGAACTTTGGGGGAGATTTGGGATACTTTTAAAATGGGTTTGTGGTCTTAAAGATTTTAGCTATGAGTATGTTTTATATGGACTTTTTAATTGCCCCACTACACACCAGTTCAAAATATGCTGGTGTATAATAAACTGTGCCAAAAATGCAATCTGGAAAGTGAGAAACATTCTACTTTTTAACCGTGATTTTATCTCTGTTAATGATTGTATTAAATTGGCTTTTAGTGAAATGTTTATTTATTTTTTAAAGGATGTTAAAGATGTGGGGAAGAAAGAAGCGAATCGTAGATGGTGTTTTTATATGTGGAATACTGTTTTATATTAAGTTGTTTCATGTTGTTGTATTTTATTATTGTAATTTTTTATGTTTCTTTTGCACAAAAGGTTTCAAATTTTCTTGTTCTATGTCTTATGACTAAATAAAATTTTGTTGAAACCTTATCTGTTCTTATCAGTTTAATATCTGATACGTCCCCTATTTGGGGACCATATATTAAATGGATTTTTGGAACAGGGAGATGGAAGAAGAGCTTGCTCTGTCCACTCCACGCATTGACCCGTTATTGCAGTATCTCCGGGACCAGTGCACTCCTTCTCTGATCCAGTTTCTAAAAACAGATTGAATTGAAATCAGCGCAAGTTGTCTTTTAACCCTTTATGGGAATTGATTTCAGGGTCAAAGAAGCACTTTTTCTCAGGCCAAGTGTAGCATTTTGTTTGATTTCTCCTGGCCAATTGCAACATTTTCTGTGCCTTGCCTGGCCTTGCTTTTCACCTATGTCTGTCAAACATTGCATTGCATTCAATATGCAATCAATCAATCAATCAATCAATCAATTTGTCTTTACTGGTTGCTGCAACAGGTGTGTTAAGATATAGGCCTCTATTAGGCCTTTCTTACAGTGTTGCAAATATACTGTGTCGGCTACCAAACTAGGCCCCTGCTGTCTGTCAGCCCTTGCTATTTAAATTGAAGTATCCAATGAGTAGTTCTGCCATACATACTGCATTTCTGACCGCAGGAATTCTTTTTTGAAACATTGTCTCTCCCTCTTGTGGACCACCGGCTTTTCAATGCGGTGTATTATATGCATTTTTAAAAGAAAAAAATAAGTAAAAATGGTGCCTGTGCTGATCTTGAATAGGCTTGTCTTGTCCATCTACACCTGTGTGTGTGAGCATTCTAATGCTTTTCACCAGCCAGGTGCGCTGCCTGCAGTAGATAGAATCTTAGCACGGAACATTCATGTGCTGTCACAATGGGGCTGGCTGGAGGGTGTGGTCAAAGTAGGCGGAGTTATGCAGATTCAAAACGCGTCGTGCACAGCTTGAACAAACACACACAGACAGACAGACAGACACACACATACACTCTCTGTCTCTCACACACAGACACACATACACAGCAGAACTGTCATTGACAGCAGAACTGTCATTGAGAAGGCCTCCAGAGTTTCTGAAAATGTCCTCCCTGCGGCAATCTTTTGCTCTGTCTCCACAATGGGTATTGGTGGTGGGCCTTGGTGCGGCCCACGGGGCGCAGCGGCTTCAGTATCGCTTCTCGGCCTTTTGGCTAAGATCAAGTGTAGTGGCTTGATTGTTGCTGCACTTGGTCTGGCCTGAGGTGCCCAGGGTACCCGACTCCTTGGCCTGGGGGGATCGCTGCATCTAGCGGTGTGGCTTCACCCCCCTGCTGCTATTGGGGAGCCGGCTTAGTCCCTGGGCAACGAGAGGCGATCACCTACCGGGTCACCTTGGAAAAGGTGTCTGAAGGTCGTTTTCTGGAGAACGTTCGTGGTTTTGGTAACCTTGAAGATGGAAGAGATACCGAGTTATATGAGGACGAAGAATGCAGTACGGTTTGCGATGGACGAGAATATGAAAGATGTGAAGAATCTGGACTTCGTGATTATGGAACTTCTTTTAGGTTTGTTTCAATTGGATAGATCGTGGATTCTATCAATTATGGATTACCCAAGACGTGGGCATTTTGATGTTACTTTTTGTCAGGAAGTTTATTATCTGCAGTTTCTGGAGCGATGGTGTGAGAGGAAGACGGATCAAAGAATGGATGGGGTGAAGGTAATTCCTCATTTTGAAGTAAATCGCAAGATGTTTATTGTAAAAATGTATTCTCCATATGTGAAGGAAAATGACATTGAGTGTTTTCTGAGGAAATTCTGTGAGATAGAAGAAAGAAAAGGAAAAGTGATGAACTCGCATGGTTTTTGGACTGGCAAATGGAAATTTGTTTGCAAACTTAGAAAAGACGGTAGTGGAAATTGGTTTTTGCCACCAGCAAGGTTTAAAGTGGGAAGTGCAACAGGTGATATTTTCTTTGCAGGTATGGGTGTCTTTTGTAAGAATTGTAAGCAGTATGGTCATGTTGCGGAAGATTGTAAGAAGATTGTGTGCTCCAAATGTTTAAAAGAAGGTCATGTGTTTGCGGACTGTCAAGAAGGGAAGGTCTGTAATTTATGTGGAGGGAAGGGCCATTTATTTAGAGAGTGTCCGGAGAGAAGGAGAAATAAACAGGTGCAGGAGGTGAGATTAAATGTAAGTACGAGTGGTACAGAGGAGAAGGAAAAAGGGGGAAAAGAAGAACAAAAAGTACAATGGGGTGACACGGAATGTCAGGTGGAAAATTCAGAACCTGAAGAGATTGTTGAGAGTAGTCAGGAAGATTTAGAATCGCAAAAAATGGAAGAGAAGAAGCAAGAAGAAGGAACGTTGATGTATGGTAAAAAGGGCCAAGTGTATTATAGTAATATAGTAGCAAGGTTGATTAATGAAAAACGCTTGACTTATTTAGTGGAAAGTGTTAAGAAAGAATTATGTATAGATAGAGTAGGTTTTTTTAGGAAGTATAAGATATCAGATGAATTTTTTGCTTATTTGGATAACGCTGCCTCAGTTGAAAAGGCTTTGAAATCTGTGGCAGTAATTGCTTTAGATAATGGTTTCAAGTTTCTTACTTGAAAATATATGTTTTTTTCTTGTTGTGATCTTACTTATGTGTGAAGGTGTTAAACATACTATGTTCTTTGTTAAAAATATAAAAATTATAAAATTTGACACGATGATGGATTTGGTCCATCATCATATGTATAAATATGTGTGATGGTACTTGTAAATCTGAGTGTAAAAAAAAAAAAAAAAAAAATAAAAAAAAAATCTGTTCTTATCAGTTTAATATCTGATACGTCCCCTATTTGGGGACCATATATTAAATGGATTTTTGGAACAGGGAGATGGAAGAAGAGCTTGCTCTGTCCACTCCACGCATTGACCCGTTATTGCAGTATCTCCGGGACCAGTGCACTCCTTCTCTGATCCAGTTTCTAAAAACAGATTGAATTGAAATCAGCGCGAGTTGTCTTTTAACCCTTTATGTGGTGAATTGATTTCAGGGTCAAAGAAGCACTTTTCTCAGGCCAAGTGTAGCATTTTGTTTGATTTCTCCTGGCCAATTGCAACATTTTCTGCGCCTTGCCTGGCCTTGCTTTCACCTATGTCTGTCAAACATTGCATTGCATTCAATATGCAATCAATCAATCAATCAATCAATTTGTCTTTACTGGTTGCTGCAACAGGTGTGTTAAGATTTAGGCCTTTCTTACAGTGTTGCAAATATACTGTGTCGGCTACCAAACTAGGCCCCTGCTGTCTGTCAGCACTTGCTATTTAAATTGAAGTATCCAATGAGTAGTTCTGCCATACATACTGCATTTCTGACCGCAGGAATTCTTTTTTGAAACATTGTCTCCCTCTTGTGGACCACCGGCTTTTCAATGCGTTGTATTATATGCATTTTTAAAAGAAAAAAATAAGTAAAAATGGTGCCTGTGCTGATCTTGAATAGGCTTGTCTTGTCCATCTACACCTGTGTGTGTGAGCATTCTAATGCTTTTCACCAACCAGGTGCGCTGCCCGCAGTAGATAGAATCTTAGCACGGAACATTCATGTGCTGTCACAATGGGGCTGGCTGGAGGGTGTGGTCAAAGTAGGCGGAGTTATGCAGATTCAAAACGCGTCGTGCACAGCTTGAACAAACACTCACACACAGACAGACAGACAGACAGACACACACTCTCCGTCTCTCACACACAGACACATACACAGCAGAACTGTCATTGACAGCAGAACTGTCATTGAGAAGGCCTCCAGAGTTTCTGAAAATGTCCTCCCTGCGGCAATCTTTTGCTCTGTCTCCACAATGGGTATTGGTGGTAGGCCTTGGTGCGGCCCACGGGGCGCAGCGGCTTCAGTATCGCTTCTCGGCCTCATGGCTTAGATCAAGGTGAATAACCCTGGTCTGGGCTGCGGGGTTTTCTTGGCGTGGAGTTTCTCCGTCGTCCGTGAGTGGCGATCTTGTGCTTCGGGCACTCTTTGCTGACATGGCAGCTATTCGCAACACTGTGCGTTTGACCATTTCTCCGGAAAAGAAGTATGGCTTGCAGCTTTCCTTCATCGTGGAAGACATCCTCAAGGAACTGGCACTTATCGATTTGGGTAAAGTCTTTTGTATCCAGGATTTTCCATCTTCCGGTCAGTACGATATTACCTTTTATCAGGAGGAGGATTGTTTGAACTTTTTTCAGCTCTTGAGGGAGAATGTGGATCATCCTTCATTGAAGTATGTGACTGTGGCTCCTCTTTTTTTCTATAATTGAGAGGCCTTTGCTTCTGCATTGCTATAACCCCTTTATTGACTCTGCCTTGTTGAAAGCCTTTCTTGCCAGATATTGTTCGTCTGTGCGAATGGGGCCGATGCAGCGAAATTGCTTTGGGGTGTTCAATGGGAAGCATAAATTCTGGGTACGCTTTAAGCCTGACCCAGACGGCATAGGGGGTATAATGCATCCCCCAGCAAATTTCTCTGTTGGTGGTAATAAGGGATTTTTGCATTACCCTGGTCAGCCGACCTTTTGTAGGACATGTTTCCGATATGGGCATGTGAAAGAGCAATGTACCCATGGCACTACATGTAGGAATTGCAAGAGGTCGGGACATGAAACGGCTGGTTGTCCTTATCCCCCGGCTTGTGATTTGTGTGGGAGCCGTGAACACACTTGTAAGATGTGTCCGGGGCTTAGGCAGCAGTATGCTTCCGATAATGCCCGTTTTGCTAGACAGACTGCCAGGTTGTTTGCCACGCCTGTCGCGCCTGCTGAAGGCCAGACTGTCTTAGCTGCGGAGGAGGCGGGGCCAGAAGTTGGAGTGAGTCCTGTCTTAGACCCTCTGGAGGAACCTGATGTGGGTAGTAGTACCGTGGCTCCTGTGGAATCCATGGAGTTGCAATTGGTGGCTGAGAGTGATGGAATTCCTGTGGTGGAGGCTATAATAGCTAGTCCGGAAATGGTGGAGGAGACGCCCTGTACAAGTCTGGCGGAGTTTGATAGTCCAAGCATGGAGGCTCAGGAAGATGCCGGTGCTTCTGCAGAGATTGGGCAGTTTGAATCCCCCAATATTGACTTGTCTTCTCTGTTTGCTAAAGCAGAGAGTGCTGCTTTTGTTTATCAGGCAGTGTCCAAAAAGTCAGCTGCAAAACAGGTGAAGAGGTTGAAGAGGAAGGATATCAAGCCTATTGTAACTGAGAATCGTTTTGACATACTTGGAGATGATGCAGTTCCCCCCCCTGAGCTCCCTGACCCCCCTCTCCTTCCGGTGATGGCTCCAGTGTCTCCGGGGCAAGGTTATCTCAGCGATGAGAAGGTGGCTGACCTGGAGAGGTTAACTGGCTTCCCCAGTGGAACTTGAATGCTTGGTGTTTCTTTTCTTTTTTCTTTTTTTCCTGAGATAGCTATATGGCTATGCGTTTAAAAATTATCTCTCAAAATGTGAGAGTTTTTCAGTCTCCGGCTAGGCGTGCAGCTATTCTAGATTTTTTGAGTTTGAAAGGGGGTGATATTGTATGTGTGCAGGAGTGTGGTCTGAATAGGTGTCCTAAGAAGAATGAATGGAGGTTTGGTGAGGCTATATGGTCTTTTTCTTTGGTGAATAAGAATGATGGGGTTGGGGTATTGTTTAGGAATAAGGATATTGTGTTAAAACAAAGTGTTGTGGTGGAGGATGGAAGGTGTGTATGTCTGCTTCTTTCTTGTAGGGGGTGGGATTTTAAGTTGATTAATATTTATGCACATGCTGATAAAAATGCCAGGCTTGCTCTGTTTGATAAACTGAAATTTTTTTTGCATGGCAAACTTCCAACCTTTGTTGTGGGGGATTTGAACTGTATCCTGGAGAAAGACGCCAGGGCTGGGTCTTATGTATCCAGGGTAGATGTTACAGGTAACAGGTGGAAGCAGCTGGTGTCTGATTTTTCACTTAAAGATGCAGTGGAAGTTAGTCCTGGCCCTTTTACTTATCATGCGGATGATGGGTGCACTGAGTCTCGTTTGGATTTTTTCTTTTACACATCTTTTGCGGTGAAGTGTGTGAAGTATGAGCAGGAGCGGGTGGGGTTTTCTGATCATGAATGTTTGTCTGGAGTGTTTGAGGTTCATAATGTTTTCCATGGCCGGGGTGTGTGGCGGATGAATGTTAGTATGTTGCATGATGTGAATGTAAGGAGGGCGTTTGAGAGAAAGTATGCTTTTTGGTGTAGGAAGAAAGGCTGTTTTTCAAATCTTTTATTGTGGTGGGACTGGGTTAAAATTAAAATAGGTGGTTTTTTCAGGCACTTGGGGTATGCAAGGGCAAGGAATAGGAGGTTGTTGTATAAGAGGCATGCTGGGAGAATTTCTTATTTGCATAAATGCAAATCTTTGGGTTTGGATGTGCAGAATGATTTGGAGCGGGCAAAAAAGGAGATGAATGGTTGGCTTGGAGAGGAAGGTAAGAAGATTATTTTCAGATCAAGAGTGGAAGTGAGAGAGAAAGATGAAAAGTGTTCTCGTTTCTTTTTCAAAAAGATGTGTAGTGGTGGAAGGGACATGAATGTGTTGTTGGATGGGAATAATTGTGAGGTGCGTGGTATGGAAGTTTTGAAGGTGGTGGCTGAATTTTATAGTGGTTTATATGAAAGGAAATTTTGTGATTTGGGTGTTGATGATGAGTTTTTGGATGTGATAGAGAGGTTTGTCCCGGAGGGTGAGTTTCAGTTTCTAATGGGGGAAGTTACAAAGGAGGAAATTGGAGGGATTGTATCTAAGGCAGCCAAAAATAAAGCTCCTGGTCATGACGGGATTCCTTGGGAATTTTATGAGAAGTACTGGGAAGTGATTGGTGGTGATGTGGTGGAAGTGATGAGTATGATTTTTGGGGGTGCAAGGATGACTGAGAGTATGAAGCAAGGGGTGGTGGTGTTAATTTTCAAGAAGGGTGATAGGCGTATTTTGGGTAATTGGAGACCCATTACTCTTTTGAACACTGACTACAAAATTTTTTCTAAATTAATGGCAAATCGTATGAGAGAGGTGGTGGGTCATGTTATACATGAAGATCAGGTTTGTGCAGTGCCTGGGCGAAAGATTCATGATAATGTGGCGTTAGTACGGGATATGTTGGGGGATTGTAAAGCTAGGAAGTGTGGTGTGATTGTTTGTGCTTTAGATTTTGAGAAAGCGTTTGATCGGGTGGCTCATGTGTTTTTGTTTAAAGTGTTGAGGCGTATGGGGTTTCCAGATAGGTTTGTTGATTTGTTGTTTGGTATGTATGAGGGGGCTAAAAGTAGAGTGTTGGTGAATGGTTTTTTTACTGTTCCTTTTGATATTCTTTCTGGGGTAAGGCAGGGGTGTCCTTTGTTCATATGTGCTATTGAGTCGCTTTTGGTGATGTTGAGAAAGGATAAGGTTTTTAGAGGTTTTTTGGTTCCGGGGAGTGATGGAAGGTTTTTAAAGGCGTTGGGTTATATGGATGATATTTGTGTTTTCTGTGATTCGGTTTGTGAAGTTGCCAGAGTGAAGTTATTGGTTAGTCTTTTCTGCATTGCTTCTGCATTTAAGATTAATTGGGGGAAAAGTAATATGAAGGTTTTCTTTAAACATGTTTCTTTAGTGGATTGTGGTATGGTATTAGCTGGTGATAGTATTAGGGTGTTGGGGGTGGATTTTAGTGAGAGTTTGAATGGGGATGAGTGTTGGGTGGAATTAGGGCGTAGGATTTCTAAGAAGCTTGATTTTTGGCGTTTAAGGGATTTGTCCTTTACTGGTAAAGTGCTTGTTGTTAAGAGTGTTGTTTTGCCCATGATTTTATATATTGCTTTGGTGTTTCCTCCGTCTAACGTGATGTTAAAAAAGGTCAATCGGATTCTGTTTTTGTTCTTATGGGGGTCTGGGATGGAGAAGGCAAAGCGAGAGATATTGGTAAAGAGGAGGGAAGCTGGAGGACTGGATTTTCCCAATTTGGAGGTTTTTTTGGGGATTATATTAGTTTTTTTGTTGGGTCTCTTTCTAAGTCTTCCAAGACTGCCTGTATGTTGAGGTACTTGGCAGGTTCTGTATTGGGTCGTTTGAAGTGGGTGGTTCCTGATAGAAGTAAACCCTTTGGTTTTTTTTGTCCTGAATGGTATTTGTATGTTGAGCGGTTTGTGAGGAAGTATAGATTGGAAAACGTTAAAATGGAACAGTTTGTAAGTATGAAAAAGTCAATTAAGAGGATGTGTGTGGATGGGTCTATAAGTGAGATTAATGGTTTGAAATCTGCTGAGGCGGAAGTTGTGTGGGGGAAAGTTTCTAAGTATGATTTGACTAATAAGCAGAAGGACCTTGTTTGGATGTCCTTGCATGGTATTTTGCCAGTTAGGAGTGTGCAGAAGAGGAGAGGTCTTGTACCTTCTGAAAGGTGTCCTAGGGTTGGATGTGGAGATGATGAGGATGTATGTCATGTTTTTTGGTCTTGTAGGTATGCAAGAGATGTATGGAATAGATTAGGCAGGATGTGTTCGGGTCTGACTGGGATTAGGAGTTTGAACTTAGGAATTGTTATGTTTGGTCTTTGTAGGTTGAGTAGGAGAAGCGATAGGTTGTTATGGTTATTTTTGGCATGTGTGAAGGAAGTTTTGTGGGATGTGAGGAATTTGTATGTCTATAAGAAAGAAGTGTTTGAGATAGATGATTGTGTGAGAATGGTATTGGATAAGTTGTATTTTTGCTATAGGTGGGATGCTGATAGAGGTGTGGATGCTGAAGGTAATTGGAAATTTTTGAAGTGGAAGCATTGGGTGGCGGGTGTGTGAATTTTGTTGGTTTTTCATGTTATTCTGCTGATCTTGTATTATGGAATGTTTTGGTGTGCTAAATAAAATATGGCCATTATGATGAGTTTTGTGATAGTCTCGTCAGGTGGTTTTGCCCTTCTGGGTTTGACTCCTGACATTTGACTATGTTTGAAACCTGAATGGTTTTAAAAAAAAAAAAAAAAAATCTGTTCTTATCAGTTTAATATCTGATACGTCCCCTATTTGGGGACCATATATTAAATGGATTTTTGGAACAGGGAGATGGAAGAAGAGCTTGCTCTGTCCACTCCACGCATTGACCCGTTATTGCAGTATCTCCGGGACCAGTGCACTCCTTCTCTGATCCAGTTTCTAAAAGCAGATTGAATTGAAATCAGCGCGAGTTGTCTTTTAACCCTTTATGTGGTGAATTGATTTCAGGGTCAAAGAAGCACTTTTCTCAGGCCAAGTGTAGCATTTTGTTTGATTTCTCCTGGCCAATTGCAACATTTTCTGCGCCTTGCCTGGCCTTGCTTTCACCTATGTCTGTCAAACATTGCATTGCATTCAATATGCAATCAATCAATCAATCAATCAATTTGTCTTTACTGGTTGCTGCAACAGGTGTGTTAAGATTTAGGCCTTTCTTACAGTGTTGCAAATATACTGTGTCGGCTACCAAACTAGGCCCCTGCTGTCTGTCAGCACTTGCTATTTAAATTGAAGTATCCAATGAGTAGTTCTGCCATACATACTGCATTTCTGACCGCAGGAATTCTTTTTTGAAACATTGTCTCCCTCTTGTGGACCACCGGCTTTTCAATGCGTTGTATTATATGCATTTTTAAAAGAAAAAAATAAGTAAAAATGGTGCCTGTGCTGATCTTGAATAGGCTTGTCTTGTCCATCTACACCTGTGTGTGTGAGCATTCTAATGCTTTTCACCAACCAGGTGCGCTGCCCGCAGTAGATAGAATCTTAGCACGGAACATTCATGTGCTGTCACAATGGGGCTGGCTGGAGGGTGTGGTCAAAGTAGGCGGAGTTATGCAGATTCAAAACGCGTCGTGCACAGCTTGAACAAACACTCACACACAGACAGACAGACAGACAGACACACACTCTCCGTCTCTCACACACAGACACACATACACAGCAGAACTGTCATTGACAGCAGAACTGTCATTGAGAAGGCCTCCAGAGTTTCTGAAAATGTCCTCCCTGCGGCAATCTTTTGCTCTGTCTCCACAATGGGTATTGGTGGTAGGCCTTGGTGCGGCCCACGGGGCGCAGCGGCTTCAGTATCGCTTCTCGGCCTCTTGGCTAAGATCAAGTGTAGTGACCATATAGTTGCTGCCTTGGTCTTGGCTGGAAGGTGCCTGGGGTACCCGGCTCTTTGGCCTGGGGGGATTGTCTCACTTATGGTGGGACTTCACCCCCCTGCTGCTATTAGAGAGCTGGATTAGTCCCCAGGCAACGAGGTGCGATCCCCCGGCGAAAGGCCGAGCCCGTCGTGACGGTAAGCCTGAGCCAAGCTGCTGCAATGCCATGCGAGTGGCAATTTTCATCTGGCACCGGCCAGATAAGGAACTCGATTAAGGTCGAGGTTCCGGTAACACATGTCGGTTATGATAACCCTCGAGAGTTTTACGTACAGATTCTGAGGAATCTATTGGGCGTAAAGGAGAGCGACATCTACTGCCTGCAGGAGAAGGGGCAGAACTCGTATATCCTAACTCTGGCAACCAAGATTGCCTGCCAAAACCTATACGAGCGAGTTAAGGGCGAGCGTTTCAACAAACTGTTGGACGGAGTGGTCTTCACTGCTCTGTATGGCGAGCTTGACGTACCCCTCGTGGTACATATGTTCAATCCTCATGTGGCCCGAGAGGATATTGAGCTGTTCCTGAACAGATATTGCACGTCTGTCAGGTTCACGGGGAACGTCAAAGGGAGGAGCGGTTTCTGGAACGGGAAACGACGTTTTATGGTACGTTTCAGACCTGACCCTATGGGTGTAGAAGGCCTTATGCACCCCCCCTCCACAGTGGTGCTGGGGAGAGATCATGGCTATCTGTTTTACAATGGACAGCCGTTCAGATGTCGAAAGTGTGGCGATTTCGGTCACATGCAGAGTGACTGTAAAAATGAGCGGATGAGTCAGTGCCACAACTGTGGTAAATGGGGTCATGCCTCAAAGGACTGCAAAAACGAAAAGACCTGCAGTAGTTGTGGACAGGCTGATCACCTGTTCAGCAATTGTCCGCTGCGGACAAGGTCTCATGGTGGCTCTAGGGCATCTGCGGCTAGTTCCGCAGGGGTCCCTGCTGATGCCAGCAGGGCAAGCTCAGTAGTCACCGGTGTGAGCTTTGCGGACATCACTGCGGGTCATATGCGGTTTGACTCAGTTGAAGCTCGGACGGTACCCAAGTCTAATGACTCGGCTCCCACAGCCGTAGTGGTACCCGTGCCTACTCCTGCAGGTGTCCAGGTTCCGCCTGGCGGGGAGGGGGCACTTCCTCAGAGGAGATCTGAGAAGGATCAAAAAAAGAGGCGTGTATCCAGAACGGTTGGTGCCATTCCTGATGCCCATCCAGAGGTCCCTGCCGATGACCATGCTGACGGTAGATTGGATGTCTGCCCTGAATCCTGTCCGGAGGTCCAACCTGATGCCAATCCAGAGGAACGTCCTGATGTCTGTTTAAAGGAAGGAGGCCATGAGTCAACCGGTGTTCCTGGTGCCGGATCTGCTGGTCACCCTGTTCCTGGGGATACATCTAGCCCTGATGGGGTTATGGACTTTCCACAAGCTGCAGAGCCTGGAGAGAACCTTGCGGACCAGATGGATGTCAGTGTCAGTGGTAAGAGGAGCCGTGAGGAGACTCGGGAGGAGGAGCACCATCCAGAGTCATCCCGTAAAATCTTTCTGGCTGTTTCCTCAAAGAGCCTTCTCAGCCCAGAAGGGACTAATCAGATAGAGGAATACACAGACTCCGATGATACTGCCAGTTTACTGACTGTGTCTACTTTATCACCTCCAATATCACAGTTTAATGAGTCTGATTCTGAGAGCCAAGAATCAATAAAAAAGACTTAACATGGCAGACATCCGTATTGCCTCACTGAATGTGAGAAGCCTAAAGAGCCCAACTAGGAGGGCTGCTTTGTTTACATGGCTAATGACTTTGAGCTTTGAGGTCTTTTTCCTGCAGGAGTGTGGTATTAATCATGGACTATCATATCCCAACCTAATTAAAGACTGGACAGCAGGACCCTCTGTCTGGTCAGGGTCGAATGAAAATAAAGCTGCCGGGGTTGGGATTTTATTCAAAGGTCAAAATGTGAATATTTTATCTGTCACTGAAATCATTCCAGGTCGTGCCTTATTAATCCACGTTGTTTTAAATGGTTTTACATGTCGTTTTATGAATATTTATGCATCCCCAGAGAAAAATGAACGCGCCTCCCTTTTTAATGACATATCTTTGTTTTTAACAGGTCCATCTCCAATAATAGTGGGAGGGGATTTTAATTGTGTCATGTTGGGAGAGGGGCGGAGTGGTGGTGATGGTGTTGGAAGAACAGACAAAACGTCTAGTCTGTTAAAACACCTATTGACAGACCTTAAATTATTAGATGTATGGAGGAAGTCCCACCCTTCTGACCCAGGATACACGTGGAAGGGTAGAGGGCTGTCTTCCCGTATTGATTTTATTTTCTGTTCTAATGATGTTTTTAAATCCAGTAACGCAGGGCTGATGGAAAACATCTTTTCTGACCATGTATTACTACATACCAACCTGCAGATTCCTGGGGATGCTAATGTAGGTAAAGGTATGTGGAAACTAAATACACTCCTTCTAGAAGATGAGTTGGTAAGGGCAGACTTTATAGCCAAATATAAAATATGGAGGGGGCGGAAACACCCAAAACAGAGTATGCTGGGGTGGTGGGAGTGTGTTAAAACTCGTATAAAAGAGTTTTTTATCAAAATTGGCAAAAGAAAGGCACGTGAAAAAAGGAAATGTTTTAAAGATTTTAATGTCAGGCTGCAAACTCTCCATAGGCTTAAGGAGTGGGGAGTGCCTGGGGTGGATGACGAGATGGCAAAAATCCAAATTGAAATCCATAAATTCCTGGAATGTAAGGGTAAAGAGGTAATTTTTAATGCTCGTGTAAAATATTTAGAAGAGGGTGAGTCATGCTCAAGGTTTTTCTTTAAAAAAGTTAATGATAAAAAACAAGTGATTGTGGAATTGGAAGGAGAGACTTCCACTGGGGGCATTTTAGAGAAAACCTTTAATTTTTATGATGATCTTTTTAGTAAAAAAAATATTGACGAGACCTCTTTTATTGGAAATCTTAATGTTTTATCCCAGTTTTTAAATAAGGAGGACCAGGAGTTTTTAGAAAACGATGTTTCAACATCTGAAGTTGAAACAGCCCTAAAGAGCTTTGCTAACGGCAAGGCTCCTGGATCAGACGGCCTCCCTATTGAATTTTATATTTGTTTTTGGGATATTATTAAAAATGATTTCTTACAGGTGGTTAGTGAAGCCTTTTTGGCCGACTCTTTACCGTACTCATGGCGAAAAAGCATGATCACCCTCATTTTTAAAAAAGGCGATAGAACAAAACTGGAAAATTGGAGGCCCATTTCACTATTGAATGCAGACTACAAAATCCTAGCAAAAATTATTTCTGGCCGTTTAAAGATGGTTATTAAAAATGTGATCCATCCTGATCAGGTGTGTGGTATCCCCGGGAGATCAATCTGGGAGCACCTTAACTTAATTCGGGATCTGATCTGGTATCAAAAGGACAGAAAGCAACCATTAGCGATTTTATCTTTGGATTTTATGAAGGCCTTTGATAGGGTCTCCCACTTTTATCTTTTTAAAGTTTTAGAGAGGATGGGGTTCCCTAAGTCTTTTATCCAGAAAATATCGCTTTTATACAAACAGTCATGTGCACAGGTTTTAATTAATGGGTTTTTAACTAAAGAGGTGGTGCTCCAGTCCGGAGTAAAACAAGGCTGTCCCATGTCCCCACTTTTATTTGTCTGTTCCATTGAGCCACTGTTGTGCCTGCTGCGTCAGGACAAGGTGGTCAGGGGGATCTTTATTCCAGGTGGGGGTGGGCAGCAAGTTAAGGCTCTGGGCTATATGGATGATATATCAGTGTATGGTACCAGCTCAGCATCCATTAATAGAGCAATTTTAATTACGGAAATTTTTAGTGCGGGTTCTGGTTTTAAGCTAAATATTAACAAATGTGACTGTTTGATAATGGGCCAATGGGAATCAGACCCCCCCCGGGTCCCAACACAAACAGTTGGAATCAAGATTCTGGGTATCTTGTTCAACCAGGATAATGATGGTAAAGAAAACTGGGACCTGGTACTCAATAAATTGAACCAAAAAATTTCCCTGTGGCAAATTCGCAAGTTATCAATGGAGGGTAAGATTCTAGTGATTAAAATGGTATTGCTTCCCATCATTTTGTATGTTGCCATGGTCTTCCCTCCAAACCCCCATTACTTAAAAGGGCTTATGAAACCACTGTTTTATTTTCTATGGGGTTCCAAAATGGAGAAATTAAGGAGGGTGGTGGTTTGTAAAAGTAAGAAGAACGGTGGCAAGGCTTTTCCCAACCTGAAACTATTTATTTTTATCAAGTTCTTTGTTTTTTGTTATAAAAACTTGAACAATGTTGGGGCTTTCTCGTGCTTCCTGAGATACGCTACAGGATTCACTTTTAGGAAGCTAAATTTTAGCATGAATGCTAACTGCCCTTTCCTTTTATCACCTCCCGAACAATACAGGGTCCTGGAAAACACCATTTCCGAGTACGATTTAGTTCATGTTGACCGTCAGTTCCTTCTTGACCAGCGGAAGTTAACCATTATCTGTAAGGGTCACGAGGAGATGGAGGACGTGTCCAATTTTTCCATCTCCAGATGCAGGCTAGTATGGAATAATGTTGCCTGTCCAGCCCTTAGTAACTCCCAAAAGGATCTGGCTTGGCAGGTAGTTCATCAGTGCCTCCCAACAAGGGCTTTTCAGCATCATAGGGGTTTGGGGGCCAGTGCCAGATGCCCTAGAGACAGGTGTGCGCCAGAGGAGTCTGTGTTTCATTTATTCTGGGACTGCTCCTATGCTCAGGAGCTCTGGCAAACAGTGGGTACCCTCCTAAAATGGATATGTGGGGTACAGTCCCTAACCTGTGACACAATAATATACGGTATTATTAACTGCCCTACCATGAAACAAGCTCGGGTGGCATGGCTAATGATTAACTGTTTCAAAGAATCAATATGGAAAGTGCGAAACATACTTCTGTTTAAACGTGATGTTATTTCTGTAAATGACTGTATTGGACTGGCACTGTGTGAGATGTATACATACTACCTGCGTGACTGTAAAAAAATGGGAGTTAAAGAAGCAAAACGGTTATGGTGTTTACAAATCTGGAACATGTATTTACATATGTAAAGTATATGCTTATTAGATGTATTTATTTGTGTTCTTAATTTTTTATCAGATTGTTTTAAGCCATGTTTTATTCAAGTGTGAATTTTATTTTACTTGGATTACTTTTAACAACAATGGTTTTAAAATCTGAAGAATTGCAAATGGGTCTCAGCAAGATAAAAGAACACAGTTTTATATGCATATGTATTGTACTGTTTTTATATTTTTACCCTGTTTTATAATCAGATTTGTATTTGTTTTTATGTCATATTTTATTCAAGTCTTTGATTTGTTTGGATTTATGATGTATGTCTGATTTTAATAAACCCTATTTGAAAAGTGATCTGTTCTTATCAGTTTAATATCTGATACGTCCCCTATTTGGGGACCATATATTAAATGGATTTTTGGAACAGGGAGATGGAAGAAGAGCTTGCTCTGTCCACTCCACGCATTGACCCGTTATTGCAGTATCTCCGGGACCAGTGCACTCCTTCTCTGATCCAGTTTCTAAAAACAGATTGAATTGAAATCAGCGCGAGTTGTCTTTTAACCCTTTATGTGGTGAATTGATTTCAGGGTCAAAGAAGCACTTTTCTCAGGCCAAGTGTAGCATTTTGTTTGATTTCTCCTGGCCAATTGCAACATTTTCTGCGCCTTGCCTGGCCTTGCTTTCACCTATGTCTGTCAAACATTGCATTGCATTCAATATGCAATCAATCAATCAATCAATCAATTTGTCTTTACTGGTTGCTGCAACAGGTGTGTTAAGATTTAGGCCTTTCTTACAGTGTTGCAAATATACTGTGTCGGCTACCAAACTAGGCCCCTGCTGTCTGTCAGCACTTGCTATTTAAATTGAAGTATCCAATGAGTAGTTCTGCCATACATACTGCATTTCTGACCGCAGGAATTCTTTTTTGAAACATTGTCTCCCTCTTGTGGACCACCGGCTTTTCAATGCGTTGTATTATATGCATTTTTAAAAGAAAAAAATAAGTAAAAATGGTGCCTGTGCTGATCTTGAATAGGCTTGTCTTGTCCATCTACACCTGTGTGTGTGAGCATTCTAATGCTTTTCACCAACCAGGTGCGCTGCCCGCAGTAGATAGAATCTTAGCACGGAACATTCATGTGCTGTCACAATGGGGCTGGCTGGAGGGTGTGGTCAAAGTAGGCGGAGTTATGCAGATTCAAAACGCGTCGTGCACAGCTTGAACAAACACTCACACACAGACAGACAGACAGACAGACACACACTCTCCGTCTCTCACACACAGACACACATACACAGCAGAACTGTCATTGACAGCAGAACTGTCATTGAGAAGGCCTCCAGAGTTTCTGAAAATGTCCTCCCTGCGGCAATCTTTTGCTCTGTCTCCACAATGGGTATTGGTGGTAGGCCTTGGTGCGGCCCACGGGGCGCAGCGGCTTCAGTATCGCTTCTCGGCCTTTTGGCTAAGATCAAGTGTAGTGGCTTATGGTTGCTGCACTTGGTCTGGTCTAAGGTGCCCAGGGTACCCGGCTCCTTGGCCTGGGGGGATCGCTGCATTTAACAGTGTGGCTTCACCCCCCTGCTGCTATTGGGGAGTCGGATTAGTCCCTGGGCAACGAGAGGCGATCACCCCTGTCACCACACATAGCTGGGGGGGGCAGTCATAAGGACTTTTAAGATGGGCCTTTTCAAGAAGAAGAATTGTTTGAGATTTTTCGTTAAGAAGTTATCGTTGGATGGTCTTTTGGACGAGCAGAAGATTTTGGACTTATTGGAGAAGTATGGATCGGTTGGAAGAATGGATATTTTGTGCATGCAGGAAATTAAGGTGAAGAGAATCTTTGATATTACTTTAAAGTCTGAAGATAAGTGTTTTTGTTTTTTGGATAATTGGAGAGAAGAATTTTCGGATAGTTTCAGTGTGAAGGCGTTATTTTTGGGAGAACCAAATAAATTGATTGTTCAGATGGATGATCCTTATGTGGAAATGAGAGAGGTATTGGATTTTTTGAAAAGTGGCTTCAGGATGGTGAGGTTTCACAAGGACTATGTTAATAACATTGGAGTTTGGAACGGTAAGAGGAGATTTCTATGGTGGAAGAGTGAAAATGAAGAGATAAACACGGGAAAAATAATGGTGAATGGAAAGGTTGGCTTTTTGTATGTAGAAAAAGTTAAGGAAAAGTTGGAGGAAAATATATTTGATGAGGGAAAAATGGAAATGTCTGTGAAGGAAATGGTGGGAAAAAAGATGGCGGACTTAAAAAAGAAAAAAGAGGGAAAAATGAAGATGGAACAGACAGAGGATTTGAAGGATCCTAAAAAGGTTAAGAATGAGAAAATGGAAGGAGGTTTTAAAGTTTTGAAAAGGAAAGAAGAAGGAATCGAGAGAGGGGAATGTATGAGCCTTATATGGGATGAAGATGAGCTTGATAAGAGATTTATAATGGACAAAAATGAAGACGAAGTTAGAACGGTTGAAAGTGTGGACAAAAGAGTTAATAAAAAATGGAATCGAAAGATAATTTGGAAAGAGAAAAAGGAGACTGTGTGTAAAGAGAAGGAAAAGGAAAAATTGGAGTTTCAGGAAGAGGAAGAGATGAGCGAAGAAGATTTTAAGAAGATACAATTACCTGTAATTTGGTGGGAAGATAGTGTTACCTGAGTCAGAGCTATAGAGATTCTGGTTTTGTTATTTGTGTACAGATATGGACTTAGCCAGTATGAGTGAAACCACTTTGAATTCTATTGCGGTTATTGCTTTTGATCAAGGATACAAGTATTATACTTGAGTGTTATGTTTTTGTTTTACTTTGTAGATGTTAGAGCTGTGTTATGTATATGATGTGTATTTTTGTGTGTTGAGATTTTTTGAAATTATTATGTCATTATTGTTTTGAGAAAAAACCATGATGATGATAAGTTTTACTGAGCAAACACTTGAGAAGTATCATACTGTTTTGCAATAAAACTAACCTGAATGGTTTAAAAAAAAAAAATAAAAATAAAAAATAAAATCTGTTCTTATCAGTTTAATATCTGATACGTCCCCTATTTGGGGACCATATATTAAATGGATTTTTGGAACAGGGAGATGGAAGAAGAGCTTGCTCTGTCCACTCCACGCATTGACCCGTTATTGCAGTATCTCCGGGACCAGTGCACTCCTTCTCTGATCCAGTTTCTAAAAACAGATTGAATTGAAATCAGCGCGAGTTGTCTTTTAACCCTTTATGTGGTGAATTGATTTCAGGGTCAAAGAAGCACTTTTCTCAGGCCAAGTGTAGCATTTTGTTTGATTTCTCCTGGCCAATTGCAACATTTTCTGCGCCTTGCTTTCACCTATGTCTGTCAAACATTGCATTGCATTCAATATGCAATCAATCAATCAATCAATCAATTTGTCTTTACTGGTTGCTGCAACAGGTGTGTTAAGATTTAGGCCTTTCTTACAGTGTTGCAAATATACTGTGTCGGCTACCAAACTAGGCCCCTGCTGTCTGTCAGCACTTGCTATTTAAATTGAAGTATCCAATGAGTAGTTCTGCCATACATACTGCATTTCTGACCGCAGGAATTCTTTTTTGAAACATTGTCTCCCTCTTGTGGACCACCGGCTTTTCAATGCGTTGTATTATATGCATTTTTAAAAGAAAAAAATAAGTAAAAATGGTGCCTGTGCTGATCTTGAATAGGCTTGTCTTGTCCATCTACACCTGTGTGTGTGAGCATTCTAATGCTTTTCACCAACCAGGTGCGCTGCCCGCAGTAGATAGAATCTTAGCACGGAACATTCATGTGCTGTCACAATGGGGCTGGCTGGAGGGTGTGGTCAAAGTAGGCGGAGTTATGCAGATTCAAAACGCGTCGTGCACAGCTTGAACAAACACTCACACACAGACAGACAG
This sequence comes from Ranitomeya variabilis, assembly GCF_051348905.1. Taxonomy (NCBI): domain Eukaryota; kingdom Metazoa; phylum Chordata; class Amphibia; order Anura; family Dendrobatidae; genus Ranitomeya; species Ranitomeya variabilis. The sequence goes on along the minus strand of NC_135235.1, from coordinate 606,581,323 downwards.
ACAGACACACACTCTCCGTCTCTCACACACAGACACACATACACAGCAGAACTGTCATTGACAGCAGAACTGTCATTGAGAAGGCCTCCAGAGTTTCTGAAAATGTCCTCCCTGCGGCAATCTTTTGCTCTGTCTCCACAATGGGTATTGGTGGTAGGCCTTGGTGCGGCCCACGGGGCGCAGCGGCTTCAGTATCGCTTCTCGGCCTCATGGCTGCGATCAATCAGTCTAACTGAGAGATTGTAGTCAGGTCGGGTGCTTTCGGTACCCTCTCTCTCGGCCTGGGGGGATCGCTCCTCTTCGGAGGGGCTTCACCCCCCTGCTGCTATAGGGAGAGAGGATTAGTCCGGAGCAACGAGTTGCGATCGCCTTAAAAGGGCGCTAGCCTTTTTTTGTGTGTTTACAGCTGGAGTTCTTTTTCGGAAGGATGCCGGCTGCACTTACCTTTGCATCGGGAGAACCCCGGATGAGGAACACGGTCCGTATCGAGGTCTTGGAGAGATACAGGAAGGAGAAAGAAATCCGCTACGTTTGCAACACCGTCCTTCTTGGGATCCTGGAGTTCGGCAGAGAGGACATCTTCTGTTTTCAGGACAATGAGCAGAAAGGTACTTATACTATTACCTTTAGGAGCCATGGTTGTTGTCAGCAGTTGGTCCAGAAGGTGAATGACAACATCTGTGCTGATGAACTGGAGGGCCTGGTCTTCTCCCTGCTTTTCGTCCAAGAGGAGGTACAAATGATTGTTTTCTTTCCAAATCCTTTTGTGGAAGTATTGGACATTTCAACCTGTTTGCGTCGCTATTGCGATGAAGTAACCTTTCAAGGGAATGTTAAAAACGCCGTTGGTTTCTGGTGTGGCAAGCGGAAATTCCTGGTGCGGCTGAAGAAAAATCCTGAGGGCTTTGGAGGAACAGAGCATCCCCCCTCTACCATCACCATTGGGAAGAGCCGTGGCTACTTATTCTACACAGGTATGCCTATGTATTGCAGGAACTGTGGCAAGATGGGGCATACCCAAAGTAATTGTGTGGAAAGAAGGGCATTCCGCTGCAGTAATTGTGGCCAATTCGGACACTTAATGAAGGATTGCCCTCAAAAGAAGGCTTGTAACCTATGCGGGGAGGATGGACATATGTTCCGAGGATGCCCACATAGGACCAAAGTCCGTACATATGCAGAGGCGGCTGAGAGACCCGTGCCAAGGCAAGAACCAGCTATTGTCCCGGTCCATGCTGTGCTGAATATCCCAGAGACCGGAGTAAGGCCTGAGCCAAGTCCCACTGTTCCTACAGCAGGGGAGGCGGCTGAGAAGGCCAAGGGCGCAGAGGAGAAGGTGGGGACGGAGCAGGAGTGTGGTGGCCCTCAGGGAGGCCCTCCTGTGTCGAAGTCCCGGAAAAAGGGCGGAGGGCGGACCACCCAGAGACTGGAGCAGGGGGACTCTCCCGTTGGGGGGGTAACCCTTGTGTCGAAGGTCTCGGATGAAGCTGGTGTGTTGGAGCAGAGCGCCCCCACTATGTTGGCAGTGGGGGGCACTGTGGCGAAGACCCCAGTCATTCCCAGGGACTCGAGCCAGCAGACCGCAGTTTTTTTCCCTACAGGTGTTGGTGTGGATGAGGCCGTTCTGTCAGATCTGGAGGTCCCCCAGGAAGTGAGAGGCCACATGGCTATTACAGAGGACGACTGTACGAGTGAGCTGCCTGAGCCTTCTGGAAAGAAGCTGCGAGGGGATACTCTTCTGGAGCCCAATCCGGAATCTCCGGATGTGTGCCTTGCCAGCGGAGACGTGTGGCTGAATTCGGACTCTTCTGGGTATCCACTGCCTGGCTCCTCGGATCCCCGGAACATTGACTCTTTTTCCTCACTACAAGTGGAGATTGAAGAGTTGGTGGACATTATGGAAGTCTCTTCTCCATCATGACATAAATGCCATCCATGAGGTGTCTCTCACTTAATGTGAGATCTCTAAAGAGCCCTGTCCGCAGGGCTGCTCTTTTTGATTTTTTTGAAACATTAGACTTTGATATATGTTTTTTACAGGAGTGTGGTCTGCAGCATGGAATCCGGTATAACGAGATAAAAAATGACTGGAAACTAGGGCCCTCTGTATGGTCGGGCTCGAACGAGAACAAGTCTGCTGGTGTGGGTCTGCTCTGCCGAGGTAATAACATCATCATCTCCTCTGTTACTGAGATTGTACCCGGCAGAGCTATCCTAGTACATTTGTGTTTTAATAATTTTAATTTCCGTGTCATTAATGTGTACGCTCCACCAGATAAACAGGAGCGTATACGTTTGTTTGAAATTTTACCGGTTTTCTGTGTAGGGTCATCTCCTCTCTTGATAGCGGGGGACTTTAATTGCCTGAATGTGAATGAGCGCCGGGGAGGGGGTGACCCAATCCGTAAGATAGATAAGTCGTGTTTTTTACTAAATAGCTTGCAGACTGATTTTAAGTTATGCGATGCCTGGAGGTCGCTTTCGCCGACGGACCCAGGATTTACATGGTCCGGTCGGGGAGTGGCTTCCAGGATCGATTTTATGTTTTTATCTGAGGATTTTAGCCCTGTTCAATTTGTTTTAATGTCTAATTTATTCTCTGATCATAAAATTTTAAGCTTAAAGATAGAGTATCAAGGAGAGCTGAGGATAAATAGAGGTTTATGGCGCCTGGGAGTCCATTTGCTGGAAGACCCTCAGGTGAGGTCAGACTTCTGTAATGCCTACCAGGAATGGAGACAGCTAAAGCCTCCATATATTAAAATCCTATCCTGGTGGGAAGTGATTAAAGATAAAATAAGGTGTTTTTTTTATCAGGGCTGGAAGGAGGAAGGCGCGGCTGAAAAAGCAGATTTATGTAAATTTAAATATGAGACTGCAAACTCTCCATAAATTTAAAGAGATAGGACTAGAGGTGGAAGATGATATTGCAAGCCTAAAAACTGAAATACAATTGTGCCTAGATCAAAAAGGTAAAGAAATAATTTTTAATTCCAAAGTGAAACATTTAGAAGAAGGTGAGAAGTGTACACGTTTCTTTTTTAAAAAAGTGATGGAGAAAAAGGAGACGATCACCTGTCTTGATGGAGAAACAACTGTGGAAGGTATGAAGAAGGTGGCTTTTAATTTTTATAGAGACCTTTTTAGTAAAAAAAGTGTAAATAATGTGTTTTTACAAGATGCTCTTAATATCCTAGATTTTAAGTTAAGTTCTGTAGACCAGGGGTTTTTAATAGATGATGTCAGCATGGAAGAACTTTTTAGTGTTTTTAAAAGTTTTTCAAAAGGGAAAGCCCCAGGAGCAGATGGTCTACCTGTTGAATTTTATTTGACTTTTTGGGATGTTTTAAAGGAGGATCTTTTAGCACTTTTTAAAGAGGTTTTTATGTGTTCAGAGCTGCCTAAGTCATGGAGGAGGGGGATAGTGTCCTTAATTTATAAGAAAAAGGGCGCTCGTGATGACCTCAAGAATTGGAGGCCTATCACCCTCCTCAACATGGATTATAAAGTTTTAGCCAAAATTATTGCTTGTCGTTTTAAAACTGTTATTAATAAACTGATACAACCCGAACAAGTATGTGGAGTACCAGGGAGGAATATTGCTGAGATTTTAAATGTGATCAGAGATGTAATATGGTACTCTAGGGATAGAAATCAAAGCCTGGCCCTGTTGGCGCTGGACTTTGAAAAGGCGTTTGACAGGGTCTCGCATGAGTATCTTTTTAAAGTTTTAAAACAAATGGCGATCCCCGACATGTTTTTATCTCGTATTATGATTTTATATAATAATGTGTTTTCTCAAATTTCTGTCAATGGTTTTTTAACAGATTTTATCCCGTTGGAATCCGGAGTGAAGCAGGGGTGTCCATTATCCCCAATTCTTTTTATTTGTGCTATGGAACCCCTGCTGTGTATGATCCGGAGAGACAAAGTGGTCCGAGGGGTTCCTATTCCGGGTGGAGGAGGGGCCCAAGTCAAAGTATTTGCATACATGGATGATGTTACTGCCATCTGTACAGATCCTGCTTCACTCCGGAGAGTGGTAATGTGCACCAATTTTTTTAGTCAGGCTTCAGGTTTTAAAATGAATTTTAATAAAACTGAATGTTTGATTTTGGGTTCCTGGGATATAAATGACCTACCAGCAGTAAAATTGAAGCACGACAATGTTAAAATCTTGGGAATTGTATTTGACGCTAAAAATGATGGACACGTGAGCTGGGAGGAGGTACAACATAAAATAGTGAGAAAGCTCTCCTTCTGGAATTTGAGAAGCTTGTCAATTGAGGGAAAAATTTTAATCATTAAATCTGTTTTGTTGCCAATGATGCTTTATATTGCCATGGTCTATCCTCCTTCTGAGTTGATGCTAAAAAAACTAACTCGATGTATCTTTATGTTCATTTGGGGATCAAAAATGGAAAAGCTGAGGCGAACGGAGATGTATAAAAAACAACAAAATGGAGGAAAAGATGTCCCTGACTTGCATCTGTATTTGTATGTAAATTTCTTTTGTTTTTGTTTTAAAGTTTTTAACACTAATTCTACTTTTAGTCTGTTTTTAAAATATACTTGTGGTTTTATTTTTAAAAAATGGTTCAGACCATGTTTATCAGCACCCATTTTATTATGCCCGCCCAAGCATTTTATTGTTTTAGAAAAGGTGATAAGGACTCATAAATTAAAGGACTTGGATGCCGATCTCCTTCTGGACAGAAGAAAATTGATGGTTCATCTGAGAAGAGAAGAAGGAGTGTCCCCTGTGAGCAACTTCTCATGGAGTAGATCCAAGCGTGTGTGGAGGAACGTCTTTGGAAAATTCTTGGCCAACATTCACAAAGACCTTGCATGGATGGCTGCCCGCCAGTGCCTCCCAACCAGAGACTTCCAGCATAGGAGAGGCCTGGCGGCGCGGGCAAAGTGCCCAAGAGACTCTTGCCGAGAGGATGAGACTGTTTTACACCTTTTTTGGAACTGCTGTTTTGCACAAGAACTTTGGGGGAGATTTGGGATACTTTTAAAATGGGTTTGTGGTCTTAAAGATTTTAGCTATGAGTATGTTTTATATGGACTTTTTAATTGCCCCACTACACACCAGTTCAAAATATGCTGGTGTATAATAAACTGTGCCAAAAATGCAATCTGGAAAGTGAGAAACATTCTACTTTTTAACCGTGATTTTATCTCTGTTAATGATTGTATTAAATTGGCTTTTAGTGAAATGTTTATTTATTTTTTAAAGGATGTTAAAGATGTGGGGAAGAAAGAAGCGAATCGTAGATGGTGTTTTTATATGTGGAATACTGTTTTATATTAAGTTGTTTCATGTTGTTGTATTTTATTATTGTAATTTTTTATGTTTCTTTTGCACAAAAGGTTTCAAATTTTCTTGTTCTATGTCTTATGACTAAATAAAATTTTGTTGAAACCTTATCTGTTCTTATCAGTTTAATATCTGATACGTCCCCTATTTGGGGACCATATATTAAATGGATTTTTGGAACAGGGAGATGGAAGAAGAGCTTGCTCTGTCCACTCCACGCATTGACCCGTTATTGCAGTATCTCCGGGACCAGTGCACTCCTTCTCTGATCCAGTTTCTAAAAACAGATTGAATTGAAATCAGCGCGAGTTGTCTTTTAACCCTTTATGTGGTGAATTGATTTCAGGGTCAAAGAAGCACTTTTCTCAGGCCAAGTGTAGCATTTTGTTTGATTTCTCCTGGCCAATTGCAACATTTTCTGCGCCTTGCCTGGCCTTGCTTTCACCTATGTCTGTCAAACATTGCATTGCATTCAATATGCAATCAATCAATCAATCAATCAATTTGTCTTTACTGGTTGCTGCAACAGGTGTGTTAAGATTTAGGCCTTTCTTACAGTGTTGCAAATATACTGTGTCGGCTACCAAACTAGGCCCCTGCTGTCTGTCAGCACTTGCTATTTAAATTGAAGTATCCAATGAGTAGTTCTGCCATACATACTGCATTTCTGACCGCAGGAATTCTTTTTTGAAACATTGTCTCCCTCTTGTGGACCACCGGCTTTTCAATGCGTTGTATTATATGCATTTTTAAAAGAAAAAAATAAGTAAAAATGGTGCCTGTGCTGATCTTGAATAGGCTTGTCTTGTCCATCTACACCTGTGTGTGTGAGCATTCTAATGCTTTTCACCAACCAGGTGCGCTGCCCGCAGTAGATAGAATCTTAGCACGGAACATTCATGTGCTGTCACAATGGGGCTGGCTGGAGGGTGTGGTCAAAGTAGGCGGAGTTATGCAGATTCAAAACGCGTCGTGCACAGCTTGAACAAACACTCACACACAGACAGACAGACAGACAGACACACACTCTCCGTCTCTCACACACAGACACACATACACAGCAGAACTGTCATTGACAGCAGAACTGTCATTGAGAAGGCCTCCAGAGTTTCTGAAAATGTCCTCCCTGCGGCAATCTTTTGCTCTGTCTCCACAATGGGTATTGGTGGTAGGCCTTGGTGCGGCCCACGGGGCGCAGCGGCTTCAGTATCGCTTCTCGGCCTTTTGGCTAAGATCAAGTGCAGTGACCTTACAGTCGCTGCCTTGGTCTTGGCTGAGAGGTGCTTGGGGTACCCGGCTCCTTGGCCTGGGGGGGATTGTCTCACCTCTGGTGGGACTTCACCCCCCTGCTGCTATTAGGGAGTCGGATTAGTCCCCTGGCATCCGGCTGCGATCCCCGGCTATAGGCCGTGTCCGAGTGACGTCCCTCGTGGGAAGTTTTCTTCTTTTGCTGTGGTAGGATATACCGACAGTCCTGCATCATGAGCTTCGTAAAGAACACCATCCGGTTGACCGTGGACCCGAGCAATTCAGCAAAGAACAACGTTGTCTTCATCATCCGGGATCTTATTGAAGGAAAGGCTGGAGCAAGGCGTGCGGAGATCTTCAGTTGTAATGAATTTCCTCGACAAGGTAACTACGATGTGACTTTTGTGGACCAAAACATCTGCCTGAATGTGTTCGAGTGGCTTCGGGGTAATGCTGAGGATCCTCTTCTGGAAGGAGTTGGCTGGATACCGTTGTTTGGTTTGCAAGAAAAGGAGGTAACGGTAACTGTATATAATCCTTTCACAGAGCCTGCCTTATTGCAGAGTTTTCTTTCGCAGTATTGTGACTACGTGAAAGTAGGAGAGCGACAGGTAAACATTTTAGGAATCTTCAACTGCAAATATGTTTTTCGAGTGAAGTTGAAGAGGGATCCTGACTGTGTGGGTGGCTTCAGGCACCCTCCTGCAAATTTCTCTGTGGCAGGTCACCGGGGTTTTTTGACCTACCCAGGACAGCCTCGTTTTTGCAGGAGATGTTTTTGTTTTGGTCATGTACAGGCAGAATGTACTAAGGGTCAGTGCTGTCGAAATTGCAGGGAAGAGGGGCATGCTGCAAATCAATGCCCTTTGCCAAAGACCTGTGATGTCTGTGGGAGTAGTACGCATATGTACAAGGACTGTCCCATGAGTGCTCCTAGGCGGTCCGACAAGGAGCAAATGGAGGAAGAGTTGGCTAGGAGGGAAAGGGCAAGAGTTGTAAAAGTGCTTGCAAAATTGAAGAGGGAGGAGGAAGAGGAAAGGAGGCGGAGTGCGAGTGGAGCCATGCCCCCTCCAGAGAGTGTGAGCCTAAGGCCGAGTTGTTCGGTAGAGAGAGAGGAGAAGAAGAAGGAGGAAAAGAAGAAGAAGAAGGAGAGGAGGGAAGACAAGGAGTTTTGGAGGGAAGTTGCACGGGTGGAGGCGCAGCTTCCTGAGATGGAAGTGCAGGTGTCTGATGTAAAGGGGCAGATGCCTGAAATGATGGCCTTGAGTGAGGCAATGGACGCCGTAGAAAGTGATGTGCGAATTTCTGGGGTTGATAGTCCTGAACATTTATCAAATCCCGAGCATATTGAGGAGTTTGAGTCTGAAGACGATAGAGCTGCAAAGAAGAGCCGGCGGGAGGGTGATGAAGGTGATGAGGAGGCGGAAAATAGTGCTCCTCAGAGAAAGATTGGCCCTGCAAGAAGAAGGAATGAGGGTGGTGAGATTAGCGGGTCAGATACTTGTTGTTCAGTCCAGATGGCGGAGGAGGATAGTGGTGACACTGGATAAGTGTTTGCCATATAATACACTAAATGTGTTATTGTTTGTGAGCTTTGGCTTAGGCCAAAGGCTTTTATTTTTTGTATAGTTTAGTTGAAGTGTTTGTAATATGGGGTTTACCATAATCTCTCAAAATGTGAGAGTGTTTAAAAATAGGTGCAGAAGAGCTGCAATTTTTGATTTTTTAGCTATGAAAAACGCATCAATTTTTTGTTTGCAAGAGTGTGGGGTGGTGGATGGTGTGAAAGGGGATGAATGGCCTTATGGGGCATCTGTATGGTCGGGGAGTGCATGTAATAAGAATGATGGTGTGGGATTTTTGGTTAAGGGGCGGGAGGTTGTTTTGAATGATTATGTGGTTATTGAGGTGGGTAGGTGTATATTAGCAAATTTTGTGTATAGAAATGTTAAATTTTGCGTTATTAATGTTTATGCACCGGTGGATAAGAATGAGCGGAAAAATCTATTTGAAAAAATTAAGTTTTTTGTGCCGGGGAGAATGCCTGTGGTGATTGTGGGTGATATGAATTGTGATGTGGGGAAAGCGAATGTGGATGCGTCTGGAAAGGTTTTATTAGATTTGGTTGGTGATTTTGGGTTGAGAGATATGCAGCGCTTGTGTAAGGTGAACCCTTTGTTAAATACTTTTTTTTCTGAGAGTGGTAAAATACAGTCTAGGTTGGATTATTGTTTTGTTTCCAAAAATATGGCTTCTATTAGTTATAAGCAGGAGAGTGTTTTGTTTTCAGATCATGTGTGCGTGTCATGTGAGGTGGATATAGATGTAAATGGGGTGTTTGGTAGAGGCTTATGGAAATTAAATAGTAGTTTGTTGGAGAATGTGGAAGTGAGAAAGATGTATGCAAGACAATATAAGGAGTGGTGTAAGGGTAAGAGTGGTTTTCGGGATGTGTGTGATTGGTGGGATTGGGTTAAAAAACAGACAAAATCTTTCTTTAAAGATTTAGGTTATAAGGTTGCTGCAAGTAAAAGAGGAAAATTTGTAGGTTTAAATGCGCGTTTAAATTTATTATATAAATTAAGGGAAGGTGGAGTGGTGGTGGAGGAGGAAATTTTGTCGGTTAAAAAGGAAATTCATGAATTTTTGATGGAGAGGGGAAGGAGTATTGTTTTTAGGTCTAAGGTTGATAAATTGGAGCATGATGAGAAATGCTCACGTTTTTTTTTCAAAAAGGTTTTTGGGGAGAAACAAAGTATGAATGTGCTGTGTGGGGCTGATGGGAGGGAAGTATGTGGGGAGGATATGTGTGAGGAAGTAGCAAAGATTTATGAGGATCTGTATGCGGTGAAGTGGAGGGATGGAAATTTGGAAAATGAAGTGTTGAGTGTGCTAGAGAATAAGTTGAGTGAGGTAGAGAAAGGGAGTGTGATGAGTGAGTTGACTGATGATGAGGTATGGAAGGTGATGAATAGTATGGCGTTAAATAAAACGCCGGGGGAAGATGGTCTTCCGGTAGAGTTTTATCGAGTGATGTGGGAGGTGATTGGTAAGGATTTTGTGGAGGTTTGTAAATATATGTGGGCAAATGTGAAGGTAGCTGAGAGTATGCGTGCGGGAATAGTTGTGTTAATACCAAAGAAAGGTGATCTGAGAAATATAAAGAATTGGAGACCGATAACGTTATTAAACTGCGATTATAAGATCTATGCAAAAGTAATGGCAAATAGAATGCGTGATGTGATAGGGAGTGTGATTGGGGATGAACAGTGTTGTGCGGTGCCTGGAAGGCGTATACATGAGTGTGTGTGCATGTTGAGGGATTGTTTGTGGGATTGTAAGAGTCGCAAGAGAGGAGTGTTTTTGTTAAGTTTAGATTTTGAAAAAGCGTATGATAGGTTGTCGCATAGTTTTTTGTTTAGAGTGTTGTTAAAAATGGGTTTTCTGGCTGAGTTTGTTGGGAGAGTGAGAAGTCTATATAAGAATACTTATAGCTGTGTTTTGATGAATGGTTATGTTGGGAGGAGAGTGAATGTTTTTTCGGGTGTGCGTCAGGGGTGCCCTTTGTCCCCTGTGGCTTTTATTTGTGCTATTGAGCCGTTGCTGTGTATGTTGAGAAAGGATAAGGTGATTCGGGGTGTACAAGTGCCGGGTGGAGGGGGTAGGGAATGGAAGGTTAGTGGCTATATGGATGACGTGTGTGTATTATGTGATTCGGAATGTTCAGTGGGGCGGGTAAAATTGTTAGTGTCTATTTTTTGTGGTGCGTCTGCTTTTAAAGTTAATTGGGAGAAAAGTGAATGTAAGAGTTTTGGGGGAGGATCTTTGAGTAAGGATGTTGGTGTGAATGAAGTAAAAGGGCCTATCAAGGTGTTGGGTGTAAAGTTTTCTGAGAGTCTGGATGGGAAGGAATGTTGGCATGATGCGAAAGAGAAAGTTGAAAGGAAGTTGTGTTTTTGGAGGTTGAGAAACCTTACCTTCTTTGGGAAAATTTTGATTATAAAGAGCGTGGTGTTGCCTATTTTTTTGTATATCGCTCTGGTTTTTCCACCAGGGCATATGTGTCTGAGGGGGTTAAATAGGGTATTGTTTGTTTTTTTATGGAATTCTAGAATGGAGAGGGCTAAGAGAGAAACTTTGATGAAGCATTTGGAGAAAGGTGGTTTAAATTTTCCTAACCTTGAAGTGTTTTTTGGTGTAAATAGCGTGGTGTATGTGTTGAGGATGATTAGGGCGGAAGGAAAATATTCATGTATGTGTAGATATTTGTTTGGGGTTTATTTGTTTCGTTTAAAGTGGTGGGAGAGAGATTTGCGGTGTCCGGTGGCTTTTGAAGTGCCTGTATGGTATGTGTGGGTTTATAAATTCTTGGTGAAGTATGAGCTGTGTGATGTGGATATTAGGTTGTTGAGTAATAAGAAGGCTGTGTATAGGATGATTGGGTGTAGAGAGATGGAGTGTGGAATAAATATGGTTAGAGGGTCGGATGTACAGGAGGTGTGGAAGAGGGTACGAATGGATGGTATGACAAATAGACAGAGTGAGATTGTGTGGCAGTCATTGCATGGAGTGTTACCTGTTAGAGAATTTCAAAGGAACCGTGGTTTGGTGAGAAGTGAGATGTGTCCGAGAGAGGGTTGTGGTGGAAGTGAGAGTGTGATACATGTTTTTTGGAATTGTAAGTATGCTAGGAATGTGATTGCAAGAATGGGGCCTTTATGTAAAGAATTGGGTGGTGTGAGTCTGTTAACTTTTGAGGTGTTCATGTTTGGTTTGGGAATGTGTGATGGGGAGAGAGGAAGAGTGTTGTGGTTAATGCTTGCGTGTATAAAGGAAGTGTTATGGGATGTAAGGAATGTGTATGTTTTCAAGAGAAAAGCTATTTTAGTTAAGGATTGTGTGAAGGTGATTTTGGGGAAATTGTATGTTTGTTATTTGTGGGAGGTGAAGAAGAGAGGAGAGCTTGATGCTGAGGGCATTTGGAAGGTAAAGAAGTGGAGATATTTTGTTAATACTTCTTGATTTGTTTTTTCTGTTTTGAGTAAATATGTATTTTGTAAAAGAAAGAATTTTTCCGATGATGATGGGAACGGCTTTTTGTGTTTGTTTTTTGACACAGCTGTTTGGGTATGTTTCTTCGGTTATGGTTTTCTAGACCGTGAAATTCCCCATCTGAGGGAGATAAAAAAAAAATAAAAAAATAAAAAAATAAAAAAAAATCTGTTCTTATCAGTTTAATATCTGATACGTCCCCTATTTGGGGATCATATATTAAATGGATTTTTGGAACAGGGAGATGGAAGAAGAGCTTGCTCTGTCCACTCCACGCATTGACCCGTTATTGCAGTATCTCCGGGACCAGTGCACTCCTTCTCTGATCCAGTTTCTAAAAACAGATTGAATTGAAATCAGCGCGAGTTGTCTTTTAACCCTTTATGTGGTGAATTGATTTCAGGGTCAAAGAAGCACTTTTCTCAGGCCAAGTGTAGCATTTTGTTTGATTTCTCCTGGCCAATTGCAACATTTTCTGCGCCTTGCCTGGCCTTGCTTTCACCTATGTCTGTCAAACATTGCATTGCATTCAATATGCAATCAATCAATCAATCAATCAATTTGTCTTTACTGGTTGCTGCAACAGGTGTGTTAAGATTTAGGCCTTTCTTACAGTGTTGCAAATATACTGTGTCGGCTACCAAACTAGGCCCCTGCTGTCTGTCAGCACTTGCTATTTAAATTGAAGTATCCAATGAGTAGTTCTGCCATACATACTGCATTTCTGACCGCAGGAATTCTTTTTTGAAACATTGTCTCCCTCTTGTGGACCACCGGCTTTTCAATGCGTTGTATTATATGCATTTTTAAAAGAAAAAAATAAGTAAAAATGGTGCCTGTGCTGATCTTGAATAGGCTTGTCTTGTCCATCTACACCTGTGTGTGTGAGCATTCTAATGCTTTTCACCAACCAGGTGCGCTGCCCGCAGTAGATAGAATCTTAGCACGGAACATTCATGTGCTGTCACAATGGGGCTGGCTGGAGGGTGTGGTCAAAGTAGGCGGAGTTATGCAGATTCAAAACGCGTCGTGCACAGCTTGAACAAACACTCACACACAGACAGACAGACAGACAGACACACACTCTCCGTCTCTCACACACAGACACACATACACAGCAGAACTGTCATTGACAGCAGAACTGTCATTGAGAAGGCCTCCAGAGTTTCTGAAAATGTCCTCCCTGCGGCAATCTTTTGCTCTGTCTCCACAATGGGTATTGGTGGTAGGCCTTGGTGCGGCCCACGGGGCGCAGCGGCTTCATTATCGCTTCTCGGCCTTTTGGCTAAGATCAAGTGTAGTGGCTTGATTGTTGCTGCACTTGGTCTGGCCTGAGGTGCCCAGGGTACCCGACTCCTTGGCCTGGGGGGATCGTTGCATTTAACAGTGTGACTTCACCCCCCTGCTGCTATTGGGGAGTCGGCTTAGTCCCTGGGCAACGAGAGGCGATCACCTACCTGACACCTTTGGTGTTGAAGGTTTGTTTTTTGCTGAATACGTGGAGTACGTTTCGGGAGGAAGATGACTTCAGGAGAAGAGATGAACTATGTGCCGGAGTTTGCCAAGGTCCGGAATACGATACGTTTGGTGGTTCGTGAGGATTTTCGTGGACGTAAGGATTTTCAGTTTGTGATGAAAGAGGTCATTTTGGATCTGTTCAAGGTAAAGATAGAAGATGTTATAGCTATTATGGACTACCCCAAGAGGGGTGTGTATGATATTGTCTTTCAAGATAAATTCAGATATGAGGAATATCTAAGAAGAATGACAGAAGATAAAGATGGAAGACTGGAGGGGATAAATGTGATCCCACATTTCCCTTTAAAGGAAAAATTAGTTATTATAAAGATGTATTCACCTTTGGTAGAGGAAGAGGACATTATTACCTTTTTGTCTTTTTTTTGTAAATCGGTTGTGCCAAAGGGAAAGATATTGAATGAGTTTGGCTTTTGGACATCTAAGTGGAGATTTTTGGTTCATTTTAAAGTGGATAGTCAGGGGGAGTTGTTCTATCCCCCAGCAAGATTCAAGATTGGGAGTGTTAATGGGGATTTCTTCTTTAATGGCTTACCTATTTGCTGTAGGATCTGTGGGCGATATGGTCATGGCAAAGATGCGTGTCCATGTGATGTTTGTGGCTTCTGTAAGATGTCAGATCACGTCTCAAGGGACTGTAAGAATCGAATGAGATGTAATTTGTGTTTTGATTTAACGCATGTGTTTAAGAACTGTTCAAAAAGGAAGAAGGCAAAGGATGCTACTGGTAAAAAACATGTGGTGACTGATGAAACTAAAAAAGTACAGAAAGAGAATGGTGTGAAACTGGATGAAGGTAAAAAATCATGTGAGAAGAAGGTGGAAGAGAGTGTGGAGGAGGTGGATGAAAGCGTTTTTGAAGAAGCTGCTTCTAATACCATAAATAATTGTACTGTAAGTGATCTTGAAGGTGCTGGTATGGAGGAAGAGGGTTTTGAGAGCAGTGAGAGCACAGGGGATGATGTGTCATCACAAGCGTCGGAGACAGAGAAGGATTTTGAGGAGGAAGGTGAAAAAGAAGAAGGTCTATGCATGAGAGTGACAGATGAAGATATTAGGAGAGCGCAAAATGGTGGTATGAACTTTCATGATATATACTCCAGAGTAATGAGTTTGCTTAGGAGTGACATGGAACTATTCTTTAGGTCCTCCAAAGTTCCTTTGGAGGATAGAGAGCCTGTGAGAACTCATTTCAATAGGAGAATGAGCTATTTGGATGGTGTATATCTACAAAAAATGGCTTATTATGCATGGAAGAGTGGTATGCAGCCTTATTAAGGCGTTTACGTTACTTAATATATAGATATATATGTTAAGAATTAAAATGATAAATTAACTTTTCTTCTTGAACACAATGATGGATTTGGTCCATCATTATTTATAATCGTGATGGGACTTGTAATCTGAGTGTAAAGGAAATGAAAAAAAAAAAAAAAAAAATCTGTTCTTATCAGTTTAATATCTGATACGTCCCCTATTTGGGGACCATATATTAAATGGATTTTTGGAACAGGGAGATGGAAGAAGAGCTTGCTCTGTCCACTCCACGCATTGACCCGTTATTGCAGTATCTCCGGGACCAGTGCACTCCTTCTCTGATCCAGTTTCTAAAAACAGATTGAATTGAAATCAGCGCGAGTTGTCTTTTAACCCTTTATGTGGTGAATTGATTTCAGGGTCAAAGAAGCACTTTTCTCAGGCCAAGTGTAGCATTTTGTTTGATTTCTCCTGGCCAATTGCAACATTTTCTGCGCCTTGCCTGGCCTTGCTTTCACCTATGTCTGTCAAACATTGCATTGCATTCAATATGCAATCAATCAATCAATCAATCAATTTGTCTTTACTGGTTGCTGCAACAGGTGTGTTAAGATTTAGGCCTTTCTTACAGTGTTGCAAATATACTGTGTCGGCTACCAAACTAGGCCCCTGCTGTCTGTCAGCACTTGCTATTTAAATTGAAGTATCCAATGAGTAGTTCTGCCATACATACTGCATTTCTGACCGCAGGAATTCTTTTTTGAAACATTGTCTCCCTCTTGTGGACCACCGGCTTTTCAATGCGTTGTATTATATGCATTTTTAAAAGAAAAAAATAAGTAAAAATGGTGCCTGTGCTGATCTTGAATAGGCTTGTCTTGTCCATCTACACCTGTGTGTGTGAGCATTCTAATGCTTTTCACCAACCAGGTGCGCTGCCCGCAGTAGATAGAATCTTAGCACGGAACATTCATGTGCTGTCACAATGGGGCTGGCTGGAGGGTGTGGTCAAAGTAGGCGGAGTTATGCAGATTCAAAACGCGTCGTGCACAGCTTGAACAAACACTCACACACAGACAGACAGACAGACAGACACACACTCTCCGTCTCTCACACACAGACACACATACACAGCAGAACTGTCATTGACAGCAGAACTGTCATTGAGAAGGCCTCCAGAGTTTCTGAAAATGTCCTCCCTGCGGCAATCTTTTGCTCTGTCTCCACAATGGGTATTGGTGGTAGGCCTTGGTGCGGCCCACGGGGCGCAGCGGCTTCAGTATCGCTTCTCGGCCTCATGGCTGCGATCAATCAGTCTAACTGAGAGATTGTAGTCAGGTCGGGTGCTTTCGGTACCCTCTCTCTCGGCCTGGGGGGATCGCTCCTCTTCGGAGGGGCTTCACCCCCCTGCTGCTATAGGGAGAGAGGATTAGTCCGGAGCAACGAGTTGCGATCGCCTTAAAAGGGCGCTAGCCTTTTTTTGTGTGTTTACAGCTGGAGTTCTTTTTCGGAAGGATGCCGGCTGCACTTACCTTTGCATCGGGAGAACCCCGGATGAGGAACACGGTCCGTATCGAGGTCTTGGAGAGATACAGGAAGGAGAAAGAAATCCGCTACGTTTGCAACACCGTCCTTCTTGGGATCCTGGAGTTCGGCAGAGAGGACATCTTCTGTTTTCAGGACAATGAGCAGAAAGGTACTTATACTATTACCTTTAGGAGCCATGGTTGTTGTCAGCAGTTGGTCCAAAAGGTGAATGACAACATCTGTGCTGATGAACTGGAGGGCCTGGTCTTCTCCCTGCTTTTCGTCCAAGAGGAGGTACAAATGATTGTTTTCTTTCCAAATCCTTTTGTTGAAGTATTGGACATTTTAACCTGTTTGCGTCGCTATTGCGATGAAGTAACCTTTCAAGGGAATGTTAAAAACGCCGTTGGTTTCTGGTGTGGCAAGCGGAAATTCCTGGTGCGGCTGAAGAAAAATCCTGAGGGCTTTGGAGGAACAGAGCATCCCCCCTCTACCATCACCATTGGGAAGAGCCGTGGCTACTTATTCTACACAGGTATGCCTATGTATTGCAGGAACTGTGGCAAGATGGGGCATACCCAAGGTAATTGTGTGGAAAGAAGGGCATTCCGCTGCAATAATTGTGGCCAACTCGGACACTTAATGAAGGATTGCCCTCAAAAGAAGGCTTGTAACCTATGCGGGGAGGATGGACATATGTTTCGAGGATGCCCACATAGGACCAAAGTCCGTACATATGCAGAGGCGGCTGAGAGACCCGTGCCAAGGCAGGAACCAGCTATTGTCCCGGTCCATGCTGTGCTGAATATCCCGGAGACCGGAGTAAGGCCTGAGCCAAGTCCCACTGTTCCTACAGCAGGGGAGGTGGCTGAGAAGGCCAAGGGCGCAGAGGAGAAGGTGGGGACGGAGCAGGAGTGTGGTGGCCCTCAGGGAGGCCCTCCTGTGTCGAAGTCCCGGAAAAAGGGCGGAGGGCGGACCACCCAGAGACTGGAGCAGGGGGACTCTCCCGTTGGGGAGGTAACCCTTGTGTCGAAGGTCTCGAATGAGGCTGGTGTGTTGGAGCAGAGCGCCCCCAACTATGTTGGCGGTGGGGGGCACTGTGGCGAAGACCCCAGTCTTTCCCAGGGACTCGAGCCAGCAGACCACAGTTTTTTCTCCTACAGGTGATGGTGTGGATACGGTCATCGTGTCAGATCTGGAGGTCCCCCAGGAAGTAAGAGGCCATGTAGCTATCACAGAGGACGACTGCACGAGTGAGCTGCCTGAGCCGACTGGAAAGAAGCTGCGGGGGGATACTCTTCTGGAGGCCAATCCAGAGTCTCCGGATGTGTGTTTTCCCAGCGGAGACATGTGGCTGAACACGGACTCTTCTGGGTATCCATTACCTGGTTCCTCGGATCCCCGGAACATTGACTCTTTTCCTCCACTGCCAGATGTGTTTGATGAGTTCATGGAAACCATTGAGGATAGCTCTCCTCCCCCATGACATAAATGCCATCCATGAGGTGTCTCTCACTTAATGTGAGATCTCTAAAGAGCCCTGTCCGCAGGGCTGCTCTTTTTGATTTTTTTGAAACATTAGACTTTGACATATGTTTTTTACAGGAGTGTGGTCTGCAGCATGGAATCCGGTATAACGAGATAAAAAAGGACTGGAAACTAGGGCCCTCTGTATGGTCGGGCTCAAACGAGAACAAGTCTGCTGGTGTGGGTCTGCTCTGCCGAGGTAATAACATCATCATCTCCTCTGTTACTGAGATTGTACCCGGCAGAGCTATCCTAGTACATTTGTGTTTTAATAATTTTAATTTCCGTGTCATTAATGTGTACGCTCCACCAGATAAACAGGAGCGTATACGTTTGTTTGAAATTTTACCGGTTTTCTGTGTAGGGTCATCTCCTCTCTTAATAGCCGGGGATTTTAATTGCCTGAATGTGAATGAGCGCCGAGGAGGGGGTGACCCAATCCGTAAGATAGATAAGTCGTGTTTTTTACTAAATAGCTTGCAGACTGATTTTAAGTTATGCGATGCCTGGAGGTCGCTTTCGCCGACGGACCCAGGATTTACATGGTCCGGTCGGGGAGTGGCTTCCACGATCGATTTTATGTTTTTATCTGAGGATTTTAGCCCTGTACAATTTGTTTTAATGCCTAATTTACTCTCTGATCATAAAATTTTAAGCTTAAAGATAGAGTATCAAGGAGAGCTGAGGATAAATAGAGGTTTATGGCGCCTGGGAGTCCATTTGCTGGAAGACCCTCAGGTGAGGTCAGACTTCTGTAACGCCTACCAGGAATGGAGACAGCTAAGGCCTCCATATATTAAAATCCTATCCTGGTAGGAAGTGATCAAAGATAAAATAAGGTTTTTTTTTATCAGGGCTGGAAAGAGGAAGGCGCGGCTGAAAAAGCAGATTTATGTAAATTTAAATATGAGACTGCAAACTCTCCATAAATTTAAAGAGATAGGACTAGAGGTGGAAGATGATATTGCAAGCCTAAAAACTGAAATACAATTGTGCCTAGATCAAAAAGGTAAAGAAATAATTTTTAATTCCAAAGTGAAACATTTAGAAGAAGGTGAGAAGTGTACACGTTTCTTTTTTAAAAAAGTGATGGAGAAAAAGGAGACGATCACCTGTCTTGATGGAGAAACAACTGTGGAAGGTATGAAGAAGGTGGCTTTTAATTTTTATAGAGACCTTTTTAGTAAAAAAAGTGTAAATAATGTGTTTTTACAAGATGCTCTTAATATCCTAGATTTTAAGTTAAGTTCTGTAGACCAGGGGTTTTTAATAGATGATGTCAGCATGGAAGAACTTTTTAGTGTTTTTAAAAGTTTTTCAAAAGGGAAAGCCCCAGGAGCAGATGGTCTACCTGTTGAATTTTATTTGACTTTTTGGGATGTTTTAAAGGAGGATCTTTTAGCACTTTTTAAAGAGGTTTTTATGTGTTCAGAGCTGCCGAAGTCATGGAGGAGGGGGATAGTGTCCTTAATTTATAAGAAAAAGGGCGCTCGTGATGACCTCAAGAATTGGAGGCCTATCACCCTCCTCAACATGGATTATAAAGTTTTAGCCAAAATTATTGCTTGTCGTTTTAAAACTGTTATTAATAAACTGATACAACCCGAACAAGTATGTGGAGTACCAGGGAGGAATATTGCTGAGATTTTAAATGTGATCAGAGATGTAATATGGTACTCTAGGGATAGAAGTCAGAGCCTGGCCCTGTTGGCGCTGGACTTTGAAAAGGCGTTTGACAGGGTCTCGCATGAGTATCTTTTTAAAGTTTTAAAACAAATGGCGATCCCCGACATGTTTTTATCTCGTATTATGATTTTATATAATAATGTGTTTTCTCAAATTTCTGTCAATGGCTTTTTAACAGATTTTATCCCGTTGGAATCCGGAGTGAAGCAGGGGTGTCCATTATCCCCAATTCTTTTTATTTGTGCTATGGAACCCCTGCTGTGTATGATCCGGAGAGACAAAGTGGTCCGAGGGGTTCCTATTCCGGGTGGAGGAGGGGCCCAAGTCAAAGTATTTGCCTACATGGATGATGTTACTGCCATCTGTACAGATCCTGCTTCACTCCGGAGAGTGGTAATGTGCACCAATTTTTTTAGTCAGGCTTCAGGTTTTAAAATGAATTTTAATAAAACTGAATGTTTGATTTTGGGTTCCTGGGATACAAATGACCTACCAGCAGTGAAATTGAAGCACGACAATGTTAAAATCTTGGGAATTGTATTTGACGCTAAAAATGATGGACACGTGAGCTGGGAGGAGGTACAACATAAAATAGTGAAAAAACTCTCCTTCTGGAATTTGAGAAGCTTGTCAATTGAGGGAAAAATTTTAATCATTAAATCTGTTTTGTTGCCAATGATGCTTTATATTGCCATGGTATATCCTCCTTCTGAGTTGATGCTAAAAAAACTAACTCGATGTATCTTTATGTTCATTTGGGGATCAAAAATGGAAAAGCTGAGGCGAACGGAGATGTATAAAAAACAACAAAATGGAGGAAAAGATGTCCCTGACTTGCATCTGTATTTGTATGTAAATTTCTTTTGTTTTTGTTTTAAAGTTTTTAACACTAATTCTACTTTTAGTCTGTTTTTAAAATATACTTGTGGTTTTATTTTTAAAAAATGGTTCAGACCATGTTTATCAGCACCCATTTTATTATGCCCGCCCAAGCATTTTATTGTTTTAGAAAAGGTGATAAGGACTCATAAATTAAAGGACTTGGATGCCGATCTCCTTCTGGACAGAAGAAAATTGATGGTTCATCTGAGAAGAGAAGAAGGAGTGTCCCCTGTGAGCAACTTCTCATGGAGTAGATCCAAGCGTGTGTGGAGGAACGTCTTTGGAAAATTCTTGGCCAACATTCACAAAGACCTTGCATGGATGGCTGCCCGCCAGTGCCTCCCAACCAGAGACTTCCAGCATAGGAGAGGCCTGGCGGCGCGGGCAAAGTGCCCAAGAGACTCTTGCCGAGAGGATGAGACTGTTTTACACCTTTTTTGGAACTGCTGTTTTGCACAAGAACTTTGGGGGAGATTTGGGATACTTTTAAAATGGGTTTGTGGTCTTAAAGATTTTAGCTATGAGTATGTTTTATATGGACTTTTTAATTGCCCCACTACACACCAGTTCAAAATATGCTGGTGTATAATAAACTGTGCCAAAAATGCAATCTGGAAAGTGAGAAACATTCTACTTTTTAACCGTGATTTTATCTCTGTTAATGATTGTATTAAATTGGCTTTTAGTGAAATGTTTATTTATTTTTTAAAAGATGTTAAAGATGTGGGGAAGAAAGAAGCGAATCGTAGATGGTGTTTTTATATGTGGAATACTGTTTTATATTAAGTTGTTTCATGTTGTTGTATTTTATTATTGTAATTTTTTATGTTTCTTTTGCACAAAAGGTTTCAAATTTTCTTGTTCTATGTCTTATGACTAAATAAAATTTTGTTGAAACCTTATCTGTTCTTATCAGTTTAATATCTGATACGTCCCCTATTTGGGGACCATATATTAAATGGATTTTTGGAACAGGGAGATGGAAGAAGAGCTTGCTCTGTCCACTCCACGCATTGACCCGTTATTGCAGTATCTCCGGGACCAGTGCACTCCTTCTCTGATCCAGTTTCTAAAAACAGATTGAATTGAAATCAGCGCGAGTTGTCTTTTAACCCTTTATGTGGTGAATTGATTTCAGGGTCAAAGAAGCACTTTTCTCAGGCCAAGTGTAGCATTTTGTTTGATTTCTCCTGGCCAATTGCAACATTTTCTGCGCCTTGCCTGGCCTTGCTTTCACCTATGTCTGTCAAACATTGCATTGCATTCAATATGCAATCAATCAATCAATCAATCAATTTGTCTTTACTGGTTGCTGCAACAGGTGTGTTAAGATTTAGGCCTTTCTTACAGTGTTGCAAATATACTGTGTCGGCTACCAAACTAGGCCCCTGCTGTCTGTCAGCACTTGCTATTTAAATTGAAGTATCCAATGAGTAGTTCTGCCATACATACTGCATTTCTGACCGCAGGAATTCTTTTTTGAAACATTGTCTCCCTCTTGTGGACCACCGGCTTTTCAATGCGTTGTATTATATGCATTTTTAAAAGAAAAAAATAAGTAAAAATGGTGCCTGTGCTGATCTTGAATAGGCTTGTCTTGTCCATCTACACCTGTGTGTGTGAGCATTCTAATGCTTTTCACCAACCAGGTGCGCTGCCCGCAGTAGATAGAATCTTAGCACGGAACATTCATGTGCTGTCACAATGGGGCTGGCTGGAGGGTGTGGTCAAAGTAGGCGGAGTTATGCAGATTCAAAACGCGTCGTGCACAGCTTGAACAAACACTCACACACAGACAGACAGACAGACAGACACACACTCTCCGTCTCTCACACACAGACACACATACACAGCAGAACTGTCATTGACAGCAGAACTGTCATTGAGAAGGCCTCCAGAGTTTCTGAAAATGTCCTCCCTGCGGCAATCTTTTGCTCTGTCTCCACAATGGGTATTGGTGGTAGGCCTTGGTGCGGCCCACGGGGCGCAGCGGCTTCAGTATCGCTTCTCGGCCTTTTGGCTAAGATCTGTAGTGGGTCTTACCGGATGGCTGTCTGAGCGTTGACTCTTGGCCTTGTGGCATCGCCGTTTTACGGCTTAAGCCACATGCTGCTTTAGGGAGTTGACCAGAGGACACGACTAGCGATCATGGGACGTCTTCGTTACGCAGGGCCCGGAGAGGCTCGTGTGAAATTCGGAATCCAGATCGATGTGGAGGAAGGAAAAGAAGAAATCGTCAATCTCAGCTTTGTGGTGTGGAAGGTCCTGTTTGAAGTTCTCGGTGTGAGGAAAGAGGAGATTCTGTGCCTGCAGCAGTTTAAGCGCAAGTATAACCTTGTTTTGATTTCGATGGCTGCATGTAATAATTTGTACGAGTCCCTGAAAAGGAACCTGGAGCATCCATACCTGGATGGGCTGTCTTTTGTCATTTTGTATGGTGCTAAGGAGATACCTCTGACAATTTTCATGTACAACCCACATGTACAGCTGGAGTTGATTTACGCCTTTTTAAGGAGGCATTGTTCCATCTGTAAAGCTGCTGTTAAAGTTATGAATGAAGAGGATTTATGGTCGGGGAAATACCGACTAATGGTCACATTTCGTGAAAGCCCGGATGAGCCAGGGGGTATCCACTATCCTCCTTTGAATTTTACAATTGGTCGGGAGAGAGGTTATCTCTTTTTCCCTAATGCACCTATGTTTTGCCGGCATTGCAGGAGGTACGGGCATACACAAGAAGCTTGCAACATAGACACTATCTGCAGGAAATGCAATGAGGAGGGCCATGTCTCCTCTGATTGTAAAAACACCATTGTCTGTAACCTCTGTGGAGAGAAGGGGCACTCTTTCAGAGACTGCAAGTCACGCCCAGGTTCTTATGCAGCTGCAGCGGGGAGGAGGAGTGCACATAGGTCTCCGGCTCCAGCAGGTATGCCATCGTCTGCACCGCTGTCCACCGCGGCTTTCCTGGATGAGGAGGAGGCACAGGAATGTTTCCCTGAGAGGGTTCGTGTTAATGAAAGAGGCAATATGGAGTTGGCACCTGAGCCTCCAGTACAGCAGGCTGTCTCTGTTGCCTCAGATGACAGCGATACTGAGACTGTAACTGGGGAAGGAGGTATGGAGGTATCCCTGGGGGAGGACCCGGAGGTTGGCATGGCGGCCACATTGCAGGGGGAAGAGGAGATAAACTTGTCAAAAACACCAAATCTGGATTGGAGTGGGGAAGTGTCAGACCCTGAGATGGAGGAAGGTCAGGGGGATTTTGGCTTTCAACGGAAGGATACTAGCTCTGATGAGGAGGAAGGTTCTTCTGTCAAGAAGAAGAAAAGAGTGGAGTCATCCTTTTCTCCCTTGAGTGACTGCAGTATAAGTCCGGCTCGGGTGTATCCTACGGCATCTGGCCCCCAAGGTGACTCTTTTTTAGGGGAAGGTGCGATCCTCGACTTCTGCACGTCAAACGTCCTCCCTCCAGAAGGGTTAGGATAATGCATAGGTGGTTATGTTGTCGCACTTTGGGTCCCCAAATTGACAAATGGTGTCTATACATACTCTCAGCATATTGTCACTAAATGTGAGGCAGATTAAGTCTCTACCCAGGAGAGTGGCAATATTGGACTACCTGAGTAACCTGAATGCGGATGTGTACTGCATTCAGGAATGTGGGATTTCTGATCCCTTAAGTGACAACGTTTGGCCTTTGGGTCAGAGTGTGTGGTCTGGGTCTGTATGTAATAAAAATTCTGGGGTGGGGGTTTTGGTGAATGGTAGAGGGGTTAAGGTAGAGAGTTACACGGTGGTGGAGGCAGGAAGGTGTGTAGTATGTGAGCTTAATTGTAGGGGTTGGAGGGTGAGGGTGGTTAACATGTACGCACCGGTAGATAAGGGGGAGAGGTTGGAGATTTTTGAGAAATTGTGTGTTTTTTTATCTGGGAAAATACCAGTAATTTTTGTTGGAGATTTTAATTGTGTGACGGAGGGGGATAAGATAGACGTCACAGGTAAAAGACTCAAGAGTCTTGTGTCAGATTTTTCTTTTCAGGATGCTGCGGAGGTTATCCTTGGTAAACCTCCTCCTGCGACCTATAAGGCTGACAGGGGAGGTATAGAGTCTAGAATAGACCGTATTTTTTTCTCTCCAAATATTGTTTGTAGGGATTTCCAGCAGGAAGATGTCCCTTTTTCAGATCATATGTATTTGAGAGCACGGTTGGAAGGTAAGTGTGATTTTGTGTATGGTGGAGGTGTGTGGAAGCTTAATGTGCGTTTGTTGGAAGATGAAAGAATTATGCGTGACTTTAAAAGGATGTATGTAAGATGGAGGAATAAAAAAAGTGATTTTATGGATGTGCTTGAGTGGTGGGATTGGTTGAAGTGTGAGATTGGTATTTTCTTTAAAAAATGGGGTAGGAGAAAAGCTGCTATGAATCGGGCAAAATTTAATGAGCTAAGTGTCAGATTGGAGTGGTTACGAAAGTTGAGGACAATTGGAGTGGATGTGGATGATTTGATGTGTCAGGTGAAAGATGAAATTAAGAAATTGATTGAGGCAAAAGGTAAAGAAATTATTTTCCATTCTAAGATTGAGCATTTGGAGAAAAATGAGAAATGTACAAGGTTCTTTTTTTAAAAAGTGTTTGGTAAGAAAATGGATATGCATGAGGTGGTGAATGGTGAAGGCGTGTGTGTAAGTGGTAAAGATGTGATGGATGAGGTTGTGCTGTTTTATAAGGAGTTGTATGGGGAAAAATGGTTTGATGACCAGATGATGAGTGATGTGTTGGGGTGTCTAAATGGCCGACTGGGAGAGGATGAGCGTGGAATATTGGATGATGAGATTGTGTTGGATGAAGTTAAAAAAGTGGTTATGTCTGCTAGTAAGAATAAAACTCCTGGGAAAGATGGTTTGCCTGTGGAATTGTATGTGAAGGAATGGGATACGATTGGGGCTGACTTGGTGGAAGTGTGTCAGTATATGTTTAGGGAGAATATGTTGAGTGATTCAATGAGAGAAGGAGTGGTGGTTCTGGTGTATAAGAAAGGTGATAGGAAGGATTTGGGCAACTGGAGGCCTATCACGCTTTTAAATGCTGACTATAAGGTTTTTAGCAAGTTGTTGGCTAATCGGATGAGGGAAGTGATTGGTGGTGTGGTGGATGAAGATCAGGTGTGTTCGGTGCCAGGGAGAAGTATGACTGAGAATCTGGTTTTGTTGCGTGATGTGATTGGAGATTGTATGAGTCGTAAACAGAAGTGTCTGGTTCTTTCTGTTGATTTTGAAAAAGCTTTTGACCGTGTGTCGCATAGTTTTATGTTTCACGTTTTGGCCAAGATGGGTTATTCTAGGAATTTTGTGAGCTGTGTTAGGAGTTTGTATAGTAATGTGACAAGTGAATTTTTGGTGAATGGGTGTTTGAGCGATAAAGTGAGGATTAAGTCTGGAGTGCGACAGGGGTGCCCTATGTCCCCTATTTTGTTCATTAGTGTGATTGAGGTGTTGATGTGTATGGTTAGGAAGGATAAGGTTATGAAAGGTGTATTGATTCCTGGGAGTGGTGGGAAGGATGTTAGAATTTTGGGTTATATGGATGATGTGGTGATAGTGAATGAGAGTATGGCTGCAATGAGTAGGGCGAGGTTGATATTAAGTCTGTTCTGTAGTGTTTCAGCTTTTAGGGTTAATTGGGCTAAGAGTTCCTTTAAATGTTTTGGTGATAGGAATGTTAGGATGGATGGTGTGAAATGTGAGGATGGTTCGATGAAGGTGCTTGGGATTAAGTTCAATGATGATTTAAAGGGAAATGAAAGTTGGGATGAGTGTGGGGAGAGAGTGGTGCGTAAATTGAATTTTTGGAGGTTAAGAGAATTGACTCTAACTGGGAAGGTCCTGATTATTAAGGCGGTTATTTTGCCTATTTTGTTATTTGTTGGGAATGTGTATCCTACTGCGTTTATAAAAATCAGGAAAACTGAGAAATTGATTTTTAATTTTCTTTGGGGAAGTCGCATGGAGAAATTGAAGCGGGAGTCTGTGCATAAGTTATGTGTGAATGGTGGTTTGAATTTTCTGAGTGTTGAGTTCTTTTTGGGGATTAGTTATGTGAAAATGTTTGTAGTATGTTTGGGGAAAGGTAATAAGTCTGCTTATATGATGAAGTATTCAGCTGGATGGATGTTGTATGGTTTGAATTGGGTGAAAAGGGATGCTAGTGTACCAGTTGCTTTTAAGTGTCCGTTGTGGTATGCTTGTGTTGAGAAATTTGTTAGAAAGTATGATTTGTTGTCTGTTAGTATGAATGATTTTAGGGAAAAGAAAAAAGTTGTTAGGATGGTGCGTGAGCGTGAGGTTGTATGTGATATTAATGGATTGAGAGGTGAAGAGGTGCCTGGGATGTGGAAGAAACTAAGTATAGAAGGTGTGACGAATAGACAGAGAGATATTGTTTGGATGATGTTACATGATATTTTGCCTGTTAGGGATGTGCAAAAAAGGAGGAATTTAATTAAATCTGAGGTATGCCCGAGGGATGGATGTGGTGTGAGAGAGCATGTTAGACATTTGGTTTGGGACTGTGATTTTGCGTATGCTGTATGGAAAGGTATGGGTGGTCTTTGTAAGGAATTGGCTGGAGTATCGTATCTTAATTGGAAGCTTGCAATGTTTGGAATGGGTGCATGTAGTAGGGTGAAGGATAGGATTTTATGGCTGTTGGTTGTATGTGTAATTGAAAGTATATGGGATGCGAGGAATTTGTTAGTTTTCAAGGGGAAGAAGATGGCTGTTAATGAATGTTTGAGTTTGATTCTGTCACGTATGTATGTGATTTACCTGTGGGACCAGAAACGAGGAAGTGCTATTGATGCTGAAGGCGTTTGGAAATTCAAGAAGTGGAGATTTCTTGTGAAGTTTAATTAGTGTTCTTTGTTATGATTTTATTTTTTTTCTGACTATATACCATGTGTGATGAAGGCGAGTATCATTTGAAGCTTTTATTAAGCTGATTTGATTGAGCATTGTGCTCTGCCTATCTGAGTTGGTAAAAAAAAAAAAAAAAAGAAAAAAAAAAAAAAAAAAAAAAATCTGTTCTTATCAGTTTAATATCTGATACGTCCCCTATTTGGGGACCATATATTAAATGGATTTTTGGAACAGGGAGATGGAAGAAGAGCTTGCTCTGTCCACTCCACGCATTGACCCGTTATTGCAGTATCTCCGGGACCAGTGCACTCCTTCTCTGATCCAGTTTCTAAAAACAGATTGAATTGAAATCAGCGCGAGTTGTCTTTTAACCCTTTATGTGGTGAATTGATTTCAGGGTCAAAGAAGCACTTTTCTCAGGCCAAGTGTAGCATTTTGTTTGATTTCTCCTGGCCAATTGCAACATTTTCTGCGCCTTGCCTGGCCTTGCTTTCACCTATGTCTGTCAAACATTGCATTGCATTCAATATGCAATCAATCAATCAATCAATCAATTTGTCTTTACTGGTTGCTGCAACAGGTGTGTTAAGATTTAGGCCTTTCTTACAGTGTTGCAAATATACTGTGTCGGCTACCAAACTAGGCCCCTGCTGTCTGTCAGCACTTGCTATTTAAATTGAAGTATCCAATGAGTAGTTCTGCCATACATACTGCATTTCTGACCGCAGGAATTCTTTTTTGAAACATTGTCTCCCTCTTGTGGACCACCGGCTTTTCAATGCGTTGTATTATATGCATTTTTAAAAGAAAAAAATAAGTAAAAATGGTGCCTGTGCTGATCTTGAATAGGCTTGTCTTGTCCATCTACACCTGTGTGTGTGAGCATTCTAATGCTTTTCACCAACCAGGTGCGCTGCCCGCAGTAGATAGAATCTTAGCACGGAACATTCATGTGCTGTCACAATGGGGCTGGCTGGAGGGTGTGGTCAAAGTAGGCGGAGTTATGCAGATTCAAAACGCGTCGTGCACAGCTTGAACAAACACTCACACACAGAGACAGACAGACAGACACACACTCTCCGTCTCTCACACACAGACACACATACACAGCAGAACTGTCATTGACAGCAGAACTGTCATTGAGAAGGCCTCCAGAGTTTCTGAAAATGTCCTCCCTGCGGCAATCTTTTGCTCTGTCTCCACAATGGGTATTGGTGGTAGGCCTTGGTGCGGCCCACGGGGCGCAGCGGCTTCAGTATCGCTTCTCGGCCTTTTGGCTAAGATCAAGTGTAGTGGCTTGGTTGTTGCTGCACTTGGTCTGGCCTGAGGTGCCCAGGGTACCCGGCTCCTTGGCCTGGGGGGGATCGCTGCATGTAACAGTGTGGCTTCACCCCCCTGCTGCTATCGGGGAGTCGGATTAGTCCCTGGGCAACGAGAGGCGATCACCCCTGTCACCACACATAGCTGTGGGGGGCAGTTATATGAGGATCAACATGGATTTTTTCAAGAAGAGGAATTGTATGCGCTTCTGTGTGAAGCTCGATTCGGAGGACTGTTTTTTGGATGAGAAGCGGATTTTGGATTTGCTGGAAAAGTATGGAGACATCAGAAAAGAGGACATTGTATGTATGCAAGAAATAAAGAAGAAGAAGGTCTATGATGTGACTTTAAGGTCAGTGGACAATTGTATATTTTTTTTAAAACAGTGGAAGGAGGAAGATATAAGAAGTATTGTAGTTAAAGTATCTTTTTTGGAGAAACCAATAAGCATAGTTGTGTATATGGATGATCCTTTCGTTAAAATGGAAGAAATACTGGAATATTTAAAGTCTTATTATGTGTTGGTTAAATTTCAGAAGAATTATATGAATTCCATTGGAGTTTGGAATGGGAAAAGGAGATTTTTGGTTTGGACAATAGAGAGAAATAAGTGCATTATGGGGAAAATTAGCATAAATGGTAATTCTGGTTTTTGTTATGTGGAGGAGTTTGGGAAGAGTTTTTTTCCAGAAGATAAAGCATGTTTTTCAAAGAGTGATTCTGAGGTGAATGATAGTGTAGAAAATGTGAAGAAAAAGTTGGAAGAAAAGGAGGTAAAAATGGTAATGGATTTGAAGGACCCTAAAAAGGTTGAGAAGGCGGACTTAAAAAAGAAGAAGGAGAAAAAAATGAAGATGGAACAAAGTGTGGAGAATGTGAGCATAGAGAAGGAAGAGGAAGTGAGAGATGTTACGTTTTTTGGTTTTGACCCTTTTTCGGAAGACATTGGAGCTGATTTAGAGTTAAAAGAAAATGTTTGGAAAAAGACGAAGAAAAAGGAGAACAGGAAAATGTAGTTATTTTTTTGTAATGAAGTTTGGTGGTAATGTGTTTTTTTGAGAAACTATAGTTGTTTTGTTTTATGTTCTTACTGTTTGTAATTTGTTTTTGTAGATATATTTATTTTAATAAGAAATGGTTTCAAGATGATGAGTCGAACTCATGTTTAATATCGTTTAATACGATGAGTTTTATTTTTGAGTTATGGCACTGATGAAACCTCATCTGTTCTTATCAGTTTAATATCTGATACGTCCCCTATTTGGGGACCATATATTAAATGGATTTTTGGAACAGGGAGATGGAAGAAGAGCTTGCTCTGTCCACTCCACGCATTGACCCGTTATTGCAGTATCTCCGGGACCAGTGCACTCCTTCTCTGATCCAGTTTCTAAAAACAGATTGAATTGAAATCAGCGCGAGTTGTCTTTTAACCCTTTATGTGAATTGATTTCAGGGTCAAAGAAGCACTTTTCTCAGGCCAAGTGTAGCATTTTGTTTGATTTCTCCTGGCCAATTGCAACATTTTCTGCGCCTTGCCTGGCCTTGCTTTCACCTATGTCTGTCAAACATTGCATTGCATTCAATATGCAATCAATCAATCAATTTGTCTTTACTGGTTGCTGCAACAGGTGTGTTAAGATTTAGGCCTTTCTTACAGTGTTGCAAATATACTGTGTCGGCTACCAAACTAGGCCCCTGCTGTCTGTCAGCACTTGCTATTTAAATTGAAGTATCCAATGAGTAGTTCTGCCATACATACTGCATTTCTGACCGCAGGAATTCTTTTTTGAAACATTGTCTCCCTCTTGTGGACCACCGGCTTTTCAATGCGTTGTATTATATGCATTTTTAAAAGAAAAAAATAAGTAAAAATGGTGCCTGTGCTGATCTTGAATAGGCTTGTCTTGTCCATCTACACCTGTGTGTGTGAGCATTCTAATGCTTTTCACCAACCAGGTGCGCTGCCTGCAGTAGATAGAATCTTAGCACGGAACATTCATGTGCTGTCACAATGGGGCTGGCTGGAGGGTGTGGTCAAAGTAGGCGGAGTTATGCAGATTCAAAACGCGTCGTGCACAGCTTGAACAAACACTCACACACAGACAGACAGACAGACAGACACACACACTCTCCGTCTCTCACACACAACACACATACACAGCAGAACTGTCATTGACAGCAGAACTGTCATTGAGAAGGCCTCCAGAGTTTCTGAAAATGTCCTCCCTGCGGCAATCTTTTGCTCTGTCTCCACAATGGGTATTGGTGGTAGGCCTTGGTGCGGCCCACGGGGCACAGCGGCTTCAGTATCGCTTCTCGGCCTCTTGGCTAAGATCAAGTGTCTGTCCAGGAGGTTCCTTGAGTGCTTTCCCTCGGCCTTCCGGCATCGCCACTTAGGTGGCTTAAGCCGGATGCTGCTATAGGGGGAGAGTGAGGAGGAAACGGGAAGGCGATCCCTGAAGCCGTTGACGATGGGAGTCAAGCTTCTCTTTGCTGGGACCGGGGATGCCCGGGTCAAGAATGGTTTCCGCATCGAAGTCTCTGAGGAGAAGAAGGACCATTTTTCGCTTTCCTACTTGGTTAACGCCATCTTCTACGAAATTTTGAGGATCCCGAAGTCTGAGATCATCTGCCTACAGGAATTTCGGAAATTGCGGAGGTATGTGCTTGTTCTTTCCTCCATGTCTGCTTGTCAGAACCTCTTCAAAGCTTTGAAAGTTCTTTCGGATCACCCTCAGCTGGACGGACTTACGTTCACGGTGCTGTATTCTAAAGGGGATATTCCTTTGGTGGTCTTTATGCATAATCCTTTCACCCCTTTGGATAGTATCGTTGCATTCCTGAGAAGACACTGCATTTATGTGCAATTTTCCCATAAAGTTCTAAATGAAGAAGGTCTCTGGACTGGGAAATATAAGTTCTTTGTGAGGTTTGGGGTTGACCCTAGTGGTCCGGGAGGCATTCATTATCCCCCCTTAAACTTTACAATTGGGAGAGACTCTGGCTTTTTGTTTTTCCCTGAGGCACCATTATACTGCAGGAGATGCAACAGGTTTGGTCATGTCCAGGAGTGCTGCGGGGAACTGCCGACCTGCAGAAAGTGCAACAGAACCGGACATATGGCGAAGGATTGTTCCAACCAGGTGATATGTGATGTATGTGGGGAGGAGGGACATGTTCTTCGGGATTGTAAGGCCAAAGTCAGGCCTAGGTCCTTCTCTGAAGTGGCCCAAAGTAGGCCTGCTGTCCCGGTTGCTGATGTTGTTTCACAGGTAGAAGCCACAGAACTCGGTGAGGTGACAGAGCTACCTGAGATCGAGGACTACCAGGAGGATGTCCAGCCCCTGGTGGAATCTCCGGGCCCTGCTTTGCCAGGTATGGAAGTTTCGGAAGTGGATGTGGACCTCCCTCATCAGTCTGAAGTCTGTGGTGAGGGAGAGATGGATGTGGCCCTATCTAAGTCCCCTGCATTGTCCTGGAGTGATACTGTCATTGAGGTAGCCGAGGCTCATAGACAAGGTGAGTTTTCTTCCATTAGGTCCTCTGAGGATGATGATACTTCAGAGGTTTCCTGTAAAAAACCTAGAAGAGAGGTTTCACCCATTAATGAGGGGGAGCTCAGTCCTGTAAGTGATCGGATGTATCCTCATCCTGTGTTTTCTCCGGACGCCCCTTACCTTGGAATCCCGGAGGATGCCAACGCCTTCGAGGTGCTCACTCATCTGGATGATAATGGTTGAGTTAGAGGTGTTGACTGAAGGTTAGGGTTTTCTGTTATGCCTTGCCAATCTGGTTGGGACATTGTGTCCCTTAATGTAAGGCAAATCAAATCCAAGAACAGGAGAGCAACTGTTTTGGACTACTTGAAACATTTAGGAGCTGATGTATATTGCCTTCAAGAGTGTGGTATTGTGGATGCTCCTAATGATAATGACTGGCCTTATGGACAGCATGTCTGGTCGGGGTCTAACATTAATAAAAATGATGGGGTGGGAATATTAGTGGGTAATAAAGAAATTGTAATAGATAGTTATACGGTGGTGGAGGTGGGACGTTGTTTAATTGTGTTTTTGAGTTACAGGGGGTGGCGGGTAAGAATTATTAATTTATATTGCCCTACAGGAAAGGAGGAGCGGCTTGCTCTACTTGAAAAATTATGTTTTTTTCTTCCAGGAAAATTTCCCTCTATTTTTGTTGGTGATGTTAATTGTGTCACAGAAGGTAATTGTGATATTACGGGAAAGAAATTGTCCCATTTAATTTCTGACTTTTCTTTTCTAGACGCAGCAATTATTAAGTTTGGCATGCCACCACCACCGACGTATCATGCTGACCGTGGTGAGATCGAATCTAGAATTGATTTGATGTTATTTTCTAAAAATATGGTGTGTTCAGATTTTTCGCAACATGAGGTTCCTTTTTCGGATCACGAATGTTTAAGGGGTGTGTTTAGTGCAAATGGTGACCTAGCATATGGGGGTGGGTTATGGAAGTTGAATGTAAGTTTGCTAGAGGATGCGGAAGTAATGAGTGAATTTAAAATAAAGTATAGGAGATGGTGTATGCGTAAGAAGGACTTTGAATGTGTGCTTGATTGGTGGGATTGGGTGAAAGTACGTTTTAAATTTTTTTTCAAAAAATGGGGCTATAGAAAAGCTGCCAGATATAGAAAAAGGTTTAATGACCTCAACAGGCGAATTGATTGGCTGAGAAAGTGTGTTGCAAGTGGTGTGGATTTATCTGATCAGCTTATGGATGCTAAGAATGAGTTAAAACGTGTGATTGATGAGAAAGGGAAAGAAATTATTTTCCGTACCAAAATTGAGCATTTTGAGGAAAATGAAAAGTGTACAAGGTTCTTTTTCAAAAAGATGAGTGGTAGGAAGACTGATATGTCTGTGATTGTGGATGAGAGTGGATCTACTTCTACAGGAGAGGATGTACTGAAAGAAGTGAAAAAGTTTTACAGTAAGTTGTATGATGAGAAATGGATTGACTCCGGGCTTGTTCTTGAAGTGCTAAGTAATGTGGAGAAGAAACTCGATTCTGAGGAGCGTGACATTTTATGTGAAGAAGTGATTATGGATGAGGTAAAGAATGTGGTATGGAGTGCAAAAAAGAACAAAACTCCTGGGAAGGATGGAATACCGGTAGAATTATATGTGAAAGCATGGGAGATTTTGGGAGCAGATTTGACTGAAGTATGTAAGTATATGTGGGAGCATGGTAGATTGTGTGACTCAATGAAAGAAGGTGTGGTTGTTCTTGTGTATAAAAAAGGTGATAAGAAGCGTTTAGAGAATTGGAGGCCCATAACTTTGCTTAACTCAGATTATAAAATCTACAGTAAGTTATTGGCAAACCGTATGCGTGTTGTGGTTGGAAGTGTTGTGGATGATGATCAAGTATGTGCTGTGCCTGGGAGAAGTATGAGTGATAACTTGTTATTATTGAGGGATATGATTGGGGATTGTAGGGACAGGAAGCAGAAATGTATGGTTTTAGCTATTGATTTTGAGAAGGCTTTTGATAGGGTTTCACACGTGTTTTTGTTTAAAGTTTTAGATAAGATGGGATTCCCTAGGGAATTTGTGAATAGCGTAAGGTCGTTGTATGATTGTGTGTCTAGTGAGTTTCTAGTTAATGGTTGGTTGGGTGAGAAAGTGAAGATCATGTCAGGTGTTAGGCAGGGATGCCCAATGTCCCCTATATTGTTTATATGTGTAATTGAACCATTGTTATGTTTGATAAGACGTGAGAAAGTGATGAGAGGATTGTTAGTGCCTGGGAGTGGGGGTAAGCAAGTGAAAGTGTTAGGGTATATGGATGACGTGGTGGTTGTGAGTGAGAGTATTGCTTCTTTAAGTAGAGTTAAGTTGCTTTTGGATTTTTTCTGTGGTGCGTCTGGTTTTAGGGTAAATTGGAATAAATGCAGTTTTAAATGCTTTGGGGATAATAGTATTTGTATGGATGGTGTAAAATGTGAAGAGGGTGCGATTAAGATTTTGGGTGTTTTATTTAATGATGACTTAAAAGGGAAAGAGAGTTGGGAGGAGTGTGGTATGCGGGTCGAGCGAAAATTGAATTTTTGGCGTATGAGAGATTTGACTCTGCGTGGTAAAGTTTTGATTATAAAGGCTGTGATTCTCCCCATTTTACTTTATGTGGCGATTGTTTTTCCTTCCTCTTACAGGGAAATTAAAAGAGTGGAGAAGTTGGTTTTTACTTTTCTGTGGAGTAGCAAGATGGAGAAGTTGAAAAGGGAGAGCCTTTATAAGGCTTGTCAGCATGGTGGTTTGGCCTTCCCTAATATTGAGATTTTTTTAGGTCTCAATTATATTAAAGCGGTTGTTGTTTTGTTGGGTAAAGGGAATAAAGGGGCGTATATGGCGAAATATTCTGCTGGTTGGATGCTGTATGGTTTATGTTGGAGGAAGAGAGACGCGAGTGTCCCAGTGGCTTTTAAGTGCCCTATTTGGTATGAGGTGATTGAGAAGTTTGTGAGGAAGCATGATTTGTTGAGTGTGCCGATGAATGAGTTCAGGGAAACTAAGAAGGTGGCAAAAAGAATCAACGTAAATGAGGTTGAGTGTGATATAGTTGGGCTGAGAGGGAATGAGGTTTCTGATGCTTGGAAAAAGTTAGATACGTACGGGATGTCAAATAAGCAGAAGGATGTGGTATGGATGTGTTTGCATAATATTTTACCTGTGAGAGATGTGCAGAAGAGAAGAGAGTTGATTAGAACCGATGTGTGTCCAAGAGTGGGATGTGGGGGTTGTGAGACTGTGAGGCATGTTATGTGGGATTGTGACTTTGCTTACAGTGTATGGAAGTGTGTGGGTGGATTGTGTAAAAGTTTGGCTGGTGTGAATTTCATTGATTGGCGTGTGGCGATGTTTGGTATCGGTGCTTGTAGCCGGGTAAAGGATAGGGTGTTGTGGTTAATTATGGTGTGCGTGATGGAGAGCTTGTGGGATGTAAGGAATCTTGGTTTGTTTAGGAGGAAATCTTTATCTGTGAATGAGTGTGTCAGATTAATTCTTTCTAGGTTGTACCTAATATACAAGTTGGGCAGCAGAGGCGGTGGTGGTACAGATGCCGAGGGTATTTGGAAGTTTAAGAAGTGGCATTACCTTATCAAATATCAGTAAGGTCTTGTTGTGTAACTAATTTTCTGAATTTATGCAGGATGTTAACTGTGTATATTTTTGTTACATTTTTGCTGAATAAATAGAACCATGATGATGATATGTTTTACTTAGCAAACTTTTGAGTGGTATCATACTGTTTGCTATAAAACTAACCTGAATGGTTAAAAAAAAAAAAAAAAAAAAAAAAAAAAATCTGTTCTTATCAGTTTAATATCTGATACGTCCCCTATTTGGGGACCATATATTAAATGGATTTTTGGAACAGGGAGATGGAAGAAGAGCTTGCTCTGTCCACTCCACGCATTGACCCGTTATTGCAGTATCTCCGGGACCAGTGCACTCCTTCTCTGATCCAGTTTCTAAAAACAGATTGAATTGAAATCAGCGCGAGTTGTCTTTTAACCCTTTATGTGAATTGATTTCAGGGTCAAAGAAGCACTTTTCTCAGGCCAAGTGTAGCATTTTGTTTGATTTCTCCTGGCCAATTGCAACATTTTCTGCGCCTTGCCTGGCCTTGCTTTCACCTATGTCTGTCAAACATTGCATTGCATTCAATATGCAATCAATCAATCAATCAATCAATCAATCAATTTGTCTTTACTGGTTGCTGCAACAGGTGTGTTAAGATTTAGGCCTTTCTTACAGTGTTGCAAATATACTGTGTCGGCTACCAAACTAGGCCCCTGCTGTCTGTCAGCACTTGCTATTTAAATTGAAGTATCCAATGAGTAGTTCTGCCATACATACTGCATTTCTGACCGCAGGAATTCTTTTTTGAAACATTGTCTCCCTCTTGTGGACCACCGGCTTTTCAATGCGTTGTATTATATGCATTTTTAAAAGAAAAAAATAAGTAAAAATGGTGCCTGTGCTGATCTTGAATAGGCTTGTCTTGTCCATCTACACCTGTGTGTGTGAGCATTCTAATGCTTTTCACCAACCAGGTGCGCTGCCTGCAGTAGATAGAATCTTAGCACGGAACATTCATGTGCTGTCACAATGGGGCTGGCTGGAGGGTGTGGTCAAAGTAGGCGGAGTTATGCAGATTCAAAACGCGTCGTGCACAGCTTGAACAAACACTCACACACAGACAGACAGACAGACAGACACACACACTCTCTGTCTCTCACACACAGACACACATACACAGCAGAACTGTCATTGACAGCAGAACTGTCATTGAGAAGGCCTCCAGAGTTTCTGAAAATGTCCTCCCTGCGGCAATCTTTTGCTCTGTCTCCACAATGGGTATTGGTGGTAGGCCTTGGTGCGGCCCACGGGGCACAGCGGCTTCAGTATCGCTTCTCGGCCTTTTGGCTAAGATCAAGTGTAGGTCTTGCCTTTAGGCTAAAGGTGTATGTAGTGGAAGTTCTGACTCTTGGCCTCTTGGAGATATCCATTGCTGCTATTGGGAGTCGGTTCAGAAGCTGCAGTACCTTTTTTCGCTGGTGGACGGTTTTTCTTCGTGGAGTGGTGGTCGGTTTGAAGGAGGATTGGAATCCAGGGACGTTTGGCGATTGAAGGAGTATTTTTCTTCAATTTTCCTTATTTCATCTGTGGAAAGAAGAAAAGAGTCGGAGATGGAGTTCAGGAGGAATACTGGAGGTAGGATGAGTGGGGGGTCCTCAAACCCCAATGACTATTTTTATGAGGAGTATCCACTCAAGGACACAATTCGGTTTGTGGTGTCTGCTGCATACAGACAAGAGAAGGATACTAATTTTATTTATGACAAACTTTGCAGTTTTTTGAAAATTGAGAGAGATGAGTACTTTTGTTTTCAAAGTTTTTTTTCACGGGGCTTTTATGATGTTACATTATTGAATAGTTCCCAGTGTGAGCGGGTTTTTTCTCTCTATGAAGAAAATAGAGAGAATACGCTATTTGAGGGAGTTAAAGTAATTCCCTCATTTCAATTTTCAATGAGACTTCTGACTATCCATATGTTCAGCCCTTTCATTTCTGAGCAGGAGGTCGAGAAATTTCTTTATAATTATTGTGAAAAAGTGATCGGGAAGGCGAAAGGAAGAACTGAGTTTGGGGTATGGAATGGTAAGCGGACTTATCTGGTATCTTTCAAAAAGGACTCACGGGAGGAGGGTGGTGTTGCCAGGCCCCCGCCTGTTGTTTTTATAAACCGTTGCCGTGGGTACTTATTTTTTTCGGGACAGCCTGCCTATTGTAGAGCATGTCGAAAGTATGGTCATACTGATGATGGGTGTAGAAAATGTTCACAATGTTCAGAATCTGATCATTTGAGGAAGGATTGCCCAAAAAACAAACAGAAGGTTGATGAAGATATGGATATAGCACCTGAGGGTCAGCGGCAGGAGGCTGATGAGGGTGTGGAAGAGACAAGAATGAATGTAGAAGAGGGAAAAGAAAAGGAGGAGGAGGAAAAGGAAAAGAAAAGAAAGGAGGAGAAGGAAAGAAAAGAGGAGGAGAGAAGGAAGAAGAAGGAAGAGAGGTATAAGAAGATGGAGGAGGAAGAAAAAAGGAAAAAGGAGGAGAGGAACCGATTAGAGTTATTAGAAGAAGAGGGGAAGAGAGAAGAAAAGAAGAGAGAAGAAAAGAAGAGAGAAGAAAAGAAGAGTGAAGAAAAGAAGAAAGAAGAAACGAAGAAAGAAGATCAGAAGAAGGATGTTTTGGAGGAAGAAGCAAAGGGGAGTGAGGAGAAGGAGAGTTGTCCCCCAGGAAGTGAAACAGCGAATGTGCATAGCGAGGCTAAATTAGATGATATGAAAATACAAGCAGGGGATGTTGTTGAGGGAAAAGATGGAACCTTACCTTTAGGTGAGCCTTTGACTTCTGGGTCTCTGTCCGCGGACCTGTCGGGTGTTGTCAACCCGATGGATTGCTCGGGGGGGACACTGAAAAGAAGAGTAGTGGAAGAAGGTGATGAAAATAGGATATGTGGAGGGAAAGTGATAGCCATTGAAAGAGAAGACAAAGTAGATGTAGCAAAAGACATTGAGGTCTCCGGTTCGTCATCGGATGAGCTGGTGATTGAAGCCTATACTACTTCAGATGAGGGCGAGGGGGACCGCCCTAAGATTAATACACGAAGATGATTCACTTTGCTTCCCTGAATGTTCAGGGGTTAAATAATGAACCTAAAAGAGCTGCTTTATATAACTTTTTAGAATTGGAAAATATGGACTTTATTTTTTTGCAGGAATGTAATTTGAGAAAGTCTGTTAATTATGATTTTCTTAAAGAGCATTGGAGTGGGAAGGCTATTTTTTCAGGAGGAAATGAACATAAGAGTGATGGTGTTGGTTTTTTGTGTAGTCAACAATGGGAGATTGTGGACTATGAGGAAATATACCCAGGGCGGATTTTAAAAGTGGTGGTTAAAAAATCAAACTTGACAATTAAGTGCTTTTGTGTATACGCTTATCCTGCTAAAAGTAGAAGGTGTGAACTATTTGAAATTTTACAGTTGTTTTTAACTGGGTCAGAACCGATTATTGTTAGTGGGGATTTTAATTGTCATATAAATAACAAAAAGGACAGTTCAGTTGCTTTTTTAAATGGGGTTTTATCTGCTTGCAATTTACAAGATGTCTGGGTTGCTTGTGGGAAAAACAAGGATGAAGAAGTAACATGGGCAAGTAATAGGGCCCGGTCTAGAATCGATTATTTTTTTGTATCTACCCATTTTAAATGTGACTCTTTTAAATCAGAATCAAGCTGCTTTTCAGATCATAAATTGATAAGATGTGTTGCTGGTTGTAAGGAATTAGAAAATAGGCAATCCACACATTGGAAATTAAACACTTCTCTTTTAGATGACAGAAGGGTAATTTTAGAGTTTCATACTTTTTATAAGAAGCTGAGTTTGAAAAAGAGGTGTTTTAAAGATTTTTTTAAGTGGTGGGATTTTTTTAAAAGAGAAACTAAACTTTTTTTTGTTAAGGTGGGTAGAAGGAAAGCCAGAGAGAAGAGAGAACAATATCGGTTATTAAATGCAAAATTACATTGTTTTTATACTTTTAGGAATAATGGGGATAATCTGGATGAAGAAATTGAGTGTGTGAAAAGTCAAATAGGGAAAATTTTACATGAGAAAGGTAAAGAGATAATCTTCAATGCTAGGGTGAGAACTTTGGAAGAAGATGAAAAATGTTCTAATTTTTTCTTTAAAAAGATAGTAGGGAAGAAAGATTTTATGGAGAATATAGAAGGTGAAGTTGAGTTGGAGGGGAAGATTAAGAAAGTGGAAGATTTTTATACGGACTTATTTTCTGAGAAAACAAGTAATGATTCTCTAAGGGATTATTTCTTGAATAATTTGAAGTGTTCTTTTTCCGAGGAGGGGAAGAAGTTTTTAAATGGTGTTTTTACGGTAAATGAGCTATGGGAAACAATTAAAAGTTGTGCGAACTCTAAAACCCCAGGTATGGACGGCTTGCCCATAGAATTTTATAAGTCTTTTTGGAGTATTTTAAAAGAAGATTTGTTCGAGTTGTTTTCTAAAGTGATGTCTTCTTGTTGTATTCCAGAGTCGTGGGCGGAGGGTTTGATTGTGTTACTTTTTAAGAAGGGGGAGAAGAGTCTTATTAAAAATTGGAGGCCTATAACTCTTCTTAATACTGATTACAAGATTTATGCAAAAGTCCTTGCGAACCGTCTGAAAAAGGTGATTTCAATGGTCATTGGGGAGGATCAATCCTGTGCTGTTCCTGGGAGGAAAATTACTGACTCGCTTTTAATGGTTAGAGATGTGATATGGGATTTTAAGGAGAGAGAACAGGAATTAGCATTAATTTCATTTGATTTTGAAAAGGCCTATGATAGAGTGTCGCATTGCTTTTTATTTGAAGTTTTAAAGAGAATTGGTTGCCCGGGTGATTTTATTAGCCGTATTAAGTGTTTGTATGATTCATCGTTTAGTAAGGTGTCTGTTAATGGGTTTTTATCTGGGAATATTAAGGTGTGTTGTGGGGTTAAACAGGGCTGCCCGCTATCTCCTATTTTATTTATATGTGCAATAGAGCCTCTTTTAAGTACTATTAGAAATGATAAAGTGGTGGATGGTGTGTTTTTACCGGGTAATAATAACGTGCCTGTGAAACTTGTTGCATATATGGATGATGTCACAATATTTGTGAGGAGTATGAAGAGTTTTAACAGAGTTTTAAGGACGGCAGAATGGTTTTGTGGGGCTTCAGGTTTTAAGGTTAACTTTGAAAAATCAGGGGTTTTATTAATTGGAGGTTTTAACATTGATGGGTGCTGTAGACTTGTAGTGGTTTCGGAGTTGAAAATTTTAGGGGTGTTTTTTTCATCCAATTGTGGAAATGTGAAGAATTGGGAGTCACTCTTGGAGCGTGTAAGGAAAAAGATTAGTCTGTGGAAATTAAGATGCCTATCGATGGAGGGGAAGATTTTAGTGATAAGACAAGTGCTTTTACCCTTGATTTTATATGTTGCCGTTGTTTTTATGCCTCCAAACTCTGTGATGAAGAAGATTATTAAGGAGTGTTTTAATTTTTTCTGGGGCGCAAAGATGGAAAGAGTTAGAAGAGAAGAGTTGTATAAAAAGAAGGAGGATGGAGGGAAAAATTTCCCAGATATTAGGAGATTCTTATTTTGTAAATATTTATCCTTGTGTTTTAATGTTCTGGTTGGGGGGAATTCAAATTTGAAGGCTATTATGACATATAATTGTGGTTTTTTTATTAGGAAATACAAATGGTGTGTGTTGGATCTGAAGAGACCCCATAGTTGGATACCATCAGAGCATTATTTAATTTTAGAAAGGATTATAAGAGAGTTTAATCTATCTAATGTTGGAAAAGATATTTTAATTAATCATAGGAAAATTTTAAGTTTTTTGGAGAATAACAGGTTGACGAGTACAATAGATCGTTTTTCATCCCAAGTATCGAAAGAAATATGGCTACGTGTTAATGTGCCCTTTGTGCTAAACGAGCAGAAAGATTTGTTATGGGGTATTGTTAAAAAGTGTCTTCCCACTAAGGACTTTAATCATAGGAGAGGGCTAGTGAGAAATGCTCAGTGTCCGAGATATGGATGTATAGAGGATGAGACATGTGTACATATCTTTTGGAATTGCGATTTTGCACAACAAGTATGGAGGAAGATTAGTACTTTGGTGGGTGTTTTAAGTGGCCTTAGGTCTTTTGATTTTAACCTAGTATTTTATGGAATTGGGATAAGAAATATTGATTTTAAAATTGTGTGGTTAATAATCTCTGTGACTAAAATGGCATTATGGAAAGGTAGGAATATTTTATTATTTAAGAGGACCGTATTATCTGTAAATGATTGTATCCAGCTTGGTCTTAGTTATTTATTTACATACTATTGGAAGGATAGGAAAGATCAAGGAGTAGAGGAAGCAGATCGAATATGGAGACAGAAAGAATGGAATAGGATTCTTAATTTGTAATATGTCGGTCTTAATGTTTTTTGCATATTCCTACTTACTTTTGTTTCACGATGATGATTTCTTGGTTTTTGGTCTTAATCCTATGAAATATGGAAGACATAAAACTTTTTAATTAGAAATCTGAGTGGAAAAAAAAATAAAAAAAGAAAAAAAAATCTGTTCTTATCAGTTTAATATCTGATACGTCCCCTATTTGGGGACCATATATTAAATGGATTTTTGGAACAGGGAGATGGAAGAAGAGCTTGCTCTGTCCACTCCACGCATTGACCCGTTATTGCAGTATCTCCGGGACCAGTGCACTCCTTCTCTGATCCAG
This sequence comes from Ranitomeya variabilis, assembly GCF_051348905.1. Lineage (NCBI taxonomy): Eukaryota > Metazoa > Chordata > Amphibia > Anura > Dendrobatidae > Ranitomeya > Ranitomeya variabilis. The sequence continues at coordinate 606,539,152 of NC_135235.1, read as the reverse complement.
TTTCTAAAAACAGATTGAATTGAAATCAGCGCGAGTTGTCTTTTAACCCTTTATGTGAATTGATTTCAGGGTCAAAGAAGCACTTTTCTCAGGCCAAGTGTAGCATTTTGTTTGATTTCTCCTGGCCAATTGCAACATTTTCTGCGCCTTGCCTGGCCTTGCTTTCACCTATGTCTGTCAAACATTGCATTGCATTCAATATGCAATCAATCAATCAATCAATCAATCAATCAATTTGTCTTTACTGGTTGCTGCAACAGGTGTGTTAAGATTTAGGCCTTTCTTACAGTGTTGCAAATATACTGTGTCGGCTACCAAACTAGGCCCCTGCTGTCTGTCAGCACTTGCTATTTAAATTGAAGTATCCAATGAGTAGTTCTGCCATACATACTGCATTTCTGACCGCAGGAATTCTTTTTTGAAACATTGTCTCCCTCTTGTGGACCACCGGCTTTTCAATGCGTTGTATTATATGCATTTTTAAAAGAAAAAAATAAGTAAAAATGGTGCCTGTGCTGATCTTGAATAGGCTTGTCTTGTCCATCTACACCTGTGTGTGTGAGCATTCTAATGCTTTTCACCAACCAGGTGCGCTGCCTGCAGTAGATAGAATCTTAGCACGGAACATTCATGTGCTGTCACAATGGGGCTGGCTGGAGGGTGTGGTCAAAGTAGGCGGAGTTATGCAGATTCAAAACGCGTCGTGCACAGCTTGAACAAACACTCACACACAGACAGACAGACAGACAGACACACACGCTCTCCGTCTCTCACACACAGACACACATACACAGCAGAACTGTCATTGACAGCAGAACTGTCATTGAGAAGGCCTCCAGAGTTTCTGAAAATGTCCTCCCTGCGGCAATCTTTTGCTCTGTCTCCACAATGGGTATTGGTGGTAGGCCTTGGTGCGGCCCACGGGGCACAGCGGCTTCAGTATCGCTTCTCGGCCTTTTGGCTAAGATCAAGTGTAGGTCTTGCCTTTAGGCTAAAGGTGTATGTAGTGGAAGTTCTGACTCTTGGCCTCTTGGAGATATCCATTGCTGCTATTGGGAGTCGGTTCAGAAGCTGCAGTACCTTTTTTCGCTGGTGGACGGTTTTTCTTCGTGGAGTGGTGGTCGGTTTGAAGGAGGATTGGAATCCAGGGACGTTTGGCGATCGAAGGAGTATTTTTCTTCAATTTTCCTTATTTCATCTGTGGAAAGAAGAAAAGAGTCGGAGATGGAGTTCAGGAGGAATACTGGAGGTAGGATGAGTGGGGGGTCCTCAAACCCCAATGACTATTTTTATGAGGAGTATCCACTCAAGGACACAATTCGGTTTGTGGTGTCTGCTGCATACAGACAAGAGAAGGATACTAATTTTATTTATGACAAACTTTGCAGTTTTTTGAAAATTGAGAGAGATGAGTACTTTTGTTTTCAAAGTTTTTTTTCACGGGGCTTTTATGATGTTACATTATTGAATAGTTCCCAGTGTGAGCGGGTTTTTTCTCTCTATGAAGAAAATAGAGAGAATACGCTATTTGAGGGAGTTAAAGTAATTCCCTCATTTCAATTTTCAATGAGACTTCTGACTATCCATATGTTCAGCCCTTTCATTTCTGAGCAGGAGGTCGAGAAATTTCTTTATAATTATTGTGAAAAAGTGATCGGGAAGGCGAAAGGAAGAACTGAGTTTGGGGTATGGAATGGTAAGCGGACTTATCTGGTATCTTTCAAAAAGGACTCACGGGAGGAGGGTGGTGTTGCCAGGCCCCCGCCTGTTGTTTTTATAAACCGTTGCCGTGGGTACTTATTTTTTTCGGGACAGCCTGCCTATTGTAGAGCATGTCGAAAGTATGGTCATACTGATGATGGGTGTAGAAAATGTTCACAATGTTCAGAATCTGATCATTTGAGGAAGGATTGCCCAAAAAACAAACAGAAGGTTGATGAAGATATGGATATAGCACCTGAGGGTCAGCGGCAGGAGGCTGATGAGGGTGTGGAAGAGACAAGAATGAATGTAGAAGAGGGAAAAGAAAAGGAGGAGGAGGAAAAGGAAAAGAAAAGAAAGGAGGAGAAGGAAAGAAAAGAGGAGGAGAGAAGGAAGAAGAAGGAAGAGAGGTATAAGAAGATGGAGGAGGAAGAAAAAAGGAAAAAGGAGGAGAGGAACCGATTAGAGTTATTAGAAGAAGAGGGGAAGAGAGAAGAAAAGAAGAGAGAAGAAAAGAAGAGAGAAGAAAAGAAGAGTGAAGAAAAGAAGAAAGAAGAAACGAAGAAAGAAGATCAGAAGAAGGATGTTTTGGAGGAAGAAGCAAAGGGGAGTGAGGAGAAGGAGAGTTGTCCCCCAGGAAGTGAAACAGCGAATGTGCATAGCGAGGCTAAATTAGATGATATGAAAATACAAGCAGGGGATGTTGTTGAGGGAAAAGATGGAACCTTACCTTTAGGTGAGCCTTTGACTTCTGGGTCTCTGTCCGCGGACCTGTCGGGTGTTGTCAACCCGATGGATTGCTCGGGGGGGACACTGAAAAGAAGAGTAGTGGAAGAAGGTGATGAAAATAGGATATGTGGAGGGAAAGTGATAGCCATTGAAAGAGAAGACAAAGTAGATGTAGCAAAAGACATTGAGGTCTCCGGTTCGTCATCGGATGAGCTGGTGATTGAAGCCTATACTACTTCAGATGAGGGCGAGGGGGACCGCCCTAAGATTAATACACGAAGATGATTCACTTTGCTTCCCTGAATGTTCAGGGGTTAAATAATGAACCTAAAAGAGCTGCTTTATATAACTTTTTAGAATTGGAAAATATGGACTTTATTTTTTTGCAGGAATGTAATTTGAGAAAGTCTGTTAATTATGATTTTCTTAAAGAGCATTGGAGTGGGAAGGCTATTTTTTCAGGAGGAAATGAACATAAGAGTGATGGTGTTGGTTTTTTGTGTAGTCAACAATGGGAGATTGTGGACTATGAGGAAATATACCCAGGGCGGATTTTAAAAGTGGTGGTTAAAAAATCAAACTTGACAATTAAGTGCTTTTGTGTATACGCTTATCCTGCTAAAAGTAGAAGGTGTGAACTATTTGAAATTTTACAGTTGTTTTTAACTGGGTCAGAACCGATTATTGTTAGTGGGGATTTTAATTGTCATATAAATAACAAAAAGGACAGTTCAGTTGCTTTTTTAAATGGGGTTTTATCTGCTTGCAATTTACAAGATGTCTGGGTTGCTTGTGGGAAAAACAAGGATGAAGAAGTAACATGGGCAAGTAATAGGGCCCGGTCTAGAATCGATTATTTTTTTGTATCTACCCATTTTAAATGTGACTCTTTTAAATCAGAATCAAGCTGCTTTTCAGATCATAAATTGATAAGATGTGTTGCTGGTTGTAAGGAATTAGAAAATAGGCAATCCACACATTGGAAATTAAACACTTCTCTTTTAGATGACAGAAGGGTAATTTTAGAGTTTCATACTTTTTATAAGAAGCTGAGTTTGAAAAAGAGGTGTTTTAAAGATTTTTTTAAGTGGTGGGATTTTTTTAAAAGAGAAACTAAACTTTTTTTTGTTAAGGTGGGTAGAAGGAAAGCCAGAGAGAAGAGAGAACAATATCGGTTATTAAATGCAAAATTACATTGTTTTTATACTTTTAGGAATAATGGGGATAATCTGGATGAAGAAATTGAGTGTGTGAAAAGTCAAATAGGGAAAATTTTACATGAGAAAGGTAAAGAGATAATCTTCAATGCTAGGGTGAGAACTTTGGAAGAAGATGAAAAATGTTCTAATTTTTTCTTTAAAAAGATAGTAGGGAAGAAAGATTTTATGGAGAATATAGAAGGTGAAGTTGAGTTGGAGGGGAAGATTAAGAAAGTGGAAGATTTTTATACGGACTTATTTTCTGAGAAAACAAGTAATGATTCTCTAAGGGATTATTTCTTGAATAATTTGAAGTGTTCTTTTTCCGAGGAGGGGAAGAAGTTTTTAAATGGTGTTTTTACGGTAAATGAGCTATGGGAAACAATTAAAAGTTGTGCGAACTCTAAAACCCCAGGTATGGACGGCTTGCCCATAGAATTTTATAAGTCTTTTTGGAGTATTTTAAAAGAAGATTTGTTCGAGTTGTTTTCTAAAGTGATGTCTTCTTGTTGTATTCCAGAGTCGTGGGCGGAGGGTTTGATTGTGTTACTTTTTAAGAAGGGGGAGAAGAGTCTTATTAAAAATTGGAGGCCTATAACTCTTCTTAATACTGATTACAAGATTTATGCAAAAGTCCTTGCGAACCGTCTGAAAAAGGTGATTTCAATGGTCATTGGGGAGGATCAATCCTGTGCTGTTCCTGGGAGGAAAATTACTGACTCGCTTTTAATGGTTAGAGATGTGATATGGGATTTTAAGGAGAGAGAACAGGAATTAGCATTAATTTCATTTGATTTTGAAAAGGCCTATGATAGAGTGTCGCATTGCTTTTTATTTGAAGTTTTAAAGAGAATTGGTTGCCCGGGTGATTTTATTAGCCGTATTAAGTGTTTGTATGATTCATCGTTTAGTAAGGTGTCTGTTAATGGGTTTTTATCTGGGAATATTAAGGTGTGTTGTGGGGTTAAACAGGGCTGCCCGCTATCTCCTATTTTATTTATATGTGCAATAGAGCCTCTTTTAAGTACTATTAGAAATGATAAAGTGGTGGATGGTGTGTTTTTACCGGGTAATAATAACGTGCCTGTGAAACTTGTTGCATATATGGATGATGTCACAATATTTGTGAGGAGTATGAAGAGTTTTAACAGAGTTTTAAGGACGGCAGAATGGTTTTGCGGGGCTTCAGGTTTTAAGGTTAACTTTGAAAAATCAGGGGTTTTATTAATTGGAGGTTTTAACATTGATGGGTGCTGTAGACTTGTAGTGGTTTCGGAGTTGAAAATTTTAGGGGTGTTTTTTTCATCCAATTGTGGAAATGTGAAGAATTGGGAGTCACTCTTGGAGCGTGTAAGGAAAAAGATTAGTCTGTGGAAATTAAGATGCCTATCGATGGAGGGGAAGATTTTAGTGATAAGACAAGTGCTTTTACCCTTGATTTTATATGTTGCCGTTGTTTTTATGCCTCCAAACTCTGTGATGAAGAAGATTATTAAGGAGTGTTTTAATTTTTTCTGGGGCGCAAAGATGGAAAGAGTTAGAAGAGAAGAGTTGTATAAAAAGAAGGAGGATGGAGGGAAAAATTTCCCAGATATTAGGAGATTCTTATTTTGTAAATATTTATCCTTGTGTTTTAATGTTCTGGTTGGGGGGAATTCAAATTTGAAGGCTATTATGACATATAATTGTGGTTTTTTTATTAGGAAATACAAATGGTGTGTGTTGGATCTGAAGAGACCCCATAGTTGGATACCATCAGAGCATTATTTAATTTTAGAAAGGATTATAAGAGAGTTTAATCTATCTAATGTTGGAAAAGATATTTTAATTAATCATAGGAAAATTTTAAGTTTTTTGGAGAATAACAGGTTGACGAGTACAATAGATCGTTTTTCATCCCAAGTATCGAAAGAAATATGGCTACGTGTTAATGTGCCCTTTGTGCTAAACGAGCAGAAAGATTTGTTATGGGGTATTGTTAAAAAGTGTCTTCCCACTAAGGACTTTAATCATAGGAGAGGGCTAGTGAGAAATGCTCAGTGTCCGAGATATGGATGTATAGAGGATGAGACATGTGTACATATCTTTTGGAACTGCGATTTTGCACAACAAGTATGGAGGAAGATTAGTACTTTGGTGGGTGTTTTAAGTGGCCTTAGGTCTTTTGATTTTAACCTAGTATTTTATGGAATTGGGATAAGAAATATTGATTTTAAAATTGTGTGGTTAATAATCTCTGTGACTAAAATGGCATTATGGAAAGGTAGGAATATTTTATTGTTTAAGAGGACCGTATTATCTGTAAATGATTGTATCCAGCTTGGTCTTAGTTATTTATTTACATACTATTGGAAGGATAGGAAAGATCAAGGAGTAGAGGAAGCAGATCGAATATGGAGACAGAAAGAATGGAATAGGATTCTTAATTTGTAATATGTCGGTCTTAATGTTTTTTGCATATTCCTACTTACTTTTGTTTCACGATGATGATTTCTTGGTTTTTGGTCTTAATCCTATGAAATATGGAAGACATAAAACTTTTTAATTAGAAATCTGAGTGGAAAAAAAAATAAAAAAAGAAAAAAAAATCTGTTCTTATCAGTTTAATATCTGATACGTCCCCTATTTGGGGACCATATATTAAATGGATTTTTGGAACAGGGAGATGGAAGAAGAGCTTGCTCTGTCCACTCCACGCATTGACCCGTTATTGCAGTATCTCCGGGACCAGTGCACTCCTTCTCTGATCCAGTTTCTAAAAACAGATTGAATTGAAATCAGCGCGAGTTGTCTTTTAACCCTTTATGTGAATTGATTTCAGGGTCAAAGAAGCACTTTTCTCAGGCCAAGTGTAGCATTTTGTTTGATTTCTCCTGGCCAATTGCAACATTTTCTGCGCCTTGCCTGGCCTTGCTTTCACCTATGTCTGTCAAACATTGCATTGCATTCAATATGCAATCAATCAATCAATCAATCAATCAATTTGTCTTTACTGGTTGCTGCAACAGGTGTGTTAAGATTTAGGCCTTTCTTACAGTGTTGCAAATATACTGTGTCGGCTACCAAACTAGGCCCCTGCTGTCTGTCAGCACTTGCTATTTAAATTGAAGTATCCAATGAGTAGTTCTGCCATACATACTGCATTTCTGACCGCAGGAATTCTTTTTTGAAACATTGTCTCCCTCTTGTGGACCACCGGCTTTTCAATGCGTTGTATTATATGCATTTTTAAAAGAAAAAAATAAGTAAAAATGGTGCCTGTGCTGATCTTGAATAGGCTTGTCTTGTCCATCTACACCTGTGTGTGTGAGCATTCTAATGCTTTTCACCAACCAGGTGCGCTGCCTGCAGTAGATAGAATCTTAGCACGGAACATTCATGTGCTGTCACAATGGGGCTGGCTGGAGGGTGTGGTCAAAGTAGGCGGAGTTATGCAGATTCAAAACGCGTCGTGCACAGCTTGAACAAACACTCACACACAGACAGACAGACAGACAGACAGACACACACACTCTCCGTCTCTCACACACAGACACACATACACAGCAGAACTGTCATTGACAGCAGAACTGTCATTGAGAAGGCCTCCAGAGTTTCTGAAAATGTCCTCCCTGCGGCAATCTTTTGCTCTGTCTCCACAATGGGTATTGGTGGTAGGCCTTGGTGCGGCCCACGGGGCACAGCGGCTTCAGTATCGCTTCTCGGCCTCATGGCTAAGATCTAGTTGGGGGAGCCTGACTGGGTCTTTGCTGGGAGGTTTCTCTGGGGTCCTCCTTTGTGGGGACCCTGAGTAAAACGATTGGCGATTGTTCGGAGTGCGGCGGACCAGTGCTATAATGGCGGGACGTGGCATGAAGGATACTATACGGTTCCAAGTGAAGCCGGATTTCCTGAAGGAGGTATCAATGAAAGTTTTCGTGGAGGAGATTCTCTTTAAGGTGTTGAAACTCACCGTGGAAGATGTGGATGTGCTTCAAGACTTTCCAAATCAAGGTACTTATGACTTGACTCTTTATGGCTATAATGCATGTGTGAATGCGGTGGATCGGTGGATAAGAAGTACTAACCCTTTCTTGGAGAAGATCAGAGTGTTGGCTTTGTTTAAAGATATAAGAAGAATGTTGGTGGTGCACATGTACAACCCAAGGGTTAAAGATGAAGTCATAACAGCCTATTTAAGTCGTTTTTGTGAGCAAATTCATGGTGGCGAGAGACTTAAAAACTCTTGGGGGATGAGAAATGGCAAACGGAGGTTTTTTGTTGTTTTTAAGCAAGAAGAAGGAAGTTTGCACGGTTTCAAGTGCCCCCCTGCCACTTTTTCTATTGGTGGAGAGAGAGGGTTTTGCTATTTTGAAGGACAATTGCAGTATTGCCGCAATTGCTGGCAATATGGACATGTGAAGGAGGAATGTGGTAAGGGCAAAGTCTGCAGGATCTGTGGCAGGCCTGAACACCCTGACGCCAAATGTACTGTTAGCAGGGTATGTGACTTATGCGGTGTGGCCGGACATATGGCGAGGAACTGCCGCACCAAAGATGGCCGCCGGCTTTTTTCACAGGTGGTGAGAGCGGATGAAGGGAGAAGAAAGGCGGTGACTGAAGAGGAGTCTTGTGTTACACAGCAGCAGACGGTTATGATTGCCGGTGAAACATCAGCTGATGTTGGTAAAGAGGGAGACTTCCTGCAAGTGATACAGAAAGGGGTAGTGGATGGAGCTACAGTGGCGCTCCCCATCGACTCTGAGTGGGGGGATGTAGACCAAATGGATACTGTTCCAGCAATGGAGCAGGTACAGAGTTCCCCAGGGGAGTCACCAGGTGGGATGGAGGAGGTTGGGTCTGTTGTTTTGCCTCAGCAAGTAAGTAATCTGGAAGATATGATAAATACTGTGGTTGAGGAGTTGGAGGCTGAGGTGGTGAGCCCTATAAGCAGGTGTTCAGATGATGATGATTTAACACCGGCTCAGAGGCAGGTGACAAGCTCATATATGGAGGCAGTGCCGGGGGGCTCGGACTCTAAGCGGTTATGTTTGGAGACTGAGAACCGTTATAGTGTACTGTCTGGGGAGGGCGAGTTGGAGTTTTCAGGGAGCGCTGGGGAGGATGGATCCCAGGGTTCGCCTGCAATAGAATTTTTGGAGAGTGATCGGGTGGATAGTTTTATCAAGGTTAGTGGATATAAGTAGTAGTCTTCAAAATGGTCATGATGGATAGGAGAATTGTGTTGTTTTTTTTCCTTTTTATCATGAGTTTAACTGTTGCTTCTATTAATGTTAGGAGTATTTGCTCAGAGATTAGAAGAGCTACTGTTTTTGATTATTTGCAAGGAATCCATGCGGATATTTTTTGTCTTCAGGAGTGTGCACTGAAGAGCACACCCCATGAGAGTGAATGGAGCCATGGTAAGTGTTTTTGGTCCCCTGCGTGCAGTAATAAGAATGAAGGCGTTGGGATTTTATTAAAAAATAGCAGTATTAATGTGTATGATTTTAAGGTTATTGTTCCTGGGCGTTTTATTATCTTAGAATTTGAGTTTTTAGGGAAGAGGAGTCGAATTTTTAATGTGTATGCTCCAGTGGAGAAACAAGCCCGTGTAAGTTTTATGGAGAACTTAAAATTATATATGCCAGGGCGTATTTTTACAATAATAGCGGGTGATTTTAATTGCATACGCAATGTTTTGGATCGTGAAAGTGGGGGGGAGGTTAAATTGGATGCCACTTCTAATGTTTTAAATAATATTATACAAGATGTGCGCTACCAGGATGCAGGGTTGTTGGTGGACGCTAAAGATAAATTTACATATGTGGCTGAGAGTGGTCTTTGTAAGTCTAGAATTGATTTTATATTAGTATCTGAAGGGGTTAAAATTAGCAGATGCCGTCACTTGGCAAATGTGTTTTCTGACCATAGAATGGTGTGCGCTGAAGTATGTGTCTCAGAATCTATTGCCTTTGGCAGGGGAATGTGGAAATTGAACACCGTTTTGTTGCAAGAAGAATCTGTGTTGCAGGAATTTAAGACTCTTTTTAACTCCTGTGTGAACAAGCAGGAGGATTTTAGTAATGTAGCAATATGGTGGGATTGGGTTAAAGAAAGGATAGCATGTTTTTTTAGGAGGGTGGGGTGTCAGAGGGCTATGCAAAAGAGGGAAAGAGATGCATTATTGGTAAAAAGGCTGGAGACTTTGAATAAATTCAGAAGTGTGGGAGTAGATGTTGAGACGGATCTGAATAATGTTAAGATGGAAATTAAGAAGGGATTGGAGGAACGTGGGAAAAAGATTTTGTATCAGTCTAAAGTGCTGCATTTAGAGGAAAATGAACAATGCTCAAGGTACTTTTTTAAGAAAAATTTTAATGCAAAAGGGATTTTTACTTCAGTCCTGGCTTCTGACGGGGAGAAATTTGGGGAGGATATGGTTAGTGAAATCAGTAGATTTTATGGGGATTTGTTTGGAGCAGATGGAGCTGCCACGGATAAGGAAATCAAAGAGTATGTTGATGTTTTAAAAAATAATATTCCTGAGGAGGAGGTGGGGTTTTTGGAAATGGATGTTACGGAGGAGGAGGTGAAGCGGGTGGTGGATAGTATGGCCAGGGGAAAGACCCCTGGTTGTGACGGACTTCCAGTGGAATTTTATTCTTTATATTGGCCAATTTTAAAGGAACATTTTATGAAAGTGATGGGTTATATTTTTAATACTGGGGTTTTGTCTGATTCTATGAGGAAAGGGGTGGTTACTCTGATTTATAAAAAAGGAGATAGGAGGGAGGTTAAGAACTGGAGGCCTATCACACTATTAAACTGCGATTACAAGATTTTTTCCAGGATTTTGGCTAGCAGAATTAACAAAGTGATTCATTATATGGTGGGTGAATATCAGACTTGTGCGGTCCCAGGACGAAGAATGACGGATAACTTATTGCTTTTACGTGATATGATATTTTATGCAAAGTCTGCAAATTTTCCCTTGCTTTTAGAATCTATCGATTTAGAAAAAGCATTTGATAAGGTGTCTCATCGTTTTATGTTTATGGTATTAGCTAAAATGGGAATACCTGAAAATTTTTTAGGGCTTATAAAATGTTTGTACACTAACGTTAGCAGTCAGATAATTGTTAATGGTAATATAAGTTCCTCAATTGCAGTAAGGTCGGGGGTAAGGCAGGGGTGCCCTTTGTCACCCATTTTATTTATATGTGTCATGGAACCTTTTTTATTGAGTTTGCAAAAAGATAAACATGTGGGTGGGTGTTTTATTCCGGGGAGTGGTGGTCAAAGGGTTAAGTCCCTGGGCTATATGGACGATGTGGTTTTAATTGGAGGGTCTCAGGCTGATTTAAATAGAGCAAACTTACATTTGAGGATCTTTTGTGCAGTGGCGGGTATGTCTGTCAATTGGGGCAAATGTCAATTGTGCAATTTTGGGAAGAAAGTTCCGGTTAAAGTGGATGGAGTTATACAGAGGGAACATATTGAAGTGTTGGGAACAGTTTTTGAGGAAGATTTAAAAGGAAAACAGAATTTTGAAAACTTGGAAAGTAAAATTGAGTAGAAGCTCTCTTTTTGGAAGCTACGTAACTTATCTTTAAAAGGTAAGGTGTTAATAATTAAGTCTGTGTTGTTACCTTTATTTTTATATTTTTGTACTATTTTTCCGCCTGGGAAAATGTGGCTCAAAAGAATGACAAGGAAAATTTTTGTTTTTTTTTGGGCATCAAAGATGGAAAGGATTAGGAGAGTAGTAGTAATGAGCAGACATGAGTTGGGGGGCTATGACTTTCCAAATTTGGAGTTTTTTTTGAGCTTGCACTATTTATTGTTAACGTTTAGAGCATTTAAAGGGGGTGGAAGGGTAGCGGATTTAATGTTTTATCTGGCAGGTGGAATGATGGCTAAATGGGAATGGTGCACTTTAACTTTAAATCGACCTAGATCTCATGTGATACCATCTTTTTACGTTGTAGTCAAGTTGTTCTATGAATCAAGAGGCTTTAATAGTTTGGGACTACCTGACAAAAAGAAAATGGTAAAGCACTTTAGGCAGGGGGAAGTGCAATGTGAGGTTCCGTTTCTGAATACAGCTCAATCGGCTACTATATGGAAGCTGTTTAAAATCCCAGGGGTAACAGGAAGACAATTGGACATTGTATGGTTGGCTATACACGGAGCTTTGCCAACAAAGGCCTTTTTACAGAGAAGAGGGATGAAGATTGCTGAGGGGTGCCCAAGGGAGGGATGCAAAGGGATTGAAGATTTACCTCATTTATTTTGGTCTTGCGGGTATATGTGTCAGGTTTTAAAAATATTAAGAGGTTTTATGATGAAATTGTTGGGGTTTAATGAACTGACTTATGAGGTTATTCTTACCGGGCAGGATTTTGACAGACAACAAAATGCAAGAGTGGTGTGGGTTTTCCTAACAATTTTAAAGGAAGTAATATGGGATGTGCGGAATCTATTAGTTTTTAAAAAAACTGATGTATTGCCAAATGATGCTGTCAAACTTCTTTTATCTAGGCTTTTTATTGTGTATTTATATGACAAGAAGAGACTAGGTGAGGATAAAGCGGAGCAGGTATGGCACTTCTCTGTATGGAATGTTTTAGTATGAAATGTATATGATGGTATAATAGGTGTACTGTATATGCATATATGTATGCAAATAAAGGTACATGCCCAGATGATGAAGTTTACTCTAGAAATAACTTTTATACAAGTGATAAGACAAGCTGATCTTATAGAGTAAATTGACTGATGGGAAAAAAAAAAAAAAAAAAAATCTGTTCTTATCAGTTTAATATCTGATACGTCCCCTATTTGGGGACCATATATTAAATGGATTTTTGGAACAGGGAGATGGAAGAAGAGCTTGCTCTGTCCACTCCACGCATTGACCCGTTATTGCAGTATCTCCGGGACCAGTGCACTCCTTCTCTGATCCAGTTTCTAAAAACAGATTGAATTGAAATCAGCGCAAGTTGTCTTTTAACCCTTTATGTGAATTGATTTCAGGGTCAAAGAAGCACTTTTCTCAGGCCAAGTGTAGCATTTTGTTTGATTTCTCCTGGCCAATTGCAACATTTTCTGCGCCTTGCCTGGCCTTGCTTTCACCTATGTCTGTCAAACATTGCATTGCATTCAATATGCAATCAATCAATCAATCAATCAATCAATTTGTCTTTACTGGTTGCTGCAACAGGTGTGTTAAGATATAGGCCTCTATTAGGCCTTTCTTACAGTGTTGCAAATATACTGTGTCGGCTACCAAACTAGGCCCCTGCTGTCTGTCAGCCCTTGCTATTTAAATTGAAGTATCCAATGAGTAGTTCTGCCATACATACTGCATTTCTGACCGCAGGAATTCTTTTTTGAAACATTGTCTCCCTCTTGTGGACCACCGGCTTTTCAATGCGTTGTATTCTATGCATTTTTAAAAGAAAAAAATAAGTAAAAATGGTGCCTGTGCTGATCTTGAATAGGCTTGTCTTGTCCATCTACACCTGTGTGTGTGAGCATTCTAATGCTTTTCACCAACCAGGTGCGCTGCCTGCAGTAGATAGAATCTTAGCACTGAACATTCATGTGCTGTCACAATGGGGCTGGCTGGAGGGTGTGGTCAAAGTAGGCGGAGTTATGCAGATTCAAAACGCGTCGTGCACAGCTTGAACAAACACACACAGACAGACAGACAGACACACACACTCTCTGTCTGTCTCTCACACACAGACACACATACACAGCAGAACTGTCATTGACAGCAGAACTGTCATTGAGAAGGCCTCCAGAGTTTCTGAAAATGTCCTCCCTGCGGCAATCTTTTGCTCTGTCTCCACAATGGGTATTGGTGGTAGGCCTTGGTGCGGCCCACGGGGCACAGCGGGTTCAGGATCGCTTCTCGGCCTCATGGCTTAGATCAAGGTGAATAACCCTGGTCTGGGCTGCGGGGTTTTCTTGGCGTGGAGTTTCTCCGGCGTCCGTGAGTGGCGATCTTGTGCTTCGGGCACTCTTTGCTGACATGGCAGCTATTCGCAACACTGTGCGTTTGACCATTTCTCCGGAAAAGAAGTATGGCTTGCAGCTTTCCTTCATCGTGGAAGACATCCTCAAGGAACTGGCACTTATCGATTTGGGTAAAGTCTTTTGTATCCAGGATTTTCCATCTTCCGGTCAGTACGATATTACCTTTTATCAGGAGGAGGATTGTTTGAACTTTTTTCAGCTCTTGAGGGAGAATGTGGATCATCCTTCATTGAAGTATGTGACTGTGGCTCCTCTTTTTTCTATAATTGAGAGGCCTTTGCTTCTGCATTGCTATAACCCCTTTATTGACTCTGCCTTGTTGAAAGCCTTTCTTGCCAGATATTGTTCGTCTGTGCGAATGGGGCCGATGCAGCGAAATTGCTTTGGGGTGTTCAATGGGAAGCATAAATTCTGGGTACGCTTTAAGCCTGACCCAGACGGCATAGGGGGTATAATGCATCCCCCAGCAAATTTCTCTGTTGGTGGTAATAAGGGATTTTTGCATTACCCTGGTCAGCCGACCTTTTGTAGGACATGTTTCCGATATGGGCATGTGAAAGAGCAATGTACCCATGGCACTACATGTAGGAATTGCAAGAGGTCGGGACATGAAACGGCTGGTTGTCCTTATCCCCCGGCTTGTGATTTGTGTGGGAGCCGTGAACACACTTGTAAGATGTGTCCGGGGCTTAGGCAGCAGTATGCTTCCGATAATGCCCGTTTTGCTAGACAGACTGCCAGGTTGTTTGCCACGCCTGTCGCGCCTGCTGAAGGCCAGACTGTCTTAGCTGCGGAGGAGGCGGGGCCAGAAGTTGGAGTGAGTCCTGTCTTAGACCCTCTGGAGGAACCTGATGTGGGTAGTAGTACCGTGGCTCCTGTGGAATCCATGGAGTTGCAATTGGTGGCTGAGAGTGATGGAATTCCTGTGGTGGAGGCTATAATAGCTAGTCCGGAAATGGTGGAGGAGACGCCCTGTACAAGTCTGGCGGAGTTTGATAGTCCAAGCATGGAGGCTCAGGAAGATGCCGGTGCTTCTGCAGAGATTGTGCAGTTTGAATCCCCCAATATTGACTTGTCTTCTCTGTTTGCTAAAGCAGAGAGTGCTGCTTTTGTTTATCAGGCAGTGTCCAAAAAGTCAGCTGCAAAACAGGTGAAGAGGTTGAAGAGGAAGGATATCAAGCCTATTGTAACTGAGAATCGTTTTGACATACTTGGAGATGATGCAGTTCCCCCCCCTGAGCTCCCTGACCCCCCTCTCCTTCCGGTGATGGCTCCAGTGTCTCCGGGGCAAGGTTATCTCAGCGATGAGAAGGTGGCTGACCTGGAGAGGTTAACTGGCTTCCCCAGTGGAACTTGAACGCTTGGTGTTTCTTTTCTTTTTTTCTTTTTTTCCTGAGATAGCTATATGGCTATGCGTTTAAAAATTATCTCTCAAAATGTGAGAGTTTTTCAGTCTCCGGCTAGGCGTGCATCTATTCTAGATTTTTTGAGTTTGAAAGGGGGTGATATTGTATGTGTGCAGGAGTGTGGTCTGAATAGGTGTCCTAAGAAGAATGAATGGAGGTTTGGTGAGGCTATATGGTCTTTTTCTTTGGTGAATAAGAATGATGGGATTGGGGTATTGTTTAGGAATAAGGATATTGTGTTAAAACAAAGTGTTGTGGTGGAGGATGGAAGGTGTGTATGTCTGCTTCTTTCTTGTAGGGGGTGGGATTTTAAGTTGATTAATATTTATGCACATGCTGATAAAAATGCCAGGCTTGCTCTGTTTGATAAACTGACATTTTTTTTGCATGGCAAACTTCCAACCTTTGTTGTGGGGGATTTGAACTGTATCCTGGAGAAAGATGCCAGGGCTGGGTCTTATGTATCCAGGGTAGATGTTACAGGTAACAGGTGGAAGCAGCTGGTGTCTGATTTTTCACTTAAAGATGCAGTGGAAGTTAGTCCTGGCCCTTTTACTTATCATGCGGATGATGGGTGCACTGAGTCTCGTTTGGATTTTTTCTTTTACACATCTTTTGCGGTTAAGTGTGTGAAGTATGAGCAGGAGCGGGTGGGGTTTTCTGATCATGAATGTTTGTCTGGAGTGTTTGAGGTTCATAATGTTTTCCATGGCCGGGGTGTGTGGCGGATGATTGTTAGTATGTTGCATGATGTGAATGTAAGGAGGGCGTTTGAGAGAAAGTATGCTTTTTGGTGTAGGAAGAAAGGCTGTTTTTCAAATCTTTTATTGTGGTGGGACTGGGTTAAAATTAAAATAGGTGGTTTTTTCAGGCACTTGGGGTATGCAAGGGCAAGGAATAGGAGGTTGTTGTATAAGAGGCATGCTGGGAGAATTTCTTATTTGCATAAATGCAAATCTTTGGGTTTGGATGTGCAGAATGATTTGGAGCGGGCAAAAAAGGAGATGAATGGTTGGCTTGGAGAGGAAGGTAAGAAGATTATTTTCAGATCAAGAGTGGAAGTGAGAGAGAAAGATGAAAAGTGTTCTCGTTTCTTTTTCAAAAAGATGTGTAGTGGTGGAAGGGACATGAATGTGTTGTTGGATGGGAATAATTGTGAGGTGCGTGGTATGGAAGTTTTGAAGGTGGTGGCTGAATTTTATAGTGGTTTATATGAAAGGAAATTTTGTGATTTGGGTGTTGATGATGAGTTTTTGGATGTGATAGAGAGGTTTGTCCCGGAGGGTGAGTTTCAGTTTCTAATGGGGGAAGTTACAAAGGAGGAAATTGGAGGGATTGTATCTAAGGCAGCCAAAAATAAAGCTCCTGGTCATGACGGGATTCCTTGGGAATTTTATGAGAAGTACTGGGAAGTGATTGGTGGTGATGTGGTGGAAGTGATGAGTATGATTTTTGGGGGTGCAAGGATGACTGAGAGTATGAAGCAAGGGGTGGTGGTGTTAATTTTCAAGAAGGGTGATAGGCGTATTTTGGGTAATTGGAGACCCATTACTCTTTTGAACACTGACTACAAAATTTTTTCTAAATTAATGGCAAATCGTATGAGAGAGGTGGTGGGTCATGTTATACATGAAGATCAGGTTTGTGCAGTGCCTGGGCGAAAGATTCATGATAATGTGGCGTTAGTACGGGATATGTTGGGGGATTGTAAAGCTAGGAAGTGTGGTGTGATTGTTTGTGCTTTAGATTTTGAGAAAGCGTTTGATCGGGTGGCTCATGTGTTTTTATTTAAAGTGTTGAGGCGTATGGGGTTTCCAGATAGGTTTGTTGATTTGTTGTTTGGTATGTATGAGGGGGCTAAAAGTAGAGTGTTGGTGAATGGTTTTTTTACTGTTCCTTTTGATATTCTTTCTGGGGTAAGGCAGGGGTGTCCTTTGTCGCCCATCTTGTTCATATGTGCTATTGAGCCGCTTTTGGTGATGTTGAGAAAGGATAAGGTTTTTAGAGGTTTTTTGGTTCCGGGGAGTGATGGAAGGTTTTTAAAGGCGTTGGGTTATATGGATGATATTTGTGTTTTCTGTGATTCGGTTTGTGAAGTTGCCAGAGTGAAGTTATTGGTTAGTCTTTTCTGCATTGCTTCTGCATTTAAGATTAATTGGGGGAAAAGTAATATGAAGGTTTTCTTTAAACATGTTTCTTTAGTGGATTGTGGTATGGTATTAGCTGGTGATAGTATTAGGGTGTTGGGGGTGGATTTTAGTGAGAGTTTGAATGGGGATGAGTGTTGGGTGGAATTAGGACGTAGGATTTCTAAGAAGCTTGATTTTTGGCGTTTAAGGGATTTGTCCTTTACTGGTAAAGTGCTTGTTGTTAAGAGTGTTGTTTTGCCCATGATTTTATATATTGCTTTGGTGTTTCCTCCGTCTAACGTGATGTTAAAAAAGGTCAATTGGATTCTGTTTTTGTTCTTATGGGGGTCTGGGATGGAGAAGGCAAAGCGAGATATATTGGTAAAGAGGAGGGAAGCTGGAGGACTGGATTTTCCCAATTTGGAGGTTTTTTTGGGGATTAATTATATTAGTTTTTTTGTTGGGTCCCTTTCTAAGTCTTCCAAGACTGCCTGTATGTTGAGGTACTTGGCAGGTTCTGTATTGGGTCGTTTGAAGTGGGTGGTTCCTGATAGAAGTAAACCCTTTGGTTTTTTCTGTCCTGAATGGTATTTGTATGTTGAGCGGTTTGTGAGGAAGTATAGATTGGAAAACGTTAAAATGGAACAGTTTGTAAGTATGAAAAAGTCAATTAAGAGGATGTGTGTGGATGGGTCTATAAGTGAGATTAATGGTTTGAAATCTGCTGAGGCGGAAGTTGTGTGGGGGAAAGTTTCTAAGTACGATTTGACTAATAAGCAGAAGGACCTTGTTTGGATGTCCTTGCATGGTATTTTGCCAGTTAGGAGTGTGCAGAAGAGGAGAGGTCTTGTACCTTCTGAAAGGTGTCCTAGGGTTGGATGTGGAGATGATGAGGATGTATGTCATGTTTTTTGGTCTTGTAGGTATGCAAGAGATGTATGGAATAGATTAGGCAGGATGTGTTCGGGTCTGACTGGGATTAGGAGTTTGAACTTAGGAATTGTTATGTTTGGTCTTTGTAGGTTGAGTAGGAGAAGCGATAGGTTGTTATGGTTATTTTTGGCATGTGTGAAGGAAGTTTTGTGGGATGTGAGGAATTTGTATGTCTATAAGAAAGAAGTGTTTGAGATAGATGATTGTGTGAGAATGGTATTGGATAAGTTGTATTTTTGCTATAGGTGGGATGCTGATAGAGGTGTGGATGCTGAAGGTAATTGGAAATTTTTGAAGTGGAAGCATTGGGTGGCGGGTGTGTGAATTTTGTTGGGTTTTCATGTTATTCTGCTGATCTTGTATTATGGATTGTTTTGGTGTGCTAAATAAAATATGGCCATTATGATGAGTTTTGTGATAGTCTCGTCAGGTGGTTTTGCCCTTCTGGGTTTGACTCCTGACATTTGACTATGTTTGAAACCTGAATGGTTTAAAAAAAAAAAAAATAAAATCTGTTCTTATCAGTTTAATATCTGATACGTCCCCTATTTGGGGACCATATATTTAATGGATTTTTGGAACAGGGAGATGGAAGAAGAGCTTGCTCTGTCCACTCCACGCATTGACCCGTTATTGCAGTATCTCCGGGACCAGTGCACTCCTTCTCTGATCCAGTTTCTAAAAACAGATTGAATTGAAATCAGCGCAAGTTGTCTTTTAACCCTTTATGTGAATTGATTTCAGGGTCAAAGAAGCACTTTTCTCAGGCCAAGTGTAGCATTTTGTTTGATTTCTCCTGGCCAATTGCAACATTTTCTGTGCCTTGCCTGGCCTTGCTTTCACCTATGTCTGTCAAACATTGCATTGCATTCAATATGCAATCAATCAATCAATCAATCAATTTGTCTTTACTGGTTGCTGCAACAGGTGTGTTAAGATATAGGCCTCTATTAGGCCTTTCTTACAGTGTTGCAAATATACTGTGTCGGCTACCAAACTAGGCCCCTGCTGTCTGTCAGCCCTTGCTATTTAAATTGAAGTATCCAATGAGTAGTTCTGCCATACATACTGCATTTCTGACCGCAGGAATTCTTTTTTGAAACATTGTCTCCCTCTTGTGGACCACCGGCTTTTGAATGCGTTGTATTATATGCATTTTTAAAAGAAAAAAATAAGTAAAAATGGTGCCTGTGCTGATCTTGAATAGGCTTGTCTTGTCCATCTACACCTGTGTGTGTGAGCATTCTAATGCTTTTCACCAACCAGGTGCGCTGCCTGCAGTAGATAGAATCTTAGCACGGAACATTCATGTGCTGTCACAATGGGGCTGGCTGGAGGGTGTGGTCAAAGTAGGCGGAGTTATGCAGATTCAAAACGCGACGTGCACAGCTTGAACAAACACACACAGACAGACAGACAGACAGACACACACACTCTCTGTCTCTCACACACAGACACACATACACAGCAGAACTGTCATTGACAGCAGAACTGTCATTGAGAAGGCCTCCAGAGTTTCTGAAAATGTCCTCCCTGCGGCAATCTTTTGCTCTGTCTCCACAATGGGTATTGGTGGTAGGCCTTGGTGCGGCCCACGGGGCACAGCGGGTTCAGGATCGCTTCTCGGCCTTTTGGCTGCGATCATTTTGGTTGCAGCTGAATTTGGTGCGAGTTATCTGGAGGAATCCAGGCCTTTTTGCAAAGGATTTTGCGTCATCTGTGGTTTATACCGACAGTTATTTGGAAGCATGAATTTCGTCAGGAACACCATCCGAATTGGAGTGGACGCAAGGAGTTCTGAGAGGAATACCGTGAAGTTTGTCGTGCAGGATCTTCTGGAAGGTAAAGCTGGGGCAAGGCGAGGGGATTTCTACAGCGTCAATGAGTTTCCTAGGCAAGGGACTTATGATGTGACTTTTGTAGAAGAAAATGTCTGCCTTGATGTGTTTGAATGGCTGCGGAGTCATTCTAAAGATCCCTTCTTGGAAGGAATAGTTTGAGCCTTTGTTTGGGCTGCAAGAGAAAACTGTGTGGGTAACTGTGTATAACCCTTTTACGGACCCAGTTTTACTGGAGGGCTTCCTTTCGCGGTATTGCGAATATGTACGGAAAGGAGAGAGGCAGGTGAACTGTCTGGGGATTTTCAACTGTAAGTATAAGTTTCGTGTGAAACTTAAGAAGGACCCCGAGAGTGTGGGAGGCTTCAGGCATCCTCCGGCGAACTTCTCCGTGGCGGGACATAGGGGTTTCCTGTCTTATGCAGGGCAGCCCATGTTTTGCAGGAAGTGCTTTTCCTTTGGCCATGTGCAGGCTACATGTAAAAAAGGGCAGTGTTGCCGCAATTGTGGAAGGGAGGGACATGTGGCGGGCGAGTGCCCGAGACCCAAGTCCTGTGATATGTGTGGTAGCGAAGATCACATGTTCAAGGATTGTCCGAGGGCTATGCCCAGGAAATCGGATAAAGAATGGAAGGAGGAGGAGGAAAGGAGGAGGATGGCGGAACGGATGAAGCGTGAGACTGCCAGAGTGGAGAGGGAGGAGAGGAGGCGGAGGGAATATCTTGCCTCTCAGGCTCCTGATGACGTTCTCCTGGCACCTGCTGGATATAAGAAGAATTTGGAGAAGGAGCTTAGAAGGGAATTGAAGAAAGTGGAAAGAGGCTTTGAAGGGGCGGTAGGAGGGGAGCGCCCGGACATGTTGCAGCTTCGGGACGCTGAAGATGTTGCGGAATGTATGGAAACTGTGGAAAGTTCTGAACATCTCTCAGACCCGGAGGTTATTGAAGAGTTTTGGTCGGATGATGGTGGAGGGAGTGAAAAGTGTCACAGGGAGGGTGGTGGGGAAAGTGACGAAGAAAAAGAAGGTGTGGCACCTCAGAGGAAAGCAGGTGTCAAGAAGCCAAGGTGGAGTGAGAGTGGAGAGGCCAGCGGGTCGGAAACTAGCCACTCACTGCAGATGGTGGAGGGCGATGGTGGGGGGACTGTTTAAAATTGTCTGGAATTATGCATAAGTTTTTTTTTTTTCCTCTGTCTTTAGAGCTTTGACTTAAGTCAAAGGCTTTCTGTTTTTGTATAGTGCTTGGACTTTTTTAAGTATGGTTTTCACTATAATCTCTCAAAATGTGAGAGTATTTAAAAATAGGTGCAGAAGGGCTGCAATTTTTGATTTTTTAGCTATGAAAAATGCATCAATTTTTTGTTTGCAAGAGTGTGGGGTGGTGGATGGTGTGAAAGGGGATGAATGGCCTTATGGGGCATCTGTATGGTCGGGGAGTGCATGTAATAAGAATGATGGTGTGGGATTTTTGGTAAAGGGGCGGGAGGTTGTTTTGAATGATTATGTGGTTATTGAGGTGGGTAGGTGTATATTAGCAAATTTTGTGTATAGAAATGTTAAATTTTGCGTTATTAATGTTTATGCACCGGTGGATAAGAATGAGCGGAAAAATTTATTTGAAAAAATTAAGTTTTTTGTGCCGGGGAGAATGCCTGTGGTGATTGTGGGTGATATGAATTGTGATGTGGGGAAAGCGAATGTGGATGTGTCTGGAAAGGTTTTATTAGATTTGGTTGGTGATTTTGGGTTGAGAGATATGCAGCGTTTGTGTAAGGTGAATCCTTTGTTGAATACCTTTTTTTCTGAGAGTGGAAAAATACAATCTAGATTGGACTATTGTTTTGTTTCCAAAAATATGGCTTCTATTAGTTATAAGCAGGAGAATGTTTTGTTTTCAGATCATGTGTGTGTGTCATGTGAAGTGGATATAGATGTAAATGGGGTGTTTGGTAGGGGCTTATGGAAATTAAATAGTAGCTTGTTGGAGAATGTGGAAGTGAGAAAGATGTATGCAAGACAATATAAAGAGTGGTGTAAGGGTAAGAGTGGTTTTCGGGATGTGTGTGATTGGTGGGATTGGGTCAAAAAACAGACCAAATTTTTCAAATTTTTCTTTAAAGATTTAGGTTATAAGGTTGCTGCAATTAAGAGAGAAAAATTTGAAGCTTTAAATGCGCGTTTAAATTTTTTATATAAATTGAGGGAAGGAGGAGTGGTGGTGGAGGAGGAGATTTTGTTGGTTAAAAAGGAAATTCATGAATTTTTGATGGAGAGGGGAAGGAGTATTGTTTTTAGGTCTAAGGTTGATAGATTGGAGCATGATGAGAAATGCTCACGTTTTTTTTTCAAGAAGGTTTTTGGGGAGAAACAAAGTATGAATGTGCTGTGTGGGGCTGACGGGAGAGAAATATATGGGGAAGATATGTGTGAGGAAGTAGCAAAGTTTTATGAGGATCTGTATGCGGTGAAGTGGAGGGATGGAAATTTGGAAAATGAAGTGTTGAGTGTGCTAGAGAATAAGTTGAGTGAGGTAGAGAAAGGGAGTGTGATGAGTGAGTTGACAGATGATGAGGTATGGAAGGTGATGAATAGTATGGCGTTAAATAAAACGCCGGGGGAAGATGGTCTTCCGGTAGAGTTTTATCGAGTGATGTGGGAGGTGATTGGTAAGGATTTTGTGGAGGTTTGTAAATATATGTGGGCAAATGTGAAGGTAGCTGAGAGTATGCGTGCGGGAATGGTTGTGTTAATACCAAAGAAAGGAGATTTGAGAAATATAAAGAATTGGAGACCGATAACGTTGTTAAACTGCGATTATAAGATCTATGCAAAAGTAATGGCAAATAGAATGCGTGATGTGATAGGGAGTGTGATTGGGGATGAACAGTGTTGTGCGGTGCCTGGAAGGCGTATACATGAGTGTGTGTGCATGTTGAGGGATTGTTTGTGGGATTGTAAGAGTCGCAAGAGAGGTGTGTTTTTGTTAAGTTTAGATTTTGAAAAAGCGTATGATAGGTTGTCGCATAGTTTTTTGTTTAGAGTGTTGTTAAAAATGGGTTTTCCGGCTGAGTTTGTTGGGAGAGTGAGAAGTTTATATAGGAATATTTATAGCTGTGTTTTGATGAATGGTTATGTTGGGAGGAGAGTGAATGTTTTTTCGGGTGTGCGTCAGGGGTGTCCTTTGTCCCCTGTGGCTTTTATTTGTGCTATTGAACCGTTGCTTTGTATGTTGAGAAAGGATAAGGTGATTCGGGGTGTACAAGTGCCGGGTGGAGGGGGTAGGGAGTGGAAGGTTAGTGGTTATATGGATGACGTGTGTGTATTATGTGATTCGGAATGTTCAGTGAGGCGGGTAAAGTTATTAGTGTCCTTTTTTTGTGGTGCGTCTGCTTTTAAAGTTAATTGGGAGAAAAGTGAATGTAAGAGTTTTGGGGGAGGATCTTTGAGTAAGGATGTTGGTGTGAATGAAGTAAAGGGGCCTATTAAGGTGTTGGGTGTAAAGTTTTCTGAGAGACTGGATGGGAAGGAATGTTGGGATGATGCGAAAGAGAAAGTTGAAAGGAAGTTGTGCTTTTGGAGGTTGAGAAACCTTACTTTTTTTGGGAAAATTTTGATTATAAAGAGTGTGGTGTTGCCTATTTTTTTGTATATTGCTCTGGTTTTTCCACCAGAGTATATGTGTCTGAGGGGGTTAAATAGGGTACTGTTTGTTTTTTTATGGAATTCTAGAATGGAGAGGGCTAAGAGAGAAACTTTGATGAAGCATTTGGAGAAAGGTGGTTTGAATTTTCCTAACCTTGAAGTGTTTTTTGGTGTAAATAGTGTGGTGTATGTGTTGAGGATGATTAGGGCGGATGGAAAATATTCATGTATGTGTAGGTATTTGTTTGGGGCTTATTTGTTTCGTTTAAAGTGGTGGGAGAGAGATTTGCGGTGTCCGGTGGCTTTTGAAGTGCCTGTATGGTATGTGTGGGTTTATAAATTTTTGGTGAAGTATGAGCTGTGTGATGTGGATATTAGGTTGTTGAGTAATAAGAAGGCTGTGTATAGGATGATTGAGAGTAGAGAGATGGAGTGTGGAATAAATATGGTTAGAGGGTTGGATGTACAGAAAGTGTGGAAGAGGGTACGAATGGATGGTATGACAAATAGGCAGAGTGAGATTGTGTGGCAGTCATTGCATGGAGTTTTACCTGTTAGAGAATTTCAAAGGAACCGTGGTTTGGTGAGAAGTGAGATGTGTCCGAGAGAGGGTTGTGGTGGAAGTGAGAGTGTGATACATGTTTTCTGGAATTGTAAGTATGCTAGGAATGTGATTGCAAGGATGGGGCCTTTATGTAAAGAATTGGGTGGTGTGAGCCTGTTATCTTTTGAGGTGTTCATGTTTGGTTTGGGAATGTGTGATGGGGAGAGAGGAAGAGTGTTGTGGTTGATGCTTGCGTGTATAAAGGAAGTGTTGTGGGATGTAAGGAATGTGTATGTTTTCAAGAGGAAAGCTATTTTAGTTAAGGATTGTGTAAAGGTGATTTTGGGGAAATTGTATGTTTGTTATTTGTGGGAGGTGAAGAGGAGAGGGGAGCTTGATGCTGAAGGCATTTGGAAGGTAAAGAAGTGGAGATATTTTGTTAATACTTCTTGATTGTTTTTTCTGTTGTGTAAATATGTATTTTGAAAAAAGAAAGAAAATTTTTCCGATGATGATGGGAACGGCTTTTTGTGTTTGAATTTTGACACAGCTGTTTGGGTATGTTTCTTCGGTTATGGTTTTCTAGACCGTGAAATTCCCCATCTGAGGGAAAAAAAAAAAAAAAAAATCTGTTCTTATCAGTTTAATATCTGATACGTCCCCTATTTGGGGACCATATATTAAATGGATTTTTGGAACAGGGAGATGGAAGAAGAGCTTGCTCTGTCCACTCCACGCATTGACCCGTTATTGCAGTATCTCCGGGACCAGTGCACTCCTTCTCTGATCCAGTTTCTAAAAACAGATTGAATTGAAATCAACGCAAGTTGTCTTTTAACCCTTTATGTGAATTGATTTCAGGGTCAAATAAGCACTTTTCTCAGGCCAAGTGTAGCATTTTGTTTGATTTCTCCTGGCCAATTGCAACATTTTCTGTGCCTTGCCTGGCCTTGCTTTCACCTATGTCTGTCAAACATTGCATTGCATTCAATATGCAATCAATCAATCAATCAATCAATCAATTTGTCTTTACTGGTTGCTGCAACAGGTGTGTTAAGATATAGGCCTCTATTAGGCCTTTCTTACAGTGTTGCAAATATACTGTGTCGGCTACCAAACTAGGCCCCTGCTGTCTGTCAGCCCTTGCTATTTAAATTGAAGTATCCAATGAGTAGTTCTGCCATACATACTGCATTTCTGACCGCAGGAATTCTTTTTTGAAACATTGTCTCCCTCTTGTGGACCACCGGCTTTTCAATGCGTTGTATTCTATGCATTTTTAAAAGAAAAAAATAAGTAAAAATGGTGCCTGTGCTGATCTTGAATAGGCTTGTCTTGTCCATCTACACCTGTGTGTGTGAGCATTCTAATGCTTTTCACCAACCAGGTGCGCTGCCTGCAGTAGATAGAATCTTAGCACTGAACATTCATGTGCTGTCACAATGGGGCTGGCTGGAGGGTGTGGTCAAAGTAGGCGGAGTTATGCAGATTCAAAACGCGTCGTGCACAGCTTGAACAAACACACACAGACAGACAGACAGACAGACAGACACACACACTCTCTGTCTGTCTCTCACACACAGACACACATACACAGCAGAACTGTCATTGACAGCAGAACTGTCATTGAGAAGGCCTCCAGAGTTTCTGAAAATGTCCTCCCTGCGGCAATCTTTTGCTCTGTCTCCACAATGGGTATTGGTGGTAGGCCTTGGTGCGGCCCACGGGGCACAGCGGGTTCAGGATCGCTTCTCGGCCTTTTGGCTGCGATCGGGGTTTATTGCCCTGGTCTTGGCTGGAGGGTGCGGTACGCAGAGGGTGACCTTTGGCGTGTATCGAGTGGTGATCGTGCTTTGGGCATTTTGGATCGACAATGGCTGCTATTCGGAATACGGTGAGGCTGGAAGTTGAAGTTGGACACAGGTATCAATTGAATCTTGGCTATATATGCAACGACATAATCATTGGACTGGCTGGTTTCGAGTTGGACCACGTGTTTTGTATCCAGGAATTCACTTCTTCAGGTACGTTTGATGTGTCTTTTTACCGGGAGGAGGATAGTCTGAATTTTTATCAGTGTCTAAAGGAGAAAAGAGGGGATGCGGTGTTGGATCATGTCCAAGTGAAGGCCCTTTTTGCGGAGGTAGAAAAGCCATTGATGGTACATATGTACAATCCTTTTGTGGAGTCGTCTTTGGTTAAAGCCTTTTTGTCTAGATACTGTTCTGCCATCAGAGGGGGTGTTCAGCAAAAAAACGTCTTCGGTGTGTTCAATGGCAATGTGAAGTACTTCGTGCGGTTTAAGCCTGATTCCGAAGGTATTGGAGGAATTATGCACCCCCCTGCTAATTTCTCTATCGGAGGAAACAAAGGATTCCTGCACTATCCAGGTCAACCATCTTTTTGTAGACAATGTTTCAGATACGGTCATGTTAAGGAGCAGTGTTCCCATGGAAAGACATGTCGTAATTGCAAACGTGTTGGTCATGAAGCTGGGGACTGTCCTTACCCGCCAGTGTGTGATCTGTGTGGCGGTACTGACCATACATGTAGAAATTGTCCTGACCTGGGCAGGCAGAGTATGGTGGACAGGCTGAATAGGAGAAGATGGGAGGCCAGAGAAGAGAGACGTGGGGAGTTGCAGACCCTAGATGGTAAAAGTCGGGCTGAATCTGTTGGTGGTGGGGAGGCCGCTATAGCGGTCATGGCTGCTCCCATAAGCCCTATTGTTAATGTGGCAGAGACCTCAGATGCAAATCAGCCGCAAGTGATGCCTTGTGTTGTGGAACAGCCACAGGTGCAGGAAGTGGATGTAAATCCCAGTGAGGACATCCAGGAGTATGATAGCCCAGAAGAAATGGAGGCTAGGGCGGTCTCTGAAGATGAAGAGGATATTCAGTGTCCCTCCTCTCCGGAGGAGATGGTGACTGTTGGGAGGCATAATGTAATTGTGCAAAAATTTATAGCAGCAAAGAAAAAGGCTGGGAAAACAGTGAAGAGATTAAAAAGCACTGAGAAACCAAGACCTTTTCATTCCCAGAATCCTTTTGATACATTATTGGCGGTTTCTGATGCGGACTCTGATGGCTCAGATGGCTATAAAACAGCACCTATATCTCCCAGCGAGGGTTTTCTCAGTGAGGCGAAAGTAGCTGAATATGAGAAGATTACTCAGTTTGCGGATACAGATACCTGATGTTCATGTTCCTTTCCCTAAAAAAGGGTTTGCTAGGTGGCCTCTATAACACTGACACTTCACTATGGTGATGCTTTTGAAGATCATTTCCCTTAATGTCAGGATGTTTGCTTCTGCGGCTAAGAGGGCTGCTGTCTTGGACTTTTTGGCCTCTAAGGGCAGTGATATCATTTGTGTGCAGGAATGTGGGCTTTCTAAGTCCCCTAAAAAATCAGAATGGCGGGGTGAAGCTTTTTGGTCTTTTTCAAATGTTAACCGGAATGACGGAGTGGGAATTTTGATCCAAAATAAAGACATTCTCATCAAGCAGTCCATTGTAATTGAAGAAGGGAGATGTATTTGTTTTTTGTTGGACTTCCGAGGCTGGGTATTCAAGATACTTTGCATATATGCAAATGCGGAGAAGAAAGAACGTTTGCTATTGTTTGAGAAATTGAAGGTTTTTTTACATGGGAAAGTTCCAGTTTGGATTGTAGGGGACCTTAATTGTATATTGCATAAACAGGCAAGAGCAGGCTCTTATGAGTCTAACGTCGATGTGACAGGTAACCTGTGGAAACGCATGATGTCTGACTTTTCACTCCAGGATGCTGTTGCTGAGGTGCCTGGTCCATTTACTTTTCATGCGGATGATGGGCTTACAGACTCAAGGCTGGATTATTTTTTTTTCTCTAGCAGTGCTGGAAAATGTGTGAACTATTGGCAAGAGAGAGTTAGTTTTTCAGATCATGAGTGTTTGTTCGGGGTGTTTGAGGTGAATGGTTTTGCCTACGGTAAGGGGGTTTGGCGTTTGAATACGAGTATTTTGGATGAAGTGAGTGTTAAGGATGTTTTTGTTAAAAAATATGTTTTTTGGGTAAGAAAGAAAAGGTGCTTTGAGGATGTTGTGGCATGGTGGTTGTGGGTTAAAGCTAGGATTAAGGGTTTTTTTAGGAAAATTGGGTATGCAAGAGCGAAGGAGAAAAGATTGCTGTTTTCTAATTATAATAGGAGATTAGCCTTTTTGTATGAATGTCGCGCTGCTGGGGTGGACGTGAAGAAGGATTTGGAGAAATTAAAGAAAGAGATGGATGATTGGTTCATAGAGCGGGGGAAAGAGATTATTTTTAGGTCCAAGGTAAAATATAGAGAAGAGGATGAAAAATGTACGAGTTTATTCTTTCAAAAGTTGTGTAGTGGGAAGAGAGACATGAATGTGATATTGAATGATAGCGGAGATGAGTTGTGCGGGGAATCAGTTCTGAGGGAGGTGCGTGATTTTTATGAACGTTTGTATGAGGAGAAGAATTGTGATCCTGGAAGTGAGATAGAGTTTCTGAATGGGATACAGAATTTTGTTTCAGAGTATGACAGGATGGCGTTGGTGGATGAGATTGGTGAGAATGAGTTGTATGATGTGTTAAAGAATTCTCCTCGGAATAAATCTCCTGGATTGGATGGTATTCCGTGTGATTTTTATGTTAAATACAGGGATGTGGTGGGTCATGAGTTGTTAGAAGTGATGAGATTTTTGTTTGCAGGAAGAAGGATGCCTGGTGCAATGAAGGAAGGGTTAGTGGTGCTCCTTTATAAAAAAGGTGACAGAAGGATGTTAGTGAATTGGAGGCCAATAACTTTATTGAATGCGGATTATAAGTTATTTGCAAAGCTCTTAGCTTGTCGTATGAAAGTAGTTATTGGCAGTGTGATTGGGGAGGAACAAGTGTGTGCTGTACCAAAGAGGAAAATTCATGAAAATATTGGTTTTGTGAGGGATGTTTTGGAAGATTGTAAGAGTAGGGGTAAGGGTGTGATTGTTGGTGCATAGGATTTCGAAAAAGCGTATGATCGGGTAGCGCATGTTTTTTTGTTTGCAGTTTTAAGGATGTTGGGTTTTCCTGATAGGTTGGTTAGAATGATTGAGGGTATGTATGAGGGTGCATGTAGTATGGTGCAAGTGAATGGCTTTATGACAGATTCTTTTATGATTCGTTCAGGTGTTAGGCAGGGCTGTCCTCTCTCGCCTATTTTGTTTATTAGCGTGATAGAACCGTTGTTACAAAGGATTAGGAAGGATAAGGTGATTAAGGGTTTTTTGGTTCCGGGTAGTGATGGCAGGAGTATTAAGGTTTTAGGTTACATGGATGATGTGTGTGTGTTGTGTGAGTCTGTGGGTGACTTTACAAGAGTAAAATTATTAGTTAATTTGTTTTGTATGGCTTCTGGGTTTAAGATAAATTGGGGTAAGAGTAAAGCGAAGGTGTTTTTTGGTAAGGAGGTAATGGTGGATCCGGATATTGAATGTGTCAGAGAGGGGTTGAAGGTTTTGGGGGTTTGCTTTGAGGAAGATTTAAAAGGGAGAGTAAGTTGGGAGGAGTTGGGTAGTAGAGTTGGGAGAAAATTAGGTTTTTGGAGGTTAAGAGAATTATCGTTTACCGGTAAAATATTGGTCGTGAAAAGTGTAATATTGCCTATGTTACTTTACTTAGCTTTGGTTTTTCCTCCTTCTGTGTTAATGTTGAAAAGGATAAATAGACTTCTTTTTGTATTTTTTGGGGGGAGCAATATTGAAAAGGCTAAACGGGTTTTGTTGTTGAGGAGCAGAGTGAATGGGGGTTTAGGTTTTCCCAATTTGGAGGCTTTTTTGGGTTTGAACTTGATTTGCTTTTTTGTACAGCTTTTGAAAAAACAATCTTTAGCTGCTTGTATGGCGAGATATAAGGCAGGGGCGATGATGCGCCGTCTAAAATGGGTGGAGCATGATAGATGTAAGCCGGTTTCTTTTCTTTGCCCGAGTTGGTATTCGAGTATTGAGTTATTCATTCTAAAATTTCAGTTGGAGCGTGTTGAGAGAGATAGTTTTGTGGATAAGAAAAACGTGATAAAGAGGATGTGTGTGGATAATGCATTGTGTGAGATAGATGGTTTAAGGTCGAAAGAGATAGCTGAAGTGTGGGGGAAGTTGGTGAAGTATGATGTGTCCAATAAACAGAAGGACTTGGTATGGATGTCTTTACATGGAGTTTTGCCAGTTAGGAGTGTGCAGAAGAGGAGGGGTTTGGCGGTTTCTGAGAGGTGTCCGAGGAATAGATGTGGTGATGATGAAGAAGTGAGTCATGTGTTTTGGGGGTGTGGTTATGCAAAGGAAGTATGGAGGAAGTTGGGTGGATTATGTGAGGTTTTGACTGCGGTTAAGAGGTTGAGTTATGAGACTGTTATGTTTGGGTTAGGTTGTGTGGGAAGTGATAAGGAAAGGATTATGTGGGTGTTTTTGGCATGTGTAAAGGAAGTGTTGTGGAACAGTAGAAATTTGTATGTGTATAAGAATGTGGATTTTGATGTTAATGATTGTGTGCGTATGGTACTGGAGAAATTGTATTTTCATTATAAGTGGGATTTAAAGAGGGGTGTGGATGCAGAGGGTGTGTGGAAATTTATGAAGTGGAAAGATGTGATAAAATGGTAATAGTTTTTTTGTATTTTTGGAAATATGTTGTATTTTTTTTATTGTAAAATTTATTAAAGAAGACCATAGTGATGAGATTTAAGACTGAGGCGCAGAGTTTTGGTAAACCCTAATGGGTCTTGCCTTTTAATTTCTGCAAAGTTTTAAACCTGAATGGTTTTATAAAAAAAAATCAAAAAAAAAATAAAAAATCTGTTCTTATCAGTTTAATATCTGATACGTCCCCTATTTGGGGACCATATATTAAATGGATTTTTGGAACAGGGAGATGGAAGAAGAGCTTGCTCTGTCCACTCCACGCATTGACCCATTATTGCAGTATCTCCGGGACCAGTGCACTCCTTCTCTGATCCAGTTTCTAAAAACAGATTGAATTGAAATCAGCGCAAGTTGTCTTTTAACCCTTTATGTGAATTGATTTCAGGGTCAAAGAAGCACTTTTCTCAGGCCAAGTGTAGCATTTTGTTTGATTTCTCCTGGCCAATTGCAACATTTTCTGTGCCTTGCCTGGCCTTGCTTTCACCTATGTCTGTCAAACATTGCATTGCATTCAATATGCAATCAATCAATCAATCAATCAATCAATTTGTCTTTACTGGTTGCTGCAACAGGTGTGTTAAGATATAGGCCTCTATTAGGCCTTTCTTACAGTGTTGCAAATATACTGTGTCGGCTACCAAACTAGGCCCCTGCTGTCTGTCAGCCCTTGCTATTTAAATTGAAGTATCCAATGAGTAGTTCTGCCATACATACTGCATTTCTGACCGCAGGAATTCTTTTTTGAAACATTGTCTCCCTCTTGTGGACCACCGGCTTTTCAATGCGTTGTATTCTATGCATTTTTAAAAGAAAAAAATAAGTAAAAATGGTGCCTGTGCTGATCTTGAATAGGCTTGTCTTGTCCATCTACACCTGTGTGTGTGAGCATTCTAATGCTTTTCACCAACCAGGTGCGCTGCCTGCAGTAGATAGAATCTTAGCACTGAACATTCATGTGCTGTCACAATGGGGCTGGCTGGAGGGTGTGGTCAAAGTAGGCGGAGTTATGCAGATTCAAAACGCGTCGTGCACAGCTTGAACAAACACACACAGACAGACAGACAGACAGACAGACACACACACTCTCTGTCTGTCTCTCACACACAGACACACATACACAGCAGAACTGTCATTGACAGCAGAACTGTCATTGAGAAGGCCTCCAGAGTTTCTGAAAATGTCCTCCCTGCGGCAATCTTTTGCTCTGTCTCCACAATGGGTATTGGTGGTAGGCCTTGGTGCGGCCCACGGGGCACAGCGGGTTCAGGATCGCTTCTCGGCCTCATGGCTAAGATCTAGTTGGGGGAGCCTGACTGGGTCTTTGCTGGGAGGTTTCTCTGGGGTCCTCCTTTGTGGGGACCCTGAGTAAAACGATTGGCGATTGTTCGGAGTGCGGCGGACCAGTGCTATAATGGCGGGACGTGGCATGAAGGATACTATACGGTTCCAAGTGAAGCCGGATTTCCTGAAGGAGGTATCAATGAAAGTTTTCGTGGAGGAGATTCTCTTTAAGGTGTTGAAACTCACCGTGGAAGATGTGGATGTGCTTCAAGACTTTCCAAATCAAGGTACTTATGACTTGACTCTTTATGGCTATAATGCATGTGTGAATGCGGTGGATCGGTGGATAAGAAGTACTAACCCTTTCTTGGAGAAGATCAGAGTGTTGGCTTTGTTTAAAGATATAAGAAGAATGTTGGTGGTGCACATGTACAACCCAAGGGTTAAAGATGAAGTCATAACAGCCTATTTAAGTCGTTTTTGTGAGCAAATTCATGGTGGCGAGAGACTTAAAAACTCTTGGGGGATGAGGAATGGCAAACGGAGGTTTTTTGTTGTTTTTAAGCAAGAAGAAGGAAGTTTGCACGGTTTCAAGTGCCCCCCTGCCACTTTTTCTATTGGTGGAGAGAGAGGGTTTTGCTATTTTGAAGGACAATTGCAGTATTGCCGCAATTGCTGGCAATATGGACATGTGAAGGAGGAATGTGGTAAGGGCAAAGTCTGCAGGATCTGTGGCAGGCCTGAACACCCTGACGCCAAATGTACTGTTAGCAGGGTATGTGACTTATGCGGTGTGGCCGGACATATGGCGAGGAACTGCCGCACCAAAGATGGCCGCCGGCTTTTTTCACAGGTGGTGAGAGCGGATGAAGGGAGAAGAAAGGCGGTGACTGAAGAGGAGTCTTGTGTTACACAGCAGCAGACGGTTATGATTGCCGGTGAAACATCAGCTGATGTTGGTAAAGAGGGAGACTTCCTGCAAGTGATACAGAAAGGGGTAGTGGATGGAGCTACAGTGGCGCTCCCCATCGACTGAGTGGGGGGATGTAGACCAAATGGATACTGTTCCAGCAATGGAGCAGGTACAGAGCTCCCCAGGGGAGTCACCGGGTGGGATGGAGGAGGTTGGGTCTGTTGTTTTGCCTCAGCAAGTAAGTAATCTGGAAGATATGATAAATACTGTGGTTGAGGAGTTGGAGGCTGAGGTGGTGAGCCCTATAAGCAGGTGTTCAGATGATGATGATTTAACACCGGCCCAGAGGCAGGTGACAAGCTCATATATGGAGGCAGTGCCGGGGGGCTCGGACTCTAAGCGGTTATGTTTGGAGACTGAGAACCGTTATAGTGTACTGTCTGGGGAGGGCGAGTTGGAGTTTTCAGGGAGCGCTGGGGAGGATGGATCCCAGGGTTCGCCTGCAATAGAATTTTTGGAGAGTGATCGGGTGGATAGTTTTATCAAGGTTAGTGGCTATAAGTAGTAGTCTTCAAAATGGTCATGATGGATAGGAGAATTGTGTTGTTTTTTTTCCTTTTTATCATGAGTTTAACTGTTGCTTCTATTAATGTTAGGAGTATTTGCTCAGAGATTAGAAGAGCTACTGTTTTTGATTATTTGCAAGGAATCCATGCGGATATTTTTTGTCTTCAGGAGTGTGCACTGAAGAGCACACCCCATGAGAGTGAATGGAGCCATGGTAAGTGTTTTTGGTCCCCTGCGTGCAGTAATAAGAATGAAGGTGTTGGGATTTTATTAAAAAGTAGCAGTATTAATGTGTATGATTTTAAGGTTATTGTTCCTGGGCGTTTTATTATCTTAGAATTTGAGTTTTTAGGGAAGAGGAGTCGAATTTTTAATGTGTATGCTCCAGCGGAGAAACAAGCCCGTGTAAGTTTTATGGAGAACTTAAAATTATATATGCCAGGGCGTATTTTTACAATAATAGCGGGTGATTTTAATTGCATACGCAATGTTTTGGATCGTGAAAGTGGGGGGGAGATTAAATTGGATGCCACTTCTAATGTTCTAAATAATATTATACAAGATGTGCGCTACCAGGATGCAGGGTTGTTGGTGGACGCTAAAGATAAATTTACATATGTGGCTGAGAGTGGTCTTTGTAAGTCTAGAATTGATTTTATATTAGTATCTGAAGGGGTTAAAATTAGCAGATGCCGTCACTTGGCAAATGTGTTTTCTGACTATAGAATGGTGTGCGCTGAAGTATGTGTCTCAGAATCTATTGCCTTTGGCAGGGGAATGTGGAAATTGAACACCGTTTTGTTGCAAGAAGAATCTGTGTTGCAGGAATTTAAGACTCTTTTTAACTCCTGTGTGAACAAGCAGGAGGATTTTAGTAATGTAGCAATATGGTGGGATTGGGTTAAAGAAAGGATAGCATGTTTTTTTAGGAGGGTGGGGTGTCAGAGGGCTATGCAAAAGAGGGAAAGAGATGCATTATTGGTAAAAAGGCTGGAGACTTTGAATAAATTCAGAAGTGTGGGAGTAGATGTTGAGACGGATCTGAATAATGTTAAGATGGAAATTAAGACGGGACTGGAGGAACGTGGGAAAAGGATTTTGTATCAGTCTAAAGTGCTGCATTTAGAGGAAAATGAACAATGCTCAAGGTACTTTTTTAAGAAAAATTTTAATGCAAAAGGGATTTTTACTTCAGTCCTGGCCTCTGACGGGGAGAAATTTGGGGAGGATATGGTTAGTGAAATCAGTAGATTTTATGGGGATTTGTTTGGAGCAGATGGAGCTGCCACGGATAAGGAAATCAAAGAGTATGTTGATGTTTTAAAAAATAATATTCCTGAGGAGGAGGTGGGGTTTTTGGAAATGGATGTTACGGAGGAGGAGGTGAAGCGGGTGGTGGATAGTATGGACAGGGGAAAGACCCCTGGTTGTGACGGACTTCCAGTGGAATTTTATTCTTTATATTGGCCAATTTTAAAGGAACATTTTATGAAAGTGATGGGTTATATTTTTAATACTGGGGTTTTGTCTGATTCTATGAGGAAAGGGGTGGTTACTCTGATTTATAAAAAAGGAGATAGGAGGGAGGTTAAGAACTGGAGGCCTATCACACTATTAAACTGCGATTACAAGATTTTTTCCAGGATTTTGGCTAGCAGAATTAACAAAGTGATTCATTATATGGTGGGTGAATATCAGACTTGTGCGGTCCCAGGACGAAGAATGACGGATAACTTATTGCTTTTACGTGATATGATATTTTATGCAAAGTCTGCAAATTTTCCCTTGCTTTTAGAATCTATAGATTTAGAAAAAGCATTTGATAAGGTGTCCCATCGGTTTATGTTTATGGTATTAGCTAAAATGGGAATACCTGAAAAATTCTTAGGGCTTATAAAATGTTTGTACACTAACGTTAGCAGTCAGATAATTGTTAATGGCAATATAAGTTCCTCAATTGCAGTAAGGTCGGGGGTAAGGCAGGGGTGCCCTTTGTCACCCATTTTATTTATATGCGTCATGGAACCTTTTTTATTGAGTTTGCAAAAAGACAAACATGTGGGTGGGTGTTTTATTCCGGGGAGTGGTGGTCAAAGGGTTAAGTCCCTGGGCTATATGGACGATGTGGTTTTAATTGGAGGGTCTCAGGCTGATTTAAATAGAGCAAACTTACATTTGAGGATCTTTTGTGCAGTGGCGGGTATGTCTGTCAATTGGGGCAAATGTCAATTGTGCAATTTTGGGAAGAAAGTTCCAGTTAAAGTGGATGGAGTTATACAGAGGGAACATATTGAAGTGTTGGGAACAGTTTTTGAGGAAGATTTAAAAGGAAAACAGAATTTTGAAAACTTGGAAAGTAAAATTGAGAAGAAGCTCTCTTTTTGGAAGCTACGTAATTTATCTTTAAAAGGTAAGGTGTTAATAATTAAGTCTGTGTTGTTACCTTTATTTTTATATTTTTGTACTATTTTTCCACCTGGGAAACTGTGGCTCAAAAGAATGACAAGGAAAATTTTTGGTTTTTTTTGGGCATCAAAGATGGAAAGGATTAGGAGAGTAGTAGTAATGAGCAGACATGAGTTGGGGGGCTATGACTTTCCAAATTTGGAGTTTTTTTTGAGCTTGCACTATTTATTGTTAACGTTTAGAGCATTTAAAGGGGGTGGAAGGGTAGCGGATTTAATGTTTTATCTGGCAGGTGGAATGATGGCTAAATGGGAATGGTGCACTTTAACTTTAAATCGACCTAGATCTCATGTGATACCATCTTTTTACGTTGTAGTCAAGTTGTTCTATGAATCAAGAGGTTTTAATAGTTTGGGACTACCTGACAAAAAGAAAATGGTAAAGCACTTTAGGCAGGGGGAAGTGCAATGTGAGGTCCCGTTTCTGAATACAGCTCAATCGGCTACTATATGGAAGCTGTTTAAAATCCCAGGGGTAACAGGAAGACAATTGGACATTGTATGGTTGGCTATACACGGAGCTTTGCCAACAAAGGCCTTTTTACAGAGAAGAGGGATGAAGATTGCTGAGGGGTGCCCAAGGGAGGGATGCAAAGGGATTGAAGATTTACCTCATTTATTTTGGTCTTGCGGGTATATGTGTCAGGTTTTAAAAATATTAAGAGGTTTTATGATGAAATTGTTGGGGTTTAATGAACTGACTTATGAGGTTATTCTTACCGGGCAGGATTTTGACAGACAACAAAATGCAAGAGTGGTGTGGGTTTTCCTAACAATTTTAAAGGAAGTAATATGGGATGTGTGGAATCTATTAGTTTTTAAAAAAACTGATGTATTGCCAAATGATGCTGTCAAGCTTCTTTTATCTAGGCTTTTTATTGTGTATTTATATGACAAGAAGAGACTAGGTGAGGATAAAGCGGAGCAGGTATGGCACTTCTCTGTATGGAATGTTTTAGTATGAAATGTATATGATGGTATAATAGGTGTACTGTATATGCATATATGTATGCAAATAAAGGTACATGCCCAGATGATGAAGTTTACTCTAGAAATAACTTTTATACAAGTGATAAGACAAGCTGATCTTATAGAGTAAATTGACTGATGGGAAAAAAGAAAAAAAAAAAAAAAAAAATCTGTTCTTATCAGTTTAATATCTGATACGTCCCCTATTTGGGGACCATATATTAAATGGATTTTTGGAACAGGGAGATGGAAGAAGAGCTTGCTCTGTCCACTCCACGCATTGACCCGTTATTGCAGTATCTCCGGGACCAGTGCACTCCTTCTCTGATCCAGTTTCTAAAAACAGATTGAATTGAAATCAGCGCAAGTTGTCTTTTAACCCTTTATGTGAATTGATTTCAGGGTCAAAGAAGCACTTTTCTCAGGCCAAGTGTAGCATTTTGTTTGATTTCTCCTGGCCAATTGCAACAGTTTCTGTGCCTTGCCTGGCCTTGCTTTCACCTATGTCTGTCAAACATTGCATTGCATTCAATATGCAATCAATCAATCAATCAATCAATCAATTTGTCTTTACTGGTTGCTGCAACAGGTGTGTTAAGATATAGGCCTCTATTAGGCCTTTCTTACAGTGTTGCAAATATACTGTGTCGGCTACCAAACTAGGCCCCTGCTGTCTGTCAGCCCTTGCTATTTAAATTGAAGTATCCAATGAGTAGTTCTGCCATACATACTGCATTTCTGACCGCAGGAATTCTTTTTTGAAACATTGTCTCCCTCTTGTGGACCACCGGCTTTTCAATGCGTTGTATTCTATGCATTTTTAAAAGAAAAAAATAAGTAAAAATGGTGCCTGTGCTGATCTTGAATAGGCTTGTCTTGTCCATCTACACCTGTGTGTGTGAGCATTCTAATGCTTTTCACCAACCAGGTGCGCTGCCTGCAGTAGATAGAATCTTAGCACTGAACATTCATGTGCTGTCACAATGGGGCTGGCTGGAGGGTGTGGTCAAAGTAGGCGGAGTTATGCAGATTCAAAACGCGTCGTGCACAGCTTGAACAAACACACACAGACAGACAGACAGACAGACACACACACTCTCTGTCTGTCTCTCACACACAGACACACATACACAGCAGAACTGTCATTGACAGCAGAACTGTCATTGAGAAGGCCTCCAGAGTTTCTGAAAATGTCCTCCCTGCGGCAATCTTTTGCTCTGTCTCCACAATGGGTATTGGTGGTAGGCCTTGGTGCGGCCCACGGGGCACAGCGGGTTCAGGATCGCTTCTCGGCCTCATGGCTGCGATCAATCAGTCTAACTGAGAGATTGTAGTCAGGTCGGGTGCTTTCGGTACCCTCTCTCTCGGCCTGGGGGGATCGCTCCTCTTCGGAGGGGCTTCACCCCCCTGCTGCTATAGGGAGAGAGGATTAGTCCGGAGCAACGAGTTGCGATCGCCTTAAAAGGGCGCTAGCCTTTTTTTGTGTGTTTACAGCTGGAGTTCTTTTTCGGAAGGATGCCGGCTGCACTTACCTTTGCATCGGGAGAACCCCGGATGAGGAACACGGTCCGTATCGAGGTCTTGGAGAGATACAGGAAGGAGAAAGAAATCCGCTACGTTTGCAACACCATCCTTCTTGGGATCCTGGAGTTCGGCAGAGAGGACATCTTCTGTTTTCAGGACAATGAGCAGAAAGGTACTTATACTATTACCTTTAGGAGCCATGGTTGTTGTCAGCAGTTGGTCCAAAAGGTGAATGACAACATCTGTGCTGATGAACTGGAGGGCCTGGTCTTCTCCCTGCTTTTCGTCCAAGAGGAGGTACAAATGATTGTTTTCTTTCCAAATCCTTTTGTTGAAGTATTGGACATTTTAACCTGTTTGCGTCGCTATTGCGATGAAGTAACCTTTCAAGGGAATGTTAAAAACGCCGTTGGTTTCTGGTGTGGCAAGCGGAAATTCCTGGTGCGGCTGAAGAAAAATCCTGAGGGCTTTGGAGGAACAGAGCATCCCTCCTCTACCATCACCATTGGGAAGAGCCGTGGCTACTTATTCTACACAGGTATGCCTATGTATTGCAGGAACTGTGGCAAGATGGGGCATACCCAAGGTAATTGTGTGGAAAGAAGGGCATTCCGCTGCAATAATTGTGGCCAACTCGGACACTTAATGAAGGATTGCCCTCAAAAGAAGGCTTGTAACCTATGCGGGGAGGATGGACATATGTTCCGAGGATGCCCACATAGGACCAAAGTCCGTACGTATGCAGAGGCGGCTGAGAGACCCGTGCCAAGGCAGGAACCAGCTATTGTCCCGGTCCATGCTGTGCTGAATATCCCGGAGACCGGAGTAAGGCCTGAGCCAAGTCCCACTGTTCCTACAGCAGGGGAGGCGGCTGAGAAGGCCAAGGGCGCAGAGGAGAAGGTGGGGACGGAGCAGGAGTGTGGTGGCCCTCAGGGAGGCCCTCCTGTGTCGAAGTCCCGGAAAAAGGGCGGAGGGCGGACCACCCAGAGACTGGAGCAGGGGGACTCTCCCGTTGGGGAGGTAACCCTTGTGTCGAAGGTCTCGAATGAGGCTGGTGTGTTGGAGCAGAGCGCCCCCACTATGTTGGCGGTGGGGGGCACTGTGGCGAAGACCCCAGTCTTTCCCAGGGACTCGAGCCAGCAGACCACAGTTTTTTCTCCTACAGGTGATGGTGTGGATACGGTCATCGTGTCAGATCTGGAGGTCCCCCAGGAAGTAAGAGGCCATGTAGCTATCACAGAGGACGACTGCACGAGTGAGCTGCCTGAGCCGTCTGGAAAGAAGCTGCGGGGGGATACTCTTCTGGAGGCCAATCCAGAGTCTCCGGATGTGTGTTTTCCCAGCGGAGACATGTGGCTGAACACGGACTCTTCTGGGTATCCATTACCTGGTTCCTCGGATCCCCAGAACATTGACTCTCTTCCTTCACTGCCAGAAGTGATTGATGAGTTCATGGAAACCATTGAGGATAGCTCTCCTCTCCCATGACATAAATGCCATCCATGAGGTGTCTCTCACTTAATGTGAGATCTCTAAAGAGCCCTGTCCGCAGGGCTGCTCTTTTTGATTTTTTTGAAACATTAGACTTTGACATATGTTTTTTACAAGAGTGTGGTCTGCAGCATGGAATCCGGTATAACGAGATAAAAAAGGACTGGAAACTAGGGCCCTCTGTATGGTCGGGCTCAAACGAGAACAAGTCTGCTGGTGTGGGTCTGCTCTGCCGAGGTAATAACATCATCATTTCCTCTGTTACTGAGATTGTACCTGGCAGAGCTATCCTAGTACATTTGTGTTTTAATAATTTTAATTTCCGTGTCATTAATGTGTACGCTCCACCAGATAAACAGGAGCATATACGATTGTTTGAAATTTTACCGGTTTTCTGTGTAGGGTCATCTCCTCTCTTAATAGCCGGGGATTTTAATTGCCTGAATGTGAATGAGCGCCGAGGAGGGGGTGACCCAATCCGTAAGATAGATAAGTCGTGTTTTTTACTAAATAGCTTGCAGACTGATTTTAAGTTATGCGATGCCTGGAGGTCGCTTTCGCCGACGGACCCAGGATTTACATGGTCCGGTCGGGGAGTGGCTTCCAGGATCGATTTTATGTTTTTATCTGAGGATTTTAGCCCTGTACAATTTGTTTTAATGCCTAATTTATTCTCTGATCATAAAATTTTAAGCTTAAAGATAGAGTATCAAGGAGAGCTGAGGATAAATAGAGGTTTATGGCGCCTGGGAGTCCATTTGCTGGAAGACCCTCAGGTGAGGTCAGACTTCTGTAACGCCTACCAGGAATGGAGACAGCTAAGGCCTCCATATATTAAAATCCTATCCTGGTGGGAAGTGATCAAAGATAAAATAAGGTTTTTTTTTTATCAGGGCTGGAAAGAGGAAGGCGCGGCTGAAAAAGCAGATTTATGTAAATTTAAATATGAGACTGCAAACTCTCCATAAATTTAAAGAGATAGGACTAGAGGTGGAAGATGATATTGCAAGCCTAAAAACTGAAATACAATTGTGCCTAGATCAAAAAGGTAAAGAAATAATTTTTAATTCCAAAGTGAAACATTTAGAAGAAGGTGAGAAGTGTACACGTTTCTTTTTTAAAAAAGTGATGGAGAAAAAGGAGACGATCACCTGTCTTGATGGAGAAACAACTGTGGAAGGTATGAAGAAGGTGGCTTTTAATTTTTATAGAGACCTTTTTAGTAAAAAAAGTGTAAATAATGTGTTTTTACAAGATGCTCTTAATATCCTGGATTTTAAGTTAAGTTCTGTAGACCAGGGGTTTTTAATAGATGATGTCAGCATGGAAGAACTTTTCAGTGTTTTTAAAAGTTTTTCAAAAGGGAAAGCCCCAGGAGCAGATGGTCTACCTGTTGAATTTTATTTGACTTTTTGGGATGTTTTAAAGGAGGATCTTTTAGCACTTTTTAAAGAGGTTTTTATGTGTTCAGAGCTGCCGAAGTCATGGAGGAGGGGGATAGTGTCCTTAATTTATAAGAAAAAGGGCGCTCGCGATGACCTCAGGAATTGGAGGCCTATCACCCTCCTCAACATGGATTATAAAGTTTTAGCCAAAATTATTGCTTGTCGTTTTAAAACTGTTATTAATAAACTGATACAACCCGAACAAGTATGTGGAGTACCAGGGAGGAATATTGCTGAGATTTTAAATGTGATTAGAGATGTAATATGGTACTCTAGGGATAGAAGTCAGAGCCTGGCCCTGTTGGCGCTGGACTTTGAAAAGGCGTTTGACAGGGTCTCGCATGAGTATCTTTTTAAAGTTTTAAAGCAAATGGCGATCCCCGACATGTTTTTATCTCGTATTATGATTTTATATAATAATGTGTTTTCTCAAATTTCTGTCAATGGTTTTTTAACAGATTTTATCCCGTTGGAATCCGGAGTGAAGCAGGGGTGTCCATTATCCCCAATTCTTTTTATTTGTGCTATGGAACCCCTGCTGTGTATGATCCGGAGAGACAAAGTGGTCCGAGGGGTTCCTATTCCGGGTGGAGGAGGGGCCCAAGTCAAAGTATTTGCCTACATGGATGATGTTACTGCCATCTGTACAGATCCTGCTTCACTCCGGAGAGTGGTAATGTGCACCAATTTTTTTAGTCAGGCTTCAGGTTTTAAAATGAATTTTAATAAAACTGAATGTTTGATTTTGGGTTCCTGGAATACAAATGACCTACCAGCAGTAAAATTGAAGCACGACAATGTTAAAATCTTGGGAATTGTATTTGACGCTAAAAATGAAGGACACGTGAGCTGGGAGGAGGTGCAGCATAAAATAGTGAAAAAACTCTCCTTCTGGAATTTGAGAAGCTTGTCAATTGAGGGAAAAATTTTAATCATTAAATCTGTTTTGTTGCCAATGATGCTTTATATTGCCATGGTATATCCTCCTTCTGAGTTGATGCTAAAAAAACTAACTCGATGTATCTTTATGTTCATTTGGGGATCAAAAATGGAAAAGCTGAGGCGAACGGAGATGTATAAAAAACAACAAAATGGAGGAAAAGATGTCCCTGACTTGCATCTGTATTTGTATGTACATTTCTTTTGTTTTTGTTTTAAAGTTTTTAACACTAATTCTACTTTTAGTCTGTTTTTAAAATATACTTGTGGTTTTATTTTTAAAAAATGGTTCAGACCATGTTTATCAGCACCCATTTTATTATGCCCGCCCAAGCATTTTATTGTTTTAGAAAAGGTGATAAGGACTCATAAATTAAAGGACTTGGATGCCGATCTCCTTCTGGACAGAAGAAAATTGATGGTTCATCTGAGAAGAGAAGAAGGAGTGTCCCCTGTGAGCAACTTCTCATGGAGTAGATCCAAGCGTGTGTGGAGGAACGTCTTCGGAAAATTCTTGGCCAACATTCACAACATTCATGCTATCCATCTTCATGGCATGAGGCAATATCGGCCACCACATCATTTCCTCCTGATGAACCGTGCAAACGGGGAAACGCGTCGGGGTGACGTCAGCACACGCTAAGTGATCTTTTGTCTCTCTTAGTATCATATCTTGGTCTACCATTCCGGTGTCTATTGTCTGTTTATACTATTGGCTGTATCCAGGACGGACAAAGAACTGAGATGTTTATCGTTGGACTCAATTATTTAATATGACATGGGTCGCTATTGAGCGAAGTGCTGCATTTCTATTGTTATTACCATCCTAAGTGGGGGTGTTTGCTATTGTATGTTGGGGTTATTTTTTGCACTATCTTTTCACCACTGCCCTCCACTATTTTGTTTTCCCACCTTTAATGGTAGGGATTCGTTAGGGAAGTGAGGGACAGCCTACGTCTGAGTGGGGGCGCCAAATAATCGTATCTTAGGGTGCCAACCTCCACAGCTAGGCAGAGGTGAGCAGTAGGTTTTATTGTAGTACCTCAACAGGTTACCTATTGGTGGTATCTTATCGTGGTTATTTAACCAAGGTTTGTTTTTTTTTTTTTGGGTTAGGGTTTTATATATGTCATCATTAAAAGCTAAGTTTTAAGGGGATTCTATGTTCAACACTGGCCTTTTATAAACCCCATTCATTTTGTCTTGATTTTTTTCCAACATTCACAAAGACCTTGCATGGATGGCTGCCCACCAGTGCCTCCCAACCAGAGACTTCCAGCATAGGAGAGGCCTGGCGGCGCGGGCAAAGTGCCCAAGAGACTCTTGCCGAGAGGATGAGACTGTTTTACACCTTTTTTGGAACTGCTGTTTTGCACAAGAACTTTGGGGGAGATTTGGGATACTTTTAAAATG
Organism: Ranitomeya variabilis; assembly: GCF_051348905.1. NCBI lineage: Eukaryota > Metazoa > Chordata > Amphibia > Anura > Dendrobatidae > Ranitomeya > Ranitomeya variabilis. The sequence continues at coordinate 606,495,320 of NC_135235.1, read as the reverse complement.
GGTTTGTGGTCTTAAAGATTTTAGCTATGAGTATGTTTTATATGGACTTTTTAATTGCCCCACTACACACCAGTTCAAAATATGCTGGTGTATAATAAACTGTGCCAAAAATGCAATCTGGAAAGTGAGAAACATTCTACTTTTTAACCGTGATTTTATTTCTGTTAATGATTGTATTAAATTGGCTTTTAGTGAAATGTTTATTTATTTTTTAAAGGATGTTAAAGATGTGGGGAAGAAAGAAGCGAATCGTAGATGGTGTTTTTATATGTGGAATACTGTTTTATATTAAGTTGTTTCATGTTGTTGTATTTTATTATTGTAATTTTTTATGTTTCTTTTGCACAAAAGGTTTCAATTTTTCTTGTTCTATGTCTTATGACTAAATAAAATTTTGTTGAAACCTTATCTGTTCTTATCAGTTTAATATCTGATACGTCCCCTATTTGGGGACCATATATTAAATGGATTTTTGGAACAGGGAGATGGAAGAAGAGCTTGCTCTGTCCACTCCACGCATTGACCCGTTATTGCAGTATCTCCGGGACCAGTGCACTCCTTCTCTGATCCAGTTTCTAAAAACAGATTGAATTGAAATCAGCGCAAGTTGTCTTTTAACCCTTTATGTGAATTGATTTCAGGGTCAAAGAAGCACTTTTCTCAGGCCAAGTGTAGCATTTTGTTTGATTTCTCCTGGCCAATTGCAACATTTTCTGTGCCTTGCCTGGCCTTGCTTTCACCTATGTCTGTCAAACATTGCATTGCATTCAATATGCAATCAATCAATCAATCAATCAATTTGTCTTTACTGGTTGCTGCAACAGGTGTGTTAAGATATAGGCCTCTATTAGGCCTTTCTTACAGTGTTGCAAATATACTGTGTCGGCTACCAAACTAGGCCCCTGCGGTCTGTCAGCACTTGCTATTTAAATTGAAGTATCCAATGAGTAGTTCTGCCATACATACTGCATTTCTGACCGCAGGAATTCTTTTTTGAAACATTGTCTCCCTCTTGTGGACCACCGGCTTTTCAATGCGTTGTATTATATGCATTTTTAAAAGAAAAAAATAAGTAAAAATGGTGCCTGTGCTGATCTTGAATAGGCTTGTCTTGTCCATCTACACCTGTGTGTGTGAGCATTCTAATGCTTTTCACCAACCAGGTGCGCTGCCTGCAGTAGATAGAATCTTAGCACGGAACATTCATGTGCTGTCACAATGGGGCTGGCTGGAGGGTGTGGTCAAAGTAGGCGGAGTTATGCAGATTCAAAACGCGTCGTGCACAGCTTGAACAAACACTCACACACAGACAGACAGACAGACAGACACTCACTCTCCGTCTCTCACACACAGACACACATACACAGCAGAACTGTCATTGACAGCAGAACTGTCATTGAGAAGGCCTCCAGAGTTTCTGAAAATGTCCTCCCTGCGGCAATCTTTTGCTCTGTCTCCACAATGGGTATTGGTGGTAGGCCTTGGTGCGGCCCACGGGGCACAGCGGGTTCAGGATCGCTTCTCGGCCTTTTGGCTAAGATCATGTGTCTTGCTAAGGGTCCTTGAGTGCTGTTCCTTGGCCTTCCGGCATCGCCATTTATTTGGCTTAAGCCGGTTGCTGCTTTAGGGGAATAGCGAGGAGGAACGAGGAGGCGATCACCATGGGCGTTACTATACGCTATGCCGGAACCGAGGATAATCGGGTTCGCAATGCTTTCCGCATTGACGTGGATGCTGCCGTGAGAGAACGCTATAGCCTTTCCTATATGGTGCATGAAGTTATTTTCAAGACTTTGGAGGTAACAAGAGAAAGCATCATTTGCCTGCAAGACTCTGCCAAGGTAGGAAGATATGTTTTGGTCCTTAATTCCAGGAATGCCTGCTGCAATATGTTTAAGAAGCTGGGAGAGCAGGTTAAGAACCCAAGTCTGGATGGTTTGACCTTTACAGTCCTATATACTAAAGGTGATGTTCCCCTGGTTGTCTTTATGTACAACCCCTTTGTGCCTGAGTATGATATTGCTGCCTTTCTCAGAAAGCATTGTGACTATGTGCAATACAGTCATAAAGTTATGAACAGTGAGAACTTATGGACTGGCAAGCATAAATATTTTGTCAGGTTTGGGGAAAGTCCATCAGAGGCAGGAGGAGTCCATCTCCCTCCCCTAAGCTTCTCTATCGGAAGAGATAGGGGTATCCTCTTTTTTCCAGATTCTCCAGTGTTTTGCAGGAAATGTAAGAAGTATGGCCATTTGCAAGAGACCTGCACTGCTATGTCTAGGTGCTCAAAGTGTAATCAATGTGGCCATTTTGCTAAGGACTGCACAAACCCTATTGTCTGCAATGGCTGTGGGGTAAAAGGACATGCTTTCAAGGCTTGCCCTAGCCGCATGAATGAAAACAGGGCGAGGCTTTTTTCAGAGGTGTTGACTGGTGCACCTGAAGCCAGAGATGTGGTATCTGAAGCCTCTCTCACGGTTCAAGAGAAAGCAAGTGGTCAATGTGTGGATGTGAGCCCAGTGGTGTCTCGGGCTGAAAAAGCCTTGGCTGCATCTTTAGAATTGGACGACATGCTTGCTGCTGAAATGGATGTCTCTTCTTACCAGGATGGTTTTCTTGAGATTGTTTGTGGAGAGGGTGACGCCGATCTGCAAACTCCAGGTGGCCCGATTAGTAGCTGGGGTGGTGGCGGAGAGATAATGGAGGAAGAGAAAGCTGGAGGACAAGGGGACTTCACTGAAGCAGTAGTGAGGTCCTCTGAAGAATCTGTCGAATCAGACGCTTCTCAGCATAAGAGAGCTCGTTTGTCAGCATGTACTTCTGTTATTGTACAGAGTCCTGTAAGTGAGAGGGAGTATCCTACGGGTCTTACCTCTCCTGTGTCAGTACCTTACCTGGAGGAAGATGTTGAAATATCCCACTCAAGTGACAGCTCTTTGGGAGGAGAAGAAGGATGAAGAGTGATGTTTTTTTCTTTGGGGACTGAGTGCCAATTTAAAAGGTGTCTTCTGAATCCACCGTGGGAGTTGTCTCCCTAAATGTCAGGCTCTTAAAATCAAGAGTCAGAAGAGCCTCAGTCTTGGACTTTTTGCATAATCTGTCTGTTGACATTTTGTGTTTACAGGAGTGTGGTATTGAGGAGGCCCTTTGTGGCAGTGATTGGCCATATGGTCAACACGTTTGGTCTGGTTCTAGAGGGAACAAAAATGATGGGGTGGGGATATTATTAGGTAGTCAGAATTTTAGTTTTGAAAGTTATAAAGTGGTGGAGGTGGGTCGTTGTATTTCAGCGGTGGTGTGTGGGATGGGATTGAGAGTTAAAATTATAAATGTTTATGCTTCTACAGGGAGGGAAGAAAGGTTAAGTTTATTAGAAAAATTATGTTTGGAATTGCCTGGTAGAATCCCTGTGATATTAACAGGAGATTTTAATTGCTCAACTGAAGGGAAAGTTGATACTTCAGGTAAAGGATTGTTTAATATTATTTCTGATTTTTCTCTCCTGGATGCTGCAGAGGTGGTTTTGGGGAAACCGGCACCACCAACCTATAAAGCAGATAGGGGTGGGATAACGTCTAGAATAGACAGAATGTTTTTTTCTAAAAATATGATTTGTGTTAATTTTTCTCAGTTTCCCGTTCCGTTTTCGGACCATGAGTGTCTGAAAGGAGATTTTATGGTGAATTTAAGGCGTATGTATGGGAGAGGTGTGTGGAAGCTAAATGTTAGTTTGCTCGATGATGAGAGAGTGGTGAGTGATTTTCAGAAAAAATATAATTGGTGTAGGTCACGTAAAAATAACTTTAGAAATGTGTTGGTGTGGTGGGATTGGATGAAGTTTGAGTTGAGAAAATTTTTTCGCAGGTGGGGCTATAAAAAAGCTGCCATTTTAAGGAACCAGTATAAAGATTTGATGAAGAGAGTTGACTGGTTGGAGAAAATGAGAATGTGTGGTGTGAATGTGGATGATCTGTTAAGAAGTGCTAAAGAGGATCTGAAAAAGGCCTTGGAGAAAAAAGGTAAGGAAATTATTTTCAGGTCAAAAGTGGTCCATCTGGATAAAGATGAGAAATGTTCTAGATATTTTTTCAAAAAAGTATGTGGTAAGAGAGAAGGAATGGATGAGATTTTAGATGGGACTGGTGTTTGTGTTAGTGGTGAGAAAGTGATGGAGGAAGTGATGACGTTCTACGCTACGTTGTTTGGTGAGAAAAGGGTTGATGAAAGATTGAAAGAGGATGTGCTTAATGCTTTGGATAGCAGAGTGGATGTTGATGATTGTGATGTTTTGTGTGAGGATATGATTGTGGATGAAGTTAAGAAAGCTGTGTTTAGTGCAAAAAAGAATGTGACACCTGGGAAAGATGGTTTGTCTGTGGAGTTATATGTCAAAATGTGGGATGTGATGGGTATGGATTTGGTGGAAGTTTGTCAGTATATGTGGGAGAATGGAGTGTTGGCAGAGTCAATGAAGGATGGGGTAGTGGTCTTAATTTTCAAGAAGGGTGATAAAAAATGTTTGAGTAACTGGAGACCTATTACTCTTCTGAACGCCGATTACAAGGTGTTCAGTAAAATTTTGGCTAATCGGATGCGTGAGGTTATTAGGAAAGTGGTTGGTATGGACCAAGTATGTGCTGTGCCAGGGAGAAGCATAACGGACAATCTATGTCTTTTGAGGGATGTGTTGTGGGATTGCAAAGTGAGAAAGCAAAAGTGTATGGTGATGGCGGTGGATTTTGAAAAAGCATTTGACCGTGTGTCACATGTGTTTATGTTGGATGTGTTACGCAGAATGGGTTTTCCAGTGACGTTTGTGAATGCTGTGAGTGGGTTATATGGTGGGGTGGTGAGTAGTTTTTTGGTGAATGGTTTTTTGAGTGGGAAGGTAAGTATTAAGTCAGGTGTGAGGCAAGGTTGCCCCATGTCACCGGTGTTGTTTGTATGTGTGATTGAGCCTTTACTATGTATGATTCGGAATGAGAAAGTGGTTCGTGGATTGTTAGTGCCAGGGAGTGGTGGGATGACTTTGAAAGTTTTAGGATATATGGATGATATAGTGGTGGTGAGTGAGAGTGTTGCTTTTATGGGGCGGGCAAAATTGTTGTTAGATTTTTTTTGTGGTGCTTCTGCGTTTCGTGTGAACTGGAATAAAAGTATGTTTAAATGCTTTGGTGATAGTGGGGTTAGAATGGAAGGAGTGGCTGCTGTGGAGGGTCCAATTAAAGTGCTAGGGGTTCTTTTTAATGATGATTTGAAGGGATATGAGAGTTGGGATGAGTGTGGAGAGCGGATAGTGAGGAAAATGAATTTTTGGAAACTGCGCACTTTGTCTTTGACAGGAAAGGTGCTTATTATTAAGTCTGTTATTCTCCCTATTTTACTTTATGTTTCCTGTGTTTTTCCATTGCCTTACAGGAAAATTAAACAAGTGGAGAGACTTATTTTTGTGTTTTTCTGGGGTAGTAGAATGGAAAAGTTAAAAAGGGAGTTTTTGTTTAAGCAATATAAGTATGGGGGACTAAGGTTCCCAAATATTGAGTTTTTTTTAATGCTGCATTATATCAAAGCTACAGTGGTTTTGATTGGGAAAAATAATAAAGGTGCGTTTATGTGTAAGTATTTGGCAGGATGGATGTTGTACGGGTTGAAATGGGTAAAGCGAGATAGGAATGTTCCTGTTGCGTTTAAGTGTCCTGAATGGTACGTTTTGATTGAAAAATTTATCAGGAAAAATGATTTGCTAGCGGTTGCAATGAAGGATTTTAGAGTGGTTAAGAAAGTGATGGAGCGAATGAGTGTGAATGAGTGTGAATGTGATATAGTGGGACTGCGTGCTATGGAAGTGGCAAAGGTGTGGAAAAAGTTAAGTTTCCAGGGTGTGTCCAATAGACAGCGGGATGTAGTCTGGATGGGTTTGCACAATATTCTGCCGGTTAGAGATGTCCAGAAAAAGAGAGATCTTATAAGATCTGCTGTGTGTCCAAGAGATGGGTGTGGTGCGAATGAAACAGTGAGACATCTTATGTGGGATTGTAATTTTGCGTATGATGTATGGAAAGGAGTGGGTGGACTCTGCAAAGGGATTGCAGGAGTGAAATTTATGAATTGGAGAGTTGCAATGTTTGGGTTTGGTGCTAGTCGTCGAGTTTTGGAAAGGATGATGTGGCTTATCATGGCATGTGTGCAGGAGAGTTTGTGGGATGCTAGAAATTTGTGGGTGTTCAAAAGGAAAGATATGTCAGTTAATGATTGTATTAGGTTAGTGTTGGCAAGGCTATATGTAATTTACTTATGGGATACTAAAGGTGGTGGTGCTGGAGGTATAGATTCAGAAGGAGTGTGGAAATACCTTAAGTGGCATGACTTGGTTAAGTTTCAGTGAGGCAACTTTTTGGGGTTATTTTGGTAGAGTCTTTGATGGTGTTTTCTTTGGTCCTTTTGTATGGAATGTACTTTTTGTGTTTTTTTCTGATATATTCACGAATAAAATAACCACGATGATGTTTTAATGAGCGACAGTCTATGTTATGACTGACTAAGTTTTGTCTACTGTCTGCTCCAAAATAAACCTGAGTGGTTTTAAAAAAAAAAAAAAAAATCTTTTGAAAAGGTGGCCTGACCCCACCACCCTAGTAAATTGATACATTAATACACACTGGGATAGTGCACTTGCTAGTACGCCAGGTGGCTCGTATAGTCATCTGGTGGAAAGCATGGCCCCCAGGATCGAAGTCATTGGGCTGAGTAAGTGTGAGGGCTTATGGTGCAATGTGCCCCAGGAGTGGTGACCCTGGTGGGAGTCTGAGCTTGCTTGGAGTGGAACCCGGGGAAGTCTTAGATTCCGTAGCACGCCGCACCTAGCCTTTCATACTTTCTTTAGCAACCCCTCCTATTCCTGGCCTTCTGGCCAGAATGGGAAATTTTTACAAACCCGGTCGAAGGTCCGGTCAGCTTTGGGCTGAGAAACCAACACGAAACAGGGCTCCTAGCTCCACCAGAGTGGCAGTCTGGTTGGGCGCTGGGAGCACGACAATGGCTCTCCCCCGGCTTCGGCTAGGGAGAGCATCGAAGATCCCTGACCCTCGCTGGGCCTTCTGGCTTGGAGGGACGGGGATGATTTATTGGGGACCCTCTCCTCCGGGAAGGGTCCACATGAATCCTCGCCTTGTGCTCTGTTTTTGTGTGACTTCGGTCACATTTTTCAGAGCCTTGGAAAGATGCTTCACAATAAAAAAATCTGTTCCTATCAGTTTAATATCTGATACGTCCCCTATTTGGGGACCATATATTAAATGGATTTTTGGAACAGGGAGATGGAAGAAGAGCTTGCTCTGTCCACTCCACGCATTGACCCGTTATTGCAGTATCTCCGGGACCAGTGCACTCCTTCTCTGATCCAGTTTCTAAAAACAGATTGAATTGAAATCAGCGCAAGTTGTCTTTTAACCCTTTATGTGAATTGATTTCAGGGTCAAAGAAGCACTTTTCTCAGGCCAAGTGTAGCATTTTGTTTGATTTCTCCTGGCCAATTGCAACATTTTCTGTGCCTTGCCTGGCCTTGCTTTCACCTATGTCTGTCAAACATTGCATTGCATTCAATATGCAATCAATCAATCAATCAATCAATCAATTTGTCTTTACTGGTTGCTGCAACAGGTGTGTTAAGATATAGGCCTCTATTAGGCCTTTCTTACAGTGTTGCAAATATACTGTGTCGGCTACCAAACTAGGCCCCTGCTGTCTGTCAGCACTTGCTATTTAAATTGAAGTATCCAATGAGTAGTTCTGCCATACATACTGCATTTCTGACCGCAGGAATTCTTTTTTGAAACATTGTCTCCCTCTTGTGGACCACCGGCTTTTCAACGCGTTGTATTATATGCATTTTTAAAAGAAAAAAATAAGCAAAAATGGTGCCTGTGCTGATCTTGAATGGGCTTGCCTTGTCCATCTACACCTGTGTGTGTGAGCATTCTAATACTTTTCACCAACCAGGTGCGCTGCCTGCAGTAGATAGAATCTTAGCACGGAACATTCATGTGCTGTCACAATGGGGCTGGCTGGAGGGTGTGGTCAAAGTAGGCGGAGTTATGCAGATTCAAAACGCGTCGTGCACAGCTTGAACAAACACTCACACACAGACAGACAGACAGACACACACACTCACTCTCCGTCTCTCACACACAGACACACATACACAGCAGAACTGTCATTGACAGCAGAACTGTCATTGAGAAGGCCTCCAGAGTTTCTGAAAATGTCCTCCCTGCGGCAATCTTTTGCTCTGTCTCCACAATGGGTATTGGTGGTAGGCCTTGGTGCGGCCCACGGGGCACAGCGGGTTCAGGATCGCTTCTCGGCCTTTTGGCTAAGATCAAGTGTAGTGGCTTGATTGTTGCTGCACTTGGTCTGGCCTGAGGTGCCCAGGCTACCCGACTCCTTGGCCTGGGGGGATCGTTGCATGTAACAGTGTGGCTTCACCCCCCTGCTGCTATTGGGGAGTTGGCTTAGTCCCTGGGCAACGAGGAGCGATCAACCTACCTGCAATTTTTTCCTGTGGGTGAGGTTTTGCTGGAGTTCTTGGAGGAGAAGATGGAAGAGCAGAGGTCGTATGATGTGCCGCCCTATGCAAGGGTGAAGAATGGTGTCCGTTTTTTGTTTGAAGATCCAGGAAAGAGAGGAATTGGATTATCTTTTTTGGTGGAGAAAATTTTTTTTGGCCTTTTAGGTGTGCAGAAGGAGGATGTCCTGTCTATGCTGGAGTTTCCAAAGCGAGGTTTTTTTGATGTTTTTTTTTGTTCTGAAGATAAATACTCTGATTTTTGGAGAAGAGTGGACCTGGTAAAAGGTGATCCTATTTTGGAGGGTGTGAGGATAGTGCCACACTTTCCCAGAAGGGAGAGACTGGTAATTATAAGGATGTACAGTCCCATGGTACCAGAGGAGGAGATTCTTTATTTTTTGTCTCGTTTTTTTGATGAAGTATCCGCAGTGGGGAAGATTTTTAATGATTATGGATTTTGGACAACAAAATGGAAGTTTGTGGTGAAGATCAGAGTAAGGCCAGATGGAGAGATGATCCTTCCACCTAGTCGGTTTAAGATTGGTTTTGTGAACGGTGATATGTTTTTTTCAGGAATGCCTGATTTTTGCAGGAATTGCAAGCAGTACGGTCACTGTAAAGATGAATGTTCTTTATTATGGTGTTCCAGATGTGAGAAGAGAGGTCATACACAAGAAGGTTGTAAGAATAAGAAATTATGTAACCTGTGTGGAAAAGATGATCATATATATGAACATTGTCCAGAGAGGAAAAAGGGTAAGAGAAAGAATAGTAAAGCTGGGAGTCCTGGTGTGGATCTTCGGGCTAAAGACACTGCGGTGAAAAAGAAAAAAATTGTGGAAGACAATTCTGAAAGTGTTGAGGTTTCTATTGAGAAAATGGACGAGGAGTCTTTGCAGGGAAAGAAGGAAAAAGAAGAAATGGCAAAAAAAGAAGAACTTGAAAGGAAAAAGGAAGAAGAGCGGAAGAAGGACTTAGTGGAGTATGAAAATAGGTTGAGATATGGGAAAGCTAACCCTTTGCCAAGAGATATGATACCTAGAGAGGAGTTGAGAACAATTGTCTATATGGATTATGAGAAAGAAACAGAAAATGAGGAGGCTATTTGTCAGCAGAGATTGATTAAAGTGGTTGAAGAGCTGAAGAAAATAGACGATCTAAAAGTGTTGCGTATAAAGGTGTGGAATCATTTGGCACGTGACAACAGGAGATTTATAGAGACATATAAAGTTCCGCCATGGTTGGCAGAAATAGTAAAGAAAAAATGGACTGGTAGTTTCTTGGAAGAGAAGCTGCTGAATTGGTTGGGTGTATATGGTGTTATGGGTGGTATGCTTATTGCAGGATAAATAATAATTATTTTGATGCACGATGATGGATTCTAGGGTCTAATATTGAGTTTCTTGGACTTAATATTTTGGATCATAGTTCTTAATCTTAAGCATTATGAATCTGAGTGCAAAAAGAAAAAAAAATCTGTTCTTATCAGTTTAATATCTGATACGTCCCCTATTTGGGGACCATATATTAAATGGATTAATGGAACAGGGAGATGGAAGAAGAGCTTGCTCTGTCCACTCCACGCATTGACCCGTTATTGCAGTATCTCCGGGACCAGTGCACTCCTTCTCTGATCCAGTTTCTAAAAACAGATTGAATTGAAATCAGCGCAAGTTGTCTTTTAACCCTTTATGTGAATTGATTTCAGGGTCAAAGAAGCACTTTTCTCAGGCCAAGTGTAGCATTTTGTTTGATTTCTCCTGGCCAATTGCAACATTTTCTGCGCCTTGCCTGGCCTTGCTTTCACCTATGTCTGTCAAACATTGCATTGCATTCAATATGCAATCAATCAATCAATCAATCAATCAATTTGTCTTTACTGGTTGCTGCAACAGGTGTGTTAAGATATAGGCCTCTATTAGGCCTTTCTTACAGTGTTGCAAATATACTGTGTCGGCTACCAAACTAGGCCCCTGCTGTCTGTCAGCACTTGCTATTTAAATTGAAGTATCCAATGAGTAGTTCTGCCATACATACTGCATTTCTGACCGCAGGAATTCTTTTTTGAAACATTGTCTCCCTCTTGTGGACCACCGGCTTTTCAACGCGTTGTATTATATGCATTTTTAAAAGAAAAAAATAAGCAAAAATGGTGCCTGTGCTGATCTTGAATGGGCTTGCCTTGTCCATCTACACCTGTGTGTGTGAGCATTCTAATGCTTTTCACCAACCAGGTGCGCTGCCTGCAGTAGATAGAATCTTAGCACGGAACATTCATGTGCTGTCACAATGGGGCTGGCTGGAGGGTGTGGTCAAAGTAGGCGGAGTTATGCAGATTCAAAACACGTCGTGCACAGCTTGAACAAACACTCACACACAGACAGACAGACAGACACACACACTCACTCTCCGTCTCTCACACACAGACACACATACACAGCAGAACTGTCATTGACAGCAGAACTGTCATTGAGAAGGCCTCCAGAGTTTCTGAAAATGTCCTCCCTGCGGCAATCTTTTGCTCTGTCTCCACAATGGGTATTGGTGGTAGGCCTTGGTGCGGCCCACGGGGCACAGCGGGTTCAGGATCGCTTCTCGGCCTTTTGGCTAAGATCAAGTGTAGTGGCTTGATTGTTGCTGCACTTGGTCTGGCCTGAGGTGCCCAGGCTACCCGACTCCTTGGCCTGGGGGGATCGTTGCATGTAACAGTGTGGCTTCACCCCCCTGCTGCTATTGGGGAGTTGGCTTAGTCCCTGGGCAACGAGGAGCGATCAACCTACCTGCAATTTTTTCCTGTGGGTGAGGTTTTGCTGGAGTTCTTGGAGGAGAAGATGGAAGAGCAGAGGTCGTATGATGTGCCGCCCTATGCAAGGGTGAAGAATGGTGTCCGTTTTTTGTTTGAAGATCCAGGAAAGAGAGGAATTGGATTATCTTTTTTGGTGGAGAAAATTTTTTTTGGCCTTTTAGGTGTGCAGAAGGAGGATGTCCTGTCTATGCTGGAGTTTCCAAAGCGAGGTTTTTTTTATGTTTTTTTTTGTTCTGAAGATAAATACTCTGATTTTTGGAGAAGAGTGGACCTGGTAAAAGGTGATCCTATTTTGGAGGGTGTGAGGATAGTGCCACACTTTCCCAGAAGGGAGAGACTGGTAATTATAAGGATGTACAGTCCCATGGTACCAGAGGAGGAGATTCTTTATTTTTTGTCTCGTTTTTTTGATGAAGTATCCGCAGTGGGGAAGATTTTTAATGATTATGGATTTTGGACAACAAAATGGAAGTTTGTGGTGAAGATCAGAGTAAGGCCAGATGGAGAGATGATCCTTCCACCTAGTCGGTTTAAGATTGGTTTTGTGAACGGTGATATGTTTTTTTCAGGAATGCCTGATTTTTGCAGGAATTGCAAGCAGTACGGTCACTGTAAAGATGAATGTTCTTTATTATGGTGTTCCAGATGTGAGAAGAGAGGTCATACACAAGAAGGTTGTAAGAATAAGAAATTATGTAACCTGTGTGGAAAAGATGATCATATATATGAACATTGTCCAGAGAGGAAAAAGGGTAAGAGAAAGAATAGTAAAGCTGGGAGTCCTGGTGTGGATCTTCGGGCTAAAGACACTGCGGTGAAAAAGAAAAAAATTGTGGAAGACAATTCTGAAAGTGTTGAGGTTTCTATTGAGAAAATGGACGAGGAGTCTTTGCAGGGAAAGAAGGAAAAAGAAGAAATGGCAAAAAAAGAAGAACTTGAAAGGAAAAAGGAAGAAGAGCGGAAGAAGGACTTAGTGGACTATGAAAATAGGTTGAGATATGGGAAAGCTAACCCTTTGCCAAGAGATATGATACCTAGAGAGGAGTTGAGAAAAATTGTGTATATGGATTATGAGAAAGAAACAGAAAATGAGGAGGCTATTTGTCAGCAGAGATTGATTAAAGTGGTTGAAGAGCTGAAGAAAATAGACGATCTAAAAGTGTTGCGTATAAAGGTGTGGAATCATTTGGCACGTGACAACAGGAGATTTATAGAGACATATAAAGTTCCGCCATGGTTGGCAGAAATAGTAAAGAAAAAATGGACTGGTAGTTTCTTGGAAGAGAAGCTGCTGAATTGGTTGGGTGTATATGGTGTTATGGGTGGTATGCTTATTGCAGGATAAATAATAATTATTTTGATGCACGATGATGGATTCTAGGGTCTAATATTGAGTTTCTTGGACTTAATATTTTGGATCATAGTTCTTAATCTTAAGCATTATGAATCTGAGTGCAAAAAGAAAAAAAAATCTGTTCTTATCAGTTTAATATCTGATACGTCCCCTATTTGGGGACCATATATTAAATGGATTAATGGAACAGGGAGATGGAAGAAGAGCTTGCTCTGTCCACTCCACGCATTGACCCGTTATTGCAGTATCTCCGGGACCAGTGCACTCCTTCTCTGATCCAGTTTCTAAAAACAGATTGAATTGAAATCAGCGCAAGTTGTCTTTTAACCCTTTATGTGAATTGATTTCAGGGTCAAAGAAGCACTTTTCTCAGGCCAAGTGTAGCATTTTGTTTGATTTCTCCTGGCCAATTGCAACATTTTCTGCGCCTTGCCTGGCCTTGCTTTCACCTATGTCTGTCAAACATTGCATTGCATTCAATATGCAATCAATCAATCAATCAATCAATCAATTTGTCTTTACTGGTTGCTGCAACAGGTGTGTTAAGATATAGGCCTCTATTAGGCCTTTCTTACAGTGTTGCAAATATACTGTGTCGGCTACCAAACTAGGCCCCTGCTGTCTGTCAGCACTTGCTATTTAAATTGAAGTATCCAATGAGTAGTTCTGCCATACATACTGCATTTCTGACCGCAGGAATTCTTTTTTGAAACATTGTCTCCCTCTTGTGGACCACCGGCTTTTCAACGCGTTGTATTATATGCATTTTTAAAAGAAAAAAATAAGCAAAAATGGTGCCTGTGCTGATCTTGAATGGGCTTGCCTTGTCCATCTACACCTGTGTGTGTGAGCATTCTAATGCTTTTCACCAACCAGGTGCGCTGCCTGCAGTAGATAGAATCTTAGCACGGAACATTCATGTGCTGTCACAATGGGGCTGGCTGGAGGGTGTGGTCAAAGTAGGCGGAGTTATGCAGATTCAAAACGCGTCGTGCACAGCTTGAACAAACACTCACACACAGACAGACAGACAGACAGACACACACACTCACTCTCCGTCTCTCACACACAGACACACATACACAGCAGAACTGTCATTGAGAAGGCCTCCAGAGTTTCTGAAAATGTCCTCCCTGCGGCAATCTTTTGCTCTGTCTCCACAATGGGTATTGGTGGTAGGCCTTGGTGCGGCCCACGGGGCACAGCGGGTTCAGGATCGCTTCTCGGCCTTTTGGCTAAGATCAAGTGTAGGTCTTGCCTTTAGGCTAAAGGTGTATGTAGTGGAAGTTCTGACTCTTGGCCTCTTGGAGATATCCATTGCTGCTATTGGGAGTCGGTTCAGAAGCTGCAGTACCTTTTTTCGCTGGTGGACGGTTTTTCTTCGTGGAGTGGTGGTCGGTTTGAAGGAGGATTGGAATCCAGGGACGTTTGGCGATCGAAGGAGTATTTTTCTTCAATTTTCCTTATTTCATCTGTGGAAAGAAGAAAAGAGTCGGAGATGGAGTTCAGGAGGAATACTGGAGGTAGGATGAGTGGGGGGTCCTCAAACCCCAATGACTATTTTTATGAGGAGTATCCACTCAAGGACACAATTCGGTTTGTGGTGTCTGCTGCATACAGACAAGAGAAGGATACTAATTTTATTTATGACAAACTTTGCAGTTTTTTGAAAATTGAGAGAGATGAGTACTTTTGTTTTCAAAGTTTTTTTTCACGGGGCTTTTATGATGTTACATTATTGAAAAGTTCCCAGTGTGAGCGGGTTTTTTCTCTCTATGAAGAAAATAGAGAGAATACGCTATTTGAGGGAGTTAAAGTAATTCCCTCATTTCAATTTTCAATGAGACTTCTGACTATCCATATGTTCAGCCCTTTCATTTCTGAGCAGGAGGTCGACAAATTTCTTTATAATTATTGTGAAAAAGTGATCGGGAAGGCGAAAGGAAGAACTGAGTTTGGGGTATGGAATGGTAAGCGGACTTATCTGGTATCTTTCAAAAAGGACTCACGGGAGGAGGGTGGTGTTGCCAGGCCCCCGCCTGTTGTTTTTATAAACCGTTGCCGTGGGTACTTATTTTTTTCGGGAATGCCTGCCTATTGTAGAGCATGTCGAAAGTATGGTCATACTGATGATGGGTGTAGAAAATGTTCACAATGTTCAGAATCTGATCATTTGAGGAAGGATTGCCCAAAAAACAAACAGAAGGTTGATGAAGATATGGATATAGCACCTGAGGGTCAGCGGCAGGAGGCTGATGAGGGTGTGGAAGAGACAAGAATGAATGTAGAAGAGGAAAAAGAAAAGGAGGAGGAGGAAAAGGAAAAGAAAAGAAAGGAGGAGAAGGAAAGAAAAGAGGAGGAGAGAAGGAAGAAGAAGGAAGAGAGGTATAAGAAGATGGAGGAGGAAGAAAAAAGGAAAAAGGAGGAGAGGAACCGATTAGAGTTATTAGAAGAAGAGGGGAAGAGAGAAGAAAAGAAGAGAGAAGAAAAGAAGAGAGAAGAAAAGAAGAGAGAAGAAAAGAAGAGTGAAGAAAAGAAGAAAGAAGAAACGAAGAAAGAAGATCAGAAGAAGGATGTTTTGGAGGAAGGAGCAAAGGGGAGTGAGGAGAAGGAGAGTTGTCCCCCAGGAAGTGAAACAGCGAATGTGCATAGCGAGGCTAAATTAGATGATATGAAAATACAAGCAGGGGATGTTGTTGAGGGAAAAGATGGAACCTTACCTTTAGGTGAGCCTTTGACTTCTGGGTCTCTGTCCGCGGATCTGTCGGGGGTTGTCAACCCGATGGATTGTTCGGGGGGGACACTGAAAAGAAGAGTAGTGGAAGAAGGTGATGAAAATAGGATATGTGGAGGGAAAGTGATAGCCATTGAAAAAAAAGACGAAGTAGATGTAGCAAAAGACATTGAGGTCTCCTGTTCGTCATCGGATGAGCTGGAGATTGGAACCTTTACTACTTCAGATGAGGGCGAGGGGGACTGCCCTAAGATTAATACACGAAGATGATTCACTTTGCTTCCCTGAATGTTCAGGGGTTAAATAATGAACCTAAAAGAGCTGCTTTATATAACTTTTTAGAATTGGAAAATATGGACTTTATTTTTTTGCAGGAATGTAATTAAGAAAATCATAATTAACAGACTTTCTTAAAAGAGCATTGGAGTGGGAAGGCTATTTTTTCAGGAGGAAATGAACATAAGAGTGATGGTGTTGGTTTTTTGTGTAGTCAACAATGGGAGATTGTGGACTATGAGGAAATATACCCAGGGCGGATTCTAAAAGTGGTGGTTAAAAAATCAAACCTGACAATTAAGTGCTTTTGTGTGTATGCTTATCCTGCTAAAAGTAGAAGATGTGAACTATTTGAAATTTTACAGTTGTTTTTAACTGGGTCAGAACCGATTATTGTTAGTGGGGATTTTAATTGTCATATAAATAACAAAAAGGACAGTTCAGTTGTTTTTTTAAATGGGGTTTTATCTGCTTGCAATTTACAAGATGTCTGGGTTGCTTGTGGGAAGAACAAGAATGAAGAAGTAACTTGGGCAAGTAATAGAGCCCGGTCTAGAATTGATTATTTTTTTGTATCTACCCATTTTAAATGTGACTCTTTTAAATCAGAAACAAGCTGCTTTTCAGATCATAAATTGATAAGATATGTTGCTGGTTGTAAGGAATTAGAAAATAGGCAATCCACACATTGGAAATTAAACACTTCTCTTTTAGATGACAGAAGGGTAATTTTAGAGTTTCATACTTTTTATAAGAAGCTGAGTTTGAAAAAGAGGTGTTTTAAAGATTTTTTTAAGTGGTGGGATTTTTTTAAAAGAGAAACTAAACTTTTTTTTGTTAAAGTGGGTAGAAGGAAAGCCAGAGAGAAGAGAGAACAATATCGGTTACTAAATGCAAAATTACATTGTTTTTATACTTTTAGGAATAATGGGGATAATCTGGATGAAGAAATTGAGTGTGTGAAAAGTCAAATAGGGAAAATTTTACATGAGAAAGGTAAAGAGATAATCTTCAATGCTAGGGTGAGAACTTTGGAAGAAGATGAAAAATGTTCTAATTTTTTCTTTAAAAAGATATTAGGGAAGAAAGATTTTATGGAGAATATAGAAGGTGAAGTTGAGTTGGAGGGGAAGATTAAGAAAGTGGAAGATTTTTATACGGACTTATTTTCTGAGAAAACAAGTAATGTTTCTCTAAGGGATTATTTTTTGAATAATTTGAAGTGTTCTTTTTCCGAGGAGGGGAAGAAGTTTTTAAATGGTGTTTTTACGGTAAATGAGCTATGGGAAACAATTAAAAGTTGTGCGAACTCTAAAACCCCAGGTATGGACGGCTTGCCCATAGAATTTTATAAGACTTTTTGGAGTGTTTTAAAAGAAGATTTGTTCGAGTTGTTTTCTAAAGTGATGTCTACTTGTTGTATTCCAGAGTCGTGGGCGGAGGGTTTGATTGTGTTACTTTTTAAAAAGGGGGAGAAGAGTCTTATTAAAAATTGGAGGCCTATAACTCTTCTTAATACTGATTACAAGATTTATGCAAAAGTCCTTGCGAACCGTCTGAAAAAGGTGATTTCAATGGTCATTGGGGAGGATCAATCCTGTGCTGTTCCTGGGAGGAAAATTACTGACTCGCTTTTAATGGTTAGAGATGTGATATGGGATTTTAAGGAGAGGGAACAGGAATTAGCATTAATTTCATTTGATTTTGAAAAGGCCTATGATAGAGTGTCGCATTGCTTTTTATTTGAAGTTTTAAAGAGAATTGGTTGCCCGGGTGATTTTATTAGCCGTATTAAGTGTTTGTATGATTCATCGTTTAGTAAGGTGTCTGTTAATGGGTTTTTATCTGGGAATATTAAGGTGTGTTGTGGGGTTAAACAGGGCTGCCCGCTATCTCCTATTTTATTTATATGTGCAATAGAGCCTCTTTTAAGTACTATTAGAAATGATAAAGTGGTGGATGGTGTGTTTTTACCGGGTAATAATAATGTGCCTGTGAAACTTGTTGCATATATGGATGATGTCACAATATTTGTGAGGAGTATGAAGAGTTTTAACAGAGTTTTAAGGACGGCAGAATGGTTTTGTGGGGCTTCAGGTTTTAAGGTTAACTTTGAAAAATCAGGGGTTTTATTAATTGGAGGTTTTAACATTGATGGGTGCTGTAGACTTGTAGTGGTTTCGGAGTTGAAAATTTTAGGGGTGTTTTTTTCATCCAATTGTGGAAATGTGAAGAATTGGGAGTCACTCTTGGAGCGTGTAAGGAAAAAGATTAGTCTGTGGAAATTAAGATGCCTATCGATGGAGGGGAAGATTTTAGTGATAAGACAAGTGCTTTTACCCTTGATTTTATATGTTGCCGTTGTTTTTATGCCTCCAAACTCTGTGATGAAGAAGATTATTAAGGAGTGTTTTAATTTTTTCTGGGGCGCAAAGATGGAAAGAGTTAGAAGAGAAGAGTTGTATAAAAAGAAGGAGGATGGAGGGAAAAATTTCCCAGATATTAGGAGATTCTTATTTTGTAAATATTTATCCTTGTGTTTTAATGTTCTGGTTGGGGGGAATTCAAATTTGAAGGCTATTATGACATATAATTGTGGTTTTTTCATTAGGAAATACAAATGGTGTGTGTTGGATCTGAAGAGACCCCATAGTTGGATACCATCAGAGCATTATTTAATTTTAGAAAGGATTATAAGAGAGTTTAACCCCTTCACCCCCAAGGGTGGTTTGCACGTTAATGACCGGGCCAATTTTTACAATTCTGACCACTGTCCCTTTATGAGGTTATAACTCTGGAACGCTTCAACGGATCTTGGCGATTCTGACAATGTTTTCTCGTGACATATTGTACTTCATGATAGTGGTAAAATTTCTTTGATATTACCTGCGTTTATTTGCAGAAAAAATGGAAATTTGGCGAAAATTTTGAAACTTTTGCAATTTTCCAACTTTGAATTTTTATGCCCTTAAATCACAGAGATATGTCATGCAAAATACTTAATAAGTAACATTTCCCACATGTCTACTTTACATCAGCACAATTTTGGAACCAAAATTTTTTTTTGTTAGGGAGTTATAAGGGTTAAAAGTTGACCAGCAATTTCTCATTTTTACAACACCATTTTTTTTAGGGACCACATCTCATTTGAAGTCATTTTGAGGGGTCTATATGATAGAAAATACCCATGTGTGACACCATTCTAAAAACTGCACCCCTCAACGTGCTCAAAACCATATTCAAGAAGTTTATTAACCCTTCTGGTGCTTCACAGGAATTTTTGGAATGTTTAAATAAAAATGAACATTTAACTTTTTTTCACAAAAAATTTACTTCAGCTCCAATTTGTTTTATTTTACCAAGGGTAACAGGAGAAAATGGACCCCAAAAGTTGTTGTACAATTTGTCCTGAGTATGCCGATACCCCATATGTGGGGGTAAACCACTGTTTGGGCGCATGACAGAGCTCGGAAGCGAAGGAGCGCCATTTGACTTTTCAATGCAAAATTGACTGGAATTGAGATGGGACGCCATGTTGCGTTTGGGGAGCCCCTGATGTGCCTAAACATTGAAACCCCCCACAAGTGATACCATTTTGGAAAGTAGACCCCCTAAGGAACTTATCTAGAGGTGTGGTGAGCACTTTGACCCACCAAGTACTTCACAGAAGTTTATAATGCAGAACCGTAAAAATAAAAAATCATATTTTTTCACAAAAATTATTTTTCGCCCCCAATTTTTTATTTTCCCAAGGGTAAGAGAAGAAATTGGACCCCAACAGTTGTTGTACAATTTGTCCTGAGTACGCTGATACCCCATATGTGGCGATAAACCACTGTTTGGGCGCATGGGAGAGCTCGGAAGGGAAGTAGCACCGTTTGACTTTTCAATGCAAAATTGACAGGAATTGAGATGGGACGCCATGTTGCGTTTGGAGAGCCACTGATGTGCCTAAACATTGAAACCCCCCACAAGTGACACCATTTTGGAAAGTAGACCCCCTAAGGAACTTATCTAGATGTGTTTTGAGCGCTTTGACCCACCAAGGGCTTCACAGAAGTTAATAATGCAGAGCCGTAAAAATAAAACAAAAATTTTTTCCCACAAAAATTATTTTTTTAGCCCCCAGTTTTGTATTTTCCCGAGGGTAGCAGGAGAAATTGGACCCCAAAATCTGTTGTCCAAGTTGTCCTGAGTGCGATGATATACCATATGTGGGGAGAACCACTGTTTGGGCGCATGGGAGGGCTCGGAAAGGAAGGAGCGCCATTTGGAATGCAGACTTAGATGGAATGGTCTGCAGGCGTCACATTGCGTTTGCAGAGCCCCTAATGTACCTAAACAGTAGAAACCCCCCACAAGTGACACCATGTTGGAAAGTAGACCCCCTAAGGAACTTATCTAGATGTGTGGTGAGCGCTTTGACCCACCAAGGGCTTCACAGAAGTTTATAATGCAGAGCCGTAAAAATAAAACAAAAATTTTTTACCACAAAAATTATTTTTCAGCCCCCAGTTTTGTATTTTCCCGAGGGTAACAGGAGAAATTGGACCCCAAAAGTTGTTGTCCAATTTGTCCTGAGTGCGCTGATACCCCATATGTGGGGGGAAACCACCGTTTGGACGCATGGAAGGGCTCGGAAGTGAAGGAGCGCCATTTGGAATGCAGACTTAGATGGAATGGTCTGCAGGCGTCACATTGCGTTTGCAGAGCCCCTAATGTACCTAAACAGTAGAAACCCCCCACAAGTGACACCATGTTAGAAAGTAGACCCCCTAAGGAACTTATCTAGATGTGTGGTGAGCGCTTTGACCCACCAAGGGCTTCACAGAAGTTTATAATGCAGAGCCGTAAAAATAAAACAAAATTTTTTTCCCACAAAAATTATTTTTCAGCCCCCAGTTTTGTATTTTCCCGAGGGTAACAGGAGAAATTGGACCCCAAAAGTTGTTGTCCAATTTGTCCTGAGTGCGCTGATACCCCATATGTGGGGGGAAACCACCGTTTGGACGCATGGAAGGGCTCGGAAGTGAAGGAGCGCCATTTGGAATGCAGACTTAGATGGAATGGTCTGCAGGCGTCACATTGCGTTTGCAGAGCCCCTAATGTACCTAAACAGTAGAAGCCCCGCACAAGTGACCCCATTTTGGAAACTAGACCCCCCAAGGAACTTATCTAGATGTGTTGTAAGAACTTTGAACCCCCAAGTGTTTCACTACAGTTTATAACGCAGAGCCGTGAAAATAAAAAATCTTTTTTTTTCCCACAAAAATTATTTTTTAGCCCCCAGTTTTGTATTTTCCTAGGGGTAACAGGAGAAATTGGACCCCAAAGGTTGTTGTCCTATTTGTCCTGAGTACGCTGATACCCCATATGTTGGGGTAAACCCCTGTTTGGGCACACGGGAGAGCTCGGAAGGGAAGGAGCACTGTTTTACTTTTTCAACGCAGAATTGGCTGGAATTGAGATCGGACGCCATGTCGCGTTTGGAGAGCCCCTGATGTGCCGAAACAGTGGAAACCCCCCAATTATAACTGAAACCCTAATCCAAACACACCCCTAACCCTAATCCCAACAGTAACCCTAACCACACCCCTAACCCTGACACACCCCTAACCCTAATCCCAACCCTATTCCCAACCGTAAATGTAATCTAAACCCTAACCGTAACTTTAGCCCCAACCCTAACCCTAACTTTAGCCCCAACCCTAACTGTAGCCTTAACCCTAGCCCCAACCCTAGCCCTAACCCTAGCCCTAATGGGAAAATGGAAATAAATACATTTTTTTTATTTTTCCCTAACTAAGGGGGTGATGAAGGGGGGTTTGATTTACTTTTATAGCGAGTTTTTTAGCGGATTTTTATGATTGGCAGCCGTCACACACTGAAAGACGCTTTTTATTGCAAAAAATATTTTTTGCGTTACCACATTTTGAGAGCTATAAATTTTCCATATTTTGGTCCACAGAGTCATGTGAGGTCTTGTTTTTTGCGGGACAAGTTGACGTTTTTATTGGTAACATTTTTGGGCACGTCACATTTTTTGATCGCTTTTTATTCCGATTTTTGTGAGGCAGAATGACCAAAAACCAGCTATTCATGAATTTCTTTTGGGGGAGGCGTTTATACCGTTCCGCGTTTGGTAAAATTGATAAAGCAGTTTTATTCTTCAGGTCAGTACGATTACAGCGATATCTCATTTATATTATTTTTTTTATGCTTTGGCGCTTTTATACGATAAAAACTATTTTATAGAAAAAATAATTATTTTGGTATCGCTTTATTCTCAAGACTATAACTTTTTTATTTTTTTGCTGATGATGCTGTATGGCGACTTGTTTTTTGCGGGACAAGATGACGTTTTCAGCGGTACCATGGTTATTTATATCTGTCTTTTTGATCGCGTGTTATTCCACTTTTTGTTCGGCGGTATGATAATAAAGCGTTGTTTTTTGCCTCGTTTTTTTTTTTTTTTTTCTTACGGTGTTTACTGAAGGGGTTAACTAGTGGGCCAGTTTTATAGGTCGGGTCGTTACGGACGCGGCGATACTAAATATGTGTACTTTTATTGTTTGTTTTTTTTTCTTAGATAAAGAAATGTATTTATGGGAATAATATTTTATTTTTTTTTTCATTATTTTGGAATATTTTTTTTTTTTTTTTTTTTACACATTTGGAAAATTTTTTTTTTACTTTTTTACTTTGCCCCAGGGGGGGACAATACAGATCGGTGATCTGTCAGTTTGCATAGCACTCTGACAGATCACCGATCTGCGAGAAGTGCAGGCTGCTTCACAGTGCCTGCTCTGAGCAGGCTTCTGTGAAGCCACCTCCCTCCCTGCAGGACCCGGATCCGCGGCCATCTTGGATCCAGGTCTGGAGCAGGCAGGGAGGGAGGTAAGACCCTCGCAGCAACGCGATCACATCGCGTTGCTGCGGGGGGCTCAGGGAAGCCCGCAGGGAGCCCTCTCCCTGCGCGATGCTTCCCTGCATCGCCGGCACATCGCGATCATGTTTGATCGCGGTGTGCCGGGGGTTAGTGTGCTGGGGGCGGTCCGTGACCGCTCCTGGCACATAGTGCCGGATGTCAGCTGCGATAGTCAGCTGACACCCGGCCGCGATCGGCCGCGCTCCCCCCGTGAGCGCGGCCGATCGGCTATGACGTACTATCCCGTCAAGGGTCAGATAGGCCCAGGTCACCTCGACGGGATAGTACGTCAAAGGTCACAGAGGGGTTAATCTAGCTAATGTAGGAAAAGATATTTTAATTAATCATAGGAAAATTTTAAGTTTTTTGGAGAATAACAGGTTGACGAGTACAATAGATCGTTTTTCATCCCAAGTATCGAAAGAAATATGGCTGCGTGTTAATGTGCCCTTTGTGCTAAACGAGCAGAAAGATTTGTTATGGGGTATTGTTAAAAAGTGTCTTCCCACTAAGGACTTTAATCATAGGAGAGGGCTAGTGAGAAATGCTCAGTGTCCGAGATATGGATGTATAGAGGATGAGACATGTGTACATATCTTTTGGAATTGCGATTTTGCACAACAAGTATGGAGGAAGATTAGTACTTTGGTGGGTGTTTTAAGTGGCCTTAGGTCTTTTGATTTTAACCTAGTATTTTATGGAATTGGGATAAGAAATATTGATTTTAAAATTGTGTGGTTAATAATCTCTGTGACTAAAATGGCATTATGGAAATGTAGGAATATTTTATTGTTTAAGAGGACCGTATTATCTGTAAATGATTGTATCCAGCTTGGTCTTAGTTATTTATTTACATACTATTGGAAGGATAGGAAAGATCAAGGAGTAGAGGAAGCAGATCGAATATGGAGACAGAAAGAATGGAATAGGATTCTTAATTTGTAATATGTCGGTCTTAATGTTTTTTGCATATTCCTACTTACTTTTGTTTCACGATGATGATTTCTTGGTTTTTGGTCTTAATCCTATGAAATATGGAAGACATAAAACTTTTTAATTAGAAATCTGAGTGGAAAAAAAAAAAAAAAAAAAAAAATCTGTTCTTATCAGTTTAATATCTGATACGTCCCCTATTTGGGGACCATATATTAAATGGATTTTTGGAACAGGGAGATGGAAGAAGAGCTTGCTCTGTCCACTCCACGCATTGACCCGTTATTGCAGTATCTCCGGGACCAGTGCACTCCTTCTCTGATCCAGTTTCTAAAAACAGATTGAATTGAAATCAGCGCAAGTTGTCTTTTAACCCTTTATGTGAATTGATTTCAGGGTCAAAGAAGCACTTTTCTCAGGCCAAGTGTAGCATTTTGTTTGATTTCTCCTGGCCAATTGCAACATTTTCTGTGCCTTGCCTGGCCTTGCTTTCACCTATGTCTGTCAAACATTGCATTGCATTCAATATGCAATCAATCAATCAATCAATCAATCAATCAATTTGTCTTTACTGGTTGCTGCAACAGGTGTGTTAAGATATAGGCCTCTATTAGGCCTTTCTTACAGTGTTGCAAATATACTGTGTCGGCTACCAAACTAGGCCCCTGCTGTCTGTCAGCACTTGCTATTTAAATTGAAGTATCCAATGAGTAGTTCTGCCATACATACTGCATTTCTGACCGCAGGAATTCTTTTTTGAAACATTGTCTCCCTCTTGTGGACCACCGGCTTTTCAATGCGTTGTATTATATGCATTTTTAAAAGAAAAAAATAAGTAAAAATGGTGCCTGTGCTGATCTTGAATAGGCTTGTCTTGTCCATCTACACCTGTGTGTGTGAGCATTCTAATGCTTTTCACCAACCAGGTGCGCTGCCTGCAGTAGATAGAATCTTAGCACGGAACATTCATGTGCTGTCACAATGGGGCTGGCTGGAGGGTGTGGTCAAAGTAGGCGGAGTTATGCAGATTCAAAACGCGTCGTGCACAGCTTGAACAAACACTCACACACAGACAGACAGACAGACAGACACACACACTCACTCTCCGTCTCTCACACACAGACACACATACACAGCAGAACTGTCATTGACAGCAGAACTGTCATTGAGAAGGCCTCCAGAGTTTCTGAAAATGTCCTCCCTGCGGCAATCTTTTGCTCTGTCTCCACAATGGGTATTGGTGGTAGGCCTTGGTGCGGCGCACGGGGCACAGCGGGTTCAGGATTGCTTCTCGGCCTTTTGGCTACGACCAAGTGTTGTGGCTGGAAGTCTCTAAAGCCTATCGCACCTTCGGCCTTGAGGCATCGGCAGTTTAACTGTCTTAAGCCTCCTGCTGCTATAGGAGGTGTGCGTGCTCAGGAGAACCAAGAAGGCGATCGACCCGCTTGAATATGGCGATGGCGACATCGGCTACTCTCCGTTCCGCTGGAGCTGACGAATTGAAGATCAAGAACTCCTTCAAGATTGAAGTTGAAGAGCGAGCCCGTGACAAGTTTTCCCTGTCTTTCTTCGTGAGGAAGGTCCTGTTTGAGATCCTGCAGGTGAAAAGGGAGAATATTCTGGCACTTCAAGATGCTCCAGGACGCTTTGTTCTCACCCTGACCTCTGAAGTGGCATCTCAGAATTTTTACCATCAGATCAAGCTGAGGCTGCAAGAGGAAGAACTTAGAGGACTCCACTTTGTGACCCTCTGTCTGGCAGAAGAGAAATCTGTTGTGGTTCATATGAACAATCCCCATGTCTCTCAAGGAGATGTGGCAGCTTTTCTGTGGATCTATTGCTCTGAGGTTCGCTTCTCTCACAAAATCATGAATGCTGAGAAATTGTGGACTGGAAAATATAAGTTCACCGTGAAATTAAGAGAAGGTCTGGGAATTGGTGGACTGTGTCATCCGCCTCAGAACTTCCTAATTGGCAGAGAGAGAGGAAGACTCTTCTATCCTGGGATGCCTATCTTCTGCAGGAAGTGTATGGACTTTGGGCACTCTTTCGAGAGCTGCAAAGAGGAAAACGCTCTTTGCAAGAAATGCTATCAGAAGGGACATGCCACTCTAAACTGCCCAAATGAGATGATCTGCAATATGTGTCGTGTTTCTGGACATTCTTTCAGGGATTGTCCATTAAGAAAGACTTTCAGTTATGCAGATGCCGCTCGGGGGGAACCCTTTACGAAGCGGACTAACTCTGATGAGCAAAAAGGCAAGCCCAAAGACTCTTCTAAGGACCCTCCCGGGAACCCTCCAGGGGATCCCCCAGCGGAGAGTAAGGTTCCCAGTGACTTGTCAGGCAGTCCAGTTGGTCAAGTGGTGGAGGTGGAGCCAGCTGGGACTGTGGTTGAAATGGAGTCCAAGGAGGCAGGTGATAAAGATGAAGAGGAGGACATGGACATGGAGGCTTTGAGGAAAAGGAAAAAGGAGCAAGACTCAAGTGTGCAAAAAGGGGAGAGCGTAAAAAAAAAACCTGCTGGGCGCCCTAAAATAACCCTCCCTAAGTACTCACCAAGACCTTTGGAGCCTGTTCCTCAACTTGTAAACCCTTCGGATCCAGTAAACATCAAGGAGTTCTCGGACACTGATGTTTCTGAGGGTCCTCCTACTCCTGTGGGATTCATGTCAGATACGGACTCAAGCTCTGCCTAAATGACCTATGGCATTGCTTAAAATTGCCTCACTGAATGTGAGGAGCTTGAAGGGCTCTGTCAAGAGAGCTGCTTTATTTTCTTATTTGAGAACTTTAGATGCTGACATTTTTCTACTACAAGAATGCGGTATTGACCATGACCCCAATTATAACAAACTAAGGAATGATTGGGCGAACGGACCTTCCATCTGGTCTGGTGAAAATGGATCACGTGCTACTGGAGTTGGAATCCTGTTCAAAAACAATGACTTTAAAGTTGTATCGTTTACTGAAGTCGAACCTGGACGTGCACTGGTGGTGAATGTGAATTACTGCGGATCTGAGTTTAAGCTTCTTAATGTTTATGCATCTCCGATTAAAGAAGAAAGATTTTGTCTGTTTGACACTATAAAACTTTTTATACCTGGGCCTACACCAACTGTGGTTGGCGGCGACTTCAATTGTATCCTGGCCAATGAAAATAGGGCATCAGGTACTAAAAGAAAAGATAAAACAGAGATGCAGTTAAAAAACCTGATTGAGGATACTCATCTGAAAGACGTTTGGAGAGAGAAGAATACTTCAGATCCAGGATATACTTGGGAGAACAATCTCATAAAATCAAGGATTGACTTTGTGCTGACATCACGGAGTCTCAATGTTAATTATGTGGGTCTAACAGGTAACATCTTTTCTGACCACAAAACTTTCATTACTCATTTGCAATTGCCCTCTCTGGAGAAAGGGCGAGGAGTCTGGAAGTTGAACACTCTGCTGCTAGAAGATGAAAGCATAAAAGTAGAATTTTTAAGATTTTACAAAAAACTACAAGGGAAAAAATATAACTACAAAACAATTCTAGAATGGTGGGAGTTTGTGAAGACTCGAATTAGATTTTTTTTTCTCTTGGCTGGTAGGAAAAAAGCCAGACAGAATCAAAAATGGTTTAAAGACCTGAACACAAAACTGCAAACAGGTTACAAACTCAGGAATGCTGGAATAGATATGGATGATGTTATTTTACAAGTTAAAGAAGATATCAGAAAAGCAATAGAACGGAAAGGCAAAGAAATAATTTTTAATGCCAAGGTAGAACAAATGGAAAAAAATGAAACATGTTCCAGGTTCTTTTTAAAAAAATCTTTTGAACATAAAGAATTGATTAAGGAACTTGACGGTGAAACAACAAAAGATGGACTGTTAGACAAAGCGCAACAATTTTATCATAACCTTTTTAGTGAAAAAAAAATTGATAATGACTTTTTACCTGATGTTTTAAATTCTTTGCAGAGTCACCTTGAGAAGGAAGACCAAGACTTGTTAGTTGAAGATATCTGCGAAGCTGAAATAGTAAGTGCAATTAAAAGCTTTTCTAGAGGAAAAACGCCGGGTGCTGATGGTTTACAAATTGAATTTTATTTAACTTTTTGGGAGATTTTAAAGGATGACCTGTTTGAAATTTTTAAAGCTGCCTTTCAATGTGATAAACTGCCAGAGTCTTGGAGAAGTGGTGTGGTCACTCTACTTTTTAAAAAAGGTGACAAGACGAATCTTGAAAACTGGAGACCAATTACATTGCTCAATGTGGACTATAAAATTATGGCAAAAATTATTGTTAATAGAATGAAGAAAGTCATCGGAAAGGTCGTGCATCCTGACCAGGTATGTGGTGTGCCTGGTCGTACAATTGCTGAAAACTTAAATATAATACGGGACGCAATATGGTACCAGCAAGAGCGGAAGCAAAAATTAGCTCTTTTGTCCTTAGACTTTCAGAAAGCATATGACAGAGTCTCCCATAAGTACTTGTATTCTGTTTTAAAGAAAATGAAATTCCCAGCTGTTTTTATTAAGCACATTGCACTTTTGTACGAAGGAAGTTTTAGCAAGATTTTAATTAATGGCTTTTTATCTGCAGAAGTTTTTTTAAAGTCTGGCGTTAAACAAGGATGCCCTCTCTCACCTTTGCTTTTTATCTGCGCAATTGAGCCCTTATTGGCGATGCTGAGGAAGGAGAAAATGGTGAAAGGTGTGCCTATACCAGGCGGAAATGGTCTGAGTACAAAATCTTTAGGCTACATGGATGATATCACAATCCTGTGTGACTCAGAACAGTCGCTAAGAAGAGCGGTAAGAATTACTGACTTCTTTTGTTTAGCATCGGCCTTCAAACTGAACCTAGAGAAGAGTGAATGTCTTGGCTTTGGTGATTGGTCAGATGCGCAGATCCCTCAACTTAAAATCAGAAATGACCAAATTAAAATCCTAGGTGTAGTGTTTACTAAGAAAAATGATGGAGAAGAAAGCTGCCAGTCGGTGAAAGAGAGAATACAGAAGAAGATAAGTCTATGGAAACTAAGAAAATTATCAATGGAAGGTAAAAATCTAATAATTAAGTCTCTATTGCTGCCGATAATGTTGTTTTTAAATATGGTGTACCCCCCGAATGAGAATACAGTGAAGTTTCTGCAGAGACAAATTTTTCTTTTTTTGTGGGGATCTAAAATGGAGAAGGTCCGAAGAGAAATAATGTACAAACAACACAAGTATGGTGGAAAGAATATCCCAAATATAAAAAAATTTTTGTACTTGAAATTCTTCAGTTTTTGCTTTAAAATGATTAACATAAGGACTCATTGGTCTTTTTATTGAAAGTATGCAGCTGGAGATATCTTCAGAAAGAGAAAGTGGATAACTTTGTCACAAAATTCTCCAGTCTTAATTACACCACCTAAACAATATGTTCTGTTAGAGAAAATAATAAGAATTTTTAACTTACCTGAAATAGACATTGAGATGTTGTCAAATTCAAGAAGGCTGGCTCTAGAAACAAGGAGAAAAGAAACAATGACTGCAGTGGCAAATTTTACATACAGTAAAAGTGGAAGAATTTGGAGAATGACTTATGCACCTTATCTAACAAATGAATATAAAGACTTGGCTTGGGCTATAGTGCAAGAATGTGTTCCTGTTAGGTTTTTTCAACACAGAAGGGGACTGTGCAATACTGCAAGATGTCCTAGGACAGGCTGTGCTCAAGAAGAGACTGTTTTACACACTTTCTGGAACTGTTTTTATGCCCAAAATATATGGAGAGAAGTTGGAAGTCTTTTAAAGTTTGTTACTGGTCTTAAGTTTTTAAATCATGAAGTGGTTTTATATGGAAATTTTACATGTCAGTCCAAAGAAAAAGAAAGAGTCATCTGGATAATGATAAATGGAATAAAAAATGCGCTTTGGAAAGTCCGAAATATATTGCTTTTCAAACAAGATCACATAAGTGAAAATGAGTGTATAAAATTAGCACTAAGTGAAATATATATTTATTACCTGTTAGACCTGAAGAGAATTGGAAAAAAGAAGGCAAAGAGTCTATGGAACTTTCATCTGTGGAACCTTGTAACATGAACAGATTATAAACAAGAGAAATACAAGAAAGAATGCAAACTGAAATAATAGAACAAATAAAAAAGAAAAAATCTGTTCTTATCAGTTTAATATCTGATACGTCCCCTATTTGGGGACCATATATTAAATGGATTTTTGGAACAGGGAGATGGAAGAAGAGCTTGCTCTGTCCACTCCACGCATTGACCCGTTATTGCAGTATCTCCGGGACCAGTGCACTCCTTCTCTGATCCAGTTTCTAAAAACAGATTGAATTGAAATCAGCGCAAGTTGTCTTTTAACCCTTTATGTGAATTGATTTCAGGGTCAAAGAAGCACTTTTCTCAGGCCAAGTGTAGCATTTTGTTTGATTTCTCCTGGCCAATTGCAACATTTTCTGTGCCTTGCCTGGCCTTGCTTTCACCTATGTCTGTCAAACATTGCATTGCATTCAATATGCAATCAATCAATCAATCAATCAATTTGTCTTTACTGGTTGCTGCAACAGGTGTGTTAAGATATAGGCCTCTATTAGGCCTTTCTTACAGTGTTGCAAATATACTGTGTCGGCTACCAAACTAGGCCCCTGCTGTCTGTCAGCACTTGCTATTTAAATTGAAGTATCCAATGAGTAGTTCTGCCATACATACTGCATTTCTGACCGCAGGAATTCTTTTTTGAAACATTGTCTCCCTCTTGTGGACCACCGGCTTTTCAATGCGTTGTATTATATGCATTTTTAAAAGAAAAAAATAAGTAAAAATGGTGCCTGTGCTGATCTTGAATAGGCTTGTCTTGTCCATCTACACCTGTGTGTGTGAGCATTCTAATGCTTTTCACCAACCAGGTGCGCTGCCTGCAGTAGATAGAATCTTAGCACGGAACATTCATGTGCTGTCACAATGGGGCTGGCTGGAGGGTGTGGTCAAAGTAGGCGGAGTTATGCAGATTCAAAACGCGTCGTGCACAGCTTGAACAAACACTCACACACAGACAGACAGACACACACACTCACTCTCCGTCTCTCACACACAGACACACATACACAGCAGAACTGTCATTGACAGCAGAACTGTCATTGAGAAGGCCTCCAGAGTTTCTGAAAATGTCCTCCCTGCGGCAATCTTTTGCTCTGTCTCCACAATGGGTATTGGTGGTAGGCCTTGGTGCGGCCCACGGGGCACAGCGGGTTCAGGATCGCTTCTCGGCCTTTTGGCTAAGATCAAGTGTAGTGGCTTGACTGTTGCTGCACTTGGTCTGGCCTAAGGTGTCTGGGGTACCCGGTTCGTCGGCCTTGGGGGATCGTCCTCACTTAACGGTGGGGACTTCACCCCCTTGCTGCTATAGGCGTCCGGCTTAGTCCCCAGACAACGAGAGGCGATCACCTACCTGACACTTTGGTGTTGAAGGGTCCTTTTGAGGAGGAGTGGAGACTTTTCGTGAGGAAAATGGCTGCAACTTCGCAGGATAGAGGATCGGAGGATGTTCCTGGATTTTCTAAAGTGCAGAATTCCATTCGGCTGTATGTGCAAGAGAACTTTCGTGTTCAGAAGGACTTCCAGTATGTGATGCGGGAGATTCTGCTGGATCTTTTTAAGGTAAAAACAGAAGATGTGTTGGCGATTATGGATTATCCTAAGAGAGGAGTGTATGACATTGTTTTGGTGGATAGAGACTTATTTGAAGATTATCTAAGAAGAATGGTTGCAACTCAGGATAAAAGAATGGAGGGAGTGAAGGTTATACCTCACTTTCCTCCTAAAGAGAAATGGGTGATAATTAAAATGTACTCTCCATTAGTAGATGAGGAGGATATAATTACTTTTTTGAAGTTTTATTGTACCTCTGTAGTGCCAAATGGGAAGATTTTCAATGAATTTGGTTTTTGGACTTCTAAGTGGAAATTTTTGGTTCGTTTTAAAGAGGATCATCAGGGAAGACTTGTGTTTCCACCAGCTAGGTTTAAGTTGGGCAATGTAAATGGAGACTTTTTTTTCAGTGGTATGCCTAGGTTTTGTCGAAATTGTGGAAGATACGGGCATGAAAAAGAAGATTGCACAGGTGGCATATGTGGTTTTTGTAAAGGAGAAGATCATGAGTCAAAGGATTGTAAAAATCGCAGGAAGTGTAATTTGTGTCATGATATTACGCATATTTTTAAGGATTGTCCAAGTAGGAAGAAAAATCAGGAAAAGGTGGAAGTAAAAGTGATTACTGTTTCTAAGGATAAAGAGAGGAAAGGTGAAGAAAAAGTGTTGGTGCCAGAAAAAAAGGTGAAAATAAGTGAACAAAAACTAGAAGAAAAAAAGGAGAAGCCTGAAGGTAAAATAGGATCTCCATTGGATTGGGGGTCAGAGGTAGAAAGTGAGATAGAAGAAGTAAGTCAAATCGAGGAAATTATGGAGGAAGAGCAAGTGGTAAAGATGAAGAGAAAGGTTGGTGTGTTTCTTGTTCGGGAGAATAGTGAAGATAAAGTAGAGGAAAAAAAGCCGGTAATTGTTACAGAATCTTCAATGGATTGTGGATCAGAGGTAGAAAGTAATGAGGGAGGGGTTAGTCAAATGGAAGGGACTATACAGGGAGGAGAAGTACATGTGGAAAAGGAGAAGAAAGAAGAAAGAAAGGTTAGGGATATGAAATATTTTGATAAAATAGTACAGAAGTTACGTAAGGAAAAACGTTTGTCATATTTAGTGGAAAGTGTTAAGAAAGAATTAAGTAGAGATAAGGTTTCTTTTATTAAGAAATATAGGGTATCAAAATCTTTATATGAAAGGTTGGATGTACCCAGTTTGTATGAAGAGACTTTAAACTATGTTGCGGCTATAGCTTTTGATGGAGGTTACAAGTATTATACTTGAGTATTATGTAAAGATGTGAACAGTCTTGTTATGTTAATATGTATTTTGGAAAAAAGAGAGAAAATTTTCCGATGATGATGGGAACGGCTTTTTGTGTTTGAATTTTGACACAGCTATTTGGGTATGTTTCTTCGGTTATGGTTTTCTAGACTGTGAAATTCCCCATCTGAGGGAGAAAAAAAAAAAAAAAAAAAAAAAAATCTGTTCTTATCAGTTTAATATCTGATACGTCCCCTATTTGGGGACCATATATTAAATGGATTTTTGGAACAAGGAGATGGAAGAAGAGCTTGCTCTGTCCACTCCACGCATTGACCCGTTATTGCAGTATCTCCGGGACCAGTGCACTCCTTCTCTGATCCAGTTTCTAAAAACAGATTGAATTGAAATCAGCGCAAGTTGTCTTTTAACCCTTTATGTGAATTGATTTCAGGGTCAAAGAAGCACTTTTCTCAGGCCAAGTGTAGCATTTTGTTTGATTTCTCCTGGCCAATTGCAACATTTTCTGTGCCTTGCCTGGCCTTGCTTTCACCTATGTCTGTCAAACATTGCATTGCATTCAATATGCAATCAATCAATCAATCAATCAATCAATTTGTCTTTACTGGTTGCTGCAACAGGTGTGTTAAGATATAGGCCTCTATTAGGCCTTTCTTACAGTGTTGCAAATATACTGTGTCGGCTACCAAACTAGGCCCCTGCTGTCTGTCAGCACTTGCTATTTAAATTGAAGTATCCAATGAGTAGTTCTGCCATACATACTGCATT
Source organism: Ranitomeya variabilis (assembly GCF_051348905.1). Classification (NCBI taxonomy): domain Eukaryota; kingdom Metazoa; phylum Chordata; class Amphibia; order Anura; family Dendrobatidae; genus Ranitomeya; species Ranitomeya variabilis. Next base: position 606,462,028 of record NC_135235.1, on the reverse strand, counting down.
TCTGACCGCAGGAATTCTTTTTTGAAACATTGTCTCCCTCTTGTGGACCACCGGCTTTTCAATGCGTTGTATTATATGCATTTTTAAAAGAAAAAAATAAGTAAAAATGGTGCCTGTGCTGATCTTGAATAGGCTTGTCTTGTCCATCTACACCTGTGTGTGTGAGCATTCTAATGCTTTTCACCAACCAGGTGCAGTAGATAGAATCTTAGCACGGAACATTCATGTGCTGTCACAATGGGGCTGGCTGGAGGGTGTGGTCAAAGTAGGCGGAGTTATGCAGATTCAAAACGCGTCGTGCACAGCTTGAACAAACACACACAGACAGACAGACAGACAGACACACACACTCTCTGTCTCTCACACACAGACACACATACACAGCAGAACTGTCATTGACAGCAGAACTGTCATTGAGAAGGCCTCCAGAGTTTCTGAAAATGTCCTCCCTGCGGCAATCTTTTGCTCTGTCTCCACAATGGGTATTGGTGGTAGGCCTTGGTGCGGCCAACGGGGCACAGCGGGTTCAGGATCGCTTCTCGGCCTTTTGGCTAAGATCAAGTGCAGTGACCTTACAGTCGCTGCCTTGGTCTTGGCTGAGAGGTGCTTGGGGTACCCGGCTCCTTGGCCTGGGGGGATTGTCTCACCTCTGGTGGGACTTCACCCCCCTGCTGCTATTAGGGAGTCGGATTAGTCCCCTGGCATCCGGCTGCGATCCCCGGCTATAGGCCGTGTCCGAGTGACGTCCCTCGTGGGAAGTTTTCTTCTTTTGCTGTGGTAGGATATACCGACAGTCCTGCATCATGAGCTTCGTAAAGAACACCATCCGGTTGACCGTGGACCCGAGCAATTCAGCAAAGAACAACGTTGTCTTCATCATCCGGGATCTTATTGAAGGAAAGGCTGGAGCAAGGCGTGCGGAGATCTTCAGTTGTAATGAATTTCCTCGACAAGGTAACTACGATGTGACTTTTGTGGACCAAAACATCTGCCTGAATGTGTTCGAGTGGCTTCGGGGTAATGCTGAGGATCCTCTTCTGGAAGGAGTTGGCTGAATACCGTTGTTTGGTTTGCAAGAAAAGGAGGTAACGGTAACTGTATATAATCCTTTCACAGAGCCTGCCTTATTGCAGAGTTTTCTTTCGCAGTATTGTGACTACGTGAAAGTAGGAGAGCGACAGGTAAACATTTTAGGAATCTTCAACTGCAAATATGTTTTTCGAGTGAAGTTGAAGAGGGATCCTGACTGTGTGGGTGGCTTCAGGCACCCTCCTGCAAATTTCTCTGTGGCAGGTCACCGGGGTTTTTTGACCTACCCAGGACAGCCTCGTTTTTGCAGGAGATGTTTTTGTTTTGGTCATGTACAGGCAGAATGTACTAAGGGTCAGTGCTGTCGAAATTGCAGGGAAGAGGGGCATGCTGCAAATCAATGCCCTTTGCCAAAGACCTGTGATGTCTGTGGGAGTAGTACGCATATGTACAAGGACTGTCCCATGAGTGCTCCTAGGCGGTCCGACAAGGAGCAAATGGAGGAAGAGTTGGCTAGGAGGGAAAGGGCAAGAGTTGTAAAAGTGCTTGCAAAATTGAAGAGGGAGGAGGAAGAGGAAAGGAGGCGGAGTGCGAGTGGAGCCATGCCCCCTCCAGAGAGTGTGAGCCTAAGGCCGAGTTGTTCGGTAGAGAGAGAGGAGAAGAAGAAGGAGGAAAAGAAGAAGAAGAAGGAGAGGAGGGAAGACAAGGAGTTTTGGAGGGAAGTTGCACGGGTGGAGGCGCAGCTTCCTGAGATGGAAGTGCAGGTGTCTGATGTAAAGGGGCAGATGCCTGAAATGATGGCCTTGAGTGAGGCAATGGATGCCGTAGAAAGTGATGTGCGAATTTCTGGGGTTGATAGTCCTGAACATTTATCAAATCCTGAGCATATTGAGGAGTTTGAGTCTGAAGACGATAGAGCTGCAAAGAAGAGCCGGCGGGAGGGTGATGAAGGTGATGAGGAGGCGGAAAATAGTGCTCCTCAGAGAAAGATTGGCCCTGCAAGAAGAAGGAATGAGGGTGGTGAGATTAGCGGGTCAGATACTTGTTGTTCTGTCCAGATGGCGGAGGAGGATAGTGGTGATAGTGGATAAGGGTTTGCCATATAGTACACTGAATGTGTTATTTTGTGAGCTTTGGCTTAGGCCAAAGGCTTTTATTTTTTTGTATAGTTAGTTGAAGTGTTTGTAATATGGGGTTTATTATAATTTCTCAAAATGTGAGAGTGTTTAAAAGTAGGTACAGAAGGGCTGCAATTTTTGACTTTTTAGCTTTGAAAAACGCATCAATTTTTTGTTTGCAAGAGTGTGGGGTGGTGGATGGTGTGAAAGGGGATGAATGGCCTTATGGAGCATCTGTATGGTCTGGGAGTGCATGTAATAAGAATGATGGTGTGGGATTTTTGGTTAAGGGGCGGGAGGTTGTTTTGAATGATTATGTGGTTATTGAGGTGGGTAGGTGTATATTAGCAAATTTTGTGTATAGAAATGTTAAATTTTGCGTTATTAATGTTTATGCACCGGTGGATAAGAATGAGCGGAAAAATCTATTTGAAAAAATTAAGTTTTTTGTGCCGGGGAGAATGCCTGTGGTGATTGTGGGTGATATGAATTGTGATGTGGGGAAAGCGAATGTGGATGCGTCTGGGAAGGTTTTATTAGATTTGGTTGGTGATTTTGGGTTGAGAGATATGCAGCGCTTGTGTAAGGTGAACCCTTTGTTAAATACTTTTTTTTCTGAGAGTGGTAAAATACAGTCTAGGTTGGATTATTGTTTTGTTTCCAAAAATATGGCTTCTATTAGTTATAAGCAGGAGAGTGTTTTGTTTTCAGATCATGTGTGCGTGTCATGTGAGGTGGATATAGATGTAAATGGGGTGTTTGGTAGAGGCTTATGGAAATTAAATAGTAGCTTGTTGGAGAATGTGGAAGTGAGAAAGATGTATGCAAGACAATATAAGGAGTGGTGTAAGGGTAAGAGTGGTTTTCGGGATGTGTGTGATTGGTGGGATTGGGTTAAAAAACAGACAAAATCTTTCTTTAAAGATTTAGGTTATAAGGTTGCTGCAAGTAAAAGAGGAAAATTTGCAGGTTTAAATGCGCGTTCAAATTTATTATATAAATTAAGGGAAGGTGGAGTGGTGGTGGAGGAGGAAATTTTGTCGGTTAAAAAGGAAATTCATGAATTTTTGATGGAGAGGGGAAGGAGTATTGTTTTTAGGTCTAAGGTTGATAAATTGGAGCATGATGAGAAATGCTCATGGTTTTTTTTCAAAAAGGTTTTTGGGGAGAAACAAAGTATGAATGTGCTGTGTGGGGCTGATGGGAGGGAAGTATGTGGGGAGGATATGTGTGAGGAAGTAGCAAAGTTTTATGAGGATCTGTATGCGGTGAAGTGGAGGGATGGAAATTTGGAAAATGAAGTGTTGAGTGTGCTAGAAAATAAGTTGAGTGAGGTAGAGAAAGGGAGTGTGATGAGTGAGTTGACTGATGATGAGGTATGGAAGGTGATGAATAGTATGGCGTTAAATAAAACGCCAGGGGAAGATGGTCTTCCGGTAGAGTTTTATCGAGTGATGTGGGAGGTGATTGGTAAGGATTTTGTGGAAGTTTGTAAATATATGTGGGCAAATGTGAAGGTAGCTGAGAGTATGCGTGCGGGAATGGTTGTGTTAATACCAAAGAAAGGTGATCTGAGAAATATAAAGAATTGGAGACCGATAACGTTATTAAACTGCGATTATAAGATCTATGCAAAAATAATGGCAAATAGAATGCGTGATGTGATAGGGAGTGTGATTGGGGATGAACAGTGTTGTGCGGTGCCTGGAAGACGTATACATGAGTGTGTGTGCATGTTGAGGGATTGTTTGTGGGATTGTAAGAGTCGCAAGAGAGGCGTGTTTTTGTTAAGTTTAGATTTTGAAAAAGCGTATGATAGGTTGTCGCATAGTTTTTTGTTTAGAGTGTTGTTAAAAATGGGTTTTCCGGCTGAGTTTGTTGGGAGAGTGAGAAGTCTATATAAGAATACTTATAGCTGTGTTTTGATGAATGGTTCTGTTGGGAGGAGAGTGAATGTTTTTTCGGGTGTGCGTCAGGGGTGCCCTTTGTCCCCTGTGGCTTTTATTTGTGCTATTGAGCCATTGCTGTGTATGTTGAGAAAGGATAAGGTGATTCGGGGTGTACAAGTGCCGGGTGGAGGGGGTAGGGAATGGAAGGTTAGTGGCTATATGGATGACGTGTGTGTATTATGTGATTTGGAATGTTCAGTGGGGCGGGTAAAATTGTTAGTGTCTATTTTTTGTGGTGCGTCTGCTTTTAAAGTTAATTGGGAGAAGAGTGAATGTAAGAGTTTTGGGGGAGGATCTTTGAGTAAGGATGTTGGTGTGAATGAAGTAAAAGGGCCTATCAAGGTGTTGGGTGTAAAGTTTTCTGAGAGTCTGGATGGGAAGGAATGTTGGGATGATGCGAAAGAGAAAGTTGAAAGGAAGTTGTGTTTTTGGAGGTTGAGAAACCTTACCTTTTTTGGGAAAATTTTGATTATAAAGAGTGTGGTGTGGCTATTTTTTTGTATATCGCTCTGGTTTTTCCACCAGGGCATATGTGTCTGAGGGGGTTAAATAGGGTATTGTTTGTTTTTTTATGGAATTCTAGAATGGAGAGGGCTAAGAGAGAAACTTTGATGAAGCATTTGGAGAAAGGTGGTTTGAATTTTCCTAACCTTGAAGTGTTTTTTGGTGTAAATAGCGTGGTGTATGTGTTGAGGATGATTAGGGCGGATGGAAAATATTCATGTATGTGTAGATATTTGTTTGGGGTTTATTTGTTTCGTTTAAAGTGGTGGGAGAGAGATTTGCGGTGTCCGGTGGCTTTTGAAGTGCCTGTATGGTATGTGTGGGTTTATAAATTCTTGGTGAAGTATGAGCTGTGTGATGTGGATATTAGGTTGTTGAGTAATAAGAAGGCTGTGTATAGGATGATTGGGTGTAGAGAGATGGAGTGTGGAATAAATATGGTTAGAGGGTCGGATGTACAGGAGGTGTGGAAGAGGGTACGAATGGATGGTATGACAAACAGACAGAGTGAGATTGTGTGGCAGTCATTGCATGGAGTGTTACCTGTTAGAGAATTTCAAAGGAACCGTGGTTTGGTGAGAAGTGAGATGTGTCCGAGAGAGGGTTGTGGTGGAAGTGAGAGTGTGATACATGTTTTTTGGAATTGTAAGTATGCTAGGAATGTGATTGCAAGAATGGGGCCTTTATGTAAAGAATTGGGTGGTGTGAGTCTGTTAACTTTTGAGGTGTTCATGTTTGGTTTGGGAATGTGTGATGGGGAGAGAGGAAGAGTGTTGTGGTTAATGCTTGTGTGTATAAAGGAAGTGTTATGGGATGTAAGGAATGTGTATGTTTTCAAGAGAAAAGCTATTTTAGTTAAGGATTGTGTGAAGGTGATTTTGGGGAAATTGTATGTTTGTTATTTGTGGGAGGTGAAGAAGAGAGGAGAGCTTGATGCTGAGGGCATTTGGAAGGTAAAGAAGTGGAGATATTTTGTTAATACTTCTTGATTTGTTTTTTCTGTTTTGTGTAAATATGTATTTTGTAAAAGAAAGAATTTTTCCGATGATGATGGGAACGGTTTTTTGTGTTTGTTTTTTGACACAGCTGTTTGGGTATGTTTCTTCGGTTATGGTTTTCTAGACCGTGAAATTCCCCATCTGAGGGAGATATAAAAAAAAAAAAAAAAAAAAATCTGTTCTTATCAGTTTAATATCTGATACGTCCCCTATTTGGGGACCATATATTAAATGGATTTTTGGAACAGGGAGATGGAAGAAGAGCTTGCTCTGTCCACTCCACGCATTGACCCGTTATTGCAGTATCTCCGGGACCAGTGCACTCCTTCTCTGATCCAGTTTCTAAAAACAGATTGAATTGAAATCAGCGCAAGTTGTCTTTTAACCCTTTATGGGAATTGATTTCAGGGTCAAAGAAGCACTTTTCTCAGGCCAAGTGTAGCATTTTGTTTGATTTCTCCTGGCCAATTGCAACATTTTCTGTGCCTTGCCTGGCCTTGCTTTCACCTATGTCTGTCAAACATTGCATTGCATTCAATATGCAATCAATCAATCAATCAATTTGTCTTTACTGGTTGCTGCAACAGGTGTGTTAAGATATAGGCCTCTATTAGGCCTTTCTTACAGTGTTGCAAATATACTGTGTCGGCTACCAAACTAGGCCCCTGCTGTCTGTCAGCCCTTGCTATTTAAATTGAAGTATCCAATGAGTAGTTCTGCCATACATACTGCATTTCTGACCGCAGGAATTCTTTTTTGAAACATTGTCTCCCTCTTGTGGACCACCGGCTTTTCAATGCGTTGTATTATATGCATTTTTAAAAGAAAAAAATAAGTAAAAATGGTGCCTGTGCTGATCTTGAATAGGCTTGTCTTGTCCATCTACACCTGTGTGTGTGAGCATTCTAATGCTTTTCAACAACCAGGTGCGCTGCCTGCAGTAGATAGAATCTTAGCACGGAACATTCATGTGCTGTCACAATGGGGCTGGCTGGAGGGTGTGGTCAAAGTAGGCGGAGTTATGCAGATTCAAAACGCGTCTTGCACAGCTTGAACAAACACACACAGACAGACAGACACACACACTCTCTGTCTCTCACACACAGACACACATACACAGCAGAACTGTCATTGAGAAGGCCTCCAGAGTTTCTGAAAATGTCCTCCCTGCGGCAATCTTTTGCTCTGTCTCCACAATGGGTATTGGTGGTAGGCCTTGGTGCGGCCCACGGGGCACAGCGGGTTCAGGATCGCTTCTCGGCCTTTTGGCTAAGATCAAGTGTAGTGGCTTGATTGTTGCTGCACTTGGTCTGGCCTGAGGTGCCCAGGGTACCCGACTCCTTGGCCTGGGGGGATCGTTGCATGTAACAGTGTGGCTTCACCCCCCTGCTGCTATTGGGGAGTTGGCTTAGTCCCTGGGCAACGAGGAGCGATCAACCTACCTGCAATTTTTTCCTGTGGGTGAGGTTTTGCTGGAGTTCTTGGAGGAGAAGATGGAAGAGCAGAGGTCGTATGATGTGCCGCCCTATGCAAGGGTGAAGAATGGTGTCCGTTTTTTGTTTGAAGATCCAGGAAAGAGAGGAATTGGATTATCTTTTTTGGTGGAGAAAATTTTTTTTGTCCTTTTAGGTGTGCAGAAGGAGGATGTCCTGTCTATGCTGGAGTTTCCAAAGCGAGGTTTTTTTGATGTTTTTTTTTGTTCTGAAGATAAATACTCTGATTTTTGGAGAAGAGTGGACCTGGTAAAAGGTGATCCTATTTTGGAGGGTGTGAGGATAGTGCCACACTTTCCCAGAAGGGAGAGACTGGTAATTATAAGGATGTACAGTCCCATGGTACCAGAGGAGGAGATTCTTTATTTTTTGTCTCGTTTTTTTGATGAAGTATCCGCAGTGGGGAAGATTTTTAATGATTATGGATTTTGGACAACAAAATGGAAGTTTGTGGTGAAGATCAGAGTAAGGCCAGATGGAGAGATGATCCTTCCACCTAGTCGGTTTAAGATTGGTTTTGTGAACGGTGATATGTTTTTTTCAGGAATGCCTGATTTTTGCAGGAATTGCAAGCAGTACGGTCACTGTAAAGATGAATGTTCTTTATTATGGTGTTCCAGATGTGAGAAGAGAGGTCATACACAAGAAGGTTGTAAGAATAAGAAATTATGTAACCTGTGTGGAAAAGATGATCATATATATGAACATTGTCCAGAGAGGAAAAAGGGTAAGAGAAAGAATAGTAAAGCTGGGAGTCCTGGTGTGGATCTTCGGGCTAAAGACACTGCGGTGAAAAAGAAAAAAATTGTGGAAGACAATTCTGAAAGTGTTGAGGTTTCTATTGAGAAAATGGACGAGGAGTCTTTGCAGGGAAAGAAGGAAAAAGAAGAAATGGCAAAAAAAGAAGAACTTGAAAGGAAAAAGGAAGAAGAGCGGAAGAAGGACTTAGTGGAGTATGAAAATAGGTTGAGATATGGGAAAGCTAACCCTTTGCCAAGAGATATGATACCTAGAGAGGAGTTGAGAAAAATTGTCTATATGGATTATGAGAAAGAAACAGAAAATGAGGAGGCTATTTGTCAGCAGAGATTGATTAAAGTGGTTGAAGAGCTGAAGAAAATAGACGATCTAAAAGTGTTGCGTATAAAGGTGTGGAATCATTTGGCACGTGACAACAGGAGATTTATAGAGACATATAAAGTTCCGCCATGGTTGGCAGAAATAGTAAAGAAAAAATGGACTGGTAGTTTCTTGGAAGAGAAGCTGCTGAATTGGTTGGGTGTATATGGTGTTATGGGTGGTATGCTTATTGCAGGATAAATAATAATTATTTTGATGCACGATGATGGATTCTAGGGTCTAATATTGAGTTTCTTGGACTTAATATTTTGGATCATAGTTCTTAATCTTAAGCATTATGAATCTGAGTGCAAAAAGAAAAAAAAATCTGTTCTTATCAGTTTAATATCTGATACGTCTGATACGTTTATTTTTATTAATTTTAGTAAAAGCTTTTATTGATGGTATTAGATGGCAGTTTTTAAATTTTTATGGGTCACCAGAGAAAAATATAAGAGCCGAAATGCTTGATCTTTTACCTTTATTTATTAATAACTCTGAACCTTTTATTTTAGCAGGAGCATTTTAATTGTATTTTAAAAGGTGAAAACCGGCGGGCCAGCTCTGTAAGCAGAAACTATGATAAAACCTCAGGTATGCTGCATGATATAGTTAAAGACGCTAAATTGATAGATATATATAAAGAGTGTAATAGAGGCAGCCCAGAGGACGCCGGTTTCACTTGGAGTAATGCTAATTGTAGCTCTAGAATTGATTTTATTTTTGGTTCAGATAAAATAATACCCGCAAAATGTGAAGTTTTAACTAATATATTTTCCGACCATAAGCTTTTATCTTTTACCATAAAAATTAATGACAACAAAAAATGTGGTAAGAAAAGCTGGAAAATGAACGTATCCCTTTTAACTGATCCGCAGATTTTATCAGATTTTATTGAGTTTTATAGAAAATGTAGAAAAAGGAAGAGTCCAAATGTGACTATGAGTGTATGGTGGGATAAAATGAAAGTAAAAATAAAAGATTTTTTTATTAAAAAGAGTATATGTAAAGCCAAAGAAAAATATGAGGAGTATAGGATTTTAAATACCCGCCTACAAACATTATTTAAACTCAGAGACAATGGGATAGATGTACAACTCGATATTTTAAACCTAAAAAAAGAGATTTCAAAATGGCTAGAGCAAAAAGGAAAAGAGATAATTTTTCGTTCCAGAATACAGCATATAGAAGAAAACGAAAAGTGTTCTAGATATTTTTTCAGAAAAAATAAAAAAGAAAAAGTGATAATTGACCATATAGATGGGGAGAATAATATAAAAAATATGCTGGGTAAAGTTGAGAATTTTTTCTCTAATCTTTTTAACGAGAAAAATATAGATAATAAATTAATGGAAGATTCACTAAAAGAAATAACAGTTGGTTTAGATCTCGCATCCCAAGAGTTTTTATCCCAAGTTTTAACAGAACAAGAAATTTTAAAAACTATTAAAAGTTTTAAAAATGGAAAGGTTCCTGGTCCTGATGGTATCCCAATAGAATTTTATGTATGCTTTTATGATGTTTTAAAAGATGATTTATTTTATTTGTTTACCGAGGTTTTTAATAACAAGATTTTATTGAATTCTTGGAAACAAAGTGAAGTCTCCCTTCTATATAAAAAAGGTGATAAGTCAAAATTAGAAAACTGGAGACCAATCACACTTTTAAATTGCGACTACAAAATAATGGCTAAAATATGTGCAAATCGTCTAAAAGAAGTCATCAGCAAAGTTATCCATTCTAATCAAGTGTGTGGGGTGCCGGGGCGCAGTATATGGGACAATCTGAATTTAATAAAGGACTGTATTGAGGATGTGAAAGATAGAAAAGGGAAAATGGCGATTTTATCTATTGATTTTGAAAAAGCTTTTGACCGTGTATCACATTTTTATCTTTTTAAAGTTTTAGAGAAATTAGGCATACCAGAAGGGTTTTTATTATCTCTTAAAGCTTTTTATAAGGATTGTACTAGTAAGATTTTAGTTAACGGTTTTAAGACACAAGACATATTTTTACGGTCAGGGGTGAAACAGGGATGTCCTCTGTCCCCCCTGCTTTCTATCTGTGCACTGGAACCAATGTTATGTGCAATACGTCGAAATAAACAAATATGTGGTGTCCCTCTGCCAGGAGGTGGTGGTTTGGAGGCCAAGGTTGTGGGATACATGGATGACGTGGCAGTCTTATGTACAGATGCGCCCTCACTTGTGACCACACTCCGTCAAATACAATCCTTTTGTTTAGCTTCTGGTTTTAAAATTAATTTTAATAAGTGTAATATTTTAAGTATTGGGGGGATGATTTTACGTGAGGTGCCCATTAATGTGTCTGAATCCATTACCATTTTAGGTATATCATTCACTGAAAATAATGATGGTTTCAATAGTTGGGAAATAGTCACACAAAGAATAAATACGAAAATATGTATGTGGAATATGAGGAAACTCACAATGGAGGGTAAAGTTTTAATTTTAAAGATGGTGATTTTACCTTTGTTACTGTATCTTAACATGGTTTTCCCCCCACCTGTTAATGTTTTAAAAAAGATAACCAAGACCTGTTTTACTTTTTTTTGGAACTCAAAAATGGAAAAGCTGAAAAGAGAAATTGTGATGAAACCAAAAGAAAAAGGCGGTAAAGACTTTCCAGACTTAAATAGGTTTCTTTTAATTCATCTATTCGTTTACTGTTTTAATGCCCTTTTTAAGAATCACTATTGGTCCTTTTTTAATACAGGTTTTTTTATGAGAAAGTTTGGATGGTATAAAATTAACATATCTGTTCCCCATGCTTTTAATTTGCCGAAGCATTACGAGATTTTAAGGAAAATAGTATCTGATTTTAATTTAGGGACTAAGAAAATAGAAGAATTAAAAAATAGTAAGAAATTAATTAAAGAAATACGTAAAAGTGAGGAAATATGTAATGTTGACAGATATGATGATGACGACTCTAAATCTATCTGGAAAAAGATTAATGATTCTTCCCTTTTTAATGAACAGAGAGATCTGGCTTGGAGCTGCACGCACTGCTGTCTTCCTTGCCGGGCATTCCAATACAGGAGAGGATTTGTGAGGTCAGCCACCTGCCCAAGAGCCGGATGCCAGGAAGAGGAAACGGTAGAACATCTTTTATGGACATGTAATTTTGCAAAGGATCTTTGGAAAAGACTGTTCCCTCTACTGAGAAGAGTGGCAGACCTCACGGACTTAACATATAAAACAGTTTTGTATGGACTCATGGAATGCCCCACAATGGATCAGTGCACAATGGCTTGGAAGATAGTGAGCTGCGCCAAGTCAGCTCTCTGGAAAGCGCGAAACATTGCTGTTTTTAAACAAGATGTTTTATCACTAAATGATGTTTTAGATTTATGTTTGTATGAAATGTACACCTATTATTTAATCGACAAAAAGAAGAATGTACATATTTCCAGAAAATGGCTTGTCGACCAATGGAACTTAATTATTTAAGGAAATCTTTGTAAAAGTTTCTTTAGTTTATATGGTTTGATATTTGTTGTTTTTTGCTTGTAATTTGTTAAAAGTTTTTAAATAAACGGTTTTATCCCCTTGTAAGGGATAGCCAAATTAAAAAAAATCTGTTCTTATCAGTTTAATATCTGATACGTCCCCTATTTGGGGACCATATATTAAATGGATTTTTGGAACAGGGAGATGGAAGAAGAGCTTGCTCTGTCCACTCCACGCATTGACCCGTTATTGCAGTATCTCCGGGACCAGTGCACTCCTTCTCTGATCCAGTTTCTAAAAACAGAATGAATTGAAATCAGTGCAAGTTGTCTTTTAACCCTTTATGTGAATTGATTTCAGGGTCAAAGAAGCACTTTTCTCAGGCCAACTGTAGCATTTTGTTTGATTTCTCTTGGCCAATTGCAACATTTTCTGTGCCTTGCCTGGCCTTGCTTTCACCTATGTATGTCAAACATTGCATTGCATTCAATATGCAATCAATCAATCAATTTGTCTTTACTGGTTGCTGCAACAGGTGTGTTAAGATATAGGCCTCTATTAGGCCTTTCTTACAGTGTTGCAAATATACTGTGTCGGCTACAAAACTAGGCCCCTGCCGCCCCTGCTGTCAGCACTTGCTATTTAAATTGAAGTATCCAATGAGTAGTTCTGCCATACATACTGCATTTCTGACCGCAGGAATTCTTTTTTGAAACATTGTCTCCCTCTTGTGGACCACCGGCTTTTCAATGCGGTGTATTATATGCATTTAAAAAAATTAATAAATAAGTAAAAATGGTGCCTGTGCTGACCTTCAATATGCTTGTCTTATCCATCTACACCTGTGTGAGTATTCTAATGCTTTTCACCAACCAGGTGCGCTGCCTGCAGTAGATAGAATCTTAGCACGGAACATTCATGTGCTGTCACAATGGGGCTGGCTGGAGGGTGTGGTCAAAGTAGGCGGAGTTATGCAGATTCAAAACGCGTCGTGCACAGCTTGAACAAACACACACACAGACAGACAGGCAGACACACTCTCTGTGTCTCTCACACACAAACACACATACACAGCAGAACTGTCATTGACAGCAGAACTGTCATTGAGAAGGCCTCCAGAGTTTCTGAAAATGTCCTCCCTGCGGCAATCTTTTGCTCTGTCTCCACAATGGGTATTGGTGGCAGGCCTTGGTGCGGCCCACGTGGCACAGCGGGTTCAGGATCGCTTCTCGGCCTTTTGGCTCAGATATCACGTCTGGCCAGAAGGATTCTAAGCCAATCGTGCCCTTGGCCTTGAGGCATCGGCGGTTTAAAAGCCGTCTTAAGCCTCATGCTGCTTTAGGGGGCAGATACGCTAAGAAACCAGGAAGGCGATCGACCCATTTATCCCTTTGAAGATGGCATCAGCAGTAGCGGCCTCAGTGCGCTATGCCAGAGCTGGTGACCTTCGCATTAAGAACTCGTTCAAGATCGAAGTGGACGATGCATCTAAGGAAAAGATGACCTTGAAGTTTTTCGTGAGGAGAGTACTGCTGGAGATCCTGGGAGTAAGGAGGGAGGACATCCTGGCTCTTCAGGATCGCCCGGGGTCTTTCACTTTGACCTTGGAGTCGGAGCATGCGTGCCAGAACCTCTTCCTCCAGATTCATCAGCACCTTACAGATGAAGACCTAAAAGGACTCACCTTTGTCATCCTATACTCCGGTGGAGAGAAGCCACTTGTTGTTCAAATGAGCAATCCTCACGTTCCTTTAGTTAATATTATTTGCTTTCTTCAGAGTTATTTTCCGGATCTGCGGTATTCCCACAAGGTCATGAATGAAGAGAACCTTTGGACGGGAAAGCATAAATTTTTTGTTAAATTTTGTGAGGATGCAAGTGGTATTGGTGGTCAACGGCACCCCCCATCGAGTTTCCTGATTGGCAGAGAGCGGGGGCGGCTCTTCTATCCGGACATGCCCCTCTTCTGTCGAAAATGCATGAGGTTCGGTCACACCTATGAGAACTGTACTGAAGAGGTGGCAATTTGTAAGAAGTGCTACCAGCACGGACATGCTACAATGGACTGCACTAATGAGATGGTGTGTAACATCTGTCGGGTCCCAGGTCATTCCTTCCGGGAGTGTCCCTTGAAGAAAAGGGCCCAAACTTATGCTGAAACGCTGAAGCAGCCACCCATAGGGCAGAGGCGTTCCACCACTGCTCCCGCAGCTGCGTTCTCAACGCGGGGGCAGTCTTCCAGTATTCCAGTACCAGTTCCACGGGAAAAAACTGAACCTGCTGCTGATACATCTGCACCTGTTGCACGGGAGAAGCCTGCCAGTTCGCCTGCACCTGCTGCACAGTGGTGTTCTACTGGTGCTCCTGTGACTGCGGTACGAGCACAATCCTCTGGTATTCCTGCAAGTAAGTCTATCAGCGTTCCGGCACTTTCTGCTCAGGGAAAACCTCCTGCTGCACAAGAACTTCCAGCTGAGAAATCTGACCCTACTGAAAAGGGGGGTGCTTCACCTGATTGGTCTGCTGACCCTGATCCGGAGGGTATGATGGTGATAGCAGAGGGAGGACCCTCTGCTGAAGCCGCAAACTCTGACTCGGAGGATGAGGCAATGGAGCTGGAAACGCGGAGAAAAAGGAAGTCAGAGGACAGGTCTGAAGGAAATGTGGCCAAGGAGGCTTCCAAGAAGTGTCCTTTGAGGCCAAGTGTTCTGCAATATAGTCCTAAGCCTCCTGCTGCTCCTCCTGAGGAGCCGAGGCCTTCAGATCCTGTAAACATCCTTTTTTCGGATTCTGAGGTGCAGAGCCCATTAACACCTGTGGGCTTTATGTCCGATTCTGACAGCAGTGTGACCTGAACTGTCTCATCATGACTTCTTCCATTAAAATCGCCTCACTCAATGTGAGGGGTATAAAGAGCCCTACCAGAAGGGCTGCTTTGTTGTCCTACCTGTCAACAGTGGACTGTGATATTTTTTGTTTACAAGAATGTAACATTGGCTTTGACATAAATTATGCAGACTTACGGAATTGATTGGACTCATGGGCCCTCCATCTGGTCCGGGGATAATGAAAATCGTTCCTCTGGCATCGGGGTGCTTTTTAAGTCGCATGATTTTAAAATCAACTCTTTTGTGGATGTTTTTTCTGGACGTGCTCTTTTTTTAAATGTCAGTTTTAAAGGTGCAGATTTTAGACTCTTAAATATTTATGCTTCCCCTGAGGAAGAAGAGAGGCACCAGTTGTTTGAGGATGTGCAATATTACTTACCTGGTTCGTCGCCCCTGATGTTCTGTGGTGACTTTAATTGCATTCTGCCTGGTGAAGGGAGAGGTGGGAGTTCCAGTGCACCTAAAAAAGATAAAACAGAGAAACAACTGAAAGATATATTAACTGACTTTTGTCTTAGAGATTCCTGGAAAGAGCTGCATAGTAATGACCCCGGTTATACTTGGGGGAATCTTTCTTCCAAGTCTCGTATTGATTTTATTTTTCTGTCCCAATATGTGAATGTTAAATCTGTTGTCTTAATCCCAAACATTTTTTCAGATCACAAAATGCTGCTATCAGAGTTGGAGTTGCCTGGGCTTGTTAAAGCAAGAGGAGTCTGGAGGCTAAATACGACATTGCTACAAGACCCTACGGTAAGAACAGATTTTAAAGCGTTTTTTAATCATTTAAGAACAAAACAAACAAATTTTTCAACTCTGCTAGACTGGTGGGAATATTGCAAAACAAAGATAAAAACCTTCTTTGTAAAGGTCAGCATAGCCAAAGCGAGGGAAAAAGCTGCTTGGCATAAGAGACTTATTACTAAGCTGCAGACCTGTTATCAACTAAGAAGTGTGGGACTTGAGATGGACGATTTAATTGACAAAACAAAGAAAGAAATTAAGAAAAGTATAGAGTCAAAGGGCAAAGAGATAATTTATAACTCAAAAATTGAAGTAATGGAGAAAAACGAAAAATGCTCAAGATTCTTTTTTAAAAAAGTAGTTGCTGCTAAGGATATGCTAACAGAATTAGAAGGTGAAGTTACAACAGAAGGAATGCTTAGCCAAGCTCAACGTTTTTATCAACAGCTTTTTAATGAAAAAACTATAGACCAGTCTTTTATTAAGGATGCCTTAAATTCTTTGAAATACAGCCTAGACCGTGAAGACCAAGAACAGTTATGCACTGAAGTCACTTTGCCAGAAATTGATGCTGCTATCAAGAGTTTCTCTTATGGAAAAACCCCTGGTTCTGATGGTTTGCCTGCAGAATTTTATCGTGAATTTTGGAGTGTTTTAAGACTTGACTTGTTTTTAGTTTTTAAAGAAGCTTTTAAGTGTGATGTCCTGCCGTTATCATGGAGAAGCGGTCTAGTATCTTTGATCTTTAAAAAAGGAGCCAAATCCCACCTGGCCAATTGGAGGCCGATCACACTGTTAAATGTAGACTACAAGTTGATGTCCAAAGTTCTGGTGAATCGTTTTAAAGGGGTTTTATCTAAAGTAATTTATGAAGACCAAGTATGTGGAGTGCCGGGAAGAGGGGTTGCTGAGCACCTCAATACCATCCGAGATGTGATCTGGTATCAGCAGTCTAGAAGTCAAGACTTGGCAATTTTATCATTGGATTTTCAAAAGGCCTTTGATCGTGTGTCTCATCAGTTTTTATGGTTGGTTTTAAGAAAAATGGGCTTCCCTGAAATTTTTATTAAGCAAGTGGCACTTTTGTATAAGGACTCTTTTAGTAAAATTTTAATTAATGTTTTTTTATCAAAAGAAGTTTTTTTGCACTCGGGTGTAAAACAAGGTTGCCCATTATCTCCAGTGCTGTTTATATGTGCAATAGAGCCTCTCCTATCTATGCTGAGAGAAGATAAGGTGGTCAAAGGTGTACCTATCCCTGGTGGCCATGGTCGTCATGTTAAAGTATTGGGCTATATGGATGACATCACTATTTTTTGTTCGTCCCCTGCTGCATTAAGGAGAGCTATAAGAACCACACATTTTTTTTGTGAAGCCTCAGCATTTAAGTTAAACATCGAGAAATGTGATTGCTTTGCCCGAGGAAGCTGGTCTGATGTGTCCATCCCTGACTTACCAATTCAGTCAGAAAAGATAAAAATTTTAGGAGTTGTTTTTGACCAACAAAATAATGGCACAAAGAGCTGGGATGTGGTAAGAGAGAAAGTTCAGAAGAAAATAGACTTCTGGAAGTTGAGAAAGTTGACAATTGAAGGCAAAATCTTAATTATCAAAGCCCTTTTGTTACCTATTATGCTTTATCTCAGCTATGTTTACCCTCCAAGTGATCTTGCTGCAAAAAAGCTGCAGAGAATGCTGTTTGAATTTATATGGAGCTCTAAATTTGAAAAAGTCAAGCGAGAAACCATGCACAAGCCGCACCACCTAGGTGGTAAAGACGTTCCTAATATTAAATTGTTTTTATATTCTAAGTTTTTTAGTCTCTGTTTTAAGAATATATCTCTTTTTAGCCCTTGGGCGCATTTTTTAAGATATGCCGCTGGTCATATTTTTAGAAGACAAAAATGGTTATCTATCTCTCTAACGTGCCCAGTGTTGCTGTCTCCTCCGAAGCAATATGTCATCCTGGAGAAAGTTGTTAGGATGTATGACTTGGAATCCTTTGATATAATAACATTGAAAAATCCAAGGAAATTGCTTCAACAAATAAGAAAGCGAGAAGTCATGACGCCCATAAGCTACTATTCATTCAACAGAGTGGCGGAAGTCTGGAAAATAGTTAATGCACCTTATGTAACTAACCAACATAAAGACTTAGCCTGGATGATTGTGCAGGAATGTCTACCAACCCGTGACTTTCAGTATAAACGAAGACTGAGCAATATTCAGAATTGTCCTAGGCATCAGTGCAATAATGATGAAACTACTATGCACCTTATCTGGAACTGCGACTTTGCACAGCAAGTTTGGAAGCAATGTGGTGAGCTTTTAAAATTTTTATCTGGTCTTAATTTTTTGAGTCATGAAGTGGTTTTATATGGAATTTTTTTAAATATGGCCAAAGAAAAAGAAAGAGTTTTATGGTGCACACTAAATTGTATTAAAAATGCTTTGTGGAAGACCCGAAACATATTGGTGTTCAAAAAAGACCACATAGAAGTGAAAGATTGCGTCAGGCTGGCACTAAGTGAACTGTATATGTACTATCTTCTTGACGTAAAGAAGCTTGGTAAGAAGAGAGCCCTAAGTACATGGAACTATCACCTATGGAAGATGTTATTTTAAAGTTTTGAAGAAAAGCTAAAGACTACGACATAGTAAAATATAAACGCAAAAATCTGTTCTTATCAGTTTAATATCTGATACGTCCCCTATTTGGGGACCATATATTAAATGGATTTTTGGAACAGGGAGATGGAAGAAGAGCTTGCTCTGTCCACTCCACGCATTGACCCGTTATTGCAGTATCTCCGGGACCAGTGCACTCCTTCTCTGATCCAGTTTCTAAAAACAGAATGAATTGAAATCAGTGCAAGTTGTCTTTTAACCCTTTATGTGAATTGATTTCAGGGTCAAAGAAGCACTTTTCTCAGGCCAACTGTAGCATTTTGTTTGATTTCTCTTGGCCAATTGCAACATTTTCTGTGCCTTGCCTGGCCTTGCTTTCACCTATGTATGTCAAACATTGCATTGCATTCAATATGCAATCAATCAATCAATCAATCAATTTGTCTTTACTGGTTGCTGCAACAGGTGTGTTAAGATATAGGCCTCTATTAGGCCTTTCTTACAGTGTTGCAAATATACTGTGTCGGCTACAAAACTAGGCCCCTGCCGCCCCTGCTGTCAGCACTTGCTATTTAAATTGAAGTATCCAATGAGTAGTTCTGCCATACATACTGCATTTCTGACCGCAGGAATTCTTTTTTGAAACATTGTCTCCCTCTTGTGGACCACCGGCTTTTCAATGCGGTGTATTATATGCATTTAAAAAAATTAATAAATAAGTAAAAATGGTGCCTGTGCTGACCTTCAATATGCTTGTCTTATCCATCTACACCTGTGTGAGTATTCTAATGCTTTTCACCAACCAGGTGCGCTGCCTGCAGTAGATAGAATCTTAGCACGGAACATTCATGTGCTGTCACAATGGGGCTGGCTGGAGGGTGTGGTCAAAGTAGGCGGAGTTATGCAGATTCAAAATGCGTCGTGCACAGCTTTAACAAACACACAGACAGACAGACAGACACACTCTCTGTGTCTCTCACACACAAACACACATACACAGCAGAACTGTCATTGACAGCAGAACTGTCATTGAGAAGGCCTCCAGAGTTTCTGAAAATGTCCTCCCTGCGGCAATCTTTTGCTCTGTCTCCACAATGGGTATTGGTGGCAGGCCTTGGTGCAGCCCACGTGGCACAGCGGGTTCAGGATCGCTTCTCGGCCTTTTGGCACGATCTGTAGTGGATTGTGGCATTAGGCTAAAGGTGTGTGTAGTGAAAGTTCTGACTCTTGGCCTCTTGGAGATATCCATTGCTGCTATTGGGAGTCAGTTTGGCAGCTGCAGTACCTTTTTCCCAGAGGACGGTGTGTTTGGAGGTGGACCCAATCTGTGGAGGCTGCGATCGAATTGCTTGTTCCAGTGTAATCTGTGACAAAGAAGGATGGAGTCGAGGAGGTATGGCGGAGGAGGGAGGTTCGAGAGAAACGAAGAAAACCTGGATTTTTTTTCGGAGGACTATCCCTTGAAGGATACTATTCGTTTTTTTGTTTCTCCTGGATACCGGCAGGTAAGGGATTCCGGTTTTATTTATGAAAATATCTTTTCCCAGGTTTTGAAGGTAGAGAAAAGTATTTTTCTGCTTTCAGTCTTTTTACTCAAGGGGCATTTATGATGTGACTCTAGTGAGCAATGCCCTGTGTGAGACAGTGTTTTCTCTTTATGAAGCAAATAAGGAGAATTAAGTTTTTGAGGGGGTAAAAGTAATTCCCTCTTTTCAGTTTTCAATGAAGTTACTGACAATACATATGTTTAGTCCGTTCATCTCTGAGCAGGAGGTGGAGTGTTACTTGTTTCGTTTTTGTGATAAGGTGATCATGAAAAATACGGTAAAGACAAACTTTGGAGTCTGGAATGGTAAAAGGGTTTACCGTGTGTCATTTAAAAAGGACCCAGAAGAAGAAGGTGGAGTTATCAGGCCCCCGCCGTCGGTATTCATCAATCGATGTCGTGGCTATCTTTTTTTCTCAGGCATGCCTGATTACTGCAGGAAATGTCGGAAATATGGACATGGTGAAAGCAAGTGTAATCGGTGTCAGAGATGCCCGACAGCTCATCAGGAGTCCGAATGTCCAAAAAATAAGGATAACGCTGAGAAAATGGATACATCTGCAGAGGAAGGAAAAACTAAAGCGGGTGAGGAGGAGAAAGAAGAAACAAAGGAGCAGGAAGTGGTGATTGAGATGAGTGATAAGGAAAATGAAGAAAAACAAAGGAAAGAAGAAGAGGAAAAAAAGAATCTGGAGGAAAAAGGAAAATTAGAAGAGGAGATCGAGAAGAGAGAGGAAGAGAAGGAGACAGAAGAAGAAGAGAAGATGGAAGATAAGAAGATTCTAGAAGACAAGAAGAAAGAAGAGAGAAGAAGAAAGGAGGAAGAAAGAAGAAGGAAGAGGGAAGAGGAAAGAATTAAGGGAGAGGAAGAAAGAAAGAGAACAGCAGAAAAAGTTAAAAAGAGGATGGAAGAGAATATAAGGAAGGGAGACGGTAAACAGATGATAGAAGGCATTGGAAGAATTGTGCAGAAGGCATTAGGAGTAGGTCCAAAGGAGGCGAGTAAGTTGCAGGCCTCTTTAAAAACCAAGGACCCTAAAGAAGAAAAGAGCGCTGAAGAAAAAAGAATAAGTGAGGGGACTGAAGGAAAACCTTTACTTACAGTAGATCCTTCGCCTTCATCTTCCTTGTCACAGAGCTTTCCAGGTGCACAGGAGGAGATGGAGTGTGAAGCAAGGTCTTTAAAGAGAGGAGTAGAAAAAGACGTTGTGGAGGAGGTGCCCCATTGGGGAAAAATTAAAGCAGTAGAAGCAAAGAGTTCAGAGTTGATTGGAGAATTGTCATCGTCGGAAACATCAGCTGCTGAGGATTTGTTGATAGACTCAACTTCTCCAGCAGAAAATGAGGGCAAGGGGTTTAGCCCTATGTTGAAAACTAAAAGATGATCCGTATGGTTTCCCTGAATGTTCAGGGGCTTAATGACTTGTACAAAAGGACAGCATTGTATGATTATTTTAATAATGAAAATCTCGATTTTATATTTCTACATGAGTGCAATCTGACAAAGAAACTAAGTTATGATTATTTACGGGGGATATGGAATGGTAATTTTTGCTTCTCGGGGGTAATGAATCAAAGAGTGATGGGGTGGGTTTTTTATGCTCTCGAGAGTGGGAAATTACCAACTATGAAGAAATATACCCAGGAAGGATCTTAAGAGTAGACGTGGAAAAAGAGGGGAAGAAATTAAGGTGTTTTAATGTGTATGCTAATACTGATAAGGCTTTAAGATTACATTTGTTTGAGATTTTGCAATTATTTTTACCTGGAGTAGATCCCATAATTCTAGGTGGAGATTTTAATTGCCGAGTAAAGAATATGAAGGATGGATCGTCTTCGTGCTTAAGAGGTATTTTATCTGCTTTTAATCTTAAAGATGTTTGGTGGCTTGATGGACATAAAAGTGAATATGAAGTTACTTGGGTAGGGAGAGGTTTTACCTCTAGGATAGATTATGTTTTTATATCCGAGGCTTTTACATGGTCAGATTTTAAAACACATGAAACACCTTTTTCTGACCATAAAATTTTAGACTGTACATTAGCGTTTGATTTAGATGAGAATAGAAGATCTACTCATTGGAAATTAAATGTGTCTCTGTTAAAAGAGGATGGGGTGAGGGAGGATTTTAAAAGGTTTTATGGAAAGCTAAAATTAAAAAAGAAACAATTTGATTCCATTTTTAAATGGTGGGATTTTACAAAGAAAGAGATAAAACTGTTTTTCATAAAAGTAGGGAAGAAAAAAGCGGCTGATAAACGACGGTTTTATATGAACCTTAATGCAAATTTACAGTGTTTCTACCATTTGAAGAGTAATGGGGTCAATGTGGAGGAGGAGATTTTAGCGGTAAAAGAAAAGATACAGAAATGTCTTAGAGAAAAAGGGAAGGAAATTATCTTTAATTCTCGCGTTAAAATATTGGAAGAAGATGAGAAATGCACTAAGTTCTTTTTTAAGAAAATTTGTGATAAAAAAGATTTCATGAAGGTGTTGGAGGGAGAAAGAAATTTGGAAGGGAAAAAGAGGAAAGCTAAAGAATTTTATGATGACTTATTCTCAGAAAAAAATATGGATACATCTTTAAAAATGCATTTTTTAGAAGGGTTAGATAAAAATTTTAGTATGGATGACAAATTTTTATTATTAGAAGATTTTACAAAAGAGGAGATATTTAATACGATTCACACATTACAAAATGGTAAGACGCCAGGAATAGATGGGTTACCTATTGAGTTCTATAAAGATTTATGGGATATTATTGGTGATGAGTTTTATGAAGTGATTTTAGAAGCTGCTCTGTCTTTTAAAGTCCCAGAGTCATGGTTGGAAGGTGTGATAGTTTTATTATTCAAGAAAGGAAAGAGGGAATTGATCAAAAATTGGAGACCTATCACACTTTTAAATGCGGATTACAAAATTTACGCAAAATTTTTAGCAAACAGGTTAAAAAAAGTAATCAGTTCAGTGATTGGTGTAGAACAAACTTGTGCAGTACCGTGCCGTAAAATAAGTGACTCGTTGATCCTGATTCGAGATGTAATATGGGACGTGGCAGATAGGAAACAAAAATTGGCGCTAATCACAATAGACTTTGAAAAAGCCTATGATAGAGTGGCTCACGATTTTTTATTTGCAGTTTTGGAGAGAATGGGGTGTCCTGGAGTTTTTAGAAAACGTATTGAATCATTATATAAATTATGTTCTAGTAAAATATCTATTAATGGTTTTTTATCGGAGAAGGTAAGAATAAATTGTGGAGTGAAACAGGGGTGCCCTTTATCCCCGATACTTTT
The DNA here is from genome assembly GCF_051348905.1 of Ranitomeya variabilis. Taxonomy (NCBI): domain Eukaryota; kingdom Metazoa; phylum Chordata; class Amphibia; order Anura; family Dendrobatidae; genus Ranitomeya; species Ranitomeya variabilis. The sequence continues at coordinate 606,439,243 of NC_135235.1, read as the reverse complement.
TATTTGTGTAATTGAACCACTTTTAACTGCTTTTAGGAAGGATAAGGTAATCAATGGTTTTTTTATTCCTGGGAGTAGTAGTGACCAAGTTAAAGTTGTGGCCTATATGGATGACGTTACGGTTTTAGTGAGTGATACTAAAAGCATGAACAGGGTTTTAAGAACAGTTGAATGGTTTGGTGGGGCATCAGGTTTTAAAATTAATATGGAGAAATCTGGTGTTTTAACTGTTGGTAATTTTATCCTTGATTCTAACTGTAAACTGGCAAGATTATCTGAAACTAAGATTTTAGGTATTTATTTTTCAGAATCAGGTTGCAATGTAAAAAATTGGGAGTCTCTGTTGGAGAGAGTGAGAAAAAAGGTATCATTTTGGCAGCTGAGAGACTTAACCCTTGAAGGAAAGATTTTAATTATCAAACAGGTTTTACTCCCAATGTTCTTATATGTTTCTACTGTTTTTATGCCACATAATAATATGATGAAAAAAATTATTAAAGTATGTTTTAATTTCTTATGGAAATCAAAAATGGAGAGAGTGAAGAGGGAAGAATTATATAAACCCAAAAGGAAAGGTGGTAAAGGGTTTCCAGATATAAGATCCTTCTTATATGCAAAGTACATGGCCAGTTGTATCAGCACTTTATTGGGGCCTGAGTCTAAGTTAAAATCCTTTTCTATTTATAATCTAGGTTTTTACATAAGGAATTATAAGTGGATGGACATGGTTTTAAATAGGCCATATAGGTTTTTACCCCCGGAAAATTACATTATTTTGGAGAAAATTTTGAGAGATTTTAAGTTAAAAGAGGTCAATTTTAGTATTCTTAAAAATCATAAAAAAATCTTACAAATTTTGGAGGAAAAAATAACTAGCCCAGTGGAACGGTTCTCATCAAAAATAGTAGACAACATCTGGATGAATGTAAATTATGGGTTTTTATCAAATGAGCATAGAGATTTGCTGTGGTGCATAGTTAAAGACGGTTTGGCGACTCGTGATTTTCAGTACAGGCGTGGGCTAGTCCGGTCTGAGCAATGCCCTAGACAGAGATGCACAGAAGGAGAGACACCAATGCATGTGTTTTGGAATTGTAGTTTTGCACAGAGAATATGGCGGAAAGTGTGCAATCTGATAAAAGCTATAAGTTCAGTGGATTTTTTAGATTTTAACAGAGTATTTTATGGGATGGGAATAAAGGACGAGGATTTTAAGGTAGTATGGACAATTATCACATGTATAAAAATGGCACTTTGGAAAGTAAGAAATATTTTAATTTTTAAACAAATTATAGTTCCAGAAGAAAAATGTATGAAGTTATGTTTAAGTTATTTATTTGTATACTTCTGGAAAGACAAAGTATCATTGGGAATAAGAAAGGCAAATGAAATTTGGAAACAAAGTGAATGGAATGTACTTATCTTGTAACTGTGGCTGTTCTCGTAAAAATCAGTATTTTGGAAAAAGAAAACTAAAAATAAATGAAAAACAACAAAGAAAAGATAAATTATACACAATGATGGATTTAAGTCTTTAAGTCTTTGCTTATGAAATTGGATTTAAGACTTTGTAATCTGAGTGTTAAGAACAGATTTTTTTTTTTTTATCAGTTTAACCCCTTCATGACCCAGCCTATTTTGGCCTTAATGACCTTGCCATTTTTTGCAATTCTGACCAGTGTCCCTTTATGAGGTAATAACTCAGGAACGCTTCAACGGATCCTTGCGGTTCTGAGATTGTTTTTTCGTGACATATTGGGCTTCATGTTAGTGGTAAATTTAGGTCGATAATTTCTGAGTTTATTTGTGAAAAAAACGGAAATTTGGTGAAAATTTTGAAAATTTTGCAATTTTCACATTTTGAATTTTTATTCTGTTAAACCAGAGAGTTATGTGACACAAAATAGTTAATAAATAACATTTCCCACATGTCTACTTTACATCAGCACAATTTTGGAAAGAAATTTTTTTTTTGCTAGGAAGTTATAAGGGTTAAAATTTGACCAGTGATTTCTCATTTTTACAACAAAATTTACAAAACCATTTTTTTTAGGGACCACCTCACATTTGAAGTCAGTTTGAGGGTTCTATATGGCTGAAAATACCCAAAAGTGACACCATTCTAAAAACTGCACCCCTCAAGGTGCTCAAAACCACATTCAAGAAGTTTATTAACCCTTCAGGTGTTTCACAACAGCAGAAGCAACATGGAAGGAAAAAGTGAACATTTAACTTTTTAGTCACAAAAATGATCTTTTAGCAACAATTTTTTTATTTTCCCAAGGGTAAAAGGAGAAACTGGACCACAAAAGTTGTTGTCCAATTTGTCCTGAGTACGTTGATACCTCATATGTGGGGGTAAACCACTGTTTGTGGGCACGGCAGGGCTCGGAAGCGAAGGAGCGCCATTTGACTTTTTCAATGAAAAATTGGCTCCAATCTTTAGCGGACACCATGTCGCGTTTGGAGAGCCCCCGTGTGCCTAAACATTGGAGCTCCCCCACAAGTGACCCCATTTTGGAAACTAGACGCCCCAAGGAACTTATCTAGATGCATAGTGAGCACTTTAATCCCCCAGGTGCTTCACAAATTGATCCGTAAAAATGAAAAAGTACTTTTTTTTCACAAAAAAATTTTTTTAACCTCAATTTTTTCATTTTCACATGGGCAACAGGATAAAATGGATCCTAAAATTTGTTGGGCAATTTCTCTTGAGTACGCCGATACCTCATATGTGGGGGTAAACCACTGTTTGGGTGCACGGCAAGGCTTGGAAGGGAAGGCGCGCCATTTGACTTTTTCAATGGAAAATTAGCTCCAATCGTTAGTGGACACCATGTTGCGTTCGGAGAGCCCCTGTGTGCCTAAACATTAGAGCTCCCCTACAAGTGACCCCATTTTGGAAACTAGACCCCCCCAAGGAACTAATCTAGATGTATAGTGAGCACTTAAAACCCCCAGGTGCTTCACAGAAGTTTATAACGCAGAGCCATGAAAATAAAAAAATATTTTTCTTTCCTCAAAAATGATTTTTAGCCCGGAGTTTTTTATTTTCCCAAGGATAATAGGAGAAATTGGACCCCAAATGTTGTTGTCCAGTTTGTCCTGAGTACGATGATACCCCATATGTGGGGGTAAACCACTGTTTGGGCGCACAGCAGGGCTCGGAAGGGAAGGCACGCCATTTGGCTTTTTGAATGGAAAATTAGCTCCAATCATTAGCGGACACCATGTCGCGTTTGGAGAGCCCCTGTGTGCCTAAACATTGGAGCTCCCACACAAGTGACCCCATTTTGGAAACTAGACCTCCCAAGGAACTAATCTAGATGTGTGGTGAGCACTTTGAACCCTCAAGTGCTTCACAGAAGTTTATAACGCAGAGCCATGAAAATATAAAATTATTTTTCTTTCCTCAAAAATTATTTTTTAACCCACAATTTTTTATTTTCCCAAGGGTAACAGGAGAAATTGGACCCCAAAAGTCGTTGTGCAGTTTCTCCTGAGTACGCTGATACCCCATATGTGGGGGTAAACCCCTGTTTTGGCACACGTCGGGGAGCGGAAGGGAAGTAGTGACGTTTTGAAATGCAGACTTTAATGGAATTCTCTGCGGGCGTCACGTTGCGTTTGCAGAGCCCCTGATGTGCCTAAACAGTAGGAACTCCCCACAATTGACCCCACTTTGGAAACTAGACCCCCAAGGGAACTTATCTAGATGTGTGGTGAGCACTTTGAACCCCCAAGTGCTTCACAGAAGTTTATAACGCAGAGACGTGAAAATAAAAAATGTGTTTTCTTTCCTCAAAAATATTTTTTTAGCCCAGAATTTTTTAATTTTCCCAAGGGTAACAGGAAAAATTTGACCCCAAACGTTGTTGTCCAGTTTCTCCTGAGTACGCTGATACCCCATATGTGGGGGTAAACCACTGTTTGGGCACATGGCGGGGCTCGGAAGGGAAGTAGTGACGATTTGGAATGCAGACTTTGATGGAATGGTCTGCGGGAATCATGTTATGTTTGCAGAGCCCCTGATGTGCCTAAACAGTAGAAACCCCCCACAAGTGACCCCATTTTGGAAACTAGACCCCCCAAGGAACTTATCTAGATGTGTGGTGAGCACGTTCAACCCCCAAGTGCTTCACAGAAGTTTACAACGCAGAGCCGTGAAAATAAAAAATCATTTTTCTTTCCTCAAAAAAGATGTTTTAGCAAGCAATTGTTTATTTTCACAAGGGTAACAGGAGAAATTGGACCCCAATATTTGTTGCCCAGTTTGTTGTGAGTACGCTGGTACCCCATATGTGGGGGTAAACCACTGTTTGGGCGCACGTCAGGGCTCGGAAGGGAAGTAGTGACATTTGAAATGCAGACTTTGATGGAATGGTCTGCGGGCGTCACGTTGCATTTGCAGAGCCCCTGATGTGCCTAAACAGTAGAAACACCCCACAAGTGACCCCATTTTGGAAACTAGACCCCAAAAGGATCTTATCTAGATGTGTGGCGAGCACTTTCAACCCCCAAGTGTTTCACATAAGTTTATAACGTAGAGCCGTGAAAATAAAAAATCATTTTTCTTTCCTCAAAAAAGATGTTTTAGCAAGCAATTGTTTATTTTCACAAGGGTAACAGGAGAAATTGGACCCCAATATTTGTTGCCCAGTTTGTTGTGAGTACGCTGGTACCCCATATGTGGGGGTAAACCACTGTTTGGGCGCACGTCAGGGCTCGGAAGGGAAGTAGTGACATTTGAAATGCAGACTTTGATGGAATGGTCTGCGGGCGTCACGTTGCATTTGCAGAGCCCCTGATGTGCCTAAACAGTAGAAACACCCCACAAGTGACCCCATTTTGGAAACTAGACCCCAAAAGGATCTTATCTAGATGTGTGGTGAGCACTTTCAACCCCCAAGTGTTTCACATAAGTTTATAACGTAGAGCCGTGAAAATAAAAAATAATTGTTCTTTCCTCAAAATTATGTTTTAGCAAGTAATTTTTTATTTTTGCAAGGGTAACAGGAGAAATTGGACCCCAATAGTTGTTGCCCAGTTTGTCCTGAGTACGCTGGTATCCCATATGTGGGGGTAAACCACTGTTTGGGCGCACGTCGGGGCTTGGAAGGGAGGGCGCACCATTTGACTTTTTGAACGCAAGATTGGCTGGAATCATTGGTGGCGCCATGTTGCGTTTGGAGACCCCTGATGTGCCTAAACAGTGGAAACCCCTCAATTCTAACTTCAACACTAACCCCAACACACCCCTAACCCTAATCCCAACTGTAGCCATAACCCTAATCACAACCCTAACCTGTTGTGAATTTGGTTTCTGGGCTCCCCCGGTGGTTACTGGTGGTACTGAACTTGTGTGCTTCATCTCCTCTGTTCACCTGTTTCCATCAGGATGTGGGAGTTTCTATTTAGCCTTGCTCCTCAGTCATTTCTATGCCGGCCAACAATGTTACCAGAAGCCTTTCTGTTGCATGTTCCTGCTCCTAGACTACTATCAGCTAAGTTGGACTTGTAGTCCTAAGATTGTTTTGCATTTTTGTTCCAGTTCTCTGTTTTTGAATATTTCTGAGGCTGGAAGCTCTTGTGAGCTGAAATTGCCACTCTGGTGTCATGAGTTGATATTAGAGTCTTAAAGTAATTTCTGGATGGTGTTTTGAAAGGGTTTTCAGCTGACTGTGAAGTTCCCTTTTCTGTCTTCCTACTATCTAGTAAGCGGACCTCAATTTGCTAAACCTATCTTCATACTTCGTATGTCATTTTCCTCTAAAATCACCGACAATATATGTGGGGGCTACTGTCTGCCTTTTGGGGAAAATTTCTCTAGAGGTAAGCCAGGTCTGTATTTTCCTCTGCTAGGGTCAGTCAGTCCTCCGGCTGGCGCTGGGCGTCTAGGGATAAAACGTAGGCACGCTACCCGGCCACTGTTAGTTGTGCGGTAGGTTTAGCTCACAGTCAGCTCGAGTTCCCATCTTCCAAGAGCTAGTCCTTTTGTATGCTTTACTACGGTCTCTTGCCATTGAGAACCATGACACTAACCCCAACACACCCCTAACCACAACCCTAACCCCAACACACCCGTAACCCTAAATCCAACCCTAATCCTAACCCTAATCCCAACCCTACCCACAACTGTAACCCCAACACAACCCTAACCCTATCCTTAACCCTAACCACAAGCCTAATCTTAACCCTATTTCCAACCCTAGCCCTAATTCCAACCCTAAGGGTACCGTCTCACATAACGATTTACCAACGATCACGACCAGCGATACGACCTGGCCGTGATCGTTGGAAAGTCATTGTGTGGTCGCTGGGGAGCTGTCACACAGACCGCTCTCCAGCGACCAACGATGCCAAGGTCCCGGGTAACCAGGGTAAACATCGGGTTACTAAGCGCAGGGCTGCGCTTAGTAACCCGATGTTTACCGTGGTTACCAGCGTAAAAGTAAAAAATAAAAACGTACATACTCACATTTTGGTGTCCTTCAGGTCCCTTGCCGTCTGCTTCCCGCTCTGACTGAGCGCCGCCGTACAGTGAGAGCACAGCACAGCAGTGACGTCACCGCTGCGCTCTGCTCTCACTTGCCGGCCGGCAGACAGTCAGAGCGGGAAGCAGACGGCAAGGGACCTGAAGGACACCGAAATGTGAGTATGTACGTTTTTTTTTTTTTTTTTTAACTTTTACGCTGGTAACCACGGTAAACATCGAGTTACTAAGCGCGGCCCTGCGCTTAGTAACCCGATGTTTACCCTGGTTACAAGTGAACGCATCGCTGGATAGCTGTCACACACAACGATCCAGCGATGACAGCGGGAGATCCAGCGACGAAAGAAAGTTCCAAACGATCTGCTACGACATACGATTCTCAGCAGGGTCCCTGATCGCTGCTGCGTGTCAGACACAGCGATATCGTATGGATATCCCTGGAACGTCACAGATCGTACCGTCGTAGCGATCAAAGTGCCACTGTGAGACGGTACCCTAACTCTAATTCCAACCCTAACCCTAAGGCTATGTGCCCACTTTGCGGATTCGTGTGAGATTTTTCCGCACCATTTTTGAAAAATCCGCAGGTAAAAGGCACTGCGTTTTACCTACGGATTTACAGCGGATTTCCAGTGTTTTTTTGTGCGGATTTCAACTGCGGATTCCTATTGAGGAACAGGTGCAAAACGCTGCGGAATCCGCACAAAATTGACATGCTGCGGAAAATACACAGCGTTTCCGCACGGCATTTTCCGCACCATGGGCACAGCAGATTTGGTTTTCCATAGGTGTACATGGTACTGTAAACCTGATGGAAAACTGCTACGAATTCGCAGCGGCCAATCCGCTGCGGATCCGCGGCCAATCCGCTGCGGATCCGCTGCGGATCCGCGGCCAATCCGCTGAGGATCCGCTGCGGATCCGCGGCCGATCCGCTGCGGATCCGCGGCCGATCCGCTGCGGATCCGCGGCCGATCCGCTGCGGATCCGCGGCCGATCCGCTGCGGATTCGCAGCCAAATCCGCACTGTGTGCACATGCCCTAACCCTACCCCTAACCCTAACCCTAATTCTAACCCTAATTCTAACCCTAGTTCTAACCCTAACCCTAGCAGAAAAAAAAAATAAATATTTTATTTATTTTTATTATTGTCCCTATGGGGGTGATAAAGGGGGGTCATTTACTTTTTTTTCATTTTGATCACTGCGATAGGCTATATCGCAGTGATCAAAATACTTCTGAAATGAATCTGCCAGCCGGCAGACTCTGCGGGCGCAGTGCGCATGCGCCCGCCATATTGGAAGATGGCGGCGCCCATGGAGAAGCCGGACGGACATCGGGAGGCCCGGTAAGTATGAAGGGGGGGTGATCGGATCATGGGGGGGGACCGGAGCACAGGGGGGGGGACCAGAGCACAGGGAGGGGGCACCGGAGCACGGGGGCAACGGACAGGAGGACGGAGGAGCAGACAGAACGAATTAGGGGGGCGGACCGCGCACCGGAGCACTGGGGGGGCGATCGGTGGGGTGGGGTGGGGGCAGATTAGGTTTTCCAGCCATGGCCGATGATATTGCAGCATCGGCCATGGCTGGATTGTAATATTTCACCGTTTTTTTTGGTGAAATATTACAAATCGCTCTGATTGGCAGTTTCACTTTCAACAGCCAATCAGAGCGATCGTAGCCACGGGGGGGTGAAGCCATCCCCCCTGGGCTGAAGCACCACTCCCCCTGTTCCTGGAGATCGGGTGAAATTGGAGTTAACCCTTTCACCCGATCTGCAGGAGCGCGATCCCTCCATGACGCATACGCTGCGTCACAGGTCGGGAAGGCACCGACTTTCATGACACAGCGTATGCGTCAAAGGTCGGGAAGGGGTTAATATCTGATACGTCCCCTATTTGGGGACCATATATTAAATGGATTTTTGGAACAGGGAGATGGAAGAAGAGCTTGCTCTGTCCACTCCACGCATTGACCCGTTATTGCAGTATCTCCGGGACCAGTGCACTCCTTCTCTGATCCAGTTTCTAAAAACAGATTGAATTGAAATCAGCGCAAGTTGTCTTTTAACCCTTTATGTGAATTGATTTCAGGGTCAAAGAAGCACTTTTCTCAGGCCAAATGTAGCATTTTGTTTGATTTCTCTTGGCCAATTGCAACATTTTCTGTGCCTTGCCTGGCCTTGCTTTCACCTATGTCTGTCAAACATTGCATTGCATTCAATATGCAATCAATCAATCAATCAATTTGTCTTTACTGGTTGCTGCAACAGGTGTGTTAAGATATAGGCCTCTATTAGGCCTTTCTTACAGTGTTGCAAATATACTGTGTCGGCTACCAAACTAGGCCCCTGCTGTCAGCACTTGCTATTTAAATTGAAGTATCCAATGAGTAGTTCTGCCATACATACTGCATTTCTGACCGCAGGAATTCTTTTTTGAAACATTGTCTCCCTCTTGTGGACCACCGGCTTTTCAATGCGGTGTATTATATGCATTTAAAAAAATTAATAAATAAGTAAAAATGGTGCCTGTGCTGACCTTCAATATGCTTGTCTTATCCATCTACACCTGTGTGAGTATTCTAATGCTTTTCACCAACCAGGTGCGCTGCCTGCAGTAGATAGAATCTTAGCACGGAACATTCATGTGCTGTCACAATGGGGCTGGCTGGAGGGTGTGGTCAAAGTAGGCGGAGTTATGCAGATTCAAAACGCGTCGTGCACAGCTTTAACAAACACACACACAGACAGACAGACACACACACACACACACTCTGTCTCTCACACACAGACACACATACACAGCAGAACTGTCATTGACAGCAGAACTGTCATTGAGAAGGCCTCCAGAGTTTCTGAAAATGTCCTCCCTGCGGCAAACTTTTGCTCTGTCTCCACAATGGGTATTGGTGGCAGGCCTTGGTGCGGCCCACGGGGCACAGCGGGTTCAGGATAGCTTCTCGGCCTTTTGGCTGCGATCAATCAGTTCAACTGTGAGATTGTAGTCAGGTCGGCTGCTTTCGGTACCCTCTCTCTCGGCCTGGGGGGATCGTTCCTCTTCGGAGGGGCTTCACCCCCCTGCTGCTATAGGGAGAGAGATATTAGTCCGGAGCAACGAGTTGCGATCGCCTTAAAAGGGCGCTAGCCTTTTTTTGTGTGTTTACAGCTGGAGTTCTTTTTCGGAAGGATGCCGGCTGCACTTACCTTTGCATCGGGAGAACCCCGGATGAGGAACACGGTCCGTATCGAGGTCTTGGAGAGATACAGGAAGGAGAAAGAAATCCGCTACGTTTGCAACACCGTCCTTCTTGGGATCCTGGAGTTCGGCAGAGAGGACATCTTCTGTTTTCAGGACAATGAGCAGAAAGGTACTTATACTATTACCTTTAGGAGCCATGGTTGTTGTCAGCAGTTGGTCCAAAAGGTGAATGACAACATCTGTGCTGATTAACTGGAGGGCCTGGTCTTCTCCCTGCTTTTCGTCCAAGAGGAGGTACAAATGATTGTTTTCTTTCCAAATCCTTTTGTTGAAGTGTTGGACATTTTAACCTGTTTGCGTCGCTATTGCGATGAAGTAACCTTTCAAGGGAATGTTAAAAAAGCCGTTGGTTTCTGGTGTGGCAAGCGGAAATTCCTAGTGCGGCTGAAGAAAAATCCTGAGGGCTTTGGAGGAACAGAACATCCCCCCTCTACCATCACCATTGGGAAGAGCCGTGGCTACTTATTCTACACAGGTATGCCTATGTATTGCAGGAACTGTGGCAAGATGGGGCATACCCAAGGTAATTGTGTGGAAAGAAGGGCATTCCGCTGCAGTAATTGTGGCCAATTCGGACACTTAATGAAGGATTGCCCTCAAAAGAAGGCTTGTAACCTATGCGGGGAGGATGGACATATGTTCCGAGGATGCCCACACAGGACCAAAGTCCGTACGTATGCAGAGGCGGCTGAGAGACCCGTGCCAAGGCAGGAACCAGCTATTGTCCCGGTCCATGCTGTGCTGAATATCCCGGAGACCGGAGTAAGGCCTGAGCCAAGTCCCACTGTTCCTACAGCAGAGGAGGCGGCTGAGAAGGCCAAGGGCGCAGAGGAGAAGGTGGGGACGGAGCAGGAGTGTGGTGGCCCTCAGGGAGGCCCTCCTGTGTCGAAGTCCCGGAAAAAGGGCGGAGGGCGGACCACCCAGAGACTGGAGCAGGGGGACTCTCCCGTTGGGGGGGTAACCCTTGTGTCGAAGGTCTCGAATGAGGCTGGTGTGTTGGAGCAGAGCGCCCCCACTATGTTGGCGGTGGGGGGCACTGTGGCGAAGACCCCAGTCATTCCCAGGGACTCGAGCCAGCAGACCGCAGTCTTTTCTCTTACAGGTGATGGTCTGGATAAGGTCATCGTGTCAGATTTGGAGGTCCCCCAGGAAGTAAGAGGCCATGTAGCTATCTCAGAGGACGACTGTACGAGTGAGCTGCCTGAGCCTTCTGGAAAGAAGCTGTGAGGGGATACTCTTCTGGAGGCCAATCCAGAGTCTCCGGATGTGTGTTTTCCCAGCGGAGACATGTGGCTGAACACGGACTCTTCTGGGTATCCATTACCTGGTTCCTCGGATCCCCAGAACATTGACTCTTTTCCTCCACTGCCAGATGTGATTGATGAGTTCATGGAAACCATTGAGGATAGCTCTCCTCCCCCATGACATAAATGCCATCCATGAGGTGTCTCTCACTTAATGTGAGATCTCTAAAGAGCCCTGTCCGCAGGGCTGCTCTTTTTGATTTTTTTGAAACATTAGACTTTGACATATGTTTTTTACAGGAGTGTGGTCTGCAGCATGGAATCCGGTATAACGAGATAAAAAAGGACTGGAAACTAGGGCCCTCTGTATGGTCGGGCTCGAACGAGAACAAGTCTGCTGGTGTGGGTCTGCTCTGCCGAGGTAATAACATCATCATCTCCTCTGTTACTGAGATTGTACCCGGCAGAGCTATCCTAGTACATTTGTGTTTTAATAATTTTAATTTCCGTGTCATTAATGTGTACGCTCCACCAGATAAACAGGAGCGTATACGTTTGTTTGAAATTTTACCGGTTTTCTGTGTAGGGTCATCTCCTCTCTTGATAGCTGGGGACTTTAATTGCCTGAATGTGAATGAGCGCCGAGGAGGGGGTGACCCAATCCGTAAGATAGATAAGTCGTGTTTTTTACTAAATAGCTTGCAGACTGATTTTAAGTTATGCGATGCCTGGAGGTCGCTTTCGCCGACGGACCCAGGATTTACATGGTCCGGTCGGGGAGTGGCTTCCAGGATCGATTTTATGTTTTTATCTGAGGATTTTAGCCCTGTACAATTTGTTTTAATGCCTAATTTATTCTCTGATCATAACATTTTAAGCTTAAAGATAGAGTATCAAGGAGAGCTGAGGATAAATAGAGGTTTATGGCGCCTGGGAGTCCATTTGCTGGAAGACCCTCAGGTGAGGTCAGACTTCTGTAATGCCTACCAGGAATGGAGACAGCTAAGGCCTCCATATATTAAAATCCTATCCTGGTGGGAAGTGATCAAAGATAAAATAAGGTTTTTTTTTATCAGGGCTGGAAAGAGGAAGGCGCGGCTGAAAAAGCAGATTTATGTAAATTTAAATATGAGACTGCAAACTCTCCATAAATTTAAAGAGATAGGACTGGAGGTGGAAGATGATATTGCAAGCCTAAAAACTGAAATACAATTGTGCCTAGATCAAAAAGGTAAAGAAATAATTTTTAATTCCAAAGTGAAACATTTAGAAGAAGGTGAGAAGTGTGCACGTTTGTTTTTTAAAAAAGTGATGGAGAAAAAGGAGACGATCACCTGTCTTGATGGAGAAACAACTGTGGAAGGTATGAAGAAGGTGGCTTTTAATTTTTATAGAGACCTTTTTAGTAAAAAAAGTGTAAATAATGTGTTTTTACAAGATGCTCTTAATATCCTGGATTTTAAGCTAAGTTCTGTAGACCAGGGGTTTTTAATAGAAGATGTTAGCATGGAAGAACTTTTTAGTGTTTTTAAAAGTTTTTCAAAAGGGAAAGCCCCAGGTGCAGATGGTCTACCTGTTGAATTTTATTTGATTTTTTGGGATGTTTTAAAGGAGGATCTTTTAGCACTTTTTAAAGAGGTTTTTATGTGTTCAGAGCTGCCTAAGTCATGGAGGAGGGGGATAGTGTCCTTAATTTATAAGAAAAAGGGCGCTCGTGATGACCTCAAGAACTGGAGGCCTATCACCCTCCTCAACATGGACTATAAAGTTTTAGCTAAAATTATTGCTTGTCGTTTTAAAACTGTGATTAATAAATTGATACAACCCGAACAAGTATGTGGAGTACCAGGGAGGAATATTGCTGAGATATTAAATGTTATTAGAGATGCAATATGGTACTCTAGGGATAGAAGTCAGAGCCTGGCCCTGTTGGCGCTGGACTTTGAAAAGGCGTTTGACAGGGTCTCGCATGAGTATCTTTTTAAAGTTTTAAAACAAATGGCGATCCCCGACATGTTTTTATCTCGTATTATGATTTTATATAATAATGTGTTTTCTCAAATTTCTGTCAATGGTTTTTTAACAGATTTTATCCCGTTGGAATCCGGAGTGAAGCAGGGGTGTCCATTATCCCCAATTCTTTTTATTTGTGCTATGGAACCCCTGCTGTGTATGATCCGGAGAGACAAAGTGGTCCGAGGGGTTCCTATTCCGGGTGGAGGAGGGGCCCAAGTCAAAGTATTTGCCTACATGGATGATGTTACTGCCATCTGTACAGATCCTGCTTCACTCCGGAGAGTGGTAATGTGCACCAATTTTTTTAGTCAGGCTTCAGGTTTTAAAATTAATTTTAATAAAACTGAATGTTTGATTTTGGGCTCCTGGGACATAAATGACCTACCAGCAGTAAAATTGAAGCACGACAATGTTAAAATCTTGGGAATTGTATTTGACGCTGAAAATGATGGACACGTGAGCTGGGAGGAGGTGCAGCATAAAATAGTGAAAAAACTCTCCTTCTGGAATTTGAGAAGCTTGTCAATTGAGGGAAAAATTTTAATCATTAAATCTGTTTTGTTGCCAAAGATGCTTTATATTGCCATGGTCTATCCTCCTTCTGAGTTGATGCTAAAAAAACTAACTCGATGTATCTTTATGTTCATTTGGGGATCAAAAATGGAAAAGCTGAGGCGAACGGAGATGTATAAAAAACAACAAAATGGAGGAAAAGATGTCCCTGACTTGCATCTGTATTTGTATGTAAATTTCTTTTGTTTTTGTTTTAAAGTTTTTAACACTAATTCTACTTTTAGTCTGTTTTTAAAATATACTTGTGGTTTTATTTTTAAAAAATGGTTCAGACCATGTTTATCAGCACCCATTTTATTATGCCCGCCCAAGCATTTTATTGTTTTAGAAAAGGTGATAAGGACTCATAAATTAAAGGACTTGGATGCCGATCTCCTTCTGGACAGAAGAAAATTGATGGTTCATCTGAGAAGAGAAGAAGGAGTGTCCCCTGTGAGCAACTTCTCATGGAGTAGATCCAAGCGTGTGTGGAGGAACGTCTTTGGAAAATTCTTGGCCAACATTCACAAAGACCTTGCATGGATGGCTGCCCACCAGTGCCTCCCAACCAGAGACTTCCAGCATAGGAGAGGCCTGGTGGCGCGGGCAAAGTGCCCAAGAGACTCTTGCCGAGAGGATGAGACTGTTTTACACCTTTTTTGGAACTGCTGTTTTGCACAAGAACTTTGGGGGAGATTTGGGATACTTTTAAAATGGGTTTGTGGTCTTAAAGATTTTAGCTATGAGTATGTTTTATATGGACTTTTTAATTGCCCCACTACACACCAGTTCAAAATATGCTGGTGTATAATAAACTGTGCCAAAAATGCAATCTGGAAAGTGAGAAACATTCTACTTTTTAACCGTGATTTTATCTCTGTTAATGATTGTATTAAATTGGCTTTTAGCGAAATGTTTATTTATTTTTTAAAATATGTTAAAGATGTGGGGAAGAAAGAAGCGAATCGTAGATGGTGTTTTTATATGTGGAATACTGTTTTATATTAAGTTGTTTCATGTTGTATTTTATTATTGTAATTGTTTATGTTTCTTTTGCACAAAAGGTTTCAATTTTTCTTGTTCTATGTCTTATGACTAAATAAAATTTTGTTGAAACCTTATCTGTTCTTATCAGTTTAATATCTGATACGTCCCCTATTTGGGGACCATATATTAAATGGATTTTTGGAACAGGGAGATGGAAGAAGAGCTTGCTCTGTCCACTCCACGCATTGACCCGTTATTGCAGTATCTCCGGGACCAGTGCACTCCTTCTCTGATCCAGTTTCTAAAAACAGATTGAATTGAAATCAGCGCAAGTTGTCTTTTAACCCTTTATGTCAATTGATTTCAGGGTCAAAGAAGCACTTTTCTCAGGCCAAATGTAGCATTTTGTTTGATTTCTCTTGGCCAATTGCAACATTTTCTGTGCCTTGCCTGGCCTTGCTTTCACCTATGTCTGTCAAACATTGCATTGCATTCAATATGCAATCAATCAATCAATTTGTCTTTACTGGTTGCTGCAACAGGTGTGTTAAGATATAGGCCTCTATTAGGCCTTTCTTACAGTGTTGCAAATATACTGTGTCGGCTACCAAACTAGGCCCCTGCTGTCAGCACTTGCTATTTAAATTGAAGTATCCAATGAGTAGTTCTGCCATACATACTGCATTTCTGACCGCAGGAATTCTTTTTTGAAACATTGTCTCCCTCTTGTGGACCACCGGCTTTTCAATGCGGTGTATTATATGCATTTTTAAAAGAAAAAAATAAGTAAAAATGGTGCCTGTGCTGATCTTGAATATGCTTGTCTTGTCCATCTACACCTGTGTGAGTATTCTAATGCTTTTCACCAACCAGGTGCGCTGCCTGCAGTAGATAGAATCTTAACACGGAACATTCATGTGCTGTCACAATGGGGCTGGCTGGAGGGTGTGGTCAAAGTAGGCGGAGTTATGCAGATTCAAAACGCATCGTGCACAGCTTGAACAAACACACACACACACAGAGACAGACAGACACACACACTCTCTGTCTCTCACACACAAACACACATACACAGCAGAACTGTCATTGACAGCAGAACTGTCATTGAGAAGGCCTCCAGAGTTTCTGAAAATGTCCTCCCTGCGGCAATCTTTTAATCTTTTGCTCTGTCTCCACAATGGGTATTGGTGGTAGGCCATGGTGCGGCCCACGGGGCACAGCGGGTTCAGGATCGCTTCTCAGCCTTTTGGCTAGGATCAAGTGCAGTGACCTTACAGTCGCTGCCTTGGTCTTGGCTGAGAGGTGCTTGGGGTACCCGGCTCCTTGGCCTGGGGGGATTGTCTCACCTCTGGTGGGACTTCACCCCCTGCTGCTATTAGGGAGTAGGATTAGTCCCCTGGCATCCGGCTGCGATCCCCGGCTATAGGCCGTGTCTGAGTGACGTCCCTCGTGGGAAGTTTTCTTCTTTTTGCTGTGGTAGGATATACCGACAGTCCTGCATCATGAATTTCGTAAAGAACACCATCCGGTTGACCGTGGACCCGAGCAATTCAGCAAAGAACAACGTTGTCTTCATCATCCGGGATCTTATTGAAGGAAAGGCTGGAGCAAGGCGTGCGGAGATCTTCAGTTGTAATGAATTTCCTCGACAAGGTAACTACGATGTGACTTTTGTGGACCAAAACATCTGCCTGAATGTGTTCGAGTGGCTTCGGGGTAATGCTGAGGATCCTCTTCTGGAAGGAGTTGGCTGGATACCGTTGTTTGGTTTGCAAGAAAAGGAGGTAACGGTAACTGTATATAATCCTTTCACAGAGCCTGCCTTATTGCAGAGTTTTCTTTCGCAGTATTGTGACTACGTGAAAGTAGGAGAGCGACAGGTAAACATTTTAGGAATCTTCAACTGCAAATATGTTTTTCGTGTGAAGTTGAAGAGGGATCCTGACTGTGTGGGTGGCTTCAGGCACCCTCCTGCAAATTTCTCTGTGGCAGGTCACCGGGGTTTTTTGACCTACCCAGGACAGCCTCGTTTTTGCAGGAGATGTTTTTGTTTTGGACATGTACAGGCAGAATGTACTAAGGGTCAGTGCTGTCGAAATTGCAGGGAAGAGGGGCATGCTGCAAATCAATGCCCTTTGCCAAAGACCTGTGATGTCTGTGGGAGTAGTACGCATATGTACAAGGACTGTCCCATGAGTGCTCCTAGGCGGTCCGACAAGGAGCAAATGGAGGAAGAGTTGGCTAGGAGGGAAAGGGCAAGAGTTGTAAAAGTGCTTGCAAAATTGAAGAGGGAGGAGGAAGAGGAAAGGAGGCGGAGTGCGAGTGGAGCCATGCCCCCTCCAGAGAGTGTGAGCCTAAGGCCGAGTTGTTCGGTAGAGAGAGAGGAGAAGAAGAAGGAGGAAAAGAAGAAGAAGGAGGAGAGGAGGGAAGACAAGGAGTTTTGGAGGGAAGTTGCACGGGTGGAGGCGCAGCTTCCTGAGATGGAAGTGCAGGTGTCTGATGTAAAGGGGCAGATGCCTGAAATGATGGCCTTGAGTGAGGCAATGGACGCCGTAGAGAGTGATGCGCGAATTTCTGGGGTTGGTAGTCCTGAACATTTGTCAAATCCTGAGCATATTGAGGAGTTTGAGTCTGAAGACGATAGAGCTGCAAAAAAGAGCCGGCGGGAGGGTGATGAAGATGATGAGGAGGCGGGAAATAGTGCTCCTCAGAGAAAGATTGGCCCTGCAAGAAGAAGGAATGAGGGTGGTGAGATCAGCGGGTCAGACACTTGTTGTTCAATCCAGATGGTGGAGGAGGATAGTGGTGATAGTGGATAAGTGTTTGCCATATAATACACTAAATGTGTTATTGTTTGTGAGCTTTGGCTTAGGCCAAAGGCTTTTATTTTTTTGTATAGTTAGTTGAAGTGTTTGTAATATGGGGTTTATTATAATTTCTCAAAATGTGAGAGTGTTTAAAAGTAGGTACAGAAGGGCTGCAATTTTTGACTTTTTAGCTTTGAAAAACGCATCAATTTTTTGTTTACAAGAGTGTGGGGTAGTGGATGGTGTGAAAGGGGATGAATGGCCTTATGTAGCATCTGTATGGTCTGGGAGTGCATGTAATAAGAATGATGGTGTGGGATTTTTGGTAAAGGGGCGGGAGGTTGTTTTGAATGATTATGTGGTTATTGAGGTGGGTAGGTGTATTTTAGCAAATTTTTTGTATAGGAATGTTAAATTTTGCGTCTATTTTTTGTGGTGCGTCTGCTTTTAAAGTTAATTGGGAGAAAAGTGAATGTAAGAGTTTTGGGGGAGGATCTTTGAGTAAGGATGTTGGTGTGAATGAAGTAAAGGGGCCTATTAAGGTGTTGGGTGTAAAGTTTTCTGAGAGTCTGGATGGGAAGGAATGTTGGGATGATGCGAAAGAGAAAGTTGAAAGGAAGTTGTGTTTTTGGAGATTGAGAAACCTTACTTTTTTTGGGAAAATTTTGATTATAAAGAGTGTGGTGTTGCCTATTTTTTTGTATATTGCTCTGGTTTTTCCACCAGAGTATATGTGTCTGAGAGGGCTAAATAGGGTATTGTTTGTTTTTTTATGGAATTCTAGAATGGAGAGGGCTAAGAGAGAAACTTTGATGAAGCATTTGGAGAAAGGTGGTTTGAATTTTCCTAGCCTTGAAGTGTTCTTTGGTGTAAATAGTGTGGTGTATGTGTTGAGGATGATTAGGGCGGATGGAAAATATTCATGTATGTGTAGGTATTTGTTTGGGGCTTATTTGTTTCGTTTAAAGTGGTGGGAGAGAGATTTGCGGTGTCCGGTGGCTTTTGAAGTGCCTGTATGGTATGTGTGGGTTTATAAATTTTTGGTGAAGTATGATGAGCTGTGTGAGGTGGATATTAGGTTGTTGAGTAATAAGAAGGCTGTGTATAGGATGATTGAGTGTAGAGAGATGGAGTGTAGAATAAATATGGTTAGAGGGTCGGATGTACAGGAAGTGTGGAAGAGGGTACGAATGGATGGTATGACAAACAGACAGAGTGAGATTGTGTGGCAGTCATTGCATGGAGTGTTACCTGTTAGAGAATTTCAAAGGAACCGTGGTTTGGTGAGAAGTGAGATGTGTCCGAGAGAGGGTTGTGGTGGAAGTGAGAGTGTGATACATGTTTTTTGGAATTGTAAGTATGCTAGGAATGTGATTGCAAGAATGGGGCCTTTATGTAATGAATTGGGTGGTGTGAGTCTGTTAACTTTTGAGGTGTTCATGTTTGGTTTGGGAATGTGTGATGGGGAGAGAGGAAGAGTGTTGTGGTTAATGCTTGTGTGTATAAAGGAAGTGTTATGGGATGTAAGGAATGTGTATGTTTTCAAGAGAAAAGCTATTTTAGTTAAGGATTGTGTGAAGGTGATGTTGGGGAAATTGTATGTTTGTTATTTGTGGGAGGTGAAGAAGAGAGGAGAGCTTGATGCTGAGGGCATTTGGAAGGTAAAGAAGTGGAGATATTTTGTTAATACTTCTTGATTTGTTTTTTTTCTGTTTTGTGTAAATATGTATTTTGTAAAAGAAAGAATTTTTCCGATGATGATGGGAACGGCTTTTTGTGTTTGTTTTTTGACACAGCTGTTTGGGTATGTTTCTTCGGTTATGGTTTTCTAGACCGTGAAATTCCCCATCTGAGGGAGATAAAAAGAAAAAAAAAAAATCTGTTCTTATCAGTTTAATATCTGATACGTCCCCTATTTGGGGACCATATATTAAATGGATTTTTGGAACAGGGAGATGGAAGAAGAGCTTGCTCTGTCCACTCCACGCATTGACCCGTTATTGCAGTATCTCCGGGACCAGTGCACTCCTCCTCTGATCCAGTTTCTAAAAACAGATTGAATTGAAATCAGCGCAAGTTGTCTTTTAACCCTTTATGTGAATTGATTTCAGGGTCAAAGAAGCACTTTTCTCAGGCCAAATGTAGCATTTTGTTTGATTTCTCTTGGCCAATTGCAACATTTTCTGTGCCTTGCCTGGCCTTGCTTTCACCTATGTCTGTCAAACATTGCATTGCATTCAATATGCAATCAATCAATCAATCAATTTGTCTTTACTGGTTGCTGCAACAGGTGTGTTAAGATATAGGCCTCTATTAGGCCTTTCTTACAGTGTTGCAAATATACTGTGTCGGCTACCAAACTAGGCCCCTGCTGTCAGCACTTGCTATTTAAATTGAAGTATCCAATGAGTAGTTCTGCCATACATACTGCATTTCTGACCGCAGGAATTCTTTTTTGAAACATTGTCTCCCTCTTGTGGACCACCGGCTTTTCAATGCGGTGTATTATATGCATTTTTAAAAGAAAAAAATAAGTAAAAATGGTGCCTGTGCTGATCTTGAATATGCTTGTCTTGTCCATCTACACCTGTGTGAGTATTCTAATGCTTTTCACCAACCAGGTGCGCTGCCCGCAGTAGATAGAATCTTAGCACGGAACATTCATGTGCTGTCACAATGGGGCTGGCTGGAGGGTGTGGTCAAAGTAGGCGGAGTTATGCAGATTCAAAACGCGTCGTGCACAGCTTGAACAAACACACACACACACACACACACACACACACAGACAGACAGACAGACAGACACACACTCTGTCTCTCACACACAAACACACATACACAGCAGAACTGTCATTGACAGCAGAACTGTCATTGAGAAGGCCTCCAGAGTTTCTGAAAATGTCCTCCCTGCGGCAATCTTTTGCTCTGTCTCCACAATGGGTATTGGTGGTAGGCCTTGGTGCGGCCCACGGGGCACAGCGGGTTCAGGATCGCTTCTCGGCCTTTTGGCTCAGATCAAGTGTCTGTCCAGGAGGTTCTTTGAGTGCTGTCCTTCGGCCTTCTGGCATCGCCACTTTGGTGGCTTAAGCCAGATGCTGCTATAGGGGGATAGCGAGGAAGAAACGGGAAGGCGATCCTTGAGGCGTGACTATGGGAGTCAAGCTGAAATTTGCTGGGACCGGGGACCGGATCAAGAATGGATTCCGAATTGAGATCGCTGAAGAGAAGAAGGGACACTTCTCCCTGTCCTACCTGGTGAATGCCATCTTCTATGAAGCCCTGAAGGTAAAAAAGATGGATATCGTTTGCCTGCAAGAATTTAGAAAAGATGGAAGGTACGTGCTGGTTCTTTCTACTATGGCTGCTTGCCAAAACCTCTTCAGAACCTTGACTGGCTTTAAAGAGAGCACCCTTTTAGATGGTCTTACTTTCACCGTTCTTTACTCTAAAGGGGATGTCCCAGTGGTTGTGTTCATGCACAATCCTTTTTGCTCCCAGGATAGTATTACTGCTTTCCTGAGGAGGCATTGTACCTTTGTGCAGTTTTCTCACAGGATCAATAATGAGGAGGGCTTGTGGACAGGTAAATACAAGTACTTTGTCAGGTTTGCGGTGGATCCCCAGGGTCCAGGTGGTCTTCACTATCCGCCTATGAACTTTTCAATTGGAAGAGATACTGGCTTTCTGTATTTTCCTGATGCTCCTTTCTTCTGTAGAAGGTGTAGTACATATGGCCACGTCCAAGAGTCCTGCAGTAATCAGCCAACCTGCAGGAGGTGTAACGAGACCGGTCACATGGCCAGAGACTGCAAGAACCAGGTAAAATGTGATGCTTGTGGTGAGGATGGACATGTCCTTCGGGAGTGTCGGGCCAGAATCCCATCTAGGTCCTTTGCACAAGTGACCGCGGTCAGGCCTGCTGCTCCATCTATTGTTGCTGAAACTCCTTTGAGCCCCCTAGCAGATGTCGGGGAGGAGGCAGTCGCTTCCAGTGAGGAAGGGGACGACTCGGAGATTGAGGACATAATTGAGGATATACTTGAGGATGCCCAGGTCCAGCCTCGTGGGCCAGATGGTTTTGGTATGGAAATTTTGGAGGTGGTGTCACCTCTCCCTCTCCAGTCTGGTGTCTGTGGAGAGGGGGAAATGGATTTGTCTAAATCCCCAGCTATATCTTGGAGTGATACTGTCGCGGAGGAACCTGAAGGTGGTGGCCAAGGAGACTTGTCTGCTGCCAGGTCCTCTGATGAGGAAAAACCTACTGTTTCCAAGAAGAAGCCAAGGACTGAGTGCCCCTCTGTTGCTCCTGTGTGTGATAGTCCGATGGGTTCTCGTGTTTACCCGTCAGATGTCTTTTCTCCTGAAGAGGTGACATTTGGCATCCCGCCAAGTGCCAATAACTTTGATGTGCTTGATATGGGCTGAACTTTGTTCTTTTTTTTTTTTGTAGGTCTTGCGTGATTCCCCTTTTATGCCAAATCATTCTGGTTGGGACATTGTGTCCCTTAATGTTAGGCAAATTAGATCTGTCACCCATAGAACTACTGTTCTGGACTACCTTAAGGGTCTGAGTGCAGATGTCTACTGTCTGCAAGAATGCGGGATTTTTGAATCTCCAGGGGATAAAGACTGGCCATATGGCCAGCACGTCTGGTCAGGATCAAGTACAAATAAAAATGATGGGGTGGGAATCCTGGTTGGTAACAAAAATATCGCTATTGACAGTTATATGGTTTTGGAGGTGGGTCGGTGTATTATTGTTTTTTTAAGTTATCGGGGGTGGAAGGTTAGGATTATTAATTTATATTGTTCTGCAAAAAAAGAAGAGCGACTTGCTCTTCTTGAGAAATTGAGTTTTTTTCTTCCAGGGAAAATACCTACTGTTTTCGTTGGTGATTTTAATTGTGCCACAGAAGGGAATGTGGACATTACTGGGAAAAAGTTGTCCCAATTAATCTTTGATTTTTCTTTCTCAGATGCTGCAATTTTTGGGTATGGCATCCCACCACCGCCAACATATTATGCTGACCGAGGTAATATTACATCTAGAATAGATAGGATGTTATTTTCTAAAAATATGTTTTGTTCAAGTTTTGCTCAACATAGGGTTCCTTTTTCTGATCATGAATGCCTGCGTGGAGTGTTGAGTGCGAATGGGGACATAGTGTATGGGGGAGGGGTGTGGAAGTTGAATTTGAGGTTGTTGGAGGATGAAGAGGTGATGAATGAGTTGGAGAGAAGGTATGCAAGTTGGAGGTGGCGTAAGTGTGATTTTGATAGTGTACTTGAATGGTGGGATTGGGTGAAGTTGCAGATTAAAAATTTCTTTAAAAAATGGGGCTACAGGAAAGCTGCCAGATATCGTAATAGATTTAATGATTTAAGCAGAAAGATTGACTGGTTGCGTGGGTGTGTTGCAAGTGGGATGGATATGTCTGATCAGCTTGTGGTTGTAAGGAATGAGTTAAAATGTCTTATAGATAAAAAAGGTAAGGAAATTATTTACCGTACCAAAATAGAGCATTTGGAAAAAAATGAAAAGTGCACGAGGTATTTTTTCAAAAAAATGAATGGAAGGAAGTTGGATCTGAGTGAAATTGTTGGTGAAGACGGATCTTGTGTAACTAGGAAGAATGTTTTGAAAGGAGTGAATGAGTTTTATAGTAAGTTGTATGATGAGAAATGGATTGATTCTGGGCTTGTGTCGCATGTATTGAATGGTGTGGATAAGAGTCTTGGTTCAGATGAGTGTGATATTTTGTGTGATGATGTTATCCTGGATGAGGTGAAGAAAGTAGTTATGAGTGCTAAAAAGAATAAGACGCCTGGGAATGATGGGCTGCCTGTGGAACTGTATGTGAAAGCTTGGGAGTTTTTGGGTGGTGATCTGACTGAGGTTTGTAGGTATATGTGGATGAATGGTGTTTTGTGTAAATCTATGAAAGAAGGTGTTGTGGTACTTGTGTTTAAGAAGGGTGAGAGAAAGCATCTGGAAAACTGGAGACCTATAACGTTGCTTAATGCTGATTATAAGGTCTATAGCAAGATGTTAGCAAATCGTATGCGTGAGGTGATTGGGTGTGTGGTGGATGATGATCAAGTGTGTGCCGTGCCTGGTAGGAGTATGAGTGATAATTTACTGTTGTTAAGGGATATGCTTGGTGACTGTAATGTAAGAAAGCAGAAGTGTATGGTTCTAGCGATTGATTTTGAAAAGGCTTTCGATAGAGTTTCACATGTGTTCCTGTTTAAGGTTTTGGAGAATTTTGGGTTTCCTATGGTTTTTCTGAATGCTGTTAGGTCTTTATATGATTGTGTGTCAAGTGAGTTCTTAGTGAATGGCTGGCTAAGTGAGAAGGTGATGATTAAGTCAGGTGTTAGACAGGGGTGTCCTATGTCCCCTGTCTTGTTTGTATGTGTGATTGAGCCTTTGTTGTGTTTAGTGAGACGTGAGAAAATGATGAGAGGATTGTTAGTGCCAGGGAGTGGTGGTAAGCATGTGAAGGTGTTCGGCTATATGGATGATGTGGTGATTGTGAGTGAGAGTATGGCATCAATGAGTAGGGTGAGGCTGCTTTTGGATTTTTTCTGTGGTGCGTCTGGGTTTAGGGTCAACTGGAATAAGTGTAGTTTCAAATGTTTTGGAGATGATAGTATTCGCATGGATGGAGTTAAGTATGAAGAGGGTGTAATGAAGATTTTAGGGGTATTCTTCAATGATGATCTGAAAGGTAATGAGAGTTGGGATGAGTGTGGCACGCGTGTTGAGCGAAAGCTGAATTTTTGGAGGATGAGAGAGCTTTCTTTGCGTGGCAAAGTTTTGATTATCAAAGCAGTGGTTTTGCCTATCCTGCTTTTTGTGGCTACAATTTTTCCATCTCCTCATAGGAATGTTAAGAGAGTAGAGAAACTTATTTTTACTTTTTTCTGGTGTAGCAAGATGGAGAAACTGAAGAGGGATAGCCTTTATAAGGCCTGCCAGCATGGTGGGTTGGCTTTTCCTAATATTGAGGTTTTTTTAGGACTCCATTATATTAAGACAGTTGTGGTTCTGTTGAGTAAAAGTAATAAGGGTGCATGTATGGCAAGTTATTCAGCAGGTTGGATGTTGTATGGTTTACGTTGGAGGAAGAGGGATGCAAGAGTGCCTGTTTCTTTTAAGTGTCCAGTGTGGTTTGAAGTGATTTAGAAGTTTGTTAGGAAGCATGATTTGTTGAGTGTGCCAATGAATGAGTTTAGAATGGTTAGGAGTGTGTATAGGAAAATCTATGCAAGTGAGGTCGAGTGTGATATAGTTGGGTTGAGAGGGAATGAGGTTGCAGATGCATGGAGGATGGTGGACACGTTTGGGATGTCAAACAAGCAGAAGGATGTTGTATGGATGGCGTTTCATAATATCCTTCCAGTGAGAGAGGTGCAAAAGAAGAGAGATTTGGTCAGATCAGATGTGTGTCCAAGAGATGGATGTGGTGGACGTGAGACGGTTATGCATGTGATGTGGAACTGTGGTTTTGCTTATAATGTGTGGAAGTGTGTAAGAGGATTGTGTAAGAGTTTGGCTGGAGTGAATTTTGTGGATTGGCGTGTGACTATGTTTGGGATTGGTGCATGTGGACGGGTGAAACAGAGAGTGTTATGGTTAATCATGGCTTGTGTCTTGGAGAGTTTGTGGGATGTGAGGAATCTGTGTGTTTAAGAGAAAAGTTATTACTGTAAATGAATGTGTTAGGATTATTCTTTCTAGGTTGTTCTTAGTATATAAGTTAGATTGTAGAGGCGGTGGTGGAACGGATGCCGAGGGAATATGGAAGTTCAAAAAGTGGCGTTATATTGTGAAATATCAGTGATTTATTTGGAGTTTTGTATCTTATGACTGTAATAAGATTATTTTTTTCTGATAAATAAAGAAAAATATGAGGCCATGATGATGAGAAGTTTTTAGCAAGTAAGTTTTGGTATATCTTACTGATTGCTTTTAAAACTAACCTGAATGGTTGAAAAAAAAAAAAAAAATCTGTTCTTATCAGTTTAATATCTGATACGTCCCCTATTTGGGGACCATATATTAAATGGATTTTTGGAACAGGGAGATGGAAGAAGAGCTTGCTCTGTCCACTCCACGCATTGACCCGTTATTGCAGTATCTCCGGGACCAGTGCACTCCTTCTCTGATCCAGTTTCTAAAAACAGATTGAATTGAAATCAGCGCAAGTTGTCTTTTAACCCTTTATGTGAATTGATTTCAGGGTCAAAGAAGCACTTTTCTCATGCCAAATGTAGCATTTTGTTTGATTTCTCTTGGCCAATTGCAACATTTTCTGTTGGCAAGGCCTTGCCTGGCCTTGCTTTCACCTATGTCTGTCAAACATTGCATTGCATTCAATATGCAATCAATCAATCAATCAATTTGTCTTTACTGGTTGCTGCAACAGGTGTGTTAAGATATAGGCCTCTATTAGGCCTTTCTTACAGTGTTGCAAATATACTGTGTCGGCTACCAAACTAGGCCCCTGCTGTCAGCACTTGCTATTTTAATTGAAGTATCCAATGAGTAGTTCTGCCATACATACTGCATTTCTGACCGCAGGAATTCTTTTTTGAAACATTGTCTCCCTCTTGTGGACCACCGGCTTTTCAATGCGGTGTATTATATGCATTTTTAAAAGAAAAAAATAAGTAAAAATGGTGCCTGTGCTGATCTTGAATATGCTTGTCTTGTCCAGCTACACCTGTGTGAGTATTCTAATGCTTTTCACCAACCAGGTGCGCTGCCTGCAGTAGATAGAATCTTAGCACGGAACATTCATGTGCTGTCACAATGGGGCTGGCTGGAGGGTGTGGTCAAAGTAGGCGGAGTTATGCAGATTCAAAACGCGTCGTGCACAGCTTGAACAAACACACACACAGACAGACAGACAGAGAGACAGACACACACACTCTCTGTCTCTCACACACAAACACACATACACAGCAGAACTGTCATTGACAGCAGAACTGTCATTGAGAAGGCCTCCAGAGTTTCTGAAAATGTCCTCCCTGCGGCAATCTTTTGCTCTGTCTCCACAATGGGTATTGGTGGTAGGCCTTGGTGCGGCCCACGGGGCACAGCGGGTTCAGGATCGCTTCTCGGCCTTTTGGCTAAGATCAAGTGTCTTGCCAAAGAGGTTCCTGTAGTGTCTCCCCCTCGGCCTTGCAGCATCGCCACTTAGGTGGCTTAAGCTGCCTGCTGCTATTGGGGGGGGGGTCCGAAGAAAACGAGTAACGATGGGTGTGAGTATACGCTACGCTGGGACCGACGATGTTCAGGTCAAGAATGCTTTCCGCATTGATATCGAGGAATCGAGGAGGAACCATTTCAGCCTTCGTTATTTGGTGGAAGAAGTCATCTTCAAAATCCTGGGAGTGGCTCGTGAGTCTATCATCTGTCTACAGGAGTTTCCTAGGAATGGCCGGTATGTTTTGGTGCTGGATTATGTGGTTGCTTGCCAGAATCTATTCAGCAACCTGAAGCAGCAAGAGGCTTTGCAGAATTCGGCCTTGGATGGACTCACATTCACGGTATTGTATTCAAGAGGGGATGTGCCAGTCGTGGTTTTTATGCATAACCCTTTTGTGAGTATTGAGGACATTGAAAATTTCCTGCTTCGCCACTGCAGCCATGTGGTTTATTCACATAGGGTGCGGAACGAGGTAGGATTGTGGACCGGTAAACATAAGTTTTTTGTACGGTTCCATGAAGACCCTCAGGGACCTGGTGGTATCTGTTATCCTCCCCTCAGTTTTGCCATCGGGAAGGATAAGGGTTTTATGTATTTTCCCGGTGCTCCACGGTTTTGTCGTAAGTGCAAGTCCTTTGGGCATTTCCAGGAGGACTGCAAAGTGGAGAAGTTCTGCGGGAAATGTAATTCTGTGGGCCATCTTGCAAAGGAGTGCACTAACTCCATGGTCTGCAATGTGTGTGGAGGAGAGGGGCATGCTTTTAAGAACTGTCCCTTCCGTACCAGGTCCTATGCAGAGGCTGCGTCATCAGGTCCAAGTGCTGCCACCACCCTTGGTGAAGAGAATGAGGCAGTAAGGGACCTTATGGATCTTCTGGAAGAGCCAGTTGATGTTGTCAGTGGTGAGGGTGTGGTGATGGAGTGTGCCGATCCTCCGCCCCTCTTGGATGTGCGTGGTGAGGGAGAAGTGAGCGGTTCACTCTCCACAACGCCAGTGTTGGCTTTGGAAAGTCCGGAGGCAAAATGTGAAGGTGATGGTGGTCAGGGTGACTTCACTGATGGTGTGGTGAGGACCCCTGACGAGGACTGTGAGGTATCCTCTGCAAAGAAGTTTCGGCCTGATTCTTCATCTGTTGGTGTTGCGAGTGTTAGCCCTTGTAGTGACAGGGTTTTTCCGGATGGATATAGCTCCTCTCCTGGATGTCCTTTTTTGGAAGAAGATGTCAACTTTCCTTTTTTAACATCAGGGATGGAGGTTCAAGATGAGAAAGGTTGAGACCGTAATGGGGTAGTATGCTCTTATCTACTTAATATGGCTAAAAATGGGCTCTAACTTGAAATGCAATGTATTGTCACTAAATGTGAGACTGTTAAAATCTAAGCCAAGGAGATTAGCCATATTAGAAGAATTAAAAAACCTTGGAGCTAATATTTATTGCCTGCAGGAATGTGGGATTGAAGAGTCGCCTCCTGAAAAGGATTGGGTATATGGACAAAGTATATGGTCTGGTTCGGTGACAAATAGGAATGATGGGGTGGGGATTTTGTTAGGTAATAGGGATTTAAGTTTTGAAAATTATACTGTGGTGGAACCAGGGCGGTGTATTATGGCAGTGGTTAAGGGGAGGGGGTGGAGGGTGAAAATTCTAAATGTATATTGCTCTACTAATAAGGGGGAAAGATTAGTCTTGTTAGAGAAGATACGTCTTTTTTTGCCTGGAAGAATCCCAGTAATTTTAGTTGGGGACTTTAATTGTACTACCGAAGGGGACATTGATGCCTCAGGTAAAGCCCTTATTTCAATTGCTTCTGATTTTTCTTTTTTAGATGCTGCTGAACTTTTGGGTAAGCCACCACCGGCCACATATAGGGCTGACAGGGGTGGAATAGAAACCAGGATTGATCATATGCTGTTCACAAGTAGAGGTTTGGAGTGTAAGTCCTTTAAACAAAATGTACTTTCTTTCACAGATCATGAGTGTTTGTGGGGTAGTTTTGAAGGTGATAAAAAATGGTGTATGGTGGTGGTGTATGGAAACTAAATGTTAGGCTGTTAGAGGATGCTAGCGTTATGAGAGATTTTGAATGTAAATATGGATGGTGGAGGACTCAGAAAAATAATTTTGTGAATGTGACCGTATGGTGGGATTGGGTAAAAGTGGAAATTAAGAGGTTTTTTAAGAGATGGGGCTACAAGAAAGCCGCCATTGAAAGAAGCAGATTTAAGGATTTGAATATGAGGATTGAGTGGTTACAGAAAATGAGTATGAAAGGGATTGATGTAGGTGACCTACTTAGGGATGCGAGAGATGAGATGAAGCGTGTCTTGGTAAAACGCGGGAAAGAAATTATTTTTAGGACAAGAGTTGAGCATTTGGATATGGATGAAAAGTGTACAAGATATTTTTTTAAGAAAATGTGTAGTAAGAGAGATGATATGGATGAGGTGGTAAATGATAATGGTGTGACTGTGAGTGGAAAGGATGTGTTGGATGAAGTGCATAGTTTCTATAGTAGTCTTTTTGAGTCAAAATGGGTGGATGGAAGACTGAAGGAACATGTGTTAGGTATGTTGGAAAATAAACTTGATTCAGGTGAACGTGAGTGTTTGAGTGAGGATGTTATTTTGGATGAGGTTAAAAATGCAGTGGACGGTGCGAAAAAGAATAAAACGCCTGGAAAAGATGGTTTGCCTGTTGAGTTTTATGTGAAAGTATGGGATTTGATTGGAGGTGATTTTGTGGATGTGTGTCAGTATATGTGGAGGAATGGTGTACTATGTGATTCTATGAAGGAAGGAGTGGTAGTTTTATTATATAAGAAGGGTGATAAGAAGTGTCTGCGTAATTGGAGGCCAATTACATTGCTTAATACAGATTACAAAGTTTTTAGCAAGATTCTTGCTAATCGGATGCGTGTAGTAGTTGGTAGTGTGGTTGGTGAAGATCAAGTGTGTGCGGTGCCGGGTAGATGTATGTCTGATAATCTTTTGTTGTTGCGAGATGTAATAGGTGATTGTATGTTCAGGGAAAGGAAATGTATGGTGTTTAGTGTGGATTTTGAGAAAGCTTTTGATCGAGTGTCGCATGCTTTTATGTTTGAGGTATTGGAAAGGATGGGCTATCCTGGGAATTTTGTGAATGCGGTGAAATGTTTGTATGATGGTGTGGTGAGTGAGGTGTTAGTGAATGGATGTTTGAGCAAGAAGGTGCTTATTAATTCAGGGGTCAGGCAGGGGTGCCCTTTGTCCCCTGTTCTGTTTATAAGTGTGATAGAACCCCTTTTGTGTATGATTCGGAGAGAGAAGGTGATGAATGGTCTCTTGATTCCAGGGAGTAGTGGTAAGAATGTAAAGGTATTAGGTTATATGGATGACGTGGTGGTGGTGGGTGATAGAATGGCTACAATGAATCGCGCAAGGTTGTTATTAGATTTCTTTTGTGGGGCGTCTGGTTTTAAGATAAATTGGGGGAAGTGTAGCTTTAAGTGTTTTGGGGATGCGAGTGTTAGGATGGATGGAGTGATGTGTGAGGAAGGTGCGATTAAGGTGTTGTGTGTATGTTTTAATAAAGATTTAAAAGGGAGTGAGAGTTGGGACGAATGTGGGAAGCGGATAGAACAAAAATTAAATTTTTGGAGGTTGAGGGACCTGACATTGTCAGGCAAAGTACTCATTATAAAATCTGTTATTCTTCCTATGTTACTTTTTGTATCAGTTGTTTTTCCAGCCCCTTATAGGGGTTTTAAGAGGATTGAAAAGTTAATTTTTACTTTTTATTGGGGGAGTAAAATGGAGAAACTGAAAAGGGAATATTTGTGTAGATTACGGGAAAATGGGGGTATGGATTTCCCTAATTTTGAATTATGTCTCGGTTTGAATTATATCAAGACAGTGGTTGTTTTGCTAGGAAGGAATAATAAAACGTCATTTATGGTTAGATATATGGCCGGGTGGATGTTATTTGGTTTGAAGTGGATGAGGAGGGATGCGAGAGTGCCGGTGTCGTTTAAATGTCCAGTATGGTATGAGTTTGTGGAAAAGTTTATTATTAAGCATGATTTGTTGGATGTTCCCATGAGCGAATTTAAGGTGATAAGGAATGTAAAGAGAAGGATGCGTGTGAGAGAGTTCGAATGTAATATTAGTGGTTTGAGATCGAGCGAAGCGTCAGATGTATGGAGGAAGATGAGTATAAAAGGGATATCTAATAGGCAGCGTGATATTGTATGGATGTGTCTGCATGAGATTTTGCCTGTGAGAGTAGTGCAAAAGAGGAGGGACCTGATTAGGACCGAAGTGTGTCCGAGGGATGGATGTGGAGGGAGCAAATCTGTTATGCATTTGGTATGGAATTGTGATTATGCTCAGAGTGTTTGGAAGGGAGTGGGTGGTTTATGCAAGGGACTGGCGGATGTGAGTTTCATAAATTGGAGAGTGGTAATGTTTGGGATGGGTGCAAGTAGTCGTGTGAAGGAGAGATTGATGTGGCTGATAATGGCATGTGTAATAGAAAGTCTGTGGGATGTTAGAAATTTGTGTGTATTCAAGAGGAATGTGATTTCAGTTAATAATTGTATTAGAATGGTTCTTTCTAGGTTATATGTAGTTTATTTATGGGACAGCCGTGGCGGTGGTGGCTCCGATTCAGAAGGTTTTTGGAAAGTTAAAAAATGGAGGTCACTGGTAAAGTTCCAGTAAGTCCTTGTTTGTGTTTTCTGTACTGTTATGTTATTATGTTAAAAATGTTCATAAGGTTGTTAAGGAAAGTAATATGTTTTGTAATTGCTTTAAGTTACAAAAGATGGAATAAAGAAGATACCATGATGATGAGAGTTTTTGGCAACGTATTTTGAGTTTTTATACTTTTGTTTGTTGCTATAAAACTTTACTGAATGGTATAAAAAAAAAAAAAAAAAAAAATCTGTTCTTATCAGTTTAATATCTGATACGTCCCCTATTTGGGGACCATATATTAAATGGATTTTTGGAACAGGGAGATGGAAGAAGAGCTTGCTCTGTCCACTCCACGCATTGACCCGTTATTGCAGTATCTCCGGGACCAGTGCACTCCTTCTCTGATCCAGTTTCTAAAAACAGATTGAATTGAAATCAGCGCAAGTTGTCTTTTAACCCTTTATGTGAATTGATTTCAGGGTCAAAGAAGCACTTTTCTCAGGCCAAATGTAGCATTTTGTTTGATTTCTCTTGGCCAATTGCAACATTTTCTGTGCCTTGCCTGGCCTTGCTTTCACCTATGTCTGTCAAACATTGCATTGCATTCAATATGCAATCAATCAATCAATCAATCAATTTGTCTTTACTGGTTGCTGCAACAGATGTGTTAAGATATAGGCCTCTATTAGGCCTTTCTTACAGTGTTGCAAATATACTGTGTCGGCTACCAAACTAGGCCCCTGCTGTCAGCCCTTGCTATTTAAATTGAAGTATCCAATGAGTAGTTCTGCCATACATACTGCATTTCTGACCGCAGGAATTCTTTTTTGAAACATTGTCTCCCTCTTGTGGACCACCGGCTTTTCAATGCGGTGTATTATATGCATTTTTAAAAGAAAAAAATAAGTAAAAATGGTGCCTGTGCTGATCTTGAATAGGCTTGTCTTGTCCATCTACACCTGTGTGTGTGAGCATTCTAATGCTTTTCACCAACCAGGTGCGCTGCCTGCAGTTGCAGTAGGTAGAATCTTAGCACGGAACATTCATGTGCTGTCACAATGGGGCTGGCTGGAGGGTGTGGTCAAAGTAGGCGGAGTTACGCAGATTCAAAACGAGTCGTGCACAGCTTGAACAAACACACACACAGAGAGACAGACACACTCTCTGTCTCTCACACACAAACACACATACACAGCAGAACGGTCATTGACAGCAGAACTGTCATTGAGAAGGCCTCCAGAGTTTCTGAAAATGTCCTCCCTGCGGCAATCTTTTGCTCTGTCTCCACAATGGGTATTGGTGGTAGGCCTTGGTGCGGCCCACGGGGCACAGCGGGTTCAGGATCGCTTCTCGGCCTTTTGGCTAAGATCTGGTTGGGGGAGCCCGACTGGGTCTTTGCTGGGAGGTTTCTCTGGGGTCCTCCTTTGTGGGGACCCTGAGTAAAACGATTGGCGATTGTTCGGAGTGCGGCGGACCAGTGCTATAATGGCGGGACGTGGCATGAAGGATACTGTTGTGAATTTGGATTCTGGGCTCCCCCGGTGGCCGCTTGTGGAATTGGACTTGTCATCCTCTTTCCTGTTTCACCTGGTTCCATCAGTAGTGGGTGTCGCTATTTAAGCTCATTTCTCTGGTGGTTTCTTGCCGGTCAACAATGTTATCTGATGCCTCTCAGTGCTTGTTCCTGCTTCTAGACTACTACTAGATAAGTTGGACTTTTGTCCATGTTTTGTTTTGCCTATTTGTTCCAGTTCACAGCTGAAGTTTTGTTACTGTGTCTGGAAAGCTCTCGTTGATCAGGGATTGCTACTCTGGCGTTATGAGTTAATGCCAGAGTTTAAGGTAATCTCTGGATGGTGTTTTGTTAGTGTTTTTCTGCTGACCATGAAAGTATACTATCTGTCTTCTGCTATCTAGTAAGCGGACCTCAAATTTGCTAAGACTATTTTCCTGCTGCGTTTGTTGTTTCATCTGAACTCACCGTCATTATATGTGGGGGGCTACTGTCTTCTTTGGAATATTTCTCTAGAGGTGAGCCAGGTCTTATATTTCCCTCTGCTAGCTATTTAGGTCTTAGGCCAGAGCTGGGCATCTAGCGATAAATAGGAAATGCTACCTGGCTATTTCTAGTTGCGCGGCAGGCTTAGTTCATGGTCAGTATAGTTCCATCTTCCGAGAGCTTGTCCCTCTATAGGCTTGCTATGATCTCTGCTTGCAGAGATCATGACAGTTTGACCGGCCAATAAAGTGTTAAAGACCCAGGTTGAGAAAGGAGAGTTATAAGAAGTCTGCTGGAATTTTTTTTTTTTTTTTTTTCCTCCAGTCTGCCTTGCTGCAGTCTTTTTTCTCTCTCTCCTCCTAATCTCTGTATGGCTCTGTGTGCACCTGACAATAATGGATCTCCAGAGTGTAACTGCGGGTTTGAATAATCTCATCACGAAAGTACAAAATTTACAAGATTTTGTGGTACATGCTCCGGTATCTGAGCCGAGAATTCCTTTGCCGGAGTTCTTCACAGGGAATAGAGCTAGCTTCCAGAATTTCCGAAATAATTGTAAGCTTTATTTGTCCCTGAAGTCTCGTTCAGCTGGAGACCCTGCTCAGCAGGTTAGGATTGTGATTTCCTTGCTCAGGGGTGACCCTCAAGATTGGGCCTTCTCATTGCCAGCAGGGGATCCTGCGTTATGCGATGTGGATGCGTTTTTTCTGGCCTTGGGCTTGCTTTATGAGGAACCTCATTTGGAACTTCAGGCAGAAAAAACTTTGATGGCACTATCTCAGGGGCAAGACGAAGCTGAAGTTTTCTGCCAAAAATTCCGTAAATGGTCTGTGCTTACTCAGTGGAATGAGTGCGCCTTGGCGGCAACTTTCAGAGAAGGTCTCTCTGATGCCGTTAAGGATGTTATGGTGGGGTTCCCTGTGCCTGCAGGTCTGAATGAGTCCATGACAATGGCTATTCAGATTGATAGGCGTCTGCGGGAGCGCAAACCGGTGCACCATCTGGCGGTGTCTATGGAAAAGACGCCAGAAAGTATGCAGTGTGATAGAATTCTGTCCAGGAGCGAGCGACAGAATTTTAGACGGAAGAATGGATTGTGTTTCTATTGTGGGGATTCTACTCATGTTATATCAGCATGCTCTAGGCGTACAAAGAAGCTTGATAAGTCTGTTTCCATTGGCACCATTCAGTCTAAGTTTATTTTGTCTGTAACCCTGATTTGCTCTTTGTCATCCATTGCCACGGACGCCTATGTTGACTCTGGCGCCGCTCTGAGTCTTATGGATTGGTCCTTTGCCAATCGTTGTGGTTTTGATTTAGAGCCTTTGGAGACTCTTATTCCTCTGAAGGGGATTGACTCCACCCCATTGGCTAATAATAAACCACAATACTGGACACAAGTAACCATGCGTATCAATCCGGATCACCAGGAGATTATTCGTTTCCTGGTGCTGTATAATTTACATGACGATTTGGTACTGGGATTGCCATGGTTGCAGTCTCACAACCCAGTCTTGGACTGGAGAGCAATGTCTGTGTTGAGCTGGGGATGTAAGGGTATTCATGGGGACTTACCTTTGGTTTCTATTTCGTCGTCCATTCCCTCTGAAGTCCCTGAGTTCCTCTCTGATTATCAAGATGTCTTTGACGAACCCAAGCTTGGGTCGTTACCTCCGCACCGTGAGTGCGATTGTGCCATAGATTTGATACCGGGTTGTAAATATCCCAAGGGTCGTTTGTTTAATCTGTCTGTGCCGGAACATGCTGCTATGCGGGAATATATAAAGGAGTCTTTGGAAAAGGGACATATTCGTCCATCTTCTTCTCCCTTGGGAGCTGGGTTTTTCTTTGTCTCAAAAAAAGACGGCTCTTTGAGACCATGTATTGATTATCGGCTTCTGAATAAGATCACTGTTAAGTATCAATACCCATTGCCATTGCTTACTGATTTGTTTGCTCGTATAGAGGGTGCTAAGTGGTTCTCTAAAATTGATCTTCGTGGGGCGTATAATTTGGTGCGGATCAGGCAGGGGGATGAGTGGAAGACCGCATTTAATACGCCCGAGGGCCACTTTGAGTATTTGGTCATGCCTTTTGGTCTTTCTAATGCCCCTTCAGTTTTCCAGTCTTTTATGCATGATATTTTCCGCGATTTTCTGGATAAATTTATGATAATATATCTGGATGATATTCTGATTTTTTCTGATGACTGGGACTCTCATGTCCAGCAGGTCAGGAGAGTTTTTCAGGTTCTGCGGTCTAATTCTTTATGTGTGAAGGGGTCTAAGTGCGTTTTTGGGGTCCAGAAAATTTCCTTTTTGGGGTATATTTTTTCTCCCTCTTCCATTGAGATGGATCCCGTCAAGGTGCAAGCTATTTGTGACTGGACTCAGCCCTCCTCTCTTAAGGGTCTTCAGAGATTTTTGGGCTTTGCCAACTTTTACCGCCGATTTATTGCTGGTTTTTCGGATGTCGTTAAACCACTGACTGATTTGACCAGACAAGGCGCTGATGTTGCTAATTGGTCCCCTCATGCTGTAGAGGCCTTTCAGGAGCTTAAGCGCCGTTTTGCCTCTGCCCCTGTGTTGCGTCAGCCTGATGTGAATCTGCCTTTTCAGGTTGAGGTTGACGCTTCGGAGATCGGAGCTGGGGCAGTGTTGTCGCAGAAAGGTTCCGACTGCTCCGTCATTAGGCCTTGTGCCTTCTTTTCTCGCAAATTTTCGCCCGCAGAGCGGAATTATGATGTTGGGAATCGGGAGCTTTTGGCCATGAAGTGGGCGTTTGAGGAGTGGCGCCATTGGCTCGAGGGGGCTAGGCATCAGGTGGTGGTATTGACTGACCACAAAAATTTGATTTATCTTGAGACTGCCAGACGCCTGAATCCTAGACAGGCGCGCTGGTCTTTATTTTTTTCTCGCTTTAATTTTGTGGTGTCGTACCTACCGGGTTCTAAGAATGTTAAGGCAGATGCCCTTTCTAGGAGTTTTGACCCGGACTCTCCTGGTAATTCTGAACCCACAGGTATCCTTAGGGAGGGAGTAATTTTGTCGGCCGTTTCTCCTGATCTGCGGCGGTCCTTGCAAGAGTTTCAGGCGGATAGACCGGATCGTTGTCCGCCTGATAGACTGTTTGTTCCGGATGATTGGACCAGCAGAGTCATCTCTGAGGTACATTCTTCTGCATTGGCAGGTCATCCCGGAATTTTTGGTACCAGGGATTTGGTGGCAAGATCCTTCTGGTGGCCTTCCCTGTCACGAGATGTGCGAGTCTTTGTGCAGTCATGTGACGTTTGTGCTCGGGCCAAGTCTTGTAGTTCTCGGGCTAGCGGACTGCTGTTGCCCTTGCCTATTCCTAAGAGGCCTTGGACACACATCTCGATGGATTTTATTTCAGATCTGCCTGTTTCCCAGAAGATGTCTGTCATCTGGGTGGTCTGTGACCGTTTCTCTAAAATGGTCCATTTGGTTCCTCTGCCCAAGTTGCCTTCTTCTTCTGAGTTGGTTCCTCTGTTTTTTCAGAATGTTGTCCGATTGCACGGTATTCCTGAGAATATTGTTTCTGACAGAGGTACCCAATTTGTGTCTAGATTTTGGCGGGCATTCTGTGCTAGGATGGGCATAGATTTGTCTTTTTCATCTGCTTTTCACCCTCAGACTAATGGCCAGACCGAGCGGACTAATCAGACCCTGGAGACATATCTGAGGTGTTTTGTCTCTGCTGACCAGGATGATTGGGTTGCTTTTTTGCCATTGGCAGAGTTCGCCCTCAATAATCGGGCCAGCTCTTCCACCTTGGTGTCCCCGTTTTTCTGTAATTCGGGGTTTCACCCTCGATTTTCCTCCGGTCAGGTGGAATCCTCGGATTGTCCTGGAGTGGATGCGGTGGTGGAGAGATTGCATCACATCTGGGGGCAGGTTATGGACAATTTGAAGTTGTCCCAGGAGAAGACTCAGCGTTTTGCCAACCGTCATCGTCGTGTTGGTTCTCGGCTTTGTGTTGGAGATTTGGTGTGGTTGTCTTCTCGTTTTGTCCCTATGAGGGTCTCTTCTCCTAAGTTTAAACCTCGGTTCATCGGCCCTTATAGAATATTGGAGATTCTTAATCCTGTTTCTTTCCGTTTGGACCTCCCTGCGTCCTTTTCCATTCATAACGTTTTTCATCGGTCGTTATTGCGCAGGTATGAGGTACCTGTGGTACCTTCAGTTGAGCCTCCTGCTCCGGTGTTGGTTGAGGGTGAGTTGGAGTACGTTGTGGAGAAAATTTTGGACTCTCGTGTTTCCAGACGGAGACTCCAGTATCTGGTCAACTGGAAGGGTTACGGCCAGGAGGATAATTCTTGGGTCAATGCATCTGATGTTCATGCTTCTGATCTTGTTCGTGCCTTCCATAGGGCTCATCCTGGTCGCCCTGGTGGATCTGGTGAGGGTTCGGTGCCCCCTCCTTGAGGGGGGGGTACTGTTGTGAATTTGGATTCTGGGCTCCCCCGGTGGCCGCTTGTGGAATTGGACTTGTCATCCTCTTTCCTGTTTCACCTGGTTCCATCAGTAGTGGGTGTCGCTATTTAAGCTCATTTCTCTGGTGGTTTCTTGCCGGTCAACAATGTTATCTGATGCCTCTCAGTGCTTGTTCCTGCTTCTAGACTACTACTAGATAAGTTGGACTTTTGTCCATGTTTTGTTTTGCCTATTTGTTCCAGTTCACAGCTGAAGTTTTGTTACTGTGTCTGGAAAGCTCTCGTTGATCAGGGATTGCTACTCTGGCGTTATGAGTTAATGCCAGAGTTTAAGGTAATCTCTGGATGGTGTTTTGTTAGTGTTTTTCTGCTGACCATGAAAGTATACTATCTGTCTTCTGCTATCTAGTAAGCGGACCTCAAATTTGCTAAGACTATTTTCCTGCTGCGTTTGTTGTTTCATCTGAACTCACCGTCATTATATGTGGGGGGCTACTGTCTTCTTTGGAATATTTCTCTAGAGGTGAGCCAGGTCTTATATTTCCCTCTGCTAGCTATTTAGGTCTTAGGCCAGAGCTGGGCATCTAGCGATAAATAGGAAATGCTACCTGGCTATTTCTAGTTGCGCGGCAGGCTTAGTTCATGGTCAGTATAGTTCCATCTTCCGAGAGCTTGTCCCTCTATAGGCTTGCTATGATCTCTGCTTGCAGAGATCATGACAGGATACTATACGGTTCCAAGTGAAGCCGGATTTCCTGAAAGAGTTATCAATGAAAGTTTTCGTGGAGGAGATTCTCTTTAAGGTGTTGAAACTCACCGTGGAAGATGTGGATGTGCTTCAAGACTTTCCAAATCAAGGTACTTATGACTTGACTCTTTATGGCTATAATGCATGTGTGAATGCGGTGGATCGGTGGATAAGAAGTACTAACCCTTTCTTGGAGAAGATCAGAGTGTTGGCTTTGTTTAAAGATATAAGAAGAATGTTGGTGGTGCACATGTACAACCCAAGGGTTAAAGATGAAGTCATAACAGCCTATTTGAGTCGTTTTTGTGAGCAAATTCATGGTGGCGAGAGACTTAAAAACTCTTGGGGGATGAGGAATGGTAAACGGAGGTTTTTTGTTGTTTTTAAGCAAGAAGAAGGAAGTTTGCATGGTTTCAAGTGCCCCCCCTGCCACTTTTTCTATTGGTGGAGAGAGAGGGTTTTGCTATTTTGAAGGACAATTGCAGTATTGCCGCAATTGCTGGCAATATGGACATGTGAAGGAGGAATGTGGTAAGGGCAAAGTCTGCAGGATCTGTGGCAGGCCTGAACACCCTGACGCCAAATGTACTGTTAGCAGGGTATGTGACTTATGCGGTGTGGCCGGACATATGGCGAGGAACTGCCGCACCAAAGATGGACGCCGGCTTTTTACACAGGTGGTGAGAGCGGATGAAGGGAGAAGAAAGGTGGTGACTGAAGAGGAGTCTTGTGTTACACAGCAGCAGACGGTTATGATTGCCGGTGAAACATCAGCTGATGTTGGTAAAGAGGGAGACTTCCTGCAAGTGATACAGAAAGGGGTAGTGGATGGAGCTACAGTGGCGCTCCCCATCGACTCTGAGTGGGGGGATGTAGACCAAATGGATACTGTTCCAGCAATGGAGCAGGTACAGAGTTCCCCAGGGGAGTCATCGGGTGGGATGGAGGAGGCTGGGTCTGTTGTTTTGCCTCAGCAAATAAGTAATCTGGAAGATATGATAAATACTGTGGTTGATGAGTTGGAGGTTGAGGTGGTGAGCCCTATAAGTGGGTGTTCAGATGATGATTTAACACCGGCTCAGAGGCAGGTGACAAGCTCATATATGGAGGCAGTGCCGGGGGGCTCGGACTCTAAGCGGTTATGTTTGGAGACTGAGAACCGTTATAGTGTACTGTCTGGGGAGGGCGAGTTGGAGTTTTCAGGGAGCGCTGGGGAGGATGGATCCCAGGGTTCGCCTGCAATAGAATTTTTGGAGAGTGATCGGGTGGATAGTTTTATCAAGGTTAGTGGTTATAAGTAGTAGTCTTCAAAATGGTCATGATGGATAGGAGAATTGTGTTGTTTTTTTTCCTTTTTATCATGAGTTTAACTGTTGCTTCTATTAATGTTAGGAGTATTTGCTCAGAGATTAGAAGAGCTACTGTTTTTGATTATTTGCAAGGAATCTATGCGGATATTTTTTGTCTTCAGGAGTGTGCACTGAAGAGCACACCCCATGAGAGTGAATGGAGCCATGGTAAGTGTTTTTGGTCCCCTGCGTGCAGTAATAAGAATGAAGGCGTTGGGATTTTATTAAAAAATAGCAGTATTAATGTGTATGATTTTAAGGTTATTGTTCCTGGGCGTTTTATTATCTTAGAATTTGAGTTTTTAGGGAAGAGGAGTCGAATTTTTAATGTGTATGCTCCAGCGGAGAAACAAGCCCGTGTAAGTTTTATGGAGAACTTAAAATTATATATGCCAGGGCGTATTTTTACAATAATAGCGGGTGATTTTAATTGTATATGCAATGTTTTGGATCGTGAAAGTGGGGGGGAGGTTAAATTGGATGCCACTTCTAATGTTCTAAATAATATTATACAAGATGTGCGCTACCAGGATGCAGGGTTGTTGGTGGACGCTAAAGATAAATTTACATATGTGGCTGAGAGTGGTCTTTGTAAGTCCAGAATTGATTTTATATTAGTATCTGAAGGGGTTAAAATTAGCAGATGCCGTCACTTGGCAAATGTGTTTTCTGACCATAGAATGGTGTGCGCTGAAGTATGTGTCTCAGAATCTATTGCCTTTGGCAGGGGAATGTGGAAATTGAACACCGTTTTGCTGCAAGAAGAATCTGTGTTGCAGGAATTTAAGACTCTTTTTAACTCCTGTGTGAACAAGCAGGAGGATTTTAGTAATGTAGCAATCTGGTGGGATTGGGTTAAAGAAAGGATAGCATGTTTTTTTAGGAGGGTGGGGTGTCAGAGGGCTATGCAAAAGAGGGAAAGAGATGCATTATTGGTAAAAAGGCTGGAGACCTTGAATAAATTCAGAAGTGTTGGAGTAGATGTAGAGACGGATCTGAATAATGTTAAGATGGAAATTAAGAAGGGATTGGAGGAACGTGGGAAAAAGATTTTGTATCAGTCTAAAGTGCTGCATTTAGAGGAAAATGAACAATGCTCAAGGTACTTTTTTAAGAAAAATTTTAATGCAAAAGGGATTTTTACTTCAGTCCTGGCCTCTGACGGGGAGAAATTTGGGGAGGATATGGTTAGTGAAATCAGTAGATTTTATGGGGATTTGTTTGGAGCAGATGGAGCTGCCACGGATAAGGAAATCAAAGAGTATGTTGATGTTTTAAAAAATAATATTCCTGAGGAGGAGGTGGGGTTTTTGGAAATGGATGTTACGGAGGAGGAGGTGAAGCGGGTGGTGGATAGTATGGCCAGGGGAAGGACCCCTGGTTGTGACGGACTTCCAGTGGAATTTTATTCTTTATATTGGCCGATTTTAAAGGAACATTTTATGAAAGTGATGGGTTATATTTTTAATACTGGGGTTTTGTCCGATTCTATGAGGAAAGGGGTGGTTACTCTGATTTATAAAAAAGGAGATAGGAGGGAGATTAAGAATTGGAGGCCTATCACA
Source organism: Ranitomeya variabilis (assembly GCF_051348905.1). NCBI lineage: Eukaryota > Metazoa > Chordata > Amphibia > Anura > Dendrobatidae > Ranitomeya > Ranitomeya variabilis. The sequence goes on along the minus strand of NC_135235.1, from coordinate 606,397,876 downwards.
CTATTAAACTGCGATTACAAGATTTTTTCCAAGATTTTGGCTAGCAGAATTAACAAAGTTATTCATTATATGGTGGGTGAATATCAGACTTGTGCGGTCCCAGGAAGAAGAATGACTGATAACTTATTGCTTTTACGAGATATGATATTTTATGCAAAGTCTGCAAATTTTCCCTTGCTTTTAGAGTCTATAGATTTAGAGAAAGCATTTGATAAAGTGTCTCATCGGTTTATGTTTATGGTGTTAGCTAAAATGGGAATACCTGAAAATTTTTTTTGGGCTTATAAAATGTTTGTACACTAACGTTAGCAGTCAGATAATCGTTAATGGCAATATAAGTCCCTCAATTGCAGTAAGGTCGGGGGTAAGGCAGGGGTGCCCTTTGTCACCCATTTTATTTATATGTGTCATGGAACCTTTTTTATTGAGTTTGCAAAAAGATAAACATGTGGGTGGGTGCTTTATTCCGGGGAGTGGTGGTCAAAGGGTTAAGTCCCTGGGCTATATGGATGATGTGGTTTTAATCGGAGGGTCTCAGGCTGATTTTAATAGAGCAAACTTACATTTGAGGATCTTTTGTGCAGTGGCGGGCATGTCTGTCAATTGGGGCAAATGTCAATTGTGCAATTTTGGGAAGAAGGTTCCGGTTAAAGTGGATGGAGTTATACAGAGGGAACATATTGAAGTGTTGGGAACAGTTTTTGAGGAGGATTTAAAAGGAAAACAGAATTTTGAAAACTTGGAAAGTAAAATTGAGAAGAAGCTCTCTTTTTGGAAACTACGCAACTTATCTTTAAAAGGTAAGGTGTTAATAATTAAGTCTGTGTTGTTACCTTTATTTTTATATTTTTGTACTATTTTTCCGCCTGGGAAACTCTGGCTCAAAAGGATGACAAGGAAAATTTTTGTTTTTTTTTGGGCATCAAAGATGGAAAGGATTAGGAGAGTAGTAGTAATGAGCAGACATGAGTTGGGGGGCTATGATTTTCCAAATTTGGAGTTTTTTTTGAGCTTGCACTATTTATTGTTAACTTTTAGAGCATTTAAAGGGGGTGGAAGGGTAGCAGATTTAATGTTTTATCTGGCGGGTGGAATGATGGCTAAATGGGAATGGTGCACTTTAACTTTAAATCGACCTAGATCTCATGTGATACCATCTTTTTACGTTGTAATTAAGTTGTTCTATGAATCAAGAGGCTTTAATAGTTTGGGACTACCTGACAAAAAGAAAATGGTAAAGCACTTTAGGCAGGGGGAAGTGCAATGTGAGGTTCCGTTTCTGAATAAAGCTCATTCGGTTGCTATATGGAAGCTGTTTAAAATCCCAGGGGTAACAGGAAGACAGTTGGACATTGTATGGTTGGCTATACACGGAGCTTTGCCAACAAAGGCCTTTTTACAGAGAAGAGGGATGAAGATTGCTGAAGTGTGTCCAAGGGAGGGATGCAAAGGGATTGAAGATTTACCTCATTTATTTTGGTCTTGCGGGTATATGTGTCAGGTTTTAAAAATATTAAGAGGTTTTATGATGAAATTGTTTGGGTTTAATGAACTGACTTATGAGGTTATTCTTACCGGGCAGGATTTTGACAGGCAACAAAATGCAAGAGTGGTGTGGGTTTTCCTAACAAGGAAGTAATATGGGATGTGCGGAATCTATTAGTCTTTAAAAAAACTGATGTATTGCCAAATGATACTGTCAAACTTCTTTTATCTAGGCTTTTTCTTGTGTATTTATATGACAAGAAGAGACTAGGAGAGGATAAAGCGGAGCAGGTATGGCACTTCTCTGTATGGAATATTTTAGTATGAAATGTATATGATGGTATAATAGGTGTACTGTATATATGTATGCAAATAAAGATACATGCCCAGATGATGAAGTTTACTCTAGACATAACTTTTATGCAAGTGATAAGACAAGCTGATCTTATAGAGTAAATTGACTGATGGGAAAAAAAAATAAAAAAAAATAAATAAAAAATCTGTTCTTATCAGTTTAATATCTGATACGTCCCCTATTTGGGGACCATATATTAAATGGATTTTTGGAACAGGGAGATGGAAGAAGAGCTTGCTCTGTCCACTCCACGCATTGACCCATTATTGCAGTATCTCCGGGACCAGTGCACTCCTTCTCTGATCCAGTTTCTAAAAACAGATTGAATTGAAATCAGTGCAAGTTGTCTTTTAACCCTTTATGTCAATTGATTTCAGGGTCAAAGAAGCACTTTTCTCAGGCCAAATGTCGCATTTTGTTTGATTTATCTTGGCCAATTGCAACATTTTGTGTGCCTTGCCTGGCCTGGCCTTGCTTTCACCTATGTATGTCAAACATTGCATTGCATTCAATATGCAATCAATCAATCAATTTGTCTTTACTGGTTGCTGCAACAGGTGTATTAAGATATAGGCCTCTATTAGGCCTTTCTTACAGTGTTGCAAATATACTGTGTCGTCTACAAACCTAGGCCCCTGCTGTCAGCACTTGGTATTTAAATTGAAGTATCCAATAAGTAGTTCTGCCATACATACTGCATTTGTGACTGCAGGAATTCTTTTTTGAAACATTGTCTCCCTCTTGTGGACCACTGACTTTTCAATGCGGTGTATTATATGCATTTGAAAAAAAAAAAAAAAAAATTAGTAAAAATGGTGCCTGTGCTGATCTTGAATATGCTTGTCTTGTCCATCTACACCTGTATGAGTATTCTAATGCATTTTCACCAACCAGGTGCGCTGCCTGCAGTTGCAGTAGATAGAATTTTGGCCTGGAACATTCATGTGCTGTCACAATGGGGCTGGCTGGAGGGTGTGGTCAAAGTAGGCGGAGTTATGCAGATTCAAAACGCGTCGTGCACAGCTTGAACGAACACACAGACACAGACAGACAGACAGACGCACACACACTCTCTGTCTCTGTAACACACACAGACACACATACACAGCAGAACTGTCATTGACAGCAGAACTGTCATTGAGAAGGCCTCCAGAGTTTCAGAAAATGTCCTCCCTGCGGCAATCTTTAGCTCTGTCTCCACAATGGGTTTTGGTTGTAGGCCTTGGTGCGGCCCACGTGGCACAGCGGGTTCAGCATCGCTTCTCGGCCTCTTGGCTAAGATCAAGTGTAGGATTTTCTTGCATTTAGTCGAAGTTCTTTAGGTGCCTGGGGTACCCCGCCTCTCGGCCTTGGGTGCGGGTCCCACTCTTGTAGTGGTATCCAATCCCCTGTCGCTATTGGGAGGTGGGCTTAGTCCCTAGGCAACGAGTTGCGATCGCCCTAGCCAGGTAGTCCTTGGATTACTTGGTGCCCTTCATTGTTGCGGAACACCCCCGTTTGTTGTTGCGGAACACCCCCGTTTTGTTTCCCTGTAGCCATGGATCCAGATCCTGGTGATGTTCCGGCCTATGCTCTTCTGAAGCATACGGTCCGGATCTATTTTGAGAAAGGTGGAGGAGATGGCCGTGGACTGAAATTCGTGGTTGGCAATATTCTTGAGAAGGCTCTTTCAGTCCGGAAACACGAAATCCTGGCCATCCAGGACTATCCGAGACGCGGCGTCTATGATGTTACTTTTACCGGAGAAGGTATCCACCAGCATGTTTGCGACCAGGTTATCTCCCCTGATGCGATTATCCGGAAAAACCCAGAGCTTAAAGGGGTTAAATTTGCCATCCACGATTTAGAAGAGACCAGGCTCTTAATTGTTAAAATTTATTCACCCCATATGCAAGAGAGCGAAATCGGAAGATACCTGTTGGGTTTCTTTAAAAAAGTCACTTGTTTGGGGAAGATTTTAAATGAATGCGGCATTTGGACCTCCAAATGGAGATACGTTGTAACATGTATTAAAAATGCCACAAAACCAGGAGGAGTAGATTTACCACCAGCTCGTTTTAAAATTGGCAAAACGAATGGCGACCTTTATTTTAATGGCATGCCTCCCTTCTGTAGGAAATGTAAACTATATGGGCATTCAAATTGTGACCCTACCTGCGCAAAATGTGGAAGCCAGGAACATAAGACTGAGCAGTGTCAGACAGAGAGTATGTGTACAATTTGTCTTGCAAAAGATCATTCTTTTTCCTTTTGTCCTAACAGGAAAAACACAAAAGGAGCACAACCTGAGAAGGAACAGCCTCCGGCCCCCCGCCAACCCTCGGCTGGTTCTGCCGTCCCCGAGACAAAGGAGGACGAGGAGGAGTCGATGGACGAGTCTGAGGTTCCTGGTACAGGTGAGGGTGGCTTTACTGAAGTGAGGAACGAGAAAGCAAGACGTAGGAGGGAACGGCAGAAGGAGAGCAGGCAGCAGAAAGGGGACCCCGCAGAGGGTACAACTGCTTCTGCCAAAAGCCAACCCTCGTCTCTGCGATCTTCCGGGACGGCTCATGGGCGCGAAAAATCGGACTCCAAAAGGCGGAAAGTCCAGGAGAAAACAGGTGATGCATTAAGGGAAGTACCCCCACAGGAACCCCCTGATGGAGGTGGGAAACCCGACGAGATACCCATGGAGGAGCGGTCGACCCCACCCTCTTCAGAGATGGAGAGGGGGACTGGGGCGACTGCCTCATTTGTGCCTGGAACTCCAGCCAGAGGACAGCCGGCCCCTGAGCTCGATCTGACCCCTCCGATTGGTTCCCCGGAGGGGGGACCAGTGGGAGATCAGGAGCAGGGATGGGAGTCGGTTTACCTGGCATCTAGAGGAAATGAGCTTGTCCCGGACAGTGTAATGCCACCCGAAACCCTGTCTGATGGGGGGTCCTCCGAGGTCTCCTCTCTCATGACCGTCAAAGACAAGACCGAATCCTCCGATGAGGACTTATAACCAGCTGAGGTAAGAGTTTTTGAATTCCATGCCTCTTATTTTCTCTTATGGCGGGGATTTCCGGAATTTCCCTCAATGCTAGAGGGATTAAAACAAAACCCAGGAGGTTGGCGCTCTTTGAGTTCTTGTACACCTTGTCTGCATCAGTCTTTTTCTTACAGGAATGCAATATTCCACATTCGCTAAATTATAATAAGTATGAAACAGATTGGTCACATGGACCCTCAGTGTGGTCAAGTTCAAATGAATCCAGGTCAGCAGGGGTCGCCATTCTTTTTAAAGGTAATGTTTTTATTGACTCTGTGCAGGAGGTTTTACCAGGCCGGATTTTATTGGTTAAAGCTTTTATTAATGGTTTTAAATGGCAGTTTTTAAATTTTTATGGATCTACTGAGAAAAATGAAAGAGCAAAAATGTTAGAAATGTTACCCCTTTTTATTAATGACTCTGATCCTCTAATTTTAGCAGGTGATTTTAATTGTATTATGGGTGGGGAGAAAAGATTCTCCAATGCGGTAAGCAGCAACTATGATAAAACCTCTTTTATGCTCAGAAATGTTGTGCAGGATTTTAAACTTACCGATTGTTTTAAAGAATGCAATATGAACCTCCCTGCTGAAGAGTGGGTAACCTGGAGCAATGTGAACTGCAGCTCCAGAATTGATTTTATTTTTTGTTCTAACTCCATACTGCCTTTTAAATGTGAGCTTTTAACCAATGTTTTTTCAGACCACAAACTTTTACTTTTTAATGTTAAATATGATGATTTTAAGAAAAAAGGTAAAAGTGCCTGGAAGCTAAATATCTCTCTTTTAGATGATCCAGAAATTTTAACCGGTTTTAAGGAATTTTATACAAATTGCAAGCAAGCTAGAAATCCCCATACCCCTATTAGTAGGTGGTGGGAAAAAATGAAGAAAAATATTAAAGATTTCTTCATTAAAGCCGGAATACAAAAAGCTAAAGAGAAAAGAGAGATTTACAACCTCCTAAATACCCGACTGCAAACCCTCTATAAACTAAGAGAACACGACATAGATGTGGATAAAGATATTAACAATCTTAAAACTGAAATATCAAGATGCTTGGAACAAAGGGGGAAGCAATTAATCTTCCACTCCAAAGTCCAGCATGTATAAGAAAATGAAACCTGTTCCCTGTATTTCTTTAAAAATATGGTAGGAAAAAGGGTATTTATTAATTCTATGGAGGGAGAAAATGAAATAGAGGGTATTTTAAATAAAGTCCACCAATTTTATGCCGACCTTTTTAATACAAAAATTATAGACAAAAGTTTTATGGAAAGCTCTATGGAAGAAATCACTACCATTTTAGACCCAGTGTCACAAAATTTTTTATTGCAGGATCTGAGCGAGGAAGAGGTGGCTGAAACAATTAAAAGTTTTAAAACAGGAAAAGTCCCCGGGCCAGACGGTATTCCTATAGAATTTTATTCCACATTTTATGAGCTTTTACAAGAAGATCTTTTAAATATTTTAAGTGAGGTTTTTAATACAAAAACTCTCCCCACCTCTTGGAAAAAGGGTGAGGTCTCCCTTATACATAAGAAAGGGGACAAATCGGACATAAAAAATTGGAGACCAATAACCCTTTTAAATTGTGACTACAAAATGATGGCTAAAATTTGTGCAAACAGACTCAAAAAAGTGGTGGGAAACATAATACATCCTAACCAGGTCTGTGGTATACCGGAGAGAAGCACATGGGAAAACCTAAATCTTATCAAAGACATAATTGATGACACTAAATCAAGGGGAGGTGGATTGGCGGTTTTATCCCTTGATTTTGAAAAAGCCTTTGATAGAGTATCTCACGAGTTCCTTTTTAATGTTTTAAGTAAAATGGGTATACCAGAGGGGTTTTTATTGTCACTTAAGGCATTTTATAAAGACTGCACAAGTAAAATTGTTGTAAATGGTTTTAAAACTAAAGACGTGGTTTTAAAATCTGGGGTTAAACAGGGCTGTCCCCTGTCCCCACTTTTATTTATTTGTGCTCTTGAGCCCCTGCTCTGTACCCTGAGGAGGGATAAACAAATCCGGGGAATCCCACTGCCTGGTGGAGGGGGTCTGGAGGCAAAAGTCACAGGTTATATGGATGATGTAGCCATAATATGCAGGGATTCCCCTTCTATACAAAAAGCCTTAAGGCAGGTGGAGTTTTTCTGCTGTGGGTCTGGTTTTAAGTTAAATTTTAACAAAAGTTCTATTTTAAAGGTTGGCAATATGGTTTTAACAGATATTCAAGTCCCTGAGAGGGACTCTGTTCAAATTTTAGGTGTAATTTTTAATGAAGAAAATAAAGGCACAGAAAGCTGGAATATGGTGGCTCAAAAGGTAAACCAGAAATTATGTATGTGGAATCTGAGAAAATTGACCATGGAGGGGAAAATTTTAATTATTAAAATGGTCGTATTGCCGCTTTTATTATATTTAAGCCTGGTCTTCCCTCCTCCAAACGGCATTTTTAACAAAATAATTAAAGCTTGTTTTACCTTTTATTGGAGTTCCAAGATGGAAAAACTAAAGAGAGAGCTGGTGGTAAAATCCAAAGGTAATGGTGGCAAAGATTTCCCAGATTTTAGAGCTTTTGTTTTAATCCGTTTCTTTGTCCTGTGTTTTAATTCCCTTTTTAAAAATAGTTATTGGTCATATTTTATCCGTTTTAACATTGTTTTTTTTATGAGGCGCCTTGGGTGGTTCGAAACAGTTTTAAATTCCCCATATGCTTTTAATACACCCGAAAATTATAAAATTTTAGGTACCATTGTTAATACATATGACCTAAAGGGTATAAACACAGAGGCCCTAGGGGATAGCAAAAAAATCTTAAAGGGCCTCAAAGGAAAAGAACAAGTGACGCAGATTGGAAATTTTAATGACCCTAAGTGTTTAAAAATATGGAAAAATGTTAATGCCTCGTATCTTTTTAATTCTCAGAAGGACCTGGCCTGGAGCTGTGTGCATGATTGTCTTCCATGCCGGGCATTCCAACACCGAAGGGGACTCGTGAGATCCGCCAAATGCCCAAGAGAGGACTGCCAAGGAGAAGAAACAGTGCGGCACATTCTCTGGACTTGTCAATTCACAAGACAAATATGGACAAAAATGTTCCCCTTGCTCCAGAAAGTGACTGGTTTAAAAGACTTAAGTTTTGAAACTGTTTTATTTGGTGACATGGAATGCCCCAACGCAAATAAGAGGATCATTGCATGGAAGACAATCAGCACCATCAAAGAAGCTCTGTGGAAGGCCAGGAACATCCTTCTTTTTAAACATGATGTTTTATCTGTGAAAGACGTTTTATCATTGGCTTTTAGTGAAATGTATATTTATTATTTATTGGACAAGAAAAAGAATCTTTTACTGTCAAAGCAATGGTTGGTAGAGGAGTGGAATACCATAATTTGAATGCCACCATTAATGCATATTATTGGCAGATGCTTGTACATTACTTGTCTTGTTTGCATGTAACATTATAAAAAAAAAATAAAAATAAAAAAAAAATCTGGTTTTGATCAATATGTTACAAATGCCTCAAAAATGTAAAATACTGTACATATACGTCTTTTATCTGTAATTGCTTTTAAAACTTTAATAAACGGGTGTACCTAAAGTTGGGTACTTCCAAGTTAAAAAAAATCTGTTCTTATCAGTTTAATATCTGATACGTCCCCTATTTGGGGACCATATATTAAATGGATTTTTGGAACAGGGAGATGGAAGAAGAGCTTGCTCTGTCCACTCCACGCATTGACCCGTTATTGCAGTATCTCCGGGACCAGTGCACTCCTTCTCTGATTCAGTTTCTAAAAACAGATTGAATTGAAATCAGCGCAAGTTGTCTTTTAACCCTTTATGTCAATTGATTTCAGGGTCAAAGAAGCACTTTTCTCAGGCCAAATGTAGCATTTTGTTTGATTTCTCTTGGCCAATTGCAACATTTTCTGTGCCTTGCCTGGCCTTGCTTTCACCTATGTCTGTCAAACATTGCATTGCATTCAATATGCAATCAATCAATCAATCAATCAATCAATTTGTCTTTACTGGTTGCTGCAACAGGTGTGTTAAGATATAGGCCTCTATTAGGCCTTTCTTACAGTGTTGCAAATATACTGTGTCGGCTACCAAACTAGGCCCCTGCTGTCAGCACTTGCTATTTAAATTGAAGTATCCAATGAGTAGTTCTGCCATACATACTGCATTTCTGACCGCAGGAATTCTTTTTTGAAACATTGTCTCCCTCTTGTGGACCACCGGCTTTTCAATGCGGTGTATTATATGCATTTTTAAAAGAAAAAAATAAGTAAAAATGGTGCCTGTGCTGATCTTGAATATGCTTGTCTTGTCCATCTACACCTGTGTGAGTATTCTAATGCTTTTCACCAACCAGGTGCGCTGCCTGCAGTAGATAGAATCTTAGCACGGAACATTCATGTGCTGTCACAATGGGGCTGGCTGGAGGGTGTGGTCAAAGTAGGCGGAGTTATGCAGATTCAAAACGCGTCGTGCACAGTTTGAACAAACACACACAGACAGACAGACACACACACACACACACACACTCTCTGTCTCTCACACACACAGACACACATACACAGCAGAACTGTCATTGACAGCAGAACTGTCATTGAGAAGGCCTCCAGAGTTTCTGAAAATGTCCTCCCTGCGGCAATCTTTGGCTCTGTCTCCACAATGGGTTTTGGTTGTAGGCCTTGGTGCGGCCCACGTGGCACAGCGGGTTCAGCATCGCTTCTCGGCCTTTTGGCTACGACCAAGTGTTGTGGCTGGAAGTCTGTAAAGCCTATTGCACCTTTGGCCTTGAGGCATCGGCAGTTTAACTGTCTTAAGCCTCCTGCTGCTATAGGAGGTGTGCATGCTCAGGAGAACCAAGAAGGCGATCGACCCGCTTGAATATGGCGATGGCGACATCGGCTACTCTCCGTTCCGCTGGAGCTGACGAATTGAAGATCAAGAACTCCTTCAAGATTGAAGTTGAAGAGCGAGCCCGTGACAAGTTTTCCCTGTCTTTCTTCGTGAGGAAGGTCCTGTTTGAGATCCTGCAGGTGAAAAGGGAGAATATTCTGGCACTTCAAGATGCTCCAGGACGCTTTGTTCTCACCCTGACCTCTGAAGTGGCATCTCAGAATTTTTACCATCAGATCAAGCTGAGGCTGCAAGAGGAAGAACTTAGAGGACTCCACTTTGTGACCCTCTGTCTGGCAGAAGAGAAATCTGTCGTGGTTCATATGAACAATCCCCATGTCTCTCAAGGAGATGTGGCAGCTTTTCTGTGGATCTATTGCTCTGAGGTTCGCTTCTCTCACAAAATCATGAATGCTGAGAAATTGTGGACTGGAAAATATAAGTTCACCGTGAAATTAAGAGAAGGTCTGGGAATTGGTGGACTGTGTCATCCGCCTCAGAACTTCCTAATTGGCAGAGAGAGAGGAAGACTCTTCTATCCTGGGATGCCTATCTTCTGCAGGAAGTGTATGGACTTAGGGCACTCTTTCGAGAGCTGCAAAGAGGAAAACGCTCTTTGCAAGAAATGCTATCAGAAGGGACATGCCACTCTAAACTGCCCAAATGAGATGATCTGCAATATGTGTCGTGTTTCTGGACATTCTTTCAGGGATTGTCCATTAAGAAAGACTTTCAGTTATGCAGATGCCGCTCGGGGGGAACCCTTTACGAAGCGGACTAACTCTGATGAGCAAAAAGGCAAGCCCAAAGACTCTTCTAAGGACCCTCCCGGGAACCCTCCAGGGGATCCCCCAGCGGAGAGTAAGGTTCCCAGTGACTTGTCAGGCAGTCCAGTTGGTCAAGTGGTGGAGGTGGAGCCAGCTGGGACTGTGGTTGAAATGGAGTCCAAGGAGGCAGGTGATAAAGATGAAGAGGAGGACATGGACATGGAGGCTTTGAGGAAAAGGAAAAAGGAGCAAGACTCAAGTGTGCAAAAAGGGGAGAGCGTCAAAAAAAAACCTGCTGGGCGCCCTAAAATAACCCTCCCTAAGTACTCACCAAGACCTTTGGAGCCTGTTCCTCAACTTGTAAACCCTTCGGATCCAGTAAACATCAAGGAGTTCTCGGACACTGATGTTTCTGAGGGTCCTCCTACTCCTGTGGGATTCATGTCAGATACGGACTCAAGCTCTGCCTAAATGACCTATGGCATTGCTTAAAATTGCCTCACTGAATGTGAGGAGCTTGAAGGGCTCTGTCAAGAGAGCTGCTTTATTTTCTTATTTCAGAACTTTAGATGCTGACATTTTTCTACTACAAGAATGCGGTATTGACCATGACCCCAATTATAACAAACTAAGGAATGATTGGGCGAACGGACCTTCCATCTGGTCCGGTGAAAATGGATCACGTGCTACTGGAGTTGGAATCCTGTTTAAAAACAATGACTTTAAAGTTGTATCGTTTACTGAAGTCGAACCTGGACGTGCACTGGTGGTGAATGTGAATTACTGCGGATCTGAGTTTAAGCTTCTTAATGTTTATGCATCTCCGATTAAAGAAGAAAGATCTTGTCTGTTTGACACTATAAAACTTTTTATACCTGGGCCTACACCAACTGTGGTTGGCGGCGACTTCAATTGTATCCTGGCCAATGAAAATAGGGCATCAGGTACTAAAAGAAAAGATAAAACAGAGATGCAGTTAAAAAACCTGATTGAGGATACTCACCTGAAAGATGTTTGGAGAGAGAAGAATACTTCAGATCCAGGATATACTTGGGAGAACAATCTCATAAAATCAAGGATTGACTTTGTGCTGACATCACGGAGTCTCAATGTTAATTATGTGGGTCTAACAGGTAACATCTTTTCTGACCACAAAACTTTCATTACTCATCTGCAATTGCCCTCTCTGGAGAAAGGGCGAGGAGTCTGGAAGTTGAACACTCTGCTGCTAGAAGATGAAAGCATAAAAGTAGAATTTTTAAGATTTTACAAAAAACTACAAGGAAAAAAATATAACTACAAAACAATTCTAGAATGGTGGGAGTTTGTGAAGACTCGAATTAGATTTTTTTTTCTCTTGGCTGGTAGGAAAAAAGCCAGACAGAATCAAAAATGGTTTAAAGACCTGAACACAAAACTGCAAACAGGTTACAAACTCAGGAATGCTGGAATAGATATGGATGATGTTATTTTACAAGTTAAGGAAGATATCAGAAAAGCAATAGAACGGAAAGGCAAAGAAATAATTTTTAATGCCAAAGTAGAACAAATGGAAAAAAATGAAACATGCTCCAGGTTCTTTTTTAAAAAATCTTTTGAACATAAAGAATTGATTAAGGAACTTGACGGTGAAACAACAAAAGATGGACTGTTAGACAAAGCGCAACAATTTTATCATAACCTTTTTAGTGAAAAAAAAATTGATAATGACTTTTTACCTGATGTTTTAAATTCTTTGCAGAGTCACCTTGAGAAGGAAGATCAAGACATGTTAGTTGAAGATATCTGCGAAGCTGAAATAGTAAGTGCAATTAAAAGCTTTTCTAGAGGAAAAACACCGGGTGCTGATGGTTTACAAATTGAATTTTATTTAACTTTTTGGGAGATTTTAAAGGATGACCTGTTTGAAATTTTTAAAGCTGCCTTTCAATGTGATAAACTGCCAGAGTCTTGGAGAAGTGGTGTGGTCACTCTACTTTTTAAAAAAGGTGACAAGACGAATCTTGAAAACTGGAGACCAATTACATTACTCAATGTGGACTATAAAATTATGGCAAAAATTATTGTTAATAGAATGAAGAAAGTCATCGGAAAGGTCGTGCATCCTGACCAGGTATGTGGTGTGCCTGGTCGTACAATTGCTGAAAACTTAAATATAATACGGGACGCAATATGGTACCAGCAAGAGCGGAAGCAAAAACTAGCTCTTTTGTCCTTAGACTTTCAGAAAGCATATGACAGAGTCTCCCATAAGTACTTGTATTCTGTTTTAAAGAAAATGAAATTCCCAGCTTTTTTTATTAAGCACATTGCACTTTTGTACGAAGGAAGTTTTAGCAAGATTTTAATTAATGGCTTTTTATCTGCAGAAGTTTTTTTACAGTCTGGCGTTAAACAAGGATGCCCTCTCTCACCTTTGCTTTTTATCTGCGCAATTGAGCCCTTATTGGCGATGCTGAGGAAGGAGAAAATGGTGAAAGGTGTACCTATACCAGGCGGAAATGGTCTGAGTACAAAATCTTTAGGCTACATGGATGATATCACAATCCTGTGTGACTCAGAACAGTCGCTAAGAAGAGCGGTAAGAATTACTGACTTCTTTTGTTTAGCATCGGCCTTCAAACTGAACCTAGAGAAGAGTGAATGTCTTGGCTTTGGTGATTGGTCAGATGCGCAGATCCCTCAACTTAAAATCAGAAATGACCAAATTAAAATCCTAGGTGTAGTGTTTACTAAGAAAAATGATGGAGAAGAAAGCTGGCAGTCGGTGAAAGAGAGAATACAGAAGAAGATAAGTCTATGGAAACTAAGAAAATTATCAATGGAAGGTAAAAATCTAATAATTAAGTCTCTATTGTTGCCGATAATGTTGTTTTTAAATATGGTGTATCCCCCGAATGAGAATACAGTGAAGTTTCTGCAGAGACAAATTTTTCTTTTTTTGTGGGGATCTAAAATGGAGAAGGTCCGAAGAGAAATAATGTACAAACAACACAAGTATGGTGGAAAGAATATCCCAAATATAAAAAGTTTTTTGTACTTGAAATTCTTCAGTTTTTGCTTTAAAATGATTAACATAAGGACTCATTGGTCTTTTTATTTAAAGTATGCAGCTGGAGATATCTTCAGAAAGAGAAAGTGGATAACTTTGTCACAAAATTCTCCAGTCTTAATTACACCGCCTAAACAATATGTTCTGTTAGAGAAAATAATAAGAATTTTTAACTTACCTGAAATAGACATTGAGATGTTGTCAAATTCAAGAAGGCTGGCTCTAGAAACAAGGAGAAAAGAAACAATGACTGCAGTGGCAAATTTTACATATAGTAAAAGTGGAAGAATTTGGAGAATGACTTATGCACCTTATCTAACAAATGAATATAAAGACTTGGCTTGGGCTATAGTGCAAGAATGTGTTCCTGTTAGGTTTTTTCAACACAGAAGGGGACTGTGCAATACTGCAAGATGTCCTAGGACAGGCTGTGCTCAAGAAAAGACTGTTTTACACACTTTCTGGAACTGTTTTTATGCCCAAAATGTATGGAGAGAAGTTGGAAGTCTTTTAAAGTTTGTTACTAGTCTTAAGTTTTTAAATCATGAAGTGGTTTTATATGGAAATTTTACATGTCAGTCCAAAGAAAAAGAAAGAGTCATCTGGATAATGATAAATGGAATAAAAAATGTGCTTTGGAAAGTCCGAAATATATTGCTTTTCAAAAAAATCACATAAGTGAAAATGAGTGTATAAAATTAGCACTAAGTGAAATATATATTTATTACCTGTTAGACCTGAAGAGAATTGGAAAAAAGAAGGCAAAGAGTCTATGGAACTTTCATCTGTGGAACCTTGTAACATGAACAGATTATAAACAAGAGAAATACAAGAAAGAATGCAAACTGAAATAATAGAACAAAAAAAAGAAAAAAATCTGTTCTTATCAGTTTAATATCTGATACGTCCCCTATTTGGGGACCATATATTAAATGGATTTTTGGAACAGGGAGATGGAAGAAGAGCTTGCTCTGTCCACTCCACGCATTGACCCGTTATTGCAGTATCTCCGGGACCAGTGCACTCCTTCTCTGATCCAGTTTCTAAAAACAGATTGAATAGAAATCAGCGCAAGTTGTCTTTTAACCCTTTATGTCAATTGATTTCAGGGTCAAAGAAGCACTTTTCTCATGCCAAATGTAGCATTTTGTTTGATTTCTCTTGGCCAATTGCAACATTTTGTGTGCCTTGCCTGGCCTTGCTTTCACCTATGTCTGTCAAACATTGCATTGCATTCAATATGCAATCAATCAATCAATTTGTCTTTACTGGTTGCTGCAACAGGTGGGTTAAGATATAGGCCTCTCTTAGGCCTTTCTTACAGTGTTGCAAATATACTGTGTCGGCTACAAAACTAGGCCCCTGCAGGAATTCTTTTTTGAAACATTGTCTCCCTCCTGTGGACCACCGACTTTTCAATGCGGTGTATTATATGCATTTAAAAAACAAAAAAAAATAAGTAAAAATGGTGCCTGTGCTGATCTTGAATATGCTTGTCTTGTCCATCTACACCTGTGTGAGTATTCTAATGCTTTTCACCAACCAGGTGCGCTGCCTGCAGTAGATAGATTCTTAGCACGGAACATTCATGTGCTGTCACAATGGGGCTGGCTGGAGGGTGTGGTCAAAGTAGGCGGAGTTATGCAGATTCAAAACACGTCGTGCACAGCTTGAACAAACACACAGACAGACAGACAGACAGACACACACACTCTCTGTCTCTCACACACACAGACACACATACACAGCAGAACTGTCATTGACAGCAGAACTGTCATTGAGAAGGCCTCCAGAGTTTCTGAAAATGTCCTCCCTGCGGCAATCTTTGGCTCTGTCTCCACAATGGGTTTTGGCTGTAGGCCTTGGTGCGGCCCACGTGGCACAGCGGGTTCAGCATCGCTTCTCAGCCTCTTGGCTAAGATCAAGTGTAGGATTTTCTTGCATTTGTTCGAAGTTCTTTAGGTGCCTGGGGTACCCCGCCTCTAGGCCTTGGGTGCAGGTCCCACTCTTGTAGTGGGATCCAATCCCTTTTCGCTATTGGGAAATGGGCTTAGTCCCTAGGCAACGAGTTGCGATCGCCCTAGCCAGGTAGTCCTTGGATTACTTGGTGCCCTTGTTGTGGAACACCCCCGTTTGTTGTTGTGGAACACCCCCGTTTGATTCCCTGCAGCCATGGATTCTGATTCTGGCGATGTTCCAGCCTATGCCCTTTTAAAGCATACGGTTCGGATCTTTTTTGAAAAAGGTGGAGGAGATGGCCGTGGACTGAAATTCGTGGTTGGCAATGTTCTCGAGAAGGCTCTTTCAGTCCGGAAGCACGAAATCCTGGCCATCCAGGACTATCCGAGGTGTGGTGTCTATGACGTTACTTTCACCGGAGAAGGTATACACCAGCATGTTTGCGACCAGGTCATCTCCCCTGATGCGATTATCCGGAAAAACCCTGAGCTTAAAGGGGTTAAATTTGCCATCCACGATTTAGAAGAGACCAGGCTCTTAATTGTTAAAATTTATTCACCCCATATGCAAGAGAGCGAAATTGGAAGATACCTGTTGGGTTTCTTTAAAAAAGTTACTTGTTTGGGGAAGATTTTAAATGAATGCGGCATTTGGACCTCCAAATGGAGGTACATTGTAACCTGTGTTAAAAATGCCTCAAAACCAGGAGGAGTAGATTTACCACCAGCTCGTTTTAAAATTGGCAAAACGCATGGCGACCTCTATTTTAATGGCATGCCTCCCTTCTGTAGGAAATGTAAGATATATGGGCATTCAAATTGTGACCCTACCTGTCATGATTCCCAATGGCAGGGAATTTGTCAACATAACACGGGCAAAAACAGGACGAGCTCTAGGGTGATGGAACCTGAGCTGACCGCGATCCTGAACCTCAACACTCAACTAACAGTAGCCGGGGGACGTTCCTGGGGGGCCCCTAGACGTCTCGCGACAGCCGGAGATCTAGCTTCCCCTATCAGAAGAATAACAGACCTCACTTGCCTCCAGAGAAATATTCCCACAGAGATAGCAGCCTCCCACATATAATGACGGTGAAATGAGAGGAAGGCACAAACGTAGTTATGAAAACAGATTCAGCAAAATGAGGCCCGCTTAAGCTAGATAGCAGAGGATACAAAAGGTGAACTGCGCGGTCAGCTGAAAAACCCTTCAAAATACCATCCTGAAATTACTTAAACTCATGTGCCAACTCATGGTACATGAGTGGTAATTTCAGCCCACTAGAGCAACCAGCAGCAGAGAATTACATATCTGCAAGCTGGACTAAAAAACATGAAAGCAAACATGAAACAGGGAAATCCAGACTTAGCTTGTCTTGAAGGCCTAGGAGCAGGTAACAGAGACACACACTGATACATTGATAGCCGGCAAGGGAATGACAGGAAAGCCAGGTTAAATAGGAAACACCCAGCCACTGATGGACAGGTGGAAACCAGAGACCGCAACCCACCAAAGTCACCCAGTACCAGTTGTAACCACCAGAGGGAGCCCAAAAACAGAATCCACAACAGTACCCCCCCCTTGAGGAGGGGTCACCGAACCCTCATGAGAACCCCCAGGGCGATCAGGATGAGCTCTATGGAAGGCGCGGACCAAATCAGTCGCATGAACATCAGAGGCGACCACCCAGGAATTATCCTCCTGACCATAACCCTTCCACTTAACCAAATACTGGAGTTTACGTCTGGAAACACGAGAATCCAAGATCTTCTCAACAACATACTCCAATTCTCCCTCCACCAGCACCGGAGCAGGAGGCTCAACCGAAGGAACAACGGGCACCTCATACCTCCGCAATAACGACCGATGGAACACATTATGAATAGCAAACGATGCTGGGAGATCCAAACGAAAAGATACAGGGTTAAGAATCTCCAAGATCTTATAAGGACCGATGAACCGAGGCTTAAACTTGGGAGAAGAGACCTTCATAGGGACAAAACGAGAAGACAACCATACTAAGTCCCCAACACGAAGTCGGGGACCCACGCGGCGACGACGATTAGCAAACTGCTGAGCCTTCTCCTGAGATAACTTCAAATTGTCCACCACCTGATTCCAAATCTGATGTAGTTTATCCACCACCACGTCCACTCCAGGACAATCCGAAGGCTCCACCTGACCAGAGGAAAAACGAGGATGAAACCCCGAATTACAAAAGAAAGGAGAAACCAAAGTAGCAGAACTAGCCCGATTATTAAGGGCAAATTCGGCCAGTGGCAAAAAGGCAACCCAGTCATCTTGATCAGCAGAAACAAAACACCTCAAATAAGTTTCCAAGGTCTGATTAGTTCGCTCCGTCTGGCCATTCGTCTGAGGATGGAATGCAGACGAGAACGACAAATTAATGCCCATCTTAGCACAAAACGTCCAACAAAATCTAGACACAAACTGGGATCCCCTGTCCGAAACGATATTCTCCGGAATCCCATGCAAACGAACCACGTTCTGAAAAAACAAAGTGACCAACTCAGAGGAGGAAGGCAACTTAGGCAAGGGTACCAAATGAACCATCTTAGAAAAGCGGTCACACACAACCCAGATAACGGACATTTTCTGTGAGACAGGGAGATCTGAAATAAAATCCATGGAAATGTGCGTCCAAGGCCTCTTCGGAATAGGCAAGGATAACAACAACCCACTGGCCCGAGAACAGCAAGGCTTAGCCCGAGCACACACTTCACAAGACTGCACAAAGGTGCGCACATCCCTTGACAAGGAAGGCCACCAAAAAGACCTGGCCACCAAGTCTCTAGTACCAAATATTCCAGGATGACCAGCCAACACAGAAGAATGGACCTCGGAGATGACTCAACTGGTCCAATCATCCGGAACAAACAGTCTTTCTGGTGGACACCGATCAGGTTTATCCGCCTGAAACTCCTGCAATGCACGTCGCAAGTCTGGGGAGACGGCGGACAATATTACCCCATCCCTAAGGATGCCAGTAGGCCCAGAGTCTCCAGGAGAGTCAGGCACAAAACTCCTGGAAAGAGCATCTGCCTTCACATTCTTTGAACCTGGCAAGTATGAAACCACAAAATTGAAACGAGAAAAAAACAACGACCAACGAGCCTGTCTAGGATTCAAACGCCTGGCAGACTCAAGGTAAATCAGATTTTTGTGATCAGTCAAGACCACCACACGATGTCTAGCACCCTCAAGCCAATGACGCCACTCCTCAAATGCCCACTTCATGGCCAAAAGCTCCCGATTACCCACATCATAATTGCGGTCGGCAGGCGAGAATTTTCTAGAAAAGAACGCACATGGCTTCATCACCGAGCCATCGGAACTTCTCTGTGACAAAACCGCCCCCGCTCCAATCTCGGAAGCATCAACCTCAACCTGAAAAGGAAGTGAAACATCTGGTTGACATAACACAGGAGCAGAAGAAAACCGGCGCTTAAGTTCCTGAAAGGCCTCCACAGCCGCAGGAGACCAATTAGCAACATCAGCACCCTTTTTAGTCAAATCAGTCAAAGGTTTAACAACACTGGAAAAATTAGAAATGAACTGACGATAAAAATTAGCAAAACCCAAGAACTTCTGAAGACTCTTAACAGATGTAGGTTGTGTCCAGTCACAAATCGCCTGAACCTTGACGGGATCCATCTCAATAGTAGAAGGAGAAAAAATGTACCCCAAAAAAGAAATCTTCTGGACTCCGAAGAGACATTTTGAGCCCTTCACAAACAGAGAATTGGCCCGCATAACTTGAAACACCTTCCTGACCTGTAGAACATGAGACTCCCAGTCATCAGAAAACACCAAAATATCATCCAAATACACAATCATAAACTTATCCAGATATTCACGGAAAATATTGTGCATAAAGGACTGAAAGACTGAAGGAGCATTAGAAAGTCCAAAAGGCATTACCAAATACTCAAAATGGCCCTCAGGCGTATTAAATGCGGTTTTCCACTCATCACCCTGCTTTATCCGCACAAGATTATACGCACCGCGAAGATCTATCTTAGTGAACCACCTAGCCCCCTTAATGCGAGCAAACAAATCAGTCAATAATGGCAATGGATACTGATATTTGACTGTAATCTTATTCAGAAGGCGATAATCTATACAAGGCCTCAGGGAACCATCTTTTTTAGCCACGAAAAAAAACCCTGCTCCCAGAGGGGACGAAGATGGACGAATATGTCCCTTTTCCAAGGACTCCTTAATATAATTCCGCATAGCAGTATGCTCTGGCACTGACAGATTAAATAAACGACCCTTAGGGAACTTACTGCCAGGAATTAATTCTATAGCACAGTCACAATCCCTATGAGGAGGGAGCGAATTGAGCTTAGGCTCCTCAAAAACATCCCGATAGTCAGACAAAAACGCAGGGACCTCAGAAGGAGTAGATGAAGCAATTGAAATCATAGGTGCATCATCATGAACCCCCTGACATCCCCAGCTTAACACAGACATTGTTTTCCAATCCAGGACTGGATTATGAGTTTGTAACCATGGCAGACCAAGCACTAGTACATCATGTAAATTATACAGTACAAGGAAGCGAATCACCTCCTGATGAACGGGAGTCATGCGCATGGTCACTTGTGTCCAGTACTGCGGTTTATTCATAGCCAATGGTGTAGAATCAATTCCCTTCAAAGGAATAGGAACTTCCAGAGGCTCCAGACTAAAACCGCAGCGTTTGGTAAAAGACCAATCCATAAGACTCAGGGCAGCGCCCGAATCCACATAGGCATCGACGGAAATGGATGACAGTGAACAAATCAGAGTTACAGACAAAATGAACTTAGACTGCAGAGTACTAATGGCAAAAGATTTATCAACCTTTTTTGTGCGTTTAGAGCATGCTGATATAACATGAGCTGAATCACCACAATAAAAACACAATCCATTTTTCCGCCTATAATTTTGCCGTTCACTTCTGGACTGAATTCTATAACATTGCATAGTCTCAGGTGCCTGTTCAGAAGACACTGCCAACTGGTGCACAGGTTTGCGCTCCCGTAAACGCCGATCAATCTGAATGGCCATAGTCATAGACTCATTCAGACCTGTAGGCGCAGGGAACCCCACCATAATATCCTTAATGGCCTCAGAAAGACCATCTCTGAAGTTTGCAGCCAGGGCGCACTCATTCCACTGAGTAAGCACCGACCATTTCCGAAATTTTTGACAATATACTTCCGCTTCATCATGCCCCTGAGAGAGGGCTAATAAAGCCTTTTCAGCCTGAATCTCCAGGTTAGGTTCCTCATAGAGCAATCCCAGTGCCAGAAAAAACGCATCCACACTGAGCAATGCAGGATCCCCTGGTGCCAATGCAAATGCCCAATTCTGAGGGTCGCCCCGCAGGAAAGATATTACAATCTTGACCTGCTGAGCAGGGTCTCCAGAGGAGCGAGATTTCAAAGAAAGAAACAATTTACAATTGTTCCTGAAATTCAGGAAGGTAGATCTATCTCCAGAAAAAAAACTCTGGAATAGGAATTCTAGGTTCAGACATAGGAGTGTGAACAACAAAATCCTGTATATTTTGAACTTTTACAGCAAGATTATTCAGGCTGGAAGCCAAACTCTGGACATCCATGATAAACAGCTAAGGTCAGAGCCATTCAAGGGTTAAGAGGAGGTAAGAAGCAGCTAGACAGCAATTAAGGGCTAGGCAGCAAAACTCTGAGGGGAAAAAAAAAAAAATTTCCCTTCAACACTTCTTTTTCTCCTGTTTCAGCCCAAACAATTAACACTTTGTGGGCCGGCTATACTGTCATGATTCCCAATGGCAGGGAATTTGTCAACATAACACGGGCAAAAACAGGACGAGCTCTAGGGTGATGGAACCTGAGCTGACCGCGATCCTGAACCTCAACACTCAACTAACAGTAGCCGGGGGACGTTCCTGGGGGGCCCCTAGACGTCTCGCGACAGCCGGAGATCTAGCTTCCCCTATCAGAAGAATAACAGACCTCACTTGCCTCCAGAGAAATATTCCCACAGAGATAGCAGCCTCCCACATATAATGACGGTGAAATGAGAGGAAGGCACAAACGTAGTTATGAAAACAGATTCAGCAAAATGAGGCCCGCTTAAGCTAGATAGCAGAGGATACAAAAGGTGAACTGCGCGGTCAGCTGAAAAACCCTTTAAAATACCATCCTGAAATTACTTAAACTCATGTGCCAACTCATGGTACATGAGTGGTAATTTCAGCCCACTAGAGCAACCAGCAGCAGAGAATTACATATCTGCAAGCTGGACTAAAAAACATGAAAGCAAACATGAAACAGGGAAATCCAGACTTAGCTTGTCTTGAAGGCCTAGGAGCAGGTAACAGAGACACACACTGATACATTGATAGCCGGCAAGGGAATGACAGGAAAGCCAGGTTAAATAGGAAACACCCAGCCACTGATGGACAGGTGGAAACCAGAGACCGCAACCCACCAAAGTCACCCAGTACCAGTTGTAACCACCAGAGGGAGCCCAAAAACAGAATCCACAACACCTACCTGTGCAAAATGTGGAAGCCAGGAACATAGAACTGAGCAATGCCAGACAGAGTGTGTGTACAAATTGTCTTGTAAAAGGTCATTCTTTTTCCTTCTGTCCTAACAGAAACAAGTCAAAAGGAGCGCAACCAGAGCAGGAGCAGCCTCCGGCCCCCCGCCAACCCTCGGCTGGTTCTGCTGTCCCCGAGTCAAAGGAGGGTGAGGAGGAGTCGATGGACGAGTCAAACGAGGTACCTGGTACAGGTGAGGATGGCTATTCTGAAGTGAGAAACGAGAAAGCGAGACGCAGGAGGGAACGGCAGAAGGAGAGCAGGCAGCAGAAAGGGGACCCCGCAGAGGGTACAGCTGCTTCTGCCAAAAGCCAACCCTCGTCTCTGCGATCTTCCGGGACGGCTCATGGGCGAGAAAAATCTGACTCAAAAAGGCGGAAAATCCAGGAGAAAACAGGTGGCGCATCAAGGGAAGTACCCCCACAGGAACCCCCTGATGGAGGTGGGAAACCCGAAGAGATGCCCATGGAGGAGCAGGAAACCCCACCCTCTTCAGAGATGGAGAGGGGGACTGGGGTGACTGCGTCAGTCGTTCCTGTGACTCCGGTCAGAGAACAGCCGGCCCCTGAGCTCGATCTGACTCCTCCGATTGGTTCCCCGGAGGGGGGGGCCAGTGGGAGATCAGGAGCAGGGATGGGAGCTGGCTTACCTGACAAAGGAGACAGTACCTATGGAAAATGAGTTCGTCCCGGAAAGTATATTGCCATCCATAGCCCTGTCGGATGGGGAGTCCTCCGTGGTCTCTTCCCTCGTGACCGTCGAGGACAAGACCGAACCCTCCGATGATGACTTATAACCAGCTGAGGTAAGAGTTTTTTTGACGTCCGTACTTTTTCATTTCTTCTCTTATGGCGGGGATTTCCGGAATTTCCCTCAACGCTAGAGGGATCAAAACAAAACCCAGGAGGTTGGCGCTCTTTGAGTTTTTATACACCTTGTCGGCATCAGTTTTTTTCTTACAGGAATGCAATATTCCACATTCCTTAAATTATAAAAAGTATGAAACAGATTGGTCACATGGACCCTCAGTGTGGTCAGGATCTAATGAATCCAGGTCAGCAGGGGTCGCCATTCTTTTTAAAGGTAATGTTTTTATTGACTCTGTGCAGGAGGTTTTACCAGGCAGGATTTTATTGGTTAAAGCTTTTATTGATGGTTTTAAATGGCAGTTTTTAAATTTTTATGGATCTACTGAGAAAAATGAAAGAGCAAAAATGTTAGAAATGTTACCCCTTTTTATTAATGACTCTGATCCTCTTATTTTAGCAGGTGATTTTAATTGTATTATGGGTGGGGAGAAAAGATTCTCCAATGCGGTAAGCAGCAACTATGATAAAACCTCTTTTATGCTCAGAAATGTTGTGCAGGATTTTAAACTTACCGATTGTTTTAAGGAATGCAATATGAACCTCCCTGCTGAAGAGTGGGTAACCTGGAGCAATGTGAACTGTAGCTCCAGAATTGATTTTATTTTTTGTTCTAATTCCATACTGCCTTTTAAATGTGAGCTTTTAACCAATGTTTTTTCAGACCATAAACTTTTACTTTTTAATGTTAAATATGATGATTTTAAGAAAAAAGGTAAAAGTGCCTGGAAGCTAAATATCTCTCTTTTAGATGATCCAGAAATTTTAACCAGTTTTACGAAATTTTATACAAATTGCAAACAAATTAGAAACCCGCATACCCCTATTAGTAGGTGGTGGGAAAAAATGAAGAAAAATATTAAAGAATTTTTTATAAAAGCTGGAGTTCAAAAAGCTAAAGAAAAGAGAGAGATGTACAACCTCCTAAATACCCGACTGCAAACCCTCTATAAATTAAGAGAGCACGACATAGATGTAGATAAAGATATTATCAATCTTAAAATTGAAATATCAAAATGCTTGGAGCAAAGGGGGAAGCAATTAATCTTCCACTCCAAAGTCAAGCATGTGGAAGAAAATGAAACCTGCTCTCGCTATTTTTTAAAAAATATGGTTGGGAAAAGGGTATTTATTAATTCTTTGGAGGGAGAAAATGGAATAGAGGGAATTTTAAATAAAGTCCACCAATTTTATGCTGACCTTTTTAACACAAAAATTATAGACAGTAGTTTTATGGAAAGCTCTATGGAGGAAATCACAACCATTTTAGACCCTGTGTCACAAAACTTCTTGTTGCAGGACCTGAGCAAGGAAGAGGTGGCTGAAACAGTTAAAAGTTTTAAAACAGGAAAAGTCCCCGGGCCAGACGGTATCCCTATTGAATTTTATTCCACTTTTTATGAGCTTTTACAAGAAGATCTTTTAAATATTTTAAGCGAGGTTTTTAATACAAAAACTCTCCCCACCTCTTGGAAAAAGGGTGAGGTCTCCCTTATATATAACAAAGGGGACAAAACGGACATAAAAAATTGGAGACCAATAACCCTTCTAAATTGTGACTATAAAATATTGGCCAAAATTTGTGCAAATCGACTCAAAAAAGTGGTTGGAAACATAATACACCCTAACCAGGTATGTGGTATACCAGAAAGAAGCATATGGGAAAACCTAAATCTTATCAAAGACATAATCGATGACACTAAATCAAGGGGAAGTGGAGTGGCGGTCTTATCCCTTGATTTTGAGAAAGCCTTTGATAGAGTATCTCACGAGTTCCTTTTTAATGTTTTAAGTAAAATGGGTATACCAGAGGGGTTTTTATTGTAACTTAAGGCATTTTATAAAGACTGCACAAGCAAGATCGTCGTAAATGGTTTTAAAACAAAAGACGTGGTTTTAAAATCTGGGGTTAAGCAGGGTTGTCCCCTGTCCCCACTTTTATTTATTTGTGCTCTTGAGCCCCTGCTATGTACCCTGAGGAGGGATAAACAAATCCGGGGAATCCCACTGCCTGGTGGAGGGGGTCTGGAGGCAAAAGTCACAGGGTATATGGATGATGTAGCCATAATATGCAGGGATTCCCCTTCTGTACAAAAAGCCTTAAGGCAGGTGGAGTCCTTTTGCTGTGGGTCTGGTTTTAAGTTAAATTTTTACAAAAGTTCTATTTTAAAGGTTGGCAATGTGGTTTTAACAGATATTCAAGTCCCTGAGAGGGACTCTGTTCAAATTTTAGGTATAATTTTTAATGAAGAAAATAAAGGCACAGAAAGCTGGAATATGGTGGCTCAAAAGGTAAATCAGAAATTGTGCATGTGGAATTTGAGAAAAATGACTATGGAGGGGAAAATTTTAATTATTAAAATGGTCGTTCTGCCGCTTTTATTATATTTAAGCCTTGTCTTCCCTCCTCCAAACGGCATTTTTAACAAAATAATCAAAGCTTGTTTTACCTTTTATTGGAGTTCCAAGATGGAAAAACTAAAGAGAGAGCTGGTGGTAAAATCCAAAGGTAATGGTGGCAAAGATTTCCCAGATTTTAGAGCCTTTGTTTTAATCCGTTTCTTTGTCCTGTGTTTTAATTCCCTTTTTAAAAATAGTTATTGGTCATATTTTATCCGTTTTAACATTGGTTTTTTTATGAGGCGACTTGGGTGGTTTGAAACAGTTTTAAATTCCCCATATGCTTTTAATACACCCGAAAATTATAAAATTTTAGGTACCATTGTTAATACATATGACCTAAAGGGTATAAACACAGAGGCCCTAGGGGATAGCAAAAAGATCTTAAAGGGCCTCAAAGGAAAAGAACAAGTGACGGAGATTGGAAATTTTAATGATCCTAAGTGTTTAGAGATTTGGAAAAATGTTAATGCCTCTTACCTTTTTAATTCTCAGAAGGACCTGGCCTGGAGCTGTGTGCATGATTGTCTTCCATGCCGGGCATTCCAGCACAGAAGAGGACTCGTGAGATCCGCCAAATGCCCAAGAGAACAGTGCCAAGGAGAAGAAACAGTGCGGCACATTCTTTGGACTTGTCAATTCACAAGACAAATAACGACAAAAATGTTTCCCTTGCTCCAGAAAGTGACTGGTTTAAGAGACTTAAGTTTTGAGACTGTTTTATTTGGTGACGTGGAATGCCCCAACGCAAGTAAGAGGATCATTGCATGGAAGACAATCAGCACCATCAAAGAAGCTCTGTGGAAGGCCAGGAACATCCTTCTTTTTAAACTTGATGTTTTATCTGTGAAAGACGTTTTATCATTGGCTTTTAGTGAGATGTATATTTATTATTTATTGGACAAGAAAAAGAATCTTTTACTGTCAAAGCAATGGATGGTAGAGGAGTGGAATACCATAATTTGAATGCCACCATTAATGCATATTATTGGCAGATGCTTGTACATTACTTGTCTTGTTTGCATGTAACATGAAAAAAAAAAAAAAAAAAAAAATTCCGTTTTTGATCAATATGTTACAAATGCCTCAAAAATGTAAAATACTGTACATATACGTCTTTTATCTGTAATTGCTTTTAAACTTTAATAAACGGGTGTACCTAAAGTTGGGTACTTCCAAGTTAAAAAAAAATCTGTTCTTATCAGTTTAATATCTGATACGTCCCCTATTTGGGGACCATATATTAAATGGATTTTTGGAACAGGGAGATGGCAGAAGAGCTTGCTCTGTCCACTCCACGCATTGACCCGTTATTGCAGTATCTCCGGGACCAGTGCACTCCTTCTCTGATCCAGTTTCTAAAAACAGATTGAATTGAAATCAGCGCAAGTTGTCTTTTAACCCTTTATGTGAATTGATTTCAGGGTCAAAGAAGCACTTTTCTCAGGCCAAATGTAGCATTTTGTTTGATTTCTCTTGGCCAATTGCAACGTTTTGTGTGCCTTGCCTGGCCTTGCTTTCACCTATGTCTGTCAAACGTTGCATTGCATTCAATATGCAATCAATCAATCAATTTGTCTTTACTGGTTGCTGCAACAGGTGTGTTAAGATAGAGGCCTCTATTAGGCCTTTCTTACAGTGTTGCAAATATACTGTGTCGGCTACAAAACTAGGCCCCTGCTGTCAGCACTTGCTATTTAAATTGAAGTATCCAATGAGTAGTTCTGCCATACATACTGCATTTCTGACCGCAGGAATTCTTTTTTGAAACATTGTCTCCCTCTTGTGGACCACCGACTTTTCAATGCGGTGTATTACATGCATTTAAAAAAAAAAAAACATTAGGAAAAATGGTGCCTGTGCTGATCTTGAATATGCTTGTCTAGTCCATCTACACCTGTGTGAGTATTCTAATGCATTTTCACCAACCAGGTGCGCTGCATGCAGTTGCAGTAGATAGAATCTTGGCCTGGAACATTCATGTGCTGTCACAATGGGGCTGGCTGGAGGGTGTGGTCAAAGTAGGCGGAGTTATGCAGATTCAAAACACGTCGTGCACAGCTTCAACGGACACACAGACACAGACAGACAGACACACACACTCTCTGTCTCTCTAACACACACACACACATACACAGCAGAACTGTCATTGACAGCAGAACTGTCATTGAGAAGGCCTCCAGAGTTTCTGAAAATGTCCTCCCTGCGGCAATCTTTAGCTCTGTCTCCACAATGGGTTTTGGTTGTAGACCTTGGTGCGGCCCACGTGGCACAGCGTGTTCAGAATCGCTTCTCGGCCTTTTGGCTGCGATCAATCAGTTTAAACTGTGAGATTGTAGTCAGGTCGGGTGCTTTCGGTACCCTCTCTCTCAACCTGGGGGGATCGCTCCTCTTCGGAGGGGCTTCACCCCCCTGCTGCTATAGGGAGAGAGGATTAGTCCGGAGCAACGAGTTGCGATCGCCTTAAAAAGGGCGCTAGCCTTTTTTTTCTTGTGTGTTTACAGCTGGAGTTCTTTTTTGGAAGGATGCCGGCTGCACTTTCTTTTGCATTGGGGGAACCCCGGATGAGGAACACGGTCCATATCGAGGTCTTGGAGAGCTTCAGGAAGGAGAAAGAAATACATTACGTCTGCAACACCGTCCTTCTTGGGATCCTGGAGTTCAGCAGAGAAGACATCTTCTGTTTTCAGGACAATGAGCAGAAAGGTATTTATACTATTACCTTTAGGAGCCATGGTTGCTGCCAGCAGTTAGTCCAAAAAGTGAATGAACACATCTTTGCTGATGAACTGGAGGGCCTGGTCTTCTCTCTGCTTTTCGTCCAAGAGGAGGTACAAATGATTGTTTACTTTCCAAATCCTTTTGTTGAAGTATTGGACATTTTAACCTGTTTGTGTCGCTATTGCGATGAAGTAACTTTTCAAGGAAATGTTAAAAACACCGTTGGTTTCTGGTGTGGCAAGCAGAAATTCCTGGTACGGCTGAAGAAAGATCCTGAGGGCTTTGGAGGAACAGAACATCCCCCCTCTACCATCACCATTGGGAAGAGCCGTGGCTACTTATTCTACACAGGTATGCCTATGTATTGCAGGAACTGTGGCAAGATGGGGCATACCCAAGGGAATTGTGTGGAAAGAAGGGCTTTTCGCTGCAATAATTGTGGCCAATTCGGACACTTAATGAAGGATTGCCCTCAGAAGAGGCATTGTAACCTATGCGGGGAGGATGGACATATGTTCCGAGGATGCCCACATAGGACCAAAGTCCGTACGTATGCAGAGGCGGCTGAGGGACCCGTGCCAAGGCGGGAACCAGCTATTGCCCCGGTCCATGCTGAGCCAAGTATCCCGGTGACCGGAGTAAGGCCTGAGCCAAGTCCCACGGTTCCTACAACAGGGGAGGCGGCTGAGAAGGCCAAGGGCGTAGAGGAGAAGGTGGGGACGGAGCAGGAGTGTGGTGGCCCTCAGGGAGGCCCTCCTGTGTCGATGTCCCGGAAAAAGGGCGGAGGGCGGACCACCCAAAGACCGGAGCAGGGGGACTCTCCCGTTGGGGGGGTAACCCTTGTGTCGATGGTCTCGAATGAGTCTGGTGTGTTGGAGCAGAGCGCCCCCACTACGTTGGCGGTGGGGGGCACTGTGGCGAAGACCCCAGTCATTCCCAGGGACTCGAGCCAGCAGACCGCAGTTTTTTTTCCTACAGGTGTTGGTGTGGATGAGGCCGTTGTGTCAGATCTGGAGGTCCTCCAGGAAGTGAGAGGCCACATGGCTATTACAGAGGATGACTGTACGAGTGAGCTGCCTGAGCCTTCTGGGAAGAAGATGAAAGCGGATAATCTTCTGGAGCCCAATCCGGAGTCTCCAGATGTGTGTCTTGCCAGCGGAGATGTGTGGCTGAATTCGGACTCCTCTGGGTATCCACTACCTGGCTCCTCGGATCCCCGGAACATTGTCTCCTATCCCTCACTACAAGAGGAGCTTGAGGAGTTGGTGGACATTATGGAAGTCTCTCCTCCCCCATGACATAAATGCCATCCATGAGGTGTCTCTCACTTATCGTGAGATCTCTAAAGAGCCCTGTTCGCAGGGCTGCTCTTTTTGATTTTTTTGAGACATTAGACTTTGACATATGTTTTTTACAGGAGTGTGGTCTGCAGCATGGAATCCGGTATAACGAGCTAAAAAAGGACTGGAAATTAGGGCCCTCTGTATGGTCGGGCTCGAACGAGAACAAGTCTGCTGGTGTGGGTCTGCTCTGCCGAGGTAATATCATCATCTCCTCTGTTACTGAGATTGTACCCGGCAGAGCTATCCTAGTGCATTTGTGTTTTAATAATTTTAATTTCCGTGTCATTAATGTGTACGCTCCACCAGACAAACAGGAGCGTATACGGTTGTTTGAAATTTTACCGGTTTTCTGTGTAGGGTCATCTCCTCTCTTGATAGCTGGGGACTTTAATTGCCTGAATGTGAATGAGTGCCGAGGAGGGGGTGACCCAATCCGTAAGATAGATAAGTCGTGTTTTTTACTAAATAGCTTGCAGACTGATTTTAAGTTATGCGATGCCTGGAGGTCGCTTTCGCCGACGGACCCAGGATTTACATGGTCCGGTCAGGGAGTGGCTTCCAGGATCTATTTTATGTTTTTATCTGAGGATTTTAGCCCTGTACAATTTGTTTTAGTGCCTAATTTATTCTCTGATCATAAAATTTTAAGCTTAAAGATAGAGTATCAAGGGGAGCTGAAGATAAATAAAGGTTTGTGGCGTCTGGGAGTACATTTGCTGGAAGACCCTCAGGTGAGGTCAGATTTCTGCAATGCCTACCAGGAATGGAGACAGCTAAAGCCTCCATATATTAAAATCCTATCCTGGTGGGAAGTGATTAAAGATAAAATAAGGTGTTTTTTTTATCAGGGCTGGAAGGAGGAAGGCGCGGCTGAAAAAGCAGATTTATGTAAATTTAAATACGAGACTGCAGACTCTCCATAAGTTTAAAGAGATAGGACTAGAGGTGGAGGATGATATTGCAAGCCTTAAAAATGAAATACAATTGTGCCTAGATCAAAAAGGTAAAGAAATAATTTTTAATTCTAAAGTGCAACATTTAGAAGAAGGTGAGAAGTGCACACGTTTCTTTTTTAAAAAGGTGATGGAGGGAAAAGAGGCGATCACCTGTCTTGATGGAGAGAAAACTATGCAAGGTATGAAGAAGGTGGCTTTTAATTTTTATAGAGACCTTTTTAGTAAAAAAAAGTGTAAATAATGATTTTTTACAAGATGCTCTTAATATCCTAGATTTTAAGTTAAGTTCTGTAGACCAGGGGTTTATAATAGATGATGTTAGCATGGAAGAACTTTTTAGTGTTTTTAAAAGTTTTTCAAAAGGGAAAGCCCCAGGAGCAGATGGTCTACCTGTTGAATTTTATTTGACTTTTTGGGATGTTTTAAAGGAGGATCTTTTAGCACTTTTTAAAGAGGTTTTTATGTGTTCAGAGCTACCTAAGTCATGGAGGAGGGGGATAGTGTCCTTAATTTATAAGAAAAAGGTGATGACCTCAGGAATTGGAGGCCTATCACCCTCCTCAACATGGATTATAAAGTTTTTGCCAAAATTATTGCTTGTCATTTTAAAACTGTGATTAATAAATTGATACAACCCGAACAAGTATGTGGAGTACCAGGGAGGAATATTGCTGAGATTTTAAATGTTATTAGAGATGCAATATGGTACTCTAGGGATAGAAATCAAAGCCTGGCCCTGTTGGCGCTGGATTTTGAAAAGGCATTTGACAGGGTCTCGCATGAGTATCTTTTTAAAGTTTTAAAACAAATGGCGATCCCCGACATGTTTTTATCTCGTATTATGAGTTTATATAATAATGTGTTTTCTCAAGTTTCTGTCAATGGCTTTTTAACAGATTTTATCCCGTTGGAATCCGGAGTGAAGCAGGGGTGTTCATTATCCCCAAATCTTTTTATTTGCGCTATGGAACCCCTACTGTGTAGGATCCGGAAAGATAAAGTAGTCCGAGGGGTTCCTATTCCGGGTGGAGGAGGGGCCCAAGTCAAAGTATTTGGCTACATGGATGATGTTACTGCCATCTGTACAGATCCTGCTTCACTTCGGAGAGTGGTAATGTGCACCAATTTTTTTTTAGTCAGGCTTCAGGTTTTAAAATGAATTTTAATAAAACTGAATGTTTGTTTTTGGGCTCCTGGGATACAAATGACCTACCAGCAGTAAAATTGAAGCACGACAATGTTAAAATCTTGGGAATTGTATTTGACGCTAAAAATGATGGACACGTGAGCTGGGAGGAGGTACAGCATAAAATAGTGAAAAAACTCTCCTTCTGGAATTTGAGATGCTTGTCAATTGAGGGGAAAATTTTAATCATTAAATCTGTTTTGTTGCCTATGATGCTTTATATTGCCATGGTCTATCCTCCTTCTGAGTTGATGCTAAGAAAACTAACTCGATGTATTTTTATGTTCATTTGGGGATCAAAAATGGAAAAGCTGAGGCAAACGGAAATGTACAAGAAACCACAAAATGGAGGAAAAGATGTCCCTGATTTGCATTTGTATTTGTATGTAAATTTCTTTTGTTTCTGTTTTAAAGTTTTTAACACTAATTCTACTTTTAGTCTGTTTTTAAGATATACTTGTGGTTTTATCTTTAAAAGATGGTTTAGGCCATGTTTATCAGCACCTATTTTATTATGCCCGTCAAAGCATTTTATGGTTCTAGAGAAGGTAATAAGGACTCATAATTTAAAAGACTTGGATGCAGATCTCCTTCTAGACAGGAAAAAACTGATGGTTTATCTGAGAAGAGAAGAAGGAGTGTCCCCTGTGAGCAACTTCTCATGGAGTAGATCCAAGCGTGTGTGGAGGAACGTTTTGGGGAAGTTCTTGGCCAACATTCATAAAGACCTTGCATGGATGGCTGCCCACCAGTGCCTCCCAACCAGAGACTTCCAGCATAGGAGAGGCCTGGTGGCGCGGGCAAAGTGCCCAAGAGACTCTTGCCGAGAGGATGAGACTGTTTTGCACCTTTTTTGGAACTGTTGTTTTGCACAAGAACTTTGGGTGAGATTGGGGATACTTTTAAAATGGGTTTGCGGTCTTAAAGATTTTAGCTACGAGTATGTTTTATATGGACTTTTTAATTGCCCCACTACACACCAGTTCAAAATATGCTGGTGTATAATAAACTGTGCTAAAAATGCAATCTGGAAAGTGAGAAACATTTTACTTTTTAACCATGATCTTATCTCTGTAATTGATTGTATTAAATTGGCTTTTAGTGAAATGTTTATTTATTTTTTAAAGGATGTTAAAGATGTGGGGAAGAAAGAAGCAAACCGTAGATGGTGTTTTTATATGTGGAATACTGTTTTATATTAAGTTGTTCATGTTGTTGTAATTTATTATTGAAATTGTCTATGTTCTTTTTTGAACAAAAGGTTTAATTCTAACTTTCTTGTTACATGTCTTATGACAAAATAAAATTTTGTTGAAACCTTATCTGTTCTTATCAGTTTAATATCTGATACGTCCCCTATTTGGGGACCATATATTAAATGGATTTTTGGAACAGGGAGATGGAAGAAGAGCTTGCTCTGTCCACTCCACGCATTGACCCGTTATTGCAGTATCTCCGGGACCAGTGCACTCCTTCTCTGATCCAGTTTCTAAAAACAGATTGAATTGAAATCAGCGCAAGTTGTCTTTTAACCCTTTATGTGAATTGATTTCAGGGTCAAAGAAGCACTTTTCTCAGGCCAAATGTAGCATTTTGTTTGATTTCTCTTGGCCAAGTGCAACATTTTCTGGGCCTTGCCTGGCCTTGCTTTCACCTATGTATGTCAAACGTTGCATTGCATTCAATATGCAATCAATCAATCAATCAATTTGTCTTTACTGGTTGCTGCAACAGGTGTGTTAAGATAGAGGCCTCTATTAGGCCTTTCTTACAGTGTTGCAAATATACTGTGTCGGCTACAAAACTAGGCCCCTGCTGTCAGCACTTGCTATTTAAATTGAAGTATCCAATGAGTAGTTCTGCCATACATACTGCATTTCTGACCGCAGGAATTCTTTTTTGAAACATTGTCTCCCTCTTGTGGACCACCGACTTTTCAATGCGGTGTATTACATGCATTTAAAAAAAAAAAAACATTAGTAAAAATGGTGCCTGTGCTGATCTTGAATATGCTTGTCTAGTCCATCTACACCTGTGTGAGTATTCTAATGCATTTTCACCAACCAGGTGCGCTGCCTGCAGTTGCAGTAGATAGAATCTTGGCCTGGAACATTCATGTGCTGTCACAATGGGGCTGGCTGGAGGGTGTGGTCAAAGTAGGCAGAGTTATGCAGATTCAAAACGCATCGTGCACAGCTTCAACGGACACACAGACAGACAGACACACACACACACTCTCTGTCTCTCTAACACACACACACACACACATACACAGCAGAACTGTCATTGACAGCAGAACTGTCATTGAGAAGGCCACCAGAGTTTCTGAAAATGTCCTCCCTGCGGCAATCTTTAGCTCTGTCTCCACAATGGGTTTTGGTTGTAGGCCTTGGTGCGGCCCACGTGGCACAGTGTGTTCAGAATCGCTTCTCGGCCTTTTGGCTAAGATCAGCTTTGGGAAACCTTTGCTGGTCTGGTTGAGAGGGTTGTGATCGGGGTCCCTGTAAGGGGGCCCCGGGTCGTGATTTGGGTTGCGATTGTGGGTTGGCCGTTATTGGAGAACCTGCTACCATGGATTCATCAGTGTCTCGTGGTGTCGAGGACACGGTTCGGTTGGTCGTGAAGAAGGAGTTTCTGGAGAAGATTGGATTGGATGACATCGTGATGGAGTTACTGAAGCCTCTACCTTGTGCACAGGTAAAAAATGTATTAGCGCTACAAGAGTTTCCAAGGAAGGGAATTTATGATGTTACCTTTTCTTCTGAGGGTCTATGCCAGGAGTTTTATATGACTTTGGAAGAATGGAAAAGAGAGAGGAGTAAGCCGATTTTGGAGAAGATTGATGTGGACCCACTGTTTATGAGAAATTTTAAAGTGGTTATTGTACACATGTATAACACCAGAGTGTCGGATAGTACGGTGCGTACTTTTCTGGACAGATACTGTGAAGAAGTAAGATTTTTGCACAGAATGGTTAACAAGTATGGACATCTAAATGGAAAGAGAAAATTTTTGGTGCGTTTTAAGATTGGAAGCAATATGGCAGAAGGAGTAAAGTCAATTCCTGCTGTTTTCTCAATTGGTGGGGAGAGAGGATTTTGTTTTTATGAGGGGCAGCTTGAATTTTGCAGGAACTGTAACAAGTATGGACATGAGTGGAGTTGCTGTCCTCAGGAGGGGGAGGTGTGTAAAAATTGTGGTAGGACAGGACATAAAGTGAATGAATGTGCTGCAAAGAAGGTTTGTGATTTATGTGGAAGGGAGGGCCACTTTGCCAAGAAATGTGTGCTCTGGAAGACGGACAGATCCTTTGCTGATGTGGTGGGAGTTGGTCGGGAGTTTACACGTGCAAAAGGGGTTT
Organism: Ranitomeya variabilis; assembly: GCF_051348905.1. Classification (NCBI taxonomy): domain Eukaryota; kingdom Metazoa; phylum Chordata; class Amphibia; order Anura; family Dendrobatidae; genus Ranitomeya; species Ranitomeya variabilis. The sequence goes on along the minus strand of NC_135235.1, from coordinate 606,362,892 downwards.
ATAGGAGCAGTATGAATAAGTCTGAGGGGAAACCGGGCGGGAGTGAGGTTAACAAAGCTGAGGGGGTTAAAACTCAGACTGTGACTCCCAGTGTGATTGTTGAGAATGTGGTGAAAGGTTTGGAGGAGGATGGGAGTGGTAGTAAGACTAAAGAGGAAGGCTGGCAGGTGGTGGGGAATAAAAAGCCAAGAAGGAGTCAGGGTGGATTACGAAAAGGGTCTTCGGTGGCTTCTCAGAAGGTTGGGAGTGATAGTGTGACTGAGACAATATTTGGGGAAGTTTTGAATAGCTTCAATGATGGGGGTGATTGTCCTGACCCTGTTTCTAATGCAGATAAGATGGAATGCCAGGGGGAGGAAGATTCAGATGGTGACCACACAATTACACCTGGACAAAGAGGAGATTCTAGTGAGGAGTGTTCAGATATGGAAGAAGTGGCTGAGTGGGATGATGTGGAGTCTTCCTCTAGTAAAAAATGCAAATGGGAAGAGGGAGATGTAGGTGCCCTGGGGAATTCTGGGACATCTGCTGATTTGCATGTTAACAGGGATTCTGGTTCAGAATCGCCTGACGTTGGTTTGGTATTGCAGAGAAAGGTGCTGGGTAGTCAAGGACAATCATAGGTTATTATGATGGCGTGTCTAAGTGTACTGCACCTTTTTGTGCTGATGAGTGTAATAGTTGCATCATGTAATGTCAGAGGAATTGGGTCAGTAGTAAGAAGAGCAGCAGTATTGGATGAGCTGAGGTCTGTGAAGGCTGATGTCATTTGTTTACAGGAATGTGCAATAAAGTCAGCACCTTGTGAGGAGGAGTGGGCAGTGGGAAAAGCTTTTTGGTCTGTTTGCACTGATAATAAGAATGAGGGGATTGGAATTTTACTTAAAAATAGTTATTTTAATGTCATAGAGTGTAAGGTTTTAGTTCCTGGCAGATGCATGGTTTTGGTCCTGGAGTTCCTGGGACACAGGATAAGAGTTTTTAATGTGTATGCTCCAAGTGAGAGGCGGGCACGTGCAACCTTTTTAGAAACTCTTAAGTATTTAATGCCGGGGCGAGATTTTACAGTGGTGGCCGGGGATTTTAACTGTATTAGGAATGTCAAGGATCGTGAGAGCTCTTCAGACGTAAAGTTGGATGTCACTTCCAATATGATAAATGAGATTGTGCAGGATTTGCATTTTACTGATGCTGGACTTATGGTGGACGCTGATGAACGTTTCACATATGTAGCGGATAGTGGGCGGTGGCAGTCCCGTTTGGATTATGTTTTTGTGTCCGAGGGAATGAAGGTGGTCCAGTGTGAACATGTGAGGAGAAGTTTCTCTGATCATAAGATGGTCATAACAGAGGTGAGCGTCACGGATTCAGTGAGTTTTGGTAGAGGAGTATGGAAGCTAAATATAAGCTTACTGGAGGATGAGGAAGTGACTGAGGGCTTTAAAAAATTGTTTGGAGATTGTGTGGCAAAACAAAATGGCTTTAAGAATATTCTGGAGTGGTGGGACTGGGCAAAGGAAAGGTTTGCTGTTTTTTTTAAGCATATTTGCTATCAGAAAGTGCGTGAAAGGAAGGAAAGAGAAGCCAAGATGTTGAGTAGGTTGAATGTATTGTATAAATTTAAGAAAGCAGGGATGGAGGTGGAGAAGGAAATATGTAGGCTGAAAGAGGAACATAGGAAGTCATTATTGGAGAAGGGCAGAGCTATTGTGTATAATGCTAAAATTAAGCATATGGAGGAAGATGAAAAATGCACACGGTATTTTTTTAAAAAAGTTTTTTCTTCAAAAGGTTTTTTTAAATCTGTTTTAACGCCTGATGGGAGTGAGGTGGAGGGTACTGAAATGATGGAACAGATCTGTGAGTTTTATAAAAATCTTTTCAATAATGATAGTACAGCCACACAAGAAGAGATGGTGGATTATTGCAGGGTTCTAAGTAATGACATTCCTGAGTGCAATGCTGTTTTTTTATCTGATGATGTTAAGGAGGAGGAAGTCAAATGTGCGATGGATGGTATGGCAAAAGGGAAAACTCCAGGGGGAGATGGGCTGCCTGTTGAGTTTTACATGGCGTATTGGCACATTCTATGTAAAGATTTTTTTCGGGTTGTGCAATATGTTTTTGATACTGGGATCATGTCTCCCTCTATGTGTAAAGGGGTGGTAACTCTGATACACAAGAGGGGGAATAGACGAGATATTAAGAATTGGCGGCCGATTTCTTTGTTGAATGTGGATTACAAAATAATTGCAAAAATAGTTGCTAAACGGTTGAGTGAAGTAATTGGTTTTATGGTGGGTGACTATCAGGTCTGTGCAGTTCCTGGACGTAAAATCTCAGATAATTTAATTTTGTTAAGAGATTTGATTTGTCATGCTAATCTAAATAAGCAGGCATTGTTTGTAGAGTCAGTGGACTTTGAGAAGGCCTATGACAAGATCTCGCATCGTTACATGTTTTTAGTACTTGAGAGGCTGGGGGTTCCTAAGAAAATACTGAGAGTAATTAAAGGACTGTACAATGGGGCAAGTAGTCAGATTCTGGTGAATGGTCATGTGAGCCCTGGGTTTGGCATCCATTCGGGTGTTAGGCAGGGTTGTCCTCTCTCCCCATTGATTTTTATTTGTATGATTGAGCCTCTGCTGAAGTATGTACAGAAGGACAAACATGTGAGTGGAGCCTTTGTGCCTGGTGGAAATGGGAAGAATGTGAAGTCCTTAGGCTACATGGACGACGTGGCTTTTGTCTGTAGTTCTCAAGTGGATTTGAGAAGGAATAACTTGCACCTTAGAATTTTTTGTAGTATATCAGGGATGAGTATAAACTGGAACAAGTGCCAGCTATGCAATTTTGGAAGACAAGAAGATGTGGTGGTGGATGGAATCCGGGAAACAGAATGTGTGGAAATATTGGGGATGATTTTTGAGAAGGATCTGAGAGGAAAGGCGAGCTACAAAAAATTGGATAAAAGAGTGGAAACAAAGTTGAATTTTTGGAAGCTGAGGAGACTGTCTTTAAAAGGGAAAATTTTAATAATCAAGTCCGTTGTACTTCCACTGCTGCTATACACCACAGTGATTTTTCCCCCTGGAGTTTTGTGGATTAGGAGGATGACAAGGAAGCTTTTTGTTTTCTTTTGGGGATCCAAGATGGAGAAGATAAGGAGGACGGTTGTCATGAGTAAAAAAGGCCTTGGAGGATATGACTTCCCCAATATTGAGACTTTTATTCGTTTACAGTATTTTTTAACAGTTTTTAAGATTTTACAGTGTAATAACCGGACAGCTGACATGTGCAGATATTTTGCAGGTTGGATGTTTGTCAAATGGGGCTGTTGTGAAAAAGACCTGAGGAGACCAGTGTCACAGATATTACCTTCATTTTATGTGTTTTTGAGGTCTTTTTATGATCAGAATAATTTGGGCCCCTTAGGCAAGCCTGATAAAAAGAGGATTATGCAGCATTTGAGAGACAAAGAAGTTTTAAGTGATGTGCCATACTGCAATTCTGCACAGTCGCTGGAAGTATGGAAATTTTTTTGTGTACCTGGAGTTACCAACAGGCAAAAGGACATTGTGTGGCTCTCATTGCATCATTGTTTTACCTACAAAGTCCTTTTTGTGTGGAAGGGGGATTAAAGTGACGGAGCGGTGCCCAAGAGAAGGATGTGGAGGAAGTGAAAATATTTACCATGTTTTTTGGGAATGTTTTTTTGCAAAATAATTTTTTATGCATTTAAAGCGTTTTTTTATTACACTGTGCGGGTTTAATGGCTTTGATTTTGAGCAAGTTTTATTGGGACGAAATTTTAATGGACCCTCTAATGAGCGAGTAACTTGGATACTGTGTGCAGTTTTTAAAGAAGTTTTATGGGATGTGAGGAACTTACTTATTTTTAAGACTGTTATTATTACTCCTGAAGAAGCTAAAAAGATCTTTTTATCCAGAGTTTTTTTGTGCTATCTGTGGGATAAGGATCGGTTGGGAGAAGAAGATGCTGAACGTTTTTGGATTTTTTCAAGATGGCAACAGCTGATGTAAGTACCCTCACTTGTTTTTATTAGTTTTTGGTTTTGTTTTTGTTTTTGAGGGTTTTTCCGCATGATGATTAATTGATCCTTGTGAGTCACAATACGTGAAATGATTAAGTATTACGCTTGTATATAAGGATCTTTTATCTGAGGAAAAAGAAAAAAAAAAAAATCTGTTCTTATCAGTTTAATATCTGATACGTCCCCTATTTGGGGACCATATATTAAATGGATTTTTGGAACAGGGAGATGGAAGAAGAGCTTGCTCTGTCCACTCCACGCATTGACCCGTTATTGCAGTATCTCCGGGACCAGTGCACTCCTCTGATCCAGTTTCTAAAAACAGATTGAATTGAAATCAGTGCAAGTTGTCTTTTAACCCTTTATGTGAATTGATTTCAGGGTCAAAGAAGCACTTTTCTCAGGCCAAATGTAGCATTTTGTTTGATTTCTCTTGGCCAATTGCAACATTTTCTGTGCCTTGCCTGGCCTTGCTTTCACCTATGTATGTCAAACATTGCATTGCATTCAATATGCAATCAATCAATCAATCAATCAATTTGTCTTTACTGGTTGCTGCAACAGGTGTGTTAAGATATCGGCCTCTATTAGGCCTTTCTTACAGTGTTGCAAATATACTGTGTCGGCTACAAAACTAGGCCCCTGCTGTCAGCACTTGCTATTTAAATTGAAGTATCCAATGAGTAGTTCTGCCATACATACTGCATTTCTGACCGCAGGAATTCTTTTTTGAAACATTGTCTCCCTCTTGTGGACCACCGGCTTTTCAATGCGGTGTATTATATGCATTTCAAAAAAAAAAAAAATAAGTAAAAATGGTGCCTGTGCTGATCTTGAATATGCTTGTCTTATCCATCTGTTATGACCCCAATGGCAGAGGGTCTCAAAAGTACATACCAAGTCTGCAAACACAAAACACCAGCTCATAGGGCAGTGGTAACTGGGCTGACCATATATCTAATCCTAGCACCACAAATAGCAGCAGCCGGGGAACGTGCCTACGTTGGTTCTAGACGTCTCGTGCCAGCCGGAGAACTAACTAACCCTAGAAGGGAAAAGATAGACCTTTCTTGCCTCCAGAGAAAAGACCCCAAAAGTAGGATACAAGCCCCCAACAAATAATAACGGTGAGGTAAGGAGAAAAGACAAACGTAAGAATGAACTAGATATTTAGCAAAGAGAGGCCCACTGACTAATAGCAGAATATAGTAAGATGACTTATATGGTCAGCAAAAACCCTATCAAAATTTCCACGCTGGATATTCAAGAACCCCCGAACCGTCTAACGGCCCGGGGGGAGAACACCAGCCCCCTAGAGCTTCCAGCAAAATCAGGAATCACATTTAGTACAAGCTGGACTAAAAATAAGAGCAAAGCAAATAACCAAAAAACAAGGAAGCAGGACTTAGCTTAATTTTGCAAGATCCAAGACCAGCAGACAGGAGCAAACAGAAAGGAACTGATTACAACGATGCCAGGCACTGGACTGAGAAACCAGGAAGTTTATATAGCAACACCCCTGGACTAACGACCCAGGTGGGTGCCAAACTGAGGAAAGACAATCCCAGAGTCCTATCACTAGTGACCACAAGAGGGAGCCAAAAAAGTCTAATTCACAACATCCATCTACACCTGTGTGAGTATTCTAATGCTTTTCACCAACCAGGTGCGCTGCCTGCAGTAGATAGAATCTTAGCACGGAACATTAATGTGCTGTCACAATGGGGCTGGCTGGAGGCTGTGGTCAAAGTAGGCGGAGTTATGCAGATTCAAAACGCGTCATGCACAGCTTGAACAAACACACACACACACACACACACACACACAGACAGACAGACACACACACTCTCTGTCTCTCACACGCACAGACACACATACACAGCAGAACTGTCATTGACAGCAGAACTGTCATTGAGAAGGCCTCCAGAGTTTCTGAAAATGTCCTCCCTGCGGCAATCTTTGGCTCTGTCTCCACAATGGGTTTTGGTTGTAGGCCTTGATGCGGCCCCCGTGGCACAGCGGGTTCAGGATCGCTTCTCGGCCTTTTGGCTAAGATCTGTTGTGGGTCGTGTCTTTAGGCTAAAGGTGTATGTAGTGGAAGTTCTGACTCTTGGCCTCTTGGAGATATCCATTGCTGCTATTGGGAGTCGGTTCAGAAGCTGCAGTACCTTTTTTCGCTGGTGGATGGTTTTTCTTCGTGGAGTGGTGGTCGGTTTGAAGGAGGATTGGAATCCAGGGAAGTTTGGCGATCCAAGGAGTATTTTCTTCTTTTTTTCTTATTTCATCTGTGGAAAGAAGAGAAGAATCGGAGATGGAGTTCAGGAGGAATACTGGAGGTAGGATGAGTGGGGGGACCTCAAACCCCAATGACTATTTTTATGAGGAGTATCCACTCAAGGACACAATTCGGTTTGTGGTGTCTGCTGCATACAGACAAGAGAAGGATACTAGTTTTATTTATGACAAACTTTGCAGTTTTTTGAAAATTGAGAGAGATGAGTACTATTGTTTTCAAAGTTTTTTTTCACGGGGCTTTTACGACGTCACATTATTGAAAAGTTACCAGTGTGAGCGGGTTTTTTCTCTCTATGAAGAAAATAGAGAGAATGCGCTGTTTGAGGGAGTTAAAGTAATTCCCTCTTTTCAATTCTCAATGAGACTTCTGACTATCCATATGTTCAACCCATTCATCTCTGAGATGGAAATTTCGACCTTTCTTTATAAATATTGTGAGAAAGTGATCGAGAGAGCAAGAGTTAGAACTGATTTTGGGGTATGGAATGGTAAGCGGACTTATTTGGTGTCTTTCAAGAAGGACCCACGGGAGGAGGGTGGTGTGGCCAGGCCCCCGCCTGTCGTGTTTATAAATCGTAGCCGTGGGTACCTATTTTTTTCAGGAATGCCTGCCTATTGTAGAGCATGTCGGAAGTATGGTCATGCTAATGATGGATGTAGGAGATGTTCAGAATGTTCAGAATCTGATCATTTGGGGAAGGATTGCCCAAAAAAGAAACAGAAGGTTGATGAAGAAATGGATATAGCACCTGAGGGTCAGCAGCAGGAGGCTGATGAGGGTGTGGAAGAGACAAGAATGAATGTAGAAGAAGAAGAGGAGGAAAAGGAAAAGAAAAGAAAGGAGGAGAAGGAAAGAAAAGAGGAGGAGAGAAGGAAGAAGGAAGAGAGGTATAAGAAGATGGAGGAGGAAGAAAAAAGGAAAAAGGAGGAGAGGAACCGATTAGAGTTATTAGAAGAAGAGAGGAAGAGAGAAGAAAAGAAGAGAGAAGAAAAGAAGAAAGAAGAAACGAAGAAAGAAAATCAGAAGAAAGAAGATCAGAAGAAGGATGTTTTGGAGGAAGGAGCAAAGGGGAGTGAGGAGAAGGAGAGTTGTCCCCCAGGAAGTGAAACAGCGAATGTGCAAAGCGATGCTAAATTAGATGATATGAAAATACAAGCAGGGGATGTTGTTGAGGGGAAAGATGGAACCTTACCTTTAGGTGAGCCTTTGACTTCTGGGTCTCTGGCCGCGGATCTGTTGGGTGTTGGCAACCCGATGGATTGTTCGGGGGTGACTCTGAAAAGAAGAGTAGTGGAAGAAGGTGATGAAAATACGATATGTGGAGGGAAAGTGATAGCCATTGAAAAAAAAGAAGAAGTAGATGTAGCAAAAGACATTGAGGTCTCCTGTTCGTCATCGGATGAGCTGGAGATTGCGGCCTTTACTACTTCAGATGAGGGCGAGGGGGAGTGCCCTAAGATTAATACACGAAGATGATTCACTTTGCTTCCCTGAATGTTCAGGGGTTAAATAATGAACATAAAAGAGTTGCTTTATATAATTTTTTAGAATTGGAAAATATGGACTTTATTTTTTTGCAGGAATGTAATTTAAGAAAGTCTGTTAATTATGATTTTCTTAAAGAGCATTGGAGTGGGAAGGCTATTTTTTCAGGAGGAAATGAACATAAGAGTGATGGTGTTGGTTTTTTGTGTAGTCAACAATGGGAGATTGTCGACTATGAGGAAATATACCCGGGGCGGATTTTAAAAGTGGTGGTTAAAAAATCAAATCTGACAATTAAGTGCTTTTGTGTGTATGCTTATCCTGCTAAAAGTAGAAGGTGTGAACTATTTGAAATTTTACAGTTGTTTTTAACTGGGTCAGAACCGATTATTGTTAGTGGGGATTTTAATTGTCATATAAATAACAAAAAGGACAGTTCAGTTGCTTTTTTAAATGGGGTTTTATCTGCTTGCAATTTACAAGATGTCTGGGTTGCTTGTGGGAAAAACAAGGATGAAGAAGTAACATGGGCAAGTAATAGAGCCCGGTCTAGAATTGATTATTTTTTTGTATCTACCCATTTTAAATGTGACTCTTTTAAATCAGAAACAAGCTGCTTTTCAGATCATAAATTAATAAGATGTGTTGCTGGTTGAAAGGAATTAGAAAATAGGCAATCCACACATTGGAAATTAAACACTTCTCTTTTAGATGACAGAAGGGTAATTTTAGAGTTTCATACTTTTTATAAGAAGCTGAGTTTGAAGAAGAGGTGTTTTAAAGATTTGTTTAAGTGGTGGGATTTTTTTTAAAAGAGAAACTAAACTTTTTTTTGTTAAGGTGGGTAGAAGGAAAGCCAGAGAGAAGAGAGAACAATATCGGTTACTAAATGCAAAATTACATTGTTTTTATACTTTTAGGAATAATGGGGATAGTCTGGATGAAGAAATTGAGTGTGTGAAAAGTCAAATAGAAAAAATTTTACATGAGAAAGGTAAAGAGATAATCTTCAATGCTAGGGTGAGAACTTTGGAAGAAGACGAAAAATGTTCTAATTTTTTCTTTAAAAAAATAGTAGGGAAGAAAGATTTTATGGAGAATATAGAAGGTGAAGTTGTGTTGGAGGGGAAGATTAAGAAAGTGGAAGATTTTTATACGGACTTATTTTCTGAGAAAACAAGTGATGATTCTTTAAAGGATTATTTTTTGAATAATTTGAAGTGTTCTTTTTCTGAGGAGGGGAAGAAGTTTTTAAATAGTGTTTTTACGGTAAATGAGCTATGGGAAACAATTAAAAGCTGTGCGAACTCTAAAACCCCAGGTATGGACGGTTTGCCTATAGAATTTTATAAGACTTTTTGGAGTGTTTTAAAATAAGATTTGTTTGAGTTGTTTTCTAAAGTGATGTCTACATGTTGTATTCCAGGGTCGTGGGCAGAGGGTTTGATTGTGTTGCTTTTTAAAAAGGGGGAGAAGAGTCTTATTAAAAAGTGGAGGCCTATAACTCTTCTTAATACTGATTACAAGATTTATGCAAAAGTCCTTGCGAATCGTCTGAAAAAGGTGATTGCAATGGTTATTGGGGAGGATCAATCCTGTGCTGTTCCTGGGAGGAAAATTACTGACTCGCTTTTAATGGTTAGAGATGTGATATGGGATTTTAAGGAGAGGGGACAGGAATTAGCATTAATTACATTTGATTTTGAAAAGGCCTATGATAGAGTGTCGCATTGCTTTTTATTTGAAGTTTTAAAGAAAATTGGTTGCCCGGGTGATTTTATTAGCCGTAATTAAGTGTTTGTGTGATTCGTCGTTTAGTAAGGTGTCTGTAAATGGGTTTTTATCTGGGAATATTAAGGTGTGTTGTGGGGTTAAACAGGGCTGCCCGCTGTCTCCTATTTTATTTATATGTGCAATAGAGCCTCTTTTAAGTACTATTAGAAATGATAAAGTGGTGGATGGTGTGTTTTTACCGGGTAATAATAAAGTGCCTGTGAAACTTGTTGCATATATGGATGATGTTACAATATTTGTGAGGAGTATGAGGAGTTTTAACAGAGTTTTAAGGATGGCGGAATGGTTTGGTGGTGCTTCAGGCTTTAACCCCTTCACCCCAAAGCCTGTTTTCACCTAAGTGACACGGCCAATTTTTACAATTCTGACCACTGTCATTTTATGAGGTCATAACTCTGAAACGCTTCAACGGATCCTGGTGATTCTGAGATTCTTTTCTCGTGACATATTGTACTTTATGATAGTGGTAAAACTTCTTCGATATGACTTGCATTTATTTGTGAAAAAAACAGAAATTTGTCGAAAATTATGAAAATTTAGCAATTTTCAAATTTTTCTTTTTTATGCCCTTAAATTAGAGAGTTATATCACATAATATAGTTAATAAACAACATTTCCCACATGTCTGCTTTACATCAGCACAATTTTGGAAACATAATTTTTTTTTGTTAGGGAGTTATAAGGGTTAAAAGTTGACCAGCGGTTTCTCATTTTTGCAACAAAATTTGCAAAACCATTTTTTTTATGGACCACCTCACACTTGAAGTGACTTTGAGGGGTCTATATGACAGAAAATGCCCAAAAGTGACACCATTCTAAAAACTGCACCCCTCAAGGTACTCAAAACCACATTCAAAAAGTTTATTAACCCTTCAAGTGCTTCACAGGAATTTTTGGAATGTTTAAAAAAAATTGAACATTCAACTTTTTTTTCACAAACTTTTTACTTCAGATCTAATTTGTTTTACTTTACCAAGGGTAACAGGAGAAATTGGACCAAAAAAGTTGTTGTACAATTTGTCCTGAGTACGCCGATACCCCACATGTTGGGGTAAACCATTGATTGGGCACATGGCAGAGCTCGGAAGGGAAGGAGCGCCATTTGACTTTTCAATGCAAAATTGGCTGGAATTGAGATCGGAACCCATGTCGTGTTTGGAGAGCCCCTGACATGCCTAAACAGTGGAAACCCCCACAAGTGACACCATTTTGGAAAGAAGACCACCTAAGGAACTTATCTAGATGTGTGGTGAGCATTTTGAACCTCCAAGTGCTTCACAGAAGTTTATAATGTAGAGCCGTAAAAAAATTAATATTAATTTTCACAAAAAATGATCTTTTTGCCCAAAATTTTTTATTTTCCCAAGGGTAGCAGGATAAATTGGACCAAAAAAGTTGTTGTGCAATTTGTCCTGAGTACGCTGATACTTCATATATGGGGATAAACCACTGTTTGGGCGCATGGCAGAGCTCGGAAGGGAAGGAGCGCCATTTGACTTTTCAATGCAAAATTGGCTGGAATTGAGATCGGAACCCATGTCGTGTTTGGAGAGCCCCTGACGTGCCTAAACAGTGGAAACCCCCACAAGTGACACCATTTTGGAAAGAAGACCCCCTAAGGAACTTATCTAGATGTGTGGTGAGCACTTTTAACCCCCAGTTGTTTCACTAAAGTTTAGAATGTAGCACTGTGAAAATTAAAAAATCATTTTTTCTTTCCACAAAATGATGTTTTAGCCCGCAATTTTTTTTCCCCAAGGGTAACAGGAGAAATTGGACCACAAACGTTATTGTCCAATTTGTCCTGAGTACGCTGATACCCCATACATTGAGGGGAACCAATGTTTGGGCACACGGCAGAGCTCGGAAGGGAAGGAGCGCCGTTTGAAATGCAGACTTAGATGGATTGGTCTGCAGGTGTCATGTTGCATTTGCAGAGCCCCTGATGTACCTAAACAGTAGAAACCCCCCACAAGTGACCCCATATTGGAAACTAGACCCCCCACGGAACTTATCTAGATGTGTTGTGAGAACTTTGAACCAACAAGTGTTTCACTACAGTTTATCACGCAGAGCCGTGAAAATAAAAAATATTTTTTTTTCCACGAAAATTATATTTTAGCCCCCACGTTTTTATTTTCTCAAGGGTAACAGGAGAAATTGGACAACAAAAGTTGTTGTCCAATTTGTCCTGAGTACGCTGATACCCCATATATGGGGGGGAACCAATGTTTGTGCGCACGGCAGAGCTCGGAAGGGAAGGAGCGCCGTTTGAAATGCAGACTTAGATGGATTGGTCTGCAGGTGTCATGTTGCATTTGCAGAGCCCCTGATGTACCTAAACAGTAGAAACCCCCCACAAGTGACCCCATATTGGAAACTAGACCCCCCACAGAACTTATCTAGATGTGTTGTGAGAACTTTGAACCCCCAAGTGCTTCACTACGTGGCACTGAAAGACGTGGCACTGAAAGACGTGGCACTGAAAGACGTGGCACTGAAATATCGTGGCACTGAAATACGTGGCACTGAAATACGTGGCACTATGACTGTCAGAAAATGTTCATTAAACGGTTAGGGGTGAGTTTAGGGGTAGGGTTAGGGTTTGGATCCCTTTATCACCTTGGTGGTGGGTGACTTTTCAGTGTGTGTTCTGGTTTTTTTCTATAAAAACGCATGCGTTTTTTACGCAAACAAACGCGTTGAGATCGGATGCCATGTCGCGTTTGGAGAGCCCCTGATGTGCCTAAACAGTGAAAACTCCCCAATTCTAACTGAAACCCTAACCCCAACCCTAGCCCTAACCCTAGTCCTAACCCTAGCGCTACTTTCACACTAGCGTTTTTTTGCATACATCGCAATGCGTCGTTTCGGCGAAAAAACGCATCCTGCAAAGTCATCTGCAGGATGCGTTTTTTCCCCATAGACTAACATTAGCGACGTATTGACACACGTCGCAAGCGTCGTGCGACGGTTGCGTCGTGTTGTGGCGGACCGCCGGCAGCAAAAAACGTTACATGTAACTTTTTTTGTGCCGACGGTCCACCATTTCCGACCACGCATGCGCGACTGGAACTCCACCCCCACCTCCCCGCACCTCACAATGGGGCAGCGGATGCGTGGAAAAACAGCATCCGCTGCCCCCGTTGTGCAGCGCTTGCACAGTATGCGTCAGTATGTCGGGCCGACGCAGCGCGACGGCCCCGTACCGACGCTAGTGTGAAAGTAGCCTAACGGGAAAATGGAAATAAATATATTTTTTTAAATTTTATTATTTTTCCCTAACTAAGGGGGTGAAGAAGGGGGATTTGATTTACTTATATAGCATTTTTTTGGCGGATTTTTATGGTTGGCAGCCATCACACACTAAAAGACGCTTTTTATTGCAAAAAATAGTTTTTGCATCACCACATTTTGAGAGCTATAATTTTTCCATATTTTGGTCCACAGAGTCATGTGAGATCTTGTTTTTTGCGGGACGAGTTGACGTTTTTATTGTTACCATTTTCAGGTACATGACATTTTTTGATCGCTTTTTATTCCGATTTATTCCGATTTAGGCGGAATGAACAAAAACCAGCAATTCCTGAAATTCTTTTAGGGGGGGCGTTTATACCGTTCCACGTTTGGTAAAAAGGATAAAGCAGTTTTATTCTTCGGGTCAGTACGATTACAGCGATAACTCATTTATGTAATTTTTTTATGTTTTGGCGCTTTTACACAATAAAAACTATTTTATATAAAAAAATAATTGTTTTTGCATCGCTTTATTCTGAGAGCTATAACTTTTTTATTTTTCTGCTGATGATGCTGTATGGTGGCTTTTTTTTTGCGGGACAACATGACGTTTTCAGCGGTACCATGCTTATTTATATCAGTCTTTTTGATCGCGTGTTATTCCACTTTTTGTTTGGCGGTATGAGAATACAGCGTTGTTTTTTTTTTTTGTTTTTTTTTACGGTGTTCACTGAAAGGGTTAACTAGTGATATAATTTTATAGGTGGGGTCGTTACGGATGCGGCGATACAAAATATGTGTACTTTTATTGTGTGATTTTTTTAAAATTTAGATAAAGAAATGTATTTATGGGAATTTTTTTTTTTTTTCTTTATTTAGGAATTTTTTTTTTTTTTTTTTTTACACATGTGGAAATTTTTTTTTTTTACTTTTTTACTTTGTCCCAGGAGGGGACATCACAGATCGGTGATCTGATAGTGTGCACAGCACTCTGTCAGATCACCAATCTGACAGGCACTTTGCAGAGGCTTGCCGGCACCTGCTATGAGGAATTCTCAGCAGACGCCGGCAAGCAGGGTCATCTCATGACCCGGAAGGAGTCCCGCGGCCATTCTCCGGTGGGAGAGCGCAGGGAGCCCCCGTCCCTGCGCGATCCCCCTCTATCCCGCTGTCACTATTGACAGCGGCATCAGAGGGGTTAAATGCCCGCGATCGGCGACAGCGCCGATCGTGGGCATTGCTGCGGGGTGTCAGCTGTCATATACAGCTGACACCCGCACCCGATCACCGCGGCGCTCAGCGTGAGACCGCAGTGATCGGCACGCCGTACTAGTACTGCGGCTGGCATTAATGCAGTGCCGGCAGCGCAGTACTAGTACGGCGCATGTCGCGAAGGGGTTAAGGTTAACTTTGAAAAATCAGGGGCATTATTAATTGGAGGTTTTAACATTGATGGGTGCTGTAGACTTGTAGTGGTCTCGGAGTTGAAAATTTGAGGGGTGTTTTTTTCATCAAATTGTGGAAATGTAAAGAATTGGGAGTCACTCTTGGAGCGTGTAAGAAAAAAGATTAGTCTGTGGAAATTAAGATGCCTATCGATGGAGGGGAAGATTTTAGTGATAAGACAAGTTCTTTTACCCTTGATTTTATATGTTGCCGTTATTTTTATGCCTCCAAACTCTGTGATGAAGAAGATTATTAAGGAGTGTTTTAATTTTTTCTGGGGCGCAAAGATGGAAAGGGTTAGAAGAGAGGAGTTATATAAAAAGAAGGAGGATGGAGGGAAAAATTTCCCAGATATTAGAAGATTTTTATTTTGTAAATATTTATCCTTGTGTCTTAATGTTCTGGTTGGGGGGAATTCAAATTTAAAGGCTATCATGACATATAATTGTGGTTTTTTCATTAGAAAATACAAATGGTGTGTGTTGGATCTGAAGAGACTAGTGTTGAGCGATACCGTCCGATACTTGAAAGTATCGGTATCGGAAAGTATCGGCCGATACCGGCAAAGTATCGGATCCAATCCGATACCGATACCCGATACCAATACAAGTCAATGGGACTCAAGTATCGGACGGTATTCCTGATGGTTCCCAGGGTCTGAAGGAGAGGAAACTCTCCTTCAGGCCCTGGGATCCATATAAATGTGTAAAAGAAAGAATTAAAATAAAAAATATCGCTATACTCACCCTCCGACGCAGCCTGGACCTCAGCGAGGGAACCGGCAGCGTTGTTTGTTTAAAATTCGCGCTTTTACTTGGTTACGTGAAGTCCCGGCTTGTGATTGGTCAGGGCGGCCATGTTGCCGGGACGCGGACCAATCACAGCAAGCCGTGACGAAATTACGTCACGGCTTGCTGTGATTGGTCCGCGTCCCGGCAACATGGCCGCCATTAACCAATCACAAGCCGGGACGTCATGGGAGGCTGGACACGCGCCCATTTTAAAAAGCGCGCGTGTCCAGCCTCCAGTGACGTCCCGGCTTATGATTGGTCACGGCGCCATGTTGCCGGGACGCGGACCAATCACAGCAAGCCGTGACGAAATTACGTCACGGCTTGCTGTGATTGGTTAATGGCGGCCATGTTGCCGGGACGCGGACCAATCACAAGCCGTGACGTCATGGGAGGCTGGACACGCGCCCATTTTAAAAAGCGCGCGTGTCCAGCCTCCAGTGACGTCCCGGCTTATGATTGGTCACGGCGCCATGTTGCCGGGACGCGGACCAATCACAGCAAGCCGTGACGAAATTACGTCACGGCTTGCTGTGATTGGTCCGCGTCCCGGCAACATGGCCGCCATTAACCAATCACAAGCCGTGACGTCACGGGAGGCTGGACACGCGCGCTTTTTAAAATGGGCGCGTGTCCAGCCTCCCGTGACGTCCCGGCTTGTGATTGGTTGCGCCGCGGTCAACCAATCACAAGCCGGGAGGCTGGACACGCGCGCATTTTAAAATTTTAAAATGGGCGCGTGTCCAGCCTCCCGGCTTGTGATTGGTTGATCGCGGCGCAACCAATCACAAGCCGGGACGTCACGGGAGGCTGGACAAGCGCCCATTTTAAAATGCGCGCGTGTCCAGCCTCCCGTGACGTCACGGCTTGTGATTGGTTGCGTCTCCCATGTGACTGCGACGCAACCAATCACAAAGCCGGGACGTAATTTTAAAATCCTTAAGGACCTGAAATTACGTCACGGCTTGCTGTGATTGGTTGCGTCGCCCATGTGACTGCGACGCAACCAATCACAACGCCGGAACGTAATTTTAAAATCCTGAAGGACCTGAAATTACGTCACGGTTTGCTGTGATTGGTTGCGTCCCGGTCACATGGGCGGCACGCAACCAATCACAAGCCGGGACTCACGTAAAGGAAAGAAAAGCGCGAATTTTAAACAAAGAACGCTGCCGCTTCCCTCGGTAAGGTGCAGGCTGCGTCGGAGAGGTGAGTATAGCAATATTTTTTATTTTAATTCTCTCTTTTACACATTTTTACATTAATGTTGTTTCGATACCGATACCCGATATCACAAAAATATCGGATCTCGGTATCGGAATTCCGATACAGCAAGTATCGGCCGATACCCGATACTTGCAGTATCGGAATGCTCAACACTAGAAGAGACCCCATAGATGGATACCACCAGAACATTATTTAATTTTAGAAAGGATTATAAGAGAGTTTAATCTAGCTAATGTAGGAAAAGATATTTTAATTAATCATAGGAAAATTTTACGTTTTTTGGAGAATAACAGGTTGATGTGTACAATAGAATTTTTTTCATCCCAAGTATCGAAAGAAATATGGCTGTGTGTTAATGTGCCTTTTGTGCTAAATGAGCAGAAAGATTTGTTATGGGGTATTGTTAAAAAGTGTCTTCCCACTAAGGACTTTAATCATAGGAGAGGGCTAGTGAGAAATGCTCAGTGTCCGAGATATGGATGTATAGAGGATGAGACGTGTACATATCTTTTGGAATTGCGATTTTGCACAACAAGTATGGAGGAAGATTAGTACTTTGGTGGGTGTTTTAAGTGGCCTTAGGTCTTTTGACTTTAACCTGGTATTTTATGGGATTGGGATAAGAAATATTGATTTTAAAATTGTTTGGTTAATAATCTCTGTGACTAAAATGGCATTATGGAAATGTAGGAATATTTTATTGTTTAAGAGGACCGTATTATCTGTAAATGATTGTATTAAGCTTGGTCTTAGTTATTTATTTACATATTATTGGAAGGATAGAAAAGATGAAGGAGTAGAGGAAGCAGATCGAATATGGAGACAGAAAGAATGGAATAAGATTCTTAATTTGTAATATGTCGGTCTTAATGTTTTTTGCGTATTCCTACTTATTTTTGTTTCACGATGATGATTTCTTGGTTTTTGGTCTTAATCCTATGGAATATGGAATGACATAAAAAACATTTTAATTACAAATCTGAGTGAAATAATAAAAAAAAAGAAAAAAGAAAAGAAAAATTAAAAAAAAAAATCTGTTCTTATCAGTTTAATATCTGATACGTCCCCTATTTGGGGACCATATATTAAATGGATTTTTTGAACAGGGAGATGGAAGAAGAGCTTGCTCTGTCCACTCCATGCATTGACCCGTTATTGCAGTATCTCCGGGAACAGTGCACTCCTCCTCTGATCCAGTTTCTAAAAACAGATTGATTTGAAATCAGCGCAAGTTGTCTTTTAACCCTTTATGTGAATTGATTTCAGGGTCAAAGAAACACTTTTCTCATGCCAAATGTAGCATTTTGTTTGATTTCTCTTGACCAGTTGCAACATTTTCTGTGCCTTGCCTGGCCTTGCGTTCACCTATGTATGTCAAACATTGCATTGCATTCAATATGCAATCAATCAATCAATTTGTCTTTACTGGTTGCTGCAACAGGTGTGTTAAGATGTAGGCCTCTATTAGGCCTTTCTTACAGTGTTGCAAATATACTGTGTCGTCTACACAACTAGGCCCCTGCTGTCAGCACTTGCTATTAAAATTGAAGTATCTAATGAGTAGTTCTGCCATACATACTGCATTTGTGACCGCATGAATTCTTTTTTGAAACATTGTCTCCCTCTTGTGGACCACCGACTTTTCAATGCGGTGTATTATATGCATTTAAAAAAAAAAAAAATTAGTAAAAATGATGCCTGTGCTGGTCTTGAATATGCTTGTCTTGTCCATCTACACCTGTGTGAGTATTCTAATGCATTTTCACCAACCAGGTGCGCTGCCTGCAGTAGATAGAATCTTAGCCCGGAACATTCATGTGCTGTCACAATGGGGCTGGCTGGAGGGTGTTGTCAAAGTAGGCGGAGTTATGCAGATTCAAAACGCGTCGTGCACAGCTTGAACGAACACACACACACAGACACAGCAGAACTGTCATTGAGAAGGCCTCCAGAGTTTCTGAAAATGTCCTCCCTGTGGCAATCTTTGGCTCTGTCTCCACAATGGGTTTTGGTTGTAGGCCCTGGTGCGGCCCACGTGGCACAGCGTGTTCAGGATCGCTTCTCGGCCTTTTGGCTAAGATCAAGTGCAGTGGCTTGATTGTTGCTGTACTTGGTCTGGTCTGAGGTGCCCAGGGTACCCGGCTCCTTGGCCTGGGGGGATCGCTGCATCTAGCGGTGTGGCTTCACCCCCCTGCTGCTATTGGGGAGTCGGATTAGTCCCTGGGCAACGAGGAGTGATCAAATAGGCGGATGTCTGTGTCTTCTGGCCGGAGATTGCTAGAAAGATAAGACAAGATGCCGGCTGAAATCAACTACGCATCGGGTGAGACCCGGATGAGAAATACCATTCGTATTGAGGTGGACGAAGAACATCAGGAGCTGAAGAATCGGATGTACATCACCAACACCGTCCTTTTGGGATTCCTCTGTGTGAAGCCTGACGAGATCTTTTGCTTCCAGGATCAAGAACAAAAGGGTATTTATACGCTAACCTTCTCTAATGCCTCTGTTTGCAAGACAGTTCAACACTATGCCCGACTACATGCCAACGAGGAGAGCCTGGACGGTCTGAGGTTCTGCCTTCTCTACACTGGAGCAGAGGTCCAGATAACGGTACACTGTTATAACTCTTTTGTTTCTTTGGAAGACATAGAGACTTTCCTTAAGAAGTATTGTACTGTTGTTACCTATACCGGACCAGTCTTTAACAAGGTTGGTTATTGGAACGGGAAGAGGAAATTTCTGGTGCAATTTAAAAAGGATGAAGAGGGCTATGGTGGTGAGGCGCACCCCCCTTCCAGCTTCCTTATCGGGAAAAGTAGAGGGTACCTTTTCTATGCTGCCATGCCTTTCCTTTGCAGGAAGTGTGGTGTTTTTGGCCATGTCCAGGCCGACTGCAAGGAAACCCGACCCCGATGTAAGAACTGTAACCAACTGGGTCATGAGACCAAGGACTGTGAGGCAGAACGGACCTGCAATTTGTGTGGAGGAAAAGGTCATGTCTTCAAGGGGTGTCCCAGCCGGGCCCCACCTAAAAGTTGGGCAGATGTGGTTTGACAGGTGAGGTCTCAGCGGCCCCCTTCTTCGGAGGGAGTTGGTTTTAAGACCTCTGTCTCCCAGGCTGTCCCGAAAGGGGCACCTGGATTGAGGTTGCCTGTAACCCCGACAGGGACCTCAGGAAGGGCGAGCGAAAACAGTGGGCATAGCTCATCTCCGGATGGTCCAGGACAAAATCCCCTTGCAATACCACCCGCAAGTCCTGGTAATGCTCACTGTAGGCCAAGCCTTGGGGATGGGCTAGAGCCACCAATGTTAACCCAAGGGAAACCCGGTACAGGCTCCAAGGGGATAGATGGCACAGCATGCACTCCGTCGAGTGTTAAAAAGAAGGGCGAGACAAAAGGCATGGATGACGGGCCCAAAAATGTGCCTGAAAAAGGGCCCATCATCCAGGCCGCCAAATTGTTTCACAGGATTTCGCAGGATAAGATGGAGCAGGCGAGTCCGGCAAAGTTCCAGGAGAGTCCTGACCAGAGTATCTCGGAGGTGATGGATATGTCAGAAGTAAGGAAACGGACGGCCTCGCAGAGCCAGGAGGAGGAGCCATCAACGATAGTCCAGGATCCAGTGTCCCACCTGCAGGGTCCATCTGCCAAGGGTTCCAGAGGTCCAGAGGATACTGCTTGCAGCCACGATGACGGCGCCAAGGGCCGAGAACCAAAGGGGAAAAATGTCAAGAGCGGAGGCCTCAACGTGAAAAGGAGGGCAGCCTACACAAGCTCTGGAGAAGATTCTGCCAGTGGGGGGCACGCCGTGCTTCTGTCCCCCTAACGGCCGTTATAGGGGAATTCAAGTCCCCGGAGGAGGTGGTGAGGGATTCCAATCTTATTCAAGACTATAACAGTGATAATGATAAGATGCCACCTTGACTTTAAAAAATGGTCCCGCTTCGTATACTCTCACTTAACGTGAGATCCTTAAAGAGTCCAAGTAGAAGGGCTGCTTTATTAAATTATATTGGTTCATTATCATTTGACTTTTGTCTTCTGCAGGAATGTGGCATAAAAAATAGCGTGGACTATAGCAGCCTTAAAAGGGACTGGCATTACGGTCAGTCCATTTGGTCAGGTGCTAATGACAACCGCTCTGCAGGAGTGGGGTTATTGTGTAAGGGTCATAGCACCACTATTATATCAGTGACTGAAATAATGCCCGGTAGAGCAATTTTAGTTCATGTGAATTTTAATGGTCATGTATTGCGTATTTTAAATGTGTATGCTTCTCCTTCTAAACAAGAAAGATCTGAACTGTTGGAAATCCTGCCCTTGTTCTGTGTGGGGTCGTCTCCTCTGCTGGTAGGTGGTGATTTCAATTGTG
This sequence comes from Ranitomeya variabilis, assembly GCF_051348905.1. Taxonomy (NCBI): domain Eukaryota; kingdom Metazoa; phylum Chordata; class Amphibia; order Anura; family Dendrobatidae; genus Ranitomeya; species Ranitomeya variabilis. The sequence continues at coordinate 606,342,184 of NC_135235.1, read as the reverse complement.
TTATTGCAGGAGAGCACCAGCGGGGAGGTGACCCCAACAGGAAAAATGATAAGACTGCTTACCAGCTTAAAATTTTTTTAATTGATTTTAAATTAAAAGATGCCTGGAGGGATCTCAGTTCTGGAGACCAGGGTGATACATGGTCTGGGCGGGGAGTGAACTCCAGGATTGATTATATCTTTTTATCAGAGGGTTTTAAACTGGCAGATTTTAAACTTTTTACCAATGTTTTCTCAGATCACAAGCTCTTATCTATAGATTTAGAAATAATTGGTGAAGCCAGAACAAAAAGAGGTGAGTGGAGACTTAACGCCACTCTACTAGATGACCCTCAAATTTGTCAAAGCTTTGTGCATACCTACCAGCACTGGCAGAAAAATAGAAACCCCCACGAGTCTGAGCTGTGCTGGTGGGAGGACACAAAGGGAAAAATTAAACATTTTTTTGTCAAAGCTGGTAGGCAAAAAGCCAGGGAAAGGAGGTGGTATTATGCAAATATGAAAACTAGATTACATGCTCTCCTCAAGTTAAAGGGCTTGGGGATAGATGTGGAGGTATATGTAACTGAGCTTAAAGCTGAGATCCAGAAATGCCTGGAACAAAAGGGGAAGGAAATAATATTCCAGTCCCGTGTCCAGGCGCTGGAGCAAGATGAAAAGTGCTCCAGGTTCTTCTTTAAGAAGGTTAATGACAGAAAAGACCTAATGTCAGATTTAAATGGTGAAACCACTATAAGTGGGATGTTGGGTGTTGCTTTTAATTTTTATCAGGATCTTTTTAGTGAAAAACAGATTGATGCTGCCTTTTTATCCAGTTGTCTTAATGTTCTAAATTTTAAACTTGATCTTTTAGACCAGGAAGTTTTATCCCGTGATGTAAATATGGAAGAGCTTTTTACTGTTTTTAAAAGTTTTTCTGCAGCAAAAGCACCTGGATCTGATGGGTTACCGGTCGAGTTTTATACAAAATTTTGGAACGTGCTAAAAGAGGATATGCTGGTTTTATTTACGGAAGCTTTTAAGGTTGATGTGTTGCCCCCCTCATGGGGAAAGGGGAGGGTCACGTTGCTCTTTAAAAAAGGGGAGCGCAATAATACTAAAAACTGGAGGCCTATTCCCCTGACTTAATGTCGATTATAAAGTGTTGGCGAAAATAATAGCATCTCGATTAAGATCTGTGATAGATAAACTGATACACCCAGACCAAGTTTGTGGGGTGCCAGGTAGGAGCATGGCGGAGTCCCTTAATACTCTCAGGGACGCTATCTGGTACTCCAAGGTAAGAGAACAAAAACTTGGGATATTGTCATTAGATTTTGAGAAAGCTTTTGACAGAGTGTCACATGAATATTTATTTGCTGTGTTAAAGGTAATGAATATCCCTGAATTTTTATTAAGCTGTGTTAAATTATTGTATAGGTCTTGTTTTAACCAAATTTTAATTAATGGTTTTTAACAGATGCTGTGGAGTTAAAATCGGGAGTGAAACAGGGCTGCCCGCTGTCCCCCCTCCTGTTCATATGTGCAATGGAGCCCCTTTTGTGTTCGATTCATAATGACAAAGTGGTAAGAGGGGTTCCGGTTCCAGGAGGGGGGGGCAGGCAGGTCAAAATATTAAGTTATATGGATGATGTTACGGTTTTATGTGAATCTCCTGCCTCCCTGAGAAGAGCTCTGCTACACACCGCCTTCTGTCAGGCATCTGGGTTTAAACTTAATATGGAAAAAAGTTAATGCCTGCACATGGGAGAATGGGACTATGCTCCCACCCCAAACATATGTTTTAAACAAGACCATATTAAAGTATTAGGGGTTGTTTTTAATGCGGATCTCAAGAATGATGCCAACTGGGATAATGTGATAGTAAAAATGGAGAAAAAAATCTCATTTTGGATGTTGAGGAACTTGACCATGGAAGGCAAGGTATTAATTATAAAAATGATTCTGTTACCAATTATGCTGCACATTGCCATGGTTTTCCCACCCTCTGATCTGTATATCAAACGTCTTACCCGTGTATGTTTTACATTTTTATGGGGGTCTAAGATGGAAAAACTGAAACGTGATTTTATGTACAGAGATTGTCTTAATGGGGGAAAAGGGGTTCCTAACCTTTTTATGTATTTTTATGTGAAATTTTTCTGTTTCTGTTTTAATATGATGCAAAAAAATGGCGTTTTTAGTTGTTTTTTTAAAATATGCTGTTGGGATGTTATTTAAAAAATGGTTTAGATGTCCATTGAATACACCTGTATTGTTGTGTCCGCCAAAACACTATGTTTGTATTGAAAAAGTAATCAGGGTTTACCATCTAAAGGAAGAGGACCCTGCTATCTTAAAGGACCAGAAAGTCTTGTCTGCCTTCATTAAAAGGAAAGAAGGTGTGATTCCGGTTCCAACTTTTCTCATGCCAGGTCTAAAAAGGTATGGAGGAACGTGTATGGAAAATACCTTGCAAATAGCCACAAAGACTTGACTTGGGCCATAGTCCACCAGTGCCTCCCCACAAGAGACTTTCAGCATAGGAGAGGCCTGGTGAGACAATCCATATGCCCAAGATCCTCCTGTACTATTGATGAGAATGTTTTGCATATTTTTTGGAACTGTCCATTTGCACAGGAGGTATGGAGGAAAATAGGACTCTTGTTAAAATGGATTTGTGGACTCAAAGATTTTAACTATTTATATGTATTTTATGGACTTTTTACTTGCCCCTCAGCTAAACAACAAATTGTATGTTGGAAAATAATAAACTGTATCAAAAGCGCCTTATGGAAAATAAGAAACATCTTACTGTTCAAACGTGAAATTGTTGATGCCACAAATTGTGTAAAACTTGCTTTGTCAGAAATGTATGTATATTACCTAAAAGATAAAAAAGACTTCGGTCTAAAAGAAGCTAATACAATGTGGGGTTTTTACATGTGGAATGTTTTAATTTTATGATGGTTTTACTTGTAATGTTATATAATGTCTTTCTGTAACTGTATTGTTCATTATTTTTTTTCTAAGAAAAGTAACGGTTTCTTTGTAAAAATATTTAATCGTTAATAAAATTTGTTGTAACCGTATCTGTTCTTATCAGAACACAGAGCTATGATCTGCACTTGACGAGAACGATCGAACTCGACACTGAAGAGCTGCGGAGACCTGCTGACATCGGGAGGAGGAGAGATCGGATATCGGTTGGAAGACGAAGCTCTGCAAGAAAAGACTTGGAGAAGAATCGGGCTGCCCTGAGGAATCTTCAAGAAAGAAAACCAGCGAGACAGGGACCTTTCGGGGAATCTGTCCAGGAAAAGACAGGAGAAGAATCTGCACTGCTCCACCCCTTCCGGGAAGAGTTCCAGATCCGGCTCCAAGAGACACCTGCAGGAGGAATCATGGCAAGCACGGGGAAGAAAGCCGGAAAGAACCTGGAGCAAGGGACCACCACGAAGGCCCAGCCGGGGGCCTCTTCTGCCCCCAAGGACTCTGCCTCCACTGCCGGCCAGCAGAAGGGAACCCAGAAGCCTCGCCGGGAAGCTCCAACTCTGGAGCCCTGGATGAGGCAGACGGTGGCCCTGAAGCTCAAGGAAGTGGATGGGAGGGTGCCGGACATGTCCCCGGACGTGTTCAGCCAGAAGATGCTGCTGGAACGAGGCTTCTCGAGGTCGGAAACCCTCTGCGTCCAGACCTTCTTGACGGGGATCTTCTTCGTCACCTTTGCCACGGTGAATGCCTGCAGGAGATTCTGGGAAATGGTAAGTGCAGAGGGTTCGGACCCATCTCTCTCTGCTTTCACAGGTAGCTGCCCTATCCAGAGGGAGGAGAGGAGGATCACCATCTCAACGCGCAACCCGCATACCCCAGGTAAAGACATCTGCACCTTCCTGAGACGCTTCTGTTTAGTCGTGAGGGAACCAACCCACATCCTGAATGGCTGCGGCTTCTGGACAGGTAAGTGGTCAGTGACTGTTAGGCTTCACAGGGACCCGGCTTCCTCGGACAGACTTCAGCACCTACCCCCAACATTCTCCTTGGGCAACTCCTATGGCCTCATCTACTACCCGGACATGCCACGCAACTGCAGGAGATGCGGCAAGAAAGGGCACGAGATGAAGGACTGCAAGGAAGATGCCTGTAGGACTTGTCGTGTGATGGGACACAGCTCGAAGGACTGCCCGAGGAGGATGTCCTGCAACTTGTGCGGACTGGCGGATCACATGTACAAAGACTGCCCCAAGCGACAGAGATCCTGGGCATCGGTGGCTGCGGGGATCAATATCTGGGGGACTGTGTTCCCGACGCCCGTGGTGGCCAAGGTCGCTACGGCCAAGGCCCCAGTGGCCATAGCCCAGGCGACCAAATCCAGGGCGGGCAAGGTGTCGGTGACCGGGCCCCCAGCGGTGGTCCCAGTGGCCCCAAAGCCCAAGGAAAAGAAAAAGACAAAGAAGGGTAAGAATACCGCCACCCCTCTCCTAACCCCCCACCTGTCACCCCCATCCCATCCCTCCCCACTCCGACCACCCCTACTGAGGCCTCCACCTCCACTTCCTTTCCCTACTCCTCAGCAGGTGTCCTTTCCCCTGCCCCGGCAGCCACACTACCCCCCCAGACCATGGTTGAGGCGGAACTAACATTTTCTCCAGCTGCCTCAACCTCCTACGAGGAGAACTTTCCCCCTCTTGTCTCCCCAGGTCCAATCCAGAGAAAGAGGAAAGTGGAGATCAGCCCCACCGCTGAAACCTCCACCAAAAAGATGATAATCGGGTACAAAGGCGTGGAGGAAGACACCCTCTCAGAACAAGAGGAGATGGAGCACATGGTTGAAACCCTGGTGGCTGACTTAGAGGAGGAGGAGCTGACGGTCACCGAGTTGGAAGCCACGCTGCTCGATCGGATGGAGGAACAGGGCCTGGTGGAGATTCCATCACCGGCAGTAGTCATAGAAGAGGACCCACCCGACCAGAGTGGTAACTAAGGTGTATCACCTGCACTAACTTTTTCACTTTTTCCCTTCAATGATGGCTAATATTAACTTATTTTCCATTAATGTTAGGAGCATCAGGGACAAGTTCAGACGCCAGACTGTTTATGCTTTTCTTACAGCTCAGTTGTGTGATGTTTATATGTTACAGGAATGTTCCCTTCCCTCCTCTAGGTCCTTCAAACATCTGGCCCGGGAGTGGTCCCTGTTGTGGATTCTGTTTGTGGGCTCCCTCTGGTGGTTACTGCTGGTACTGGGTGACTTTGGTGGGTTGCGGCCTTTGGTTTCCACCTGTCCATCAGTGGCTGGGTGTTTCCTATTTTACCTGGCCTTTCTGTCATTTCCCTTGCCGGCTATCAATGTATTCAGATGTGCTCTGTTTGGTTCCTGCCTACCTGCTCCCAGATCTTTCAGGATAAGCTAAGTGCTGATTTTCAGTTGTTCGGTTTTTTGTCCAGCTTGCTTATTATGTCTCTATGCTAGCTGGTAGCTCTAGTGGACTGAGGTTCTCCCCATGTGCCATGAGTTGGCACATGGGTTCTTGTAATCTCAGGATGGTTTTTTTGATTAGGGTTTTTTGCTGACCGCTCAGTCCCCTTTTGTATCGTTCTGCTTTCTAGTTTACAGCGGGCCTCAATTTGCTAAAACTATATATATCATCTCTATGTGTGTGCCTTCCTCTCATTTCACCATCAATACATGTGGGGGGCAACTATATCTTTTGGGGTTCATTCCGCTGGAGGCAAGTGAGGTCTTTATTTTCTCTGCAGTGCTAGTTAGCTCTTAGGCTGGTGCGTGGCGTCTAGAACCAACGTAGGCACGCTCCCTGGCTATCTCTAGTTGCGTTTGTCAGGCGTAGGGCAGCGGTCAGCCCAGGTTCCATCACCCTAGAGCTCGTCCGTAATATATTTGTACTTTGCTTGTCCTGTGCTATCCCTAGCCATTGGGATTCATGACAGTATAGCCGGCCCACAAAGTGTTAATTGTTTGGGCTGAAGCAGGAGAAAGAGAAGTGTTTAAGGGAAATTTTTTTTTTTTTTTTTTTTTCCCTTCAGAGTTTTGCTGCCTAGCCCTTAATTGCTGTCTAGCTGCTTCTTACCTCCTCTTAACCCTTGAATGGCTCTGATCTTAGCTGTTTAACATGGATGTCCAGAGTTTGGCTTCCAGCCTGAGTAATCTCGCGGCAAAAGTTCAAAACATACAGGATTTTGTTGTTCACACTCCCATGTCTGAACCTAGAATTCCTATTCCAGAGTTCTTTTCTGGAGATAGATCTACCTTCCTGAATTTCAGGAACAATTGTAAATTGTTTCTTTCTTTAAAATCTCGCTCCTCTGGAGACCCTGCTCAACAGGTCAAGATTGTAATATCTTTCCTGCGGGGCGACCCTCAGAATTGGGCATTTGCATTGGCACCAGGGGATCCTGCATTGCTCAGTGTGGATGCGTTTTTTCTGGCATTGGGATTGCTCTATGAGGAACCTAACCTGAAGATTCAGGCTGAAAAGGCTTTATTAGCCCTCTCTCAGGGGCATGATGAAGCGGAGATATATTGTCAGAAGTTTCGGAAATGGTCGGTGCTTACTCAGTGGAATGAGTGCGCCCTGGCTGCAAACTTCAGAAATGGTCTTTCTGAGGCCATTAAGGATATTATGGTGGGGTTCCCTACGCCTACAGGTCTGAATGAGTCTATGGCTATGGCCATTCAGATTGATCAGCGTTTACGGGAGCGCAAACCCGTGCACCAGTTGGCGGTGTCTTCTGAACAGGCACCTGAGACTATGCAATGTGATAGAATTCAGTCCAGAAGTGAACGGCAAAATTATAGGCGGAAAAATGGATTGTGTTTCTATTGTGGTGATTCAGCTCATGTTATATCAGCATGCTCTAAACGCACAAAAAGGGTTGATAAATCTTTTGCCATTGGTACTCTGCAGCCTAAGTTCATTTTGTCTGTGACTGATTTTTTCACTGTCTTCCATTTCCGTCGATGCCTATGTGGATTCGGGCGCTGCCCTGAGTCTTATGGATTGGTCATTTGCTAAACGCTGCGGTTTTAGTCTGGAACCTCTGGAAGTTCCTATTCCTCTGAAGGGAATTGACTCTACACCATTGGCTATGAATAAACCGCAGTATTGGACACAAGTGACCATGCGCATGACTCCCGTTCATCAGGAGGTGATTCGCTTCCTTGTACTTTATAATTTACTTGATGTACTAGTGCTTGGTCTGCCATGGTTACAAACTCATAATCCTGTCCTGGACTGGAAAACAATGTCTGTGTTAAGCTGGGGATGTCAGGGGGTTCATGATGATGCACCTCCGATTTCAATCGCTTCATCTACTCCTTCTGAGATCCCTGCGTTTTTGTCTGACTATAGGGATGTTTTTGAGGAGCCTAAGCTCAATTCGCTCCCTCCGCATAGAGATTGTGACTGTGCTATAGAATTGATTCCTGGCAGTAAGTTCCCTAAGGGTCGTTTATTTAATCTGTCACTGCCAGAGCATACTGCTATGCGGAATTATATTAAGGAGCCCTTGGAAAAGGGACATATTCGTCCATCTTCGTCCCCTCTGGGAGCAGGTTTTTTTTTTGTGGCAAAAAAAGATGGTTCCCTGAGGCCTTGTATAGATTATCGCCTTCTGAATAAGATTACAGTCAAGTATCAGTATCCATTGCCATTATTGACTGATTTGTTTGCTCGCATTAAGGGGGCTAGGTGGTTCACTAAGATAGATCTTCGCGGTGCGTATAATCTGGTGCGGATAAAACAGGGTGATGAGTGGAAAACCGCATTTAATACGCCTGAGGGCCATTTTGAGTATTTGGTAATGCCTTTTGGACTCTCCAATGCTCCATCAGTCTTTCAGTCCTTTATGCACAATATTTTCCGTGAATATCTGGATAAGTTTATGATTGTGTATTTGGATGATATTTTGGTGTTTTCTGATGACTGGGAGTCTCATGTTCTACAGGTCAGGAAGGTGTTTCAGGTTCTGCGGGCCAGTTCTCTGTTTGTGAAGGGCTCAAAGTGTCTCTTCGGAGTCCAGAAGATTTCTTTTTTGGGGTACATTTTTTCTCCTTCTACTATTGAGATGGATCCCGTCAAGGTTCAGGCGATTTGTGACTGGACACAACCTACATCTGTTAAGAGCCTTCAGAAGTTCTTGGGGTTTGCTAATTTTTATCGTCGGTTCATTGCTAATTTTTCCAGTATTGTTAAACCTTTGACTGATTTGACTAAAAAGGGTGCTGATGTTGCTGATTGGTCTCCTGCGGCCGTGGAGGCCTTTCAGGAACTTAAGCACCGGTTTTCTTCTGCTCCTGTGTTGTGTCAACCAGATGTTTCACTTCCTTTTCAGGTTGAGGTTGATGCTTCCGAGATTGGAGCGGGGGCGGTTTTGTCACAGAGAAGTTCTAATGGCTCGGTGATGAAGCCATGTGCATTCTTCTCTAGAAAATTCTCGCCCGCCGAGCGCAATTATGATGTGGGTAATCGGGAGCTTTTGGCCATGAAGTGGGCATTTGAGGAGTGGCGTCATTGGCTTGAGGGTGCTAAACATCGTGTGGTGGTCTTGACTGATCACAAGAATCTCATTTACCTTGAGTCTGCCAGGCGTTTGAATCCTAGACAGGCTCGTTGGTCGTTGTTTTTTTCTCGTTTCAATTTCGTGGTTTCATACCTGCCAGGTTCAAAGAATGTGAAGGCAGATGCTCTTTCCAGGAGTTTTGTGCCTGACTCTCCTGGAGACTCTGGGCCTACTGGTATCCTTAGGGATGGGGTAATATTGTCCGCCGTATCCCCAGACTTGCGACGTGCATTGCAGGAGTTTCAGGTGGATAAACCGGATCGTTGTCCACCAGAAAGACTGTTTGTTCCGGATGATTGGACCAGTAGAGTCATCTCCGAGGTCCATTCTTCTGTGTTGGCTGGTCATCCTGGAATATTTGGTACTAGAGACTTGGTGGCCAGGTCTTTTTGGTGGCCTTCCTTGTCTAGGGATGTGCGTACCTTTGTGCAGTCTTGTGAAGTGTGTGCTCGAGCTAAGCCTTGCTGTTCTCGGGCCAGTGGGTTGTTGTTATCCTTGCCCATCCCGAAGAGGCCTTGGACGCACATTTCCATGGATTTTATTTCTGATCTCCCGGTTTCACAGAAAATGTCCGTTATCTGGGTTGTGTGTGACCGCTTTTCTAAGATGGTTCATTTGGTGCCCTTGCCTAAGTTGCCTTCCTCCTCTGAGTTGGTCCCTTTATTTTTTCAGAACGTGGTTCGTTTGCATGGGATTCCGGAGAATATCGTTTCTGACAGGGGATCCCAGTTTGTGTCTAGATTTTGGCGGACGTTTTGTGCCAAGATGGGCATTGATTTGTCTTTCTCGTCTGCATTCCATCCTCAGACGAATGGCCAGACGGAGCGAACTAATCAGACCTTGGAAACTTATTTGAGGTGTTTTGTTTCTGCTGATCAAGATGACTGGGTTGCCTTTTTGCCACTGGCCGAATTTGCTCTTAATAATCGGGCTAGTTCGGCCACGTTGGTCTCTCCTTTTTTTGTAATTCGGGGTTTCATCCTCGTTTTTCCTCTGGTCAGGTGGAGTCTTCGGATTGTCCTGGAGTGGACGTGGTGGTGGACAGGCTACATCAGATTTGGAATCAGGTGGTGGACAATTTGAAGTTATCTCAGGAGAAGACTCAGCAGTTTGCTAATCGCCGTCGCCGCGTGGGTCCCCGACTTCTTGTTGGGGATTTGGTGTGGTTGTCTTCTCGTTTTGTCCCTATGAAGGTCTCTTCTCCTAAGTTCAAGCCTCGGTTCATCGGTCCTTATAGGATCTCGGAGATTCTTAACCCTGTATCTTTTCGTTTGGATCTCCCAGCATCGTTTGCTATTCATAATGTGTTCCATCGGTCGTTGTTGCGGAGGTATGAGGTGCCCGTTGTTCCTTCGGTTGAGCCTCCTGCTCCGGTGCTGGTGGAGGGAGAATTGGAGTATGTTGTTGAGAAGATCTTGGATTCTCGTGTTTCCAGACGCAAACTCCAGTATTTGGTTAAGTGGAAGGGTTATGGTCAGGAGGATAATTCCTGGGTGGTCGCCTCCGATGTTCATGCGACTGATTTGGTCCGCGCCTTCCATAGAGCTCACCCTGATCGCCCTGGGGGTTCTCGTGAGGGTTCGGTGACCCCTCCTCAAGGGGGGGGTACTGTTGTGGATTCTGTTTGTGGGCTCCCTCTGGTGGTTACTGCTGGTACTGGGTGACTTTGGTGGGTTGCGGCCTTTGGTTTCCACCTGTCCATCAGTGGCTGGGTGTTTCCTTTTTTACCTGGCCTTTCTGTCATTTCCCTTGCCGGCTATCAATGTATTCAGATGTGCTCTGTTTGGTTCCTGCCTACCTGCTCCCAGATCTTTCAGGATAAGCTAAGTGCTGATTTTCAGTTGTTTGTTTTTTTGTCCAGCTTGCTTATTATGTCTCTATGCTAGCTGGTAGCTCTAGTGGACTGAGGTTCTCCCCATGTGCCATGAGTTGGCACATGGGTTCTTGTAATCTCAGGATGGTTTTTTTGATTAGGGTTTTTTGCTGACCGCTCAGTCCCCTTTTGTATCGTTCTGCTTTCTAGTTTACAGCGGGCCTCAATTTGCTAAAACTATATATATCATCTCTATGTGTGTGCCTTCCTCTCATTTCACCGTCAATACATGTGGGGGGCAACTATATCTTTTGGGGTTCATTCCGCTGGAGGCAAGTGAGGTCTTTATTTTCTCTGCAGTGCTAGTTAGCTCTTAGGCTGGTGCGTGGCGTCTAGAACCAACGTAGGCACGCTCCCTGGCTATCTCTAGTTGCGTTTGTCAGGCGTAGGGCAGCGGTCAGCCCAGGTTCCATCACCCTAGAGCTCGTCCGTAATATATTTGTACTTTGCTTGTCCTGTGCTATCCCTAGCCATTGGGATTCATGACAGGTCCCAAGGTCCACCCTACTGGTCCGGAGGGGGTGACTGCAAGTCTGCAGGGGTCGCCACTCGCCATCCTTATCAGGGAGAACGCTTTCATGCTTGAGTCCTTCCAGGAGCTCGTCTGCGGCAGGCTTCTTGTTGTAGACGGCAACTGGGGGGGGAACCCGTTAGGTTCATCAACGTGTATGTGCCCCCTCTGAAGAACGAGCACTTGGATGTTTTCCAGACCCTGCGGCTCCAGCTTGCCACCACCAGGACCTTAGTGATGGCCGGGGATTTCAACTGCCCTATCGAGGAAGACGGTCGTAGTTCCGACACGTCTGCCAAGTTGGACATCACGTCCAAACTGCTCATCGAGATGGTGACCGAGGCCCGTCTGGAGGACGTGGTGGGCTCCATGGGGAGAGGCTCAGTGAACTATTCATGGAGCCGACCCGATGGCTCACTTCGTTCCAGGATTGACTTTGTGTTCACCTCTCGAGCAGTCAGGCAGAGTAGGCACTCTGTGGTCCCCTGCTTCTTCTCTGACCACAGAGCCATTCGCTTACAGGGTGTCCTGGGCCACAGTTTCCCACCTGGCCCAGGCTCCTGGAAGCTGAATTGTGCTCTGCTGACTCAGTCTGAAGTTGTGGAGGAACTCAGAGCCGCCAACGCAACGTGGAGGTCCTGCAAATGTAGCTTCCCAACGGTTGGCGATTGGTGGGAATACGTTAAACTCGAGTTTCGCTGTTTCTTTCAGGCCAAGAGTCGACAACAGGCACGTGAGAAGAGGAGGGACTTCAGAGGACTGCAGCGACAGCTGCGGTCACTGCAGGACCTTCTCCACTGCGGCTGGGATGTGAGGGAGGAGCTGGACGAGGCCAAGAGGGGCCTGAAAAGGCACTTTGAGGATGAGTTCAGGCGAATCGTCTTCCGTTCCAAGGTGGAGAACATGGAGAAGGGTGAGAAATGTAACTCGTTCTTTTTCAGGAAACTCCATGCCGGCCACATGCCCCTGAATGAGCTGCGAGACGAGAGTGGAAACATACGACGTGGGAAGGAGGACGTGATAAGGGTCATCAGCGACTTCTACAGCGACCTCTACTCCCACAAGACTACCAACCCCGATGCTGCCGATAAGTTCCTGTCAGGTATCACTAACCATCTTGACCCTGCAGGTGCAGCAACCATGGACAAACCTCTGACGGTGGGCGAATTGCTCGCTGCCGCTAAATCCTTTAGGACCGGCAGAACCCCGGGCAGTGATGGACTTCCAGCAGAGCTCTATGTAGCGCTGGGGGACCTCATCTGCCTGGACCTGTTGGAACTTTACGAGGAGATGGTGGTAGAGGGTAGAATGCCTCCGTCATTGAGGGAAGGAATGGTCATGATCCTGTACAAACGGAAGGGGGAGAGGTGCGACCTGAAGAATTGGCGTCCCATCACTCTGCTCAACGTGGACTACAAGATCCTGGCCAAGACGATGGCAACAAGACTGAAGACGGTCATCGGACGGATCATCCACCCGGACCAGACCTGCGGCATCACCGGACGTCGCATTGCAGACAGCCTTGCTCTCGTGCGGGACACGGTCGAGTACATCAAGGTCCGCCGTGCACACGCGGCCCTGGTCTCCTTGGATCAGGAAAAGGCCTTCGATCGGGTTTCCTATGGGTTCATGGGCAGAGCTCTGCAGCGGTTGGGTTTGGGTGATAGGTTTTGTGCCTTGACATCCACAGCTCGGTGTTGGTGAACGGCTGGAAGACTGACCCCTTTCCTGTCCTCTCTGGGGTCAGACAAGGCTGTCCTCTGTCACCTCTTCTTTTTGTTTGTGTTATAGAGCTCTTCGCAGAGGCTATCCGGCAGAATGGATAGATCAGGGGGATCACCGCACCGGGTCCGGAACGACATGAGGTCAAGTGCTCGCTCTACATGGATGATGTCACCATCTTCTGCGCCGACCGTGGCTCAGTCAACGCCCTCGTCCAGACGTGTGAGATGTTCGGTCAAGCTTCAGGGGCCAAAGTCAACTGCGGGAAGTCGGAAGCCTTGATCTTCGGGGATTGGCAACCTGCCTCCTCCGCCCCGTTCCCCTTCAACATCCAGCCGGATTTCATCAAAGTTCTTGGAGTCTGGTTCGGGCAGGAAGGAGCCGCCCTCAAGTCTTGCCAGGAACGGTTGGCCAAGGTTAACCAACGGATCGGCCTCTGGAACCTCAGACGCCTCACCTGCGAAGGTAAGGTTCTTGTCCTGCGTAATGAAGTACTGCCCGTGCTGCAGTACACAGCCCAGGCCTGGCCCCCCCATGTAACCGTGTGCAGGGCCATTACCAGGAAAGTGTTCCACTTTGTCTGGGGTTCCAAGATGGACAGAGTCAGGCGGGCCGTCATGTACAAGGAGCCACGCAAGGGTGGGAAGGGCGTTCCAGATATCACCACCCTCCTGCGGTCCTCCTTTGTCTGTGATTGTGTTCGCCGGACTCTGCAAGTCAAGAGAGGCTCTGCGGGAAGGTCCATGTCTCGCTTCTTCCTGCTTCCTCTTTGGAGGCGACTCGGCTGGGACAAGTGGGACAGCTCCTACCCCTACAACTGGACGACGCCATGGTTCTACGGGGACGTTGTTTGGTTCGTGGGGGAACACCAACTGGAGGGACTGAAGCCCGACCTGTGGAAGCCCAAAACTATCCACAAACTGATCAGAGCCAAGGACGATGTTGAGGACATCATAGGACTCCACCATGACACACTGGAGACTGTATGGACTAATGTGTTATCTGACAGGCTGACCAACGGGCAAAAGGACTTGTCGTGGATGGCGATTCAGGGCGGGCTGCCCGTCCGGTCGTTCATGAATGCCCGGAACCTGTGTAAGACCCGGTACTGCCCAAGGTGCCCCTTCGTGGAAGAAACATCGTTGCACATTTTTTGGGAGTGCCGGTTTGCACAGCGCCTGTTGACTGCCATAGAGGATGACTTGAGGAACTCTGTCCCCAGAGCAAGCCTATCGCACCATTCTGTGCTTTACGGACTTTTCCCTGGGGTTCATACCGTCGGAGCCAACCAGGAGGCTTGGCGCCATATGAACTGCTTCAAAGACGCTATTTGGGTCGCCAGGAACCGGCTCACCTTAAGGAGGGAGAAGATGTCCATCCAGGACTGCCGCAAGCTGATCCACAGCCTGCTCAGAGACTATTCCATCGTCGACGGTCTGGAGGACGCGGATGAGGACAAGGACTAAAAACCCTTTTCCTCCCCCCTTTTCCCTTATGTATCTTGTCTTTCAATAAAGCTTCGGGCCTGTGATCTCCCCCTCCCTCCCCCTTCTTTCCAATCCCCTCCCCCTATCACAGGTCGTCGTACTGTTTCATTTTGTTTAACATGCTTTTTCTTTCAGCTTGAGTGTTTTGGTGTAGCATAGGAGTTTGATGTATAGGTAGTGCGTCGTATTCTTATGCTTTGTACAAACGATGTGGAATTATGTGTGTACTGGGCTGCGGCAAAGTACACGATTGTTAACTTATTTTTTATGGAATGAATGAGAATAAAAGAGTTTATTAAATCAAATCTGTTCTTATCAGTTTAATATCTGATACGTCCCCTATTTGGGGACCATATATTAAATGGGTTTTTGGAACAGGGAGATGGAAGAAGAGCTTGCTCTGTCCACTCCACGCATTGACCCGTTATTGCAGTATCTCCGGGAACAGTGCACTCCTTCTCTGATCCAGTTTCTAAAAACAGATTGAATTGAAATCAGCGCAAGTTGTCTTTTAACCCTTTATGTGAATTGATTTCAGGGTCAAAGAAGCACTTTTCTCATGCTAAATGTAGCATTTTGTTTGATTTCTCTTGGCCAATTGCAACATTTTGTGTGCCTTGCCTGGCCTTGCTTTCACCTATGTATGTATGTATGCAAATATACTATGTCGTCTACACAACTAGGCACCTGCTGTCAGCACTTGCTATTTAAATTGAAGTATCCAATGAGTAGTTCTGCCATACATACTGCATTTGTGACCGCATGAATTCTTTTTTGAAACATTGTCTCCCTCTTGTGGACCACCGACTTTTCAATGCGGTGTATTATATGCATTTAAAAATAAAAAAATAAGTAAAAATGGTGCCTGTGCTGATCTTGAATATGCTTGTCTTGTCCATCTACACCTGTGTGTGTGAGCATTCTAATGCTTTTCACCAACCAGGTGCGCTGCCTGCAGTAGATAGAATCTTAGCACGGAACATTCATGTGCTGTCACAATGGGGCTGGCTGGAGGGTGTGGTCAAAGTAGGCGGAGTTATGCAGATTCAAAACACGTTGTGCACAGCTTGAACGAACACACACACAGACAGACACACACACACTCTCTGTCTCTCACACACACACACACACACACACACACACAGCAGAACTGTCATTGACAGCAGAACTGTCATTGAGAAGGCCTCCAGAGTTTCTGAAAATGTCCTCCCTGCGGCAATCTTTTGCTCTGCCTCCACAAAGGGTTTTGGTTGTAGGCCTTGGTGCGGCCCACGTGGCACAGCGTGTTCAGGATCGCTTCTCGGCCCTTTGGCTAAGATCAAGTGCAGTGGCTTAATTGTTGCTGTGCTTGGTCTGGTCTAAGGTGTCTGGGGTACCCGGTTCGTCGGCCTTGGGGGATTGACCTTACTTAACGGTGGGGACTTCTCCCCCTTGCTGCTATAGGCGTCCGGCTTAGTCCCCAGACAACGAGGAGTGATCGCATCTTGTTTTCAGGGCGACCTGAATCAATAAGGGCGTTCCTTTTTGCTGAGCGTTTAAACGCTTAGTGGGCAGTGTAGGTTCTTGGGGTACCCCCTTCTTGGTCTTGAAACGAGTCTTGCCTCTGGTGGGATTCTGTCCCTTGTTACTATTAGGAAGGGGCTTAGTCCCTGAGAGCCGAAAATGCCATTCTCTTTTGGATTTGCAGTGGGGGACACTCCTCTGCGACAATCCATTAGAATCGAGGTGGATGAATGCCAGCGTCATGAAAAGAACTTTCACTATATTGTGAATGAGGTTCTTTTCGGGTTCTTCCTCCTAGAGAGAAATAAAATCCTGTGTCTGTACGACCAGGAGTTCCGTGGCCGATATACCATCTCGTTTACGCCCAAATCATGCTGTGAAAACATCCATGCAGCATTGATGGTTGCGGACAAGGACAGTAACGTACTGAATGGACTAAGGTTTGACTTCCTGTATGGCGAAGAAGTACCATTGGTGCTCTTCATGTACAGTCCATTTGTCTCCGAGGGCAATATCGAAACCTTTTTGAGGCGTTACTGCAGGTCAGTGCGCTTCTCACATGAGATCCTCAACTCCCAACGCTTCTGGAATGGGAAGAGGAAATATCTTGTAAAATTCCATATGGAACATGGTAACATTGGGGGCTTATGCCATCCGCCTGCCACTTTCGCGATTGGTAGTGTCAGGGGGTTCCTACGCTACCCAGGAATGCCCTTGCGCTGCCGAAACTGCCAAGAATATGGGCATACACGAGAAAGTTGCGCAAACGCTCATGTAGTCCTCTGTAACAAGTGCGGTAAGAGTGGGCACATCTCCGCCATGTGTGACTCTGACATTGTATGTAATCTATGTGGGAAGGCCGGTCACGCCTTCAAAAATTGTCCGAGCAAAAGGACAAGAGCTGATGGTCCATCTAAGTCAGGCCAACTGACTATCACCGAAGGGAGTATGGTGACACCTACCCCTGGACCTGGGTTGGCGCACGCTGACGGGTCCGGACCAGGCCCTTCTGTAGTCCCGCCGGAAAACTTGCCGGTGGATTCTCAGAGGGATGGTCGTAGGGGCTCCGTAAATCCTCCTGTGGATTCCCAAAATGTGGAATTGATCGATGTAGTGGCTCTAGACGTTGCAGTTCCCCAGAGTCAAAAGGAGAAAAGGTCCTCGGTCAGCATGAATGCACCCCCGGCATTGTGCGGAGCTGAGGAGACCTCTAGTACCCCGATGGAAAAGGGAAATCCCAGTTTTGCCCTACCATTAATGGGAAGCTCGGGTAAAGGCAAGCGGGGTATGAATCCATATTGATCAGCCAGTGCGGAAAATCAGAGGGAAACCTCTAGGGCGCGAAATAAAAAAGATCCTGATAAGACCTCATCGGGTCGTAAGCCATGTACCAGAAGTCGCAGTAATTCCTTGACCAGATCGAGAGCGGAGAATGACCAGAGGGATGACATCATAGACCAGACCTCCAAGATGACAGCAGACCAGACCTCCATGATGACAGCAGATGTAAGTGAACCAGAGAATATGGACTCCTCACAGCATCTGAAAAGACAGAGAGATGAGGTAAAGCAGCCTAAGGTTCAGAGGAAATTTGGATGTCGAAGTACCGAGGAGGAGCCAAGAGAGGATGTCACCTTTCTTCCTGCCTCGGATCCAAGTAATATTCAACAAATCCTGACCCCTGGAGAGGTGGAGGAGTAGACGCTGCAAATTGTTTTTTTTCCTTCACTAAGTTCTGATTCCTCTTAAATGTCTGCTCCCATAAAGATTGCCTCACGAAATGTGAGGTCCCTAAAGAGCCCTATACGCAGGGCTGCTTTATTCTCTTATTTAGAGACACTTGACTTTGATTTTTTATTCTTACAAGAATGTGGCATCCAGTGCAACTTAAATTATAAGGACTTAAAAGAAGATTGGACACTGGGCACTTCCGTGTGGTCTGGTGCCAATGATTGCTGAGCTGCTGGAATTGGACTACTCTGCCGTGGTCATTCTACCATCATCCAGTCCGTGACTGAGATTATGCCGGGTAGAGCTATCTTAGTCCATCTTAGTTTCAAAGGACTTCCTATGCGTATATTGAATGTGTATGCTCCGCCTGGAAAGCAGGAGAGAGCTGAATTATTGGAAATGTTGCCTTTATTCTGTGTTGGGTCAACCCCCCTGTTGGTTGGAGGAGACTTCAATTGCACACGGGAGGGGGAATGTCGACAGGGTGGGGACGTGAATCGTAAGGACCGTACCACCTATTTATTAAAAAGTCTGATTAATGATTTTAAGTTGCAAGATTGTTGGAAGGTGCTCATGCCGGCGGACCCAGGGGTTACATGGTCCAATGGTAGAGTTTCTTCTAGGATTGATTTTATGTTTGCGTCAACTGGTTTTAAGCCCCAAAAATGCTCTCTTTTATCTAATTTATTTTCAGATCATAAGGTTTTATCTGTGGAGCTGGAGCTGGAGGGGGAACAAAAAACCTCCAGAGGCCCATGGAGATTAAATACAACTCTCCTAGAGGACCCTGAGACCCAGGAAAGGTTTGTGCACGTGTACCGACACTGGCAATCCAAAAGATACCCCAGAGCCTCTATGCTATGTTGGTGGGAGAGTATAAAACCCAAAGTTAAATTTTTCTTTATTATGGAAGGGAAAAATAAAGCTAAACAGAAAAAGCAGTGGTTCTATGTTTTAAATATGAAATTACAAGTACTTTTTAAACTAAAAGAAGTCGGGGTTGATGTAGATGATGATATTGCAAATTTAAAGTCTGAAATAAAAAGTGCCCTGGATGAGAAAGGAAAACAAATAATTTTTAACTCCCATGTACAGCATCTGGAGGAAGGAGAAAAATGTTCCCGTTTCTTCTTCAAAAAGGTAATGGGGAGGAGGGACGCAATTTTAAATCTGGAGGGTGAAAATAATACTGTGGGAATGCTAGATAAAGCTTTTTATTTTTATCAACACCTTTTTAATACCAAAGTGATAAACCCTTCATTTTTAGATTATGCTATTAATTCCCTTGATTTTAAGTTGGATTCTTTGGACCAAAGTATTTTATCCAGTAACCTCACCAGTGAGGAACTTTTATGGGGCTTTAAAAGCTTCTCCAATGGGAAAGCTCCCGGAGAGGATGGTTTGCCAATTGAGTTTTATCTGACTTTTTGGGGGATTTTAAAGGAGGATATGTTTTTATTGTTCAAAGAGGCTTTTAATACCAAGGAATTACCCCCTTCTTGGAGGAGAGGTTTGGTGTCTCTAATATACAAAAAAGGAGACAGGAGCCAACTTAAAAATTGGCGGCCTATTACACTTTTAAATATTGATTATAAAATTTTAGCCAAACTCATTGCGCTCCGTTTAAAACCATTTATTTCGAAATTAATTCACCCTAACCAAGTGTGTGGAGTCCCCGGTAGAACGATAGCTGAGCCTCTCAATATAATTAGAGATGCTATATGGTATTTTAAAAAGAGAGGTCAAGGTCTTGCCATTTTATCTTTGGATTTCGAAAAAGCCTTTGACAGGGTGTCACACGATTTCCTTTTTATGGTTCTTAAAAAAATGGCGTTTCCAGAGAAAATTTTAACCTGCATCATGCTTTTATATAATTCTTGTTTAAGTCAAATCTCTATAAATGGGTTTTTAACAAAGGGAGTTCCTCTGCTGTCTGGGGTAAAACAGGGGTGCCCTCTGTCTCCGCTACTCTTTATCTGTGCGATGGAACCACTGCTAACTTTATTAAGGAAAGATAAAGTAATTAAAGGGGTACCTATTCCTGGAGGGAGGGGCATGCAAGTTAAAGTCCTAAGTTACATGGATGATGTCACCATATTATGCCCAGATTCCACATCCCTCAGAAGGGTATTGAGAAATACTCAATTCTTCTGCGAAGCCTCTGGTTTTAAACTAGATGTGGACAAAAGTGATTGTTTTAATGTGGGTAGATGGGACTCTTCTTTAACCCCTGGGATAGTGATTCAAAAGAATCAGATAAAAATTTTAGGTATTGTTTTTAACCAAGCTAATGAAGGTACCCCTAATTGGGACTCTGCTATAGACAAATTAGAGAAAAAGATCTCTCTCTGGAAATTAAGGAACCTCAGTATGGAAGGGAAAATTTTAATTATCAAGGCTGTTTTAATTCCCATTATGTTGTATGTTGCAATGGTTTTTCCCCCTTCCAATCTACAGATTAAAAAAGTAACCAGAATTGTTTTTATGTTTTTATGGGGTTCCAAAATGGAAAAATTAAAACGAGTTTTGATGTATAAAGACAAAATTAATGGGGGTAAAGATGTACCCAATTTTTTTACTTTCTTTTATATAAAATATTTCTGTTTCTGTTTTAAAGTTTTTAAATCTGATGGCATTTTTAGTTATTTTTTAAAATATGCAGCAGGAATGATTTTTAAAAGATGGTTCCGCTTACCTTTGGATTCTCCTGTGCTCCTATGTCCTCCTAAACAGTATGTGATACTTGAGAAAACGGTCAAGCTGTTAGGTCTCCAGGAATTGGAACCTGACATATTGGGTGATCAGAGGAAGGTATCAATGGCTTGTAGGCATTCGGAGGATACAATTCCTGTCTCCAATTTTTCACAGGCAAGGTCCAAGACGGTGTGGCGAAATGTGTACGGGAAATACCTAGCAAATGTACACAAGGACCTTGCCTGGGCAATTGTCCACCAGTGCCTCCCTACTCGTGAGTTCCAACATAGGCGAGGGCTGGTGGCAAGGGCCAAATGTCCAAGAGTGACATGCTGCGAGAACGAGTCTGTACTACATCTCATGTGGAACTGTCCATTTGCACAGGAGGTATGGAGAAAGGTAGGGCCACTACTAAAGTGGGCATGTGGCCTGAGAGATTTTAACCATATTTATGTCTTGTACGGTCTTTTTAGGTGCCCAAATCTTAAACAATTCAGAGTGGCCTGGATAATTATTAATTGTTTTAAAAATGCCATGTGGAAAGTCAGAAATATTTTACTTTTTAAACGTGATTTTATTGATTCAGCTAATTGTATAAAAATTGCCCTAAGTGAAATGTATATCTATTATCTTAGAGACAAAAAACTGTATGGTGCAAAAGAAGCTGCTTCAATGTGGTGTATACAATTATGGAACACAATTCTGTGATTGGTTTTTATATTTGTGTTTTTTATATTTGTGTTTTTTAAAATGTCTTGGTATTTCTGTATTTTAGATGTATTATCCATTGTAATGTTTCAAATGTTCCTTTTTACTCTTGTAATGTGTTATTTTTGTGAACAATAAAATTATGATGAAACCTTATCTGTTCTTATCAGTTTAATATCTGATACGTCCCCTATTTGGGGACCATACAGGTCCTTCTCAAAAAATTAGCATATAGTGTTAAATTTCATTATTTACCATAATGTAATGATTACAATTAAACTTTCATATATTATAGATTCATTATCCACCAACTGAAATTTGTCAGGTCTTTTATTGTTTTAATGCTGATGATTTTGGCCTACAACTCCTGATAACCCAAAAAACCTGTCTCAATAAATTAGCATATCAAGAAAAGGTTCTCTAAACGACCTATTACCCTAATCTTCTGAATCAACTAATTAACTCTAAACACATGCAAAAGATACCTGAGGCTTTTAAAAACTCCCTGCCTGGTTCATTACTCAAAACCCCCATCATGGGTAAGACTAGCGACCTGACAGATGTCAAGAAGGCCATCATTGACACCCTCAAGCAAGAGGGTAAGACCCAGAAAGAAATTTCTCAACAAATAGGCTGTTCCCAGAGTGCTGTATCAAGGCACCTCAATGGTAAGTCTGTTGGAAGGAAACAATGTGGCAGAAAACGCTGTACAACGAGAAGAGGTGACCGGACCCTGAGGAAGATTGTGGAGAAGGACCGATTCCAGACCTTGGGGAACCTGAGGAAGCAGTGGACTGAGTCTGGTGTGGAAACATCCAGAGCCACCGTGCACAGGCGTGTGCAGGAAATGGGCTACAGGTGCCGCATTCCCCAGGTAAAGCCACTTTTGAACCATAAACAGCGGCAGAAGCGCCTGACCTGGGCTACAGAGAAGCAGCACTGGACTGTTGCTAAGTGGTCCCAAGTACTTTTTTCTGATGAAAGCAAATTTTGCATGTCATTCGGAAATCAAGGTGCCAGAGTCTGGAGGAAGACTGGGGAGAAGGAAATGCCAAAATGCCTGAAGTCCAGTGTCAAGTACCCACAGTCAGTGATGGTGTGGGGTGCCATGTCAGCTGCTGGTGTTGGTCCACTGTGTTTCATCAAGGGCAGGGTCAACGCAGCTAGATATCAGGAGATTTTGGAGCACTTCATGCTTCCATCGGCTGAAATGCTTTATGGAGATGAAGATTTCATTTTTCAGCACGACCTGGCACCTGCTCACAGTGCCAAAACCACTGGTAAATGGTTTACTGACCATGGTATTACTGTGCTCAATTGGCCTGCCAACTCTCCTGACCTGAACCCCATAGAGAATCTGTGGGATATTGTGAAGAGAAAGTTGAGAGACGCAAGACCCAACACTCTGGATGAGCTTAAGGCCGCTATTGAAGCATCCTGGGCCTCCATAACATCTCAGCAGTGTCACAGGCTGATTGCCTCCATGCCACGCCGCATTGAAGCAGTCATTTCTGCCAAAGGATTCCCGACCAAGTATTGAGTGCATAACTGAACATTATTATTTGATGGTTTTTTTGTTTGTTATTAAAAAACACTTTTATTTGATTGGACGGGTGAAATATGCTAATTTATTGAGACAGGTTTTTTGGGTTATCAGGAGTTGTATGCCAAAATCATCAGTATTAAAACAATAAAAGACCTGACAAATTTCAGTTGGTGGATAATGAATCTATAATATATGAAAGTTTAATTGTAATCATTACATTATGGTAAATAATGAAATTTAACACTATATGCTAATTTTTTGAGAAGGACCTGTATATTAAATGGATTTTTGGAACAGGGAGATGGAAGAAGAGCTTGCTCTGTCCACTCCACGCATTGACCCTTTATTGCAGTATCTCCGGGACCAGTGCAGTCCTTCTCTGATCCAGTTTCTAAAAACAGATTGAATTGAAATCAGCGCCAGTTGTCTTTTAACCCTTTATGTGAATTGATTTCAGGGTCAAAGAAGCACTTTTCTCATGCTAAATGTAGCATTTTATTTGATTTCTCTTGGCCAATTGCAACATTTTGTGTGCCTTGCCTGGCCTTGCTTTCCCCTATGTATGTCAAACATTGCATTGCATTCAATATGCAATCAATCAATCAATTTGTCTTTACTGGTTGCTGCAACAGGTGTGTTAAGATATAGGCCTCTATTAGGCCTTTCTTACAGTGTTGCAAATATACTATGTCGCCTATACAACTAGGCCCCTGCTGTCAGCACTTGCTATTTAAATTGAAGTATCCAATGAGTAGTTCTGCCATACATACTGTATTTGTTACCGCATGAATTCTTTTTTTAAACATTGTCTCCCTCTTGTGGACCACCGACTTTTCAATGCGGTGTATTATATGCATTTAAAAAAAAAAAAAATAGGTAAAAATGGTGCCTGTGCTGATCTTGAATATGCTTGTCTTGTCCATCTACACCTGTGTGAGTATTCTAATGCTTTTTCACCAACCAGGTGCGCTGCCTGCAGTAGATAGAATCTTAGCACGGAACATTCATGTGCTGTCACAATGGGGCTGGCTGGAGGGTGTGGTCAAAGTAGGCGGAGTTATGCAGATTCAAAACGTGTCGTGCACAGCTTGAACGAACACACACACACACACAGACAGACACACACACACACTCTCTGTCTCTCACACACAGACACACATACACAGCAGAACTGTCATTGACAGCAGAACTGTCATTGAGAAGGCCTCCAGAGTTTCTGAAAGTGTCCTCCCTGCGGCAATCTTTGGCTCTGTCTCCACAATGGGTTTTGGTTGTAGGCCTTGGTGCGGCCCACGTGGCACAGCGTGTTCAGGATCGCTTTTCGGCCTCTTGGCTAAGATCAAGTGTAGGATTTTCTTGCATTTGGTCGAAGTTCTTTAGGTGCCTGGGGTACCCCGCCTCTCGGCCTTGGGTGCGGGTCCCACTCTTGTAGTGGGATCCAATCCCTTGTCGCTATTGGGAGGTGGGCTTAGTCCCTAGGCAACGAGTTGCGATTGCCCTAGCCAGGTAGTCCGTGGATTACTTGGTGCCTTTCCTTTGTCGCGGAACAACCCCGTTGGTTGTTGCGGAACACCCCCGTTTGTTTCCCTGTAGCCATGGATTCTGACCCTGGCGATGTTCCAGCCTATGCCCTTTTAAAGCATACGCTTCTGATCTTTTTTGAAAAAGGTGGAGGAGATGGCCGTGGACTGAAATTCGTGGTTGGCAATGTTCTTGAGAAGGCTCTTTCAGTCCGGAAGCACGAAATCCTGGCCATCCAGGACTATCCGAGACGTGGTGTCTACGATGTTACTTTTACCGGAGAAGGTATCCACCAGCATGTTTGCGACCAGGTCATCTCCCCTGATGCGATTATCCGGAAAAACCCTGAGCTTAAAGGGGATAAATTTGCCATCCACGATTTAGAAGAGACCAGGCTCTTAATTGTTAAAATTTATTCACCCCATATGCAAGAGAGCGAAATTGGAAGATACCTGTTGGGTTTCTTTAAAAAAGTCACTTGTTTGGGAAAGATTTTAAATGAATGCGGCATTTGGACCTCCAAATGGAGATACGTTGTAACCTGTGTTAAAAATGCCTCAAAACCAGGAGGAGTAGATTTACCACCAGCTCATTTTAAAATTGGCAAAACGAATGGCGACCTCTATTTTAATGGCATGCCTCCCTTCTGTAGAAAATGTAAGCTATATGGGCATTCAAATTGTGACCCTACCTGCGCAAAATGTGGAAGCCAGGAACATAGAACTGAGCAATGCCAGACAGAGAGTGTGTGTACAATTTGTCTTGTAAAAGGTCATTCTTTTTCCTTTTGTCCTAACAGAAACAAGTCAAAAGGAGCACAACCAGAGCAGGAGCAGCCTCCGGCCCCCCGCCAACCCTCGGCTGGTTCTGCTGTCCCCGAGACAAAGGAGGGTGAGGAGGAGTCGATGGACGAGTCAAACGAGGTACCTGGTACAGGTGAGGATGGCTATACTGAAGTGAGAAACGAGAAAGCGAGACGCAGGAGGGAACGGCAGAAGGAGAGCAGGCAGCAGAAAGGAGACCCCGCAGAGGGTACAGCTGCTTCTGCCAAAAGCCAACCCTCGTCTCTGCGATCTTCCGGGACGGCTCATGGGCGCGAAAAATCTGACTCAAAAAGGCGGAAAGTCCAGGAGAAAACAGGTGGCGCATCAAGGGAAGTACCCCCCCACAGGAACCCCCTGATGGAGGTGAGAAACCCGAAGAGATGCCCATGGAGGAGCAGGAAACCCCACCCTCTTCAGAGATGGAGAGGCGGACTGGGGTGACTGCCTCAGTCATGCCTGTAACTCCGGTCAGAGGACAGCCGGCCCCTGAGCTCGATCTGACCCCTCCGATTGGTTCCCCGGAGGGGGGGCCAGTGGGAGATCAGGAGCAGGGATGGGAGTCGGCCTACCTGACAAATGAGACAGTACCTATGGAAAATGAGTTCATCCCGGGAAGTATATTGCCATCCGAAGTCCTGTTGGATGGGGGGTCCTCCGTGGTCTCTTCCCTCGTGACCGTCGAGGAAAAGACCGAACCCTCCGATGATGACTTATAACCAGCTGAGGTAAGAGTTTTTTGAATTCCGTACCTTTTCATTTTCTCTTATGGCGGGGATTTCCGGAATTTCCCTCAATGCTAGAGGGATCAAAACAAAATCCAGGAGGTTGGTGCTCTTTGAGTTTTTGTACACCCTGTCTGCATCAGTTTTTTTCTTACAGGAATGCAATATTCCACATTCCTTAAATTATAACAAGTATGAAACAGATTGGTCACATGGACCCTCAGTGTGGTCAGGATCTAATGAATCCGGGTCAGCAGGGGTCGCCATTCTTTTTAAAGGTAATGTTTTTATTGACTCTGTGCAGGAGGTTTTACCAGGCAGGATTTTATTGGTTAAAGCTTTTATTGATGGTTTTAAATGGCAGTTTTTAAATTTTTATGGATCTACTGAGAAAAATGAAAGAGCAAAAATGTTAGAAATGTTACCCCTTTTTATCAATGACTCTGATCCTCTTATTTTAGCAGGTGATTTTAATTGTATTATGGATGGGGAGAAAAGATTCTCCAATGCGGTGAGCAGAAACTATGACAAAACCGCTTTTATGCTCAGAAATGTTGTGCAGGATTTTAAACTTACCGATTGTTTTAAGGAATGCAATATGAATCTCCCTGCTGAAGAGTGGGTAACCTGGAGCAATGTGAACTGCAGCTCCAGAATTGATTTTATTTTTTGTTCTAATTCCATACTGCCTTTTAAATGCGAGCTTTTAACCAATGTTTTCTCAGACCACAAACTTTTACTTTTTAATGTTAAATATGATGATTTTAAGAAAAAAGGTAAAAGTGCCTGGAAGCTAAATATCTCTCTTTTAGATGATTCAGAAATTTTAACTGGTTTTAAGGAATTTTATACAAATTGCAAACAAATTAGAAATCCCCATACTTCTATTAGTAGGTGGTGGGAAAAAAATGAAGAAAAATATTAAAGATTTCTTTATTAAAGCTGGAATACAAAAAGCTAAAGAAAAGAGAGAGATTTAAAACCTCCTAAATACCCGACTGCAAACCCTCTATAAACTACGAGAACACGACATAGAAGTGGATAAAGATATTATCAATCTTAAAACTGAAATATCAAGATGCTTGGAACAAAGGGGGAAGCAATTAATCTTTCACTCTAAAGTCCAGCATGTAGAAGATATTTAAACCTGCTCTCGTTATTTCTTTAAAAATATGGTAGGAAAAAGGGTATTTATTAATTCTTTGGAGGGAGAAAATGAAATAGAGGGTATTTTAAATAAAGTCCACCAATTTTATGCTGACCTTTTTAACACAAAAATTATAGACAGTAGTTTTATGGAAAGCTCTATGGAGGAAATCACAACCATTTTAGACCCAGTGTCACAAAATTTTTTATTGCAGGATCTGAGCGAGGAAGAGGTGGCTGAAACAATTAAAAGTTTTAAAACAGGAAAAGTCCCCGGGCCAGACGGTATTCCTATAGAATTTTATTCCACATGTTATGAGCTTTTACAAGAAGATCTTTTAAATATTTTAAGTGAGGTTTTTAATACAAAAACTCTCCCCACCTCTTGGAAAAAGGGTGAGGTCTCCCTTATATATAAAAAAGGGGACAAAACGGACATAAAAAATTGGAGACCAATAACCCTTTTAAATTGTGACTATAAAATGATGGCTAAAATTTGTGCAAACAGACTCAAAAAAGTGGTGGGAAACATAATACACCCTAACCAGGTATGTGGTATACCGGAGAGAAGCACATGGGAAAACCTAAATCTTATCAAAGACATAATTGATGACACTAAATCAAGGGGAGGTGGATTGGCGGTTTTATTCCTTGATTTTGAAAAAGCCTTTGATAGAGTATCTCACGAGTTCCTTTTTAATGTTTTAAGTAAAATGGGTATACCAGAGGGGTTTTTATTGTCACTTAAGGCATTTTATAAAGACTGCACAAGCAAGATCGTTGTAAATGGTTTTAAAGGGAACCTGTCACCACGTTTTTGGAAGATGGGATAAAAATAGCGTTAAATAGGGGCAGAGGTGGGCGTTACATTAGTGTGTGTGTTATGCGTTTATTACCCACCTAAGTTGCCGAAATAACTTTGCAAAGTCTCCGTTTTCGCCTGTCAATCAGGCTGGTCAGGTCGCATGGGCGTTGTCTTCCCCCAGATTTGGCGTAGTTTTCCGTTGGTGGCGTAGTGGTGTGCGCATGCCCAAAGTCCGGAATCCTCTTCCAGGGGATTTAAAATAGCGCGGTGTTCGTTATTGCATTGGTGATCGGTGGGCGCGGCCATCTTCCTTTGGCCGCGCGTGCGCAGAAGCGGCGCTCTGCTGGCCGCGGCTTCAGGAAAATGGCCGCCGCGATATCCATCTGCGCACGCGCGGCATCCCGCGGCCATTTTCCTGAAGCCGCGGCCAGCAGAGCGCCGCTTCTGCGCACGCGCGGCCAAAGGAAGATGGCCGCGCCCACCGATCACCAATGCAATAACGAACACCGCGCTATTTTAAATCCCCTGGAAGAGGATTCCGGACTTTGGGCATGCGCACACCACTACGCCACCAACGGAAAACTACGCCAAATCTGGGTGAAGACACCACGCCCATGTGACCTGACCAGCCTGATTGACAGGCGAAAACGGAGACTTTGCAAAGTTATTTCGGCAACTTAGGTGGGTAATAAACGCATAACACACACACTAATGTAACGCCCACCTCTGCCCCTATTTAACGCTATTTTTATCCCATCTTCCAAAAACGTGGTGACAGGTTCCCTTTAAAACTAAAGACGTGGTTTTAAAATCTGGGGTTAAACAGGGTTGTCCCCTGTCCCCACTTTTATTTATTTGTGCTCTTGAGCCCCTGCTCTGTACCCTGAGGAGGGATAAACAAATCCGGGGAATCCCACTGCCTGGTGGAGGGGGTCTGGAGGCAAAAGTCACAGGTTATATGGATGATGTAGCCATAATATGCAGGGATTCCCCTTCTATACAAAAAGCCTTAAGGCAGGTGGAGTTTTTCTGCTGTGGGTCTGGTTTTAAGTTAAATTTTAACAAAAGTTCTATTTTAAAGGTTGGCAATATGGTTTTAACAGATATTCAAGTCCCTGAGAGGGACTCTGTTCAAATTTTAGGTGTAATTTTTAATGAAGAAAATAAAGGCACAGAAAGCTGGAATATGGTGGCTCAAAAGGTAAACCAGAAATTATGTATGTGGAATCTGAGAAAACTGACCATGGAGGGGAAAATTTTAATTATTAAAATGGTCATATTGCCGCTTTTATTATATTTAAGCCTTGTCTTCCCTCCTCCAAACTGCATTTTTAACAAAATAATCAAAGCTTGTTTTACCTTTTATTGGAGTTCCAAGATGGAAAAACTAAAGAGAGAGCTGGTGGTAAAATCCAAAGGTAATGGTGGCAAAGATTTTCCAGATTTTAGAGCTTTTGTTTTAATCCGTTTCTTTGTCCTGTGTATTAATTCCCTTTTTAAAAATAGTTATTGGTCATATTTTATCCATTTTAACATTGTTTTTTTTATGAGGTGACTTGGGTGGTTCGAAACAGTTTTAAATTCCCCATATGCTTTTAATACACCCGAAAATTATAAAATTTTAGGTACCATTATTAATACATATGACCTAAAGGGTATAAACACAGAGGCCCTAGGGGATAGCAAAAAAATCTTAAAGGGCCTCAAAGGAAAAGAACAAGTGACGCAGATTGGAAATTTTAATGACCCTAAGTGTTTAGAAATATGGAAAAATGTTAATGCCTCGTATCTTTTTAATTCTCAGAAGGACCTGGCCTGGAGCTGTGTGCATGATTGTCTTCCATTCCTTCAGCAATACTTCCCGGAGTTGCGTTATTCCCACAGGGTGATGAATGAAGAAAACCTGTGGACAGGGAAGCACAAGTTTTTTGTTAAGTTTATGGAAGACTCTAATGGCATCGGAGGGCTTCACCACCCCCCATCAAGTTTTCTGATTGGCAGAGAGCGAGGGCGCCTCTTCTACCCTGACATGCCCCGCTTCTGCCGGAAATGTATGCAGTTTGGACACACCTACGAAAGCTGCACAGATGAAGTGGCAATCTGCAAAAAGTGCTATGAGCGCGGCCATGCAACAGCCAATTGCACCAACAGCATGGTGTGTAACATCTGCCGGCTGCTGGGTCATTCCTTCCGGGAGTGTCCGCTAAAGGGAAAAGCAGAGACTTATGCCAAAACGCCTGCACCCGCTTCCTGTACTCCTCCACAGCCTGTGACACAGAAAAGCTGCAAGTGAGCCTGCTAACAAGGCTTTGTCTGTACAAGGGGTTGTCAAGGCCAGTGCCTCTGTTGTGGTGTCTGGCAGCAGTTCTGTGCCAGCGCCTGCAGCTACTGTGCAGATGAAACCTGCCGGTGATCCGGCGCCTGCACTGGCTGCGCAGAGGCCTCTATTAGAGAAACCAGGTCCCCCTGACAAGGCAGATGCTTCGGCTGACTGGTCGGAGTGTCTTGATGAGGAACTTGAGCTGGAGGATGAAGCAATGGAGATGGAGCTGATTAGAAGGAAGAGGAAGACAGAAGACACAAATGTCATCAAATCTTCTAGAAAGAATCCTCTGAAGCCGAGCCTCCTGCAGTATAAGCTGAAGCCACTACACCCTGTGGATCCCCCTGAAGAGCCACGGCCTTCGGATCCAATAAATATTGAATTCTCGGACTCTGATGTCCAAAGCCCATTGACACCTGTGGGCTTTATGTCTGACTCTGACAGTAGTGTAACCTTGGCAAGCCTATTTGAATATCCTGAGATAACCTGAGTTGTTTTTTTTTTCTCTCTCTCTTTTCAGCGGAACTAGAATGCTCAGTGTTTTTTCTTTTTGTCTGAGACAGCTATATATGGCTATGCGTTTGAAAATCATCTCTCAAAATGTGAGAATTTTTCAGTCTCTGGCTAGGCGTGCATCAATTCTGGATTTTTTGAGTTTAAAAGGAGGTGATATTGTATGTGTGCAGGAGTGTGGTTTGAATAGGTATCCTAAAAAGAATGAATGGAGGTTTGGTGAGGCCATATGGTCTTTTTCTTTGGTTAATAAGAATGATGGGGTTGGGGTTTTGTTTAGGAATAAGGATATTGTGTTAAAACAAAGTGTTGTGGTGGATGATGGAAGGTGTGTATGTCTGCTTCTTTCCTGTAGGGGGTGGGATTTTAAGTTGATTAATATTTATGCACATGCAGATAAAAACGCCAGGCTTGCTCTTTGATAAGCTGAAATTCTTTTTGCATGGTAAACTTCCAACCTTTGTTGTGGGGGATTTGAACTGTAACCTGGAGAAAGATGCCAGGGCTGGGTCTTATGTATCCAGGGTAGATGTTACAGGTAACAGGTGGAAGCAGCCGGTGTTTGATTTTTCACTTAAAGATGCAGTGGAAGTTAGTCCTGGCCCTTTTACTTATCATGCGGATGATGGGTGCACTGATTCCCGCTTGGATTTTTTCTTTTACACATCTTTTGCGGTTAAGTGTGTGAAGTATGAGCAGGAGCGGGTAGGATTTTCTGATCATGAATGTTTGTCTGGAGTGTTTGAGGTTAGCAATGTTTTCCAAGGCCGGGGTGTGTGGTGGATGAATGTTAGTATGTTGCATGATGTGAATGTAAGGAGTGTGTTTGAGAGAAAGTATGCTTTTTGGTGTAGGAAGAAGGGCTGTTTTTCAAATCTTTTATTGTGGTGGGATTGGGTTAAAATTAAAATAGGTGGTTTTTTCAGGCATTTGGGATATGAAAGGGCAAAGAATAGGAGGTTGTTGTATAAGAGGCATTCTGGGAGGATTTCTTATTTGCATAAATGCAAATCTTTGGGTTTGGACGTACAGAATGATTTGGAGCGGGCAAAAAAGGAGATGAATGGTTGGTTTGGAGAGGAAGGTAGGAAGATTATTTTCAGAGCAAGAGTGGAAGTGAGAGAGAAAGATGAAAAGTGTACTCGTTTCTTTTTTTAAAAAAATGTGTAGTGGTGGAAGGAACATGAGTGTGTTGCTGGATGGGAATAATTGTGAGGTGCGTGGTATGGAAGTTTTGAAGGTGGTGGCTGATTTTTATAGTGGTTTATATGAAAGGAAAGTTTGTGATTTGGGAGTTGATGATGAGTTTTTGGATGTGATAGAGAGGTTTGTCCTGGAGGGGGAGTTTCAGTTTCTAATGGGGGAAGTTACAAAGGAGGAAATTGGAGGGATTGTATCTAAGGCAGCTAAAAATAAAGCTCCTGGCCATGATGGGATTCCTTGGGAATTTCACGAGAAGTATTGGGAGGTGATTGGTGGTGATGTGGTGGAAGTGATGAGTATGATTTTTGGGGGTGCAAGGATGACAGAGTATGAAGCAAGGGGTAGTGGTGTTAATTTTCAAAAAGGGTGATAGGCGTTTTTTGGGTAATTGGAGACCCATTACTCTGTTGAACACCGATTATAAAAATGTTTCTAAATTAATGGCAAATCGTATGAGAGAGGTGGTGGGTCATGTTATACATGAAGACCAGGTTTGTGCAGTGCCTGGTCGAAAGATTCATGATAATGTGGCGTTAGTACGGGATATGTTGGGGGATTGTAAATCTAGGAAGTGTGGTGTGATTGTATGTGCTTTAGATTTTGAGAAAGCGTTTGACCGGGTGGCTCATGTGTTTTTGTTTAAAGTGTTGAGGCGTATGGGGTTCCCGGATAGGTTTGTTGATTTGTTGTTTGGTATGTATGAGGGGGCTAAAAGTAGAGTGTTGGTGAATGTTTTTTTTACTCTTCCTTTTAATATTCTTTCTGGGGTAAGGCAGGGGTGTCCTTTGTCTCCCATCTTGTTTATATGTGCTATTGAGCCGCTTTTGGTGATGTTGAGAAAGGATAAGGTTTTTAGAGGTTTTTTGGTTCCGGGGAGTGATGGGAGGTTTTTAAAGGTTTTGGGTTATATGGATGATATTTGTGTTTTCTGTGATTCGGTTTGTGAAGTTGCCAGAGTGAAGTTATTGGTTAGTTTTTTCTGTATTGCTTCTGCATTTAAGATTAATTGGGGGAAAAGTAATATGAAGGTTTTTTTTAAACATGTTTCTTTAGTGGATTGTGGTATGGTATTGGCTGGTGATTGTATTAGAGTGTTGGGGGTGGATTTTAGTGAGGGTTTGAATGGGGATGAGTGTTGGGTGGAATTAGGATGTAGGATTTCCAGGAAGCTTGATTTTTGGCATTTAAGGGACTTGTCCTTTACTGGTAAAGTGCTGGTTGTTAAGAGTGTTGTTTTGCCTATGATTTTATATATTGCTTTGGTGTTTCCTCCTTCTAATGTGATGTTAAAAAGGGTTAATCGGATTCTTTTCTTGTTCTTATGGGGGTCTGTGATGGAGAAGGCAAAGCAGGAGATTTTGGTAAAAAGGAGGGAAGTTCGAGGACTTGATTTCCCCAATTTGGATGTTTTTCTGGGGATTAATTATATTGGTTTTTTTGTTGGGTCTCTTTCTAAGTCTTCCAAGACCGCCTGTATGTTTAGATACTTGGCGGGTTCGGCGTTGGGTCGTTTGAAATGGGTGGTTCCGGATAGGAGCAAGCCTTTTGCTTTTTTTGTCCTGAATGGTATTTGTATGTTGAGCGGTTTGTGAGGAAGTATAGATTGGAAAATGTAAAAATGGAACAGTTTGTAAGTGAGAAAAAGTCAATTAAGAGAATGTGTGTGGATGGGTCTATATGTGAAGTAAATGGCTTGAAATTTGCTGAGGCGGAAGCTGTGTGGGGGAAAGTTTCTAAATATGATTTGTCAAATAAGCAGAAGGATCTTGTTTGGATGTCTTTGCATGGCATTTTACCAGTTAGGTGTGTGCAGAAGAGGAGAGGTCTTGTGCCTTCTGAAAGGTGTCCTAGGGTTGGATGTGGAGATGATGAGGATATAAGTCATGTTTTCTGGTCTTGTAGGTATGCAAGAGATGTATGGAATAGATTAGGTAGGATGTGTTTTGGTCTGACTGGGATTAGGCGTTGGACCTTAGAAATTGTTATGTTTGGTCTCTGTAGGTTGAGTAGGAGAAGTGATAGGTTGCTATGGTTGTTTTTGGCATGTGTAAAGGAAGTTTTGTGGGATGTGAGGAATTTGAATGAAGTGTTTGAGATAGATGATTGTGTGAGAATGGTATTGGATAAGTTGTATTTTTGTTATAGGTGGGATGCTGAGGAATGGATGCTGAAGGTAACTGGAAATTTTTGAAGTGGAAGCATTGGGTGGCAGGTGTGTGATTCTTGATGGATTTCATGTTATTTTTCTGATATTGTATTATGGATTGCTTTTGTGTGCTTAATAAAAAATGGCCATTATGATGAGTTTTGGGATAGTCTTGTCAGGTGGTTTTGCCCTTTTTAGGGTTGACTTCTGACTTTTGACTATGTTTGGAACCTGAATGGTTTAAAAAAAAAAAAAAAAAAAATCTGTTCTTATCAGTTTAATATCTGATAGTTCCCCTATTTGGGGACTATATATTAAATGGATTTTTGGAACAGGGAGATGGAAGAAGAGCTTGCTCTGTCCACTCCACGCATTGACCCATTATTGCAGTATCTCCGGGAACAGTGCACTCCTTCTCTGATCCAGTTTCTAAAAACAGATTGAATTGAAATCAGCGCAAGTTGTCTTTTAACCCTTTATGTGAATTGATATCAGGGTCAAAGAAGCACTTTTCTCATGCCAAATGTAGCATTTTGCTTGATTTCTCTTGGCCAATTGCAACATTTTGTGTGCCTTGCCTGGCCTTGCTTTCACCTATGTATGTCATACATTGCATTGCATTCAATATGCAATCAATCAATCAATTTGTCTTTACTGGTTGCTGCAACAGGTGTGTTAAGATGTAGGCCTCTATTAGGCCTTTCTTACAGTGTTGCAAATATACTGTGTCGTCTACAAACCTAGGCCCCTGCTGTCAGCACTTGCTATTTAAATTGAAGTATCCAATCAGTAGTTCTGCCATACATACCGCATTTGTGAATTCTTTTTTGAAACATTGTCTCCCTCTTGTGGACCACCGACTTTTCAATGCGGTGTATTATATGCATTTAAAAAAAAAAAAAAAAAAAAAAAAGTAAAAATGGTGCCTGTGCTGATCTTGAATATGCTTGTCTGGTCCATCTACACCTGTGTGAGTATTCTTATGCTTTTGACCAACCAGGTGCGCTGCCTGCAGTAGATAGAATCTTAGCCCGGAACATTCATGTGCTGTCACAATGGGGCTGGAGGGTGTGGTCAAAGTAGGCGGAGTTATGCAGATTCAAAACGCGTCGTGCACAGCTTGAACAAACACACACACACACAGACAGACAGACACACACACACTCTCTGTCTCTCACACACACACACACACACATACACAGCAGAACTGTCATTGACAGCAGAACTGTCATTGAGAAGGCCTCCAGAGTTTCTGAAAATGTCCTCCCTGCGGCAATCTTTTGCTCTGTCTCCACAATGGGTTTTGGTTGTAGGCCTTGGTGCGGCCCACGTGGCACAGCGTGTTCAGGATCGCTTCTCGGCCTTTTGGCTTCGATCCTAGTGGTTGGAGTTAGAGGGCACGTGGTGGTCACCAGATATCTTTCCCGGCCTGTCTTTTTAGATTGCTGCTATTGGGAAGGAAGGAAGGTGTTCTACTTACCTTTTGGCGTGGAAGGATTCCTGGATCGTGGAGGATCTACTTCGGGTGATGGGAGTTCCTGGATACGCTGGACGGAGGGGATCGAACCTGGTGAAGTTGTTTGTGACCTTACTGGGTTTTTTCGTGCTATTGAAGGAAAATGGAGCAAGAGGTGGAAGAATTTTTCCTGAAGGACACAATCTGATTTGTGGTGGAGAAAGGTTACAGGCAAGTTAAAAACTTAAATTTCTTGCATTCAAGAATCTTTTCTCCCTTGTTGAAGATCGACAATGAGGATTATTTTTGTGTGCAATCCTTTTCAAACAATGGTATACATGATGTGACTCTTAGATCATCAGGCATGTGCGAGAAGGTCTTTGCTCATTTTAAGCAGGAGCAGCAGGCGGAGGTGATGAGAGGTATCACCGCTTTGCCTCTGTTCCGTTTTGAGCAGAGAACTCTGACTATCCACATGTACAATCCTTTTGTACAAGATGAAGATATAAAAGCATATCTAAGGAAGTTTTGTTCAATTATTATATTTAAAAAGAGATGTTTAACTTCTTTTGGGGCTTGGAATGGCAAGAGACTATTCCAAGTCGTTTTCAAAAAGGACCCCAATGAGGAGGGGCGTGTACTAATGCCCCCTCCAACTGTTTTCATAAAACGGGATAGGGGTTTTTTGTTTTTTTCTCACATGCCACCATTTTGTAAAACATGCCAAAAATATGGTCATACGCTTGAAGATTGTGTGTTATGTAGAGAATGCCCGCATCAAGTGCATCAAACTGATGTGTGTCCGAAGAGGCGTGGAGGTACTTCGGAGATTTGTGTAGAGAATATACAAGAAGTGGCAGAGATGGAAGTCCAGAAAGAGTCATCTCTTGATGGTACTTCACAGTAGGATACGCCTTTTTCTTCTATGAGCAACAGGGAGAAAAGGGAAGAAAGGAAGAGGAAAGAAGTAGAAAAAAAGAAGAAGAATGAAGAAAAGAAGAATGAAGAAAAGAAGAATGAAGAAAAGAAGAATGAAGAAAAGAAGAATGAAGAAAAGAAGAATGAAGAAAAGAAGTATGAAGAAAAGAAGTATGAAGAAAAGAAGTATGAAGAAAAGAAGAATGAAGAAAAGAAGAAAGAAGAGGAGAGAAGATGGGAAGAAGAGAAAGTGGAGGCAGGAAGTGTAGTAGAGGAAACTCCGGAGTCTCACTTGGGGAGTCCAGTGGTGGGGCACCGCCGGCAGAGTCTCAGGAGTCGTCTGGTATTCCCTGTGGTCAAGATGAGATGGATTTTGGAAGAGATACTTTAAAGAGAAACACGGAGGAGAAAGAATCTGAGGATGTGGTGGAGGATACGAGTGGGAAGAGGGCTCGAGGTGGGTTCTCACCTACTCCTGAGCCTTTATCCCCTATTGCCACTTCAGAGGATGGCTCCTTAGTAATTGATGAAGCAGGTTCCGTGTCTGATGAGGGTGGGGGAAGCCCTTCTGTAAAGGTTATGAGATGATCACCATATGTTCCCTGAATGTTC
The DNA here is from genome assembly GCF_051348905.1 of Ranitomeya variabilis. NCBI lineage: Eukaryota > Metazoa > Chordata > Amphibia > Anura > Dendrobatidae > Ranitomeya > Ranitomeya variabilis. Next base: position 606,305,662 of record NC_135235.1, on the reverse strand, counting down.
AGGGGTTAAATAACTTATATAAACGAACAGCCTTATATGATTTTTTAAATAATGTAAAATATGATTTTGTTTTTTTACAAGAGTGTAATTTACAAAGAAAGATGAGTTATGAGTTTTTACGTGGGATTTGGAAGGGTAATATGGTTTTTTCAGGTGGGAATGAATCAAAGAGTGATGACGTGGGGTTCCTGTGTTCAAAAGAGTGGGAGGTGGTGGGACATGAGGAAATTTATCCTGGCCGCATTCTAAGAGTTGATGTAAAAAAAGATGGGAAAAAATGTCGTTGTTTTTGTATATATGCTAATGTGGAAAAAAGTCAGGGGTTGCATCTCTTTGAAATTTTACAGCTTTTTTTACCAGGTACGGATCCTGTTTTAGTTGGGGGTGATTTTAACTGCCAATTGAAAAAAGAACGGGATGGGTCTGTATCATATCTTAAAAGAATTATTTCCTCATTTAATCTTAAGGATGTTTGGACATTGGATGGGAGTAAAAAAGAGTTTGAGGTTACATGGTCGGCTAGAGGGTGTTCGTCCAGGATCGACCATTTTTTTATATCTGATGCTTTTAAATGCTCTTCTTTTAAAACAAGTAGTAATCCCTTTTCTGATCATAAGTTTATTATATGCACTTTAATTTTGAATCCTTCTTATAGTAAGAAATCTTCCCATTGGAAGTTGAATACTTCCTTATTGCATTGTGAGGGTTTTAAAGAAGTTTTTAGGTTTTTTTACGAAAAACTTAAAAGTTATAAGGATGGTTTTAAGTGTATTTTGGAATGGTGGGATTTTATGAAGAGCAGGATTAAATCTTTCTTTATTAAATTGGGTAAAGAAGAAGCTGAGAAAAAACTACTTTTTTATAATTCTTTAAATGCTAATTTACATTGTTTTTATATTTTTAAGAATAATGGTGTTGAAATGGAGAAATGTATTAGGGAAACTAAAGAGAAAATTAATAAGGCTCTTAAAGAAAAAGGAAAAGAGATCATATTTAATTCTAGAGTAAGAGTGCTAGAAGAGGATGAGAAGTGTTCAAAATTTTTCTTTAAAAAAATTTGTGAAAAGAAAGATTTTATTGAAGTTTTGGAGGGCGAGATGAGTCCGGAAGGGAAAGCATCGAAGGCCAAGAGTTTTTATGATGAGTTATTTTCCCGGAAAATAGTTGACGCTTCATTTAAAAATCATTTTTTAGAATGCCTTGATAAGTGTTTTAGGAAAGATGATGTATACGTTTTAATGAAGTGTTTTACAAAAGAGGAAGTTTTTAATACAATTAATACAATGCAGAATCAAAAAACACCAGGGGTAGACGGCCTCCCGGTTGAATTCTATAAGGCTGTATGGGATATTATTGGAGAAGATTTTTATGAGGTTTTTTTAAAGGTAGAGTCTTCCTTTAGTACTCCTAAGTCATGGGAGGAGGGTCTTATCGTTTTATTACACAAGAAAGGGGATAAGGAGCAACTGAAAAATTGGCGACTCATTACATTGTTAAATACAGATTATAAAATTTATGCTAAATTGCTAGCCAATAGATTAAAAAGGGTGATTGGATCGGTGATAGAGACTGATCAATCATGTGCAGTGCCAAATCGTAAGATCAGCGATTCTTTAGTTCTTTTAAGAGACATTATATGGGATGTGGCCGACAGGAAACAAAGGTTGGCACTGGTTTCTTTAGATTTTGAGAAGGCATACGATAGGGTTGCTCATGGGTTTTTATTTGCTGTATTAGAAAAAATGGGATGCCCTGGTATTTTTATTGATCGTATTAAATGTTTATATAAATTAAGTTTTAGCTGGATTTCAATTAATGGGATTTTATCAGAAAATATTAGCATTGACTGTGGGGTAAAGCAGGGGTGCCCTTTGTCTCCAGTTCTTTTTATTGTTGCAATAGAGCCCCTTTTATCTGCTTTTAGGAAAGATAAAGTGATTAATGGTTTTTTTATTCCTGGCAGTAATAAAGATCAAGTAAAAGTGATAGCCTACATGGATGACGTGACGGTGTTGGTGCAAGATCTCAGAAGTTTTAACAGAGTTGTAAGGACGGTGGAATGGTTCGGTGGGGCATCTGGTTTTAAAATAAATTTTGATAAATCAGGTGTTTTAACTATGGGTAACTTTGTTTTAGATGCTAACTGTAAACTTATGAGATTGTCGGAAATTAAGATTTTAGGGGTGTTCTTTATGGAGTCTTGTGGGAATGTGAAAAATTGGGAGTCATTACTTGAAAGGGTGAGAAAGAAGATCAGTTTTTGGAATTTGAGAAGTTTGACGCTGGAGGGGAGGACTCTGATAATAAAACAGGTTTTACTCCCAATAATTTTATACGTATAAACTATTTTTATACCGCCAGTTAATGTTATGAGAAAAATTATTAAATTATGTTTTAATTTTTTTATGGAATTCAAAAATGGAGAGATTGAAAAGGGATGATGTTATGATCCTAGTGGCTGAGGATCACAAAACGGACTAGCTAAGTTTATGAACATAGACACGAGCTCTAGGGAGGTGGTAACTGGACTGACCGCAAACCTGATCCTAACCAACACACTAAAGGAAGCCGGTGAACGTGCCTAAAATCCTGGACGTCTCGACGCAGCCTGAGAAACTATCTACTCCTGGAGGGAAAGTAAGACCTCACTTGCCTCAAGAGAAATCACCCCAAAGATATAGGAAGCCCCCAACAAATAATAACGGTGAGGTAAGGGGAAAACACAAATGTAGAAATGAAAACAGATTAAGCAAATGAGGCCCGCTAATACTAGATAGCAGAAGACAGATAGGGAACTGTGTGGTCAGTAAAAAAACCCTATGCAAAATATCCACGCTGAGAATACAAGAACCCTCACACCAACTAACGGTGTGAGGGGAGAAACTCAGCCCCCTAGAGCTACCAGCAAGCAAGGAAATCACATATTAGCAAGCTGGACAAAAATAAACCAAGAAACATATGACCACTGATGGTCAAAAAATGAACCAAGCAAAACTTAGCTTCTCTTGAAGAGACTGATAACGAAGGACTGCAGGAGAGCTCCAAAATAGCACTGAAGACATTGACAGCAGGCAACAACTGAGAGTCCAGGTGAACTAAATAGGAAACCAGCTAAGAGATAACGAGACAGCTGATCCTGCCTCAGACCTGCAGAATGACACAAAGAACCACCAGAGGGAGCCCAAAGACAGCACTCACACAGTACCAGTTGTGACCACAAGAGGGAGCCCAAAAACAGAGTTCACAACAGGATGAGCTTTATAAGTCAAAAAGGAAGGGAGGGAAAAATGTCCCGAATATTAGGGAATTTATATATGCTAAATACCTCTCTAATTGTGTAAGGACTTTATTAGGTCCCGATTCTAGATTAAAAATTTTTTCAATTTATAATCTGGGTTTCTTCATAAGAAATTATAAGTGGCTTAACATGCATCGAAATAGGCCGTATAGGTTTTTACCGTCCGAAAACTATGTGGTTTTAGAAAGAATTTTAAGGGAGTATGATTTGAAAAATGTGGATGTGAATATTTTGAGGAATCATAAGATTTTTAAAAAACTGGAGGGGAGAGTGATTGCAAGCACAGTGGAGCGGTTCTCTTCTAGTATCGTTGATAGGATTTGGTCAAATGTGAATGCCAGTTACTAGTCTAATGAGCATAAAGACTTGCTATGGTGCAGTATAAAAGATTGTTTGCCGACCAGAGAGTTTCAGGACAGGAGGGGACTGGTAAGATTTGAGAAATGTCCCAGAAGGAAATGTGCTGATCCAGAGACTCCCTTACATATTTTTTGGAATTGTAGTTTTGCACAGTCTGTATGGCATAAAATGTGTAATTTAATTAAGGTTTTAAGCAATATGAATTTTCTGGATTTTAATATTATCTTTTACGGGATGGGGATAAAGGAAAACATTTTTAAGGTAGTGTGGATAATTTTAACGTGTGTAAAAATAGCACTTTGGAAAGCTCGGAATATTATACTTTTTAAACATGAGGTGCTGTCTGTGGATCAATGTGTTAAATTATGTTTAAGTTATATGTATTTATATTTCTGGAGAGATAAAGTGCTATTAGGAGAAAGAAAAGCTAATGTGATATGGAAACCAAAAGATTGGAATACGCTTACCTTATGATGTTACGTTTTCTTGTAAATCTTGTAACCCCCTGTGAAAAGGTTAGATATTTATCGTAAAGTATATGACAATAATAATAGAAATTAATATATAATAAGAAAACTTAAAAATCAAAAGAGGATAAATATCAGATGTACACGATGATGGATATATAAGTTTTCATTCTTGGAAGACTTTTGTAATCTGAGTGTAAAAAAAAAAAAAAAAAAATCTGTTCTTATCAGTTTAATATCTGATAGGTCCCCTATTTGGGGACCATATATTAAATGGATTTTTGGAACAGGGAGATGGAAGAAGAGCTTGCTCTGTCCACTCCATGCATTGACCCGTTATTGCAGTATCTCCGGGACCAGTGCACTCCTTCTCTGATCCAGTTTCTAAAAACAGATTGAATTGAAATCAGCGCAAGTTGTCTTTTAACCCTTTATGTGAATTGATTTCAGGGTCAAAGAAGCACTTTTTCTCAGGCCAAATGTAGCATTTTGTTTGATTTCTCTTGGCCAATTGCAACATTTTGTGTGCCTTGCCTGGCCTTGCTTTCACCTATGTATGTCAAACATTGCATTGCATTCAATATGCAATCAGTCAATCAATCAATTTGTCTTTACTGGTTGCTGCAACAGGTGTGTTAAGATGTAGGCCTCTATTAGGCCTTTCTTACAGTGTTGCAAATATACTGTGTCGTCTACAAACCTAGGCCCCTGCTGTCTGTCAGCACTTGGTATTTAAATTTTAGTATCCAATCAGTAGTTCTGCCATACATACCGCATTTGTGACAGCATGAATTCTTTTTTTAAACATTGTCTCCCTCTTGTGGACCACCGACTTTTCAATGCGGTGTATTATATGCATTTAAAAAAAAAAAAAAAAAGTAAAAATGGTGCCTGTGCTGATCTTGAATATGCTTGTCTTGTCCATCTACACCTGTGTGAGTATTCTAATGCTTTTGACCAACCAGGTGCGCTGCCTGCAGTAGATAGAATCTTAGCCCGGAACATTCATGTGTTGTCACAATGGGGCTGGAGGGTGTGGTCAAAGTAGGCGGAGTTATGCAGATTCAAAATGCGTCGTGCACTGCTTGAACGAACACACACAGACACAGACAGACAGACACACACACACTCACTCTCTGTCACTCACACACACACACATACACAGCAGAACTGTCATTAACAGGAGAACTGTCATTGAGAAGGCCTCCAGAGTTTCTGAAAATGTCCTCCCTGCGGCAATCTTTTGCTCTGTCTCCACAATGGGTTTTGGTTGCAGGCCTTGGTGCGGCCCATGTGGCACAGCGTGTTCAGGATCGCTTCTTGGCCTCATGGCTAAGATCATCGTCTATTGCCCTGGTCTTTGCTGAGAGGTGCGTATCCAGGGTTCGAGTGGTGGAGAAAGCGATCCGTGCCTTGGGCATTATAATGGCGGCAGTGAAGAATACAGTGCGTTTGGAGGTGATTGAGGACCACAGGCACAATATCGGTTTGGAGTACATTGTCCGGAACATCGTGTTGGAGCTCACCGGGATTAAACTGGAGAAGATTTTTTGCATCCAAGAATTCCCTAAAGCCGGTAATTATGACATTTCCTTTTACATGGAAGCAGACTGTCTGACTTTTTTCCAGCGTTTGAAGGCGAAAAGTCATCATGAATATTTACAATTCATAGTCCCAAAGCCATTATTTTCAAACATTGAAAGACCTGTTACTGTGCATATGTACAACCCTTTTGTGGAAATTCCTTTGATTAGAGCCTTCTTATCCAGATATTGCTCAGTAATAAGAGGGGGAATTATGCAGAAAAATATTTTTGCTGTCTTTAATGGAAATGTGAAATTTTGGGTTCGCTTTAAACCAGACCCTGAGAACATTGGTGGAATTATGCATCCGCCGGCAAATTTTTCTATCGGTGGAAATCGTGGCTTTTTGCACTATCCTGGGCAGCCTTCCTTCTGTAGGAAATGCTTTCAATATGGTCATACAGTTGAGGAATGTACCTCTGATGTTACCTGTAGAAATTGTAAAAAATCTGGGCATGAAGCCTTTGAATGCCCCTGCCCTAGAGTTTGTGATTTGTGCGGAGAAAGTGGTCACTCTTGCAGATCTTGTCCTAACACTAGCCGACAGGCTTTTTTTGGACATCCAAATCCTGAGAGGCGTAGGGCATGGGGAGACAGGCGCGAGTCTCCTCTGGCTCAGGACAGTTCCACTGAAACTTTGGTTGACCCTGGTCCTGCTGTGACTGTGGAGGAGATGGTGGATTTGATTAATAGTGTGCCTGAAGGTCATGATCCACTCTTGGTAGAGGGAGATACTGAAGACCAGGTGCCACTTGATGTGGGTGTGGTGCCTTCTGACAAGCCAGAGTTGCTACCTGCGTCAGAGGCAGAGAAGTCTCTCAATGAGGTAATTGAGGAGGCATACAGCCCTGAGGAGTTGTCTCCCAGCAGTTCTATGGATATTGAGTGGTCAGAAACTCCAAAGGGAAAGATGGCCAGGGAGATTGAGGTGGAAAATGCTGCCATTGTTCATAAGGCTATGTCTAAACAAGTAAAGATGAAAAATGTTAAAGTGGTGAAAAGGTTGCAGAAGAAGAAAACTGAATCTTTTGTGTCCCACAATCCTTTTTCTGTTTTGTCTGACTCAGGGGATGACTCTAGGTCAATTGAACAATACCAGGCCGCCTCCATATCACCAAGTGAATGTTTTTTGGAAGAGAAGGACGTGGCTGGCTTGGCAAGCCTATTTGAAAATCCTGAGATAACCCGAGTTGTTTTTTTTTTTTTCTCTCTCTTTTCAGCGGAACTAGAATGCTCAGTGTTTTTTCTTTTTTTGTGAGATAGCTGTATGTGGCTATGCGTTTGAAAATTATCTTTCAAAATGTGAGAGTTTTTCAGTCTCTGGCTAGGCGTGCATCAATTCTGGATTTTTTGAGTTTAAAAGAGGGTGATATTGTATGTGTGCAGGAGTGTGGTTTGAATAGGTATCCTAAAAAGAATGAATGGAGGTTTGGTGAGGCCATATGGTCTTTTTCTTTGGTTAATAAGAATGATGGGGTTGGGGTTTTGTTTAGGAATAAGGATATTGTGGTAAAACAAAGTGTTGTGGTGGAGGATGGAAGGTGTGTAAGTGCAGCGCCCCAGAGTTCTGGTCGTTGCAGTACTGTGTCTCTGCCACTAAGGGGAGCCATGGTACGTTCGATGGCACTGAAGGAGTTCCTCCAATCAGGTATCACAGACACCAATATGTTTCACAGCAGGGCCTCCGGGGGGAGCTAAGGGTGCTATTCATTAGGCCACTCCCCACGATAGTGGGTAAACTGGGGGTCAGGCAGGAAGTTAGAGAGAACGCTGACGGGATTGAACAGAGCAACACCCTGTGGCAGAGGGTGTTGTGAAGGGAGAGACTGTAGGGTCTCTGCCAGGGGTGGGATCCTGGCAGAGGCTTGGCATTGAGAGAACGTAACGGGACCGTGCCTGCTCAGCTTAGCGGCGGTGCCCAAGAAAGGACTAGAAGCGAGGCAGATTGTGCTGAGTGAGAAACGAGATCAAGCAGAAGGAGAATACCAGCAGGGGTTTTGTTGAAAGAGGCAGCACCCTGCTGAGGCGCAATACCGGTGGCCGGAACGCCGAGGGAGTGGATTAGAATACAGCTTCAAGCCATACTCCAAACAGCGGCAGGACAGTCGGTCTCAGGCGGGCTGTCTACCACATATCACCTATGAAGTCTTGGGGGGCAATTGCGGGAGAGGGGCGTCTCTAGGGTCCCGGAAGAACTCCAGGCCTACCTGACAAACGGGTGCCATTCCAACCCGAATACAGGGAAGGGGTGGATTACAGAGGAACATCAAATCGAGTTGTGAGGGAACTTAAGAAACAGACACAACCGTTGTGGGGTCACTTTCCGTGAGCACAGCAGGGAAGGACTACAACACATAGCGCTAGAAGGAAGGCACAGATCTCCACCTGAGAGGAGGACTCTGGAGGTGCCATTGGACCGGCTGGACTTGCGTAGCCTGGTGAACCGTGTTCTGGACTGAGGACTCAGAGATCTCCAGTAAAGAGGTAAAGAGACTGCAACCTGGTGTCCTTGTTATTTACTGCGACCTGCACCCCCACAACTGCACCGCTACATCGCTATCATTACTACCAACACCCACACCTTGCATTTCACTGTGCGCCCCCCCCACGGCAGGGTCACGGACCGGGGCCTAGCCGCCGTGACAACCCCAGAAGCAGAGACTCAGAGGCCCGGTACCGGGTACCCCTCGGCCCTGCGGCGGTGGAGGGGGCGCTGCAGAACTTGGCGTCACGAACAGGATCTACTTAAGCCTGAAGAATCAGGTCATGTGTGCCTAGAGACTGTGATTTACTGTGCTTGGACTGTACTTTATTGTAAGACTGTGTGTTGTGCCATTTGCCGCCAAAATCCGCCGCCATTGTAGCGCTGAGGAGAGCGCAGGAAGAGAAGAGGGGCGTGGAGTGGGCGTAGACAAGCTGGAGAGCGCGAACAGCAATGGCCGCCCAGTCTAAGTATTTCTGTGTCCTGAGGACGTGCCCGTCAACAGCCGAGGTACGCCTCCTGATCTTGGTCGGAGGGTGGAGACCATGGGGACGGGGCCGCCCACGGAAGAGACCGCGGGAGGAAGACGCGGGAAAAGAACGAGAAATGGCGACACCCGGAGCACCACGCGGCGCCGACCCGGTTCGGCCTGAGCCTGCACAGCCTGAAATAACCCCGGGAACGCCAACACTGCGGGGTCTGATCCCCACAGAGCCACCGATGGGTCGACCCCCTTTGCCGCTGTCCGAGGAATGTGTGGCTGCAGCCGAGGCCAGACAGCTAAGCCGCCGGCTGAAGGCCGTTGCCCGAGTGCTCACCCGGTTAGGTGAGCCCACGGAGATCCGTCTGACTCCAGCGTCTCCTGTCCCCTCCCAACTGACCGCGGCTGGAAGTACGCTATCAACACCGGATTTAAAGATCATGCCGGACGCCGAGCATCTACGGCGTCTGATGGCAGCATGGCGGAGCCGGCCCCAACTTGCGGAGCAAATTGATCTGGTCAGTGTTCCGGAGATTTCGTCCTCACACTGGGGTGTAGTGGTGGCCTTCAATCCCCGGTATGGAAGAGGGGTGATTCAGGAAATTGGAGAGCCGCTGCAGGTCCGCGTGGATCGGGAGGAGGTGGAGCCTTGCAGCGGGAGGCTCGATCGTGACCTGGAGCCAGGAGATGCCGTCACCTACACGAGGTGGAGGAAGGACACTGGCGAGACGGGCTGGTTCGCCCGAGATGTTCAGCGATGCGTTGCCCTCCAGGCTGCTGGAACACAAGAAGGGGATGATCCCGTAGGGAAGGCAGCGGGACCCGGCCCCGCGGAATCACGAGAAGCACAGCCTCGCCGCGCCCCAGAAGGACGGGTGCACCTGCCGACAAGGAGGACCTCCCGGCGAGGGATTTTATCATTACTGGGACCGGAATGGCGTCCTGGCTCACCGGTGCGATCTGTTGGCCTGGTGAGGCCGGATAAGAGGTCGCCTTCCGCAGAACCCCAGTAAGATTTTATTGCTTTATAAAAATGTAAATAGTTTTCCTTTAACTGTTCCTGATTGTTTGTTGCTAAACCCGTCCAGGGTAAACTTTAAAAGGTGACCCCTTTGTTGACCCGGGGTCACTATTGTTGTTTTCCAGAAGTTTTACACAAACTGCAGTAATCATGGACTGTGCATGATTCGAACTTCCTTGTAAATAGTTGCACCTTCTTAAGGGTGCCTCCTACTGGTTTTAGTTAAAAGACACTTTGCGAAGATACCTTTCCTACTGGTTTTAGTTAAAAGACACTTTGCGAAGATGCCATTCCGGAGCCTTTGCGTGGACTGGTAGGCTGAGAAGACGAGCTACCTCAGAAAGGCTTGGTCCCCTCTTAAAGGGGATGCGTGGAATTGAACTTGAAAGCGATACTGTTTTAGAACGGTAATATGATGATGCTTTGAGAAAGAATGTAACTGTTTTACATGAAAAGTTATATGTGTTTAAATTGTTTGAATTGTGAAATCTGAAAATAATGTTTTGTGAAAGGAAAAGATGCAGAGAGCCCGCAGGGGTAGAAGTAGAGATCTGCGTAGTTGAAAGTAAAGAAGTAATGATGAAGGTGAGGATAGAAGGTAAACCCTGCGTCCCCATAGAAAGTTACTTTGTTACTAAGGACAGAAAGCGAACCCGTAGGGGTTAGAGAGTGAGTCCTTAAAGGAGCCGAGTAGAGCTGGCTCAGAGTTCTTTAAGCGAAAGGAATGTTATGTCTATACTATGTATAGTAGCGAAAGGCAGTAGGCCCTGGCTGAACGGGGCGGTCCTGTAAAAGAAAGGAGAGGCAGTAGGTCTGGTGCCATAGGGACAGGCGGTCCTGCAGGTTCAAAGTAGGAGAATGTGAAGTTACCCTACCCTGTAATGTGATTATAGGAAGGCCTTTGGTAAACTAAGAGTGTATGTTTCTTAAAGGCAATGTTAATTTATTGTTCCAGAATTTGCACTAAGTAGAATACCCGGTTGGGTAACAGGAGTTATGTATAGCCTGTAATTTATAATGTTGACTATGTTTGTAACGTTAAAAGTGTCCTCACCTCCCATAAAGGGAAGCTTGTTCAAGTATACTTATTGTTTTGCACTCAACAAAATTGTATGTCTGTTTACTAATCTGTATTGTTGTTTTTCTTCCCAGTCCCGGAGTACTGTGTTTAACCAGGGGGGAGTGCAGCGCCCCAGAGTTCTGGTCGTTGCAGTACTGTGGCTCTGCCACTAAGGGGAGCCATGGTACGTTCGATGGCACTGAAGGAGTTCCTCCAATCAGGTATCACAGACACCAATATGTTTCACAGCAGGGCCTCCGGGGGGAGCTAAGGGTGCTATTCATTAGGCCACTCCCCACGATAGTGGGTAAACTGGGGGTCAGGCAGGAAGTTAGAGAGAACGCTGACGGGATTGAACAGAGCAACACCCTGTGGCAGAGGGTGTTGTGAAGGGAGAGACTGTAGGGTCTCTGCCAGGGGTGGGATCCTGGCAGAGGCTTGGCATTGAGAGAACGTAACGGGACCGTGCCTGCTCAGCTTAGCGGCGGTGCCCAAGAAAGGACTAGAAGCGAGGCAGATTGTGCTGAGTGAGAAACGAGATCAAGCAGAAGGAGAATACCAGCAGGGGTTTTGTTGAAAGAGGCAGCACCCTGCTGAGGCGCAATACCGGTGGCCGGAACGCCGAGGGAGTGGATTAGAATACAGCTTCAAGCCATACTCCAAACAGCGGCAGGACAGTCGGTCTCAGGCGGGCTGTCTACCACATATCACCTATGAAGTCTTGGGGGGCAATTGCGGGAGAGGGGCATCTCTAGGGTCCCGGAAGAACTCCAGGCCTACCTGACAAACGGGTGCCATTCCAACCCGAATACAGGGAAGGGGTGGATTACAGAGGAACATCAAATCGAGTTGTGAGGGAACTTAAGAAACAGACACAACCGTTGTGGGGTCACTTTCCGTGAGCACAGCAGGGAAGGACTACAACACATAGCGCTAGAAGGAAGGCACAGATCTCCACCTGAGAGGAGGACTCTGGAGGTGCCATTGGACCGGCTGGACTTGCGTAGCCTGGTGAACCGTGTTCTGGACTGAGGACTCAGAGATCTCCAGTAAAGAGGTAAAGAGACTGCAACCTGGTGTCCTTGTTATTTACTGCGACCTGCACCCCCACAACTGCACCGCTACATCGCTATCATTACTACCAACACCCACACCTTGCATTTCACTGTGCGCCCCCCCACGGCAGGGTCACGGACCGGGGCCTAGCCGCCGTGACAACCCCAGAAGCAGAGACTCAGAGGCCCGGTACCGGGTACCCCTCGGCCCTGCGGCGGTGGAGGGGGCGCTGCATATGTCTGCTTCTTTCCTGTAGGGGGTGGGATTTTAAGTTAATTAATATTTATGCACATGCAGATAAAAACGCCAGGCTTGCTCTGTTTGATAAGCTGAAATTCTTTTTGCATGGTAAACTTCCAACCTTTGTTGTGGGGGATTTGAACTGTATCCTGGAGAAAGATGCCAGGGCTGGGTCTTATGTATCCAGGGTAGATGTTACAGGTAACAGGTGGAAGCAGCTGGTGTCTGATTTTTCACTTAAAGATGCAGTGGAAGTTAGTCCTGGCCCTTTTACTTATCATGCGGATGATGGGTGCACTAATTCCCGCTTGGATTTTTTCTTTTACACATCCTTTGCGGTTAAGTGTGTGAAGTATGAGCAGGAGCGGGTGGGATTTTCTGATCATGAATGTTTGTCTGGAGTGTTTGAGGTTAATAATGTTTTCCATGGCCGGGGTGTGTGGCGGATGAATGTTAGTATGTTGCATGATGTGAATGTAAGGAGGGTGTTTGAGAGAAAGTATGCTTTTTGGTGTAGGAAGAAGGGCTGTTTTTCAAATCTTTTATTGTGGTGGGATTGGGTTAAAATTAAAATAGGTGGTTTTTTCAGGCATTTGGGATATGAAAGGGCAAGGAATAGGAGGTTGTTGTATAAGAGGCATTCTGGGAGGATTTCTTATTTGCATAAATGCAAATCTTTGGGTTTGGATGTACAGAATGATTTGGAGCGGGCAAAAAAGGAGATGAATGGTTGGTTTGGAGAGGAAGGTAGGAAGATTATTTTCAGAGCAAGAGTGGAAGTGAGAGAGAAAGATGAAAAGTGTACTCGTTTCTTTTTTAAAAATATGTGTAGTGGTGGAAGGGACATGAGTGTGTTGTTGGATGGGAATAATTGTGAGGTGCGTGGTATGGAAGTTTTGAAGGTGGTGGCTGATTTTTATAGTGGTTTATATGAAAGGAAAGTTTGTGATTTGGGAGTTGATGATGAGTTTTTGGATGTGATAGAGAGGTTTGTCCTGGAGGGGGAGTTTCAGTTTCTAATGGGGGAAGTTACAAAGGAGGAAATTGGAGGGATTGTATCTAAGGCAGCTAAAAATAAAGCTCCTGGTCATGATGGGATTCCTTGGGAATTTTACGAGAAATATTGGGAGGTGATTGGTGGTGATGTGGTGGAAGTGATGAGTATGATTTTTGGGGGTGCAAGGATGACTGAGAGTATGAAGCAAGGGGTAGTGGTGTTAATTTTCAAAAAGGGTGATAGGCGTTTTTTGGGTAATTGGAGACCCATTACTCTGTTGAACACTGATTATAAAATTTTTTCTAAATTAATGGCAAATCGTATGAGAGAGGTGGTGGGTCATGTTATACATGAAGACCAGGTTTGTGCAGTGCCTGGTCGAAAGATTCATGATAATGTGGTGTTAGTACGGGATATGTTGGGGGATTGTAAATCTAGGAAGTGTGGTGTGATTGTATGTGCTTTACAGGTCCTTCTCAAAAAATTAGCATATAGTGTTAAATTTCATTATTTACCATAATGTAATGATTACAATTAAACTTTCATATATTATAGATTCATTATCCACCAACTGAAATTTGTCAGGTCTTTTATTGTTTTAATACTGATGATTTTGGCATACAACTCCTGATAACCCAAAAAACCTGTCTCAATAAATTAGCATATTTCACCCGTCCAATCAAATAAAAGTGTTTTTTAATAACAAACAAAAAAACCATCAAATAATAATGTTCAGTTATGCACTCAATACTTGGTCGGGAATCCTTTGGCAGAAATGACTGCTTCAATGTGGCGTGGCATGGAGGCAATCAGCCTGTGACACTGCTGAGATGTTATGGAGGCCCAGGATGCTTCAATAGCGGCCTTAAGCTCATCCAGAGTGTTGGGTCTTGCGTCTCTCAACTTTCTCTTCACAATATCCCACAGATTCTCTATGGGGTTCAGGTCAGGAGAGTTGGCAGGCCAATTGAGCACAGTAATACCATGGTCAGTAAACCATTTACCAGTGGTTTTGGCACTGTGAGCAGGTGCCAGGTCGTGCTGAAAAATGAAATCTTCATCTCCATAAAGCATTTCAGCCGATGGAAGCATGAAGTGCTCCAAAATCTCCTGATAGCTAGCTGCATTGACCCTGCCCTTGATGAAACACAGTGGACCAACACCAGCAGCTGACATGGCACCTCACACCATCACTGACTGTGGGTACTTGACACTGGACTTCAGGCATTTTGGCATTTCCTTCTCCCCAGTCTTCCTCCAGACTCTGGCACCTTGATTTCCGAATGACATGCAAAATTTGCTTTCATCAGAAAAAAGTACTTGGGACCACTTAGCAACAGTCCAGTGCTGCTTCTCTGTAGCCCAGGTCAGGCGCTTCTGCCGCTGTTTATGGTTCAAAAGTGGCTTTACCTGGGGAATGCAGCCCCTGTAGCCCATTTCCTGCACACGCCTGTGCACGGTGGCTCTGGATGTTTCCACACCAGACTCAGTCCACAATCTTCCTCAGGGTCCGGTCACCTCTTCTCGTTGTACAGCGTTTTCTGCCACATTGTTTCCTTCCAACAGACTTACCATTGAGGTGCCTTGATACAGCACTCTGGGAACAGCCTATTTGTTGAGAAATTTCTTTCTGGGTCTTACCCTCTTGCTTGAGGGTGTCAATGATGGCCTTCTTGACATCTGTCAGGTCGCTAGTCTTACCCATGATGGGGGTTTTGAGTAATGAACCAGGCAGGGAGTTTTTAAAAGCCTCAGGTATCTTTTGCATGTGTTTAGAGTTAATTAGTTGATTCAGAAGATTAGGGTAATAGGTCGTTTAGAGAACCTTTTCTTGATATGCTAATTTATTGAGACAGGTTTTTTGGGTTTTCAGGAGTTGTATGCCAAAATCATCAGTATTAAAACAATAAAAGACATGACAAATTTCAGTTGGTGGATAATGAATCTATAATATATGAAAGTTTAATTGTAATCATTACATTATGGTAAATAATGAAATTTAACACTATATGCTAATTTTTTGAGAAGGACCTGTATATTTTGAGAAAGCGTTTGACCAGGTGGCTCATGTGTTTTTGTTTAAAGTGTTGAGGCGTATGGGGTTCCCGGATAGGTTTATTGATTTGTTGTTTGGTATGTATGAGGGGGCTAAAAGTAGGGTGTTGGTGAATGGTTTTTTCACTCTTCCTTTTGATATTCTTTCTGGGGTAAGGCAGGGGTGTCCTTTGTCTCCCATCTTGTTTATATGTGCTATTGAGCCGCTTTTGGTGATGTTGAGAAAGGATAAGGTTTTTAGAGGTTCTTTGGTTCCGGGGAGTGATGGGAGGTTTTTAAAGGTTTTGGGTTATATGGATGATATTTGTGTTTTCTGTGATTCGGTTTGTGAAGTTGCCAGAGTGAAGTTATTGGATAGTCTTTTCTGTATTGCTTCTGCATTTAAGATTAATTGGGGGAAAAGTAATATGAAGGTTTTCTTTAAACATGTTTCTTTAGTGGATTGTGGTATGGTATTGGCTGGTGATTGTATTAGAGTGTTGGGGGTGGATTTTAGTGAGGGTTTGAATGGGGATGAGTGTTGGGTGGAATTATGACTTAGGATTTCCAGGAAGCTTGATTTTTGGCATTTAAGGGACTTGTCCTTTACTGGTAAAGTGCTGGTTGTTAAGAGTGTTGTTTTGCCTATGATTTTATATATTGCTTTGGTGTTTCCTCCTTCTAATGTGATGTTAAAAAGGGTTAATCGGATTCTTTTCTTGTTCTTATGGGGGTCTGGGATGGAGAAAGCAAAGCGGGAGATTTGGGTAAAAAGGAGGGAAGTTGGAGGACTTGATTTCCCCAATTTGGATGTTTTTCTGGGGATTAATTATATTGTTTTTTTTGTTGGGTCTCTTTCTAAGTCTTCCAAGACCGCCTGTATGTTTAGATACTTGGCGGGTTCGGCGTTGGGTCTTTTGAAGTGGGTGGTTCCGGATAGGAGCAAGCCTTTTGCTTTTTTTTGTCCTGAATGGTATTTGTATGTTGAGCGGTTTGTGAGGAAGTATAGATTGGAAAATGTAAAAATGGAACAGTTTGTAAGTGAGAAAAAGTCAATTAAGAGAATGTGTGTGGATGGGTCTATATGTGAAGTAAATGGCTTGAAATCTGCTGAGGCGGAAGCTGTGTGGGGGAAAGTTTCTAAATATGATTTGTCAAATAAGCAGAAGGATCTTGTTTGGATGTCTTTGCATGGCATTTTACCAGTTAGGTGTGTGCAGAAGAGGAGAGGTCTTGTGCCTTCTGAAAGGTGTCCTAGGGTTGGATGTGGAGATGATGAGGATGTAAGTCATGTTTTCTGGTCTTGTAGGTATGCAAGAGATGTATGGAATAGATTAGGTAGGATGTGTTTTGGTCTGACTGGGATTAGGCGTTTGACATTAGAAATTGTTATGTTTGGTCTCTGTAGGTTGAGTAGGAGAAGTGATAGGTTGCTATGGTTGTTTTTGGCATGTGTAAAGGAAGTTTTGTGGGATGTGAGGAATTTGAGTGTTTATAAGAATGAAGTGTTTGAGATAGATGATTGTGTGAGAATGGTATTGGATAAGTTGTATTTTTGTTACAGGTGGGATGCTGATAGAGGTATGGATGCTGAAGGTAACTGGAAATTTTTGAAGTGGAAGCATTGGGTGGCGGGTGTGTGATTCTTGATGGATTTCATGTTGTTTTTCTGATTTTGTATTATGGATTGCTTTTGTGTGCTTAATAAAAAATGGCCATTATGATGAGTTTTGGGATAGTCTTGTCATGTGGTTTTGCCCTTTTTAGGGTTGACTTCTGACTTTTGACTATGTTTGGAACCTGAATGGTTTAAAAAAAAAAATAAAAAAAACCTGTTATCAGTTTAATATCCGATACATCCCCTACTTGGGGACCATATATTAAATGGATTTTTGGAACAGGGAGATGGAAGAAGAGCTTGCTCTGTCCACTCCACGCATTGACCCGTTATTGCAGTATCTCCGGGAACAGTGCACTCCTTCTCTGATCCAGTTTCTAAAAACAGATTGAATTGAAATCAGCGCAAGTTGTCTTTTAAACCTTTATGTGAATTGATTTCAGGGTCAAAGAAGCACTTTTCCATGCCAAATGTAGCATTTTGTTTGATTTCTTTTGGCCAATTGCAACATTTTGTGTGCCTTGCCTGGCCTTGCTTTCACCTATGTATGTCAAACATTGCATTGCATTCAATATGCAATCAGTCAATCAATCAATTTGTCTTTACTGGTTGCTGCAACAGGTGTGTTAAGATGTAGGCCTCTATTAGGCCTTTCTTACAGTGTTGCAAATATACTGCGTCGTCTACAAACCTAGGCCCCTGCTGTCAGCACTTGGTATTTAAATTGAAGTATCCAATCAGTAGTTCTGCCATACATACCGGATTTGTGACCGCATGAATTCTTTTTTGAAACATTGTCTCCTTCTTGTGGACCACCGACTTTTCAATGCGGTGTATTATATGCATTTAAAAAAAAAAAAAAAAAAAGTAAAAATGGTGCCTGTGCTGATCTTGAATATGCTTGTCTGGTCCATCTACACCTGTGTGAGTATTCTAATGCTTTTGACCAACCAGGTGCGCTGCCTGCAGTAGATAGAATCTTAGCCCAGAACATTCATGTGCTGTCACAATGGGGCTGGAGGGTGTGGTCAAAGTAGGCGGAGTTATGCAGATTCAAAATGCGTCGTGCACAGCTTGAACGAACACACACACACAGACACAGCAGAACTGTCATTGACAGCAGAACTGTCATTGAGAAGGCCTCCAGAGTTTCTGAAAATGTCCTCCCTGCGGCAATCTTTTGCTCTGTCTCCACAATGGGTTTTGGTTGCAGGCCTTGGTGCGGCCCACGTTGCACAGCGTGTTCTTGATCGCTTCTTGGCCTTTTGGCTAAGATCAAGTGCAGTGACCTTACAGTTGCTGCCTTGGTCTTGGCTGAGAGGTGCCTGGGGTACCCGGCTCCTTGGCCTGGGGGGATTGTCTCACCTCTGGTGGGACTTCACCTCCCTGCTGCTATTAGGGAGTTGGCTTAGTCCCCTTGCATCCAGTTGCGATCTCCAGGCTATAGGCCGTGTCCGTGTGTGACGACCCTCGTGGTGGAATCTCTTCTTTTTCCTGTGGTAATCTACACTCACCGGCCACTTTATTAGGTACACCATGCTAGTAACGGGTTGGACCCCCTTTTGCCTTCAGAACTGCCTCAATTCTTCGTGGCATAGATTCAACAAGGTGCTGGAAGCATTCCTCAGAGATTTTGGTCCATATTGACATGATGGCATCACACAGTTGCCGCAGATTTGTCGGCTGCACATCCCAAAGATGCTCCATACAAGGCAGGATGGATCCATGCTTTCATGTTGTTTACGCCAAATTCTGACCCTACCATCCGAATGTCGCAGCAGAAATCGAGACTCATCAGACCAAGCAACGTTTTTCCAATCTTCTACTGTCCAATTTCGATGAGCTTGTACAAATTGTAGCCTCAGTTTCCTGTTCTTAGCTGAAAGGAGTGGTACCCGGTGTGGTCTTCTGCTGCTGTAGCCCATCTGCCTCAAAGTTCGACGCACTGTGCGTTCAGAGATGCTCTTAGGCCTACCTTGGTTGTAACGGGTGGCGATTTGAGTCACTGTTGCCTTTCTATCAGCTCGAACCAGTCTGCCCATTCTCCTCTGACCTCTGGCATCAACAAGGCATTTCCGCCCACAGAACTGCCGCTCACTGGATTTTTTTTCTTTTTCGGACCATTCTCTGTAAACCCTAGAGATGGTTGTGCGTGAAAATCCCAGTAGATCAGCAGTTTCTGAAATACTCAGACCAGCCCTTCTGGCACCAACAACCATGCCACGTTCAAAGGCACTCAAATCACCTTTCTTCCCCATACTGATGCTCGGTTTGAACTGCAGGAGATTGTCTTGACCATGTCTACATGCCTAAATGCACTGAGTTGCCGCCATGTGATTGGCTGATTAGAAATTAAGTGTTAACAAGAAGTTGGACAGGTGTACCTAATAAAGTGGCCGGTGAGTGTATATACCGACAGATTTTCATCATGAATTTCGTGAAGAATGCGATTCGTATGACCGTGGACCCAAGCAACTCGAGGAAGAACACCGTTGTTTTCATCATTCGGGATGTTATTGAGGAAAAAGCTGGAGCAAGACGAACGGAAATTTTCAGCTGCAATGAGTTTCCTCGGCAAGGAAATTATGATGTTACCTTTGTGGATCAGAATGTTTGCCTGAATGTCTATGAGTGGCTTCGGAACAACGCTGATGATCCTATTCTGGAAGGAGTTGCTTGGATACCCTTGTTTGGACTGCAGGAAAAGGAGGTGACTGTCACAGTGTATAATCCTTTTACAGATCCTGCGTTGTTACAGAGCTTTCTCTCTCAATACTGTGACTATGTGAAAATAGGAGAGCGGCAGGTCAATATTTTGGGAATTTTCAACTGTAAATATATTTACCGTGTAAAGTTGAGAAGGGACCCTGACTGTGTGGGAGGTTTCAGACACCCTCCTGCAAACTTTTCTGTGGCAGGTCATAGAGGTTGTCGACCTACCCAGGACAGCCTCGATTTTGTAGGAAATGCTTTTCTTTTGGGCACATACAGGCGGAGTGCAACAAAGGACAGTGCTGCCATAATTGTAAGAGAGAGGGGCATACTGCTAATCAATGCCCTTCGCCTAAGACCTGTGATGTGTGTGGGAGTGGTGAGCACATGTACAATGACTGTCCCAAGAGTGCACCTAGGCGGTCGGACAAGGAACAAATGGAGGAAGAGTTGGATAGGAGGGAAAGGGCAAGAGTTGCAAAAGAACTTGCAAGGATAGAGAGGGAGGAAGAAGAGGGGAGGAGGCGGAGTGCAAGTAGAGCCACACCCCCTCCAGATCCAGAGAGTGTGAGTCTGAGGCCGAGATATACGGCAGAAAAAGAGGAAAAAAAGGAGGAAAAGAAGAAGAAAAAGAAGGAAAAGGAGTGGAGGAGGGAAGAGAAGGAGTTTTGGAAGGCAGCTGCAGAGGTGGAGGCGCAGTTTCCTGAAATGGAGGTGCAGTTGCCTGAAAAGGAGGAGCAATTGCCTGAAATGATGGCCTTTAGTGAGGCAATGGATGCCGCGGAGAGCGATGCGCATATTTCTGAGGTTGATAGCCCTGAGCACCTGTCTAACCCTGAGCATATTGAGGATTTTGTTTCAGATGACGGTAGAGATGCAAAGAAGAGCCGGCGGGAGGATGATGGAGACAGTGAGGAGGTGGAGAGCCGTGCTCCTCTGAGAAAGACTGGTCCTGCGAGAAGGAGGAGTGAGGGTGGTGAGATCAGTGGGTCAGACACCTGCTGTTCAATTCAGATGGTGGAGGAGGATAGTGGTGATGCTGGATAGTGTTGCCATATAGTGCACTAAATGTGTTTTTTTTTTCTCTTGTAAGCTTTGGCTTAGGCCAAAGGCTTTTATTTCTTGAGTAGTTAGCTGAAGTGTGTTTTTTGTAATATGGGGTTTACTATAATTTCACAAAATGTTAGAGTCTTTAAAAGTAACGTTAGGAGAGCTGCAATTTTTTGAGTTTTTGGCTATGCAAAATGCATCTATTTTTTGTCTACAGGAATGTGGGGTAGTGGATGGTGTGAAAGGGGATGAATGGTCTTATGGTGCATCTGTGTGGTCAGGGAGTGCATGCAATAAGAATGATGGGGTGGGAATTTTAGTTAAAGGGAGGGAAGTGGCTTTGAGTGACTATCTGGTGATTGAGGTAGGGAGGTGTATTTTGGCTAATTTTGAGTATAGGAATGTAAAGTTTTGTGCTATAAATATTTATGCGCCAGTTGATAAAAATGAGCGTAAAGCCTTATTTGAAAAAGTCAAGCTTTTTGTTCCATGGAGGATGCCTGTAGTGATTGTGGGGGATATGAATTGTGATATGGGTAAAGTGAATGTGGATGTGTCAGGGAGAGCTTTGTTGGAGTTAGTGAGTGATTTTGATTTGTGTGATATGCAGCGTGTGTGCAATGTGAGTCCTGTGTTGAATACTTTTTTTTCTGAGAGTGGAAGGGTGCAGTCTAGGTTGGATTATTGCTTTATTTCAAAAAATATAATTGCTGTTGATTATAAGCAAGAAAATGTTTTGTTTTCTGATCATGTGTGTATGAAGTGTGAGTTGGATATAAAGGTTGATGGAGTGTTTGGAAAAGGGTTGTGGAAGTTAAATGTGAAGTTGTTAGAGAGTGAAGATGTGAGAAAGGAGTATGCAAGACGGTATGAAGGGTGGCGTAAGTGTAAAAATCGACTTTGTGTTCACCTCTCGAGCAGTCAGGCAGAGTAGGCACTCTATGGTTCCCTGCTTCTTCTCTGACCACAGAGCCATTCGCTTACAGGGTGCCCTAGGCCACGGTTTCCCACCTGGCCCAGGCTCCTGGAAGCTGAATTGTGCTCTGCTGACTCAGTCTGAAGTTGTGGAGGAACTCAGAGCCGCCTACGCAACGTGGAGGTCCTGCAAAGGTTGCTTCCGAACAGTTTGCGATTGGTGGGAATACGTTAA
This sequence comes from Ranitomeya variabilis, assembly GCF_051348905.1. Taxonomy (NCBI): domain Eukaryota; kingdom Metazoa; phylum Chordata; class Amphibia; order Anura; family Dendrobatidae; genus Ranitomeya; species Ranitomeya variabilis. The sequence goes on along the minus strand of NC_135235.1, from coordinate 606,284,053 downwards.
ACTCGAGTTTCGCTGTTTCTTTCAGGCCAAGAGTCAACAACAGGCATGTGAGAAGAGGAGGGACTTCAGAGGACTGCAGCGACAGCTGCGGTCACTGCAGGACCTTCTCCACTGCGGCTGGGATGTGAGGGAGGAGCTGGACGAGGCCAAGAGGGGCCTGAAAAGGCACTTTGAGGAGGAGTCCAGGCGAATCATCTTCCGTTCCAAGGTGGAGAACCTGGAGAAGGGTGAGAAATGTAACTCGTTCTTTTTCAGGAAACTCCATGCCGGCCACGTGCCCCTGAATGAGCTGCGAGACGAGAGTGGAAACATACGACGTGGGAAAGAGGACGTGATGAGGGTCGTCAGCGACTTCTACAGCGATCTCTACTCCCACAAGACTACCAACCCCGATGTTGCTGATAAGTTCCTGTCAGGTATCACTAACCATCTTGACCCTGCAGGTGCGGCAACCATGGAAAAACCTCTGACGGTGGGCGAGTTGCTCGCTGCCGCTAAATCCTTTAGGACCGGCAGAACCCCGGGCAGTGATGGACTTCCAGCAGAGCTCTATGTAGCGCTGGGGGACCTCATCTGCCCGGACCTGTTGGAACTTTACGAGGAGATGGTGGTGGAGGGTAGAATGCCTCCGTCATTGAGGGAAGGAATGGTCACTATCCTGTGCAAACGGAAGGGGGAGAGGTGCGACCTGAAGAATTGGCGTCCCATCACTCTGCTCAACGTGGACTACAAGATCCTGGCCAAGACGATGGCGAAAAGACTGAAGACGGTAATCGGACGGATCATCCACCCGGACCAGACCTGCGGCATCCCCAGACGTCGCATTGCAGACAGACTTGCTCTCGTGCGAGACACGGTCGAGTACATCAAGGTCCGCCGTGCACACGCGGCCCTGTTCTCCTTGGATCAGGAAAAGGCCTTCGATCGGGTTTTCCATGGGATCATGGGCAGAGCTCTGCAGCGGTTAGGTTTGGGTGATAGGTTTTGTGCGTATGTCCGTCTAATGTACTTTGATATCCACAGCTCGGTGTTGGTGAACGGCTGGAAGACTGACCCCTTTCCTGTCCTCTCTGGGGTCAGACAAGGCTGTCCTCTGTCACCTCTTCTTTTTGTTTGTGTTATAGAGCTCTTCGCAGAGGCTATCCGGCAGAATGGAAAGATCAGGGGGATCACCGCACTGGGTCCGGAACGACATGAGGTCAAGTGCTCGCTCTACATGGATGATGTCACCGTCTTCTGCGCCGACCGTGGCTCAGTCGATGCCCTCGTCCAGACGTGTGAGATGTTCGGTCAAGCTTCAGGGGCCAAAGTCAACTGCGGGAAGTCGGAAGCCATGATCTTCGGGGATTGGCAACTGGCCTCCTCCGCCCCTTTCCCCTTCAACATCCAGCCGGATTTCATCAAACTTCTTGGAGTCTGGTTCGGGAAGGAAGGAGCGGCCCTCAAGTCTTGGCAGGAACGCTTGGCCAAGGTTAACCAGCGGATCGGCCTCTGGAACCTCAGACGCCTCACCTGTGAGGGTAAGGTTCTTGTCCTGCGTAATGAAGTACTGCCCGTGCTGCAGTACACAGCCCAGGCCTGGCCCCCCCATGTAACCGTGTGCAGGGCCTTACCAGGACAGTGTTCCACTTTGTCTGGGGTTCCAAGATGGACAGTCAGGCGGGCCGTCATGTACAAGGAGCCACGCAAGGGTGGGAAGGACGTTCCAGATATCCCCACCCTCCTGCGGTCCTTCTTTGTCTGTGATTGTGTTCGCCGGACTCTGCAAGTCAAGAGAGGCTCTGCGGGAAGGTCCATGTCTCGCTTCTTCCTGCTTCCTCTTTGGAGGCGACTCGGCTGGGACAAGTGGGACAGCTCCTACCCCTACAACTGGACGACGCCATGGTTCTACGGGGACGTTGTTTGGTTCGTGGGGGAACACCAACTGGAGGGACTGAAGCCCGACCTGTGGAAGCCCAAAACTATCCACAAACTGATCAGAGCCAAGGACGATGTTGAGGACATCATAGGACTCCACCATGACACACTGGAGACTGTATGGACTAATGTGTCGTCCGACAGGCTGACCAACGGGCACAAGGACTTGTCGTGGATGGCGATTCAGGGCGGGCTGCCTGTCCGGTCGCTCATGCATGCCTGGAGCCTGTGTAAGACCCGGTACTGCCCAAGGTGCCCCTTCGTGGAAGAAACATCCTTGCACACTTTTTGGGAGTGCCAGTTTGCACAGCGCCTGTTGACTGCCCTAGAGGATGACTTGAGGAACTCTGTCCCCAGAGCAAGCCTATCGCACCATTCTGTGCTTTACGGACTTTTTCCTGGGGTTCATACCGTCGGAGCCATCCAGGAGGCTTGGCGCCTTATGAACTGCTTCAAAGACGCTATTTGGGTCGCCAGGAACCGGCTCACCTTAAGGAGGGACAAGATGTCCATCCAGGACTGCCGCAGGCTGATCCACAGCCTGCTCAGAGACTATTCCATCGTCGACGGTCTGGAGGACGCGGATGAGGACAAGGACTAAAACCTCTTTTCCTCCCCCCTTTTCCCTTATGTATCTTGTCTTTCAATAAAGCTTCGGGCCTGTGATCTCCCCCCTCCCTACCCCCTCTTTCCACTCCCCTCCCCCCTATCACAGGTCGTCGTACTGTTTTGTTTAACACGCTTTTTTTTCAGCTTGAGTGTTTTGGTGTAGTATAGGAGTTTGATGTATAGGTAGTGCATTGTATTCTTATGCTTTGTACAAAGGATGTAGAATTATGTGTGTACTGGGCTACGGCAAAGTACACGATTGTTAACTTATTTTTTATGGAATGAATGAGAGTAAAAGAGTTTACTAAATCAAAAAAATAAATAAATCTGTTCTTATCAGTTTAATATCTGATAAGTCCCCTATTTGGGGACTATATATTAAATGGATTTTTGGAACAGGGAGATGGAAGAAGAGCTTGCTCTGTCCACTCCACGCATTGACCCGTTATTGCAGTATCTCCGGGAACAGTGCACTCCTCCTCTGATCCAGTTTCTAAAAACAGATTGAATTGAAATCAGCACAAAGTTGTCTTTTAACCCTTTATGTGAATTCTTTTCAGGGTCAAAGAAGCACATTTCAGATGCCAAATGTAGCATTTTGCTCGATTTCACTTGACCATTTGCAACATTTTGTGTGCCTTGCCTTGCTTTCACCTATGTATGTCAAACATTGCATTGCATTCAATATGCAATCAGTCAATCAATTTGTCTTTACTGGTTGCTGCAACAGGTGTGTTAAGATATAGGCCTCTCTTAGGCCTTTATTACAGTGTTGCAAATATACTGTGTCGTCTACAAAACTAGGCCCCTGCTGTCAGCACTTGCTATTTAAATTGAAGTATCCAATCAGTAGTTCTGCCATACATACTGCATTTGTGACCGCATGAATTCTTTTTTGAAACATTGTCTCCCTCTTATGGACCACCGACTTTTCAATGCGGTGTATTATATGCATTTTTAAAAGAAAAAAATAAGTAAAAATGGTGCCTGTGCTGATCTTGAATATGCTTGTCTGGTCCATCTACACCTGTGTGAGTATTCTAATGCTTTTGACCAACCAGGTGCGCTGCCTGCAGTAGATAGAATCTTAGCCCGGAACATTCATGTGCTGTCACAATGGGGCTGGAGGGTGTGGTCAAAGTAGGCGGAGTTATGCAGATTCAAAACGCGTTGTGCACAGCTTGAACGAACACACACACAGACACACACAGACAGACACACAGACACACACACACACACAGCAGAACTGTCATTGAGAAGGCCTCCAGAGTTTCTGAAAATGTCTTCCCTGCGGCAATCTTTTGCTCTGTCTCCACAATGGGTGTCGGTTGTAGGCCTTGGTGCAGCCAAAATGGCAAACCATTTCAGGTCATCGCTTCTCGGCCTTTTGGCACGATCTGTAGTGGGTCTGCCGGATGGCTGTCTGAGCGTTGACTCTTGGCCTTATGGCATCGCCGTTTTACGGCTTAAGCCACATGCTGCTTTAGGGAGTTGACCAGAGGACACGACCAGCGATCATGGGACGTTTACGCTACGCAGGGCCCGGCGAGGCTCGTGTGAAATTCGGAATCCAAATCGATGTGGAGGAAGGAAAAGAAGAAATCGTCAATCTCAGCTTTGTGGTGTGGAAGGTCCTGTTTCAAGTTCTCAGCGTGAGGAAAGAGGAGATTCTGTGCCTGCAGCAGTTAAAGCGCAAATATAATCTTGTTTTGACTTCGATGGCTGCATGTAATAACTTGTATGAGTCCCTGAAAAGGAATCTGGAGCATTCATATTTGGATGGGCTGACTTTTGTCATTTTGTATGCTGATAAGGAGATATGTCATGAATCCCAATGGCTAGGGATAGCACAGGACAAGCAAAGTACAAATATATTACGGACGAGCTCTAGGGTGATGGAACCTGGGCTGACCGCTGCCCTACGCCTGACAAACGCAACTAGAGATAGCCAGGGAGCGTGCCTACGTTGGTTCTAGACGCCACGCACCAGCCTAAGAGCTAACTAGCACTGCAGAGAAAATAAAGACCTCACTTGCCTCCAGCGGAATGAACCCCAAAAGATATAGTTGCCCCCCACATGTATTGACGGTGAAATGAGAGGAAGGCACACACATAGAGATGATATATATAGTTTTAGCAAATTGAGGCCCGCTGTAAACTAGAAAGCAGAACGATACAAAAGGGGACTGAACGGTCAGCAAAAAACCCTAATCAAAAAAACCATCCTGAGATTACAAGAACCCATGTGCCAACTCATGGCACATGGGGAGAACCTCAGTCCACTAGAGCTACCAGCTAGCATAGAGACATAATAAGCAAGCTGGACAAAAAACCAAACAACTGAAAATCAGCACTTAGCTTATCCTGAAAGATCTGGGAGCAGGTAGGCAGGAACCAAACAGAGCACATCTGAATACATTGATAGCCGGCAAGGGAAATGACAGAAAGGCCAGGTAAAATAGGAAACACCCAGCCACTGATGGACAGGTGGAGACCAAAGGCCGCAACCCACCAAAGTCACCCAGTACCAGCAGTAACCACCAGAGGGAGCCCACAAACAGAATCCACAACAGTACCCCCCCCTTGAGGAGGAGTCACCGAACCCTCACGAGAACCCCCAGGGCGATCAGGGTGAGCTCTATGGAAGGCGCGGACCAAATCAGTCGCATGAACATCGGAGGCGACCACCCAGGAATTATCCTCCTGACCATAACCCTTCCACTTAACCAAATACTGGAGTTTGCGTCTGGAAACACGAGAATCCAAGATCTTCTCAACAACATACTCCAATTCTCCCTCCACCAGCACCGGAGCCGGAGGCTCAACCAAAGGAACAACGGGCACCTCATACCTCCGCAACAACGACCGATGGAACACATTATGAATAGCAAACGATGCTGGGAGATCCAAACGAAAAGATACAGGGTTAAGAATCTCCGAGATCCTATAAGGACCGATGAACCGAGGCTTGAACTTAGGAGAAGAGACCTTCATAGGGACAAAACGAGAAGACAACCACACCAAATCCCCAACAAGAAGTCGGGGACCCACGCGGCGACGGCGATTAGCAAACTGCTGAGTCTTCTCCTGAGATAACTTCAAATTGTCCACCACCTGATTCCAAATCTGATGTAGCCTGTCCACCACCACGTCCACTCCAGGACAATCCGAAGACTCCACCTGACCAGAGGAAAAACGAGGATGAAACCCCGAATTACAAAAAAAGGAGAGACCAACGTGGCCGAACTAGCCCGATTATTAAGAGCAAATTCGGCCAGTGGCAAAAAGGCAACCCAGTCATCTTGATCAGCAGAAACAAAACACCTCAAATAAGTTTCCAAGGTCTGATTAGTTCGCTCCGTCTGGCCATTCGTCTGAGGATGGAATGCAGATGAGAAAGACAAATCAATGCCCATCTTGGCACAAAACGTCCGCCAAAATCTAGACACAAACTGGGATCCCCTGTCAGAAACGATATTCTCCGGAATCCCATGCAAACGAACCACGTTCTGAAAAAATAAAGGGACCAACTCAGAGGAGGAAGGCAACTTAGGCAAGGGCACCAAATGAACCATCTTAGAAAAGCGGTCACACACAACCCAGATAACGGACATTTTCTGTGAAACCGGGAGATCAGAAATAAAATCCATGGAAATGTGCGTCCAAGGCCTCTTCGGGATGGGCAAGGATAACAACAACCCACTGGCCCGAGAACAGCAAGGCTTAGCTCGAGCACACACTTCACAAGACTGCACAAAGGTACGCACATCCCTAGACAAGGAAGGCCACCAAAAAGACCTGGCCACCAAGTCTCTAGTACCAAATATTCCAGGATGACCAGCCAACACAGAAGAATGGACCTCGGAGATGACTCTACTGGTCCAATCATCCGGAACAAACAGTCTTTCTGGTGGACAACGATCCGGTTTATCCACCTGAAACTCCTGCAATGCACGTCGCAAGTCTGGGGATACGGCGGACAATATTACCCCATCCCTAAGGATACCAGTAGGCCCAGAGTCTCCAGGAGAGTCAGGCACAAAACTCCTGGAAAGAGCATCTGCCTTCACATTCTTTGAACCTGGCAGGTATGAAACCACGAAATTGAAACGAGAAAAAAACAACGACCAACGAGCCTGTCTAGGATTCAAACGCCTGGCAGACTCAAGGTAAATGAGATTCTTGTGATCAGTCAAGACCACCACACGATGTTTAGCACCCTCAAGCCAATGACGCCACTCCTCAAATGCCCACTTCATGGCCAAAAGCTCCCGATTACCCACATCATAATTGCGCTCGGCGGGCGAGAATTTTCTAGAGAAGAATGCACATGGCTTCATCACCGAGCCATTAGAACTTCTCTGTGACAAAACCGCCCCCGCTCCAATCTCGGAAGCATCAACCTCAACCTGAAAAGGAAGTGAAACATCTGGTTGACACAACACAGGAGCAGAAGAAAACCGGCGCTTAAGTTCCTGAAAGGCCTCCACGGCCGCAGGAGACCAATCAGCAACATCAGCACCCTTTTTAGTCAAATCAGTCAAAGGTTTAACAATACTGGAAAAATTAGCAATGAACCGACGATAAAAATTAGCAAACCCCAAGAACTTCTGAAGGCTCTTAACAGATGTAGGTTGTGTCCAGTCACAAATCGCCTGAACCTTGACAGGATCCATCTCAATAGTAGAAGGAGAAAAAATGTACCCCAAAAAAGAAATCTTCTGGACTCCGAAGAGACACTTTGAGCCCTTCACAAACAGAGAATTGGCCCGCAGAACCTGAAACACCTTCCTGACCTGTAGAACATGAGACTCCCAGTCATCAGAAAACACCAAAATATCATCCAAATACACAATCATAAACTTATCCAGATATTCACGGAAAATATTGTGCATAAAGGACTGAAAGACTGACGGAGCATTGGAGAGTCCAAAAGGCATTACCAAATACTCAAAATGGCCCTCAGGCGTATTAAATGCGGTTTTCCACTCATCACCCTGTTTTATCCGCACCAGATTATACGCACCGCGAAGATCTATCTTAGTGAACCACCTAGCCCCCTTAATGCGAGCAAACAAATCAGTCAATAATGGCAATGGATACTGATACTTGACTGTAATCTTATTCAGAAGGCGATAATCTATACAAGGCCTCAGGGAACCATCTTTTTTTGCCACAAAAAAAAAACCTGCTCCCAGAGGGGACGAAGATGGACGAATATGTCCCTTTTCCAAGGACTCCTTAATATAATTCCGCATAGCAGTATGCTCTGGCAGTGACAGATTAAATAAATGACCCTTAGGGAACTTACTGCCAGGAATCAATTCTATAGCACAGTCACAATCTCTATGCGGAGGGAGCGAATTGAGCTTAGGCTCCTCAAAAACATCCCTATAGTCAGACAAAAACGCAGGGATCTCAGAAGGAGTAGATGAAGCGATTGAAATCGGAGGTGCATCATCATGAACCCCCTGACATCCCCAGCTTAACACAGACATTGTTTTCCAGTCCAGGACAGAATTATGAGTTTGTAACCATGGCAGACCAAGCACTAGTACATCATGTAAATTATAAAGTACAAGGAAGCGAATCACCTCCTGATGAACGGGAGTCATGCGCATGGTCACTTGTGTCCAATACTGCGGTTTATTCATAGCCAATGGTGTAGAGTCAATTCCCTTCAGAGGAATAGGAACTTCCAGAGGTTCCAGACTAAAACCGCAGCGTTTAGCAAATGACCAATCCATAAGACTCAGGGCAGCGCCCGAATCCACATAGGCATCGACGGAAATGGAAGACAGTGAAAAAATCAGAGTCACAGACAAAATGAACTTAGGCTGCAGAGTACCAATGGCAAAAGATTTATCAACCCTTTTTGTGCGTTTAGAGCATGCTGATATAACATGAGCTGAATCACCACAATAGAAACACAATCCATTTTTCCGCCTATAATTTTGCCGTTCACTTCTGGACTGAATTCTATCACATTGCATAGTCTCAGGTGCCTGTTCAGAAGACACCGCCATCTGGTGCACGGGTTTGCGCTCCCGTAAACGCCGATCAATCTGAATGGCCATAGCCATAGACTTATTCAGACCTGTAGGCGTAGGGAACCCCACCATAATATCCTTAATGGCCTCAGAAAGACCATTTCTGAAGTTTGCAGCCAGGGCGCACTCATTCCACTGAGTAAGCACCGACCATTTCCGAAACTTCTGACAATATATCTCCGCTTCATCATGCCCCTGAGAGAGGGCTAATAAAGCCTTTTCAGCCTGAATCTCCAGGTTAGGTTCTTCATAGAGCAATCCCAATGCCAGAAAAAACGCATCCACACTGAGCAATGCAGGATCCCCTGGTGCCAAAGCAAATGCCCAATTCTGAGGGTCGCCCCGCAGGAAAGATATTACAATCTTGACCTGTTGAGCAGGGTCTCCAGAGGAGCGAGTTTTTAAAGAAAGAAACAATTTACAATTGTTCCTGAAATTCAGGAAGGTAGATCTATCTCCAGAAAAGAACTCTGGAATAGGAATTCTAGGTTCAGACATGGGAGTGTGAACAACAAAATCCTGTATGTTTTGAACTTTTGCCGCGAGATTACTCAGGCTGGAAGCCAAACTCTGGACATCCATGTTAAACAGCTAAGATCAGAGCCATTCAAGGGTTAAGAGGAGGTAAGAAGCAGCTAGACAGCAATTAAGGGCTAGGCAGCAAAACTCTGAAGGGGAAAAAAAAAAAAAAAATTTCCCTTAAACACTTCTCTTTCTCCTGCTTCAGCCCAAACAATTAACACTTTGTGGGCCGACTATACTGTCATGAATCCCAATGGCTAGGGATAGCACAGGACAAGCAAAGTACAAATATATTACGGACGAGCTCTAGGGTGATGGAACCTGGGCTGACCGCTGCCCTACGCCTGACAAACGCAACTAGAGATAGCCAGGGAGCGTGCCTACGTTGGTTCTAGACGCCACGCACCAGCCTAAGAGCTAACTAGCACTGCAGAGAAAATAAAGACCTCACTTGCCTCCAGCGGAATGAACCCCAAAAGATATAGTTGCCCCCCACATATATTGACGGTGAAATGAGAGGAAGGCACACACATAGAGATGATATATATAGTTTTAGCAAATTGAGGCCCGCTGTAAACTAGAAAGCAGAACGATACAAAAGGGGACTGAGCGGTCAGCAAAAAACCCTAATCAAAAAAACCATCCTGAGATTACAAGAACCCATGTGCCAACTCATGGCACATGGGGAGAACCTCAGTCCACTAGAGCTACGCAAGCTGGACAAAAAACCAAACAACTGAAAATCAGCACTTAGCTTATCCTGAAAGATCTGGGAGCAGGTAGGCAGGAACCAAACAGAGCACATCTGAATACATTGATAGCCGGCAAGGGAAATGACAGAAAGGCCAGGTAAAATAGGAAACACCCAGCCACTGATGGACAGGTGGAGACCAAAGGCCGCAACCCACCAAAGTCACCCAGTACCAGCAGTAACCACCAGAGGGAGCCCACAAACAGAATCCACAACAGAGATACCTCTGACAATTTTCATGTTTAATCCACATGTACAGCTGGAGTTGATTAACGCCTTTTTAAAAAGGCATTGTTCCATTTGAGGATATATGGTCGGGGAAATACCGACTAATGGTCATGTTCCGTGCAAGTCCGGATGAGCCAGGGGGTATTCATTATCCTCCTTTGAATTTTTAAATTGGTCAGGAGAGAGGTTATCTTTTCTTCCCTAATGCACCAATGATTTGCTGGCATTGCAGGAGGTACGGGCATACACAAGAAGCTTGTAATATAGACGTTATCTGCAGGGTCATCTCTCCTCTGATTGTAAAAACACCATTGTCTGTAACCTCTGTGGAGAGAAGGGGCACTTTTTCAGAGACTGTAAGTCACGCCCAGGTTCCTATGCAGCTGCGGCGGGGAGGAGGAGAGCACAGTCTCCGGCTCCAGCAGGTATGCCATCGTCTGCACCGCTGTCCACTGTGGCTTTCCTGGATGAAAAGGAGGCACAGGATTGTTTTCCTGAACAGGTTCGTGTAAATGAACGAGGAAATATGGAGTTGGCGCCTAAGCCTTTGGTACAGCAGGCTGTCTCTGTTGCCTCAGATGACAGTGATACTGAGACTGTAACTGGGGAAGGAGGTATGGAGGTATCCCTGGTGGAGGGTTTTGAGGCTGAAATCCTTGGCATGGCAGTCACGTTGCAGGGGGAAGAGGAGACTGATTTGTCATAAACACCAAATGTGGATTGGGGTGCAGAAGTGTCAGACCCTGAGATGGAGGAAGGTCAGGGGGATTTTGACCTTCGGTGGAAGGACAGTAGCTCTGATGAGGAGGGAAGTTCTTCTAAGAAGAAAAAAAAAAGTGGAGCCATCCTTTTCTCCGTTGAGTGACTGCAGTATAAGTCCAGCCCGAATGTATCCTACGGAATCTGTTCCCCAAGGTGACTCTTTTTTAGAGGAAGGTGCGATTCTTGACTTCTGCACATCAACCGTCCTGCCTCCAGAAGGGTTAGGATAATGCATAGGTGGTTATGTTGTCGCACTTTGGGTCCCCAAATTGACAAATGGTGTCTATACATACTCTCAGCATATTGTCACTGAATGTAAGGCAGATTAAGTCTGTGCCTAGGAGAGTGGCAATATTGGACTACCTGAGTAACCTGAATGCGGATGTGTATTGCATTCAGGAATGTGGGATTTCTGGTCCCTTAAGTGACAACATTTGGCCTTTGGGTCAGAGTGTGTGGTCTGGGTCTGTATGTAATAAAAATTCTGGGGTGGGGTTTTTGGTGAATGGTAGAGGGGTTAAGGTGGAGAGTTACACAGTGGTGGAGGCAGGAAGGTGTGTAGTATGTGAGCTTAATTGTAGGGGTTGGAGGGTGAGGGTGGTTAACATGTATGCACCGGTAGATAAGGGGGAGAGGTTGGAGATTTTTGAGAAATTGTCTGTTTTTTTATCTGGGAAAATGCCAGTAATTTTTGTTGGAGATTTTAATTGTGTGACGGAGGGGGATAAGATGGATATCACAGGTAAAAGACTCAAGAGTCTTGTTTCAGATTTTTCTTTTCATCCTTGGTAAACCTCCTCCTGCGACCTATAAGGCTGACAGGGGAGGTATAGAGTCTAGAATAGACCGTATTTTTTTCTCTCCAAATATTGTTTGTAGGGATTTCCAGCAGGAAGATGTCCCTTTTTCTGATCATATGTATTTGAGAGCACGGTTGGAAGGTAAGTGTGATTTTGTGTATGGTGGAGGTGTGTGGAAGCTCAATGTGCGTTTGTTGGAAGATAAAAGAATTATGCATGACTTTAAAAGGATGTATGTAAGATGGAGGAATAAAAAAAGTGATTTCGTGAATGTGCTTGTGTGGTGGGATTGGTTGAAGTGTGAGATTGGTATTTTCTTTAAAAAATGGGGTAGGAGAAAAGCTGCTATGAATTGGGCAAAGTTTAATGAGCTAAGTGTCAGATTGGAGTGGTTGCGAAAGTTGAGAACAATTGGAGTGGATGTGGATGATTTGATGTGTCAGGTGAAAGATGAAATTAAGAAATTTATTGAGGCAAAAGGTAAAGAAATTATTTTCCGTTCTAAGATTGAACACTTGGAAAAAAATGAGAAATGTACAAGGTTCTTTTTCAAAAAAGTGCTTGATAAGAAAACGGATATGCATGAGGTGGTGAGGTGAATGGTGAATGTGTGTGTGTAAGTGGTAAAGAGGTGTTGGATGAGGTTGTGCTGTTCTATAAGGAGTTGTATGGGGAAAAATGGTTTGATGATCAGATGATGAATGATGTGTTGGGGTGTCTAAATGGCCGACTGGGAGAGGATGAGCGTGGAATATTGGATGATGATATTGTGTTGGATGAAGTTAAAAAAGTGGTTATGTCTGCTAGTAAGATTAAAACTCCTGGGAAAGATGGTTTGCCTGTGGAATTGTATGTGAAGGAATGGGATACGATTGGGGCTGACTTGGTGGAAGTGTGTCAGTATATGTTTAGGGAGAATATGTTGAGTGATTCAATGAGAGAAGGAGTGGAGGTTCTGGTATATAAGAAAGGTGATAGGAAGGATTTGGGCAACTGGAGGCCTACCACGCTTTTAAATGCTGACCATAAGGTTTTTAGTAAGTTGTTGGCTAATCGGATGAGGGAAGTGATTGGTGGTGTGGTGGATGAAGATCAAGTGTGTTCGGTGCCAGGGAGAAGCATGACTGAGAATTTGGTTTTGCTGCGTGATGTGATTGGAGATTGTATGAGTCGTAAACAGAAATGTTTGGTTCTTTCAGTTGATTTTGAAAAGGCTTTTGATCGTGTGTCGCATAGTTTTGTGTTTCATGTTTTGGCCAAGATGGGTTATTCTAGGAATTTTGTGAGCCGTGTTAGGAGTTTGTATAGTAATGTGACGAGTGACTTTTTGGTGAATGGGTGTTTGAGTGATAAAGTGAGGATTAAGTCTGGAGTACGTCAGGGGTGCCCTATGTCCCCTATTTTGTTCATTAGTGTGATTGAGGTGTTGATGTGTATGGTTAGGAAGGATAAGGTTATGAAAGGTGTGTTGATTCCTGGGAGTGGTGGGAAGGATGTTAGAATTTTGAGTTATATGGATGATGTGGTGATAGGGAATGAGAGTATGGCTGCAATGAGTAGGGCGAGGTTGATATTAAGTCTGTTCTGTAGTGTTTCAGCTTTTAGGGTTAATTGGGCTAAGAGTTCTTTTAAATGTTTTGGTGATAGGAATGTTAGGATGGATGGTGTGAAATGTGAGGATGGTCCGATGAAGGTGCTTGGGATTAAGTTCAATGATGACTTAAAGGGAAATGAAAGTTGGGATGAGTGTGGGGAGAGAGTGGTGCGTAAATTGAATTTTTGGAGGTTAACACTAGAAGTCCCGGGAATTTCAAGATCCCCCCTGATGTCCTGAGAGAGGGTCAAATGACCCTCAGTCCATATTGACACCTTAATTAGCATCCTTTCATTTGTAATTGTGCTCTTGCCTGAGGAATCTGCAGGGCGGATTATCTAAGATAAGAGTGTGTAAACAGAAGGATGCAAGCTATTCCTGAGTGTGGGGGTTGCTGCTCACAAGAAAGAGATGCTGGCTTCACAGTGCCTTTTTTTGCCTGATCGTTTGCATCCTGTTTTGCAGGGGTTGGTGCAGAGAAGGTATAGTCATCCAGAGAATGGCCCGGGGTTCGCCTCTGAACTACAGGCTGGTTCCGAGGCGATCCTTCACAGACGTTCGCCGGCGACATGTCCACATGTGTCATGTCACCAGTGATGCCCCGGCGATGTGCACGCGCACATGATCGCCTGCACATCGCCGGGAATCATCTCCCCGTGTGACGGCCCCATTAGGGCCCAGGAGTGACTCCAAAACCCAGAACAGGTGTCAATCTTGAAAGAAAACTGATCAGAAACTGAAGTGTGTCCCTAGCCAAAGAATGTGAGCTGCTCCTGAGTGTCTGCCCACCCCCCCAGCTGCATTGCATTAGCAAATTTGCATGCAGCTTTACCTGCTGTGGGGGAGAAACCTATTTTGTTCACAGGAAAGAAAATGGAGAGAAGGCACACCATTGAAGAGGCATTGGAACTGATTCTGAGCAACACAAACCCTTCTGACTCAGATGGAGAAGACATAGTCCTTCAACCGGATTCGGACTCTGAGCTGTCTTCAGGTTAGGCTGGCTTCACACTCCCTTTTTGCCTGTTCATTTGGATCCTATGTTTTGCAGGGGTTGGTGCAGATAAGGGTTGGTGCGGGGCAGGTGTGGTGCGTGGGCAGTACGCTGCGGTGCAGGGTGGGTGTGGTGCCTGACTATCTTTTTTATTTTGAACCAAAACAAAATGCTTATTTGAAATTATTTATCTTGCAGATGAGGAGACTCCGCCTCTACCAAAAAAGAGAGCTCCGTTGGCGAGTGAGCCGACAGAGACCGCAAAAGATGGCACAGTGTGGCATGAAGTACAAGTGGGGAAACATCTCCATTTGACCCCAATAGAACCGTACCCTACAGATGGAGAGCCAAGTGCTAAGGCCAGACAAAGTGTCCAGAGTCGCCTTCAGAGCTTCCTCTGTTTTATCAGTCTTGACATGCTTCGTAGCATTGAAGAATGGACTACTCAACATGCACGTCACATGGAGCAGGTGGATTGGTTCATGGGTCTCCCGGAACTAATGGCATTTATTTCAGTCATTATCTTGCGGGGGTGACCAAGGTTCCATCACTACGTGACAGCTGGTTTGCAAACCTGGGAAACCCAAGGATCATTGCCACTATGACCCAAAACCGCTTTCAAGACATCATGCAACACCTACGCTTTGATGACATGTTCACGCGCAGTGAGTGAGAGGAGACCGATAAGTTTGCTGCAATCTCCGATGTGTGGAGATCGTTTGTCACCAACTGCATCGCATCCTACAACCCTGGTCGACACATCACTATTGATGAACAGCTTTTCCCATCAAAGACTCGCTGCTGTTTTCTGCAATACATTGCAACAAAACCAGACAAGTTTGGCATCAAGTTTTGGGTGGCTTGCGACTTGAAATCAAAGTCCATCTGTAATGTCCTCCCATATCTTGGCAAGGACCCCAGTTGTCCCAGCGGGGAGAGACTGTCCGAAACTATAGTGATGAGGCTGATGGAACCATTCATGGACAAGGGCAGAACTGTAACCACGGACAATTTCTTTACATCATTGTCACTTGCACAACGACTGCTTAGCCGGGGAACCACTATCCTCGGCACAGTCAACAAGAGTCGCCGGGAAATTCCTCAATCCGTTAGACAGATGGACCGCACTGAATTCACCACTCAGGTGTTTTCAACCACTGGTGCCACACTGACAGTGTATGCACCCAAACGAAAGAAGGCCATCTACATTCTCAGCAGCATGCACAGCGTGGTTGAGACTGAGGATACCAACAAAAGGAAGCCAAACACGGTCACACAATACAACCACGCAAAGTGCGGTGTGGATGTAATGGACCAAATGGTGCGGGAGTACAGCGTGCGTGCAGGAACACGGAGATGGCCAGTCACAAAGCAGTGACGTCATCTAAGGCCCTGAACACACTCATTGTTAAGAAGAAAGGCTGCCGGAAAGAAGCCGAGGGTGAGTATATTCCTATTAGGTATATACTCACCCTCGTACGTGCCCTGCTTCTTTCCGGCAGCCTTCCTTCTTAAGAATGAGCGTGTTCAGGGCCTTAGATGACGTCACTGCTTTGTGATTGGTCGCGGCGGCCCACGTGACCGCTCAGCGACCAATCACAAGCCATGACGTAATTCTCATGGCCTAAATTCCTAGAATGAGGAATTTAGGACCTGAGAGAATTACGTCACGGCTTGTGATTGGTCGCTGAGCGGTCACGTGGGCCGCCGTGACCAATCACAAAGCCGTGACGTCATCCAAGGCCCTGAACGCGCTCATTCTTAGGAACGGAAGATGCCGATTACTACCAGGGCTCGTCAGAGGGTGAGTATATCAATATTTTTTATTTTAATTCTTTATTTTACACTTAAATATGGATCCCAGGGCCTGAAGGAGAGTTTCCTCTCCTTCAGACCCTGGGAACCATAGTATCCCATTGCACTGCATTGGGTTTCGCGTTTCGGCCAACCCCGACTTTTTTATAGGATCGGCCGATTTCACTCGACCCGACTTTTGAGAAAGTCGGCTTTCGTGAAACCCGACCCGATCCTATAAAAATAAAAGTCACTCAACCCTAGTAACCAGGGTAAATATCGGGTTACTAAGCGCAGGGCCGCGCTTAGTAACCCGATGTTTACCCTGGTTACCAGTGTAAAATGTAAAAAAACAAACAGTACATACTCACCTTCGCATCCCCCGGCGTCTGCTTCCTGCACTGACTGAGCGCCGGCCGTAAAATGAGAGCACAGCACAGCAGTGACGTCACCGCTCTGCTGTTAGGGCCGGCACTCACAGTCAGTGCAGGAAGCGGACGCCGGGGGACGCGAAGGTGAGTATGTACTGTTTGTTTTTTTACATTTTACACTGGTAACCAGGGTAAACATCGGGTTACTAAGCGCGGCCATGCGCTTAGCAACCCGATGTTTACCCTGGTTACCTGGGGACCTCGGCATTGTTGGTCGCTGGAGAGCTGTCTGTGCGACAGCTCTCCAGCGACCAAACAGTGATGCTGCAGCGATCGGCATCGTTGTCTGTATCGCTGCAGCGTCGCTTAGTGTGAATGTACCTTTAATTACAGAACAAAAGACAGTGAATAGAGATAAGATAAGCTATAGATAAAATCCTTTAGGTCATTTGACCCTTCTCTGGGTTTCAAAGGTAGAAATGTCAAATGACGCGTCTCTGGGACTTCTAGTGTTAAGAGAATTGACTAACTGGGAAGGTATTGATTATTAAGGCGGTTATTTTGCCTATTTTGTTATTTGTTGGGAATGTGTATCCTACTGCATTTGTGAAAATCAGGAAAACTGAGAAATTGATTTTTAATTTTCTCTGGGGAAGTCGCATGGAGAAATTGAAGCGGGAGTCTGTGTATAAGTTATGTGTGAATGGTGGTTTGAATTTTTTGAGTGTTGAGTTCTTTTTGGGGATTAGTTATGTGAAAATGTTTGTAGTATGTTTGGGGAAAGGTAATAAGTGTGCTTATATGATTAAGTATTCAGCTGGATGGATGTTGTATAGTTTGAAGTGGGTGAAAAGGGATGCTAGTGTACCAGTTGCTTTTAAGTGTCCGTTGTGGTATGCTTGTGTTGAGAAATTTGTTAGAAAGTATGATTTGTTGTCTGTTAGTATGAATGATTTTAGAGAAAAGAAAAAAGTTGTTAGGATGGTGCGTGAGGTTGTATGTGATATTAATGGATTGAGAGGTGAAGAGGTGTCTGAGATGTGGAAGGAACTAAGTATAGAAGGTGTGACGAATAGACAGAGATATTGTTTGGATGATGTTGCATGATATCTTGCCTGTTAGGGATGTGCAAAAGAGGAGGGATTTAATTAAATCTGAGGTATGTCCGAGGGATGGATGTGGTGCGAGAGAGCATGTTAGACATTTGGTTTGGGACTGTGATTTTGCGTATGCTGTATGGAAAGGTATAGGTGGTCTTTGTAAGGAATTGGCTGGAGTATCGTATCTTAATTGGAAGCTTGCAATGTTTGGAATGGGTGCGTGCAGTAGGGTGAAGGATAGGATTTTATGGCTGTTGGTTGTATGTGTGATTGTAAGTATATGGGATGCGAGGAATTTGTTAGTTTTCAGGAGGAAGAAAATGTCAGTTAATGAATGTTTGAGTTTGATTCTGTCACGTATGTTTGTGATTTACCTGTGTGACCAGAAACGAGGAAGTGTTATTGATGCTGAAGGGGTTTGGAAATTCAAGAAGTGGAGATTTCTTGTGAAGTTTAATTAGTGTTCTTTGTTGTGATTTTATTTTTTGACTATATACCATGTGTGATGAAGGCGAGTATCATTTGAAGCTTTTGATTGAGCATTGTGCTCTGCCTATCTGAGTTGGTAAAAAAAAAAAAAAATCTGTTCTTATCAGTTTAATATCTGATACATCCCCTATTTGGGGACCATATATTAAATTGATTTTTGGAACAGGGAGATGGAAGAAGAGCTTGCTCTGTCCACTCCACGCATTGACCCGTTATTGCAGTATCTCTCTGGGAACAGTGCACTCCTCTGATCCGGTTTCCAAAAACAGATTGAATTGAAATCAGCACAAAGTTGTCTTTTAACCCTTTATGTGAATTCTTTTCAGGGTCAAAGAAGCACATTTCAGATGCCAAATGTAGCATTTTGCTCGATTTCACTTGACCATTTGCAACATTTTGTGTGCCTTGCCTTGCTTTCACCTATGTATATCAAGCATTGTATTGCATTCAATATGCAATCAGTCAGTCAATCAATTTGTCTTTACTGGTTGCTGCAACAGGTGTGTTAAGATATAGGCCTTTTTTAGGCCTTTCTTACAGTGTTGCAAATATACTGTGTTGTCTACAAACCTAGGCCCCTGCTGTCAGCACTTGCTATTTAAATTGAAGTATCCAATGAGTAGTTCTGCCATACATACTGCATTTGTGACCGCATGAATTCTTTTTTGAAACATTGTCTCTCTCTTGTGGACCACCGACTTTTCAATGCGGTGTATTATATGCATTTTAAAAAAAAATAATAAGTAAAAATGGTGCCTGTGCTGACCTTGAATATGCTTGTCTTGTCCATCTACACCTGTGTGAGTATTCTAATGCTTTTGACCAACCAGGTGCCCTGCCTGCAGTAGATAGAATCTTAGCACGGAACATTCATGTGCTGTCACAATGGGGATGGAGGGTGTGGTCAAAGTAGGCGGAGTTATACAGATTCAAAACGCGTCGTGCACAGCTTGGACGAACACACACACACACACGCACACAGCAGAACTGTCATTGACAGCAGAACTGTCATTGAGAAGGCCTCCAGAGTTTGTGAAAATGTCTTCCCTGCGGCAATCTTTTGCTCTGTCTCCACAATGGGTGTCGGTTGTAGGCCTTGGTGCGGCCCACGTGGCACAGCGTGTCCAGGATCGCTTCTCGGCCTTTTGGCTAAGATCTGTAGTGGATTTTGTCAATTGGCTAAGGTGATCCGGGGGAATCTCATACACTCGGCCTTTTGGACTTTGGTCTAATTGTTGCTATTGGGTGCAGAGTAAACCTGGGATTGCCTTTTCTTCCTGGAAATCGTGTCCGTGGTCCGTGGAGTGGTGGTCGTTGGACGGTGGAAAGCGGAATTTGGGAGGAACTGCGATCGGTGTTCTTTTTTTTTCCTTTGGCATCTGGAAAAGGAGAGAAAATTATGGAAGAAAGGAGGAATCCTGGAGGAAGGAGGGAAAAACCAGGAGAGCAACCTGAATGATTATTTTTCGGAGCATTATCCGTTGAAAGATACCATCAGGTTTGTGGTAAGCCCTGGTTATCGGCAGGTGAAAGACTCACAATATATTTTTGAGGTTGTGTGCAAGCTCTTGAAGATCGAGAAAGAGCAGCTATTTTGTTTTCAAACTTTTTTTACACGAGGAATGTATGATGTTACATTATGCAGTACATCGCAATGTGAGAATGCCTTCGCTCTCTATGGAGCTAATAGAGGGAAGGAGGAACTGGAGGGAGTGAAGGTGATCCCCTCTTTCCAGTTAACAATGAAATTGTTGACTATTCATATATTTAATCCATTTGTTCCAGACTGTGATATAGAAAACTTCCTTGAGAGATATTGTGATAAGATCATTCCAAGGAAGCGTGTGGAAACAAGTTTCGGAATTTGGAATGGAAAGCGAGTGTTTTTGGTGCAATTTAAGAGAGACTCGGACGAGGAAGGTGGCGTGTGTAGGCCGCCGCAACAAGTCTACATTAATCATAGTCGCGGTTACTTGTATTTTCAAGGGATGCCGGATTATTGTCGTCGGTGCAAGAAATATGGACATAGGGATGAACAATGTAAACAATGCCATAGTTGCACCGGTGCTCCTCATCAAGCAAGCGAGTGCCCAAAAAGTAAAAGGGATGAAGAAATAATGGACACATCGTCAGAAGAAAAGCAGCAAAAGGCTAATAATGATGTGGAAGTAGGAATAGCTGCAGATGAGAGAAAAGAAAAAGAGGAAAGTGAAAATAGAGAAAAGGAGGAGACAGAAAGGAAGGAAAAAGAGGTCAAGAAAGGAGAGGAGGAAAAGGTGAAGAAGAAAGAGGAAAGGTCTAGAAAGTCACAAGAAGAAGAGGTGAGGAAGATGGAAGAAAGGAAAAAGAAGAGAGAGCAAGAGGGACTAAAGAAGAAAGAAGAACTGAAGAAAGAAGAACTGAAGAATGAAGAACTGAAGAATGAAGAACTGAAGAAAGAAGGAAAGAAACTGAAGGAGATAAAGAAGCCATATTAAGAGGGTTGGGGCAAGTGGTGCAAAAATGTCCTCCGCCCAGTAAAGGAAGTAATATAGGGGGTGTAGGTGGGAAGGAGGAGGGAGAAAAAAGTGATAGTTCCACAGTGGTAGAACCCACCCCTTCTAGTTCCCTATCACAAAGTCTTCCATGCGCGCAGGAGCAAATGGACTGCTCAAGGAAATCCTTAAAAAGAAGTGTGGAAACAAGCGTTTGAAGTGAAGTAGTTCCATGTGGTGGAAAAGTGAAGGCAGTAGATGCAGCGGACGTGTTGGGGGTTATTTCAACCTCAGAAGCATCGGATTTATCTTCTTCAGAGGTAGAAAATGAGGGCGGGGGGATTTGCCCTAAAATTAATGTGGATAAATGATTCGCTCATTGTCCCTGAATGTTCAGGGGTTTAATGACTTATATAAGAGAACTGCTTTTTAGGATTCTTTAAACAATGAAAATGTTGATTTTATTTTTCTACAGGAATGTAATTTAGTGAAAAAATTAAGTTATCAGTATCTACAGGGAATATGGAAGGGTAATTTATGTTTTTCTGGTGGGAATGAGTTAAAAGGTGATTGGGTTGGTTTTTTGTGTTCAAAAGAGTGGGAAATTGTAAGTCATGAAGAAATATACCCTGGGCGGATTTTAAGAGTGGATGTGGAGAAAGATGGAAAGAGAGTGAGGTGTTTTAATGTGTATGCAAATGCAGAGAAAGCCCTGAGACTACATCTGTTTGAATTATTGCTGTTGTTTTTACCTGGAGTAGATCCAACAATTTTAGGTGGGGATTTTAATTGCCACTTGAAAAATGTAAAAGATGGTTCAGCTTCATGTGTTAGAAATATTTTAACAGCTTTTAATCTTAAAGATGCATGGTTTTTAGATGGACAAAAAAGGAACATGAAATCACTTGGGTAGGGAGAGGTTTTTCTTCCAGAATAGATTATTTTTTTATATCACAGTCTCTAACATGTTCAGCTTTTAAAACGCACATGACACCTTTTTCTGACCATAAAATAATAGAATGCGTAATGGAGTTAGATGAGGAAAAAAGACCTTCACACTGGAAATTAAATGTATCACTTTTACAAGATGAGGCGGTTATGGAAGGTTTTAAAAAAGTATATGCTAACCTAAAGTGCAGAAAACATAGTTTTAAGTCTATTTTTAAATGGTGGGATTTTGCAAAGGAGAAGATAAAGGAATTTTTTATAAAAGAAGGGAAGAAAAAAGCTGCTGTAAAATGTCGTTTTTATAGTGATCTTAATGCGAATCTTCAATGTTTTTTTCACCTCATGAATAATGGATGTAATATGGAGGAGGAAATTAGGGTAAGGAAGGAGAAGATCCAAAAATGCCTGAAAGAAAAAGGTAAGGAAATTATTTTTAATTCACGTGTTAAAGTTTTAGATGAGGATGAGAAATGTACAAAATTCTTTTTTTCAAAAATTTGTGGCACAAAGGATTTTATGAAAATTTTGGAAGGGGAAAGAAGTTTGGAGGGAAAGAAGAGAAAAGCGAAAGAGTTTTATGATGATTTATTCTCGGTTAAGAACACGGATGTTTCACTAAAAGAACATTTTTTGGAAGGTTTGGAGAGTTTTTTTGATACAGATGATAAGTCGTGGTTAATAGAGAATTTTACTAAAGAAGAAGTTTTTAATACAATTAATTCATTACAAAATGGCAAAACACCTGGGGCAGATGGATTACCTATTGAATGTTACAAGTTTTTATGGGAGATTATAGGCGATGATTTTTATGAAGTCGTTTTGGAAGCAGAGACATCTTTTAGTGTCCCAGAGTCTTGGTGGGAGGGTCTGATTGTTTTACTTTTTAAAAAAGGCAATAAGGAAGAAATAAAGAACTGGAGACCAATTACTC
Organism: Ranitomeya variabilis; assembly: GCF_051348905.1. Taxonomy (NCBI): domain Eukaryota; kingdom Metazoa; phylum Chordata; class Amphibia; order Anura; family Dendrobatidae; genus Ranitomeya; species Ranitomeya variabilis. Next base: position 606,261,719 of record NC_135235.1, on the reverse strand, counting down.
TTTTAAATGCAGACTATAAAATATATGCAAAATTATTGGCGAATAGGCTGAAGAAGGGGATCAGTTCAGTAATAGATGTGGATCAGACATGTGCGGTACCGAATCGGAGAATTAGCGACTCATTGATTTTAATCAGGGATATCTTATGGGATGTTTCAGACAGAAAACAGAAACTTGCATTGATAACTTTGGACTTTGGGGCATCCCATTTTATCTAAAACTGAAAATAAAAAATCATGAGCAACTCTGTCGTACGCTTTTTCAATGTTTTTAGTAAACGTATTAAATCTTTGTACAGATCATGTTTTAGTAAAATATCTATCAATGGTTTTTTATCTGAGGAAGTGAAAATAAATTGTGGTGTAAAACAGGGGTGCCCCTTATCCCCTATCTTATTTATTTGTGCAATAGAGCCACTCTTAGCAGCTTTTAGGAGGGATAAAGTGATTAATGGCTTTTTTATTCCTGGGAGTTGCAATGAACAAGTAAAAGTTGTAGCATATCTGGATGATGTGACGGTGTTGGTGAAGGATACCAGAAGTATGAACAGAGCCATAAGAATGGTGGAATGGTTTGGAGGAGCACCAGGTTTTAAAATTAATATGGAAAAATCTGGTATCTTTACTGTTGGTGATTTTAACCTAGATTCTGAGTGTAAACTAGCAAAACTTAACGAAGTCAAAATTTTAGGTATTTATTTCTCGGGATCAGGTGATAATGTGAAAAATTGGGAGTCTTTGTTGGAAAGAGTTAGGAAAAAAATCTGTTTTTGGCAGCTCAGAGACCTAACCATGGAAGGGAAGATTTTAATTATAAAGCAGGTTTTACTCCCAATGTTATTATATGTGGCAACAATTTTTATTCCTCCAAATAACATGATGAAGAAGATTATTAAAGTATGTTTTAATTTTTTGTGGAAGTCTAAAATGGAGAGAGTAAAGAGGGAGGAGTTGTATAAGCAGAAGAAAAAAGGAGGAAAAGGGTTACCAGGTATTAGATCTTTCTTATACGCAAAATATATGGCTAACTGTGTAAGCACTTTAATAGGGCCAGATTCGAAGCTCAAACAATTTTCTATATATAATTTAGGTTTTTATATTAGAAATTATAAGTGGTTGGAGATGTTTTTAAATAGGCCCTATAGGTTTTTACCCCCGGAAAAATTACATTGTTTTAGAAAAAATTTTAAGAGATTTTAGATTAAAAACAGCTGATTTAAATGTTCTTAAGTGCCATAAGAAAATCCTGAAAATACTAGAAGACAGAATAGGTACTAGTCCCGTGGAACGTTTTTCGTGGAAAATTGTGAATGAGATTTGGATGAATGTAAATTATAGCTTTTTATCTAATGAGCACAAGGATCTACTGTGGTGTATTGTTAAAGATTGTCTGCCAACCCGTGAGTTCCAATATAGGAGGGGATTGGTAAGATCTGAGTTTTGTCCAAGGTCCAGGTGTGGTGACAGTGAAACACCCATGCATGTTTTCTGGAATTGCAACTTTGCACAAGCAGTATGGCGGAATGTGTGTAATCTGGTGAAGGCTGTAAGTACTGTAAATTTTCTAGATTTTAATAGAATATTTTATGGGATGGGTATAAAAGAAGAGGATTTTAAAAAAGTATGGGTAATTATAACGTGTGTGAAAATGGCATTGTGGAAAGCAAGAAACATTCTGATATTTAAACATAATGAGATAACAGTTAGCCAGTGTATTAAATTATGTCTAAGTTATTTGTATTTGTATTTTTGGAGAGATAAAATGTCGCTTGGTATGGAGAAAGCAAGTGAAATATGGAAACAGTCTGAATGGAATGTACTTACTGTGTAATCATTGTTTTGATATAATTTTATATCATATATCATATCATATATAATTTTATATGAGTGGAAAAGAATATAACAAAACAAAAAACTTAAAAAAAAAATGAGGAAAAATAATGATAATGTAAAAATAAGGAAAGTTAAAAAAGAAAATGAGATATTGGAAATAGAAAATATAACCACAAAAAATGGTGGAATGCACGATGATGGATTTGAGTCTTTTATTCTTTTTTTAATGGGAGTCTAAGACTTTGTAATCTGAGTGTAAAAAAAAAATCAAAAAAAAAATCTGTTCTTATCAGTTTAATATCTGATACGTCCCCTATTTGGGGACCATATATTAAATGGATTTTTGGAACAGGGAGATGGAAGAAGAGCTTGCTCTGTCCACTCCACGCATTGACCCGTTATTGCAGTATCTCTCTGGGAACAGTGCACTCCTTCTCTGATCCGGTTTCCAAAAACAGATTGAATTGAAATCACCCTTTATGTGAATTCTTTTCAGGGTCAAAGAAGCACATTTCAGATGCCAAATGTAGCATTTTGCTCGATTTCACTTGACCATTTGCAACATTTTGTATGCCTTGCCTTGCTTTCACCTATGTATATCAAGCATTGTATTGCATTCAATATGCAATCAGTCAATCAATCAGTCAATCAATTTGTCTTTACTGGTTGCTGCAACAGGTGTGTTAAGATATAGGCCTCTATTAGGCCTTTCTTACAGTGTTGCAAATATACTGTGCCATCTACAAAACTAGGCCCCTGCTGTCAGCACTTGCTATTTAAATTGAAGTATCCAATGAGTAGTTCTGCCATACATACTGCATTTGTGACCGCATGAATTCTTTTTTGAAACATTGTCTCCCTCTTGTGGACCACCGACTTTTCAATGCGGTGTATTATATGCATTTGAAAAAAAAAATAATAAGTAAAAATGGTGCCTGTGCTGATCTTGAATATGCTTGTCTTCTCCATCTACACCTGTGTGAGTATTCTAATGCTTTTGACCAACCAGGTGCGCTGCCTGCAGTAGATAGAATCTTAGCCCGGAACATTCATGTGCTGTCACAATGGGGCTGGAGGGTGTGGTCAAAGTAGGCGGAGTTATGCAGATTCAAAATGCGTCGTGCACAGCTTGAACGAACACACACACAGACAGACACACACTCTCTGTCTCTCACACACACAGACACACATACACAGCAGAACTGTCATTAACAGCAGAACTGTCATTGAGAAGGCCTCCAGAGTTTCTGAAAATGTCTTCCCTGCGGCAATCTTTTGCTCTGTCTCCACAATGGGTGTTGGTTGTAGGCCTTGGTGCGGCCCACGTGGCACAGCGTTTCTAGGATCGCTTCTCGGCCTTTTGGCTACGATCAAGTGCTTTTTTTGCAGGAGATTGTGGTTGAAGGGCACTCGGGTACCCCTCTCCTTGGCCTGGCAGGATCGTCCACTTAGGTGGATTTAACCTGCTTGTTGCTATTAGGGAGAGGGCTTAGTCCCAGGGTAACAAGTTGCGATCCCCCAGCTTCCAGGTGTTTTCCGAGCAGAACACTGGGAGCGCAGATTGCAAGCGACTGCAATTTGCAACCTTGTTGCGTTTTCCATTGAGGTTGAACCTAACCTAGTGCCTCTTTATGCGAGGCTAAAAAACTCTATCTGGGTTCACTTCACAGAGGGCAGCTCGTTTATGAGGAAATTAGGGTATGAAGTCCAGGACGTGCTCAGGAACCTTCTTGGCATGCAGAGGAATGAAATTTTGTCCATCCAGGACTATCCCAGAAGAGGTGACTATGACATTACATTCACCGGAGAAGGTATTTTCAGAGATGTTGTAGAAAAGATTAAAAAAGTTGAAAATCGCCCTGTTTTGAAAGGGATACAAATCGCTGAGCACGTCCTGGATGAGGTAACACTGGTTATAGTTAAAGTATTTTCGCCCTTTGTTTCGGCTCCAGAAATCATGTCATTTCTAGCAATTTATTTTAAAAGTGTGAAATGTATTGGGAAAATACTTAACGAATTTAACATATGGACATCTAAGTGGAAATTTCTTGTGAAGTGTATAAAAGATCCAAATACACCAGGTGGTATACGGCTCCCCCCTGCCCGTTTCAAAATTGGACAAACAAATGGGGATTTTTTCTTTTCTGGGATGCCGGCATTTTGTAGGAATTGTGGGCAATATGGTCATTCAAAAGAAAACTGTAATGTATCATGTAAAAATTGTGCCAGTGAAGGGCATGAGACAAGAGAATGCCCTAAGGAAAAGAAATGTAGTTTTTGCCAGACTCCAGGTCATTTTTATTTTTCTTGTCCTCACAGATTCCGGGAAGATGAGCAAAAGGGAAAGTCCAAGACGTCCGAACAAGGAACAAAAGATCAGACCACCCCTCAGGAGGAGGAACAACAACCTGGAGCCTCTGGAGACAATAAGGGCGTACCAAATAGTGAGATGTCTCCAGAGTCAATGACAGGTGACATACCAAATCCCAAAACCTGGTTGCAGGACCAGAGGGAGTCTAAAAGGAGGGATAAGATGGAGCAGAAGGGCATTCCTGGTAAGACCAAAAGGGACCGGCAAGGGGTCGGCGCGGGGGCCCATGCCCAGTCTGGGTCTCCTAGGGCTGAGGGCGCTGATTGGATAAAGGTGGGTTCTAAGAAAAAGAAAAAGGGTGGTTCAGAGGAGGCAGCAGAAGGAGATCAGATGGACACCTCTTCTGAAAAGGAGGTGGACACTGGACCCTCAGGGGTTTCGGTCTCTGCTGTGACAGGTGGGGACCGGGATCTTGCTGCCTCTGAAGAGTTGGAGGCTCTTCCTTGTGCGCAACCTCCTCCTATAGAACAACCTTCTACAGGTCAAACAGGGGCGGCGGACCCCCCCGGGGACCCACCTGATGAGGAATTAAATGGACAGCCAATGGAGACCCAGCGGTTCCTGCCAGGCAGCCCTCTTCCGAGCTATGCCAATATAGCGTCGGGTTTATATAAAAATGGTAATCTTTCCTCCTCCACGGACTCTCTCTTAACGGTGCCATCGGAAGAGGAGGGAGGTGCAAGCCCAGTGGTCTGATCAGGTTCATCGGACAGGTAAATCTGTTGCTCTTAGTAGCCTAAGTAAAACTCCTTCATTTTTTACTGATGGCTGAACTTAAAGTTATTTCCCTCAATGTGAGAGGCATAAAATCTAACATGAGGAGAACTGCTCTTTTTAATTTTCTCACATGTTTTACTGCAGCTGTTTTTTTTCTGCAAGAATGTCAAATCTCACATGAAATATCATATTGAAAATATAAAGATGAATGGAAGTGTGGGCCATCTGTCTGGTCCGGATCTAATGCTGCAGGATCAGCGGGTGTCGCCATACTTTTTAAAGGGAACGTTCTAATTGATTTTATTCAGGAAATTATACCAGGTCGTATTTTATTAGTGAAAGCCTTCATTGACAGTATTAGATGGCAGTTTTTAAATTTTTATGGGTCCCCAGAGAAAAATAAAAGAGATGAAATGCTTGATCTTTTACCATTATTTATTAATAACTCTGAACCTTTTATTTTAGCAGGGGATTTTAATTGTGTTTTAAAAGGTGAAAACCGGCGGGCCAGCTCTGTAAGCAGAAACTATGATAAAACCTCAGGTATACTACATGATATAGTCAAAGACGCTAAATTGATAGATATATATAAAGAGTGTAATAGAGGCAGCCCAGAGGACGCCGGTTTCACTTGGAGTAATGCTAATTGTAGCTCTAGGATTGATTTTATTTTTGGTTCAGATAAAATAATACCTGCCAAATGTGAAGTTTTAACTAATATATTTTCAGACCATAAGCTTTTATCTTTTACCATAAAAGTAAATGACAACAAAAAATGTGGTAAGAAAAGCTGGAAAATGAACGTATCCCTTTTAACTGATCCGCAGATTTTATCAGATTTAATTGAGTTTTATAGGAAATGTAGTAAAAGGAAGAATCCAAATGTGACTATGAGTGTATGGTGGGATGAAATGAAAGTAAAAATAAAAGATTTTTTTTATTAAAAAGAGTATATGTAAAGCCAAAGAAAAATATGAGGATTATAGGATTTTAAATACTCGCCTACAAACGTTATTTAAACTCAGAGACAATGGGATAGATGTACAACTCGATATTTTAAACCTATAAAAAGAGATTTCAAAATGGCTAGAACAAAAAGGAAAAGAGATAATTTTTCGTTCCAGAGTACAGCATATAGAAGAAAACGAAAGGTGTTCTAGATATTTGTCAGAAAAAAAGAAAAAAGAAAAAGTGATAATTGACCATATAGATGGGGAGAATAATATAAAAAATATGCTGGGTAAAGTTGAGAGTTTTTTCTCTAATCTTTTTAATGAGAAAAATATAGATAATAAATTAATGGAAGATTCACTACAACAAATAACAGTTGGTTTAGATCCCGCATCCCAAGAGTTTTTATCCCAAGTTTTAACAGAACAAGAAATTTTAAAAACTATTAAAAGTTTTAAAAATGGAAAGGTTCTTGGTCCTGATGGTATCCCAATAGTTACATAGTTACATATAGTTACATAGTTAGTAAGGCCGAAAAAAGACATTTGTCCATCCAGTTCAGCCTATATTCCATCATAATAAATCCCCAGATCTACGTCCTTCTACAGAACCTAATAATTGTATTATACAATATTGTTCTGCTCCAGGAAGACATCCAGGCCTCTCTTGAACCCCTCAACTGAGTTTGCCATCACCACCTCCTCAGGCAAGCAACTCCAGATTCTCCCTGCCCTAACAGTAAAGAATCCTCTTCTATTTTGGTGGAAAAACCTTCTCTCCTCCAGACGCAAAGAATGCCCCCTTGTGCCAGTCACCTTCCTTGGTATAAACAGATCCTCAGCGAGATATTTGTATTGTCCCCTTATATACTTATACATGGTTATTAGATCGCCCCTCAGTCGTCTTTTTTCTAGACTAAATAATCCTAATTTCTCTAATCTATCTGGGTATTATAGTTCTCCCATTCCCTTTATTAATTTTGTTGCCCTCCTTTGTACTCTCTCTAGTTCCATTATATCCTTCTTGAGCACCGATGCCCAAAACTGGACACAGTACTCCATGTGCGGTCTAACTAGGGATTTGTACAGAGGCAGTATAATGCTCTCATCATGTGTATCCAGATCTCTTTTAATGCACCCCATGATCCTGTTTGCCTTGGCAGCTGCTGCCTGGCACTGGCTGCTCCAGGTAAGTTTATCATTCACTAGGATCCCCAAGTCCTTCTCCCTGTCAAATTTACCCAGTGGTTTCCCGTTCAGTGTGTAATGGTGATATTGATTCCTTCTTCCCATGTGTATAACCTTACATTTATCATTGTTAAACCTCATCTGCCACCTTTCAGCCCAAGTTTCCAACTTATCCAGATCCATCTGTAGCAGAATACTATCTTCTCTTGTATTAACTGCTTTACATAGTTTTCTATCATCTGCAAATATCAATATTTTACTGTGTAAACCTTCTACCAGATCATTAATGAATATGTTGAAGAGAACAGGTCCCAATACCGACCCCTGCGGTACCCCACTGGTCACAGCGACCCAGTTAGAGACTATACCATTTATAACCACTATCTGCTTTCTATCACTAAGCCAGTTACTAACCCATTTACACACATTTTCCCCCAGACCAAGCATTCTCATTTTGTGTACCAACCTCTTGTGCGACACGGTATCAAACGCTTTGGAAAAATCGAGATATACCACATCCAATGACTCACCGTGGTCTAGCCTATAGCTTACCTCTTCATAAAAACTGATTAGATTGGTTTGACATGAGCGATTTCTCATAAACCCATGCTGATATTGAGTTAAACAGTTATTCTCATTGAGATAATCCAGAATAACATCCTTCAGAAACCCTTCAAATATTTTACCAACAGTAGAGGTTAGACTTACTGGCCTATAATTTCCAGGTTCACTTTTAGAGCCCTTTTTGAATATTGGCACCACATTTGCTATGCGCCAGTCCTGCGGAACAGACCCCGTCGCTATAGAGTCCCTAAAAATAAGAAATAATGGTTTATCTATTACATTACTTAGTTCTCTTAGTACTCGTGGGTGTATGCCATCCGGACCCGGAGATTTATCTATTTTAATCTTATTTAGCCGGTTTCGCACCTCTTCTTGGGTTAGATTGGTGACTCTTAATATAGGGTTTTCATTGTTTCTTGGGATTTCACCTAGCATTTCATTTTCCACCGTGAATACCGTGGAGAAGAAGGTGTTTAATATGTTAGCTTATTCCTCGTCATCTACAACCATTCTTTCCTCACTATTTTTTAAGGGGCCTACATTTTCAGTTTTTATTCTTTTACTATTTATATAGTTGAAGAACAGTTTGGGATTAGTTTTACTCTCCTTAGCAATGTGCTTCTCTGTTTCCTTTTTGGCAGCTTTAGTTAGTTTTTTAGATAAAGTATTTTTCTCCCTATAGTTTTTTAGAGCTTCAATGGTGCCATCCTGCTTTAGTAGTGCAAATGCTTTCTTTTTACTGTTAATTGCCTGTCTTACTTCTCTGTTTAGCCACATTGGGTTTTTCCTATTTCTAGTCCTTTTATTCCCACAAGGTATAAACCACTTACAGTGCCTATTTAGGATGTTCTTAAACATTTCCCATTTATTATCTGTATTCTTATTTCTGAGGATATTGTCTCAGGCTACCAGATTAAGGGCATCTCTAAGCAGGTCAAACTTTGCCTTCCTAAAGTTCAGTGTTTTTGTGACTCCCTGACAAGTCCCCCTAGTGAAAGACAGGTGAAACTGTACAATATTGTGGTCGCTATTTCTTAGATGCCCGACCACCTGCAGATTTGTTATTCTGTCAGGTCTATTAGATAGTATTAGGTCTAAAAGTGCTGCTCCTCTGGTTGGATTCTGCACCAATTGTGAAAGATAATTTTTCTTGGTTATTAGCAGAAACCTGTTGCCTTTATGGGTTTCACAATTCTATTTCAAAATAGAATTTTATGTATGTTTTTATGATGTTTTAAAAGATGATTTGTTTTATTTGTTTACCGAGGTTTTTAATAACAAGGTTTTATTGAATTCTTGGAAACAAAGTGAAGTCTCCCTTCTATATAAAAAAGGTGATAAATCAAAATTAGAAAACTGGAGACCAATCACACTTTTAAATTGTGACCATAAAATAATGGATAAAATATGTTCAAATCGTCTAAAAGAAGTCATCAGCAAAGTTATCCATTCTAATCAAGTGTGTGGGGTGCCGGGGCGCAGTATGGCTACGTTCACATTTGCGGTCAGCGCCGCAGCGTCGGGCGCCGCAGCGGCGCCGCATGCGTCATGCGCCCCTATACTTAACATGGGGGCGCATGGACATGCGTTGTGCTGCGTTTTGCGCCGCATGGCCGCAAGCGTTGGACGCAAGAAACGCTTCAAGTTGCATTTTTTTTGCGTCCAACTTGCGGGCAAAAACGACGCATGCGGCGCAAAACGCAGCGTTTTAGCGTGCGTTTTGCCGCGTTTTTGTTTGCGTTGTGCGCTGCGGCGCCGACGCTGCGGCGCACAACGCAAATGTGAACGTAGCCTATATGGGACAATCTGAATTTAATAAAGGACTGTATTGAGGATGTGAAAGATAGAAAGGGGAAAACAGCGATTTTATCTATTGATTTTGAAAAAGCTTTTGACCGTGTATCACATTTTTATCTCTTTAAAGTATTAGAGAAAATAAGCATACCAGAAGGGTTTTTACTATCTCTTAAAGCTTTTTATAAGGATTGTACAAGTAAGATTTTAGTTAACGGTTTTAAGACACGACGTATTTTTACGGTCAGGGGTGAAACAGGGATGTCCTCTGTCCCCCCTGCTTTTTATCTGTGCACTGGAACCAATGTTATGTGCAATACGTCGAAATAAACAAATATGTGGTGTCCCTCTGCCAGGAGGCGGTGGTTTGGAGGCTAAGGTTGTGGGATACATGGATGACGAGGCAGTCTTATGTACGGATGCGCCATCACTTGTGACCACACTCCATCAAATACAATCCTTTTGTTTAGCTTCTGGTTTTAAAATTAATTTTAATAAGTGTAATATTTTAAATATTGGGGAGATGATTTTACGTGATGTGCCCATTAATGTGTCTGAATCCATTACCATTTTAGGTATATCATTCACTGAAAATAATGATGGTTTCAATAGTTGGGAAATAGTCACACAAAGAATAAATACAAAAATATGTATGTGAAATATGAGGAAACTCACAATGGAGGGTAAAGTTTTGATCTTAAAGATGGTGATTTTACCTCTGTTACTGTATCTTAGGGTACTGTCACACAGTGCAATTTTGATCGCTACGACGGCACGATTCGTGACGTTCTAGCGATATCGTTACGCAGTGTCTGACACTCTACTGCGATCAGGGACCCTGCTGAGAATCGTACGTCGTAGCAGATCGTTTGAAACTTTCTTTCGTCGCTGGATCTCCCGCTGTCATCGCTGGATCGTTGTGTGTGACAGCGATCCAGCGATGCGTTCGCTGGTATCCAGGGTAAACATCGGGTTACTAAGCGCAGGGCCGCGCTTAGTAACCCGATGTTTACCGTGGTTACCAGCGTAAAAGTAAAAAAAAAAAAAACGTACATGCTCACCATCTGATGTCCGTCAGGTCCCTTGCCGTCCGCTTCCCGCTCTAACTGTCTGCCGGCCAGAAAGTGAGAGCAGATCACAGCGGTGACGTCACCGCTGCGCTCTGCTCTCACTGTACGGCCGGATCTCAGTCAGAGCAGGAAGCAGACGGCAAGGGACCTGACGGACATCAGATGGTGAGCATGTACGGTTTTTTTTTTTTTACTTTTACGCTGGTAACCACGGTAAACATCGGGTTACTAAGCGCGGCCCTGCGCTTAGTAACCCGATGTTTACCCTGGTTACCCGGGGACTTCGGCATCGCTCCAGCGCCGTGATTGCAACGTGTGACCGCAGTCTACGACGCTGGAGCGATAATCATACGACGCTGCGACGTCACGAATCGTGCCGTCGTAGCGCTCAAAATTGCACTGTGTGACAGTACCCTTAAACATGGTTTTCCCCCCACCTGTTAATGTCTTAAAAAAGATAACCAAGACCTGTTTTACTTTTTTTTGGAATTCAAAAATGGAAAAGCTGAAAAGAGAAATTGTGATGAAATCAAAAGCAAAAGGTGGTAAAGATTTTCCAGATCTAAATAGGTTTCTTTTAATTCATCTATTCGTTTACTGTTTTAATGCCCTTTTTAAGAATCACCATTGGTCCTTTTTTATGCGTTTTAATGCAGGTTTTTTTATGAGAAAGTTTGGATGGTATAAAGTTAACATATCTGTTCCCCATGCTTTTAACTTGCCGAAGCATTACGAGATTTTAAGGAAAATAGTATCTGATTTTAATTTAGGGACTAAGAAAATAGAAGAATTAAAAAATAGTAAGAAATTAATTAAAGAAATACGTAAAAGTGAGGAAATATGTAATGTTGACAGATATGATGATGATGATTCTAAATCTATCTGGAAAGAGATTAATGATTCTTACCTTTCTAATGAACAGAGAGATCTGGCTTGGAGCTGCACGCACTGCTGTCTTCCTTGCCGGGCATTCCAATACAGGAGAGGATTTGTGATGTCAGCCATCTGCCCAAGAGCCGGATGCCAGGAAGAGGAAACGGTAGAACATCTTTTATGGACATGTAACTTTGCAAAGGATCTTTGGCGAAGACTGTTCCCCCCTACTGAGAAGAGTGGCAGACCTCATGGACTTAACATATAAAACGGTGTTGTACGGACTCATGGAATGCCCCACAATGGATCAGTGCACAATGGCTTGGAGGACAGTGAACTGCGCCAAGTCATCTCTCTGGAAAGCGCGAAATATTGCTATTTTTAAACAGGATGTTTTATCACTGAATGATGTTTTAGACTTATGTTTATGTGAAATGTACACTTATTATTTAATCAACAAAAAGAAGAATGTACATATTCCCAAAAAATGGCTTGTCGACCAATGGAACTTAATTATTTAAGGAAATCTTTGTAAAAGTTTCTTTAGTTTATATGGTTTGATATTTGTTGTTTTTTGCTTGTAATTTGTTAAAAGTTTTTTAATAAACGGTTTTATCCCCTTGTAAGGGATAGCCAAATAAAAAAAAAAAAAATAAATAAAAATCTGTTCTTATCAGTTTAATATCTGATACGTCCCCTATTTAGGGACCATATATTAAATGGATTTTTGGAACAGGGAGATGGAAGAAGAGCTTGCTCTGTCCACTCCACGCATTGACCCGTTATTGCAGTATCTCTCTGGGAACAGTGCACTCCTCTGATCCGGTTTCCAAAAACAGATTGAATTGAAATCAGCACAAAGTTGTCTTTTAACCCTTTATGTGAATTCTTTTCAGGGTCAAAGAAGCACATTTCAGATGCCAAATGTAGCATTTTGCTCGATTTCACTTGACCATTTGCAACATTTTGTGTGCCTTGCCTTGCTTTCACCTATGTATATCAAGCATTGTATTGCATTCAATATGCAATCAGTCAATCAGTCAATCAATTTGTCTTTACTGGTTGCTGCAACAGGTGTGTTAAGATATAGGCATCTATTAGGCCTTTCTTACAGTGTTGCAAATATACTGTGTCGTCTACAAAACTAGGCCCCTGCTGTCAGCACTTGCTATTTAAATTGAAGTATCCAATGAGTAGTTCTGCCATACATACTGCATTTGTGACCGCATGAATTCTTTTTTGAAACATTGTCTCCCTCTTGTGGACCACCGACTTTTCAATGCGGTGTATTATATGCATTTAAAAAAAATAAATAATAAGTAAAAATGGTGCAAGTGCTGATCTTGAATACGCTTGTCTTGTCCATCTACACCTGTGTGAGTATTCTAATGCTTTTGACCAACCAGGTGCGCTGCCTGCAGTAGACAGAATCTTAGCATGGAACATTCATGTGCTGTCACAATGGGGATGGAGGGTGTGGTCAAAGTAGGCGGAGTTATGCAGATTCAAAACGCGTCATGCACAGCTTGAACGAACACAGACACACAGACACACACACACACACACACACGCACACAGCAGAACTGTCATTGAGAAGGCCTCCAGAGTTTCTGAAAATGTCTTCCCTGCGGCAATCTTTTGCTCTGTCTCCACAATGGGTGTCGGTTGTAGGCCTTGGTGCGGCCCATGTGGCACAGCGTGTCCAGGATCGCTTCTCGGCCTTTTGGCTAAGATCTATCAGGTTTACCTGTGCGATCTGGTCGAGTTAGGTGCCCTCGGTACCCTCTCTCTTGGCCTGGGGGGGATCGTTCCTCTTCGGAGAGACTTCACCCCCTGCCTCTATTGGAAGAGAGGATTAGTCCGTGGGCAACGAGAAGGGATCCCCTAAAGGCTTGTGCCTTTTCTTTTTCTTACAGTCGGTGTGGATTTCCTTGTGGAGGATGCCGTCTTTGCTATCTTATGCATCGGGGGAATCCCGGATGAAGAATACCGTGAGGATTGAAGTTCGTGAAAGTGCTCGGAAGGAGAAGAACCTGTCTTTCATTTGCCATAAGATCTTGCTTGGAGTCTTGGAGTTCGAGAGGAGTGACATCTTCTGTTTCCAGGACAATGAATTTAAAGGAACCTACACCATCACCTTTAAGACCCAGGGATGCTGTCAACAACTGGTGCAAAAGGTAAATGAGAACTCTCACATGGATGAACTTGATGACTTAACCTTTTGTCTCCTATTTGCCTATGATGAAATCCCTGTGGTGGTTCACTTCCCCAATCCCTATGTGGACGTAGATGACATCGCCACCTACTTAAAGAGGTACTGTGATGAGCTACGATACCAAGGGGAAGTGATGAACGGAGTTGGTTTCTGGTGTGGGAAATGGAGGTTCTTGGTTCGCCTGAAGAGAGACCCCAGTGGTTTCGGTGGAATGTTACACCCCCATCAACTTTTGTTATCGGTAAGAGCAGGGGGTATCTGTTCTATCCTGGAATGCCAATGTCATGCAGGAACTGTGGAAAGATGGGACATACACAGGCATCCTGCAAAGACAGAAAGGTAGACCGCTGCAATAATTGTAGTGGTTATGGGCACCAAATGAAGGACTGTCCTTTGGACAGAATGTGCAATCTCTGTGGTGATAATGGACATGTGTTCTGGAACTGCCCCAATAGAGCAAAGACTTATGCCGAGGCTGCTGGGTCCTCTGTGGGGGCTGGGAGAGCCCAAGACCCCAGTACCTCCTCTCATGTTTTGCCTATTTGTCCTCTAGCCCCTTCTGAGGGGCGGGCTGTGGAGTCGGAGGTTCGGGAGTCGAGGCTGAGAGGTCCTGCCGCTCTTGCAGCAGAGGCCAAAACACCTGGTCATGTTCATGAGTCTGTTGGGTTGGAGCAGGGTGCCCCCAGTATGTTGGCACTGGGGGGCCCTGGCCCTGCTGCGAAGGCCCCAGACATTCCTCGGGAGTCGAGCCAGCAGAACGCTGTGTGTTTTTTTCTAGGTGGCATCGTGGAGGAGAGAGGTCACGTCGCAGTGGCTGAAGAGGATTGCACTAGTGACCTGCCTGAGCCTAGCAGGAAGAAGATTCGGGCAGAGATTATCACGGAGGTCAATCCAGAGTCGCCTGATGTCACCCTGGAAGAAGGAGAGTTGTGGTTGGGAAAGACGGTGTACCCAGTCTCGTCCTCAGACCCTAGTAACATTATTTCTTTTGACTCCCCATCACCCGGAATCCTGGAGGAGGTTATGGGTCAATATCCAGAAGAGGACGATATGATTACGGATGCTACTTTCCCACCGTGATTTAGATGCCATTTATAAGATGTGTCTCACTAAATGTGAGGTCTTTAAAGAGTCCTGTCCGCAGGGCTGCTCTTTTTCAATATCTAGAGACAGTAGATTTTGATATATGTCTATTGCAGGAATGTGGCCTACAGCATGCGACACGATATGAAGAACTAAAAAAGGACTGGAAGTTGGGCTCATCAGTATGGTCTGGCTCAAATATAAACAAAGCTGCTGGAGTAGGTTTGCTCTGTCATGGTAACAATATTGTCATTTCTTCCGTTACGGAGATTGAGCCAGGCAGGGCAATATTAGTACATGCACACATAAATGGCTTCAACTTCCGTATAATTAATGTGTATGTGTCTACTGATAAGCAGGAGCATATCCAATTATTTGAGTTATTACCTGTGTTTTGTGTTGGGTCTTCTCCTCTCCTGGTAGGTGGCGACTTTAATTGCCTCTGTGTGAACGAGCGCCGAGATGAAGGAGACCCGCTCCGTAAACTTGATAAATCTTGTTATATGCTCAAAAACATCCAGGCTGATTTTAAATTGTGCAATGCCTGGATGTCGCTTTCGCCGACGGACCCAGGATTTACATGGTCCGGTCAGGGAGTGGCCTCCAGGATCGATTTTATGTTTTTATCTATGGATTTTAAGCCGGTAACGTTTGATATTATGTCTAATTTATTTTCCGATCATAAACTTTTAAAATTACAGATTGAGTACCAAGGAGAGCAGAGAATAAATAAGGGGCTGTGGAATTTGGGGACGCATCTGCTGGAGGATCCTCAGATAAGGTAGATTTTTGTGTAGCCTTCCAAAAGTGGAGACAGCATAGACCTCCTTATATAAAGATGTTGTCTTGGTGGGAAAATATTAAAAATAAAATTGGGCTTTTCTTCATTGTGGCAGGTAGGAAGAAGGCAAGGCAGAAAAAATGTTTTAATTCTAATTTAAATACTGAACTGCAAACACTTTATAAATTTAAAGAAATAGGACTTGAAGTAGATGCTGATATTGCTAGCCTAAAGGCGCAGATACACACAGTCTTAGAGCAAAAGGGGAGAGAAATAATTTTTAATTCAAGAGTGCAGCAATTAGAAGAAGATGAAAAATGTACCCGCTTCTTTTTTTTAAAAGCAATGGAGAGAAAGGAGATAATTACCTGCCTTGATGGAGAGTCCACTATAGAAGGGATGAAAAAAGTGGCAACTGATTTTTACCAACTTCTTTTTAGTGAGAAAAGCATAGATCTTTCTTTTTTACGTGATACTCTTAATATTTTAGATGTCAAGCTTTGTCAGTCAGATCAGGATTTTTTAGCTCGGGATTTTAGCCTAGAAGAACTTTTTAGTGTTTTTAAGAGTTTTTCAAGAGGCAAAGCCCCAGGTGCGGATGGTCTTCCTGTAGAATTTTATCTGACTTTCTTGGATATTTTAAAAGATGATCTTTTAGAAGTTTTTAAAGAAGTGCTTGTGTGTGAACAGTTGCCGAAGGGATGGAGGAGGGGAATAGTGTCCATGATTTTTAAGAAAAAAGGGACCCGTGAGGACCTCGCAAATTGGAGGCCTATAACCCTACTTAATGTGGACTATAAAGTGTTTGCTAAAATTATTGCATGCCGACTTAAAACAGTAATTGACAAGTTGATACAACCTGAACAAGTGTGTAGTGTGCCAGGAAGAAGTATTACTGAAGTTTTAAATGTTATTAGAGACACAATATGGTATTCTAAAGACCGTGGTCAAAATGTATCCCTGTTGGCGCTGGACTTTGAGAAGGCGTTCGACAGGGTATCGCATAAATATCTTTTTAGTGTTTTAAAGAAGATGGCGATCCCAGATTTTATTGTGTCTCGTATTATGGTTTTATACAAGAAGTCATTTTGTCAAATCTCTGTGAATGGTTTTTTAACAGGTGAGATACCGCTGGAATCCGGAGTGAAGCAAGGGTGCCCGCTCTCCCCAATCTTGTTTATTTGTGCAATGGAGCCTTTATTATGCCAGAAAGATAAAGTAATTCGAGGGGTCCCTGTTCCTGGTGGAGGAGGGGTTCAAATTAAAGTCTTTGGGTACATGGATGATGTCACCGCCATCTGCACGGTCCCTGCTTCTCTCCGGAGGGTGGTGAGGTGTACCAGTTTTTTTAGTCAGGCCTCGGGTTTTAAGTTGAATTTTAATAAAACTGAGTGTTTGATAACTGGTACTTGGGATGTTGACCTGCCAGCGGTCAAAATGAAGCAGGATAATGTAAAAATTATAGGTATCACTTTTAATAAAGAAAATGATGGGAGTGAAAGTTGGGAAGAGGTACAAGGGAAAATGGTGAAGAAATTATCTTTCTGGAACTTGCGGAGTTTGTCAATCGAAGGGAAAGTTTTAATTATCAAGTCCATTTTATTGCCAATGATTTTATATGTTGCAATGGTGTACCCTCCCTCTGATTTAATGCTTAAAAAACTGACCTGTTGTATTTTTATGTTTATTTGGGGCTCAAAGATGGAGAAATTAAAGCGCACAGAAATGTATAAGAGATATCAAAATGGTGGTAAAGATGTCCCAGATTTGACCATGTTTTTATACATAAATTTTTTCTGTTTCTGTTTTAAGCTTTTTAATTCAAATAGTGTTTTTAGTCAGTTTTTAAAGTATACTTGTGGTTATGTTTTTAGGAGATGGCTTCGGCCGTCTCTATCCTCGCCTGTTTTATTATGCCCACCTAAGCACCTTAGTATTTTAGAGAAAGTATGCAGGAAATATAATTGAAAGGAATTGGACTCAGACCTTTTAAAGGATCGCAGGAGATTTATGGCTCATCTAAGGAGAGAAGGAGTGTCGGAGGTAATCAACTTCTCTTGGAACAGATCCAAGCACGTCTGGAGAAACGTGTATGGGAAATTTCTTGCAAATGTTCATAAAGATCTTGCCTGGATGACCGTCCACCAGTGCCTCCCCACTAGAGACTTCCAGCACTGAAGGGGCCTGGTGGCACGAGCAAAATGTCCAAGGGACTCATGTGCGAGCTGTGAGACTGTGCTACACCTGTTCTGGGACTGCTGCTATGCTCAAGAACTGTGGAAAAAGTTAGGGGTGCTTTTAAAATGGGTTTGTGGGTTGAGGGATTTTAATCATGAGTATGTTTTATATGGACTTTTTAATTGCCCCACCTTGCATCAAAACAAGATATGTTGGTGCATAATAAATACATTTTATTGTTTAAACGTAATTTTATTTCCATAAATGATTGCATCAGAATAATTTTTAGTGAAATGTATATTTATTATTTAAAAGATGTCAAAGATGCGGGTAGACAGGAGGCAAATCAGAGATGGAATTTTTATATGTGGAACACTATTTTGTACTGAGTGATTTGTTTTTTTTTCTGGAATGGTTTTAATGCTCATTGTAAATAATGTTATGTCATGTTCTTGGTTTATGACTTAATAAATATGTTGAAACCTGATCTAGCGGTTGCTGTGCTTGGTCTGGCCTAAGGTGTCTCGGGTACCCGTTCTCTCGGCTTTGGGGGATTGCCTTTATCACAGAGGGCTTCACCCCCTTGCAGCTATAGGGAGACGGCTTAGTCCCGAGACAATGAGAGGCGATCACCCACCTGGCACTAACTTGCTGAAGGTTTCCTGATTGTGTTTGGAGCTTTTCACAATGGAAGCAATTCCAGAATATGCTCGAGTGCGGAATGCTATCCGTTGTTATGGACGAGTCGGTGCGCATGGAGAAAGGATTAAGATTTCTCATTATGGAGCTTCTTCTTGGTCTCTTCAAAATTCCTAAAGAAAAGGTACTTACGGTGATGAAGTACCCCAAGAAAGGATACTATGATGTTACTCTGATAGATGATAAAGCCTACTTTGATTTTGCGGTATATTATGAAAAGGGTAAAAGAGATCCTCTGTTGACTGGAGTGAGTGTTATACCTCACTTCAAAAGATGTGACAAATTGATTATAGTTAAAATGTACTCTGGTTTAGTGGAAGAGGAAGACATTATGACATTCTTAAGTATGTATTGCAAGAATGTTAAAAGTGAAGGGAAAATTCTTAATGAATTTGGCTTTTGGACTGGGAAAAGGAAATTTATGTGTCAGATGAAGAAAGATCCGGAAAAACCTGGTGAACTTTTATTACCACCAGCAAGATTTAAGCTTGGGAATGTGACCGGAGACTTATTTTTTCCCGAAATGAGAACTTTTTGCAGGAATTGTAAAGAATATGGTCATGAAAGAAGTAATTGTGAGAAAACAATATGCTCTAAGTGTGGCGAACAAGGTCATGTTTTTTCAGAATGTATGAAAGAAAAATTATGCAACTTATGTAGAATGCCTGGGCATGTGTTCCAGGACTGTCCTAAAAGGAGAAAAGAAGAAAAGAAACAGCAAACCCCTGTGAGTGAGAGTAAAGGGGAAGAACTGAACCCTAAAGTTAAAGGAACTCCAAGAAAGGTTGAGATGCCTCGGCCACCTGAAAAGGTAATTCCTGCAAAGGAAGAACCTGACGTAGAGGGAATGGAAGCAGCAAGTGGAGATTATGAGTATTTCAAAAGTAAGGTCCTTACAAATATGTCGGTAAATTTCAATGGGTTTGCGGATACGTATAAGCTACCCAGATAGTTAATTGATAAAATCAAGACTGAAAAGGGACGTATATCCAAAGAAGAGATGGCTATTATTATTGAGCATGCAAAGAAGGGAGGAATGTGTTAATTTTGTTGTTTATCTCTATGTACATGTATTTGAATGTTCTTTTTTTTAATTAGCTTAATAAATTCAAATATGGCTGCAACATGATGAATGACGTTCGACTTGGTGAGTAATTTTAACCATGTCGCGTCTAATTCTGATGCAGCCAAGAAAAAAAAAATCTGTTCTTATCAGTTTAATATCTGATACGTCCCCTATTTGGGGACCATATATTAAATGGATTTTTGGAACAGGGAGATGGAAGAAGAGCTTGCTCTGTCCACTCCACGCATTGACCTGTTATTGCAGTATCTCCGGGAACAGTGCACTCCTTCTCTGATCCGGTTTCTAAAAACAGATTGAATTGAAATCACTGCAAGTTGTCTTTTAACCCTTTATGTGAATTGATTTCAGGGTCAAAGAAGCACATTTCTCATGCCAAATGTAGCATTTTGTTCGATTTCTCTTGACCAGTTGCAACATTTTCTGTGCCTTGCCTGGCCTTGCTTTCACCTATGTATGTCAAACATTGCATTGCATTCAGTATGCAATCAATCAATTTGTCTTGACTGGTTGATGCAACAGGTGTGCTAAGATGTAGGCCTGTATTAGGCCTTTGTAACAGTGTTGCAAATATACTGTGCCATCTACAAAATTAGGCCCCTGCTGTCAGTACTTGGTGGCATTTCAATTGAAGTATCCAATGAGTAGTTCTGCCATACATACTGCATTTGTGACCGCATGAATTCTTTTTTGAAACATTGTCTCCCTCTTGTGGACCACAATGCGGTGTATTATATGCATTAAAAAAAAAAAAATGGTGCCTGTGCTGATCTTGAATATGCTTTTCTTGTCCATCTACACCTGTGTGAGTATTCTAATGCTTTTGACCAACCAGGTGCGCTGCCTGCAGTAGATAGAATCTTAGCACGGAACATTCATGTGCACTCACAATGGGGCTGGAGGGTGTGGTCAAAGTAGGCGGAGTTATGCAGATTCAAAACGCGTCGTGCACAGCTTGAAGAAACACACACACACACATTGACAGCAGAACTGTCATTGAGAAGGCCTCCAGAGTTTCTGAAAATGTCTTCCCTGCGGCAATCATTTGCTCTGTCTCCACAATGGGTGTCGGTTGTAGGCCTTGGTGCGGCCCACGTGGCACAGCGTATCCAGGATCGAGTATCGGCCTTTTGGCTAAGATCAAGTGTAGGATTTTTCTTGCATTTGGTCGAAGTTCTTTAGGTGCCTGGGGTACCCCGCCTCTCGGCCTTGGGTGTGGGTCCCACTCTTGTAGTGGGATCCAATCCCTTGTCGCTATTGGGAGGTGGGCTTGGTCCCTAGGCAACGAGTTGCGATCGCCCTATAGCCATGGATTCCGATCCTGGCGATGTTCCAGCCTATGCCCTTTTAAAGCATACGCTTCGGATCTTTTTTGAAAAAGGTGGAGGAGATGGCCGTGGACTGAAATTTGTGGTTGGCAATGTTCTTGAGAAGACTCTTTCAGTCCGGAAACACGAAATCCTGGCCATCCAGGACTATCCGAGACGTGGTGTCTACGATGTTACTGTCACCGGAGAAGGTATCCACCAGCATGTTTGCGACCAGGTCATCTCCCCTGATGCGATTATCCGGAAAAACCCTGACATAAAAGGGGTTAGATTTGCCATCCATGATTTGGAAAAGACCAGGCTCTTAATTGTTAAAATTTATTCACCCCATATGCAAGTGTTGTGAATTCAGCTCTTGGGCTCCCTCCGGTGGTTGTTGGTGGTAGTGCAGTTGGCTCTGGGTTGTAATCTGGGGCAGGTGTTTCTGCTGATTGCAGCTCTGTTAGGTATTTAGGTGTGCAGGATCCATGATTCCCTGCCAGTTGTCCATTGTACTTGGAGGTGTTACATCTCTGTCTGGTTCCTCCTGCTCTGCTGTCAATCCAGCTAAAGATAAGTTCTGATTTTTGTCTCTGTTGCACACATGCTGTGTGCTTTACAGTTCAGTTCAATTCATTGTGTTTTTGTCCAGCTTTGACTGAGTTAGGATATTTTTCAGTCATGTTGGATTCTCAGGAGATGCAGATGTACATCCCATGTCTTTAGTTAGATGTGGTGTTTTTATTCTCTGCTGTGGATTTTTGTAGGGTTTTAATACTGACCGCTTAGTACTCTGTCCTATCCTATTCTATTTAGCTAGAGGTGCCTCTTTTGCGAAATCCTGTCTACTGCCTGTGTGTGTCTTTTACTCTTATATTCACAGTCAATATTTGTGGGGGGCTGCCTATCCTTTGGGGTTTCTGCTCTGAGGCAAGATAGAATTCCCATTTCCATCTTTAGGGGTATTTAGTCCTCCGGCTGTGTCGAGGTGTCTAGGATGTGTTAGGTACACCCCACGGCTACTTCTAGTTGCGGTGTTAGTTTAGGGTTGTGGTCAGTATAGGTTCCACTTACTCCAGAGAACGTCTCATGCTACTCCAGGGTCACCGGATCATAACATGCAAGAGAGCGAAATCGGAAGATACTTGTTGGGTTTCTTTAAAAAAGTGAATTGTTTAGGAAAGGTTTTGAATGAATGCAGCATTTGGACCTCCAAATGGAGATACGTTGTAACCTGTGTGAAAAATGCCTCAAAACCTGGAGGAGTAGATTTACCACCAGCTCATTTTAAAATTGGCAAAACGAATGGCGACCTCTATTTTAATGGCATGCCTTCCTTCTGCAGGAAATGTAAGCTATATGGGCATTCAAATTGTGACCCTACGTGTGCAAATTGTGGAAGCCAGGAACATAGAACTGAGCATTGCCAGACAGAGTATGTGTACAAATTGTCTTGCCAAAGATCATTCTTTTTCCTTTTGTCCTAACAGAAACAATACAAAAGGAGCGCAACCTGAGAAGGAACAGCCTCCGGCTCCCCACCAACCCTCGGCTGGTTCTGCTGTCCCTGAGACAAAGGAGGGTGAGGAGGAGTCGATGGACGAGTCAAATGAGGTACCTGGTACAGGTGAGGATGCCTTTACTGAAGTGAGGAACGAGAAAGCGAGACGCAGGAGGGAACGGCAGAAGGAGAGCAGGCAGCAAGGAGACCCCGCAGAGGGTACAGCTGCTTCTGCCAAAAGCCAACCCTCGTCTCTGCGATCTTCCGGGACGGCTCAAGGGCACATAAAACTGGACGTAAAAAGGCGGAAAGTCCAGGAGAAAACAGGTGGTGTATCAAGGGAAGTACCCCCACAGGAACCCCCTGATGTAGGTGGGAAACCCGACGAGAAGCCCATGGAGGAGCAGGAGACCCCACCCTCTTCAGAGATGGAGAGGGGGACTGGGGTGACTGCCTCAGTCATGCCTGTAACTCCAGTCAGAGGACAGCCGGCCTCTGAGCTCGATCTGACCCCTCCGATCGGTTCCCCCAAGGGGGGGCCAGTGGGAGATCAGGAGCAGGGATGGGTGCCGGCTTACCTGGCATCAATGAAAAATGAGCTCGTCCCGGGTAGTGTAATGCCATTCGAAGCTCTGTCTGATGGAGAGTCCTCCGTGGTCTCTTCCCTCATGACCGTCGAAGACGAGACCGAACCCTCCGATGAGGACACTTAACCAGCTGAGGTAAGAGTTTTTGAATTCTGTATCTCTTATTTTCTCTTATGGCGGGGATTTCCGGAATTTCCCTCAATGCTAGAGGGATTAAAACAAAACCCAGGAGATTGGCGCTCTGAGTTTTTGTACACCTTGTCTGCATCAGTCTTTTTCTTACAGGAATGCAATATTCCACATTCCTTAAATTAAAACAAGTATAAAACAGATTGGACACACGGACCCTCAGTATGGTCAGGATCAAACGAATCCAGGTCAGCAGGGGTCGCCATTCTTTTTAAAGGTAATGTTTTTATTGACTCTGTTCAGGAGGTTTTACCAGGCAGGATTTTATTGGTTAAAGCTTTTATTGATGGTTTTAAATGGCAGTTTTTAAATTTTTATGGATCTACTGAGAAAAATGAAAGAGCAAAAATGTTAGAAATGTTACCCCTTTTTATTAATGACGCTGATCCTCTTATTTTAGCAGGTGATTTTAATTGTATTATGGGTGGGGAGAAAAGATTCTCCAATGCGGTGAACAGAAACTATGACAAAACCTCTTTTATGCTCAGAAATGTTGTGCAGGATTTTAAACTTACCGATTGTTTTAAGGAATGCAATATGAATCTCCCTGCGGAAGAGTGGGTAACCTGGAGCAATGTGAACTGCAGCTCCAGAATTGATTTTATTTTTTGTTCTAACTCCATACTGCCTTTTAATTGCGAGCTTTTAACCAATGTTTTCTCAGACCACAAACTTTTACTTTTTAATGTTAAATATGATGATTTTAAGAAAAAAGGTAAAAGTGCCTGGAAGCTAAATATCTTTCTTTTAGATGATCCAGAAATTTTAACTGTTTTTAAGGAATTTTATACAAATTGCAAACAAATTAGAAATCCCCATACCCCTATTAGTAGGTGGTGGGAAAAAATGATGAAAAATATTAAAGATTTCTTTATTAAAGCTGGAATACAAAAAGCTAAAGAAAAGAGAGATATTTACAACCTCCTAAATACCCGACTGCAAACGCTCTTTAAACTACGGGAACACGACATAGATGTGGATAAAGATATTATCAATCTTAAAACTGAAATATCAAGATGCTTGGAACAAAGGGGGAAGCAATTAATCTTTTACTCTAAAGCCAAGCATGTAGAAGAAAATGAAACCTGCTCTCGTTATTTATTTAAAAATATGGTAGGAAAATTATTAATTCTTTGGAGGGAGAAAATGAAATAGAGGGAATTTTAAATAAAGTCCACCAATTTTATGCCGACCTTTTTAATACAAAAATTATAGACAGTAGTTTTATGGAAAGCTCTATGGAGGAAATCACAACCATTTTAGACCCAGTGTCACAAAATTTCTTATTGCAGGATCTGAGCAAGGAAGAGGTGGCTGAAACAGTTAAAAGTTTTAAAACAGGGAAAGTCCCTGGGCCAGACGGTATTCCTATAGAATTTTATTCCACATTTTATGAGCTTTTACAAAAAGATCTTTTAAATATTTTATGTGAGGTTTTTAATACAAAAACTCTCCCCACCTCTTGGAAAAAGGGTGAGGTCTCCCTTATACATAAGAAAGGGGACAAATCGGACATAAAAAATTGGAGACCAATAACCCTTTTAAATTGTGACTAGGGTTGAGCGACTTTCATTTTTTTAAGATCGAGTCGGGTTTTGCGAAACCCGACTTTGTCCAGAGTCGAGTCGAGTGCAGTCGGCTGATTATCGCTAAAAGTCGGGGATCGACCGAAACACGAAACCCAATGCAAGTCAATGGGGAAGCATAGTCGGCAGTGAGTGGAGGCCAGGAAAACACCTACAGTGCCCATTTTAATGCCAAAAACATCCATTCTTGTTTCTGAAGCTTGTCAATCTTAATTAACTTTATAATAATAGTTGGGCATTGGAAATTGGGGGTCATTTGGCAAAAGTTGTGGGGGGTAGGGCTGGTTCAAGGTTTTAGTGGGCCCAGGAAACGTGGACTATGTCATGGCGGTGGAGCAGTGAGAGGTAAGTATGTCAAGTTTGCAAGTGCTGTGATCCTAAGCAAGCAGGGGGGGGCCCACTCGTTGGCATTGGCACTGGCACAGGGCCCCTCAAAGTACAGCGGTGTGTTTGCACGGTGGGGGCGGCTCCCACCAGCAGCGACACTTTTGCGTACTCTGAGGGGCCCTGTGCCAGTGACGTCGCCAGCGAGTATGCCCCCCACCTGATGAAGGAACCTGTACTTTCATCTGCACCTTCCTCTTTGTCCCTGTGTAAGGTGGTATAACATGCGGGAAGGGGAACCTTACTTTCAGCAGGGTCAGATTCTGGCTGTGTAGAGTGCAAGGGGAATGTAGTGGTCTAGGTCAATGTACCAGCAGACTCATCTAGCAGTGGCTGGGCAATGGGCAGGATGAGGAGGAAACACAGATATAGGGCCAAAGAATAAAGTAGGCTAAATGCAGTTCAAAATTGGTAACAGGACTAAACAGGCGGCATTGCTTTGTTCAGTGGAGTAGCAAACCCAGGAGCAGCAGACACTGTTTTAAGGGCCCAACCACACTAGTAGGCCAAATGCAGTTTAATATCTGCTACTATAGGCCAAAAGCCTAAAGACTGAAGCTCAGCTTTATACAGTGGAGGACAACACCATGGAGCGGCAGAAAACGTTAGTAAGCCCTAACCACCAATTTTTTGTTAAAAAAGCACTTAATGAGAGCCAGAAGGTTGAAGCTCAGACAAGGCAACCTGGAGGAGAACACCAAGGAGGAGGAGAACACTCAGGAGGAGGACAACACCAGGGAGCGGCAGACACCGTTAGTAGGCCCTAACCACCAATTTTTTAAAAAACAGCACTTAATGAGAGCCAGAAGGTTGAAGCTCAGCTTTATACAGTTGAGGACAAACACCAGGGAGCGGCAGACACCGTTAGTAGGCCCTAACCACCAATTTTTTAAAAAACAGCACTTAATGAGAGCCAGAAGGTTGAAGCTCAGCTTTATACAGTTGAGGACAAACACCAGGGAGCGGCAGACACTGTTAGTAGGCCCTAACCACCAATTTTTTAAAAAACAGCACTTAATGAGAGCCAGAAGGTTGAAGCTCAGCTTTATACAGTTGAGGACAAACACCAGGGAGCGGCAGACACCGTTAGTAGGCCGTAACCAAAGTTGAAGGCCAAATGCAGTTTAATATCTGATACTATAGGCCAAAAGCCAGAAGGTTGAAGCTCAGCTTTATACAGTTGAGGACAAACACCAGGGAGCGGCAGACAGAGTTATTAGGTCCCAACCACCAATTTTTTTAAAAAAAGCACTTAAGGAGAGCCAGAAGGTTGAAGAGCAGCTTTATACAGTTGAGGACAAACACCAGGGAGCGGCAGACACCGTTAGTAGGCCGCAACCAAAGTTGAAGGCCAAATGCTGTTTAATATCTGATACTATAGGCCGAAAGCCAGAAGGTTGAAGCTCAGCTTTATACAGTTGAGGACAAACAACAGTGAGCGGCAAACAGAGGTATTAGGCCCCAAACACCAATTTTGTTTTTAAAAAAGCACTTAAGAGCCAGAAGGTTAAAGCTCAGATTTAGACAGTGGAGGACAATTTGAATTAGGGACTGCAGACAGACTTAGTAGGCTGTCCCCTGTGGACCATGCATCCACCACATTAACCCATTGCGCCGTAATGGACACGTAACCTTCCGTGGCCATGCCTACAGGTCCATGCGTCTGTTGTCAGGTGCACCTTTTGTACTCACAGATTGCCAGAGTGCATGGACAATGTGGTCTTTTACATGCTGGTGGAGGGTTGGGATGGCTTTTCTCGCAAAAGAAGTGTCGACTGGTTAGCTTGTAGCGTGGTACAGCGTAGTCCATCATGGCTTTATTAATATTAAATAAAATATATAAATAGGCTCTATGAACTTTTAAATCGGTTACATGGATACACAGGCAGCATTGTGGTCAGTGGAGGAGTATTGCAAGGAGGGACCGCTGACAGGCTAATGAAGGCCCGCAGACAGGCTAATGAAGGCCTAAAATAACAAAAAATAGGCTCAAGGCAGTTTTAAATCGGTTACATGGATACACAGGCAGCATTGTGGTCAGTGGAGGAGTATTGCAAAGAGGGACCGCAGACAGGCTAACAAAGGCCTAAAATAACAAAAAATAGGCTCAAGGCATTTTTAAATCGGTTACATGGATACACAGGCAGCATTGTGGTCAGTGGAGGAGTATTGCAAGGAGGGACCGCAGACAGGCTAATGAAGGCCCGCAGACAGGCTAATGAAGGCCTAAAATAACAAAAAATAGGCTCATGGCAGTTTTAAATAGGTTACATGGATACACAGGCAGCATTGTGGTCAGTGGAGGAGTATTGCAAGGAGGGACCGCAGACAGGCTAATGAAGGCCCGCAGACAGGCTAACGAAGGCCTAAAATAACAAAAAATAGGCTCAAGGAAGTTTTAAATCGGTTACATGGATACACAGGCAGCATTGTGGTCAGTGGAGGAGTATTGCAAAGAGGGACCGCAGACAGGCTAACAAAGGCCTAAAATAACAAAAAATAGGCTCAAGGCAGTTTTAAATCGGTTACATGGATACACAGGCAGCATTGTGGTCAGTGGAGGAGTATTGCAAGGAGGGACCGCAGACAGGCTAATGAAGGCCCGCAGACAGGCTAATGAAGGCCTAAAATAACAAAAAATAGGCTCATGGCAGTTTTAAATAGGTTACATGGATACACAGGCAGCATTGTGGTCAGTGGAGGAGTATTGCAAGGAGGGACCGCAGACAGGCTAATGAAGGCCCGCAGACAGGCTAATGAAGGCCTAAAATAAAAAATAGGCTCAAGGCAGTTTTAGATCGGTTACATGGATACACAGGCAGCATTGTGGTCAGTGGAGGAGTATTGCAAGGAGGGACCACAGACAGGCTAACGAAGGCCTAAAATAACAAAAAATAGGCTCAAGGCAGTTTTAAATCGGTTACATGGATACACAGGCAGCATTGTGGTCAGTGGAGGAGGATTGCAAGGAGTGTCTGACACAGTTAGTACTCGCAAAAAATAAATAGATGTTAATGTCTCGCAAAACAACAAAAAAAAAAAAAAAGTGTGGCATACTTAGGTACAGGGGTGGGCTCATCTGCTGAGTTTCTGACAAAGTAATTTGGCAGTAAGTATTTACTGGTGTCAATATAGGACACTGACCCAGACTACTTTAACTAGCATCATAGATGTCAACAAATTGGTATTGTCAGTGCCAGGCATTGAATGATGTCAGCGCATAGACTAAACATTGGTGGAGCTGTGCGAGATAATTTTGCACGTGGTAGAGCACAGTTTGAGCTGGGGGGAGGGAACTCTCTTGTGGCCGGCGGTACCGTCCCAGGGCCCCTCATGTTACAATGGTGTGTGTTGTGAACTCCGTTTTCAGGCTCCCTCTTGTGGTCACAGATGGTATTGTGTGACTTTGGTTTTTTGGCTCCCCCTGGTGGTTTGGTTTATTATCCTGCGGGTCTGCTGGATCAGCTGTCTCGTTATTCACCAGGGAGGCTCCTATTTAGCTCTGCTTCACTTCCACTTGTTGCCGGCTGTCAATGTATTCAGTGCTATTCTGATTACTCCTGATTATCTCGTTTTCTGCCTCTTCAGGATAAGCTAAGTTCTGTTTGAATATTTTTTGCTCATCTGCCTGCAATATGATTTCTGTGTATGATGAGTCTAGTCCAGCTTGCTAATATGTGATTTCTTTTTGCTGGTAAGCTCTGGGGTATGGAGTTGCTTCCCCCGCACCGTTAGTTGGTGCGGGGACTCGAGCAATCTCTGCGTGGATATTTTGAATAGGGTTTTTTATTGACCGCACAGTTTCCTTCTTATTTTCTGCTATCTAGTATTAGCGGGCCTCATTTGCTAAATCTGATTTCATCTCTGCGTTTGTGCTTTCCCCTTAACTCACCGTTAATATTTGTGGGGGGCTATTCTATATCTTTGGGGTCTTCCACTGAGGCAAGTGAGGACTTACTTTCCCTCCAGGAATAGTCAGTTTCTCAGGCCGTGACGAGACGTCTAGAATTTTTAGGTAACGTTCCACGGCTGCCTATAGTTGTTTGCGGATAGGATCAGGTTGCGGTCAATCTAGTTACCACTTCCCCAGAGCTAGTAGTCTGTTCAGTTACTTAGCTAGTCCGACCTGCGATCCTTGCCACTAGGATCATAACAGGTGTGTCTGACGTTGGGTGCGCACCACCACTGCCAGAGACACTTCATTGTACTATGAGGGACCCAGTGGCAGTGCCGTTGACCAAAAGCGGGCACACCCACCTCTTCAGACAAACAGCACTGTAACGGGTGCTTGCGCCAAGTGGCGAGACCACGGCCCCGTGGGGGGAATTTTCCCCATTGAGGGAGGTGTAAACATGTCGTATGCTGGACAAACAGCTGCTGCAAATTAAGAGATTGGAACACTCAGTAAGACCAGTCCACAAGCAAGACCTTTTTATAGGAAAGCTAGGTGTCAGCTGGGAAAGGTGGGGCAAAATAATTTGAAATCCAGGAGTGGTTCATTTTAATGAAGGTGAGATCATCCACATTTTGGGTAGCCAGACGAGTCCTTTT
Source organism: Ranitomeya variabilis (assembly GCF_051348905.1). Classification (NCBI taxonomy): domain Eukaryota; kingdom Metazoa; phylum Chordata; class Amphibia; order Anura; family Dendrobatidae; genus Ranitomeya; species Ranitomeya variabilis. The sequence continues at coordinate 606,232,215 of NC_135235.1, read as the reverse complement.
TTCGGTTAATATTGAACCAGCAGCACTGAATACTCTTTCTGATAGCACACTAGCTGCTGGGAAAGCAAGCTCCTGCAATGCATATTCTGCCAATTCAGGCCAGGTGTCTAATTTGGATGCCCAGTAATCAAATGGGAATGACGGTTGAGGGAGAACATCGATAAGGGATGAAAAATAGTTAGTAACCATACTGGACAAATGTTGTCTCCTGTCACTTTGAATAGATGCTGCAGTACCTGTCCTGTCTGCGGTCATTGCGAAATCACTCCACAACCTGGTCACAAAACCCCTCTGTCCAACGCCACTTCTGATCTGTGCACCTCTAACACCTCTGCCCTGTAGCTCCCTGCAGCTCGTGTGAGAACCATCACCGGCGCTGTGTGCTCGGAATGCCTGAATCAAACGGTCTACAAGAGTAGCTTGTTTGGTTGCTAATATTTGTTCGAGGTTCTCATGTGGCATAATATTTTGCAATTTGCCTTTATAGTGAGGGTCAAGGATGCAGGCCAACCAGTAATCGTCATCGCTCATCATTTTAATAATGCGTGGGTCCCTTTTGAGGATACGTAAGGCATAATCCGCCATGTGGGCCAAAGTTCCAGTTGTCAAATCTGCGGTTGTGCTGGTTTGAGGGGCAGTTACAGGCAAATCTACGCCACTTGTCTCCCTTAAAAAAACAGAACCCGGCCTTGCAACGCCACTAATTTCTGTTGGCCCAGGAGAAGCTTCCTCATTAAAAAAGTACTCATCCCCATCATCCTCCTCGTCCTCCTCCTCCTCTTCGCCCGCTACCGCGTCCTCTCCACGGCCCTGACCAGACAATGGCTGACCGTCATCAAGGCTTTCCTCTTCCTCGGCTGCAGACGCCTGCTCCTTTATGTGCGTCAAACTTTGCATCAGCAGACGCATTAGGGGTATGCTCATGCTTATTATGGCATTGTCTGCACTAACCAGCCGTGTGCATTCCTCAAAACACTGAAGGACTTGACACAGGTCTTGTAGCTTCGACCACTGCACACCTGACAACTCCATGTCTGCCATCCAACTGCCTGCCCGTGTATCCTCCCACAAATACATAACAGCACGCCTCTGTTCGCACACTCTCTGAAGCATGTGCAGTGTGGAGTTCCACCTTGTTGCAACGTCGATGATTAGGCGATGCTGAGGAAGGTTCAAAGAACGCTGATAGTTCTGCATACGGCTGGAGTGTACGGGCGAACGGCGGATATGCGAGCAAAGTCTACGCACTTTGAGGAGCAGGTCGGGTAACCCCGGATAACTTTTCAGGAAGCACTGCACCACCAGGTTTAAGGTGTGAGCCAGGCAAGGAATGTGTTTCAGTTGGGAAAGGGCTATGGCAGCCATGAAATTCCTTCCGTTATCACTCACTACCTTGCCTGCCTCAAGATGTACAGTGCCCAGCCATGACTGAGTTTCTTTCTGCAAGAACTCGGACAGAACTTCCGCAGTGTGTCTGTTGTCGCCCAAACACTTCATTGCCAATACAGCCTGCTGACGCTTGCCACTAGCTGTCCCATAATGGCACACCTGATGTGCAACAGTGGCAGCTGCGGATGGAGTGGATGTGCGACTGCGGTCTGTGGACGAGCTCTCGCTTCTGCAGGAGGAGGAGGAAGAGAAGGAGGGGGGGGCGAATACCTACAGCCAACTCTTTCCTTGACCGTGGGCTAGGCAGAACTGTCCCAATATTGCTGTCCCCTGTGGACCCTGCATCCACCACATTCACCCAGTGTGCCGTGATGGACACGTAACGTCCCTGGCCATGCCTACTGGTCCATGCATCTGGTGTCAGGTGCACCTTTGTAGTCACAGACTGCCTGAGTGCATGGATGATGCGGTCTTTAACATGCTGTTGGAGGGCTGGGATGGCTTTTCTAGAAAAGAAGTGCCGACTGGGTAGCTCGTAGCATGGTACAGCGTAGTCTATCAGTGCTTTGAAAGCTTCGCTTTCAACTAACTGGTAGGGCATCATCTCTAATGAGATTAGTCTAGCAATGTGGGCGTTCAAACCCTGTGTACGCGGATGCGAGGATGAGTACTTCCTTTTCCTAACAAGAGTCTCATGTAGGGTGAGCTGGACTGGAGAGCTGGAGATCGTGGAACTAGCGGTGGTGGCGGTGGACATGGGTGACAGAGAGGGTTGGAGATGGTATTCTTGCCGGTGCCCTACATGCAGTGTTTCCTACTACTAACCTGGTGATTCCCTGACTGCTTTGGCCTGGCGACGAAAGCTGCACAGATACTGCAGGTGGCGCGGGAAATGGTGGGCTTACAGGGAGGGAAGGCATGTAGCGTTGCTGACTAGCTTCATTGGCCGAGGGTGCTGCAACCTTTAGGGACGTTTGGTAGTTAGTCCAGGCTTGCAAATGCATGGTGGATAAATTTCTATGCATGCAACTTGTATTTAGACTTTTAAGATTCTGACCTCTGCTTAAGGTAGTTGAACATTTTTGACAGATGACTTTGCGCTGATCATTTGGATGTTGTTTAAAAAAATGCCAGACTGCACTCTTTCTACTATCGGACACCTTTTCAGGCATTGCAGACTGAGCTTCTTTAACCGGATGGCCACGCTGTCCTCCAACTGGTTTTGGTTTTGCCACGCGTTTTTGGCCAGATACGGGCCTGGCAGATGGAACCTGTTGTGATGTTGATGCCTGCTGCGGCTCCTCCTCCTCCGCTTCAGAACTACTGCCGCCTGCACCCTGTTCCCCCAATGGCTGCCAATCGGGGTCAACAACTGGGTCATCTATGACCTCCTCTTCTATGTCGTGTGCAACTTCGTCTGTGTCACCGTGTAAGCCGGTGGTATTGCGTTCGTGACGGGGCACCATAGTCTCCGCTGGGTTTGATTCTGCCTCAGTACACTGCGAGGGCAATGTTCTGGTCTGAGTCAAAGGAACAGCATAGTAATCTGGCTGTGGCTGTGCATCTGTGCACTCCATGTCCGATTCAACTTCGAATGGGCATGGCCTGTTAAATGTTTCACTGTCTAACCAAGGAACGGTATGTGTAAAGAGCTCCATGGAGTAACCTGTTCTGTTGACTGACGCATCCTTCACTGTTGTTCTGGGTGAAGGACACAAGGAAGCGACTTGTTCCTGACCGGGAGCATCCACTGACGATGCACTGCTCTGACATTTGGCACTTTCTGAGGAGGAGGCGAAAGAGCTAGAGGCAGAGTCAGCAATGAAAGCCAATACTTGTTCCTCCTGCTCCGGCTTCAAAAGTGGTTTTCCTACTCCCAGAAAAGAGAGCGTTCGAGGCCTTGTGTAGCCAGACAACGAACCTGGCTCAACAACTCGAGACTTAGGTGCTGTACTGCTTTTACCACGACCACCTGATGCTCCACCACCACTACCATCATTACCAGCTGACAATGACCGCCCACGGCCACGACCTCTTCCACTAGACTTCCTCATTGTTTGCAAAACGTAACCAAAGTAACGGTATTTGTTACTGTAAAACAACTTATAAGGTGAACTCAAACTTCTGTAGGATTTATATATACCTTTATAGGTGCCTGACACAAAGGAAAATCAGGCCCAATGTTACACACTAGGTTTTCTGTGCCCCAATAATTTGAGACAGATGGCACACACAGGACCAGCACTCAAGCAGAAATGCCAATCTTAATCTCCCACTATTTTTTTTTTTTTTTCTGGGAGAATTTTTTAAAAAAAAACAACATTACATACTAGGTTTTCTGTGGCACACAATGAGAGACAGATGCCACACACAGGACTGGCACAGAGGCAGACTTGCCAATCTTTATCTCCCACTAATTGTTTTTTTTTTACAGGAAGAATTTACCCAAAAAATAAATAAATGGCCAAGTATTACACAGTGGTTTTCGGTGGCATACAATGAGAGACAGATGCCACACACAGGACTGGCACAGAGGCAGACTTGCCAATCTTTATCTCCCACTATTTATTTATTTTTTTACAGGGAGAATTTACCCAAAAAAAATAAATGGCCAAGTATTACACAGTGGTTTTCGGTGGCATACAATGAGAGACAGATGCCACACACAGGACTGGCACAGAGGCAGACTTGCCAATCTTTATCTCCCACTATTTATTTATTTTTTTACAGGGAGAATTTACCCCAAAAAAATAAATGGCCAAGTATTACACAGTGGTTTTCGGTGGCATACAATGAGAGACAGATGCCACACACAGGACTGGCACAGAGGCAGACTTGCCAATCTTTATCTCCCACTATTTATTTATTTTTTTACAGGGAGAATTTACCCAAAAAAAATAAATGGCCAAGTATTACACAGTGGTTTTCGGTGGCACACAATGAGAGACAGATGCCACACACAGGAATGGCACAGAGGCAGACTTGCCAATCTTTATCTCCCACTAATTATTATTTTTTTTACAGGGAGAATTTACCCCCCCCCAAAAAAAAAATGGCCAAATATTACACAGTGGTTTTCGGTGGCACACAATGAGAGACAGATCCCACACACAGGACTGGCACAGAGGCAGACTTGCCAATCTTTATCTCCCACTAATTATTATTTTTTTTACAGGGAGAACTTACCCCCCAAAAAAATGGCCAAGTATTACACAGTGGTTTTCGGTGGCACACAATGAGAGACAGATGCCACACACAGGACTGGCACAGAGGCAGACGTGCCAATCTTTATCTCCCACTAATTATTTTTTTTTTTTACAGTGAGAATTTACCCCCCCCAAAAAAATAAATGGCCAAGTATTACACAGTGGTTTTCGGTAGCACACAATGAGAGACAGATGCCACACACAGGACTGGCACAGAGGCAGACTTGCCAATCTTTATCTCCCACTAATTATTTTATTTTTAAAAGGGAGAATTTAGAAAAAAAAAAGGCCCAGTATTACACAGTGGTTTTCGGTGGCACACAATGAGAGACAGATGCCACACACAGGACTGGCACAGAGGCAGACTTGCCAATCTTTATCTCCCACTAATTATTTTTTTTTTTACAGGGAGAATTTACCCAAAAACAATAAATGGCCAAGTATTACTCAGTGGTTTTCAATGGCACAATGAGAGACAGATGCCACACACAGGACTGGCACAGAGGCAGACGTGCCAATCTTTATCTCCCACTAATTATTTTTTTTTTTTACAGGGAGAATTTACCCCCCCCAAAAAATGGCCAAGTATTACACAGTGGTTTTCGGTGGCACACAAAGAGAGACAGATGCCACACACAGCAATGGCACAGAGGCAGACTTGCCAATCTTTATCTCCCTGCAGTAATCTCAGGAAAGTATGGCAGGCAGCTATAAAAAGGACTGCTGCACACAAAAGTGGGGACAAACACACAAGATAGCTTTGCAGAAAGGAAGGAACAACAGGATTTGTGCTTTGAAAAAAGCAGTTGGTTTGCACAGCGGCGTACACACACAGCAACGCAGCTATCAGGGAGCATTCTAGGACAGCCCAATGAGCTACAGCGCTGAGGAAAAAAAAATGTAGCTTCCACTGTCCCTGCAAACAAAAGGTGGTGTTGGACAGTGGAAATCGCTACAGCACAAGCGGTTTGTGGCTTTATGTACCCTGCCTATCACTATCCCTGCTTCTGAAGAAGCGGCAGCAACCTCTCCCTATGCTCAGATCAGCAGCAGTAAGATGGCGGTCGGCGGGAACGCCCCTTTATAGCCCCTGTGACGCGGCAGACAGCAAGCCAATCACTGCAATGCCCTTCTCTAAGATGGTGGGGACTGAGATCTATGTCATCATGCTGCCCACACTCTGCGTCCACCTTCATTGGATGAGAAATGGCACTTTTAGCGTCATTGAAACGCAACTTTGGCGCGAAAGTCGCGTACCGCATGGCCGACCCCACACAGGGATCGTGTCGGCTTCATGAGACGCCGACTATGCCAAAAGTCGGCGACTTATGAAAATGAACGATCCGTTTTGCTCAACCCTAATTGTGACAATAAAATGATGGCCAAAATTTGTGCAAACAGACTCAAAAAGTGGTGGGAAACATAATACATCCTAACCAGGTCTGTGGTATACCGGAGAGAAGCATATGGGAAAACCTAAATCTAATCAAAGACATAATTGATGACACTAAATCAAGGGGAGGTGGATTGGCGGTCTTGTCCTTTGATTTTGAAAAAGCCTTTGATAGAGTATCTCACGAGTTCCTTTTTAATGTTTTAAGTAAAATGGGTATACCAGAAGGGTTTTTATTGTCACTTAAGGCATTTTATAAAGACTGCACAAGTAAGATCGTTGTAAATGGTTTTAAAACTAAAGACGTGGTTTTAAAATCTGGGGTTAAGCAGGGTTGTCCCCTGTCCCCACTTTTATTTATTTGTGCTCTTGAGCCTCTGCTCTGTACCCTGAGGAGGGATAAACAAATCCGGGGAATCCCACTGCCTGGTGAATGGGGTCTGGAGGCAAAAGTCACAGGGTATATGGATGATGTAGCCATAATATGCAGGGATTCCCCTTCTATACAAAAAGCCTTAAGGCAGGTGGAGTTTTTCTGCTGTGGGTCTGGTTTTAAGTTAAATTTTAACAAAAGTTCTATTTTAAAGGTTGGCAGTGGTTTTAACAGATATCCAAGTCCCTGAGAGGGACTCTATTCAAATTTTAGGTGTAATATTTAATGAAGAAAATAAAGGCAAAGAAAGCTGGAATATGGTGTTAGGGCTAGCGGAACGCACCAAATAATAAGAAAGATCGAATAAGGTGCGTTCACAGCCCGGGGTCCACCATGCAGAGATGGAACCTGCTGCCAAGTAATGACGGACTATATGGCGATACAATGTGAATACACACACGGGTTAACTTCACCCTGTGTGAAGGAAGTGAACCCTGTTAAGTCACATGGCCGCGGTACCGCACACGAGCGCAAGCAAGGAGTCACCGAGCTCAGTCCCGAGACCTGGGATCCGAGTCCGTCTAGACCACTTGCGCTCGACACCGCTAATGGGGTGTCCGCGTAACCAAAATAATAATTAAAGCTGCACGAGAGTGCATGCGGTGCCACACTGGCGGATGCCACTAACCACCCAGGCTTGGGTCAGGAAAGCGCTGAAAGCGCACGGCGCCGCACTGGCGGTCACAGCAATTGGACACTGTATGGTGTGTTACGTGCTGATGGCTAAGTCGGGCGCTAGATAGCAATCATCCACCTTCCGCGAGCAGTCATCCAATAGGGAGGGGATTTCCAAGAACGGCTTTCACTCACAACACACACACGTTTACAAATGTACACTAGCGCATGGCCGTGCGGCCGTGCGGCCATGCGAGCCTTATATAGCTGCAGCAAGTAAAAGACCTTCCTAGAAGGACCAATGAGAGACTGCCATACCTGAGCATGTGACCCTAAATCTCCACTGAGAGATCTTGCCCTGGGCATGCTCAGTGTGTGCAAAGCAAGACTTAGCCTTAGCACTTAAAGGACCTTCCTGAAAGGGCCAATGGACTTAGCTGCAGCATCTGACCATGTGACCCTCGATCTCCACTGAGAGATCTTACTCAGGGCATGCTCAGAACGAGAAAAGCAGGACTTCGTCCCAGAAGCGTCTGCTCGCCGCTGCCCAGCACTGACTTCAATGGCAGAAGCCGGAAAAGCAGCAGTAACTCTTTGTACAGAGTGGGACTGAGCAAGACGCTGGGACCGACGTCTCCGCTGAGCAGACTCCACTGTGGCTGGAGAAGAATGGTAGACCGCAGTGGAGATGGTTCGAGATTCCCCTTGTGCAGAGGCGGGAACTCGACACCTAACATATGGTGGCCAAGAAGGTAAACCAGAAATTATTTATGTGGAATTTAAGAAAATTGACTATGGAGGGGAAAATTTTAATTATTAAAATGGTCATATTGCCGCTTTTATTATATTTAAGCCTGGTCTTCCCTCCTCCAAACTGCATTTTTAACAAAATAATCAAAGCTTGTTTTACCTTTTATTGGAGTTCCAAGATGGAAAAACTAAAGAGAGAGCTGGTGGTAAAATCCAAAGGTAATGGTGAAAAAGATTTCCCAGATTTTAGAGCTTTTGTTTTAATCCGATTCTTTGTCCTGTGTTTTAATTCCCTTTTTAAAAATAGTTACTGGTAGTGTTGAGCATTCCGATACCGCAAGTATCGGGTATCAGCCGATACTTGCGGTATCGGAATTCCGATACAGAGTTCCGATACTTTTGTGATATCGGGAATCGGTATCGGGATCCATATTCATGTGTAAAATAAAGAATTAAAATAAAAAATATGGATATACTCACCTCTCCGGCAGCCCCTGGACCTTACCGCTGTAACCGGCAGCCTCCGTTCCTAAGAATGAGCACGTGAAGGACCTGCGATGACGTCGCGGCTTGTGATTGGTTGCGTGAGCGGTCACATGAGCGGTCACGCGACCAATCAGAAGCCGCGACGTCATCGAAGGCCCTTCACGCTCTCATTCTTAGGAACGGAGGCTCCCGGCCGGTTACATCGGTAAGGGTCCAGGGGCCGCCGGAGAGGTGAGTATATCCATATTTTTTATTTTAATTCTTTATTTTACACATGGATATGGATCCCAGGGCCTGAAGGAGAGTTTCCTCTCCTTCAGACCATGGGAACCATCCTGGATACCTTCCGATACTTGTGTCCCATTGACTTGCATTGGTATCGGGTATCGGTATCGGCAATATCCGATACTTTTTGGATATTGGCCGATACCATCCGATACCGATACCTTTGAGTATCGGAAGGTATCGCTCAACACTAGTTACTGGTCATATTTTATCCGTTTTAACATTGGTTTTTTTATGAGACGCCTTGGGTGGTTTGAAACAGTTTTAAATTCCCCATATGCTTTTAATACACCAGAAAACTATAAAATTTTAGGTACCATTGTTAATACATATGACCTAAAGAGTAAAAACACAGAGGCCCTAGGGGATAGCAAAAAGATCTTAAAGGGCCTCAAAGGAAAAGAACAAGTGACACAGATCGGAAATTTTAATGACCCTAAGTGTTTAGAAATATGGAAAAATGTTAATGCCTCATATCTTTTTAATTCTCAGAAGGACCTCGCCTGGAGCTGTGTGCATGATTGTCTTCCATGCCGGGCATTCCAACACCGAAGAAGACTCGTGAGATCCTCCAAATGCCCAAGAGAGCAGTGCCAAGGAGAAGAAACAGTGCTGCACATTCTTTGGACTTGTCAATTCACAAAACAAATATGGACAAAAATGTTTCCATTAATCCAGAAAGTAACTGATTTAAGAGACTTAAGTTTTGAGACTGTTTTATTTGGTGACATGGAATGCCCCAACGCAAGCAAGAGGATCATTGCATGGAAGACAATCAGCACCATCAAAGAAGCTCTGTGGAAGGCCAGGAACATCCTTCTTTTTAAACATGATGTTTTATCTGTGAAAGACGTTTTATCATTGGCTTTTAGTGAGATGTGTATTTATTATTTATTGGACAAGAAAAAGAATCTCTTATTGTCAAAGCAATGGATGGTAGAGGAGTGGAATACCATAATTTGAATGCCACCACTAATGTGAATTATTGGCCGATGCTTGTATATTGCTTGTTTTGTTTGCATGTAACATTAAAAAAAAAAAAAAAAAATTTGATCAATATGTTACAATGCTTCAAATATGTAAAACACTGTATATATACTTTTTTTCCTGTAATTGCTTTTAAAACTTTAATAAACGGGTGTACCTAAATTTGGGTACTTCAAAGTTAAAAAAAAAATCTGTTCTTATCAGTTTAATATCTGATACGTCCCCTATTTGGGGACCATATATTAAATGGATTTTTGGAACAGGGAGATGGAAGAAGAGCTTGCTCTGTCCACTCCACGCATTGACCCGTTATTGCAGTATCTCCGGGACCAGTGCACTCCTTCTCTGATCCAGTTTCTAAAAACAGATTGAATTGAAATCAGCGCAAGTTGTCTTTTAACCCTTTATGTGAATTGATTTCAGGGTCAAAGAAGCACTTTTCTCATGCCAAATGTAGCATTTTGTTTGATTTCTCTTGGCCAATTGCAACATTTTGTGTGCCTTGCCTGGCCTTGCTTTCACCTATGTCTGTCAAACATTGCATTGCATTCAATATGCAATCAATCAATCAATCAATTTGTCTTTACTGGTTGCTGCAACAGGTGTGTTAAGATATAGGCCTCTATTAGGCCTTTCTTACAGTGTTGCAAATATACTGTGCCATCTACAAAATTAGGCCCCTGCTGTCAGTACTTGGTGGCGTTTCAATTGAAGTATCCAATGAGTAGTTCTGCCATACATACTGCATTTGTGACCGCATGAATTCTTTTTTGAAACATTGTCTCCCTCTTGTGGACCACCGACTTTTCAATGCGGTGTATTACATGCATTTAAAAAAAAAAAAAAAATGGTGCCTGTGCTGATCTTGAATATGCTTGTCTTGTCCATCTACACCTGTGTGAGTATTCTAATGCTTTTCACCAACCAGGTGCGCTGCCTGCAGTAGATAGAATCTTAGCACGGAACATTCATGTGCAGTCACAATGGGGCTGGAGGGTGTGGTCAAAGTAGGCGGAGTTATGCAGATTCAAAATGCGCCGTGCACAGCTTGAATGAACACACAGACACACATACACAGCAGAATTGTCATTGACAGCAGAACTGTCATTGAGAAGGCCTCCAGAGTTTCTGAAAATGTCTTCCCTGTGGCAATCTTTTGCTCTGTCTCCACAATGGGTGTCGGTTGTAGGCCTTGGTGTGGCCCACGTGGCACAGCGTGTCCAGGATGGCTTCTCGGCCTTTTGGCTAAGATCAAGTGCAGTGACCTTACAGTTGCTGCCTTGGTCTTGGCTGAGAGGTGCCTGGGGTACCCGGCTCCTTGCCCTGGGGGGATTGTCTCACCTCTGGTGGGACTTCACCCCCCTGCTGCTATTAGGGAGTCGGCTTAGTTCCCTTGCATCCGGTTGCGATCTCTAGGCTATAGGCCGTGTCCGTGTGTGACGACCCTCGTGGTGGAATTTCTTCTTTTTCCTGTGGTAATCTATACCGACAGATTTTCATCATGAATTTCGTGAAGAATACGATTCGTATGACCGTGGACCCAAGCAACTCGAGGAAGAACACCATTGTTTTCATTATTCGGGATGTTATTGAGGAAAAAGCTGGAGCAAGACGAACAGAAATTTTCAGCTGCAATGAGTTTCCTCGGCAAGGTAATTATGATGTTACCTTTGTGGATCAGAATGTTTGCCTGAATGTCTATGAGTGGCTTCGGAACAACGCTGATGATCCTATTCTGGAAGGAGTTGCTTGGATACCCTTGTTTGGACTGCAGGAAAAGGAGGTAACTGTTACAGTGTATAACCCTTTTACAGATCCTGCTTTGTTACAGAGCTTTCTCTCTCAATACTGTGATTATGTGAAAATAGGAGAGCGGCAGGTCAATATTTGGGGAATTTTCAACTGTAAATATATTTACCGTGTAAAGTTGAGAAGGGACCCTGACAGTGTGGGGGGTTTCAGACACCCTCCTGCAAACTTTTCTGTGGCAGGTCATAGAGGTTTTTTGACCTACCCAGGACAGCCTCGGTTTTGTAGGAAATGCTTTCTTTTGGGCACATACAGGCGGAGTGCAACAAAGGACAGTGCTGCCGTAATTGTAAAAAGGAGGGGCATACTGCTAATCAATGCCCTTCGCCTAAGACCTGTGATGTTTGTGGGAGTGGTGAGCACATGAACAAAAACTGTCCCAAGAGTGCACCTAGTTGGTCGGACAAGGAGCAAATGGAGGAAGAGTTGGATAGGAGGTAAAGGGCAAGAGTTGCAAAAGAACTTGCAAGGGTAGAGAGGGAGGAAGAAGAGGGGAGGAGGCGGAGTGCAAGTAGAGCCACACCCCCTCCAGATCCAGAGTGTGAGTCTGAGGCCGAGATATACGGCAGAGAAAAAGGAAAAAATGGAGGAAAAGAAGAAGAAAAAGAAGGAAAAGGAGTGGAGGAGGGAAGAGAAGGAGTTTTGGAAGGCAGCTGCAGAGGTGGAGGCGCAGTTTCCTGAAATGGAGGTGCAGTTGCCTGAAAAGGAGGAGCAATTGCCTGAAATGATGGCCTTCAGTGAGGCAATGGATGCCGCGGAGAGCATATTTCTGAGGTTGATAGCCCTGAGCACCTGTCTAACCCTGAGCATATTGAAGATTTTGTTTCAGATGACGGTAGAGATGCAAAGAAGAGCCGGCGGGAGGATGATGGAGACAGTGAGGAGGTGGAGAGCCGTGCTCCTCTGAGAAAGACTGGTCCTGCGAGAAGGATGAGTGAGGGTGGTGAGATCAGTGGGTCAGACACTTGCTGTTCAATTCAGATGGTGGAGGAGGATAGTGGTGATGCTGGATAGTGTTGCCATACAGTGCACTAAATGTGTTGTTGTTTTTTTCTCTTGTGAGCTTTGGCTTAGGCCAAAGGCTTTTATTTCTTGAGTATTTTAGCTGAAGTGTGTTTTTTTGTAATATGGGGTTTACTATAATTTCACAAAATGTTAGAGTCTTTAAAAGTAACGTTAGAAGAGCTGCAATTTTTGAGTTTTTGGCTATGCAAAATGCATCTATTTTTTGTCTACAGGAATGTGGGGTAGTGGATGGTGTGAAAGGGGATGAATGGTCTTATGGTGCATCTGTTTGGTCAGGGAGTGCATGCAATAAGAATGATGGGGTGGAAATTTTAGTTAAAGGGAGGGAGGTGGCATTGGGTGACTATCTGGTGATTGAGGTAGGGAGGTGTATTTTGGCTAATTTTGAGTATAGGAATGTAAAGTTTTGTGTTATAAATATTTATGCGCCAGTTGATAGAAATGAGCGTAAAGCTTTATTTGAAAAAGTCAAGCTTTTTGTTCCAGGGAGGATGCCTGTAGTGATTGTGGGGGATATGAATTGTGATATGGGGAAAGTGAATGTGGATGTGTCAGGGAAAGCTTTGTTGGAGTTAGTGAGTGATTTTGATTTGAGTGATATGCAGCATGTGTGTAATGTGAGTCCTGTGTTGAATACTTTTTTTTCTGAGAGTGGAAGGGTGCAATATAGGTTGGATTATTGCTTTATTTCAAAAAATATAATTGCTGTTGATTATAAGCAAGAAAATGTTTTGTTTTCTGATCATGTGTGTATGAAGTGTGAGTTGGATATAAAGGTTGATGAAGTGTTTGGAAAAGGGTTGTGGAAGTTAAACGTGAAGTTGTTAGAGAGTGAAGATGTGAGAAAGGAGTATGCAAGACGGTATGAAGGGTGGCGTAAGTGTAAAAATGGTTTTGGGAATGTTTGTGGTTGGTGGGATTGGCTGAAGAGACAAACAAAAATGTTCTTTAGAAGTTTAGGGTATAAGTTTGCTGCTATTAAAAGAGAGAATTTTGTTAGGTTGAATGCACGTTTGAGTGTATTGTATAAGTTGAGGAAAGGAGGGATGGAGGTGGAAGAGGAAATATTACAGGTGAAAAAGGAAATTAATGATTTTTTGTTAGAGAAAGGGAAGAGTATAGTTTTTAGAGCAAAAGTTGACAAAATGGAACATGATGAGAAATGTTCACATTTTTTCTTTAAAAAGGTGTTTGGGAAGAAAGAGTATGAGTGTGCTGAATGGGGAGGATGGAATAGAAGTGAGTGGTGAGGATGTGTGTGAAGAGGTGGCTAAGTTTTATGAGGAGTTGTATGCAGTGGAGGGATGAGAGTTTGGAGAGTGATGTGTTAGGTATGTTAGAGAGTAAGTTGACTGAGACGGAAAGGGAGAGTGTGATGTGTGAGGTGACTAGTGATGAGGTGTGGAAGGTAATAAATAGTATGGCGCTAAATAAGACGCCAGGGGAGGATGGTCTCCCAGTAGAGTTTTATCGAGTGATGTGGGATGTAATTGGTAATGATTTTGTGGATGTATGTAAGTATATGTGGGCAAATATGGAGGTGGCTGAGAGTATGCGTGCGGGAATGGTTGTGTTGATATCTAAAAAGGGGGATTTGAGGAGTTTGAGAATTTGGAGGCCGATAACATTATTAAATTGTGATTATAACATCTATGTAAAGTTAATGGCAAATAGGATGCGTGATGTGATAGAGAGTGTGATTGGGGATGAACAGTATTGTGTGGTACCTGGGAGGCGTATACATGATTGTGTGTGTATGCTGAGAGATTGTTTGTGGGACTGTATGGGGTGAAAGAAGAGTGTGTTCTTGTTGAGTTTAGATTTTGAGAAGGCGTATGATAGATTATCGCATGGGTTTTTGTTTAGTGTGTTGTTAAGAATGGGTTTTCCTGCTGATTTTGTTGGGCGAGTGAGGAGTTTATATAAGGATATTTACAGTTGTGTTTTGATGAATGGTTATGTGGGAAGGAGAGTGAATGTCTTTTCGGGAGTTCGACAGGGGTGTCCTTTATCCCCTGTGGCCTTTATTTGTGCAATTGAACCTTTGCTTTGTATGCTGAGGAAAGATAAGGTGATTCGGGGTGTGCATGTGCCGGGTGGAGGGGGTAAGGAGTGGAAAGTTAGTGGTTATATGGATGATGTGTGTGTATTGTGCGATTCAGAATGTTCGGTGAGGCGGGTGAAGTTATTAGTGTCCTTTTATTGTGGTGCGTCAGCATTTAAAGTTAATTGGGAAAAGAGTGAGTGTAAGGTTTTTGGAAATGGTGTTTTAAGTAGGGATGTTGGAGTGAATGTGGTTAATGGGCCTATTAAAGTATTGGGTGTGAAGTTTTCAGAGAAATTGGATGGGAAGGAAAGTTGGGATGATGCGAAAGAGAAGGTTGAGCGGAAATTGTGTTTTTGGAGGTTGAGAAATCTTACGTTTTTTGGAAAAATTTTAGTTATTAAGAGTGTGGTGTTGCCGATTTTTTTGTATATAGCAGTGGTGTTTCCACCAAGGTATATGTGTGTGAGGAGTTTGAATAGGATTCTGTTCGTGTTTTTATGGAATTCGAAGATGGAGAGGGCTAGGAGAGATATTTTGGTAAAGAGATTGGAGAAAGGTGGGTTGGGTTTTCCAAATTTGGAAGTTTTTTTGGTGTGAATATTGTTGTTTTTGTGCTGAAAGTGATTAGGGCGGATGGGAAGTTTTCATCTATGTGTAGGTATTTGTTTGGAGCGTATTTGTTTAAGTTAAAATGGAGGGAAAGGGATTTGAGGTGTCCTGTTGCTTTTGAGGTGCCTGTATGGTATGTGTGGGTTTATAAGTTTTTGGTTAAGTATGAGTTGTGTGATGTGGATGTAAGATTGATGGAAAAGAAGAAGGCTGTGTATAGGATGATTGAGTGTAGAGAGATAGAGTGTGACATCAATATGGTTAGAGGGGCTGATGTGCAAAAAGTGTGGAAGAAAGTATGGATGGATGGTATGACGAATAGGCAGAGTGAGATTGTGTGGCAGTCATTGCATAGAGTTTTACCAGTAAGAGAGTTTCAGAGAAATAGGGGTTTAGTGAGGAGTGAGATGTGTCCGAGAGAAGGTTGTGGTGGGAGTGAAAGTGTAATACATATGTTTTGGAATTGTCAGTATGCTAGAGAAGTGATTGGAAGAATGGGTCCTTTGTGCAAAGAATTGTGTGGTGTGAATTTTTTATCCTTTGAGTTGTTCATGTTTGGTTTAGGGCTGTGTGATGGAGTGAAGGAGAGAATGTTGTGGTTAATGCTTGCATGTATAAAGGAAGTGTTATGGGATGTGAGAAATGTGTATGTTTTTAAGAGAAAGAATATTGAGGTTAGAAATACTGTGAAGGTGATTTTGGGGAAGATATATGTTTGTTTTTTGTGGGATAAGAAAAGGAAGGGGGAGGTGGATGCGGAGGGAATTTGGAAGGTGAAAAAGTGGAGATACCTTGTAGCTACTTCTTGATTGTTTTTTTCTGATGCTGTACTATGTCTTTTAAAAAATGAATTTTCCAATGATGATGGGAACAGCTTTTGTGTTTTGGATTTGACGCAGCTGTTTGGGATGTTTCTTTGGTCTTGGATTTCTGGACCGTAGATTTTCCCATCTGATGGAAGCAAAAAAAAAAAAATCTGTTGTTATCAGTTTAATCTCTGATACGTCCCCTATTTGCAGACCATTTGGGGGCTTTGCTTTCACCTATGTATGTCAAACATTGTATTGCATTCAATATGCAATCAATCAATCAATGTGTCTTTACTGGTTGCAACAGGTGTGTTAAGATGTAGGCCTGTATTAGGCCTTTGTTACAGTGTTGCAAATACACTGTGCCATCTACAAAATTAGGCCCCGGCTGTCAGTACTAAGTGTTTAAATTGAAGTATCCAATGAGTAGTTCTGCCATACATACCACATTTCTGACCGCATGAATTCTTTTGTAAAACGTTGTCTCCCTCTTGTGGACCACCGACTTTTAAATGTAGTGTATTATATGTATTTAAAAAAAAGGAAAAATGGTGTCTGTGCTGATCTTGAATATGCTTGTCTTGTCCATCTACACCTGTGTGAGTATTGTAATGCTTTGGACCAATCAGGTGCGCTGCCTGCAGTAGATAGAATCTGAGCACGGAACCTTCACCTGCAGTCACAATGAGCCTTTGGCCATTGTCTCCGGAACTCTCACATGTCACAATGGGCTCTTGGCCTATAACAGGCAGTGAAAAATGGCCGCCGTCTTCAGTCTGCTGCTGGTGCAGCAGCAGACCACATGGCAGGGGGTGTCTGTGCCCAGCTTCAGGAGAGCTGGTAAGACAACTGCTCGCCTGTCTGTTTTTTGAATTTCCCACTCAGTTACTGCACACTTTAGAACAAAAGGGGAATGGAGGGGGTGGTTAACATGTATGCACCAGTAGATAAGGGGGAGAGGCTGGAAATTTTTGAGAAATTGTGTGTTTTTTTATATGGGAAAATGGCAGTGATTTTGGTTCGAGATTTTAATTGTGTGACAGAGGGAGATAAGATGGATATCAGAGGTAAAAGACTCAAGAGTCTTGTGTCAGATTTTTCTTTTCAGGATGCTGCGGAAGTTATCCTCGGTAAACCTCCTCCTGTGACCTATAAGGCTGACAGGGGAGGTATAGAGTCTAGAATAGACCGTATTTTTTTCTCTCAAAATATTGTTTGTAGGATTTCCAGCAGGAAGATGTCCCTTTTTTCTGATCATGTGTATTTGAGAGCACGGTTGGAAGGGAAGTGTGATTTCGTATATGGTGGAGGTGTGTGGAAGCTTAATGTGCATTTGTTGGAAGATAAAAGAATTATGCATGACTTTAAAAGGATGTATGTAAAGTGGAGGGATAAAAAAGTGATTTTATGAATGTGCTTGAATGGTGGGATTGGCTGAAGTGTCAGATTGGTATTTTCTTTAAAAAATGGGGTAGGAGGAAAGCTGCTATGAATCGGGCGAAATTTAATGAGCTAAGTGTCAGATTGGAGTGGTTGCGAAAGTTGAGGACAATTGGAGTGGATGTGGATGATTTGATGTGTCATGTGAAAGATGAAATTAAGAAATTTATTGAGGTAAAAGGTAAAGAAATTATTTTTCGTTCTAAGATTGAACACTTTGGAAAAAAATGAGAAATGTACAAGGTTTTTTTTCAAAAAAGTGTTTGGTAAGAAAATGGATATGCATGAGGCGGTGAATGGTGAAGGTGTGTGTGTAAGTGGTAAAGATGTGATGGATAAGGTTGTGCTGTTCTATAAGGAGTTGTATGGGGAAAAATGGTTTGATGATCAGATGATGAATGATGTGTTGGGGTGTTTAAATAGCCAACTGGGGGAGGATGAGTGTGGAATATTGGATGATGAAATTGTGTTGGATGAAGTTAAAAAAGTGGTTATGTCTGCAAAAAGAATAAAACTCCTGGAAAAGGTGGTTTGCCTGTGGAATTGTATGTGAAGGAATGGGATACGATTGGGGTTGACTTGGTGGAAGTGTGTCAGTATATGTTTTGGGAGAACATGTTGAGTGATTCAATGAGAGAAGCAGTGGTGGTTTTGGTGTTTAAGAAAGGTGATAACAAGGATTTGGGCAATTGGAGGCCTATCATGCTTTTAAATGCTGACTATAAGGTTTTTAGTAAGTTGTTGGCTAATCGGATGAGGGAAGTGATTGGTGGTGTGGTGGATGAAGATCAAGTGTGTTCAGTGCCAGGGAGAAGTATGACTGAGAATTTGGTTTTGTTGCGTGATGTGATTGGAGATTGTATGAGTCGAAACAGAAATGTCTGGTTCTTTCTGTTGATTTTGAAAAAGCTTTTGACCGTGTGTCGCATAGTTTTATGTTTCATGTTTTGGCCAAGATGGGTTATTCGAGGAATTTTGTGAGCTGTGTTTGGAGTTTGTATAGTAATGTGACGAGTGAATTTTTGGTGAATGGGTGTTTGAGTGATAAAGTGAGGATTAAGTCTGGAGTGCGTCAGGTGTGCCCTATGTCCCCTATTTTGTTCATTAGTGTGATTGAGGTGTTTGATGTGTATGGTTAGGAAGGATAAGGTTATCAAAGGTGTGTTGATTCCTGGGAGTGGTGGGAAGGATGTCAGAATTTTGGGTTATATGGATGATGTGGTGATAGTGAATGAAAGTATGGCTGCATTGAGTAGGGCGAGGTTGATATTAAGTCTGTTCTGTAGTGTTTCAGCTTTTAGGGTTAATTGGGCTAAGAGTTCTTTTAAATGTTTTGGTGATAGGAATGTTAGGATGGATGGTGTGAAATGTGAGGATGGTCCGATGAAGGTGCTTGGGATTAAGTTCAATGATGACTTAAAGGGAAATGAAAGTTGGGATGAGTGTGGGGAGAGAGTGGTGCGTAAATTGAATTTTTGGATGTTAAGAGAATTGACTCTAACTGGGAAGGTCTTGATTATTAAGGCGGTTATTTTGCCTATTTTGTTATTTGTTGGGAATGTGTATCCTACTGCATTTAAGAAAATCAGGAAAACTGAGAAATTAATTTTTAATTTTCTCTGGGGAAGTCGCATGGAGAAATTGAAGCGGGAGTCTGTGTATAAGTTATGTGTGAATGGCGGTTTGAATTTTTTGAGTGTTGAGTTCTTTTTGGGGATCAGTTATGTGAAAATGATTGTAGTATGTTTGGTGAAAGGTAATAAGTGTGCTTATATGATGAAATTTTTGGCTGAATGGATGTTGTATGGTTTGAAGTGGGTGAAAAGGGATGCTAGTGTACCAGTTGCTTTTAAATGTCCATTGTGGTATGCTTCTGTTGAGAAATTTGTTGGAAAGTATGATTTGTTGTCTGTTAGTATGAATGATTTTAGAGAAAAGAAAAAAGTTGTTAGGATGGTGCGTGAGGTTGTATGTGATATTATGGGATTGAGAGGTGAAGAGGTGCCTGAGATGTGGAAGAAACTAAGTATAGAAATTGTGACGAATAGACAGAGAGATATTGTTTGGATGATGTTGCATGATATTTTGCCTGTTAGGGATGTGCAAAAGAGGAGGGATTTAATTAAATCTTAGGTACGCCCGAGGGAGGGATGTGGTGCGAGAGAGCATGTTAGACATTTGGTTTGGGACTGTAATTTTGTGTATGCTGTATGGAAAGGTATAGGTGGTCTTTGTAAGGAATTGGCTGGAGTATCGTATCTTAATTGGAAGCTTGCAATGTTTGGAATGGGTGCGTGTAGTAGGGTGAAGGATAGGATTTTATGGCTGTTGGTTGTATGTGTAATTGAAAGTATATGGGATGCGAGGAATTTGTTAGTTTTCAGGAGGAAGAAAATGTCTGTTAATGAATGTTTGAGTTTGATTCATTCACGTATGTATGTGATTTACCTGTGGGACCAGAAACGAGGAAGTGTTATTGATGCTGAAGGAGTTTGGAAATTCAAGAAGTGGAGATTTGTTGTGAAGTTTAATTAGTGTTCTTTGTTGTGATTTTATTTTTTGAATATATGCCATGTATGATGAAGGCGAGTATCATTTGAAGCTTTTTTTTAAGCTGATTTGATTGAGCATTGGGCTCTGCCTATCTGAGTTGGGAAAAAAAAAAATCTGTTATCAGTTTAATATCTGATACGTCCCCTATTTGGGGACCATATATTAAATGGATTTTTGGAACAGGGAGATGGAAGAAGAGCTTGCTCTGTCCACTCCACGCATTGACCCGTTATTGCAGTATCTCCGGGAACAGTGCACTCCTTCTCTGATCCAGTTTCTAAAAACAGATTGAATTGAAATCAGCGCAAGTTGTCTTTTAACCCTTTATGTGAATTCATTTCAGGGTCAAAGAAGCACATTTCAGATGCCAAATGTAGCATTTTGCTTGATTTCCCTTGACCATTTTCAACATTTTGTGTGCCTTTCCTTGCTTTCACCTAGGTATGTCAAGTAGGGTTGAGCGAAACGGATCGGTCATTTTCAAAAGTCGCCGACCTTTGGCAAAGTCAGGTTTTATGAAACCTGATCCGATCCCAGCGTGGGATCGGCCATGCGGTACACGATCTTCGCGCCAGTCGCGTTTCATATGACGCTTAAAGCGCCATTTCTCAGCCAATGAAGGTGCATGCAGAGTGTGTGCAGCGTGATGACATAGGTCCTGGTCCCCACCATCTTAGAGAAGGGCATGGCAGTGATTGGCTTGCTTTCTGCGGCGTCACAGGGGCTATAAAAGGGCGTTCCCGCCGACCGCCATCTTACTGCTGCTGATCTGCGCGTAGGGAGAGGATGCTGTCGCTTCATCAGAAGCAGGGATAGCGTTAGGCAGGGTAAATTGACCCCAAAACCGCTTGTGCTGTAGCAATTTCCACTGTCCAACACCACCTTTTCTGTGCAGGGACAGTGGAGGCTACATTTCTGTGCAACAGCTCTGTAGGTTATAAGGCTCCCTGATAGCTGCGTTGCTGTGTGTACGCCGCTGTACAAACCAACTGCTTTTTTCAAAGCACAAATCCTGTTGCTCCTTCCTTTCTGCACAGCTATCTTTTTTGTTTGTCCACACTTTTGACTTGTGTACAGCACTCCTTTTTATTGCTGCCTGCCACACTTTTCTGAGATTACTGTAGGGAGATAGTAATTGTGGTACAGTCCCTTTTATTTTTTTTGTTATATCTCTTCAAGCCACTTTCTGCCACAGAAAACCTACTGTATAACTGTGGGCCTGATTTTTTCCTAATTCTCCCATTAAAAAAAAAAAAAAGTGGGAGATTAAGATTGGCAAATCTGCATTAGTGCCAGTCCTGTGTGTGGCTTCTGTCTTTTTTTTCTGCCACAGAAAACCTACTGTATAACTGTGGGCCTGATTTTTTCCTAATTCTCCCATAAAAAAAAGAAAAAAAAAAAAAAAAAGTGGGAGATTAAGATTGGCAAATCTGCATTAGTGCCAGTCCTGTGTGTGGCTTCTGTCTTTTTTCTGCCACAGAAAACCTACTGTATAACTGTGGGCCTGATTTCTTCCTAATTCTCCCATAAAACAAAAAAAAGTGGGAGATTAAGATTGGCAAATCTGCATTAGTGCCAGTCCTGTGTGTGGCATCTGTCTTTTTTTCTGCCACAGAAAACCTACTGTATAACTGTGGACCTGATTAAATCACTTGTCTCCCATATCCCAAAAAAAAATTAAAATAAAGGGAGAATAATCTTGCCAACTCTGTGCATCTGTGCAAGTGCTGTCTGTGTATCTGTCAGTCATTTTGTGCCACAGGAACTATACTGTGATATAGTGGGCCTGATTACATCCCTTGTCTCCCATATAAAAAAGAGGGACATTTCTATTTCCAGTGTGTGCAT
Organism: Ranitomeya variabilis; assembly: GCF_051348905.1. Classification (NCBI taxonomy): domain Eukaryota; kingdom Metazoa; phylum Chordata; class Amphibia; order Anura; family Dendrobatidae; genus Ranitomeya; species Ranitomeya variabilis. The sequence goes on along the minus strand of NC_135235.1, from coordinate 606,210,530 downwards.
CTGCGTCAGTCCTGTTAGTGTCATATCTGCCAGCCTCTGTCTGCCAATCAAACAGTGTAGTGTAATACAGTGGGCCTGATTTTTCCCTGCATTCTCCCACACATAAAAAAGGTTGATTTAAATTCAAAATAAGTTCACGTACACCTTCTACCTGGTTTTACCGGACCTCCTATCGGTTGTTAGTTAGGTTACATTTTTCCAATAATGAGGAAGTCTGGTGGAAGAGGTCGTGGCCATGGGCGTTCATTGCCAGCTGGTAATGATGGTAGATGTAGTCTGGCTACACAAGGCCTCAAAGGCTCCCTTTTCTGGGAGTAGGAAAACCGCTTTTGAAGCCGGAGCAGCAGGAACAAGTATTGGCTTTCCTTGCTGACTCTGCCTCTAGCTCTTTTGCCTCCTCCTCCTTGGAAAGTGCCAAATGTCAGAGCAGTGCATCGTCAGTGGATGCTCCCAGTCAGGAACAAGTCGCTTCCTTGTGTACTTCACCCAGAACAACAGTGAAGGATGCGTCAGGCAACACAACTGGTTACTCCATGGAGCTCTTTACACATACCGTGCCTGGGTTAGAAAGGGAAATTGTTAACAGGCCATGCCCATTACAAGATGAATCGGACATGGAGTGCACAGATGCACAGCCACAGCCAGATTATTATGCTGTTCCTTTGACTCAGATCAGAATCTGACCCCGATGAGACTATGGAGCCCCGTCACGAACGCTATAGCACCGGCTTACACGGTGACCCAGAGGAAGGTGCACAGAACATAGAAGAGGAGGTCATAGATGACCCAGTTGTTGACCCCGATTGGCAGCCATTGGGGGAACAGGGTGCAGGTGGCAGTAGCTCTGAAGTGGAGGATGAGGAGCCGCAGCAGGCATCAACATCGCAACAGGTTCCATCTGGCAGGCCCGTATCTGGCCAAAAACGTGTGACAAAACCAAAGCCGGTTGTAGAACAGCGTGGCCATCAGGTTAAATTAGGTCAGTGTGCAATGCCTGAAAAGGTATCCGATAGGAAGAGTGCAGTCTGGAATTTTTTTTACACAAGATCCCAATGATCAGCGCAAAGTCATCTGTAAGAAATGCTCAAGGACCTTCAGCAGAGGTCAGAATGTTAAAAATTTAAATACAAGTTGCATGCATAGACATTTAACCACCATGCACTTGCAAGCCTGGACAAACTACCAAACGTCCCTTAACGTTGTAGCACCCTCTCAGAATGAAGGTAGTCAGCAACGCGACATCCCTTCCCTCACTGTAAGCCCAGCGTTTACCACACCACCTGCAGGTAATGTGGCGGTTTCGTCGCAAGGCCAAAGCAGTCAGGGAATCACCAGGTTTGTGGTCGGAAAAACTGTATGTAGAGCACCATCAAGAATACCGTCACCAACCCTCTCTCAATCACCCATGTCCACCGGCACCCCCGCTAGTTCCACCGTATGCAGCTCTCCAGTCCAGCTCACCCTACATGAGACTCTTGTTAAGAAAAGGAAGTACTCATCCTCGCATCCGCGTGCACAGGGTTTGAACGCCCACATTGTTAGACTAATCTCATTAGAGATGATGCCCTACCGGTTAGTTGAAACCGAAGCTTTCAAAGCCCTGATGGACTATGCTGTACCACGCTACAAGCTACCCAGTCGACACTTCTTTTCGAGAAAAGCCATCCCAGCCCTCCACCAGCATGTAAAAGACCGCATTGTCCATGCGCTCAGGCAATCTGTGAGTAGAAAGGTGCACCTGACAACAGATGCATGGACCAGTAGGCATGGCCAGGGGCATTACGTGTCCATCACGGCACACTGGGTTAATGTGGTGGATGCAGGGTCCACAGGGGACAGAAATATTGGGACAGTTCTGTCTAGCCCACGGTCTAGGAAACAGTTGGCTGTAGGCGTTCTTCCCCCCTCCTCCTCCTCGTCCTCTAGCAGAAGCGAGAGCTCATCCACAGACCACAGTCGCACGACCACTCCATCCGCAGCTGCCACTGTTGCACACGAGGTGTCCAATTATGGAACAGCTTGTGGCAAGCGTCAGCAGGCTGTATTGGCAATGAAGTGTTTGGGCGACAACAGACACATGGCGGAAGTTCTGTCCGAGTTCTTGCAGCAAGAAACTCAGTCATGGCTGGGCACTGTACATCTTGAGGCAGGCAAGGTAGTGAGTGACAACAGAAGGAATTTTATGGCTGCCATAGCCCTTTCACAACTAAAACACATTCCTTGCCTGGCTCACACCTTAAACCGGGTGGAGCAGTGTTTCCTCAAAACTTATCCGGGGTTACCCGACCTGCTGCTGAAGGTGCGCAGACTTTGCTCTCACATCCGCCGTTCGCCCGTACACTCCATCCGTATGCAGAACCATCAGCGGTCTTTGAACCTTCCCCAGCATCGCCTAATCATCGATGTAGCAACAAGGTGGAACTCCACACTGCACATGCTTCATAGACTGTGCGAACAGAGGCGTGCTGTTATGTATTTGTGGGAGGATACACATACATGGGCAGGCAGTTGGATGGCAGACATGGAGTTGTCATCTGTGCAGTGGTCGAAGCTCCAAGACCTGTGTCAAGTCCTTCAGTGTTTTGAGGAATGCACACGGCTGGTTAGTGCAGACAATGCCGTAATAAGCATGAGCATCCCCCTAATGCGTCTGCTGATGCAAAGTTTGACGCACATAAAGGAGCAGGCGTCTGCAGCCGAGAACGAGGGAAGCCTTGATGACAGTCAGCCATTGTCTGCTCAGCGAAGTCTACAGGACGAGGTGGCGGCCGAAGAGGAGGACGAGGAGGATGATGGGGAAGAGTATTTTTTGAATGAGGAAGCTTCTCAGGGGCCAATAGAAAGTGCTGGCGGTGCAAGGCCGGGTTCAGGGTTTTTGAGGGAGACAAGTGACGCTGATTTGCCCGAAAGTGCTCCTCAACCCAGCATATGCACTGACTTGACAACTGGAACATTGGCCCACATGGCGGATTATGCCTTGCGTATCCTGAAAAGGGACCCACGCATTATAAAAATGATGACCGATGACTAGTGTTGAGCATTCCGATACCGCAAGTATCGGGTATCGGCCGATACTTGCGGGTATCGGAATTCCGATACCGAGATCCGATACTTTTGTGGTATCGGGAATCGGTATCGGGATTAATATCAATGTGTAAAATAAAGAATTGAAATAAAAAATAGGGATATACTCACCTCTCCGGTGGCTCCTGGACTTTACCGCCGTAACCGGGAGCCGTTGTACCTAAGAATGCGCGCTTGAAGGGCCTTAGATGAGGTCACTGCGCTCTGATTGGTCCGTAGCGGTCGCGTGACCGCTACGCGACCAATCACAAAGCAGTGACATCACCTAAGGTCTTTCAAGCGCTTGAAATACCTTAGAAGACGTCACTGCTTTGTGATTGGTCGCGTAGCGGTCACGCGACCGCTACGCGACCAATCAGAAGCTGCGGACGTCTTCTAAGGTATTTCAAGCGCTTGAAAGACCTTAGGTGACGTCACTGCTTTGTGATTGGTTGCGTAGCGGTCACGCGACCGCTATGGACCAATCAGAGCGCAGTGACCTCATCTAAGGCCCTTCAAGCGCGCATTCTTGGGTACAACGGCTCCCGGTTACGGCGGTAAAGTCCAGGCTGCGTCGGAGGGTGAGTATATCCCTATTTTTTATTTTAATTCTTTCTTTTACACATTGATATGGATCCCAGGGCCTGAAGGAGGGTTTCCTCTCCTTCAGACCCTGGGAACCATACAGGATACCGTCTGATACTTGGTGTCCCATTGACTTGTATTGGTATCGGGTATCGGTTTAGATCCGATACTTTGCCGGTATCGGCCGATACTTTCCGATACCGATACTTTCAAGTATCGGACGGTATCGCTCAACACTACCGATGACGATTACTGGCTGGCCTGCCTCCTTGATCCTCGCTATAAAGGCAAATTGCAAAATATCATGCCACATGAGAACTTCGAACAACTATTGTCAACCAAACAAGCAACTCTGGTAGACCGTTTGATTCAGGCATTCCCAGCACACAGCGCCGGTGATGGTTCTCACACGAGATGCAGGGGGCAACAGGGCAGAGGTGTTAGAGGTGCACAAATCAGAAGTGGCGTTGGACAGAGGGGTGTTCTGACCAGGTTGTGGAGTGATTTCGCAATGACCGCAGACACGACAGGTACTGCAGCATCAATTCAAAGTGACAGGAGACAGCATTTGTCCAGTATGGTTACTAACTATTTTTCCTCCATTACCGATGTTCTCCGTCAACCATCATTCCCCTTTGATTACTGGGCATCCAAAATAGACACCTGGCCTGAATTGGCCGAATATGCATTGCAGGAGCTTGCTTGCCCTGCAGCTAGTGTGCTATCAGAAAGAGTATTCAGTGCTGCTGGTTCAATACTGACCAAAAAAAGGACTCGTCTGGCTACCCAAAATGTTGATGATCTCACCTTCATTAAAATGAACCACTCATGGATTTCAAATTATTTTGCCCCACCTTTCCCGGCTGACACCTAGCTTTCCTGTAAAAAGGTCTTGCTTTGGGACTGGTATTACTGACTGTTCCAATCTCTTAATTTGCTGCGGCTGTTTGTCCAGCATACGACATGTTTACGCCTCCCTAAATGGCCTAACTCCCCCCACGGGGCCGTGGTCTCGCCACTTGGCGCAAGCACCCGTAAGAGTGCCGTTTGTCTGAAGAGGTGGGTGTGCCCACTTTTGGTCGACGGCACTGGCACTGGGTCCCTCATAGTACAATGAAGTGTCTCTGGCGGTGGTGGCGCGCACCCAACGTCAGACACACCGTTGTAACATGAGGGGCCCGCCGGCCAGGAGAGAGTTTCCCCCACCCAGGTCAAACTGTGCTCTACCACTTGCAAAATTATCTCTCGCTGCTCCACCACTGTTAAGTCTATGCGCTGAAATCCTTCAATGGCTGGCACAGACAATAACAATTTGTTGACATGTATGATGCTAGTTTAAATAGTCAGGGGCCCTGTCCTACATTTACACCAGTAAATACTTTGTGCCAAATTACAATGTCTGAAAGTCAACATAGGAGCACACCCCTGTACCTAAGTATGCCACCCTTTTTTTTTTTTGGGGGGGGGGGTTGGTTTTTTTGGGAGACATTAACATCTATTTTGTTTTTGGGAGTACTTACTCTGTCAGACACTCCTTCCAATTGTCCTCCACTGACCACACCAATGCTGCCTGTGTACCCCTGTTGCCAAATTTATGCTGCATAGAGCCTATTTTATTATTTTAGGCCTAGGAAGTCTGTCTGCGGTCCCTCCTTCCAATTGTCCTCCTCTGTCCACACCAATGCTGCCTGTGTACCCCTGCCACATCATGGAAGCTGCATAGAGCCTATTTTATTATTTTAGGCCTAGGAAGTCTGTCTGTGGTCCCTCCTTCCAATTGTCCTCCACTAACCACACCAATGCTGCCTGTGTACCCCCTGTTGCCAAATTTATGCTGCATAGAGCCTATTTTATTATTTTAGGCCTAGGAAGTCTGTCTGCGGTCCCTCCTTCCAATTGTCCTCCGCTGACCACACCAATGTTGCCTGTGTACCCCTGTAACCAATTTAAAACTGCATAGAGCCAACTTTTATAGTTAACACATACTACCTTTGTCTGTCTGCGCCACTAAATCACGCTGTCCTCGACTGAAAAAGCTGAGCTTCAACCTTCAGGCTCTCATTAGGTAGTTGTTTATATAAGACAGCAGTTGCCCTACTACTTGGGTTGGGGCCTAGTAACGGTGTCTGACGCTCAATGGTGTTCTCTTCCTCCTTGGTTTCCTCCTCCAGGTTTCCTTGTCTGAGCTTCAACCTTCAGGCTCTCATTAAGTATTTTTTAATGTGTCACTGCAGTTGGCCTACTACTTTGGTTGGGGCCTAGTAACGGTGTCTGCCGCTCCTTGGTGTTCTCCTCCTCCTTGGTGTACTCCTCCAGGTTTCCTTGTCTGAGCTTCAACCTTCAGGCTCTCATTGAGTATTTTTTAATGTCACACTGCAGTTGGCCTACTCCTTTGGTTGGGGCCTAGTAACGGTGTCTGCCGCTCCTTGGTGTTCGCCTCCTCCTTGGTGTTCTCCAGGTTTCCTTGTCTGAGCTTCAACCTTCAGGCTCTCATTGAGTATTTTTTAATGTCACACTGCAGTTGGCCTACTACTTTGGTTGGGGCCTAGTAACGGTGTCTGCCGCTCCCTGGTGTTGTCCTCCACTGTATAAAGCTGAGCTTCCGTCTTTAGGCTTTCGGCCTATAGTACCAGATATTAAACTGCATTTGGCCTTCAACTTTGGTTGGGCCCTACTAACGGTGTGTGCCGCTCCCAGGTGTTGTCCTCCACTGTATAAAGCTGAGCTTCAGTCTATAGGCTTTCGGCCTATAGTGTTGTGAACTGTGTTTCTGGGCTCCCTCTGGTGGTCACTAACGGTATTGTGTGAGGCATGTCTTGTTGCAGGCCTAGGCTCCAGCTGTGTCATTAAGCAGCGGGTGTTCCCTATTTAGGTCTCCTCTGGACTCAGTCTCTTGCCTGGCATCGTTGTATCCAGTCCTATAAGGTCTCCTCCTGATTCCTTTTCGTCTGTTTCATGCAAGAAAAGCTAAGTCCATTTTGAATACTTTGGATCATTTGCATTTTTCAGTGTTTTTGTCCAGCTTGCTTAATATGTGATTTTCTAGCTCGCTGGAAGCTCTAGGGTGCTGATATTCTCCCTCCGCACCATCAGTCGGTGTGGGGGTTCTTGAAATATTCAGCGTGGATGTTTTTGCAGGGTTTTCTGTCATGAATCCCAATGGCTAGGGATAGCACAGGACAAGCAAAGTACAAATATATTACGGACGAGCTCTAGGGTGATGGAACCTGGGCTGACCGCTGCCCTACGCCTGACAAATGCAACTAGAGATAGCCAGGGAGCGTGCCTACGTTGGTTCTAGATGCCACGCACCAGCCTAAGAGCTAACTAGCACTGCAGAGAAAATAAAGACCTCACTTGCCTCCAGCGGAATGAACCCCAAAAGATATAGTTGCCCCCCACATGTATTGACGGTGAAATGAGAGGAAGGCACACACATAGAGATGATATATATAGTTTTAGCAAATTGAGGCCCGCTGTAAACTAGAAAGCAGAACGATACAAAAGGGGACTGAGCGGTCAGCAAAAAACCCTAATCAAAAAAACCATCCTGAGATTACAAGAACCCATGTGCCAACTCATGGCACATGGGGAGAACCTCAGTCCACTAGAGCTACCAGCTAGCATAGAGACATAATAAGCAAGCTGGACAAAAAACCAAACAACTGAAAATCAGCACTTAGCTTATCCTGAAAGATCTGGGAGCAGGTAGGCAGGAACCAAACAGAGCACAACTGAATACATTGATAGCCGGCAAAAGAAATGACAGAAAGGCCAGGTAAAATAGGAAACACCCAGCCACTGATGGACAGGTGGAAACCAAAGGCCGCAACCCACCAAAGTCACCCAGTACCAGCAGTAACCACCAGAGGGAGCCCACAAACAGAATCCACAACAGTTTTCTGCTGACCGCATAGTTCACTATCTATTTTCTGCCTATCTAGACTAGTGGGCCTCACTTTGCTGAATCTAGTTCATCTCTACGTTTGTGTTTTCCTCTTGCCTCACCGTTATTATTTGTTGGGGGCTTTCTAAATCTTTGGGGTTCAATTTCTCTGGAGGCAAGTGAGGTCTTATTTTCCCTCTAGGGGTAGTCAGTTCTCCGGCTGGCTCGAGACGTCTAGAATCAACGTAGGCACGTTCACCGGCTACTTCTAGTTGTTGTGTTAGGATCAGTTATGCGGTTAGCCTAGTTTCCACCTCCCTAGAGCTGTTCTTTTGTTTTTGTTGACCTTGCCGGAATTCCAGAGATCCTCTACCACTGGGATCATAACACTATAGTACCAGATATTAAACTGCATTTGGCCTACTAGTGTGGTTGGGCCCTTAAAACGGTGTCTGCTGCTCCTGGGTTTGCTACTCCACTGAACAAAGCAATGCCGCCTGTTTAGTCCTGTTACCAATTTTGAACTGCATTTAGCCTACTTTATTCTTTGGCCCTATATCTGTGTTTCCTCCTCATCCTGCCCATTGCCCAGCCACTGCAAGATGAGTCTGCTGGTACATTGCCCCAGAACACTACATTCCCCTTGCACTCTACACAGCCAGAATCTGACCCTGCTGAAAGTCAGGTTCCCCTTCCCGCATGCTATACCACCTTACACAGGGACAAAGAGGAAGGTGCAGATGAAAGTGCAGGTTCCTTCATCAGGTGGGGGGGCATACTCGTTGGCGACGTCACTGGCACAGGGCCCCTCAGAGTACACAAAAGTGTCGCTGCCGGTGGGAGGCGCCCCCGCCGTGCAAACACACCGCTGTACATTGAGGGGCCTTGTACCAGTGCCAATGCCAACGAGTGGGCCCCCCCTGCTTGCTCAGGATCACAGCACTTGCAAACTTGACATACTTACCTCTCCCTGCTCCACTGCCGTGACGTAGTCCACGTTTCCTGGGCCCACTAAAAACTTTAACCAGCCCTACCCCCCACAACTTTTGCCAAATGACCCCCAATTTCCAATGCCCAACTATTATTATAAAGTAAATTATTATTGACAAGCTTCAGTAACAAGAATGGATGTTTTTGCCATTAAAATGGGCACTGTAGGTGTTTTCCTGGCCTCCACTCACTGCCGACTATGCTTCCCCATTGACTTGCATTGGGTTTCATGTTTCGACCAATCCACGACCTCGACTTTTCAATAAGATTGGCCGATTTCACTCGACTCGACTTTTGACAAAGTCGGTTTTCGCAAAATCCGACTCGACCCAAAAAAAGTAAAAGTCACTCAACCCTAATGTCAAGCATTTTATTGCATCCAATATGCAATCAATTAATCAGTCTGTCTTTGTTGATTGCAACAGGTGTGTTAAGATGTAGGCCTGAATAAGGTCTTAGTTACAGTGTTGCAAATATATTGTGCCATCTACAAAATTAGGCCCCTGCTGTTAGTACTAAGTGATTAAATTGAAGTATCCAATGAGTAGTTCTGCGAAAACAGCAATAAATAATATTATGTGATAAATCACATGATCCTACCAAAATTTAGGGAACATAGCTAAAGCAGGAATTAAAACATAACTTTTAATAAATATAATATAAATAAGTAAGAAATGTATGAAACGAATGTCACCAAAAACGTGTCAATAAAAAGTACCACTAGGTATGTTCAAAATTGTGTACCATACATAGATAAGCACTAATGGATTAAAGTCAGGACACTGGCAGTAGTCCAGTGTTCCAATGTATAGACCAAGGAACCTGGTTTAATGACAGAAAAGCATAAACCAATGGTACTTGTAAAGTACCCAAACAATAAACAGGTACCCTGGTTGCATTAATATTAGCAGTCAATCATATATTGAAAAAATAAATAATAAAGAGGGGTACAAATAATTGGGAGAATAAATAATTATGGAACAATCTCACCAATTATTGTCGAGGATAAGAGAGCCGGAACCCCAGTGGTGCTTCTATGAACAAGTCCGTTTTGTCGCACGACTTCAGGAGACAATTCCCTGTCAATCCCTGTGGGGCTATTATTGATCTCAATCCCCGAACTCCTGCCCTTACAAGGACAGTCCACAACTACCCCTGCAATATAACAAGCCCTGCACTCTCCCTGTTAGAAGGTCCCAACGCGTTTCTTTGCAAGCAGGATCATGCAGTCCAGCATAGAGGGTGGCAGCTCTATCTTTAGCACTGAAGCACTTTATCTCCCAGGATCATTAGGGGACTAGCTTGCTGGGAGATAAAGTGCTTCAGTGCTAAAGATAGAGCTGCCACCCTCTATGCTGGACTGCATGATCCTGCTTGCAAAGAAACGCGTTGGGACCTTCTAACAGGGAGAGTGCAGGGCTTGTTATATTGCAGGGGTAGTTGTGGACTGTCCTTGTAAGGGCAGGAGTTCGGGGATTGAGATCAATAATAGCCCCACAGGGATTGACAGGGAATTGTCTCCTGAAGTCGTGCGACAAAACGGACTTGTTCATAGAAGCACCACTGGGGTTCCGGCTCTCTTATCCTCGACAATAATTGGTGAGATTGTTCCAAAATTATTTATTCTCCCAATTATTTGTACCCCTCTTTATTATTTATTTTTTCAATATATGATTGACTGCTAATATTAATGCAACCAGGGTACCTGTTTATTGTTTGGGTACTTTACAAGTACCATTGGTTTATGCTTTTCTGTCATTAAACCAGGTTCCTTGGTCTATACATTGGAACACTGGACTAATGCCAGTGTCCTGACGTTAATCCATTAGTGCTTATCTATGTATGGTACACAATTTTGAACATACCTAGTGGTACTTTTTATTGACACGTTTTTGGTGACATTCGTTTCATACATTTCTTACTTATTTATATTATATTTATTAAAAGTTATGTTTTAATTCCTGCTTTACCAATGAGTAGTTCTGCCATACATACCACATTTGTGCCCGCACAAATTCTTTGGTGAAACATTGTCTCCCTCTTGTGGACCACCGACTTTTCATCAATGCGGTGTATTATATGCATTAAAAAAAAAAAAAAAAAAGTAAAAATGGTGCCTGTGCTGATCTTGAATATGCTTGTCTTGTCCATCTACACCTGTGTGAGTATTCTAATGATTTTGACCAACCAGGTGCGCTGCCTGCAGTAGATAGAATCTTAGCACGGAACATTCATGTGCAGTCACAATGGGGATGGAGGGTGTGTCAAAGTAGGCGGAGTTATGCAGATTCAAAACGCATTGTGCACAGATTGAACACACACAGCAGAACTGTCATTGAAAAAGCATCCAGAGTTTCTGGAAATGTCTTCCCTGCGGCACTCTTTTGCTCTGTCTCCACAATGGGTGTCAGTTTTAGGCCTAGGTGTGGCAGAAGTGGCAAACCATTTCTGGTTATCGCTTCTCGGCCTTTTGGCTAAGATCAAGTGCAGTGGCTTATGGTTGCTGTGCTTGGTCTAGTCTAAGGTGCCCAGGGTACCCGGCTCCTTGGCCTGGGGGGATTGCCCCACTTACTGGTGGGGCTTCACCCTCCTGCTGCTATTGGGGAGTCGGCTTAGTCCCTGGGCAACGAGAGGCGATCTGTTATGATCCTTAGTGGTTGAGGATCACAAATAACTCCAGCTAAGTAACAAACATAGGACAAGCTCTAGGGAGGTGGCAAACTGGACTGACCGCAAATCTGAACCTATCCAAACACACTAGAAGTAGCCGGTGAACGTGCCTAAAAATCCTAGACATCTCGAGCCAGCCTGAGGAACTAACTACCCCTAGAGAGAAAAAAAGACCTCTCTTGCCTCCAGAGAAATAATCCCCAAAGATATAGAAACCCCCAACAAATAATAATGGTGAGGTAAGAGGAAGGCACATACACAGGGGTGAAAGCAGATTCAGCAAATGAGGCCCACTAATACTAGATAGCAGAAAATAGTAAAGGGGTCTGTGCGGTCAGTAAAAAACCCTTACAAAATATCCACACAGATTTCAAGAACCCCCGCACCAACTAACGGTGTGGGGGGAGAAACTCAGTCCCCTAGAGCAACCAGCAAGCGAGGAGATCACATCTTAGCAAGCTGGACAAGAAACATGATGAATGCTGATAATCAAAAAATGAACGGACAAAAACTTAGCTTGTCTTGGAGAGGCTGGGAGCAAGGTAATCACAAGGAATCTGAAGAGCACTGAATACATTGATAGCAGGCAAGGAACTGAGTATCCAGGTGAGTTAAATAGGAAACAAACCAAGGATAACAAACCAGCTGATGCAGCCAAACTGCAGAAGACAACACTACACAGTACCGCTTGTGACCACTAGAGGGAGCCTAAAAATAGAATTCACAACAGTACCCCCCCCTTGAGGAGGGGTCACCGAACCCTCATCAAGACCCCCAGGGCGATCAGGACGAGCCGCGTGGAAGGCACGAACCAAATCGGCCGCATGAACATCAGAGGCGACAACCCAGGAATTATCCTCCTGACCATAGCCCTTCCACTTCACCAAATACTGAAGCCTCCGTCTAGAGATACAAGAATCCAAAATCTTCTCCACCACGTACTCCAATTCGCCCTCGACCAGCGCCGGAGCAGGAGGCTCAACAGAAGGAACCACAGGTACCACATACCTCCGCAACAAAGACCTATGGAACACATTATGAATGGCAAACGATGCTGGGAGATCCAAACGAAAAGACACCGGGTTAAGGATTTCCAAGATCTTATAAGGACCGATGAAGCGAGGCTTGAATTTAGGAGAGGAGACCTTCATAGGAACATACCGAGAAGACAGCCACACCAAATCCCCAACACAAAGTCGGGGACCCACACCGCGGCGGCGGTTGGCAAAGCGGTGAGCCTTCTCCTGTGACAACCTCAAATTGTCCACTACATGGTTCCAAATCTGCTGCAACCTATCCACCACAGAATCCACCCCAGGACAGTCAGAAGGCTCAACCTGACCCGAGGAAAAACGAGGATGGAAACCAGAATTGCAGAAAAAAGGCGAAACCAAAGTAGCAGAACTAGCCCGATTATTAAGGGCAAACTCGGCCAATGGCAAAAAAGTCACCCAATCATCCTGATCAGCAGAAACAAAACATCTCAAATAAGTTTCCAACGTCTGATTAGTTCGCTCGGTTTGGCCATTAGTCTGAGGATGGAAGGCCGACGAAAAAGACAAATCAATGCCGATCTTAGCACAAAAAGTCCGCCAAAACCTGGACACAAACTGGGATTCTCTATCAGACACAATATTTTCAGGAATGCCGTGCAAGCGAACCACATTCTGAAAAAATAGAGGAACCAAATCAGAGGAAGAAGGCAACTTAGGCAAGGGCACCAAATGGACCATCTTGGAAAAACGATCACACACCACCCAGATGACAGACATTTTCTGAGATACCGGAAGATCCGAAATAAAATCCATGGAAATGTGCGTCCAAGGCCTTTTCGGAATAGGCAAATGCAAAAGCAAACCGCTGGCACGAGAACAGCAAGGCTTAGCCCGAGCACAAATCCCACAAGACTGCACAAAGGAACGCACATCCCGCGACAAGGAAGGCCACCAGAAGGACCTAGCCACCAAATCTCTGGTACCAAAAATCCCAGGATGACCTGCCAACACCGAAGAATGAACCTCGGAAATAACTCTGCTGGTCCATCTATCCGGGACAAACAGTCTCTCTGGTGGACAACGATCAGGTCTATCCGCCTGAAATTTCTGCAGCACTCGTCGCAAATCTGGGGAAATGGCAGACAAAATCACTCCCTCTCTGAGAATACCAGCCGGCTCAGAAACTCCCGGAGAGTCAGGCACAAAACTCCTAGAAAGTGCATCAGCTTTCATGTTCTTCGAACCAGGCAGGTATGAGACCACGAAGTTGAAACGGGAGAAAAACAACGACCAACGAGCCTGTCTAGGATTCAGGCGCTTGGCAGATTCAAGGTAAATCAGATTTTTGTGATCAGTCAAGACCACCACACGATGTTTAGCTCCTTCGAGCCAATGTCGCCACTCCTCAAATGCCCACTTCATAGCCAACAACTCCCGATTACCAACATCATAATTCCGCTCAGCAGGCGAAAACTTTCTTGAAAAGAAAGCACATGGCTTCATCACAGAGCCATCAGAGCTTCTCTGCGATAAAACAGCCCCTGCTCCAATCTCAGAAGCATCAACCTTGACCTGGAAGGGGAGAGAGACATCTGGCTGACATAAGACTGGAGCTGAAGAAAACCGGTGCTTCAGCTCCCGAAAGGCCTCCACGGCCGCAGGAGACCAATTAGTCACATCAGAACCCTTCTTGGTAAAATCCGTCAAAGGTTTAACCACGCTAGAAAAATGAGCGATGAAACGACGGTAAAAATTAGCAAAACCCAAGAACTTCTGAAGACTCTTAACAGACGTGGGCTGAGTCCAGTCATGAATAGCCTGGACCTTGACTGGGTCCATCTCCACAGTAGAAGGAGAAAAAATAAAACCCAAAAAGGAGACCTTCTGTACTCCGAAGAGGCATTTTGAGCCCTTCACAAATAAAGCATTAGCACGCAGGACCTGAAACACCATCCTGACCTGCTTCACATGGGACTCCCAATCATCAGAAAAGACCAAAATGTCATCCAGATAAACAATCATAAATTTATCAAGATATTCTCGGAAGATGTCATGCATGAAGGACTGAAACACAGAAGGAGCATTAGAGAGTCCAAAAGGCATCACCAAGTACTCAAAATGGCCTTCAGGCGTATTAAATGCTGTTTTCCATTCATCTCCCTGCTTAATGCGCACAAGGTTATACGCACCACGGAGATCTATCTTGGTGAACCAACTGGCACCCTTAATCCGAGCAAACAAATCAGACAATAGTGGTAAAGGATACTGAAATTTGACTGTGATTTTATTCAGAAGACAATAATCTATACAAGGTGTCAAAGAACCGTCCTTCTTGGCCACAAAAAAAAATCCTGCACCAAGAGGGGAAGAGGATGGGCGAATATGTCCCTTCTCCAAAGACTCCTTTATATAACTCCGCATCGCGGCATGCTCTGGTATAGACAGATTAAAAAGTCATCCCTTAGGGAATTTACTACCAGGAATTAAATTTATAGCACAGTCACAATCCCTATGAGGGGGCAGGGCACTGGACCTGGGTTCATCAAATACATCCTGGTAGTCAGACAAAAACTCAGGGACCTCAGAAGGAGTGGAAGAAGCAATAGACACCAACGGAGCATCGCCATGAATTCCCCGACAACCCCAACTTGACACAGACATAGCTTTCCAATCTAAAACTGGATTATGAGCCTGCAGCCATGGCAGACCCAAAACGACAACATCATGCAAATTATGCAGAACAAGAAAGCGAATCACCTCCTGATGTACGGGAGTCATGCACATGGTCATTTGCGTCCAATACTGAGGCTTATTCTCAGCCAATGGCGTAGCATCAATTCCCCTCAGAGGAATAGGAAATTCCAAAGGCTCCAGGACAAAACCACAGCGCCTGGCAAACGACAAATCCATCAGATTCAGGGCAGCACCCGAATCCACAAAAGCCATAACCGGGTAGGATGACAAAGAACAAATCAAAGTAACAGACAAAATAAATTTAGGCTGCATAGTACCAATGGTGACAGGTTTAGCAATTTTTTTTAAGCGTTTAGAGCATGCTGAGATAACATGAGTAGAATCACCACAGTAAAAGCACAACCCATTTTGACGTCTATGACTTTGACGCTCAATTCTGGTCAGAGTTCGGTCACATTGCATAGACTCAGGTCTCTGTTCAGAAAATACCGCCAAAGGATGAGCAGATTTGCGCTCCCGCAAACGCCGATCAACCTGAATGGCTAAAGCCATAGAATCACTCAGACTTGTAGGGGTGGGAAACCCCACCATCTTAACGGCCTCAGAAAGACCTTCTCTGAAATTTGCAGCCAGGGCACACTCATTCCATTGAGTAAGCACCGACCATTTCCGAAATTTTTGACAATACACCTCTGCATCATCCTGACCTTGAGAGATAGCCAGCAACGCTTTTTCTGCCTGATTCTCAAGATTAGGCTCCTCATAAAGCAGTCCAAGAGCCAGAAAAAATGCATCTACATTAAGCAATGCAGGATCTCCTGGCGCCAGAGAGAAAGCCCAATCTTGAGGGTCGCCACGCAACAAGGAGATAACAATTTTAACTTGCTGAGTGGAATCACCAGAGGAACGAGGTCTCAGAGATAGAAATAACTTACAATTATTCTTAAAATTTAGAAACCTAGATCTATCTCCAGAAAACAACTCAGGAATGGGTATCTTTGGTTCTGACATAGGGCTATGAATAACAAAATCCTGAATACTTTGCACCCGTGCAGCAAGATGATCCACATTAGAAGCCAGAGTCTGAACATTCATGTCTGCAGCTGAGCTCAAAACCACCCAGAGTTCAAGGGGATGAAAGAAGCTAAAGAGACTGCAGCAAAGGAATAGCGGGAGGAGAGAAAAAAAAATGTACTCAGGTCTTCTTTTTATCCCACTTCTGCGATGCATTAAACACTTTTTGGCCTGCTCTACTGTTATGATCCTTAGTGGTTGAGGATCACAAATAACTCCAGCTAAGTAACAAACATAGGACAAGCTCTAGGGAGGTGGCAAACTGGACTGACCGCAAATCTGAACCTATCCAAACACACTAGAAGTAGCCGGTGAACGTGCCTAAAAATCCTAGACGTCTCGAGCCAGCCTGAGGAACTAACTACCTCTAGAGAGAAAGAAAGACCTCTCTTGCCTCCAGAGAAATAATCCCCAAAGATATAGAAGCCCCCAACAAATAATAATGGTGAGGTAAGAGGAAGGCACATACACAGGGGTGAAAGCAGATTCAGCAAATGAGGCCCACCAATACTAGATAGCAGAAAATAGTAAAGGGGTCTGTGCGGTCAGTAAAAAACCCTTACAAAATATCCACACAGATTTCAAGAACCCCCGCACCAACTAATGGTGTGGGGGGAGAAACTCAGTCCCCTAGAGCAACCAGCAAGCGAGGAAATCACATTTTAGCGAGCTGGACTAAAAACATAATGAATGCTGATAATCAAAAAATGATCAAACAAAAACTTAGCTTGTCTTGGAGAGACTGGGAGCAAGGTAGTCACAAGGAATCTGAAGAGCACTGAATACATTGATAGCAGGCAAGGAACTGAGTATCCAGGTGAGCTAAATAGGAAACCAACCAAGGATAACGAACCAGCTGTTGCTGCCAACCTGCAGAAAGACAACACTACACAGTACCGCTTGTGACCACTAGAGGGAGCCCAAAAACAGAGTTCACAACAGCGATCGTCTTGCTCTTCTTGTAGGAGTGAAGATTGCATCTGTGGAGGATGGCGTCTACTTCAGAGACCCGGAAGGAGGAGATGGAGTCTGTACCAGAGTTTGCGAGAGTGGAAAATGCTATTCGGCTTTTTGTTCATGAGGACTTCAGAGCTGCTAAGGACTTTCGATTCATCATGCGGGAAGTCATTCTGGATCTATTTAAGGTGAAAGTAGAGTAGAGGATACCTTGGCTGTTATGGATTACCCCAAGAAAGGGGTGTATGACATTGTGTTTGCAGGGAAAAATCTTTTTGAGATGTATTTGAAGAGGATGCTTGGTTCTGAGGATAAACGATTGGAAGGGATAAGTGTGGTTCTACACTATAATCCCAGAGAGAAACTGATGACTGTGAAGATTTTTTTCCCCGTTGATTGAAGAAGGTGATATTGTGACTTTTTTGAGGTTATTTTGCGGGTCTGTCATCCCGAAAGGGAAAATATTTAATGAATATGGATTTTGGACATCTAAGAGGAAGTTTCTGGTGCAGTTCAAGGTGGATGCTAAGGGGAAGATGTATATTCCCCCTGCGCGGTTTAAAATTGGTAGAACTAATGGTGATTTTTTCTTCAGTGGGATGCCCAAATTTTGCCAGCATTGTGGGCAGTATGGACATGATAGAGGAGACTGTGTTAAAGTGGTATGTCAAGTGTGCAAGAAGGAAGATCATGTAGCAAAGGACTGTAAGGAGACGAAGAGATGTAATTTATGCCTGGCGGACATGCACCTGTTTAAGGATTGTCCAAGGAGACATGAGAGACAAAGGAAAGAGGGCGAAGGGTCCATGGTACGTACTCAAGAGCCTATAAAGGTGGAGAAAGTAAAGGAAATTGTGGTGGAAAAGAAGGTTGAAGATGCTGTTGTGGAAACTATGGAGGTTACTGGGTTGGAAAAAGAACAGGAGGACAAAGTGGAGGGAAAGGAGAAGAAAAGTGAGAGTAATTTTGAAGAAATGGAGGTTGCCGCAGTGTCTTCGTCGATGGTGAAGAGAACTGTTGGTGTAGTTCCTGTAAAAGATGAACATTATTATAATAAAATATTACAGAGGTTGCATAAGGAAAAACGTTTGATTTATTTGCTGGACAGTGTCAAGAAAGTTATGTAGAGACTAAAAAGGTTTTCTTAAGAAATATAGTATGCCAAGTTTTGCACCTCTACAATTGGAATCAGCAAGTTTGAGTGAAAATACTTTGAATATTATCGCGGTTGTTGCTTTTGATCAAGGCTACAAATATTATACTTGAGTTATGTTTTTATTTAATGGTTTTACTTTGTAAATGTTAGAGTTGTGATATGATGTGTATTATTTTCAGTGTTGAGAATTTTGGAATTTTTGTTATGTCTTTATTAAATTAAGAAAACCATGAGGATGACAAGTTTTACTGTGTAAATGTTTGAGGAGTATCATACTGTTTTGCAATAAAACTAAACCTGAATGGTTTAAAAAAAAAAATCTGTTCTTATTGCTTCTCGGCCTTTTGGCTAAGATCAAGTGTAGTATCTTTTGAAAAGGTGGCCTGCTCCTACCACCCTAGTAAATTGAAACATTAATACACACTGGGTTAGTGCACTTGCTAGTACGCCAGGTGGCTCAAATAGCCATCTGGTGGAAACCATGGCCCCCAGGATTATTATTATTATTATTATTATTATTTATTGTTATAGCGCCATTTATTCCATGGTGCTTTAGAAGTGAGGAGGGGTATACATAATAAAAACAAGTACAATAATCTTGAACAATACAAGTCATAACTGGTACAGTAGGAGAGAGGACCCTGCCCGCGAAGGCTCACAATCTACAAGGGATGGGTGAGAATACAGTAGGTGAGGATAGAGCTGATCGTGCAGCGGTTGGTTGATCAGTGGTTACTGCAGGTTGTAGGCTTGTCGGAAGAGGTAGGTCTTCAGATTCTTTTTGAAGGTTTCGATGGTGGGCGAGAGTCTGATGTGTTGTGGTAGAGGGTTCCAGAGTAGGGGTGATACGCGAGAGAAATCTTGTATACGATTGTGGGAAGAGGAGATAAGAGGGGAGTAGAGAAGGAGATCTTGTGAGGATCGGAGGTTGCGTGTAGGAAAGTACCGGGAGAAGAGGTCACAGATGTATGGAGGAGACAGGTTGTGGATGGCTTTGTACGTCATGGTTAGGGTTTTGTGCTGGAGTCTCTGGGCAATGGGGAGCCAGTGAAGGGATTGACAGAGGGGAGAGTCCGGAGAATAGCGGGGGGACAGGTGGATTAGTCGGGCAGCAGAGTTTAGAATAGATTGGAGGGGTGCGAGAGTGTTTGAGGGGAGGCCACAGAGCAGGAGGTTGCAGTAGTCAAGGCGAGAGATGATGAGGGCATGGACTAGGATTTTTGCAGATTCTTGGTTGAGGAATGAACGGATTCGTGCAATATTTTTGAGTTGAAGTCGGCAGGAAGTGGAAAGGGCTTGGATATGTGGTTTGAAGGAGAGATCAGCGTCAAGGATAACCCCGAGGCAGCGAGCTTGTGGGACTGGGGAGAGTGGGTAGCCATTTACTGTAATGGATAGGTTCGTTGGGGGGGTCACGTGAGATGGGGGAAAGATGATGAATTCTGTTTTGTCCATGTTAAGTTTCAGAAATCTAGCGGAGAAGAAGGATGAAATAGTGGACAGACATTCAAAGTCATTGGGCTGAGTAAGTGTGAGGGCTTATGGTGCAATGTGCCCCAGGAGTGGTCGCCCTGGTGGGAGTCTGAGCTTGCTTGGAGTGAGATCCCGGGTAAGTTTTAGACTCCGTAGCACACCACACCTAGCCTTTCATACTTTCTTTAGCAACCCCTCCTATTTCTGGTCTTCTGGCCAGGATGGGGAATTTGTATAAACCCGGTCGAAGGTCTGGTCAGCTTTGGGCTGAGAAACCAACATGAAACAGAGCTCCTAGCTCCACCAGACTGGCAGTCTGGTTGGACGCTGGAAGCACAACAATGGCTCTCCCCCGGCCTCAGCTAGGGAGAGCATTGAAGATCCCTGACCCTCGCTGTGGCCTTCTGGCTCGGAGAGACAGGGATGATTTATTGGGGACCCTCTCCTCCGGGAAGGAACCACATGAATCCTCGCCTTGTGCCCTGTTTTTGTGTGACTTCGGTCACATTTTTCAGAGCCTTGGAAAGATGCTTCAAAATATAAAAAAAAAAAAAAAAAATCTGTTCTCATCAGTTTAATATCTGATACGTCCCCTATTTGGGGACCATATATTAAATGGATTTTTGGAACAGGGAGATGGAAGAAGAGCTTGCTCTGTCCACTCCACGCATTGACCCGTTATTGCAGTATCTCTGGGAACAGTGTTGTTGTTTTGATCTCCCCGAGGTCATTCATCCTTATGTTTATTGTCCTTTCACTAGGCACTGCTCCTAATAGCCAGTTTCCTACTCCACACTGATGAGGGGCAAATACCCCAAAACAGCTGTCTGTGGATGGATACCATGTTTTGGTATAAGTGGTTTTCCTTCATTGTATGCTGCCCTTCCCATGGTTGTTCCTTCCCGGTGAAAGACCTGGCTATTCATTGCTTGCGTTGAGAAACACGTGATGGTGTTCTCTGTGGCTCTTTTACATGCATCTTTATTCTTTAGTCGTGCGGAGGCAGCCATCTTTAGTCGTACGGAGGCAGCCATCTTCAGTCATGCGGAGGCAGCCATCTTTAGTCTTTAGTCGTGTGAAGGCAACCATCTTCAGTCTTTGGTCGTGCGGAGGCAGCCATCTTTAGTCTAGCGGAGGAAGCCATCTTTAGTCGTGCGGAGGCAGCCATCTTTATTTGTGCGGAGGCAGCCATCTTTAGTAGTGCAGAGGCAGCCATCTTTAGTCTTTAGTCGTGCGGAGGCAGCCATCTTTATTCGTGCAGAGGCAGCCATCTTTAGTCTTTATTCGTGCAGAAGCAGCCGTCTTTAGTCTTTAGTCTTGCGGAGGCAGCCATCTTTAGTCTTTATTCATGCTGAGGCAGCCGTCTTTAGTCTTTAGTCGTGCGGAGGCAGCCATCTTTAGTCATGCGGAAGCAGCCATCCTTAGTCTTAAATCGTGCGGAGGCAGCCATCTATAGTCTTTAGTCAAGCGGAGGCAGCCATCTTTAGTCATGCGGAAGCAGCCATCCTTAGTCTTAAATCGTGCGGAGGCAGCCATCTATAGTCTTTAGTCATGCGGAGGCAGCCATCTTTAGTCATGCGGAGGCAGCCATCTTTATTCTTTAGTCGTGCGGAGGCAGCAGTCTTTAGTCTTGCGGAGGCAGCCATCTTTAGTCTTTCGTCGTGCGGAGGCAGCCATCTTTATTCGTTAGTCATGCAGAGGCAGCCATCCTAAGTCGAACGGAGGTAGCCATCTTTATTTGTGCGGAGGCAGCCATCTTTAGTCTTTAATATTGTGGAGGCAGCAGTCTTTAGTCGTGCGGAGGCAGAAATCTTTAGTTGTGCAGAGGCAGACATCTTTAGTCACGTGGAGGCAGCCATCTTTAGTCATGCTGAGGCAGCCATCTTTTGCCTTTAGATGTGTGGAGGCAGCCATCTTTGGTTGTGGGGAGGCAGCCATCTTTAGTCTTTAGTCGTGTGGAGGCAACCATCTTTAGTCTTTGGTCATGCGGAGGCAGACATCTTTAGTCTTTAGTCGTGAGGAGGCAGCCATCTTTAGTCGTGCTGAGGTAGCCATCTTTAGTCGTGCGGAGGCAGTCATCTTTTGTCGTGCAGAGGCAGCCATCATTAGTCGTGCGAAGGCAGCAAAATTTAGTCGTGCGGAGGCAGCCATCTTTAGTCTTTAGTCGTGCGGAGGCAGCCATCTTTAGTCTTTAGTCATGCGGAGGCAGCTATCTTTAGTCTTGCGGAGGCTGCCATCTTTAGTCTTTAGTCGTGCGGAGGCAGCCGTCTTTAGTCGTGCGGAGGCAGCCGTCTTTAGTCGTGCGGAGGCAGCCATATTTAGTCGTGCGAAGGCAGCCGTCTTTAGTCCCATCGAAAATCGTGCGGAGGCAGCCATCTTTAGCCATGTGGAGGCAGCCATCTTTAGTCGTGCGGAGGCAGCCATCTTTAGTCTTTAGTCGTGCGGAGGCAGCCATCTTTAGTCTGCGGCTGAAGCAGTAGCAGGCAGGCAAGCAGGCAGTAGGGTCTACACCCTGCATCAGGAGTACCAAGTGAAGACCGCTGCCTGTTTTTTTTCTCTTGAATTTCCCTTTCGCCTTCACCTGGCACTCAGTCGTGCACATTGGAACAAAAGGGAGGAGTAGGGGTGGTAGTTTTGTTAAAATGGGTGGAGTTATGCAGATTAAAAACGCGTGGCTCGCAGCTTGATCAAACAGCAGAACCGTCATTGGGAAGGCTTCCAGTTTGCGAAAATGTTATCCTCAGGGCAATCGTTTGCTCCATCTCCACAAAGGGTATCAGTTTTAGGCCTTGGTGTGGCCCTAGTGCAGAACCATTTCTGGTTATCGCTTCTCAGCCTTTTGCTTAAGATCAAGTGCTGTGATCTAGCGATTGTTGCCTTGGTCTTGGCTTGGGGTGTCTGGGGTACCTGGCTCGTCAGCCTTGGGGGATTGCTCTCTTTTCACAAAGGGAGCTTCACCCCCTTGTATCTATTGGCGAGTTGGATTAGTCCCCGGACAACGGGAGGCGATCACTCATCTGGCATCCTTTGGGTGTTGAAGGTTTTTCTGATAACAGGAGGGAACTCTTATTGAAGATGGAGAAGATACAGCAGTATATGCACATTAGAAATGCTGTTCGATTCCATGTGGAAGAGCCAAATCGAGAAGGAAAAAATCTGGATTATTTGGCTAAATAAATCTTATTTGGAATTTTTTGTTTGGAGAAGGACGAGATACTTATCATCATGGACAACCCTCACCGAGGATATTATGATATCACTTTTTGTAGTGAAACAATATATATATATATATATATATATATACTAAATGTCTTGAGGAAGGACATACGTATAATGAATGTGGGAAAGGCAAAATATGTAATTTATGTAAAAAGTCTGGCCATATCTTTAGAGAGTGTCCAGAAAAGTCTGGTAAGTTAAAGGAGACTCAAATGCAAGACCAGAAAGTAGGTATTGCTAGTGAAGTTGTTGCAGGTGCTGATACATCAGCTAAAGAGACTTGTGAAGAGACGGAAGTGGTAAATGTAACTAGAGCTCCAGCTGGAGGGATGGAGATGAAAGAAGGAGGTAAAACCATAAATACATTTTTTTTTTTTGAAAGTCTGTTCTGTATGAAAGCTAGGACATTGAAGAATGCAAAGGGCAAAATGATTCTTAGATTTCTGGTTTCAGAGTTGGAAGCAATGTATAAAAGAGGGATTAGGTTTGATGCACATAAAGGCGCAGTGGAGAAAAGTTTTTTTGAAGATGAAAGAAGATTTTTTTGAAACTTATAAAGTGCACCAGGATATAACAAGGAATTGGGAATTTTATGATAAAACGGAGGAACTTGATTTAATGTTTTGGTATATAATGATTTACTATGCAGTCTCAGCAGGTTTTACCTTGTGATAAGATACAGAACTATACAGCGATGGTTTCAAGTACTTTTCCATTTCCATTTCTGGTTATCGCTTCTCGGCCTTTTGGCTAAGATCAGGTGTAGTGACCATATAGTTATTGCCTTAGTCTAGACTGGAAGGTGCCTGGGGGGATTGTCTCACTTATGGTGGGACGTCACCCCCCTGCTGCTATTAGGGAGCTGGATTAGTCCCCAGGCAATGAGTTGCGATCCCCCGGCGAAAGGCCGAGCCCGTGGTGACGGGTAAGCCTTAGCCAAACTGCTGCGATGCCATGTCGGTTACGACAATCCCCGTGAGTTTTTCGTACAGATTCTGAGAAATCTGTTGGGCGTTAAGGAGAGTGAAGTCTACTGCTTGCAGGAGAAGGGGCAGAACTCATATGTCCTAACAAGGGTTGAGCGACTTTCATTTTTTTTAAGATCGAGTCGGGTTTTGCGAAACCCGACTTTGTCCAAAGTCGAGTCGAGTGCAGTCGGCCGATTATCGCGAAAAGTCGGGGATCGACCGAAACATGAAACCCAATGCAAGTCAATGGAGAAGCATATTCGGCAGTGAGTGGAGGCCAGGAAAACACCTACAGTGCCCTTTTTAATGCCAAAAACATCCATTCTTGTTTCTGAAGCTTGTCAATCTTAATTAACTTTATAATAATTGTTGGGCATTGGAAATTGGGGGTCATTTGGCAAAAGTTGTGGGGGGTAGGGCTGGTTCAAGGTTTTAGTGGGCCCAGGAAACGTGGACTACTTCACGGCAGTGGAGCAGGGAGAGGTAAGTATTTCAACGTTGCAAGTGCTGTGATCCTGAGCAAGCAGGGGGGCCCACTCGTTCGCATTGGCACTGGCACAGGGCCCCTCAAAGTACAGCGGTGTGTTTGCACGGCGGGGGCGCCTCCCACCGACACTTTTGCGTACTCTGAGGGGCCCTGTGCCTGTGACGTCGCCAACGAGTATGCCCCCTACCTGTTAAAGAAACCTGCACTTTCATCTGCACCTTCCTCTTTGTCCCTGTGTAAGGTGGTATAGTATGCGGGAAGGGGAACCTGACTTTCAGCAGGGTCAGATTGTGGCTGTGTAGCGTGCAAGGGGAATGTAGTGGTCTGGGTCAAAGTACCACAAGACTCATGTAGCACCGGCTGGGCAATGGGCAGGATGAGGAGGAAACACTGATATAGGGCCAAATAATAAAGTGGGCTAAATGCAATTCAAAATTGGTAACAGGACTAACCAGGCAGCATTGCTTAGTTCAGTGGAGGACAACTGTAATGAGAGGCAGACACAGTTAGTAGGCCCAAATAATAAAGTGGGCAAAATAAAGTTCAGAATTGGTAACAGGAGTAAACAGGCGGCACTGCTTTGTTCAGTGAAGGAGAACACCTTTGAGCGGCAGACACCGTTAATAGGCCCAACCCAACTAGTAGGCCCTATGCAGTTTAATATTACAAACGAAGGCCGAAAGCCTGAAGATTAAAGGTCAGGAAAATAACAAAGGACAACACCAAGGTGCGGCACACACCGGTAGTAGGCCCCAACCACCAAATTTTTAAAAAACAGCACTTAATGAGAGCCAGAAGGTTGAAGCTCAGATTTATACAGTGGAGTACAATTTGAATTAGGGACTGCAGACAGACTTAGTAGGCTGTCCCCTGTGGACCATGCATCCACCACATTAACCCATTGCACCATAATGGACACGTAACCTTCCGTGGCCATGCCTACAGGTCCATGCGTCTGTTGTCAGGTGCACCTTTGTACTCACAGATTGCCAGAGTGCATGGACAATGCAGTCTTTTACATGCTGGTGGAGGGTTGGGATGGCTTTTCTCGCAAAAGAAGTGTCGACTGGTTAGCTTGTAGCGTGGTACAGCGTAGTCCATCATGGCTTTATTAATATTAAATAAAATATATACATAGGCTCTATGAACTTTTAAATAGGTTCCAGGGGTACACGGGCAGCATTGGTGTGGTCAGCGGAGGACGATTGCAAGGAGGGTCCGCAGACAGGCTTACTAGGCCTAAAATAAATAAAAATAGTTTCAATGCAGTTTTAAATAGGTTACATGGGTACACAGGCAGCATTGTTGTGGTCAGTGGAGGAGGATTGCAAGGAGGGACCGCAGACAGGCTTACTAGGCCTAAAATAAATAAAAATAGGCTCAATGCAATTTTAAATAGGTTACATGGGTACACAGGCAGCATTCTTGTGGTCAGTGGAGGAGGATTGCAAGGAGGGACCGCAGACAGGCTTACTAGGCCTAAAATAAATAAAAATAGGCTCAATGCAGTTTTAAATAGGTTACATGCATACAGAGGCAGCATTGTTGTGGTCAGTGGAGGAGGATTGCAAGGAGGGACCGCAGACAGGCTTACTAGGCCTAAAATAAATAAAAATAGGCTCTACGCAGTTTTAAATAGGTTACATGGGTACACAGGCAGCATTGTTGTGGTCAGTGGAGGAGGATTGCAAGGAGGGACCGCAGACAGGCTTACTAGGCCTAAAATAAATAAAAATAGGCTCTACGCAGTTTTAAATAGGTTACATGGGTACACAGGCAGCATTGTTGTGGTCAGTGGAGGAGGATTGCAAGGAGGGACCGCAGACAGGCTTACTAGGCCTAAAACAAACAAAAATAGGCTCTACGCAGTTTTAAATAGGTTACATGGGTACACAGGCAGCATTGTTGTGGTCAGTGGAGGAGGATTGCAAGGAGGGACCGCAGACAGGCTTACTAGGCCTAAAATAAATAAAAATAGGCTCTACGCAGTTTTAAATAGGTTACATGGGTACACAGGCAGCATTGTTGTGGTCAGTGGAGGAGGATTGCAAGGAGGGACCGCAGACAGGCTTACTAGGCCTAAAATAAATAAAAATAGGCTCTACGCAGTTTTAAATAGGTTACATGGGTACACAGGCAGCATTGTTGTGGTCAGTGGAGGAGGATTGCAAGGAGGGACCGCAGACAGGCTTACTAGGCCTAAAATAAATAAAAATAGCCTCTACGCAGTTTTAAATAGGTTACATGGGTACACAGGCAGCATTGTTGTGGTCAGTGGAGGAGGATTGCAAGGAGGGACCGCAGACAGGCTTACTAGGCCTAAAATAAATAAAAATAGTTTCAATGCAGTTTTAAATAGGTTACATGGGTACACAGGCAGCATTGTTGTGGTCAGTGGAGGAGGATTGCAAGGAGGGACCGCAGACAGGCTTACTAGGCCTAAAATAAATAAAAATAGGCTCAATGCAGTTTTAAATAGGTTACATTGGTACACAGGCAGCATTGTTGTGGTCAGTGGAGGAGGATTGCAAGGAGGGACCGCAGACAGGCTTACTAGGCCTAAAATAAATAAAAATAGGCTCAATGCAGTTTTAAATAGGTTACATTGGTACACAGGCAGCATTGTTGTGGTCAGTGGAGGAGGATTGCAAGGAGGGACCGCAGACAGGCTTACTAGGCCTAAAATAAATAAAAATAGGCTCAATGCAGTTTTAAATAGTTTACATGGGTACACAGGCAGCATTGTTGTGGTCAGTGGAGGAGGATTGCAAGGAGGGACCGCAGACAGGCTTACTAGGCCTAAAATAAATAAAAATAGGCTCTATGCAGTTTTAAATAGGTTACATGGGTACACAGGCAGCATTGTTGTGGTCAATGGAGGATTGCAAGGAGGGACCGCAGACAGGCTTACTAGGCCTAAAATAAATCAAAATAGGCTCTATGCAGTTTTAAATAGATTACATGGGTACACAGGCAGCATTGTTGTGGTCAGTGGAGGAGGATTGCAAGGAGGGACCGCAGACAGGCTTACTAGGCCTAAAATAAATAAAAATAGGCTTTAGGCAGTTTTAAATAGGTTACATGGGTACACAGGCAGCATTGTTGTAGTCAGTGGAGGAGGATTGCAAGGAGGGACCGCAGACAGGCTTACTAGGCCTAAAATAAATAAAAATATGCTCTATGCAGTTTTAAATAGGTTACATGGGTACACAGGCAGCATTGTTGTGGTCAGTGGAGGAGGATTGCAAGGAGGGACCGCAGACAGGCTTACTAGGCCTAAAATAAATAAAAATAGGCTCAAGGCACTTAGAGCTATCTCACAGGGGTACACAGGCAGCATTGGTGTGGTCAGTGGAGGACGATTGCAAATAGTGTCTGACACAGTTAGTACTCACAAAAAATAAATAGATGTTAATGTCTCGCAAAACAACAACAACAAAAAAAAGTGTGGCATACTTAGGTACAGGGGTGGGCTCATCTGCTGAGTTTCTGACATAGTAATTTGGCAGTAAGTTTTTACTGGTGTCAATGTAGGACACTGACCCAGACTACTTTAACTAGCATCATAGATGTCAACAAATTGGTATTGTCAGTGCCAGGCATTGAATGATGTCAGCTCATAGACTAAACATTGGTGGAGCTGTGAGAGATAATTTTGCACGTGGTAGAGCACAGTTTGAGCCTGGAGGGGTGAACTCTCTTGTGGCCGGCGGTAGTCCCAGGGCCCCTCATGTTTCAACGGTGTGTCTGACGTTGGGTGCGTGCCGCCAGAGACACTTTATTGTACTATGAGGGACCCAGTGGCAGTGCCGTCGACCAAAAGCGGGCACACCCACATCTTCAGACAAACGGCACTCTAACGGGTGCTTGCGCCAAGTGGCGAGACCACGGCCCCGTGGGGGGAGTTTTCCCATTGAGGGAGGTGTAAACATGTCGTATGCTGGACAAACAGCTGCTGCAAATTAAGAGATTGGAACACTCAGTAAGACCAGTCCACATTTAGACCTTTTTTATAGGAAAGCTAGGTGTCAGCCGGGAAAGGTGGGGCAAAATAATTTGAAATCCAGGAGTGGTTCATTTTAATGAAGGTTAGATCATCCACATTTTGGGTAGCCAGACGAGTCCTTTTTTCGGTTAATATTGAACCAGCAGCACTGAACTCTTTCTGATGGCACACTAGCTGCTGGGCAAGCAAGCTCCTGCAATGCATATTCTGCCAATTCAGGCCAGGTGTCTAATTTGGATGCCCAGTAATCAAATGGGAATGACGGTTGAGGGAGAACATCGATAAGGGATGAAAAATAGTTAGTAACCATACTGGACAAATGTTGTCTCCTGTCACTTTGAATAGATGCTGCAGTACCTGTCCTGTCTGCGGTCATTGCGAAATCACTCCATAACCTGGTCAGAAAACCCCTCTGTCCAACGCCACTTCTGATTTGTGCACCTCTAACACCTCTGCCCTGTAGCCCCCTGCAGCTCGTGTGAGAACCATCACCGGCGCTGTGTGCTGGGAATGCCTGAATCAAACGGTCTACAAGAGTTGCTTGTTTTGTTGCTAATATTTGTTCGAGGTTCTCATGTGGCATAATATTTAGCAATTTGCCTTTATAGCGAGGGTCAAGGATGTAGGCCAACCAGTAATCGTCATCGGTCATCATTTTAATAATGCGTGGGTCCCTTTTGAGGATACGTAAGGCATAATCCGCCATGTGGGCCAAAGTTCCAGTTATCAAATCTGCGGTTGTGCTGGTTTGAGGGGCAGTTACAGGCAAATCTACGTCACTTGTCTCCCTTAAAAAACCAGAACCCGGCCTTGCAACGCCACTAATTTCTGTTGGCCCAGGAGAAGCTTCCTCATTAAAAAAGTACTCATCCCCATCATCCTCCTCATCCTCTTCGCCCGCTACCGCGTCCTCTCCACGGCCCTGACCAGACAATGGCTGACCGTCATCAAGGCTTTCCTCTTCCTCGGCTGCAGACGCCTGCTCCTTTATGTGCGTCAAACTGTGCATCAGCAGACGCATTAGGGGGATGCTCATGCTTATTATGGCGTTGTCTGCACTAACCAGCTGTGTGCATTCCTCAAAACACTGAAGGACTTGACACAGGTCTTGTAGCTTCGACCACTGCACACCTGACAACTCCATGTCTGCCATCCAACTGCCTGCCCGTGTATCCTCACACAAATACATAACAGCACGCCTCTGTTCGCACAGTCTCTGAAGCATGTGCAGTGTGGAGTTCCACCTTGTTGCAACGTCGATGATTAGGCGATGCTGGGGAAGGTTCAAAGACCGCTGATAGTTCTGCATACGTCTTGAGTGTACGGGCGAACGGCGGATATGCGAGCAAAGTCTGCACACTTTGAGGAGCAGGTCGGGAAACCCCGGATAACTTTTCAGGAAGCACTGCACCACCAGGTTTAAGGTGTGAGCCAGGCAAGGAATGTGTTTCAGTTGGGAAAGGGCTATGGCAGCCATGAAATTCCTTCCGTTATCACTCACTACCTTGCCTGCCTCAAGATGTACAGTGCCCAGCCATGACTGAGTTTCTTTCTGCAAGAACTCGGACAGAACTTCTGCGGTGTGTCTGTTGTCGCCCAAACACTTCATTGCCAATACAGCCTGCTGACGCTTGCCACTAGCTGTCCCATAATGGCACACCTGGTGTGCAACAGTGGCAGCTGCGGATGGAGTGGATGTGCGACTGCGGTCTGTGGACGAGCTCTCGCTTCTGCAGGAGGAGGAGGAAGAGGAGGAGGGGGGCGAACGCCTACAGCCAACTCTTTCCTTGACCGTGGGCTAGGCAGAACTGTCCCAATATTGCTGTTCCCTGTGGACCCTGCATCCACCACATTCACCCAGTGTGCCGTGATGGACACGTAAGGTCCCTGGCCATGCCTACTGGTCCATGCATCTGGTGTCAGGTGCACCTTTGTAGTCACAGACTGCCTGAGTGCATGGACGATGCAGTCTTTAACATGCTGTTGGAGGGCTGGGATGGCTTTTCTAGAAAAGAAGTGTCGACTGGGTAGCTCATAGCGTGGTACAGAGGAGTCCATCAGCGCTTTGAAAGCTTCGCTTTCAACTAACCGGTAGGGCATCATCTCTAATGAGATTAGTCTAGCAATGT
The DNA here is from genome assembly GCF_051348905.1 of Ranitomeya variabilis. NCBI lineage: Eukaryota > Metazoa > Chordata > Amphibia > Anura > Dendrobatidae > Ranitomeya > Ranitomeya variabilis. The sequence goes on along the minus strand of NC_135235.1, from coordinate 606,180,178 downwards.
GGGCGTTCAAACCCTGTGTACGCGGATGCGAGGATGAGTACTTCCTTTTCCTAACAAGAGTCTCATGTAGGGTGAGCTGGACTGGAGAGCTGGAGATCGTGGAACTAGCGGTGGTGGCGGTGGACATGGCAGACAGAGAGGGTTGGAGATGGTATTCTTGCCGGTGCCCTACATGCAGTGTTTCCTACTACTAACCTGGTGATTCCCTGACTGCTTTGGCCTGGAGACAAAAGCTGCACAGATACTGCAGGTGTTGCGGGAAATGGTAGGCTTACAGTGAGGGAAGGGATGTAGCGTTGCTGACTAGCTTCATTGGCCGAGGGTGCTGCAACCTTTAGGCACGTTTGGTAGTTAGTCCAGGCTTGCAAATGCATCGTGGATAAATGTCTATGCATGCAACTTGTATTTAGACTTTTAAGATTCTGACCTCTGCTTAAGGTAGTTGAACATTTTTGACAGATGACTTTGCGCTGATCATTTGGATGTTGTTTAAAAAAATGCCAGACTGCACTCTTTCCACTATCGGATACCTTTTCAGGCATTGCAGACTGAGCTTCTTTAACCAGATGGCCACGCTGTCCTCCAACTGGTTTTGGTTTTGCCACGCGTTTTTGGCCAGATACGGGCCAGGCAGATGGAACCTGTTGTGATGTTGATGCCTGCTGCGGCTCCTGCTCCTCCTCCACTTCAGAACTACTGCCGCCTGCACCCTGTTCCCCCAATGGCTGCCAATTGGGGTCAACAACTGGGTCATCTATGACCTCCTCTTCTATGTCGTGTGCAACTTCGTCTGTGTCACCGTGTAAGCCGGTGGTATAGCGTTCGTGACGGGGCACCATAGTCTCAGCTGGGTTTGATTCTGGCTCAGTACACTGCGAGGGCAATGTTCTGGTCTGAGTCAAAGTAACAGCATAGTAATCTGGCTGTGGCTGTGCATCAGTGCACTCCATGTTCGATTCAACTTCGAATGGGCATGGCCTGTTAACTGTTTCACTGTCTAACCCAGGAACGGTATGTGTAAAGAGCTCCATGGAGTAACCCGTTGTGTCTCCTGACGCATCCTTCTCTCTTGTTCTGGGTGAAGAAGACAAGGAAGCGACTTGTCCCTGACCGTGAACATCCACTAATGACGCGCTGCTTTTACATTTTGCACTTTCAGAAGAGGAGGCAAAAGAGCTAGAGGCTGAGTCAGCAAGGAAAGCCAAAAATTGTTCTTGCTGCTCCGGCTTTAAAAGCATTTTTTCTACTCCCAGAAAAGGTAGCGTTCGAGGCCTTGAGTAGCCAGACGATGAACCTGGCTCAACAACTCGAGACTTAGGTGCTGTACTGCTTTTACCACGACCACCTGATGCTCCACCACCACTACCATCTTTACCAGCTGACAATGACCGCCCACGGCCACAACCTCTTCCACCAGACTTCCTCATTGTTTGCAAAACGTAACCAAAGTAACGGTATTTGTAACTGTAAAACAACTTATAAGGTGAACTCTAACTTCTGTAGGATTTATATACACCTTTATAGGTGGCTGACACTGAAAGGAAAACCAGGCCCAATGTTACACACTAGGTTTTCTGTGCCCCAATAATTTGAGACAGATGGCACACACACGACTGGCACTCAAGCAGAAATGCCAATCTTAATCTCCCACTATTTATTTATTTTTTTACAGGGAGAATAAAAAAAAAAAAAAAATGGCCCAGTATTACACACTGGTTTTCTGTGGCACACAATGAGAGACAGATGCCACACACAGCAATGGCACAGAGGCAGACTTGCCAATCTTTATCTCCCACTATTTATTTTTTTACAGGGAGAATTAAAAAAAAAAAAAAAAAAAAAAGGGCCCAGTATTACACACTGGTTTTCTGTGGCACACAATGAGAGACAGATGCCACACACAGCAATGGCACAGAGGCAGACTTGCCAATCTTTATCTCCCACTATTTATTTTTTTTTTTCAGGGAAAATTTACAAAAAAAAAAAATGGCCCAGTATTACACACTGGTTTTCTGTGGCACACAATGAGAGACAGATGCCACACACAGCAATGGCACAGAGGCAGACTTGCCAATCTTTATCTCCCTGCAGTAATCTCAGAAAAGTATGGCAGGCAGCTATAAAAAGGACTGCTGCACACAAAAGTGTGGACAAACAAACAAGATAGCTGTGCAGAAAGGAAGGAACAACAGGATTTGTGCTTTGAAAAAAGCAGTTGGTTTGCACAGCGGCGTACACACACAGCAACACAGCTATCAGGGAGCCTTCTAGGGCAGCCCAATGAGCTACAGCGCTGAGGGAAAAAAATGTAGCTTCCACTGTCCCTGCAAACAAAAGGTCGTGTTGGACAGTGGAAATCGCTACAGCACAAGCGGTTTGGGGATGAATGTACCCTGCCTAACACTATCCCTGCTTCTGACGAAGCGGCAGCAACCTCTCCCTACACTCAGATCAGCAGCAGTAAGATGGCGGTCAGCGGGAACGCCCTTTTATAGCCCCTGTGATGCCGCAGAAAGCAAGCCAATCACTGCAATGCCCTTCTCTAAGATGGTGGGAACTGAGATCTATGTCATCACACTGCCCACACTCTGCGTCCACCTTCATTGACTGAGAAATGGCACTTTTAGCGTCATTGAAACGCGACTTTGGCGCGAAAGTCGCGTACCGCATGGCCGACCCCACACAGGGATCGGGTCGGGTTTCATGAGACGCCGACTTTGCCAAAAGTCGGCGACTTATGAAAATGACCGATCCGTTTCGCCCAACCCTAGTCCTAACGCTAATGACCAAGGTTGCCTGTCAAAACTTCTATGAACGAGTTAAGGGCGAGTGTTATGATCCTAGTGGCAAGGATCGCAGGTTGGACTAGCTAAGTAACTGAACAGACTACTAGCTCTGGGGAAGTGGTAACTAGATTGACCGCAACCTGATCCTATCCACAAACAACTATAGGCAGCCGTGGAACGTTACCTAAAAAATCCTAGACGTCTCGTCACGGCCTGAGAAACTGACTATTCCTGGAGGGAAAGTAAGTCCTCACTTGCCTCAGTGGAAGACCCCAAAGATATAGAATAGCCCCCCACAAATATTAACGGTGAGTTAAGGGGAAAGCACAAACGCAGAGATGAAATCAGATTTAGCAAATGAGGCCCGCTAATACTAGATAGCAGAAAATAGGAAGGAAACTGTGCGGTCAATAAAAAACCCTATTCAAAATATCCACGCAGAAATTGCTCAAGCCCCCGCACCAACTAACGGTGCGGGGGAAGCAACTCCGTACCCCAGAGCTTACCAGACTAGACTCATCATACACAGAAATCATATTGCAGGCAGATGAGCAAAAAATATTCAAACAGAACTTAGCTTATCCTGAAGAGGCAGAAAACGAGATAATCAGGAGTAATTAGAATAGCACTGAATACATTGACAGCCGGCAACAAGTGGAAGTGAAGCAGAGCTAAATAGGAGCCTCCCTGGTGAATAACGAGGCAGCTGATCCAGCAGACCCGCAGGATAATAAACCAAACCACCAGGGGGAGCCAAAAAAAACAAAGTCACGCAATACCATCTGTGACCACAAGAGGGAGCCTGAAAACGGAGTTCACAACAGGCGAGCATTACAGCAAGCTGTTGGATGGAGTGGTCTTCACTGGTCTGTATGGTGAACTTGACGTACCCCTCATGGTGCATATTTTCAATCCTCATGTGTCCAGAGAGGATATTGAGCTGTTCCTTATCAGATACTGCACATCTGTAAGGTTCACGGGGAACGTCAAAGGGAGAAGCGGTTTCTGGAATGGAAAGCGACACTTCATGGTACGCTTTAGACCTGACCCTGGGGGGTGGAAGGCATTATGCACCCCCCTCCACAGTGGTGCTGGGGAGAGACCACGGCTATCTGTTCTACAATGGACAGCCATTCAGATGCATGAAGTGTGGCGACCTTGGTCATATGCAGAGTGACTGCAAAAAAGAGCGGATGAGTCAGTGCCACAAATGTGGTAAATGGGGTCATGCCTCAAAGGACTGCAAAAGTGAAAAGACCTGCAGTAGTTGTGGACAGTTTGATCACCTGTTCAGCAATTGTCCAAAGCGGACAAGGTTTTGTGGTGGCTCTCGGGCACCTGCAGCTATCTCCACAGGGATCCCTGCTGATGGCGGCGGGGCAAGCTCAGTAGTCACCGGTGTGAGCTTTGCGGACATCACTGCGGGTCTTATGCGGTCTGACTCAGTTGAAGTTCGGACGGTACCCATGTCTAATGAGTCGGCTCCCACAGCCGAAGTGGTACTTTTGCCTACTCCTGCGGGTGTCCAGGTTCCGCCTGGTGGGGAGGTGGCACTTCCTCAGAGGAGATCTGAGAATGATCAAAAAAAAGAGGCGGATATCCAGAGCGGTTGGTGCCATTCCAGATGCCCATCCAGATCTCCATCCGGAGGTCCCTGTTGATGACCATGCTGTCGTTGGATCTGATGTCTGCCCTGAAACTGGTCCAGAGGCCCAGCCAGATGCCTTTCCAGAGGAATGTCCTGATGCTTGTTCGAGGGATGGAGTTCATGAGTCAACCGATGATCATGGTGCCAGATCTGATGGTCACCCTGGTTCGAGAGATGCATTTATTGGTGGCCCTGGCGGGGTTGTGGATGTTTTACCAGCTGCAGTGCCTGGAGTGGACCCTGCGGACCAGATGGATCTCACTGTCAAGAGGAGCCGTAAGGAGACTCGGGAGGAGGAGTGCCCGCCTGAGTCGTCCCGTAAAATCTTTCTGGCTGTTGCTTCACAACTTCTCAGCCCAGAAGGGACTAATCTAATAGAGGAATACACGGACTCCGATGATACTGCCAGCTTATTGACTGTGTCTTCTTTATCACCTGCCATATAACAGCTTATTGAGTCTGATTCTGAGAGCCTAGAATCAATAAAAAGACTTAACATGGCAGACATCCGCATTGCCTCACTGAATGTGAGAAGCCTAAAGAGCCCCACTAGGAGGGCTGCTTTGTTTGCATGACTAATGACTGAGGCTATGTGCACACGTCAGGATTTCTAGGAGAAATTTTCCTGACAAAAACCGGACATTTCTGCCAGAAATCCGCATGCATTTTTTTCGTGTTTTTTTCATGCGTCTTTGACACGTTTTTTGTGCGTTGTTTTCCAAATGCATAGAATTGCAGGAAAAATGCTGAAAATCCGCAAAATTAATGAACATGCTGCTTTTTTTTACCGTGATGAGTTTTTTTTGCAGAAAAAAACGCACCATGTGCACAAAACATGCAGAATGCATTATAAATGATAGGATGCATAAAGTAAGCATTTTTAATGAGTTTTTATAGCGTTTTTATCATGAAAAAATGCGAAAAGAAAGCGAAAAAACCTGAACGTGTGCACATACCCTCAGCTTTGAGGTCTATTTCCTGCAAGAGTGTGGTATTGATCATGGACTATCATATCCCAACCTAATTAAAGACTGGACAGCAGGACCCTCCGTCTGGTCAGGGTCAAATGAAAATAAAGCTGCCGGGTTTGGGATTTTATTTAAAGGTCAAAATGTGAATATTTTATCTGTCACTGAAATCATTCCAGGTCGTGCCTTATTAACCCACATTGTTTTAAATGGTTGACACTGAGGACTAAGAGCACGCTGGTGCTCGAAACGCTTCCAGTTGGGTGTTGGTTACTTTCCCCTACCGACCATGCCGGTCAAGTCTCAGCAGCGTTTCAACATATACTAATAAAGTTTCTATGTTTTATTCCTGGAGCTGGAACCATTTCTTCTTTATCAATAAGTCTGTTAAGACACCTAGTGACAGATCTTAAATTATTAGATGCATGGAGGAAGTCCCACCCTTCTGACCCAGGATACACTTGGAAGGGTAGAGGGCTGTCTTCCCGTATTGATTTTATTTTCTGTTCTAATGATGTTTTTAAATCCAGAAATGCAGGGCTGATGGAAAACATCTTTTCTGATCATGTATTGCTACATACCAACCTGCAGGTTCCTGGGAATGCAAGTGTAGGTAAAGGTATGTGGAAACTGGACACACTCCTTCTAGAAGACGAGTTGGTAAGGGCAGACTTTATAGCCAAATATGAATCCTGGAGGGGGCGGAAACACCCAAAACAGAGTATGCTGGGGTGATGGGAATGTGTTAAAACTTGCATTAAAGAGTTTTTCATCATAGTGGGTAAAAGAAAGGCACGTGAAAAAAGGAAATGTTTTAGAGATTTTAATGTCAGGCTGCAGTGTTATGACCCCAATGGCAGAGGGTCTCAGAAATAAATACCAAGTCTGCAAACACAAAAAAACAGCTCATAGGGCAGTGGTAACTGGGCTGACCGTATATCTAATCCTAGCACCACAAATAGCAGCAGCCGTGGAACGGGCCTACGTTGGTTCTAGACGTCTCGCGCCAGCCGGAGAACTAACTAACCCTAGAAGGGAAAAGATAGACCTTTCTTGCCTCCAGAGAAAAGACCCCAAAAGTTGGATACAAGCCCCCAACAAATAATAACAGTGAGGTAAGGAGAAAAGACAAACGTAAGAATGAACTAGGTATTTAGCAAAGAGAGGCCCACTGACTAATAGCAGAATATAGTAAGATGACTTATACGGTCAGCAAAAACCCTATCAAAATTTCCACGCTGGATATTCAAGAACCCCCGAACCGTCTAACGGCCCGGGGGGAGAATACCAGCCCCCTAGAGCTTCCAGCAAAATCAGGAATCACATTTAGTACAAGCTGGACAAAAAATAAGAGCAATACAAATAACCAAAAAACAAGGAAGCAGGACTTAGCTTAATTTTGCAATAACCAGGACCAGCAGACAGAAGCAAACAGAAAGGACTGATTACAACGATGCCAGGCACCAGACTGAGAATTCAGGAAGTTCATATAGCAACACCCCTGGACTAACGACCCAGGTGGGTGCCAAACTGAGGAAAGACAATCCCAGAATCATATCACTAGTGACCACAAGAGGGAGCCAAAAAAGTCTAATTCACAACAGTACCCCCCCTTTAAGGAGGGGTCACCGAACCCTCACCAAGACCACCAGGGCGATCAGGATGAGCAGCGTGAAAGGCACGAACTAAATCGGCCGCATGCACATCAGAGGCAACCACCCAGGAATTATCCTCCTGACCATAGCCCTTCCACTTGACCAGATACTGAAGCCTCCGCCTGGAGAGACGAGAATCCAAGATCTTCTCTACCACGTAATCGCCCTCAACCAACACCGGAGCAGGAGGCTCAACAGAAGGAACCACAGGTACAACGTACCGCCGCAACAAAGACCTATGGAACACGTTGTGAATGGCAAACGACACCGGAAGATCCAAGCGAAAGGACACAGGATTAAGGATTTCCAATATCTTGTAAGGACCGATGAAGCGAGGCTTAAATTTAGGAGAGGAGACCTTCATAGGAACAAATCGAGAAGACAGCCATACCAAATCCCCAACACGAAGTCGGGGACCCACACCGCGGCGGCGGTTGGCAAAACGCTGAGCCTTCTCCTGTTACAACTTCAAGTTGTCCACCACATGATTCCAAATCTGCTGCAACCTATCCACCACAGAATCTACCCCAGGACAGTCAGAAGGCTCCACATGTCCCGAGGAAAAACGAGGATGGAAACCAGAGTTGCAGAAAAATGGCGAAACCAAAGTAGCGGAACTAGCCCGATTATTAAGGGCAAACTCAGCCAACGGCAAGAAGGTCACCCAATCATCCTGATCCGCAGAAACAAAACACCTCAAATAAGCCTCCAGAGTCTGATTAGTTCGCTCCGTTTGTCCATTAGTCTGAGGATGAAAGGCAGACGAAAACGACAAATCAATGCCCATCTTAGCACAAAAGGATCGCCAGAACCTGGAAACAAACTGGGATCCTCTGTCAGACACGATATTCTCAGGAATGCCGTGCAAACGAACCACATTCTGAAAGAACAAATTTACCAGATCGGAAGAGGATGGCAGCTTAGGCAAAGATACCAAATGGACCATCTTGGAAAAGCGATCACATACCACCCAGATGACAGACATGCCCTGAGACACCGGAAGATCTGAAATGAAATCCATGGAAATGTGTGTCCAAGGCCTCTTCGGGACAGGCAAGGGCAAGAGCAACCCGCTGGCACGAGAACAGCAAGGCTTAGCTCGAGCACAAGTCCCACAGGACTGCACAAATGACCGCACATCCCGTGACAAGGAAGGCCACCAAAAGGACCTAGCCACCAAATCTCTGGTGCCAAAAATTCCCGGATGCCCTGCCAACACCGAGGAATGAACCTCGGAAATGACTCTGCTGGTCCACTTATCAGGAACAAACAGTCTGTCAGGTGGACAAGAGTCAGGTCTACCAGCCTGAAATCTCTGCAACACACGTCGCAAATCCGGAGAAATGGCCGACAAGATAACTCCCTCTTTAAGAATACCAACTGGTTCTGCGACTCCAGGAGAGTCAGGCACAAAGCTCCTTGAAAGAGCATCAGCCTTTACATTCTTTGAACCTGGTAAATACGAGACCACAAAGTCAAAACGGGAGAAAAACAATGACCAACGGGCCTGTCTAGGATTCAGGCGTTTAGCAGACTCGAGATACATCAGATTTTTCAGATTTTTGTGATCAGTCAAGACCACCACACGATGCTTAGCACCCTCGAGCCAATGACGCCACTCCTCAAATGCCCACTTCATGGCCAGCAACTCCCGATTGCCAACATCATAATTCTGCTCAGCAGGCGAAAACTTCCTAGAGAAAAAAGCACATGGTCTCATTACAGAGCAACCAGGGCCTCTCTGCGACAAAACGGCCCCTGCCCCAATCTCAGAAGCATCCACTTCAACCTGAAAGGGAAGTGAGACATCAGGCTGGCACAAAACAGGCGCTGAAGTAAACCGGCGCTTCAACTCTTGGAAAGCTTCCACGGCTGCAGGAGCCCAGTTAGCAACATCAGAACCTTTCTTGGTCATATCCGTCAAAGGTTTAACAACGCTAGAAAAATTAGCGATAAAACGACGGTAGAAGTTAGCAAAACCCAAGAACTTCTGAAGACTCTTAACTGACGTGGGTTGAGTCCAATCATGAATAGCTCGGACCTTGACTGGGTCCATCTCCACCGCAGAAGGGGAAAAAATAAAACCCAAAAAGGGAACCTTCTGTACCCCAAAGAGACACTTTGAGCCCTTAAACAAAGCATTCTCACGCAAGACCTGAAACACCATCCTGACCTGCTCTACATGCGAGTCCCAATCATCAGAAAAAAACAGAATATCATCCAGATAAACAATCATAAATTTATCCAGATACTTCCGGAAAATATCATGCATAAAGGACTGAAACAATGAAGGAGCATTAGAGAGCCCAAAAGGCATCACCAATTACTCAAAATGACCTTCGGGCGTATTAAATGCAGTTTTCCATTCATCTCCTTGCTTAATGCGCACAAGGTTGTACGCACCACGAAGATCTATCTTGGTGAACCACTTGGCACCTTTAATCCGGGCAAACAAGTCCAACAACAGAGGCAAAGGATACTGAAATTTAACAGTGATTTTATTCAGAAGCCGATAGTCAATACAAGGTCTCAAAGATCCGTCCTTCTTGGCCACAAAAAAGAATCCCGCACCAAGAGGGGAAGAGGATGGACGGATATGCCCCTTCTCCAGAGATTCCTTGATATACGAACGCATTGCGGTATTCTCAGGTACAGACAGATTAAATAGTCTTCCCTTAGGAAATTTACTACCTGGAATCAAATCTATAGCGCAGTCACAGTCCCTATGAGGAGGCAGAGCACTGGACCTGGACTCGCTGAATACATCCTGAAAATCAGACAAATACTCAGGAACTTCCGAAGGAGTAGAGGAAGCAATAGACACCGGCAGGGAATCACCATGAATTCCCTGACAGCCCCAACTTGACACAGACATTGCCTTCCAATCCAAGACTGGATTATAGGTCTGTAACCATGGCAGACCCAAAACGAACAAATCATGCATTTTATGCAGAACAAGAAAACGAATCACCTCCCGATGTTCAGGAGTCATGCACATGGTTACCTGTGTCCAAAACTGCGGTTTATTTTCCGCCAATGGCGTAGCATCAATACCCCTAAGAGGGATAGGATTTACCAACGGCTCAAGAACAAAACCACAGCGCTTGGCAAATGACAGATCCATAAGACTCAGGGCAGCACCTGAATCCACAAACGCCATAACAGGGTAGGAAGACAATGAGCAAATTAAAGTCACAGACAAAATAAATTTAGGTTGCAAATTACCAATGGCGACAGGACTAACAACCCTTGTTAGGCGTTTAGAGCATGCTGATATAACATGTGTAGAATCACCACAGTAAAAACACAACCCATTCTGACGTCTATGATTTTTCCGTTCATTTCTAGTCTGAATTCTACCACATTGCATTAAATCAGGTGTTTGTTCAGACAACACCACAAGAGGATTAGCGGCTTTGCGCTCCCGCAAACGCCGGTCAATTTGAATAGCCAGCGCCATGGAATCATTCAGACTTGTAGGAATGGAGAAACCCACCATCACATTCTTAATGGCTTCAGAAAGGCCATTTCTGAAATTTGCGGCCAGAGCACACTCATTCCACTGAGTAAGCACGGACCATTTCCGAAATTTTTGGCAATACACTTCAGCTTCATCCTGGCCCTGAGAAATAGCCAGCAAGGCTTTTTCTGCCTGAATTTCAAGATTGGGTTCCTCGTAAAGCAATCCGAGCGCCAGAAAAAACGCATCAATATTTGCCAATGCCGGATCTCCTGGCGCTAGCGAGAAGGCCCAATCCTGAGGGTCGCCCCGTAAAAAAGAGATAACAATTTTAACTTGCTGAGCTGAGTCTCCAGATGAACGGGGTCTCAGAGATAGAAACAATTTACAATTATTCCTGAAATTCCTAAACTTAAATCGGTCTCCAGAGAACAGTTCAGGAATAGGTATTTTAGGTTCAGACATTGGACTACTGGTAACAAAATCTTGTATGCCCTGCACACGAGCAGCAAGCTGATCCACACTTGTAATCAAAGTCTGGACATTCATGTCTGCAGCAAGCACAAGCCACTCAGAGGTAAAGGGGAGGAAGAAAGAGGAAAAAAAAAAAAAAAAAACTCAGAATTTCCTTTCTTATAATCCCACTTCTGCAATGCATTAAACATTCAACTTTGGCCTGGCATACTGTTATGACCCCAATGGCAGAGGGTCTCAGAAATAAATACCAAGAACCCCCGAACCGTCTAATGGCCCGGGGGGAGAATACCAGCCCCCTAGAGCTTCCAGCAAAATCAGGAATCACATTTAGTACAAGCTGGACAAAAAATAAGAGCAATACAAATAACCAAAAAACAAGGAAGCAGGACTTAGCTTAATTTTGCAATAACCAGGACCAGCAGACAGAAGCAAACAGAAAGGACTGATTACAACGATGCCAGGCACCAGACTGAGAATTCAGGAAGTTCATATAGCAACACCCCTGGACTAACGACCCAGGTGGGTGCCAAACTGAGGAAAGACAATCCCAGAGTCATATCACTAGTGACCACAAGAGGGAGCCAAAAAAGTCTAATTCACAACACTGCAGACTCTCCATAAGCTCAAGGAGTGGGGAGTGCCTGGGTTGGATGGCGATATGGCAAAAATTAAAACTGAAATCCACAAACTCCTGAAGCTAAAGGATAAAGAGATAATTTTTAGTGCCCGTGTAAAATATTTAGAAGAGAGTGAGTCATGTTCAAGGTTGTTCTTTAAAAAAGTTAATGATAAAAAACAAGTGATTGTGGAATTGGAAGGAGAGACTTCCACTGGGGGCATTTTAGAGAAAACTTTTAAATTTTTATAATGATCTTTTTAGTACAAAAAATATTGACGAGACCTCTTTTTAGGAAATCTTAATGTTTTATCCCAGTTTTTAAATAAGGAGGACCAGAAGTTTTTAGAAAACAATGTTTTAACATCTGAAGTTGAAGCGGCCCTAAAGAGTTTTGCTAATGGCAAGGCTCCTGGATCAGACGGCCTCCCTATTCAATTTTACATTTATTTTTGGGATACTAGTAAAACTGATTTCTTACAAGTGGTTAGTGAAGCCTTTATGGCCGACTCTTTACCCTATTCATGGCATAAAAGCATGATCACCCTCATTTTTAAAAAAGGCGATAGAACAAAACTGGAAAATTGGAGGCCCATTTCATTATTGAATACAGACAATAAAATCCATGCAAACATTATTTCTGGCCGTCTAAAGGTTGTTATTAAAAATGTGATCCACCCTGATCAGATGTGTGGTGTCACTGGGAGATCAATCTGGGAGCACCTTAACTTAATTCGGGATGTGATCTGGTATCAGAAGGACAGAAAACAACCATTAGCGATTTTATCTTTGGATTTTATGAAGGCCTTTGATAGGGAACCCCATTCCTTTCTAAAACTTAAAAAAGATAAAAGTGGGAGACCCTAAGTCTTTTATCCAGAAAATATTGCTTTTATATAAACAGTCGTATGCACAGGTTTTAATTAATGGGTTTTTAACTAAAGAGGTGGTGCTTCAGTCCGGAGTAAAACAAGGCTGTCCCATGTCCCCACTTTTATTTGTTTGCTCCATAGAACCACTGTTGTGCCTGCTATGTCAGGACAAGGTGATCAGAGGGATTTTTATGCCAGGTGGTGGTGGGCAGCAGGTTAAGGCTCTTGGATATATGGATGACATATCAGTGTATGGCACCAGCTTAGCATCTATAAATAGAGCAATTTTAATCATGGAAATTTTTAGTATGGAGAAATTAAGGAGGGAGGTGGTTTACAAATGTAAGAAGAATGGTGGTAAGGCGTTTCCCAATCTAAAACTTTTTATTTTCATCAAGTTCTTTGTGTTTTGTTGTAAAAGTTTGAACAATGTTGGGGCTTTCTCGTGTTTCCTGAGGTACGCAACAGGATTCACTTTCAGGAAGCTACATTTTAGCATGAATGCTAACTGTCCTTTTCTTTTATCACCTGCTGATCATTACAGGGTTCTGGAAAGCACCATTTCTGTGTCTGCCCTTTCTCATGTTGACTGTCAGTTTCTCCTTGACCAGAGAAAGCTGACAATTATCTGTAAGGGTCATGAGGAGATGGAGGACGTGTCCAATTTTTCCATCTCCAAATGCAGGCTAGTATGGAATAATGTTGCCTGTCTGGCCCTTAGCAACTCCCAAAAGGATCTGGCTTGGCAGGTAGTTCACCAATGCCTCCCATCAAGGGCCTTCCAGTACCATTGGGGTTGGTTGGCCAGTGCCAGATGTCCTAGAGATCGGTGTGCACCTGAGGAGTCCGTTTTTCACTTACTTTGGGACTGCTCCTATGCTCAAGAGCTCTGGCAAACAGTGGGTACCCTCCTAAAGTGGATATGTGGGATACAATCCCTAACCTGTGACACAATTATATATGGTATTATTAACTGCCCTACCATGAAACAAGCACGAGTGGCATGGCTAATGATCAATTGTTTTAAAGAATCCTTATGGAAAGTGCAAAATATACTTTTGTTTAAGCGTGAAGTTATTTCTGTAAATGACTGTATTGGATTTGCACTGTGTGAGATGTATACATATTACCTGAGAGACTGTAAAAAGATGGGAGTAAAAGAAGCAAAACAGTTATGGTGCTTACAAATTTGGAATATGTAATATTTACATATGTAAATTATATGCATATTAGTTGTTTTAATTTGTGTTCTTAATTGCTTCTTTAGCAGATTGTTTTAAGCCATGTTTTATTCAAGTGTGAATTTTATAATGTACTTGGATTTTAACAGCAATGGTTTTATTAAATCTGAGTCTCACCAAGATAAAAGAACATAGTTTATATGCATATGTATTGTACTGTTTTTATATTTTACCTTGTTTTAAAATCAGATTTGTATTAGTTTTATGTCATATTTTACTCAAGTCTTTGATTTGTTTGAAATTTATTATGTATGTCTGATTTTAATAAAGCTTATTTGAAAAGTGATCTGTTCATATCAGTTTAATATCTTCTTTAACCCTTTATGTTCATTCTTTCCAGGGTCAAAGAAGCACATTTCAGATGCTAAATGCAGCATTTTGCTCGATTTAACGTGACCATTTGCAATATTTTGTGTGCGCCTTGCTTTCACCTATGTATGTCAAGCATTGTATTCAATATGTAATCAATCAATTAATCAATCAATCTGTCTTTACTGGTTGCAACAGGTGTGTTAAGATGTAGGCCTATATTCCGCCTTTGTTACAGCGTTGCAAATCTACTGTGCCATCTACCAAATTAGGCCCCGTGCTATCAGTACTTGGTGTTTAAATTGAAGTATCCAATGAGTAGTTCTGCCATACATACCACATTTCTTCACCTTCATTTCTGCTGCAAAACATTGTCTCTTTCTTGTGGATAACCGACTTTTTCTTTTTTCTTCATTTGGTGTATATGTACTTCAATTAAAAAAGAAGAAATTGTGTCTGTCTGTGCTGATCTTAAATATGCTGCCTATCTTCACCTGTGAGTATTGTAATGGTTTGTAGCAGCCAGGTGCACTGCCTGCATTAGATAGAATGTTTGCACGGAACACTCACGTGTCACAATGGGCCCTGGCCTATGTCAAGCAGTGCGGTGGCAGCCATCTTTAGTCGTGCCGAGGCAGCCATCTTTAGTCATGCAAAGGCAGCCATCTTTAGTCGTGCGGAGGCAGCCATCTTTAGTCATGCAAAGGCAGCCATCTTAAGTCGTGCGGAGGCAGCCATCTTTAGTCACGCAGAGGCAGCCATTTTTAGTTGTGCGGAGGCAGCCATCTTAAGTCGTGTTTCGGCAGCCATCCTTAGCCTTTAGTCATGCGGAGGCAGCCATCTTTAGTCTTTATTCGTGCGGAGGCAGCCATTTTTAGTCGTGCGGAGGCAGCCATCTTTAGTCTTTAGTCGTGCGGAGGCAGCCATCTTTAGTCTTGCAGAGACAGTCATCTTTAGTCGCCCATAGGCAGCCATCTTTAGTCATGCAGAGGCAGCCATCTTTAGTCGTGCGGCGGCAGCCATCTTTAGCCTTTAGTCATGCAGAGGCAGCCATCTTTAGTCGTGCGGAGGCAGCCATCTTTAGTCATGCGGAGGCAGCCATCTTTAGCCTTTAGTCATGCGGAGGCACCCATCTTTAGTCTTTAGTCGTGTGGAGGCACCCATCTTTAGTCAAGCGGAGGCAGCCATCTTTAGTCATGTGGAGGCAGCCATCTTTAGTCAAGCAGAGGCAGCTATCTTTAGTCGTGCGGAGGCAGCCATCTTTAGTCGTGCGGTGGCAGCCATCTTTAGTCATCCAGAGGCAGCCATCTTTAGACTTTAGTCGTGCGGAGGCAGCCATCTTTAATCTTTAATCATTCGGAGGCAGTCATCTTTAGTCTTTAGTCATGCGGAGGCAGCCATCTTTAGGCTTTATTCATGTGGAGGCAGCCATCTTTAGTCAATAGTCTTGCAGAGGCAGCCATCTTTAGCCTTTAGTCGTGCGGAAGAAGCCATCTTTAGTCTACAGTCGTGCAGAGACATCCATCTTTAGTCGTGCGGAGGCAACCATATTTAGACGTGCGGAGGCAGCCATATTTAGTCATGTGGAGGCAGCCATCTTTAGTCGTGTGGAGGCTGCCATCTTTAGCCTTTAGTCGTGCAGAGGCAGCCATCTTTAGTCGTGCGGAGGCAGCCATCTTTAGTCTTGCGGAGGCAGCCTTCTTTATTCATGCAAAGGCAGCCATCTTTAGTCTTTAGTCGTGCGCAGACAGCCATCTTTAGTCTTTAGTCGTGCAGAGGCAGCCATCTTTAGTCATGCGGAGGCAGCCATCTTTAGTCTTTAGTTGTGTGGAGGCAGCCATCTTTAGTCATGCAGAGACAGCCATCTTTAGTCTTTAGTCGTTCGGAGGCAGCCATCGTTGGTCATCCAGAGGCAGCCATCTTTAGTCATGTGGAGGCAGCCATCTTTATTCTTTAGTCGTGCGAAGGCAGCCATCTTTAGTCTTTAGTCTAAAGGAGGCAGCCATCTTTAGTCATGTGGAGGCAGCCATCTTTAGTCTTTAGTCGTGCAGGGCCAGCCATTAGTCTTTAGTCGTGCGCAGGCAGCCATCTTTAGTCTTTAGTCGTGCAGAGGCAGCCATCTTTAGTCGTGCGACGGCAGCCATCTTTAGTCTTTAGTCATGCAGAGGTAGCCATCTTTAGTCATGCGGAGGCAGCCATGTTTAGTCTTTAGTCGTGCGGAGGAAGCCATCTTTAGTCTTTAGTCGTGCGGAGGCTGCAATCTTTAGTCATGTGGAGGCAGCCATCTTTATTCGTGCGGAGGCAGCCATCTTTAGTCGTCCAGAGGCAGCCACCTTTAGTCATGCGGAGGCAGCCATCTGTAGTCATGAGGAGGCAGCCATCTTTAATCTTTAGCCATGCGGAGGCAGCCATCTTTAGTCGTGCGGAGGCAGCCATCTTTAGTCGTGTGGAGGCAGCCATCTTTAGTCGTGTGGAGGCAGCCATCTTTAGTCGTGTGGAGGCAGCCATCTTTAGTCGTGTGGAGGCAGCCATCTTTAGTCTTTTGTCATGTGGAGGCAGCCATCTTTCGTCATGCAGAGGCAGCCATCTTTAGTCTTTAGTCGTGCAGGGCCAGCCATCTTTAGTCTTTAGTCGTGTGGAGGCAGCCATCTTTAGTCTTTTGTCATGTGGAGGCAGCCATCTTTCGTCATGCAGAGGCAGCCATCTTTAGTCTTTAATCGTGCGCAGGCAGCCATCTTTAGTCTTTAGTCGTGCGGAGGCAGCCATCTTTAGTCTTTAGTTGTGCGGAGGCAGCCATCTTTAGTCTTTAGTCGTGCGGAGGCAGCCATCTTTAGTCGTGTGGAGGCAGCCATATTTAGTCTTTAGTCGTGCGGAGGCAGCCATCTTTAGTCATGCAGAGACAGCCATCTTTATTCTTTAGTCGTTCGGAGGCAGCCATCGTTAGTCATCCGGAGGCAGCCATCTTTATTCATGCTGAGGCAGCAATCTTTAGTCTTTAGTCTTAAGGAGGCAGCCATCTTTAAAGTTTAGTCGTGTGGTGGCAGCCATCTTTAGTCATGCGGAGGCAGCCATCTTTATTCTTTAGTCGTGCGGAGGCAGCCATATTTAGTCTTTAGTCATGCGGAGGAAGCCATATTTAGTCTTTAGTCATGCGGAGGAAGCTGTCTTTAGTTGTGCGGAGGCAGCCATCTTTAGTGATGCGGAGGCAGCCATCTTTAGTCTTTAGTTGTGCGGAGGCAGCCATCTTTAGTCGTGTGGAGGCAGCCACCTTTGGTAGTGCGGAGGCAGCCATCTTTAGTCTTTAGTCGTGCAGAGGCAGCCATCTTTAGTCTTTAGTCGTGCGGAGGCAGCCATCTTTAGTCTTTAGTCGAGCGGAGGCAGTCATCTTTAGACTTTAGTCGTGCGGAGGCAGCCATCTTTAGTCGTGTGGAGGCAGTTACCTTTGGTAGTGCGGAGGCAGCCATCTTTAGTCTTTAGTCGTGCAGAGGCAGCCATCTTTAGTCTTTATGTAGCCAAAAAATTACCGGACACTCTGATTAGGTATGATGCAAAAAAAGTGTTCAATACGTTTATTACAGAAAAAGATTGCCATGAAGTGAACAGAAACACAATGAATTCAGATTCGACCAAACCCAACGTTTCGACCCACAAGGGTCTTATTCATGGGGTTACTAAGGAGATAGAAAAACAGTATGAGTAACTGGTCATAGCAAAATTTCATTGAGAACAAATACATAGTAGAAGATCTGAAGAAAATATACAATCACCAAAATCTAAATATATACATATATAACAGACATAATGAAAGCAAAGCTAAAAATGTACAAGAAATAAATAATAATAATCGCCGAGGTTACTTGAAATAGTATTGCTAGATAGTAGGGAAAAGAAATGGTATGAGGGAAAATGTGGGGAGCGAAGGATTACCTTGGTTTCCAAAGGTGCGTAAATAGACAAGAAAGCAGGTAGGCAATTTTTTCAGTGTAAGTCCTGTCACTGTGATAAATAGAGTAATGTTAGAATAAAGCATACAGACAGTTTAGGGGTCCTGGATGCTGACTATTGTATAAAGAATGTATATTGGGTCCAGAAAGTTGTATTTGTGCGGAAAATACTGTTATAGTAGTACCTATGGTATCACGGGGAGGCACATCCATGTGGATGAAGAGCGAATCATTAAGGAGCCAGGGGTAGCGTTCTAGCCCATATGTTCTGCCTAGTAGTAGAATAATAACGTAAGATGGCATAGGTGAGGTTTGAACTATATTGAGAGTAAATAAGATAAAATACCTGTTAGGGCTCGGGGCAGTAGTACTCCTGTATAGAATTCAGTGTAGTATATAGAAGAAATGGGAGAGCCCGGAATAGATGTGCTGTACCTAGGAACAATGGTTCAGGGGAAGGTCAGAATTGGTGGCAGGGATATTGTGTGTGGTCCAAGTAGCCACAAAATACCTGAATTGTCCTTGAGCCAAAATGCAGTTATAACTGGTATGGTAGAAGGTACTAGGAAGGTCTATGGTGTGAACTGACCAGGCTCCGGGTATGCTGTGAAAGAAATGCAGCTTTAATGGGTGAGAGCAAGGGAAGCTATGGTGGCGCAGCGTCTAGTGATGGGGACATACCTGAAGGATCCGGTGCACTGGAATGTAAGAGCGGCACTCCCGTGCCTTGCCCGAGGTGGTGTGCAGTGTGGGGACTCATTGCCGGAGTTAAATAGTGCCCGCGGTACCGCTAAACCGGAAGTGTGGCCGCGAAACCGGAAGTGGCGTCACGCACATGCGCAGTGACCGCTAAAAGTAGCGCTGATGTATGGGCAGAGTCTGCCAGGAGGATGTTCAATAGGGAGGGGGCCTGGAGTGTAATAAAAGCAGCTAGATCAGGGATGGAACGTCCCTGTGATAGCGTGTATATAGCACTAGCGGCGCCTGGCAGAAATGAACCAAAAAAGGAGAGGGACATAGTAATGTAATGGGTCGGTGGAGCTAATATTAATGTATGTATGGCTGACATAGATAATGGAGAGGGATGAGTATATGAGGGACAGGATATGTGAACAAGGTGGATGATAAGCTAAAAAATAGCGGATGGTATTACAGAGTGGTAGTGACATGTCTCTGTTGTATTAGTGTATGGGCCTTGAAGTGATTAGCGTGGATGGAGATGTGGAGTTATGTTGAGGGGGACTCACCTAGAGGGAGGTAGGCTCAACGGGTCTGTAAGAGAAAGAGAAGTTAATAGGGCATTTGTAGCAGGTTAACAAGGTATTATAACAGCCAGTCAATTTCTCTGTTTAATCCCTTCGGAGTCAGTGTTTCCAGTTTGTGGATCCAGAAAGCTTCTTTAAGTTTAAGGGATCTGATATGGTCACCACCTCTTCTAGGTCTGGGTACCTGTTCAATGATTTGATATTTTAATTGAGCTACCGTGTGTCTGGCTTTGACAAAATGGTCTGGGATGGGGAGCCAAGTTTTCCCACAGCGGATGGTGGACTTATGGCTAGCTATTCTATCCTTGATGTGCTGAGTGGTCTCTCCAACATAAAGCAGGCCGCAGGGACATTTTATGAGGTATACCACGAAATTTGAATCGCAAGTATAGTAACCCTGTATGGGGTAAGATTTTCCTGTTCTTGGGTGTGTAACATTGTCGGATTTGATGATGTTGGAGCATGAAGCACAATTAAGGCAGGGGAATGTCCCGTGGCGGCGTGTGGAGAGTACCCTTTGGCTGGTAGTAGGGCGTGCGCTACCAATGTCAGCCCGAACAAGTCGGTCTCTGACGTTGGGTGCCCGTCTGTTGCACATAAGGGCCGGACGGGAGAAGCTGTCTATGTTGGGATAGGCTCTTGCTAGAAGGGGCCAGTGTTTTTTGATGACTGCTTCAACTTTCGGCATGAAAGGGTGGAAAGTATGGACGAAAGTTACCCTATCCGTGTTAGGTTCTCTCAGGGGTGGAGGTTGAGGATTTAATGCCCGTGTTTTCTCCTGATCCAGTAGATGTTGGGGGTAGTTCCGTTCTCGAAATTTGTTTGACATGGTTTCGAGGCGTATGGGGAGAATATCAGGGTCAGAAACGATTTTGGACACCCTGGTAAATTGGGAACGGGGGAGACTGTTGCATGTTGACTTGGGGTGGCTGCTAGAATAGTGAAGGAGGCTATTGCAGTCCGTTGGTTTGGAGTATAGATCAGTTGACAGGTGGCCCTGGTCATTCTTATATACAAGGGTATCTAGGAAAGAGATCTGTTTGGGGTCATGGTGCATTGTAAACTGGAGTTCAGGGTAAATGTCATTGAGGGTCTGGTGGAATGCTGACAATGCTTCTGTGGGCCCTGTCCAGATGAAAAATATATCGTCTATGTAGCGGTGATAGCATTGTACGTACCGTATGAATCGGTCGTCAGTGTAGACGAAGTCCAATTCAAATGCATTCATGAACGCATTAGCATACGCGGGCGCCACGTTAGATCCCATGGCGGTCCCTTGTTGCTGAATGTAGTAGGTATCTTCATATAGAAAGAAGTTTTCATATAGGACCAGCCTTAGTAGGTCAAGACATAATTGTGTGGAATTAGTAGAGAGAGTGGATGTCTCAAGTAATGATTTAGTTGCTGCAATGCCTTTTTCATGGGAGATAGAAGTGTAAAGACTATTGACATCCATTGTGACCAGGAGGCTGTCAAGTGGTATGGTGTTGAGTTGTGAAATGACATGAAGAAAATGTCCCGTATCTAGGAGAAAGGACCTGGTAGTCTTTACCAGAGGTGTGAGAATCTTTTCCAGAAAGACCAAAAGTGGTGAGAGTATAGAATTGGTAGAAGCCACAATGGGGCGGCCCGGGGGATTGATTAGTGATTTGTGGATTTTAGGGAGTATATAGAATACTGGGGTTACGGGATGAGGGTTTGAAAGAAATTTGGCTGTCTGTGGGTCAATGGTGCCATTGTCCACATAGGTGTTGAGTAAGGACTGAATTTTCTTGCGGATATCAAAGGTGGGGTCCCTAGAGATGATCCTGTATGTGTTGGTATCTGCTAGTTGGCGTAGTATTTCGTTTGAGTATAGGGAGCGGTCCATGACGACCGTAGCCCCACCCTTGTCCGCTGGCTTGATGATTATGGTTTTATTGTTGTGTAAAGACGTAAGTGCTTGTTTCTCAGACAGCGTGAGATTTGTGCGTGTTGGAAAAAGGCCTAGTCGATGTTGGTGCGATAAATCCTTAATCTCTCTATCCACAAAAGAAATAAAAGTTTCAGTCGCGTGAAACGATTGTGGTGGGTTGAAGGAACTGGGGTTCCTCAACCCCAATGATGAAAGGGGGATCTCCGCAACAGAGACGTCCCTCTGTGGAGACACTCTGTTCTCAGAGTTTCCCGCCAGAGTCCCGAAATGAGTCTTAAGTCTCACCAGCCGGTAGAAACGTTGTAAGTCCCTCTCCAGCTGGAAGCTATCCCAGTTGGGAGTGGGACAGAAGGAGAGTCCTTTCTGGAGTAGATTCAATTCCGCAGGGGAGAGCGTATAACCCGAAATGTTGATGACTAGATTAGGTATCTTACCTGTGATCGGGTTGTCATTCTTTCTTGATCTTCTGGTCGATCGGTACGCTGATGTCCTCCCCTGCGGCCTTTGGATAAAAAACGGGGCCTGTTGGGACCAGTGGAGGAGTCGCTTTCCGTGCTGAATGAGCCAGTTTTCCGTTGATAAGGACGACGCCAGGGATTGTTTCCTGAAGTATCGCTCCATTTGTAGACTCTGTTATGGGTGTAGTCGTCGTTGTCACGTTGGAATTTTTGGCGTTTTCTTTCCTGTAGAAACTTTTGATGGTCAAGAAGGGTTTTGTCTGTTTTCTCTTTTAGGCTGGTCCAGTCTGAAGCTGATAAGGTTGATGACAGTTGGGTCTCGATAGCCCTTATATTGTCCTTAGAGTCCGCAATAGCCTTCTGCAAAAATTCAATCGTTAAGATGATAATGTCCAATGAACATTTGTTTAAAATTTTCTTATATTTATCACAGAAGTCAGAATCCTCAGAAAAAATAGTGGGGCGCAGATTGCATCTGAGGCCCCTGGGGATTTTCCCTTGCTTGTGATATTCTGCCAATGTTATGGTGTGTAGATCATAGGAAAGTAACTTCCTACGCTCCTTTTCATAGTCCCTTGTTCTTAGTTCGTTGACGGGGGTTTTCAAAAACTCACTTGAATTGGTAACCTGGGAAAGGATACTGGAACTTGTTGCAGTGTCGTATGCAAATATTTCAGACGACATCTGGTAGATCGGTGCTATACCAAGAAAAAAGTCATATAGAGAAAATAATGGTATGCACTCTGATCAAAAGCAATGCGAGGTGCTGGTAAGACAGACCCGAGGGTCCAAAGGGTCATGTAGCCAAAAAATTACCGCACACTCTGATTAGGTATGATGCCAAAAAAGTGTTCAATACGTTTATTACAGAAAAAGATTGCCATGAAGTGAACAGAAACACAATGAATTCAGATTCGACATAGAGAAAATAATGGTATGCACTCTCATCAAAAGCAATGCAAGGTGCTGGTAAGACAGACCCGAGGGTCCAAAGGGTCATGTAGCCAAAAAATTACCGCACACTCTGATTAGGTATGATGCAAAAAAAGTGTTCAATACGTTTATTACAGAAAAAGATTGCCATGAAGTGAACAGAAACACAATGAATTCAGATTCGACTAGTTGTGTGGAGGCAGCCACCTTTAGTTTTTAGTCGTGCGGATGCAGCCATCTTTAGTCTTTAGTCGTTCAGAGGCAGCCGTCTTATGTCGTGCAGAGGCAGCTGTGTTTAGACGTGTGGAGGCAGCCATCTTTAGTCGTGCGGAGGCAGCCATCTTTAGTCATGTGGAGGCAGCCATCTTTGGTAGTGCGGAGGTAGCCATCTTTAGTCTTTAGTCGTGCGGAGGCAGCCATCTTTAGTCTTTAGTCGTGCGGAGGCAGCCATCTTTAGTCGTGTGGAGTCAGCCATCTTTAGTCTTGCGGAGGCAGCCATCTTTTTTCTTTAGTTGTGTGGAGGCAGCCACCTTTAGTTTTTAGTCGTGCGAATGCAGCCATCTTTAGTCTTTAGTCGTTCAGAGGCAGCCGTCTTATGTCGTGCAGAGGCAGCTGTGTTTAGACGTGTGGAGGCAGCCATCTTTAGTCTTTAGTCGTGTGGAGGCAGCCATCTTTAGTCATGTGGAGGCAGCCATCTTTGGTAGTGCGGAGGTAGCCATCTTTAGTCTTTAGTCGTGCGGAGGCAGCCATCTTTAATCGTGCGGAGGCAGCAGTCTTTAGTCGCGTGGAGGCAGCCATCTTTAGTCGTGTGGAGGCAGCCATCTTTAGTCGTGTGGAGGCAGCCATCTTTAGTCGTGTGGAGGCAGCCATCTTTAGTCGTGTGGAGGCAGCCATCTTTAGTCGTGTGGAGGCAGCCATCTTTAGTCGTGTGGAGGCAGCCATCTTTAGTCTTTTGTCATGTGGAGGCAGCCATCTTTCGTCATGCAGAGGCAGCCATCTTTAGTCTTTAGTCGTGCAGGGCCAGCCATCTTTAGTCTTTAGTCGTGTGGAGGCAGCCATCTTTAGTCTTTTGTCATGTGGAGGCAGCCATCTTTCGTCATGCAGAGGCAGCCATCTTTAGTCTTTAGTCGTGCGCAGGCAGCCATCTTTAGTCTTTAGTCGTGCGGAGGCAGCCATCTTTAGTCTTTAGTTGTGCGGAGGCAGCCATCTTTAGTCTTTAGTCGTGCGGAGGCAGCCATCTTTAGTCGTGTGGAGGCAGCCATATTTAGTCTTTAGTCGTGCGGAGGCAGCCATCTTTAGTCATGCAGAGACAGCCATCTTTATTCTTTAGTCGTTCGGAGGCAGCCATCTTTATTCATGCTGAGGCAGCAGTCTTTAGTCTTAAGGAGGCAGCCATCTTTAAAGTTTAGTCGTGCGGTGGCAGCCATCTTTAGTCATGCGGAGGCAGCCATCTTTATTCTTTAGTCGTGCGGAGGCAGCCATATTTAGTCTTTAGTCGTGCGGAGGAAGCCATATTTAGTCTTTAGTCATGCGGAGGAAGCTGTCTTTAGTTGTACGGAGGCAGCCATCTTTAGTGATGCGGAGGCAGCCATATTTAGTCATGCGGAGGCAGCCATCTTTAGTCTTTAGTTGTGCGGAGGCAGCCATCTTTAGTCGTGTGGAGGCAGCCACCTTTGGTAGTGCGGAGGCAGCCATCTTTAGTCTTTAGTCGTGCAGAGGCAGCCATCTTTAGTCTTTAGTCGTGCGGAGGCAGCCATCTTTAGTCTTTAGTCGAGCGGAGGCAGTCATCTTTAGACTTTAGTCGTGCGGAGGCAGCCATTTTAGTCGTGTGGAGGCAGCCACCTTTGGTAGTGCGGAGGCAGCCATCTTTAGTCTTTAGTCGTGCAGAGGCAGCCATCTTTAGTCTTTAGTCGTGCGGAGGCAGCCATCTTTAGTCTTTAGTCGAGCGGAGGCAGTCATCTTTAGTCGTGCGGAGGCAGCCATCTTTAGTCGTGTGGAGTCAGCCATCTTTAGTCTTGCGGAGGCAGCCATCTTTAGTCATGCAGAGGCAGCCATCTTTAATCTTTAGTCGTGCGGAGGCAGCCATCTTTTTTCTTTAGTTGTGTGGAGGCAGCCACCTTTAGTTTTTAGTCGTGCGGATGCAGCCATCTTTAGTCTTTAGTCGTTCAGAGGCAGCCGTCTTATGTCGTGCAGATGCAGCTGTGTTTAGACGTGTGGAGGCAGCCATCTTTAGTCTTTAGTCGTGCGGAGGCAGCCATCTTTAGTCATGTGGAGGCAGCCATCTTTGGTAGTGCGGAGGTAGCCATCTTTAGTCTTTAGTCGTGCGGAGGCAGCCATCTTTAATCGTGCGGAGGCTGCAATCTTAAGTCTTTAGTCGTGCAGAGGCAGCCATCTTTAGTCGTGCAGAGGCAGCCATCTTTAGTTGTGCGAAGGCAGCCATCTTTAGTCATGCGGAGGCAGCTATCTTTAGTCGTGCAGAGGCAGCCATCTTTAGTCGTGCGGAGGCAGCCATCTTTAGTCGTGCGGAGGCAGCCATCTTTAGTCATGCAGAGACAACCATCTTTAGTCATGCGGAGGCAGACATTTTAGTCTTTAGTCATGCGAAGGCAGCCAACTTGAGTTGTGTGGAGGCAGCCATCTTTAGTCATGCGGAGGCAGCCATCTTTAATCTTTAGTCTTAAGGAGGCACCCATCTTTAGTGTTTAGTCGTGCGGCGGCAGCCATCTTTAGTCTTTGGTCGTGCGGAGGCAGCCATCTTTAGTCTTTAGTCTTAAGGAGGCAGCCATCTTTAGTGTTTAGTCGTGCGGCGGCAGCCATCTTTAGTCTTTAGTCATGCAGAGGTAGCCATCTTTAGTCGTGAGGAGGCAGCCATGTTTAGTCTTTAGTCATGCGGAGGCAGCCATCTTTAGTCGTGCAGAGGCAGCCGTGTTTAAACATGCGGAAAAAGCCATCTTTAGTCTTTAGTTGTGCGGAGGCAGCCATCTTTAGTCATGCGGAGGCAGCCATGTTTAGTCTTTAGTCGTGCGGAGGCTGCAATCTTTAGTCATGTGGAGGCAGCCATCTTGATTCGTGCGGAGGCAGCCATCTTTATTCGTCCAGAGGCAGCCACCTTTAGTCATGCGGAGGCAGCCATCTGTAGTCATGAGGATGCAGCCATCTTTAATCTTTAGCCATGCGGAGGCAGCCATCTTTAGTCGTGCGGAGGCAGCCGTCTTTAGTCGCGTGGAGGCAGCCATCTTTAGTCGTGTGGAGGCAGCCATCTTTATTCGTGTGGAGCCAGCCATCTTTAGTCTTTTGTCATGTGGAGGCAGCCATCTTTCGTCATGCAGAGGCAGCCATCTTTAGTCTTTAGTCGTGCAGGGCCAGACATCTTTAGTCATGCGGAGGCAACAATCTTTAGTCTTTAGTCGTGCGCAGGCAGCCATCTTTAGTCTTTAGTGGTGCGGAGGCAGCCATCTTTAGTCTTTGGTCGTGCGGAGGCAGCCATCTTTAGTCTTTAGTGGTGCGGAGGCAGCCATCTTTAGTCTTTGGTCGTGCGGAGGCAGCCATCTTTAGTCTTTAGTCGTGCGGAGGCAGCCATCTTTAGTCGTGTGGAGGCAGCCATATTTAGTCTTTAGTCGTGCGGAGGCAGCCAAATTTAGTCATGCAGCCAAATTTAGTCATGCAGAGACAGCCATCTTTAGTATTTAGTCGTTCGGAGGCAGCCATCTTTAGTCATGCGGAGGCAGCAATCTTTAGTCTTTAGTCTTAAGGAGGCAGCCATCTTTAAAGTTTAGTCGTGCGGTGGCAGCCATCTTTATTCTTTAGTCGTGCGGAGGCAGCCATCTTTAGTCTTTAGTCTTGAGGCAGCCATCTTTAGTCGTGCGGAGGCAGCCATCTTTATTCTTTAGTCGTGCGGAGGAAGCCATATTTAGTCTTTAGTCTTAAGGAGGCAGCCATCTTTAGTCGTGCGGAGGCAGCCATCTTTATTCTTTAGTCGTGCGGAGGCAGCCATCTTTATTCTTTCGTCATGCGGAGGCAGCTGTCTTTAGTTGTGCGGAGGCAGCCATCTTTAGTGATGCGGAGGCAGCCATATTTAGTAATGCGGAGGCAGCCATCTTTAGTCTTTTGTCGTGCGGAGGCAGCCATCTTTAGTCGTGTGGAGGCAGCCACCTTTGGTAGTGCGGAGGCAGCCATCTTTAGTCTTTAGTCGTGTGGAGGCAGCCATCTTTAATCGTGCGGAGGCTGCAATCTTTAGTCTTTAGTCGTGCAGAGGCAGCCATCTTTAGTCTTTAGTCGTGCGGAGGCAGCCATCTTTAGTCGAGTGGAGGCAGTCATCTTTAGTCTTTAGTCGTGCGGAGGCAGCCATCTTTTGTCTTTAGTCGTGCGGAGGAAGCCATCTTTAGTCTTTATTCGTGCGGAGGCAGATGTCTTTAGTTGTGCGGAGGCAGCCATCTTTAGTCATGTGGAGGCAGCCATATTTAGTCATGCGGAGGCAGCCATTTTTAGCCTTTAGTCATGCGGAGGCAGCCATCTTTAGACTTTAGTCGTGCGGAGGCAGCCATCTTTAGTCGTGTGGAGTCAGCCATCTTTAGTCTTGCGGAGGCAGCCATCTTTAGTCATGCGGAGGGAGCCATCTTTATTCTTTATTCGTGCGGAGGCAGCCATCTTTAGTCTTTAGACTTAAGGAGGCAGCCATCTTTAGTCGTGCGGAGGCAGCCATCTTTATTCTTTAGTCGTGCGGAGGAAGACATATTTAGTCTTTCGTCATGCTTAGGCAGCTTTCTTTAGTTGTGCGGAGGCAGCCATCTTTAGTAATGCGGAGGCAGCCATATTTAGTCATGCGGAGGCAGCCATCTTTAGTCTTTAGTTGTGCGGAGGCAGCCATCTTTAGTCGTGCGGAGGCAGCCATCTTGAGTTGTGTGGAGGAAGCCATCTTTAGTCGTGCGGAGGCAGCCATCTTTAATCTTTAGTCGTAAGGAGGCACCCATCTTTAGTGTTTAGTCGTGCGGCGGCAGCCATCTTTAGTCTTTGGTCGTGCGGAGGCAGCCATCTTTAGTCTTTAGTCTTAAGGAGGCAGCCATCTTTAGTGTTTAGTCGTGCGGCGGCAGCCATCTTTAGTTTTTAGTCGTGCAGAGGCAGCCATTTTTAGTCGTGTGGGGGCAGCGATCTTTGGTCTTTAGTCATTCAGAGGCATCATCTTTAGTCTTTAGTCGTGCGGAGGCAGCCATCTTTAGTCGTGCAGAGGTAGCCATCTTTAGTCTTTAGTCGTGCGGAGGAAGCCATCTTTAGTATTTAGTCATGCGGAGGCAGCTGCCATTAGTTGTGCGGAGGCAGCCATCTTTAGTCATGTGGAGGCAGCCGTGTTTAGACGTGTGGAGGCAGCCATCTTTAGTCATGCGAAGGCAGCCATCTTTAGTCTTTAGTCATGCGGAGGCAGCCATCTTTAGTCTTTAGTCGTGCGGAGGCAGCCATCTTTAGACTTTAGCCGTGCGGAGGCAGCCATATTTTTTCTTTAGTCGTGTGGAGGCAGCCTTCTTTAGTCGTGTGGAGGCAGCTGTGTTTAGACGTGCGGAGGCAGCCTCCTTTAGTCGTGTGGAGGCAGCAATCTTTGGTAGTGCGGGGGCAGCCATCTTTAGTATTTAGTCATGCGGAGGCAGCCATCTTTAGTCGTTTGGAGGCAGCCATCTTTGGTAGTGCGGAGGCAGCCATCTTTAGTCTTTAGTCATGTGGAGGCAGCCATCTTTGGTAGTGCGGAGGCAGCCATCTTTAGTTGTGCGGCGGCACCCATCTTTATTCGTGCGGAGGCAGCCATCTTTAGACATGCAAAGGCAGCCATATTTAGTCTTTAGTCGTGCGGACGCAGCCATCTTTAGTCTTTAGTCGTGCGGAGGCAGCCATCTTTAGACTTTAGCCGGGTGGAGGCAGCCATCTGTTGTCATGCGGAGGCACCATCTTTAGTCTTTATTCGTGCGGAGGCAGCCATCTTTAGTCGTGCGGAGGCAGACATCTTTAGTCTTTAGTCGTGCGGAGGAAACAATATTTTGTCTTTAGTCGTGCGGAGGAAGCCATCTTTAGTCTTTAGTCGTGGGGAGGAAGCCATCCTTTGTCTTTAGTCATGCGGAGGCAGCTATCTTTATCCTTTAGTCATATGGAGGCAGCCATCTTTATTCTTTAGTCATGCGGAGGCAGCTATCTTTATTTGTGCGGAGGCAGCCATCTTTAGTCATGTGGAGGCAGCCATCTTTGGTAGTGCGGAGTCAGCCATCTTTAGTCTTTAGTCGTGCGGAGGAAGACATATTTAGTCTTTCGTCATGCTTAGGCAGCTTTCTTTAGTTGTGCGGAGGCAGCCATCTTTAGTAATGCGGAGGCAGCCATATTTAGTCATGCGGAGGCAGCCATCTTTAGTCTTTAGTTGTGCGGAGGCAGCCATCTTTAGTCGTGCGGAGGCAGCCATCTTGAGTTGTGTGGAGGAAGCCATCTTTAGTCGTGCGGAGGCAGCCATCTTTAATCTTTAGTCGTAAGGAGGCACCCATCTTTAGTGTTTAGTCGTGCGGCGGCAGCCATCTTTAGTCTTTGGTCGTGCGGAGGCAGCCATCTTTAGTCTTTAGTCTTAAGGAGGCAGCCATCTTTAGTGTTTAGTCGTGCGGCGGCAGCCATCTTTAGTTTTTAGTCGTGCAGAGGCAGCCATTTTTAGTCGTGTGGGGGCAGCGATCTTTGGTCTTTAGTCATTCAGAGGCATCATCTTTAGTCTTTAGTCGTGCGGAGGCAGCCATCTTTAGTCGTGCAGAGGTAGCCATCTTTAGTCTTTAGTCGTGCGGAGGAAGCCATCTTTAGTATTTAGTCATGCGGAGGCAGCTGCCATTAGTTGTGCGGAGGCAGCCATCTTTAGTCATGTGGAGGCAGCCGTGTTTAGACGTGTGGAGGCAGCCATCTTTAGTCATGCGAAGGCAGCCATCTTTAGTCTTTAGTCATGCGGAGGCAGCCATCTTTAGTCTTTAGTCGTGCGGAGGCAGCCATCTTTAGACTTTAGCCGTGCGGAGGCAGCCATATTTTTTCTTTAGTCGTGTGGAGGCAGCCCTCTTTAGTCGTGTGGAGGCAGCTGTGTTTAGACGTGCGGAGGCAGCCTCCTTTAGTCGTGTGGAGGCAGCAATCTTTGGTAGTGCGGGGGCAGCCATCTTTAGTATTTAGTCATGCGGAGGCAGCCATCTTTAGTCGTTTGGAGGCAGCCATCTTTGGTAGTGCGGAGGCAGCCATCTTTAGTCTTTAGTCATGTGGAGGCAGCCATCTTTGGTAGTGCGGAGGCAGCCATCTTTAGTTGTGCGGCGGCACCCATCTTTATTCGTGCGGAGGCAGCCATCTTTAGACATGCAAAGGCAGCCATATTTAGTCTTTAGTCGTGCGGACGCAGCCATCTTTAGTCTTTAGTCGTGCGGAGGCAGCCATCTTTAGACTTTAGCCGGGTGGAGGCAGCCATCTGTTGTCATGCGGAGGCACCATCTTTAGTCTTTATTCGTGCGGAGGCAGCCATCTTTAGTCGTGCGGAGGCAGACATCTTTAGTCTTTAGTCGTGCGGAGGAAACAATATTTTGTCTTTAGTCGTGCGGAGGAAGCCATCTTTAGTCTTTAGTCGTGGGGAGGAAGCCATCCTTTGTCTTTAGTCATGCGGAGGCAGCTATCTTTATCCTTTAGTCATATGGAGGCAGCCATCTTTATTCTTTAGTCATGCGGAGGCAGCTATCTTTATTTGTGCGGAGGCAGCCATCTTTAGTCATGTGGAGGCAGCCATCTTTGGTAGTGCGGAGGCAGCCATCTTTAGTCTTTAGTCGTGCAGAGGCAGCCATCTTTAATCGTGCGGAGGCTGCAATCTTTAGTCTTTTGTCATGTGGAGGCAGCCATCTTTAGTCGTGTGGAGGCAGCCCTCTTCTTTAGCTGCGCGGAGGCAGCCATCTTTAGACGTGCAGAGGCAGCCATCTTTAGTTTTCAGTCGTGCGGAGGCAGCCATCTTTAGTCGTGGGAAGGCAGCCATCTTTAGCCTTTAGTCGTGCAGAGGCAGCCATCTTTATTCGTGTGGAGGCAGCTATCTTTCATTGTGCGGAGGCAGCCATCTTTAGTCCTGCGAAGACAGCCATGTTTAGTCTTTAGTCATGCGGAGGCAGCCATCTTTAGTTATGTGGAGGCAGCCATGTTTAGTCTATAGACGTGTGGCGGAAGCCATCTTTAGTCTTTAGTCATGCGGAGGCAGCCATCTTTAGTCGTGTGGAGGCAGCCATCTTTAGTCTTTAATCGTACGGAGGCAGCCATCTTTAGTCTTTTGTCATGTGGAGGCAGCCATCTTTAGTCTTTAGTCGTGCGGAGGCAGCCGTCTTTAGTCGTGCAGAGGCAGCCATCTTTAGTCGAGCTGAGGCAGCCATTTTTAGTCTTTAGTCATGTGGAGGAAGCCATCTTTAGTTGTGCGGAGTCAGCCATCTTTAGTCATGCAGAGGCAGCCATCTTTAGTCATGCAGAGGCAGCCATCTTTAGACTTTAGTCGTGCGGAGGCAGCCATCTTTAGTCTTTAGTCGTGCGGAGGCAGCCATCTTTAGACTTTAGTCGTGCAGATGCAGCCATCTTTGGTCGTGTGGAGGCAGACATCTTTATTCTTTAGTCTTGCGGAGGCAGCCATCTTTAGTCGTGCGGAGGCAGCCATCTTTAGTCGTGCGGAGGCAGCCATCTTTAGTCGTGCGGAGGCAGCCATCTTTAGTCATGCGGAGGCAGCAATCTTTAGTCTTTAGTCTTAAGGAGGCAGCCATCTTTAAAGTTTAGTCGTGCGGTGGCAGCCATCTTTAGTCATGCGGAGGCAGCCATCTTTATTCTTTAGTCGTGCGGAGGCAGCCATCTTTAGTCTTTAGTCTTAAGGAGGCAGCCATCTATATTCTTTAGTCGTGCGGAGGAAGCCATATTTAGTCTTTAGTCATGCGGAGGCAGCTGTCTTTAGTTGTGCAGAGGCAGCCATCTTTAGTGATGCCGAGGCAGCCATATTTAGTCATGCGGAGGCAGCCATCTTTAGTCTTTAGTCGTGCGGAGGCAGCCATCTTTAGTCTTTAGTCGTGCGGAGGCAGCCATCTTTAGTCGTGTGGAGGCAGCCACCTTTGGTAGTGCGGAGGCAGCCATCTTTAGTCTTTAGTCTTGTGGAGGCAGCCATCTTTAATCGTGCGGAGGTTGCAATCTTTAGTCTTTAGTCGTGCAGAGGCAGCCATCTTTAGTCTTTATTCATGCGGAGGCAGCCATCTTTAGTCTTTAGTCTTGTGGAGGCAGCCATCTTTAATCGTGCGGAGGTTGCAATCTTTAGTCTTTAGTCGAGCGGAGGCAGCCATCTTTAGTCTTTAGTCGAGTGGAGGCAGTCATCTTTAGTCTTGAGTCGTGCGGAGGCAGCCATCATTTGTCTTTAGTCGTGCGGAGGAAGCCATCTTTAGTCTTTATTCGTGCGGAGGCAGATGTCTTTAGTTGTGCGGAGGCAGCCATCTATAGTCATGCGGAGGCAGCCATATTTAGTCATGCGGAGGCAGCCATCTTTAGCCTTTAGACGTGCGGAGGCAGCCATCTTTAGACTTTAGTCGTGCGGAGGCAGCCATCTTTAGTCATGTGGAGTCAGCCATCTTTAGTCTTGCGGAGGCAGCCATCTTTAGTCATACAGAGGCAGCCATCTTTAGTCTTTAGCCGTGCGGAGGCAGCCATCTTTTTTCTTTAGTTGTGTGGAGGCAGCCACCTTCAGTTTTTAGTCGTGCGGATGCAGCCATCCTTAGTCTTTAGTCGTGCAGAGGCAGCCATTTTTAGTCGTGTGGAGGGAGCGATCTTTGGTCTTTATTCATGCAGAGGCGTCATCTTTATTCGTGTGGAGGCAGCCATCTTTAGTCTTGTCATGTGGAGGCAGCCATCTTTAGTCATGCAGAGGCACCATCTTTAGTCTTTATTCGTGCGGAGGCAGCCATCTTTAGTCGTGCGGAGGCAGCCATCTTTAGTCGTGCGGAGGCAGACATCTTTAGTCTTTAGTCGCGCGGAGGAAACAATATTTAGTCTTTAGTCATGCGGAGGAAGCCATCCTTTGTCTTTAGTCATGCGGAGGCAGCCATCTTTAGTCTTTAGTCATGCGGAGGCAGCTATCTTTATTTGTGCAGAGGCAGCCATCTTTAGTCTTTTGTCATGTGGAGGCAGCCATCTTTAGTCGTGCGGAGGCAGCTCTCTTTTTTCTTTAGCCGCGCAGAGGCAGCCATCTTTAGACGTGCAGAGGCAGCCATCTATATTCTTTAGTCATGTGGAGGCAGCTATCTTTAGTCCCTAGTCATTTGGAGGCAGCCAACTTTAGTCGTGCGGAGGCAGCCATCTTTAGTTTTCAGTCATGCGGAGGCAGACATCTTTAGCCTTTAGTCGTGCAGAGGCAGCCATCTTTATTCGTGTGGAGGCAGCCATCTTTCATTGTGCGGAGGCAGCCATCTTTAGTCCTGCGAAGACAGCCATGTTTAGTCTTTAGTCATGCGGAGGCAGCCATCTTTAGTCTTTAGACGTGTGGTGGAAGCCATCTTTAGTCTTTAGGTGTGCGAAGGCAGCCATCTTTATTCGTGTGGAGGCAGCCATCTTTAGTCTTTTGTCATGTGGAGGCAGCCATCTTTAGTCATGCAGAGGCACCATCTTTAGTCTTTATTCGTGCAGAGGCAGCCATCTTTAGTCGTGCGGAGGCAGACATCTTTAGTCTTTAGTCGCACGGAGGAAACAATATTTAGTCTTTAGTCGTGCGGAGTCAGCCATCTTTAGTCATGTGGAGGCAGCCATCTTTAGTCTTTAATCGTACGGAGGCAGCCATCTTTAGTCTTTTGTCATGTGGAGGCAGCCATCTTTAGTCATGCTGAGGCGCCATCTTTAGTCTTTAGTCGTGCGGAGGCAGCCGTCTTTAGTCATGTGGAGGCAGCCATCTTTAGTCGAGCTGAGGCAGCCATTTTTAGTCTTTAGTCGTGTGGAGGCAGCCATCTATATTCTTTAGTCATGCGGAGTCAGCTATCTTTAGTCGTTAGTCATTTGGAGGCAGTCATCATTAGTCTTTAGTCATGCGGAAGCAGCCATCTTTAGTCGTGAAGAGGCAGCCATCTTTAGTTTTTAGTCGTGTGGAGGCAGCCATCTTTAGTCGTGGGGAGGCAGTCATCTTTAGCCTTTAGTCGTGCAGAGGCAGCCATCTTTATTCGTGTGGAGGCAGCCATCTTTCATTGTGCGGAGGCAGCCATCTTTAGTCCTGCGAAGACAGCCATGTTTAGTCTTTAGTCATGCGGAGGCAGCCATCTTTAGTCATGTGGAGGCAGCCATGTTTAGTCTTTAGACGTGTGGTGAAAGCCATCTTTAGTCTTTAGTTGTGCGGAGGCAGCCATCTTTAGTCATGCAGAGGCAGCCATCTTTAGTCTTTAGTCGTGTGGAGGCAGTCATCTTTAGTCGTGGGGAGGCAGCCATCTTTAGCCTTTAGTCGTGCAGAGGCAGCCATCTTTATTCGTGTGGAGGCAGCCATCTTTCATTGTGCGGAGGCAGCCATCTTTAGTCCTGCGAAGACAGCCATGTTTAGTCTTTAGTCATGCGGAGGCAGCCATCTTTAGTCATGTGGAGGCAGCCATGTTTAGTCTTTAGACGTGTGGTGGAAGCCATCTTTAGTCTTTAGTTGTGCGGAGGCAGCCATCTTTAGTCATGCGGAGGCAGCCATCTTTAGTCTTTAGTCATGCGGAGGCAGCCATCTTTAGTCATGGGGAGGCAGCCATCTTTAGCCTTTAGTCGTGCAGAGGCAGCCATCTTTATTCGTGTGGAGGCAGCCATCTTTCATTGTGCGGAGGCAGCCTTCTTTAGTCCTGCGAAGACAGCCATGTTTAGTCTTTAGTCATGCGGAGGCAGCCATCTTTAGTCATGTGGAGGCAGCCATCTTTAGTCTTTAGACGTGTGGTGGAAGCCATCTTTAGTCTTTAGTT
Organism: Ranitomeya variabilis; assembly: GCF_051348905.1. NCBI lineage: Eukaryota > Metazoa > Chordata > Amphibia > Anura > Dendrobatidae > Ranitomeya > Ranitomeya variabilis. The sequence goes on along the minus strand of NC_135235.1, from coordinate 606,145,674 downwards.
GTGCGGAGGCAGCCATCATTATTCATGCGGAGGCAGCCATCTTTAGTCTTTAGTCGTGTGGAGACAGTCATCTTTAGTCTTGAGTCGTGCGGAGGCAGCCATCTTTAGTCTTTAGTCGTGTGGAGGCAGCCATCTTTAGTCTTTAGTCGTGCAGATGCAGCCATCTTTGGTCGTGTGGAGGCAGACATCTTTAGTCTTTAGTCATGCGGAGGCAGCCGTCTTTAGTCGTGCAGAGGCAGCCATCTTTAGTCGAGCTGAGGCAGCCATTTTTAGTCTTTAGTCGTGTGGAGGCAGACATCTTTAGTCATGCGGAGTCAGCCATCTTTAGTCATGCAGAGGCAGCCATCTTTAGTCATGCAGAGGCAGCCATCTTTAGACTTTAGTCATGCGGAGGCAGCCATCTTTAGTCGTGCAGATGCATCCATCTTTGGTCGTGTGGAGGCAGACATCTTTAGTCTTTAGTCGTGTATGGGCAGCCATCTTTAGTCATGCGGAGGCAGCCATCTTTGGTCGTGCGGAGGCAGCCATCTTTAGTCGTGCGGAGGCAGCCATCTTTAGTCGTGCGGAGGCAGCCATCTTTAGTCGTGCGGAGGGAGCCATCTTTAGTCAAGCGAAGGCAATAATCTTTAGTCTATAGTCATGCGGAGGCAGCCATCTTTAGTCTATAGTCGTGCAGAGGCAGCCATCTTTATTCTTTAGTCGTGCGGAGGCAGCCATCTTTAGTCATGCAGAGGCAGCCATGTATAGACTTTAGTTGTGCGGAGGCAGCCATCTTTAGCAGTTAGTCGTGCGGAGGAAGCCATCTTTAGTCGTGTGGAGGCAGCCATCTTTAGTATTTAATCATATGGAGGCAGCCATCTTTAGTCATGTGGAGGCAGCCATCTTTAGTCTTGTCATGTGGAGGCAGCCATCTTTAGTCATTCGGAGGCGCCATCTTTAGTCTTTTGTCGTGCGCAGGCAGCCATCTTTAGTCGTGCAGAGGAAGCCATCTTTAGTCTTTAGTCATGCAGAGATAGCCATCTTTATTCGTGCAGAGGCAGCCATCTTTTGTCGTTAGTCGTGCGGAGGCAGTAATTCTTTAGTCGTGTGGAGTCAGCCATCTTTCGTCGTGTGGAGGCAGCCATCTTTAGTCATGCGGAGGTGCCATCTTTAGTTTTAGTCGTGCGGAGGCAGCCATCTTTAGTCTTTAGCCGTGCGGAGGCACCCATCTTTATTCTTTAGTCGTGCTGAGGCAACCATCTTTAGTCATGCGAAGGCAACCATCTTTATTCTTTAGTCGTGCGTAGACAGCCATCTTTAGTCGTGCGGAGGCAGCCATCTTTAGTCATGCAGAGGCAGCCATCTTTAGTCATGCGGAGGCAGCCATATTTAGTTGTGCGGAGGCAGCCACCCTCATCCTTTAGTCGTGCGGAGGCAGACATCTTTAGCCATGCGCAGGCAGACATCTTTTGTCTTTAGTCGTGCGGAGGCAGCCATCTTTAGCCTTTATTCATGCAGAGGCAGCCATCTTTAGTCATGTGGAGGCAGCCATCTTTAGTCTTTAGTCGTGTGGAGGCAGCCATCTTAAGTCTATAGTCGTGCGGAGGCAGCCATCTTTAGTCTATAGTCGTGCGGAGGCAGCAATCTTTAGCCTTTACTCGTGCAGAGGCAGCCATCTTTAGTCTTTTGTCTTGCGGAGGCAGCCATCTTTAGTCTTCAGTCTTGCGGAGGCAGCCATCTTGAGTCGTGCGGAGGGAGCCATCTTTAGTCGTGCGGAGGCAGCCATCTTTAGTCGTGCGGAGGCAGCCATCTTTAGTCGTGCGGAGGCAGCCATCTTTGGTCGTGAGGAGGCAGCCATCTTTAGTCTTTAGTCGTGTGAAAGCAGCCATCTTTAGTCTTTAGTCATGTGGATGCAGCCATCTTTAGTCATGCGGAGGCAGCCATCTTTAGTCGTGCAGAAGCAGCCGTCTTTAGTCGTGTGGAGGCAGCCATCTTTATTCGTGTGGAGGCAGCCATCTTTAGTCTTTTGTCATGTGGAGGCAGCCATCTTTAGTCATGCAGAGGCACCATCTTTAGTCTTTAGTCATGCAGAGGCAGCTCTCTTTATTTGTGCGGAGGCAGCCATCTTTAGTCTTTAGATGTGCGGAAGCAGCCATCTTTAGTTGTGCGAAGGCAGCCCTCTTTTTTCTTTAGCCGCGCGGAGGCAACCATCTTTAGACGTGCAGAGGCAGCCATCTTTAGTTTTTAGTCGTGTGGAGGCAGCCATCTTTAGTCGTGGGGAGGCAGTCATCTTTAGCCTTTAGTCGTGCAGAGGCAGCCATCTTTATTCGTGTGGAGGCAGCCATCTTTCATTGTGCGGAGGCAGCCATCTTTAGTCCTGCGAAGACAGCCATATTTAGTCTTTAGTCATGCGGAGGCAGCCATCTTTAGTCATGTGGAGGCAGCCATGTTTAGTCTTTAGACGTGTGGTGGAAGCCATCTTTAGTCTTTAGTTGTGCGGAGGCAGCCATCTTTAGTCTTTAGTTGTGCGGAGGCAGCCATCTTTAGTCATGCGGAGGCAGCCATCTTTAGTCTTTAGTCATGCGGAGGCAGCCATCTTTAGTCGTGGGGAGGCAGCCATCTTTAGCCTTTAGTCGTGCAGAGGCAGCCATCTTTATTCGTGTGGAGGCAGCCATCTTTCATTGTGCGGAGGCAGCCATCTTTAGTCCTACGAAGACAGCCATGTTTAGTCTTTAGTCATGCGGAGGCAGCCATCTTTAGTCATGTGGAGGCAGCCATCTTTAGCCTTTAGACGTGTGATGGAAGCCATCTTTAGTCTTTAGTTGTGCGGAGGCAGCCATCATTAGTCATGCGGAGGCAGCCATCTTTAGTCTTTAGTCGTGTGGAGGCAGTCATCTTTAGTCTTGAGTCGTGCGGAGGCAGCCAACTTTAGTCTTTAGTCGTGTGGAGGCAACCATCTTTAGTCTTTAGTCGTGCAGATGCAGCCATCTTTGGTCGTGTGGAGGCAGACATCTTTAGTCTTTAGTCGTGTGAAGGCAGCCATCTTTAGTCATGCGGAGGCAGCCATCTTTAGTCGTGCGGAGGCAGCCATCTTTAGTCGTGCGGAGGCAGCCATCTTTAGTCGTGCGGAGGCAGCCATCTTTAGTCGAGCTGAGGCAGCCATTTTTAGTCTTTAGTCGTGTGGAGGCAGACATCTTTATTCGTGCGGAGTCAGCCATCTTTAGTCATGCAGAGGCAGCCATCTTTAGTCATGCAGAGGCAGCCATCTTTAGACTTTAGTCGTGCGGAGTCAGCCATCTTTAGTCGTGCGGAGGCAGCCATGTTTAGACTTTAGTCGTGTGGAGGCAGCCATCTTTAGTCTTTAGTCGTGCAGATGCAGCCATCTTTGGTCGTGTGGAGGCAGACATCTTTAGTCTTTAGTCGTGTGAAGGCAGCCATCTTTAGTCATGCGGAGGCAGCCATCTTTAGTCGTGCAGAGGCAGCCATCTTTAGTCAAGCTGAGGCAGCCATTTTTAGTCTTTAGTCGTGCGGAGTCAGCCATCTTTAGTCATGCAGAGGCAGCCATCTTTAGACTTTAGTCGTGCGGAGGCAGCCATCTTTAGTCTGTAGTCGTGCGGAGGCAGCCATCTTTAGACTTTAGTCGTGTGGAGGCAGCTGTCATGAATCCCAATGGCTAGGGATAGCACAGGACAAGCAAAGTACAAATATATTACGGACGAGCTCTAGGGTGATGGAACCTGGGCTGACCGCTGCCCTACGCCTGACAAATGCAACTAGAGATAGCCAGGGAGCGTGCCTACGTTGGTTCTAGATGCCACGCACCAGCCTAAGAGCTAACTAGCACTGCAGAGAAAATAAAGACCTCACTTGCCTCCAGCGGAATGAACCCCAAAAGATATAGTTGCCCCCCACATGTATTGACGGTGAAATGAGAGGAAGGCACACACATAGAGATGATATATATAGTTTTAGCAAATTGAGGCCCGCTGTAAACTAGAAAGCAGAACGATACAAAAGGGGACTGAGCGGTCAGCAAAAAACCCTAATCAAAAAAAAACATCCTGAGATTACAAGAACCCATGTGCCAACTCATGGCACATGGGGAGAACCTCAGTCCACTAGAGCTACCAGCTAGCATAGAGACATAATAAGCAAGCTGGACAAAAAACCAAACAACTGAAAATCAGCACTTAGCTTATCCTGAAAGATCTGGGAGCAGGTAGGCAGGAACCAAACAGAGCACATCTGAATACATTGATAGCCGGCAAGTGAAATGACAGAAAGGCCAGGTAAAATAGGAAACACCCAGCCACTGATGGACAGGTGGAAACCAAAGGCCGCAACCCACCAAAGTCACCCAGTACCAGCAGTAACCACCAGAGGGAGCCCACAAACAGAATCCACAACAGTACCCCCCCCTTGAGGAGGGGTCACCGAACCCTCACGAGAACCCCCAGGGCGATCAGGGTGAGCTCTATGGAAGGCGCGGACCAAATCAGTCGCATGAACATCGGAGGCGACCACCCAGGAATTATCCTCCTGACCATAACCCTTCCACTTAACCAAATACTGGAGTTTGCGTCTGGAAACACGAGAATCCAAGATCTTCTCAACAACATACTCCAATTCTCCCTCCACCAGCACCGGAGCAGGAGGCTCAACCGAAGGAACAACGGGCACCTCATACCTCCGCAACAACTACCGATGGAACACATTATGAATAGCAAACGATGCTGGGAGATCCAAACGAAAAGATACAGGGTTAAGAATCTCCGAGATCCTATAAGGACCGATGAACCGAGGCTTGAACTTAGGAGAAGAGACCTTCATAGGGACAAAACGAGAAGACAACCACACCAAATCCCCAACAAGAAGTCGGGGACCCACGCGGCGACGGCGATTAGCAAACTGCTGAGTCTTCTCCTGAGATAACTTCAAATTGTCCACCACCTGATTCCAAATCTGATGTAGCCTGTCCACCACCATGTCCACTCCAGGACAATCCGAAGGCTCCACCTGACCAGAGGAAAAACGAGGATGAAACCCCAAATTACAAAAAAAAGGAGAGACCAACGTGGCCGAACTAGCCCGATTATTAAGAGCAAATTCGGCCAGTGGCAAAAAAGCAACCCAGTCATCTTGATCAGCAGACACAAAACACCTCAAATAAGTTTCCAAGGTCTGATTAGTTCGCTCCGTCTGGCCATTCGTCTGAGGATGGAATGCAGACGAGAAAGACAAATCAATGCCCATCTTGGCACAAAACGTCCGCCAAAATCTAGACACAAACTGGGATCCCCTGTCAGAAACGATATTCTCCGGAATCCCATGCAAACGAACCACGTTCTGAAAAAATAAAGGGACCAACTCAGAGGAGGAAGGCAACTTAGGCAAGGGCACCAAATGAACCATCTTAGAAAAGTGGTCACACACAACCCAGATAACGGACATTTTCTGTGAAACCGGGAGATCAGAAATAAAATCCATGGAAATGTGCATCCAAGGCCTCTTCGGGATGGGCAAGGATAACAACAACCCACTGGCCCGAGAACAGCAAGGCTTAGCTCGAGCACACACTTCACAAGACTGCACAAAGGTACGCACATCCCTAGACAAGGAAGGCCACCAAAAAGACCTGGCCACCAAGTCTCTAGTACCAAATATTCCAGGATGACCAGCCAACACAGAAGAATGGACCTCGGAGATGACTCTACTGGTCCAATCATCCGGAACAAACAGTCTTTCTGGTGGACAACGATCCGGTTTATCCACCTGAAACTCCTGCAATGCACGTCGCAAGTCTGGGGATACGGCGGACAATATTACCACATCCCTAAGGATACCAGTAGGCCCAGAGTCTCCAGGAGAGTCAGGCACAAAACTCCTGGAAAGAGCATCTGCCTTCACATTCTTTGAACCTGGCAGGTATGAAACCACGAAATTGAAACGAGAAAAAAACAACGACCAACGAGCCTGTCTAGGATTCAAACGCCTGGCAGACTCAAGGTAAATGAGATTCTTGTGATCAGTCAAGACCACCACACGATGTTTAGCACCCTCAAGCCAATGACGCCACTCCTCAAATGCCCACTTCATGGCCAAAAGCTCCCGATTACCCACATCATAATTGCGCTCGGCGGGCGAGAATTTTCTAGAGAAGAATGCACATGGCTTCATCACCGAGCCATTAGAACTTCTCTGTGACAAAACCGCCCCCGCTCCAATCTCGGAAGCATCAACCTCAACCTGAAAAGGAAGTGAAACATCTGGTTGACACAACACAGGAGCAGAAGAAAACCGGCGCTTAAGTTCCTGAAAGGCCTCCACGGCCGCAGGAGACCAATCAGCAACATCAGCACCCTTTTTAGTCAAATCAGTCAAAGGTTTAACAATACTGGAAAAATTAGCAATGAACCGACGATAAAAATTAGCAAACCCCAAGAACTTCTGAAGGCTCTTAACAGATGTAGGTTGTGTCCAGTCACAAATCGCCTGAACCTTGACGGGATCCATCTCAATAGTAGAAGGAGAAAAAATGTACCCCAAAAAAGAAATCTTCTGGACTCCGAAGAGACACTTTGAGCCCTTCACAAACAGAGAATTGGCCCGCAGAACCTGAAACACCTTCCTGACCTGTAGAACATGAGACTCCCAGTCATCAGAAAACACCAAAATATCATCCAAATACACAATCATAAACTTATCCAGATATTCACGGAAAATATTGTGCATAAAGGACTGAAAGACTGACGGAGCATTGGAGAGTCCAAAAGGCATTACCAAATACTCAAAATGGCCCTCAGGCGTATTAAATGCGGTTTTCCACTCATCACCCTGTTTTATCCGCACCAGATTATACGCACCGCGAAGATCTATCTTAGTGAACCACCTAGCCCCCTTAATGCGAGCAAACAAATCAGTCAATAATGTCAATGGATACTGATATTTGACTGTAATCTTATTCAGAAGGCGATAATCTATACAAGGCCTCAGGGAACCATCTTTTTTTGCCACGAAAAAAAAAACCTGCTCCCAGAGGGGACGAAGATGGACGAATATGTCCCTTTTCCAAGGACTCCTTAATATAATTCCGCATAGCAGTATGCTCTGGCAGTGACAGATTAAATAAACGACCCTTAGGGAACTTACTGCCAGGAATCAATTCTATAGCACAGTCACAATCTCTATGGGGAGGGAGCGAATTGAGCTTAGGCTCCTCAAAAACATCCCTATAGTCAGACAAAAACGCAGGGATCTCAGAAGGAGTAGATGAAGCGATTGAAATCGGAGGTGCATCATCATGAACCCCCTGACATTCCCAGCTTAACACAGACATTGTTTTCCAGTCCAGGACAGGATTATGAGTTTGTAACCATGGCAGACCAAGCACTAGTACATCATGTAAATTATACAGTACAAGGAAGCGAATCACCTCCTGATGAACGGGAGTCATGCGCATGGTCACTTGTGTCCAATACTGCGGTTTATTCATAGCCAATGGTGTAGAGTCAATTCCCTTCAGAGGAATAGGAACTTCCAGAGGTTCCAGACTAAAACCGCAGCGTTTAGCAAATGACCAATCCATAAGACTCAGGGCAGCGCCCGAATCCACATAGGCATCGACGGAAATGGAAGACAGTGAAAAAATCAGAGTCACAGACAAAATGAACTTAGGCTGCAGAGTACCAACGGCAAAAGATTTATCAACCCTTTTTGTGCGTTTAGAGCATGCTGATATAACATGAGCTGAATCACCACAATAGAAACACAATCCATTTTTCCGCCTATAATTTTGCCGTTCACTTCTGGACTGAATTCTATCACATTGCATAGTCTCAGGTGCCTGTTCAGAAGACACCGCCAACTGGTGCACGGGCTTGCGCTCCCGTAAACGCCGATCAATCTGAATGGCCATAGCCATAGACTCATTCAGACCTGTAGGCGTAGGGAACCCCACCATAATATCCTTAATGGCCTCAGAAAGACCATTTCTGAAGTTTGCAGCCAGGGCGCACTCATTCCACTGAGTAAGCACCGACCATTTCCGAAACTTCTGACAATATATCTCCGCTTCATCATGCCCCTGAGAGAGGGCTAATAAAGCCTTTTCAGCCTGAATCTCCAGGTTAGGTTCCTCATAGAGCAATCCCAATGCCAGAAAAAACGCATCCACACTGAGCAATGCAGGATCCCCTGGTGCCAATGCAAATGCCCAATTCTGAGGGTCGCCCCGCAGGAAAGATATTACAATCTTGACCTGTTGAGCAGGGTCTCCAGAGGAGCGAGATTTTAAAGAAAGAAACAATTTACAATTGTTCCTGAAATTCAGGAAGGTAGATCTATCTCCAGAAAAGAACTCTGGAATATGAATTCTAGGTTTAGACATGGGAGTGTGAACAACAAAATCCTGTATGTTTTGAACTTTTGCCACGAGATTACTCAGGCTGGAAGCCAAACTCTGGACATCCATGTTAAACAGCTAAGATCAGAGCCATTCAAGGGTTAAGAGGAGGTAAGAAGCAGCTAGACAGCAATTAAGGGCTAGGCAGCAAAACTCTGAAGGGGAAAAAAAAAAAATTTCCCTTAAACACTTCTCTTTCTCCTGCTTCAGCCCAAACAATTAACACTTTGTGGGCCGGCTATACTGTCATGAATCCCAATGGCTAGGGATAGCACAGGACAAGCAAAGTACAAATATATTACGGACGAGCTCTAGGGTGATGGAACCTGGGCTGACCGCTGCCCTACGCCTGACAAACGCAACTAGAGATAGCCAGGGAGCGTGCCTACGTTGGTTCTAGACGCCACGCACCAGCCTAAGAGCTAACTAGCACTGCAGAGAAAATAAAGACCTCACTTGCCTCCAGCGGAATGAACCCCAAAAGATATAGTTGCCCCCCACATGTATTGACGGTGAAATGAGAGGAAGGCACACACATAGAGATGATATATATAGTTTTAGCAAATTGAGGCCCGCTGTAAACTAGAAAGCAGAACGATACAAAAGGGGACTGAGCGGTCAGCAAAAAACCCTAATCAAAAAAAACCATCCTGAGATTACAAGAACCCATGTGCCAACTCATGGCACATGGGGAGAACCTCAGTCCACTAGAGCTACCAGCTAGCATAGAGACATAATAAGCAAGCTGGACAAAAAACCAAACAACTGAAAATCAGCACTTAGCTTATCCTGAAAGATCTGGGAGCAGGTAGGCAGGAACCAAACAGAGCACATCTGAATACATTGATAGCCGGCAAGGGAAATGACAGAAAGGCCAGGTAAAATAGGAAACACCCAGCCACTGATGGACAGGTGGAAACCAAAGGCCGCAACCCACCAAAGTCACCCAGTACCAGCAGTAACCACCAGAGGGAGCCCACAAACAGAATCCACAACAGGCAGCCATCTTTAGTCTTTAGTCGTGCAGATGCAGCCATCTTTGGTCGTGTGGAGGCAGACATCTTTAGTCTTTAGTCGTGTGAAGGCAGCCATCTTTAGTCATGCGGAGGCAGCCATCTTTAGTCGTGCGGAGGCAGCCATCTTTAGTCGTGCGGAGGCAGCCATCTTTAGTCGTGCGGAGGGAGCCATCTTTAGTCAAGCGAAGGCAACCATCTTTATTCTTTAGTCGTGCGTAGACAGCCATCTTTAGTCTTTAGTCAAGCGGAGGCAGCCATCTTTAGTCGTGCGGAGGCAGCCATCTTTAGTCTTTAGTTGTGCGGAGGCAGCCATCTTTAGTCTATAGTCGTGCGGAGGCAGCCATCTTTAGTCTATAGTCGTGCGGAAGCAGCCATCTTTAGTCTATAGTCGTGCGGAGGCAGCCATCTTTAGTCTATAGTCGTGCAGAGGCAGCCATCTTTCGTCTTTAGTCGTGCGGAGGAAGCCATCTTTAGTCGTGTGGAGGCAGCCATCTTTAGTATTTAATCGTATGGAGGCAGCCATCTTTAGTCATGTGGAGGCAGCCATCTTTAGTCTTTTGTCATGTGGAGGCAGCCATCTTTAGTCATTCGGAGGCGCCATCATTAGTCTTTTGTCGGGCGGAGGCAGCCATCTTTAGTCGTGCAGAGGAAGCCATCTTTAGTCTTTAGTCATGCAGAGATAGCCATCTTTATTCGTGCCGAGGCAGCCATGTATAGACTTTAGTCGTGCGGAGGCAGCCATCTTTAGTCATGCAGAGGTAGCCATCTTTAGTCGTGCCGAGGCAGCCATCTTTATTCGTGCGGAGGCAGCCATCTTTAGTCTTTAGTCGTGCGGAGGCAGCCATCTTTAGTCGTGCTGAGGCAGCCATTTTTAGTCTTTAGTCGTGTGGAGGCAGCCATCTTTAGTTGTGCGGAGTCAGCCATCTTTAGTCTTGCGGAGGCAGCCATCTTCAGTCATGCACAGGCAGCCATCTTTAGTTGTGCGGAGGAAGCCATCTTTAGTCTTTAGCTAGGCGGAGGCAGCCACCTTTATTGTTTACTCGTGCGGAGGCAGCCATCTTTAGTCTTTAGTTAGGCGGAGGCAGCCATCTTTAGTCGTGCGGAGGCAGCCATCTTTAGACTTTAGTCGTGTGGAGGCAGCCATCTTTGGTCGTGTGGAGGCAGAGATCTTTAGTCTTTAGTTGTGCAGATGCATCCATCTTTGGTCGTGTGGAGGCAGCCATCTTTAGTCATGCGGAGGCAGCCATCTTTAGTCGTGCAGAGGCAGCAATCCTTAGTCGTGCGGAGGCAGCCATCCTTAGTCATGCGGAGGCAGCCATCCTTAGTCATGCGGAGGGAGCCATCTTTAGTTGTGCGGAGGCAGCCATCTTTAGTCGTGCGGAGGCAGCCATCTTTAGTCGTGCGGAGGCAGCCATCTTTGGTCGTGTGGAGGCAGCCATCTTTGGTCGTGTGGAGGCAGCCATCTTTAGTCTTTAGTTGTGCGGAGGCAGCCATCTTTTATCTATAGTCATGCGGAGGCAGCCATCTTTAGTCTTTAGTCGTGCGGCGGAAGCCATCTTTAGTTATGTGGAGGCAGCCATCTTTAGTCGTGTGGAGGCAGCCATCTTTAGTCATTCGGAGGCGCCATCTTTAGTCTTTAGTCGTGCGGAGGCAGCCATCTTTAGTCGTGCGGAGGCAGCCATCTTTAGTCTTTAGTCGTGCGGAGGCAGCAATCTTTAGTCGTGCAGAGGCAGCCATGTATAGACTTTAGTCGTGCGGAGGCAGCCATCTTTAGTCATGCGGAGGCAGCCATCTTTAGTCTTTTGTCTTGCGGAGGCAGCCATCTTTAGTCTTTAATCGTGCGGAGGCAGCCATCTGTAGTCTTCAGTCTTGGGGAGGCAGCCATCTTTAGTCATGCAAAGACAGCAATCTTTAGTCTTTAGTCGTGTGAAAGCAGCCATCTTTAGTCTTTAGTCATGCAGAGGTAGCCATCTTTAGTCGTGCAGAGGCAGCCATCTTTAGTCTTTAGTCATGCAGAGGTAGCCATCTTTAGTCGTGCAGAGGCAGCCATCTTTAGTCTAATCGTACGGAGGCAGCCATCATTAGTCTTTAGTCATGTGGAGGCAGCCATCTTTAGTCGTGTAGAGGCAGCCATCTTTAGTGTTTTGTCATGCGGAGGCGCCATCTTTAGTCTTTAGTCGTGCGGAGGCAGCCATCTTTATTCATGCGGAGGCCGCCATCTTTAGTCGTGCGGAGGCAGCCATCTTTAGTCGTGCGGAGGCAGCCATCTTTAGTCGTGCGGAGGCAGCCATCTTTAGTCGTGCGGAGGCAGCCATCTTTAGTCGTGCGGAGGCAGCCATCTTTAGTCGTGTAGAGGCAGCCATCTTTAGTCTTTAGTCATGTGGAGGCAGCCATCTTTAGTCGTGTAGAGGCAGCCATCTTTAGTCTTTTGTCATGTGGAGGCAGCCATCTTTAGTCATGCGGAGGCGCCATCTTTAGTCTTTAGTCGTGCGGAATCAGCCATCTTTATTCATGCGGAGGCCGCCATCTTTAGTCTTTAGTCGTGCGGAGGCAGCCATCTTTAGTCGTGCGGAGGCAGCCATCTTTAGTCGTGCGGAGGCAGCCATCTTTGGTCGTGTGGAGGCAGCCATCTTTAGTCTTTAGTTGTGCAGAGGCAGCCATCTTTAGTCTATAGTCATGCGGAGGCAGCCATCTTTAGTCTATAGTCTTGCGGAGCCAGCCATCTTTAGTCTATAGTTGTGCAGAGGCAGCGATCTTTATTCTTTAATCGTGCGGAGGCAGCCATCTTTAGTCTTTAGTCGTGCGGAGGAAGCCATCTTTAGTCGTGTGGAGGCCGCCATCTTTAGTCATGTGGAGGCAGCCATCTTTAGTTGAGTGGAGGCAGCCATCTTTAGTCTTTTGTCATGTGGAGGCAGCCATCTTTAGTCTTTAGTCGTGCGGAGGCAGCCATCTTTAGTGTTTAGTCATGCAGAGATAGCCATCTTTATTCGTGCAGAGGCAGCCATCTTTTGTCTTTAGTCGTGCAGAGGCAGCCATGTATAGACTTTAGTCGTGTGGAGGCAGCCATCTTCAGTCTTTAATCGTAAGGAGGCAGCCATCTTTAGTCATGCGGAAACGCCATCTTTAGTCTTTAGTCGTGCGGAGGCAGCCATCTTTAGTCATGCGGAGGCGCCATCTTTAGTCTTTAGTTGTGCGTAGACAGCCATCTTTAGTCTTTAGTCATGTGGAGGCAGCCATCTTTAGTTTTTAATCATGTGGAGGCAGCCATCTTCATTTCTGCAGAGGCAGCCATCCTTTGTCTTTAGTCGTGCGGAGGCAGACATCTTTATTCTTTAGTCGTGCGGGGGCAGCCATCTTTAGTCGTGCGGAGGCAGCCATCTTTGGTCTTGTGGAGGCAGCCATCTTTAGTCTTTAGTTGTGCAGAGGCAGCCATCTTTAGTCTATAGTCATGCGGAGGCAGCCATCTTTAGTCTATAGTCTTGCGGAGCCAGCCATCTTTAGTCTATAGTTGTGCAGAGGCAGCCATCTTTATTCTTTAATCGTGCGGAGGCAGCCATCTTTAGTCTTTAGTCGTGCGGAGGAAGCCATCTTTATTCTTTAGTCATGTGGATGCAGCCATCTATATTCTTTAGTCGTGTGGAGGCACCTATCTTTAGTCTTTAGTCGTGCAGAGGCAGCCATCTTTAATCTTGCGGAGGCTGCAATCTTTAGTCTTCAGTCGTGCAGAGGCAGTCATCTTTAGTCTTCAGTCGTGCGGAGGCAGCCATCTTTAGTCATGCAGAGGCAGCCATCTTTAGTCGTGCAGAGGCAGCCATCTTTAGTCGTGCAGAGGCAGCCATCTTTAGTCGTGCGGAGGCAGCCATCTTTAGTCATGCGGAGGCAGCCATCTTTATTCTTTAGTCATGCGGAGGCAGCCATCTTTAGTCATGCGGAGGCAGACATCTTTAGTCATGCAGAGGCAACCATCTTTAGTCGTGCGGAGGCAGCCATCTTTAGTCATGCAGAGGCAACCATCTTTAGTCATGCGGAGGCAGCCATTTTAGTCTTTAGTCATGCAAAGGCAGCCATCTTGAGTCGTGTGGAGGCAGCCATATTAAGTCTTTAGTCGTGCAGAGGCAGCCATCTTTAGTCATGCGGAGGCAGCCATCTTTAATCTTTAGTCTTAAGGAGGCACCCATCTTTAGTGTTTAGTCGTGCGGCGGCAGCCATCTTTAGTCTTTGGTCGTGCGGAGGCAGCCATCTTTAGTATTTAGTCATGCGGAGGCAGCTGTTATTAGTTGTGCGGAGGCAGCCATCTTTAGTCATGCGGAGGCAGCCATATTTAGTAATGCGGAGGCAGCCATCTTTAGTCTTTAGTCATGCGGAGGCAGCCATCTTTAGTTTTTAGTCATGCGGAGGCAGCCATCTTTAGACTTTAGTCGTGCGGAGGCAGCCATCTTTAGTCGTGCGGAGGCAGCCATCTTTAGTCTTTAGTCGTGTGGAGGCAGCCACCTTTAGTTTTTAGTCATGCGGACGCAGCCATCTTTAGTCTTTAGTCGTGCGGAGGCAGCCTTCTTTAGTCGTGTGGAGGCAGCCATGTTTAGAGGAGTGGAGGCAGCCATCTTTAGTCGTGTGGAGGCAGCAATCTTTGGTAGTGCTGAGGCAGCCATCTTTAGTCTTTAGTCGTGCGGAGGCAGTCATCTTTAGTCGTGTGGAGGCAGCCATCTTTGGTAGTGCGGAGGCAGCCATCTTTAGTCGGGCGGTGGCAGCCATCTTTAGCCTTTAGTCTTGTGGAGGCAGCCATCTTTAGTCTATAGTCGTGTGGAGGCAGCCATGTTTAGTCTTTATTCGTGCGGAGGCAGCCATCTTTAGACATGCAAAGGCTGCCATCTTTAGTCTTTAGTCGTGCGGAGGCAGCCATCTTTATTCTTTAGTCGTGCGGAGGCAGCCATCTTCAGTCATGCGGAGGCAACCATCTTTATTTAGTTGTGCGGAGGCAGCCATCTTTAGTCGTGAGGAAGCAGCCATCTTTAGACATGCAAAGGCAGCCATTTTAGTCTTTAGTCATGCAAAGGCAGCCATCTTGAGTCGTGTGGAGGCAGCCATATTTAGTCTTTAGTCGTGCAGAGGCAGCCATCTTTAGTCATGCGGAGGCAGCCATCTTTAATCTTTAGTCTTAAGGAGGCACCCATCTTTAGTGTTTAGTCGTGCGGCGGCAGCAATCTTTAGTCTTTGGTCGTGCGGAGGCAGCCATCTTTAGTATTTAGTCATGCGGAGGCAGCTGTTATTAGTTGTGCGGAGGCAGCCATCTTTAGTCATGTGGAGGCAGCCATATTTAGTAATGCGGAGGCAGCCATCTTTAGTCTTTAGTCATGCGGAGGCAGCCATCTTTAGTCGTGCGGAGGCAGCCATCTTTAGTCTTTAGTCGTGCGGAGGCAGCCATCTTTAGTCGTGCGGAGGCAGCCATCTTTAGTCTTTAGTCGTGTGGAGGCAGCCACCTTTAGTTTTTAGTCATGCGGACGCAGCCATCTTTAGTCATGCGGAGGCAGCCATCTTTAGTCTTTAGTCGTGCGGAGGCAGCCATCTTTAGTCGTGCGGAGGCAGCCATCTTTAGTCTTTAGTCGTGTGGAGGCAGCCACCTTTAGTTTTTAGTCATGCGGACGCAGCCATCTTTAGTCTTTAGTCGTGCGGAGGCAGCCTTCTTTAGTCGTGTGGAGGCAGCCATGTTTAGAGGAGTGGAGGCAGCCATCTATAGTCGTGTGGAGGCAGCAATCTTTGGTAGTGCTGAGGCAGCCATCTTTAGTCTTTAGTCGTGTGGAGGCAGCCATCTTTGGTAGTGCGGAGGCAGCCATCTTTAGCCTTTAGTCTTGTGGAGGCAGCCATCTTTAGTCTATAGTCGTGTGGAGGCAGCCATGTTTAGTCTTTATTCGTGCGGAGGCAGCCATCTTTAGACATGCAAAGGCTGCCATCTTTAGTCTTTAGTCGTGCGGAGGCAGCCATCTTTATTCTTTAGTCGTGCGGAGGCAGCCATCTTCAGTCATGCGGAGGCAACCATCTTTATTTAGTTGTGCGGAGGCAGCCATCTTTAGTCGTGAGGAAGCAGCCATCTTTAGACATGCAAAGGCAGCCATATTTAGTCTTTAGTCGTGCGGAGGCAGACATCTTTAGTCTTTAGTCGTGCGGAGGAAACAATATTTAGTCTTTAGTCGTGCGGAGGAAGCCATCCTTTGTCTTTAGTCATGCGGAGGCAGCCATCTTTATCCTTTAGTCATATGGAGGCAGCCATCTTTAGTCTTTAGTCATGCGGAGGCAGCTATCTTTATTAGTGCGGAGGTAGCCATCTTTAGTCTTTAGTCGTGCGGAGGCAAACACCTTTTGTCTTTAGTCATGCGGAGGCAGCCATCTTTAGTCTTTATTCGTGCAGAGGCAGCCATCTTTAGTTATGCGGAGGCAGCCATCTTTAGTCTTTAGTCGTCCGGAGGCAGCCATCTTTAGCCTTTACTCGTGCAGAGGCAGCCATCTTTAGTCATGCGGAGGCAGCCATCTTTAGTCTTTATTCGTGCAGAGGCAGCCATCTTTAGTCTTTAGGTGTGCGGAGGCAGCCATCTTTAGTCATGCAGAGGCAGCCATGTATAGACTTTAGTCATGCGGAGTCAGCCATCTTTAGTCGTGCAGAGGCAGCCATCTTTATTCGTGCGGAGGCAGCCATCTTTCATCTTTAGTCGTGCGGAGGCAGCCATCTTTAGTCGTGCTGAGGCAGCCATTTTTAGTCTTTAGTCGTGTGGAGGCAGCCATCTTTAGTTGTGCGGAGTCAGCCATCTTTAGTCTTGCGGAGGCAGCCATCTTTAGTCATGCAGAGGCAGCCATCTTTAGTCATGCAGAGGCAGCCATCTTTAGTCTTTAGTCGTGCGGAGGCAGCCATCTTTAGTCTTTAGTCGTGCGGAGGCAGCCATCTTTATTCATGCAAAGCAGCCATCTTTAGTCTTTAGTCGTGCGGAGGCAGCCATCTTTGGTCGTGTGGAGGCAGACATCTTTAGTCTTTAGTCGTGCGGAGGCAGCCATCTTTGGTCGTGTGGAGGCAGACATCTTTAGTCTTTAGTCGTGCAGATGCAGCCATCTTTAGTCGTGTGGAGGCAGCCATCTTTAGTCATGCGGAGGCAGCCATCTTTAGTCGTGCGGAGGCAGCCATCGTTAGTCGTGCGGAGGCAGCCATCTTTAGTCGTGCGGAGACAGCCATCTTTAGTCATGCAGATGCAGCCATCTTTAGTCTTTATTCGTGCGGAGGCAGCCATCTTTAGTCTATAGTCGTGCGGAGGCAGCCATCTTTAGTCTATAGTCGTGCAGAGGCAGCCATCATTAGACTTTCGTCATGCGGAGGCAGCCATCTTTAGTCTATAGTTGTGCGGAGGCAGCCATCTTTAGTCTATAGTCGTGCGGAGGCAGCCATCTTTATTCATGCAAAGCAGCCATCTTTAGTCTTTAGTCGTGCGGAGGCAGCCATCTTTGGTCGTGTGGAGGCAGACATCTTTAGTCTATAGTCGTGCAGAGGCAGCCATCATTAGACTTTCGTCATGCGGAGGCAGCCATCTTTAGTCTATAGTTGTGCGGAGGCAGCCATCTTTAGTCTTTAGTCGTGCGGAGGCAGCCATCTTTATTCATGCAAAGCAGCCATCTTTAGTCTTTAGTCGTGCGGAGGCAGCCATCTTTGGTCGTGTGGAGGCAGACATCTTTAGTCTTTAGTCGTGCGGAGGCAGCCATCTTTGGTCGTGTGGAGGCAGACATCTTTAGTCTTTAGTCGTGCAGATGCAGCCATCTTTAGTCGTGTGGAGGCAGCCATCTTTAGTCATGCGGAGGCAGCCATCTTTAGTCGTGCGGAGGCAGCCATCGTTAGTCGTGCGGAGGCAGCCATCTTTAGTCGTGCGGAGACAGCCATCTTTAGTCATGCAGATGCAGCCATCTTTAGTCTTTATTCGTGCGGAGGCAGCCATCTTTAGTCTATAGTCGTGCGGAGGCAGCCATGTATAGACTTTACTCGTGCGGAGGCAGCCATATTTATTCGTGTGGAGGCAGCCATCTTTAGTCTATGATCGTATGGAGGCAGCCATCTTTAGTCGTGTGGAGGCAGCCATCTTTAGTCATGCGAAGGCAGCCATCTTTATTCTTTAGTCAAGCGGAGGCAGCCATCTTTAGTCATGCGGAGGCAGCCATCTTTAGTCATGCGGAGGCAGCCATCTTTAGTCAAGCGGAGGCAGCCATCTTTAGTCATGCGGAGGCAGCCATCTTTAGTCATGCGGAGGCAGCCATCTTTAGTCATGCGGAGGCAGCCATATTTATTCTTTAGTCTTGAGGAGGCAACCATCTTTAGTCATGCGGAGGAAGCTATCTTAATCATGTGGAGGCAGCCATCTTTAGTCTTTAGTCGTGTGGAGACAGCAATCTTTAGTCGTGCGGAGGCAGCCATCTTTAGTCGTCCAGAGGCATCCATCTTTAGTCATGCGGAGGCAGCCATATTTATTCTTTAGTCTTGAGGAGGCAACCATCTTTAGTCTTTAGTCATGCGGAGGCAGCCATCTTAACCCCTTCACCCCCGGAGCTTTTTCCGTTTTTCCGTTTTCGTTTTTCGCTCCCCTCCTTCCCAGAGCCATAACTTTTTTATTTTTCCGTCAATTTGGCCATGTGAGGGCTTATTTTTTGCGGGACGAGTTGTACTTTTGAACGACATCATTGGTTTTAGCATGTTGTGTACTAGAAAACGGGAAAAAAATTCCAAGTGCAGTGAAATTGCAAAAAAAGTGCAATCCCACACTTGTTTTTTGCTTGCCCATTTTGCTAGGTTTACTAAATGCTAAAACTGACCTGCCATTATGATTCTCCAGGTCACTACGAGTTCATAGACACCTAACATGACTAGGTTATTTTTCACCTAAGTGGTGAAAAAAAATTCCAAACTTTGCAAAAAACAAAGTTGCGCCATTTTCCGATACTCGTAGCGTCTCCATTTTTCGTGATCTTGGGTCAGGTGAGGGCTTATTTTTTGCGTGCCGAGCTGCCGTTTTTAATGATAGCATTTTGGTGTAGATACGTTCTTTTGATCGCCCGTTATTGCATTTTAATGCAATGTCGTGGCGACCAAAAAAACGTAAATCTGGCGTTTCGAATTTTTTTCTCATTACGCCATTTAGCGATCAGGTTAATGCTTTTTTTTTTATTGATAGATTGGGCAATTCTGAACGCGGCGATACCAAATATGTGTAGGTTGGGTTTTTTTTTTATTGATTTATTTTGATTGGGGCGAAAGGGGGGTGATTTAAACTTTTATATTTTTTTTATTTTTTTCACATTTTTAAAAACTTTTTTTTTTTTTACTTTTGCCATGCTTCTATAGCCTCCATGGGAGGCTAGAAGCAGGCACAGCCCGATCGGCTCTGCTACATAACAGCGATCATCAGATCGCTGTTATGTAGCTAAAATGCAGGTGTGCTGTGAGCGCCGACCACAGGGGGGCGCTCACAGCCACCGGCAATCAGTAACCATAGAGGTCTCAAGGACCTCTATGGTTACAATGGAGGAGCATCGCCGACCCCCGATCATGTGACGGGGGTCGGCGATGCGTTCATATCCGGCCGCACGGCCGGATGCGGTAGTTAAATGCCGCTGTCTGCGTTTGACAGCGGCATTTAACTAGCTAATAGCGGCGGGTGATCGCGATTTCACCCGCCGCTATTGCGCGCACATGTCAGCTGTAAAAAACAGCTGACATGTCGCGACTTTAATGTGCGCTCACCGCCGGAGCGCACATCAAAGTGGGGGTCCCGACATGTGACGTACTATTCCGTCACTTGTCGGGAAGGGGTTAATCATGTGGAGGCAGCCATTTTTAGTCTTTAGTCGTGTGGAGACAGCAATCTTTAGTCGTGCGGAGGCAGCCATCTTTAGTCATGCAGAGGCAACCATCTTTTGTCTTTAGTCGTGCAGAGGTAGCCATCTTTAGTCATTGGTCATGTGGAGGCAGCCATCTTTACTCTTTTGTCATGCGGAGGCAGCCATCTTTAGTCTTTAGTCGTGCGGAGGCAGATATTTTTAGTTGTGCAGTGGCAGCCATTTTTAGCCTTTAGTCGTGCAGAGACAGCCATCTTTAGTCGTGCGGAGGCAGCCATCTTTAGTCTTTAGTCAAGTGGAGGCAGCCATGTTTAGTCATGTGGAGGCAGCCATATTTAGTCATGCGGAGGCAGCCATCTTTAGTTGTGCAGAGGCAGCCATCTTTAGTCATGCAGAGGCAGCCATGTTTAGTTTTAAGTCGTGCGGAGGCAGCCATCTTTAATCTTTAGTCAAGCGGAGGCAGCCATCTTTAGTCTCTAGTCGGGCGGAGGCAGCCATCTTTAGTTGTGCGGTGTCAGCCATCTTTAGCCTTGCAGAGGCAGCCACCTTTAGTCTTGCAGAGGCAGCCATCTTTAGTCATGCAGAGGCAGCCATCTTTAGTCTTTAGTTGTGCGGAGGCAGCCATCTTTAGTCTTTAGTCAGGCGGAGGCAGCCACCTTTATTTTTTAGTCGTGCGGATGCAGCCATCTTTAGTCATGCAGACGCGCCATCTTTAGTCTTTAGTCATGCGGATGCAGCCATTTTTAGTCGTGTGGAGGCAGCCATCTTTAGTCGTGCAGAAGCAGCTGTGTTTAGACGTGCGGAGGCAGCCATCTTTAGTCATGCGGAGGCAGCCATCTTTAGTCGTGTGGAGGCAGACATCTTTGGTAGTGTGGAGGCAGACATCTTTGGTAGTGTGGAGACAGCCATCTTTAGTCATGCAAAGGCAGCCATATTTAGTCATGCGGAGGCAGCCATCTTTAGCCTTTAGTCGTGCGGAGGCAGCCATCTTTAGTTGTGTGGAGGCAGCCATCTTTAGTCTTTAGTTGTGCGCAGGCAGCCATCTTTAGTCTTTAGTCATGCGGAGGCAGCCATCTTTAGTTTTTATTCGTGCGCAGGCAGCCATCTTTAGTCTATAGTCGTGCGGAGGCAGCCATCTTTAGTCTATAGTCATGCGTAGGCAGCCATCTTTAGTCTATAGTCATGCAGAGGCAGCCATCTTTATTCTTTAGTCGTGCGGTGGCAGCCATCTTTAGTCTATAGTCATGCGGAGGCAGCCATCTTTAGTCGTGCAGAGGCAGCCATGTTTCGTCATGCGGAGGCAGCCATCTTTAGTTATGTGGAGGCAGCCATCTTAAGTTGTGGGGAGGCAGCCATCTTTAGTCTTTAGTCGTTCGGAGACAGCTATCTTTTGTCTTTAGTCGTGCAGAGGCAGCCATCTTTAGTAGTGCGGAGGCAGCCATCTTTAGTCTATAGTCATGCCGAGGCAGCCATCTTTAGTCGTGCAGAGGCAGCCATGTTTCGTCATGCGGAGGCAGCCGTATTTAGTTATACGGAGGCAGCCATCTTTAGTTATGTGGAGGCAGCCATCTTAAGTTGTGGGGAGGCAGCCATCTTTAGTCTTTAGTCGTTCGGAGACAGCCATCTTTTGTCTTTAGTCGTGCGGAGGCAGCCATCTTTAGTAGTGCAGAGGCAGCCATCTTTAGATTTAGTCGTGCGGAGGCAGCCATCTTTAGTAGTGCGGAGGCAGCCATCTTTAGATTTAGTCTTGAGGAGGCAGCCATTTTTAGTCTTTAATCGTTCGGAGGCAGCCATCTTTAGTCTTTAGTCATGCGGAGGCAGCCGTCTTTAGCCGTGCGGAGGCAGCCATCTTTAGCCTTTAGTCGTGCGGAGGCAGCCATCTTTAGTCGTGTGGAGGCAGCCATCTTTAGTCTTTAGTCGTGCGGAGGCAGCATCTTTAGTCTTTAATCGTGCGGAGGCAGCCATCTTTTGTCTTTAATCGTGAGGAAGCCATCTTTAGTCTTCAGTGTTGCAGAGGCAGCCATCTTTAGTCGTGCAGAGGCAGCCATCTTCAGTCGTGCGGAGGCAGCCATCTTTAGTCTTTAGTATTGTGGAGGCAGCCATCTTTAGCCTAGTCATGCGAAGGCAGCCATCTTCAGTCGTGCGAAGGCAGCATCTTTAGTCTTTTGTCATGTGGAGGCAGTCATCTTTAGTCGTGTGGAGGCAGCCATCTTTAGTCTATAGTCATGTGGAGGCAGCCATCTTTAGTCTTTAGTCATGCAGAGGCAGCCATCTTTAATCTTTAGTCGTGCGGATACAGCCGTCTTTAGTCGTGCGGAGGCAGCCATCTTTAGTCTTTGGTCGTGTGGAGGCAGCCATCTTTAGTCGATAGTCGTGCGGAGGCAGCCATCTTTATTCGTGCAGAGGCAGCTGCCTTTAGTCGTGCGGAGGCAGCCATCTTTAGTCGTGCAGAGGCAGCCATCTTTAGTCGTGCGGAGGCAGCCATCTTTAGACGTGTGGAGGCAGCCATCTTTAGTCATGCGGAGGCAGCCATCTTTAGTCGTGTGGAGGCAGCCATCTTTAGTCGTGCGGAGGCAGCCATCTTTAGTCTTTACTCGTGCAGAGGCAGCCATCTTTAGTCTGCGGCTGAAGCAGTAGCAGGCAGGCAAGCAGGCAGTAGGGTCTACACCCTGCATCAGGAGTGCAAAGGGAAGACCGCTGCCTGTTTTTTTTCTCTTTTGAATTTCCCTTTCGCCCTCCACCTGGCACTCAGTCGTGCACATTGGAACAAAAGAGAGGAGTAGGGGTGGTGGTTTTGTTAAAATGGGTGGAGTTATGCAGATTAAAAACGCGTGGCTTGCAGCTTGATCAAACAGCAGAACTGTCATTGGGAATGCTTCCAGTTTGCGAAAATGTTATCCTCAGGGCAATCGTTTGCTCCATCTCCACAAAGGGTATCAGTTTTAGGCCTTGGTGCGGCCCTAGTGCAGAACTATTTCTGGTTATCGCTTCTCGGCCTTTTGGCTAAGATCAAGTGCTGTGATCTAGCGATTGTTGCCTTGGTCTTGGCATGGGGTGTCTGGGGTACCTGGCTCGTCAGACTTTAGGGATTGCTCTCTTTTCACAAAGGGAGCTTCACCCCCTTGTAGCTATTGGCGAGTTGGATTAGTCCCCGGACAACGGGAGGCGATCACTCATCTGGCATCCTTTGGGTGTTGAAGGTTTTTCTGATAACAGGAGGAAACTCTTATTGAAGATGGAGAAGATACAGCAGTATATGCACATTAGAAATGCTGTTCGATTCCATGTGGAAGAGCCAAATCGAGAAGGAAAAAATCTGGATTATTTGGCTAAATAAATCCTATTTGGAATTTTTCGTTTGGAGAAGGACGAGATACTTATCATCATGGACGACCCTCGCCGAGGATATTATGATATCACTTTTTGTAGTGAAACAATATATCTGAAATTCATGGATACTTTAAGGTATGTGATCAATGACCCGAGGATGTCTGGGATCAGTGTGGTGCCGCACTATACCTTGTGTAAGAAACTTTTTCTTGTAAAGATGTATTCGCCTTATGTTAAAGAGGAAGATATATAGACTTTTTTGAATAACTTTTGTTCATTACTTACTTTAGAAGGGAAGATTATGAACCAAATGGGAGTCTGGACTGGGAAATGGAAATTCCTTTGTGAGTTGAAACAAAAAGCAGGTACTTCAGACCTGCTGCTACCACCTGCTGGATTTAAATTGGGCGGAGCTACAGGGGATATATTTTTTTCTGGCATGGGAGTTTTCTGCCAGAATTGCAAACTGTATGGACATAGCAAGGAAGAATGGAGCAAGATAATTTGTACTAAATGTCTTGAGGAAGGACATACGTATAATGAATGTGGGAAAGGCAAAATATGTAATTTATGTAAAAAGTCTGGCCATATCTTTAGAGAGTGTCCAGAAAAGTCTGGTAAGTTAAAGGAGACTCAAATGCAAGACCAGAAAGTAGGTATGGCTAGTGAAGTTATTGCAGGTGCTGATACATCAGCTAAAGAGACTTGTGAAGAGACGGAAGTGGTAAATGTAACTAGAGCTCCAGCTGGAGGGATGGAGATGGAAGAAGAAGGTAAAACCATAAATACATTTTTTTTTTCGAAAGTCTGTTCTGTAAGAAAGCTAGGACATTGAAGAATGCAAAGGACAAAATGATTCTTAGATTTCTGGTTTCAGAGTTGGAAGCAATGTGTAAAAGAGGGATTAGGTTTGATGCATATAAAGGCGCAGTGGAGAAAAGTTTTTTTGAAGATGAAAGAAGATTTTTTGAAACTTATAAAGTGCACCAGGATATAATAAGGAATTGGGAATTTTATGATAAAATGGAGGAACTTGATTTAATGTTTTGGTATATAATGATTTACTATGCAGTCTCAGCATGTTTTACCTTGTGATAAGATACAGAACTATAGAGCGATGGTTTCAAGTACTTTTCCATTTCCATTTCTGGTTATCGCTTCTCGGCCTTTTGGCTAAGATCAGGTGTAGTGACCATATAGTTATTGCCTTAGTCTAGACTGGAAGGTGCCTGGGGGGATTGTCTCACTTATGGTGGGACGTCACCCCCCTGCTGCTATTAGGGAGCTGGATTAGTCCCCAGGAAATGAGTTGCGATCCCCCGGCAAAAGTCCGAGCCCGTGGTGACGGTGAGCTTTAGCCAAACTGCTGCTATGCCATGCGAGTGGCAATTCTCATCTAGTGACGGCCAGATCAGGAACTCGACAAAGATCGAGGTTCCGGAAAACCATGTCGGTTACGACAATCCCCGTCAGTTTTTCGTACAGATTCTGAGAAATCTGTTGGGCGTTAAGGAGAGTGAAGTCTACTGCTTGCAGGAGAAGGGGCAGAACTTCATATGTCCTAACGCTAATGACCAAGGTTGCCTGTCAAAACTTCTATGAACAAGTTAAGGGCGAGCATTACAACAAGCTGTTGGATGGAGTGGTCTTCACTGGTCTGTATGATGAACTTGACATACCCCTCATGGTGTATATGTTCAATCCTCATGTGTCCAGAGAGGATATTGAGCTGTTCCTTATCAGATACTGCACATCTGTAAGGTTCACGGGGAACGTCAAAGGGAGAAGCGGTTTCTGGAATGGAAAGCGACACTTCATGGTACGCTTTAGACCTGACCCTGGGGGGGTGGAAGGCCTTATGCACCCCCCTTGACAGTGGTGCTGGGGAGAGACCATGGCTATCTGTTCTACAATGGACAGCCATTCAGATGCCGGAAGTGTGGCGACCTTGGTCATATGCAGAGTGACTGCAAAAAAGAGCAGATGAGTCAGTGCCACAACTGTGGTAAATGGGGTCATGCCTCAAAGGACTGCAAAAGTGAAAAGACCTGCAGTAGTTGTGGACAGTTTGATCACCTGTTCAGCAATTGTCCAATGCGGACAAGGTTTTGTGGTGGCTCTCGGGCACCTGCAGCTAGCTCCACAGGGATCCCTGCTGATGGCGGCGGGGCAAGCTCAGTAGTCACCGGTGTGAGCTTTGCGGACATCACTGCGGGTCTTATGCGGTCTGACTCAGTTGAAGTTCGGACGGTACCCACGTCTAATGAGTCGGCTCCCACAGCCGAAGTGGTACTTTTGCCTACTCCTGCGGGTGTCCAGGTTCCGCCTGGTGGGGAGGTGGCACTTCCTCAGAGGAGATCTGAGAATGATCAAAAAAAAAGAGGCGGATATCCAGAGCGGTTGGTGCCATTCCAGATGCCCATCCAGATCTCCATCCGGAGGTCCCTGTTGATGACCATGCTGTCGTTGGATCTGATGTCTGCCCTGAAACTGGTCCAGAGGCCCAGCCAGATGCCATTCCAGAGGGATGTCCTGATGCTTGTTCGAGGGATGGAGTTCATGAGTAGTGTTGAGCGATACCTTCCGATATCGGAAAGTATCGGTATCGGAAAGTATCGGCCGATACCGTCAAAGTATCGGATCTAATCCGATACCGATACCCGATCCCAATGCAAGTCAATGGGACGAAAATATCGGAATTAAAATAAACCCTTTCTTTCCTTGTAGGTTAATTCTACATGAAGGAAAACAACTAAGAGTAATGAAGGATGTATTGGGGGAGGTGGCGGAGACATTAAAGGCACAGAGGTTTAGCCAAATCAAGTAGAATAGCAGGATTTTTATATTTTTTATGACGTTCGGCGATAGAAAGATTTTTACTATGTTAATTTTTTATTTATTTTGCCAGATATTGATGTTTCACTACTTCCACGCCCTCCACCTTCTTTTTTACTTCTCCCACACTTTCTTCTTCATTATCCTCATCATCAGCTTCTTTGACATCAACTTCTTCACCTTATTCATCTTCTTCTTCATCTTCTACCTATTATTTTTTTTCTTACATTGTTCATATTCTTTTTATTTAACTATTATCTTCTTCGTATTCAACTTCATCATATTCTTATTTGTGACAGGCATTCCCGTAGTTGTTATCTATAAAAGTTTGAAGATTACACCTTCCGTTCTGCCTGTCACAAAAGAGTTACATTTGTCCGCGTTCAGTTTGGCCTGCAGCATCAGGCTTTATCCAGGGGCACCACGAGGAGGAACGGACTCACCCCCATACACTGCTTAGTCTTCTTCTGCTTATAATTTAGATATCTTTTGCTCTGATATTTAGTGTTATGCTTAACGTTCTTCTGCTCTATGTTCTGCAGCCTCTTGTTCTTCTGCTTCTCGGTCTTCCAGGTCGTCGTCGTCTCCATGGTCGTCGTCTCCGGGGTCGTCGTCATCGGGGTCGTCTTCAGGGTCATCGTCTCCAGGGTCGTCGTCATCTCTGTGGATGTCGTCTCTGGTATCGTCATCATCTTAGGGGTGGTCTTCCGGGTCATCGTATTTAGGGTCTTGAACTTGGAAATGTAGCAGAAGGTACAAGAAGGCTGAGAAAATGCCGAGAAACAGCTGGTGGAACTGGAACTCGGATGGCTACCCGAAGGTCCAAGAGCCAATGGAACTACCGAGGACCAGCTGACGTTACTGGAACCCGGTTACTAAGCAGGAGGTACCCGTGCCTGAAAGCACTACCAAGGACCACCTGACGTTGGTGGAACTCGGATACCCAGAGGGAGGCACCTAAGCCAAAGGCTCTGCCTGGAACCAGCTGACGGTACTGGAACCAGGATGGGGAGCAGAAGGTACAAGAGCAAAAGACACTGCCGAGAACCAGCTGACGGTGCTGGAACCCGGATGGGTAGCCGAAGGTCCAAGAGCCAATGGAACTACCGAGGACCAGCTGACGCTACTGGAACCCGGTTACTAAGCAGGAGGTACCCGTGCCTGAAAGCACTACCAAGGACCACCTGACGTTGGTGGAACTCGGATACCCAGAGGGAGGCACCTAAGCCAAAGGCTCTGCCCGGAACCAGCTGACGGTACTGGAACCAGGATGGGGAGCAGAAGGTACAAGAGCAAAAGACACTGCCGAGAACCAGCTGACGGTACTGGAACCCGGATGGGTAGCCGAAGGTCCAAGAGCCAATGGAACTACCGAGGACCAGCTGACGTTACTGGAACCCGGTTACTAAGCAGGAGGTACCCGTGCCTGAAAGCACTACCAAGGACCACCTGACGTTGGTGGAACTCGGATATCCAGAAGGAGGCACCTAAGCCAAAGGCTCTGCCCGGAACCAGCTGACGGTGCTGGAAGCAGGATGGGGACCTATTCAAGCTTGTCTACCTAGAGCCCCAACTAGCAGTGTTGGAGCAAAGGGTCAGCAGGAGGAGGAGAGGGAGCAGAGTGCAGGCCAAAGCCTGCACTGGCGGCAGCTTTGGGTCTGTTGTGTCTGCATGGCAGTTGCAGGACACGTTGCCGGCTACACAGCAGGGGAACAGCTGGCGGTGCTGAACCCCACTGACACATTGGCGAGGTGTTTGGCTCTGTGCAGCCAGCACATCTGGGCCCCAACTGGCGGTGTTAGATCCCAGGGTCAGCAGGAGGAGGAGAGGGAGCGGAGTGTAGGCCGAAGCCTAATTGAACCAATTTCAAAGGTAACCTTTAACCCCCCCCTCAGGTGATACAAACTAGAAGAGCCACAGCTTATGCAGCAGTAGTGCTGCACAAGTCAAAGGTTGATCTTTTAATTTTTCTCCTTGCACACGCTGAATGAAACACGTATAACATTTAGCCCTTTATACAGTCAAACTGTGTTGGAGGCGAGAGTTCCCTTCGTAATGAGACGCAGCACAGATGTCAAGAATCCCACCTTGGTGCTTTGCGTGGCCTCCTGAGCATCGTTATTTGTTGCACAGGAGTCTGCGCTGTCGTGTTATCCCTTGGCCTTGCGCTGTTAGCGCTGCCCATCTTCTGACATCATGTAATGTCGGCCGTTGCGGTTTGCGATGACCATGAATCCCAGCCCCGCAGTGTCTTAACATTGTTAAAACACTGCGGGGCTGGGATTCATGGCCTGGCGCAGTACATATGTTCGCCTCTCGCTTGGGTTCTTACACCCGCTTCAGACTATGCGGCGTCAGCTGATCCCTTATCGCATGCCACGGCCATGAAGACGCACAGTCCGAAGAAGGCGGAAGGAGATGAGGGACAGGCGAAGAAATGCACCATTCATGCCCATCAATCACACCCTCGCAGTCCAAATAAATAAGACACCGAGGGGCGTTGTGTGGGGCAAGGCGGCCGCAGAGGCGCAGGCAGCCAAACAATGATGCCAGAAGACGGCCAGCGATACCAAGGGGGTTGCAGCGTGTCATTACAAAGGAAAGACACACCTCCGGGACGGTTAAATGGTCACACAGAGGACACATTTTAGACGAGTTCAGTTCAACATGGGCAAGGAGAATAAGTTTCTGAGCCACCTTGCACACATGCAGCATTACTGTCGTACAAGGTGGCTGTAAAACGTAGAAACACCTGGGGGAGGGGGGACAGGTTTCCTTCAATTTCAGTTCTTGTGTCTGCGTGGCTGTTGCAGGACACGTTGCCGGCTAAACAGCAGGGGAACAGCTGGCGGTGCTGAACCCCACTGACACATTGGCTGGTGTTTTTCTCTGTGCAGCTAGCACATCTGGGCCCCAACTGGCGGTGTTAGAGCCCAGGGTCAGCAGGAGGAGGAGAGGGAGCGGAGTGTAGGCCGAAGCCTGCACTGGCGGCAGCTTTGGGTCTGTTGTGTATGCGTGGCTGTTGCAGGACATGTTGCCGGCTACACAGCAGGGGAACAGCTGGCGGTGCTGAACCCCACTGACACATTGGCGAGGTGTTTGGCTCTGTGCAGCCAGCACATCTGGGCCCCAACTGGTGGTGTTAGAGCCCAGGGTCAGCAGGAGGAGGAGAGGGAGCGGAGTGTAGGCCGAAGCCTAATTGAACCAATTTCAAAGGTAACCTTTAACCCCCCCTCAGGTGTTACAAACTAGAAGAGCCACAGCTTATGCAGCAGTAATGCTGCACAAGTCAAAGGTTGCTCTTTTAATTTTGCTCCTTGCACACGCTGAAAGGAACACATATAACATTTAGGCCCTTACACAGTCAAACTGATTTTGAGGCGTGAGTTCCCTTCATAAAGAGACACAGTACAGCTGGCAAAAATGCCACCTTGGTGCTTTGCGCAGCCTCCTGAGCAGCGTTATTTGTTGCACAGGAGTCTGCGCTGTCGTGTTATCCCTTGGCCTTGCGCTGTTAGCGCTGCCCATCTTCTGACATCATGTAATGTCGGCCGTTGCGGTTTGCGATGACCATGAATCCCAGCCCCGCAGTGTCTTAACATTGTTAAAACACTGCGGGGCTGGGATTCATGGCCTGGCGCAGTACATATGTTCGCCTCTCGCTTGGGTTCTTACACCCGCTTCAGACTATGCGGCGTCAGCTGATCCCTTATCGCATGCCACGGCCATGAAGACGCACAGTCCGAAGAAGGCGGAAGGAGATGAGGGACAGGCGAAGAAATGCACCGTTCATGCCCATCAATCACACCCTCGCAGTCCAAATAAATAAGACACCGAGGGGCGTTGTGTGGGGCAAGGCGGCCGCAGAGGCGCAGGCAGCCAAACAATGATGCCAGAAGACGGGCAGCGCTACCAAGGAGCTTGTTGCGTGTCAATACAAAGGAAAATCACACCTGAGGGATGTTTTAATGGTCACAGAGGACTCATTTTAGACGTGTTCAGTTCAACATGGGCAAGGAGAATAAGTTTCTGAGCCACCTTGCACACATGCAGCATTACTGTCATACAAGGTGGCTGTAAAACGTAGAAACACCTGGGGGAGGGGGGACAGGTTTCCTTCAATTTCAGTTCTTGTGTCTGCGTGGCTGTTGCAGGACACGTTGCCGGCTACACAGCAGGGGAACAGCTGGCGGTGCTGAACCCCACTGACACATTGGCTGGTGTTTTTCTCTGTGCAGCTAGCACATCTGGGCCCCAACTGGCGGTGTTAGAGCCCAGGGTCAGCAGGAGGAGGAGAGGGAGCGGAGTGTAGGCCGAAGCCTGCACTGGCGGCAGCTTTGGGTCTGTTGTGTCTGCATGGCTGTTGCAGGACACGTTGCCGGCTACACAGCAGGGGAACAGCTGGCGGTGCTGAACCCCACTGACACATTGGCTGGTGTTTGGCTCTGTGCAGCTAGCACATCTGGGCCCCAACTGGCGGTGTTAGAGCCCAGGGTTAGCAGGAGGAGGAGAGGGAGCAGAGTGTAGGCCGAAGCCTGCACTGGAGCAAGTTGAAAGGGAACCTTTAAACCCCCCCCCCCAGGCGTTTGTAGCTGAAAGAGCCATCGTGTACAGCACTAATGCTGGAAAAGGTAAACTTAGCTCTTTTAATTATGGTCCTTGCACATGCTGAACCTAACACTAATGAAAAGTGTCCCCTTCTACCGTGATACCGTCCGGTTGGTGGAACTTTCCTTTGTGATGTGACACAGCACAGCCGTCATTCTTACCCCCTTGGCGCCGTGCGCCGCCTCCTCAGCGTTGTTTGAATCAGTCCCGGAGCCTGCGCTGTTAGGTTAGCCCTTGGCCATGCACACATTTTGCGCTGCCCGTCTTCTGACATCATTTGGTGTCAGACTGGCTGCGCCTGTGCAGCTGCGCTGGCCGAGATCCCGCCTCACAGTGTCGTCTAATGTAATCCCACCGCGGGCCTGGGATCCGTGGCCATGCGCAGTGCATATCCTCACCTCTCACTCCCCTCCCTACGGCTTCTTCAGACTGTGCGGTGTCACGGCTGTGGCATGCTATTAGGGATCAGCTGACACCGCACAGTCTGAAGAAGCCGTAGGGAGATGAGTGAGAGGTGGAGGTTCAGATATGCACTGCGCATGTCCATGGATCTCAGGCCCCCAGTGGTATTAAATCAGAAGACACTGCGAGGCGGGATCTCGTCCAGCGCGGCCGCACAGGCGCAGCCAGCCTGACACCAAATGATGTCAGAAGATGGGCAGCGCAAAATGTGTGCATGGCCAAGGGCTAACCTAACAGCGCAGGCTCCGGGACAGATTCAAACAACGCTGAGGAGGCGGCGCACGGCGCCAAGGGGGTAAGAATGACGGCTGTGCTGCGTCACATCACAAAGGAAAGTTCCACTGTTATGGTTCTCAATGGCAAGAGAACATAGCCCAGCAAACATAAGTACTAGCTCTTGGAAGGATGGAAACTAAACTGACCATGAACTAAACCTGCCGCACAACTAACAGTAGCCGGGTAGCGTTGGCTACGTTTTTATCCCTAGACGCCCAGCGCCGGCCGGAGGACTAACTAATCCTGGCAGAGGAAAATATAGTCCTGGCTCACCTCTAGAGAAATTTCCCCGATAGGCAGACAGAGGCCCCCACATATATTGGCGGTGATTTTAGATGAAATGACAAACGTAGTATGAAAATAGGTTTAGCAAAATTGAGGTCCGCTTACTAGATAGCAGGAAGACAGAAAGGGCACTTTCATGGTCAGCTGAAAACCCTATCAAAATACCATCCTGAAATTACTTTAAGACTCTAGTATTAACTCATAACATCAGAGTGGCAATTTCAGATCACAAGAGCTTTCCAGACACAGAAACGAAACTACAGCTGTGAACTGGAACAAAATGCAAAAACAAACGAGGACTAAAGTCCAACTTAGCTGGGAGTTGTCTAGCAGCAGGAACATGCACAGAAAGGCTTCTGATTACAATGTTGACCGGCATGGAAGTGACAGAGGAGCAAGGTTAAATAGCGACTCCCACATCCTGATGGAAACAGGTGAACAGAGGGGATGATGCACACCAGTTCAATTCCACCAGTGGCCACCGGGGGAGCCCAAAATCCAATTTCACAACAGTACCCCCCCCTCAAGGAGGGGGCACCGAACCCTCACCAGAACCACCAGGGCGATCAGGATGAGCCCTATGAAAGGCACGGACCAGATCGGAGGCATGAACATCAGAGGCAGTCACCCAAGAAATATCTTCCTGACCGTATCCCTTCCATTTGACCAGATACTGGAGTTTCCGTCTGGAAACACGGGTCCAAGATTTTTTCCACAACGTACTCCAACTCGCCCTCAACCAACACCGGAGCAGGAGGCTCAACGGAAGGCACAACCGGTACCTCATACCTGCGCAACAATGACCGATGAAAAACATTATGAATAGAAAAAGATGCAGGGAGGTCCAAACGGAAGGACACAGGGTTAAGAATCTCCAATATCTTGTACGGGCCGATGAACCGAGGCTTAAACTTAGGAGAAGAAACCCTCATAGGGACAAAACGAGAAGACAACCACACCAAGTCCCCAACACAAAGCCGAGGACCAACCCGACGCCGGCGGTTGGCAAAAAGCTGAGTCTTCTCCTGGGACAACTTCAAATTGTCCACTACCTGCCCCCAAATCTGATGCAACCTCTCCACCACAGCATCCACTCCAGGACAATCCGAAGATTCCACCTGACCAGAAGAAAATCGAGGATGAAACCCCGAATTACAGAAAAAAGGAGACACCAAGGTGGCAGAGCTGGCCCGATTATTGAGGGCAAACTCCGCTAAAGGCAAAAAAGCAACCCAATCATCCTGATCTGCAGACACAAAACACCTCAAATATGTCTCCAAGGTCTGATTCGTCCGCTCGGTCTGGCCATTTGTCTGAGGATGGAAAACAGACGAGAAAGACAAATCTATGCCCATCCTAGCACAGAATGCTCGCCAAAATCTAGACACGAATTGGGTTCCTCTGTCAGAAACAATATTCTCCGGAATACCATGCAAACAGACCACATTTTGAAAAAACAGAGGAACCAACTCGGAAGAAGAAGGCAACTTAGGCAGGGGAACCAAATGGACCATTTTAGAGAAACGGTCACACACCACCCAGATGACAGACATCTTCTGAGAAACAGGAAGATCCGAAATAAAATCCATCGAGATGTGCGTCCAGGGCCTCTTCGGGATAGGCAAGGGCAACAACAATCCACTAGCCCGAGAACAACAAGGCTTGGCCCGAGCACAAACGTCACAAGACTGCACAAAGCCTCGCACATCTCGAGACAGGGAAGGCCACCAGAAGGACCTTGCCACCAAATCCCTGGTACCAAAGATTCCAGGATGACCTGTCAACGCAGAAGAATGAACCTCAGAAATGACTTTACTGGTCCAATCATCAGGAACAAACAGTCTACCAGGTGGGCAACGATCAGGTCTATCCGCCTGAAACTCCTGCAAGGCCCGCCGCAGGTCTGGAGAAACGGCAGACAATATCACTCCATCCTTAAGGATACCTGTAGGTTCAGAGTTACCAGGGGAGTCAGGCTCAAAACTCCTAGAAAGGGCATCCGCCTTAACATTCTTAGAACCCGGCAGGTAGGACACCACAAAATTAAACCGAGAGAAAAACAACGACCAGCGCGCCTGTCTAGGATTCAGGCGTCTGGCGGACTCAAGATAAATTAGATTTTTGTGGTCAGTCAATACCACCACCTGATGTCTAGCACCCTCAAGCCAATGACGCCACTCCTCAAAAGCCCACTTCATGGCCAAAAGCTCCCGATACCCAACATCATAATTCCGCTCGGCGGGCGAAAATTTACGCGAGAAAAAGGCACAAGGTCTCATCACGGAACAATCGGAACTTCTCTGCGACAAAACTGCCCCAGCTCCGATTTCAGAAGCGTCGACCTCAACCTGAAAAGGAAGAGCAACATCAGGCTGACGCAACACAGGGGCGGAAGAAAAGCGGCGCTTAGGCTCCCGAAAGGCCTCCACAGCAGCAGGGGACCAATCAGCAACATCAGCACCCTTCTTAGTCAAATCAGTCAATGGTTTTACAACATCAGAAAAACCAGCAATAAATCGACGATAAAAGTTAGCAAAGCCCAAAAATTTCTGAAGACTCTTAAGAGAAGAGGGTTGCGTCCAATCACAAATAGCCTGAACCTTGACAGGATCCATCTCGATGGAAGAGGGGGAAAAAATATATCCCAAAAAGGAAATCTTTTGAACCCCAAAAACGCACTTAGAACCCTTCACACACAAGGAATTAGACAGCAAAACCTGAAAAACCCTCCTGACCTGCTGGACATGAGAGTCCCAGTCATCCGAAAAAAATCAAAATATCATCCAGATACACAATCATAAATTTATCCAAATAATCACGGAAAATGTCATGCATAAAGGACTGAAAGACTGAAGGGGCATTTGAAAGACCAAAAGGCATCACCAAATACTCAAAGTGGCCCTCGGGCGTATTAAATGCGGTCTTCCACTCATCCCCCTGCTTAATTCGCACCACATTATACGCCCCACGGAGATCTATCTTAGAGAACCACTTGGCCCCCTTTATGCGAGCAAACAAATCAGTCAGCAGTGGCAACGGATATTGATATTTAACCGTGATTTTATTCAAAAGCCGATAATCAATACACGGTCTCAAAGAGCCATCTTTCTTAGCCACAAAGAAAAAACCGGCTCCTAAGGGAGATGACGAAGGACGAATATGTCCCTTTTCCAAGGACTCCTTTATATATTCTCGCATAGCAGCATGTTCAGGCACAGACAGATTAAATAAACGACCCTTAGGGTATTTACTACCCGGAATCAAATCTATGGCACAATCGCACTCCCGGTGCGGAGGTAATGAACCAAGCTTAGGTTCTTCAAAAACGTCACGATATTCAGTCAAGAATTCAGGAATCTCAGAGGGAATAGATGATGAAATGGAAACCACAGGTACGTCCCCATGCGTCCCCTTACATCCCCAGCTTAACACAGACATAGCTTTCCAGTCAAGGACTGGGTTATGAGATTGCAGCCATGGCAATCCAAGCACCAACACATCATGTAGGTTATACAGCACAAGAAAGCGAATAATCTCCTGATGATCCGGATTAATCCGCATAGTTACTTGTGTCCAGTATTGTGGTTTATTACTAGCCAATGGGGTGGAGTCAATCCCCTTCAAGGGTATAGGAGTTTCAAGAGGCTCCAAATCATACCCACAGCGTTTGGCAAAGGACCAATCCATAAGACTCAAAGCGGCGCCAGAGTCGACATAGGCATCCGCGGTAATAGATGATAAAGAACAAATCAGGGTCACAGATAGAATAAACTTAGACTGTAAAGTGCCAATTGAAACAGACTTATCAAGCTTCTTAGTACGCTTAAAGCATGCTGATATAACATGAGTTGAATCACCGCAATAGAAGCACAACCCATTTTTTAGTCTTAAATTCTGCCGTTCACTTCTGGACAGAATTCTATCACATTGCATATTCTCTGGCGTCTTCTCAGTAGACACCGCCAAATGGTGCACAGGTTTGCGCTCCCGCAGACGCCTATCGATCTGGATAGCCATTGTCATGGACTCATTCAGACCCGCAGGCACAGGGAACCCCACCATAACATCCTTAATGGCATCAGAGAGACCCTCTCTGAAACTCGCCGCCAGGGCGCACTCATTCCACTGAGTAAGCACAGCCCATTTACGGAATTTCTGGCAGTATATTTCAGCTTCGTCTTGCCCCTGAGATAGGGACATCAAGGCCTTTTCCGCCTGAAGCTCTAACTGAGGTTCCTCATAAAGCAACCCCAAGGCCAGAAAAAACGCATCCACATTGAGCAACGCAGGATCCCCTGGAGCCAATGCAAAAGCCCAATCCTGAGGGTCGCCCCGGAGCAAGGAAATCACAATCCTGACCTGCTGAGCAGGATCTCCAGCAGAGCGAGATTTCAGGGACAAAAACAACTTGCAATTATTTTTGAAATTTTGAAAGCAAGATCTATTCCCCGAGAAAAATTCAGGCAAAGGAATTCTAGGTTCAGATATAGGAACATGAACAACAAAATCTTGTAAATTTTGAACTTTCGTGGTGAGATTATTCAAACCTGCAGCTAAACTCTGAATATCCATTTTAAACAGGTGAACACAGAGCCATTCCAGGATTAGAAGGAGAGAGAGAGAGAGAAAGGCTGCAATATAGGCAGACTTGCAAGAGATTCAATTACAAGCACACTCAGAACTGAAGGGAAGGAAAAAAAAAAAATCTTCAGCAGACTTCTCTTTTCTCTCCTTTCTCTGTCAATTAATTTAACCCTTTTTGGGCCGGTCAAACTGTTATGGTTCTCAATGGCAAGAGAACATAGCCCAGCAAACATAAGTACTAGCTCTTGGAAGGATGGAAACTAAACTGACCATGAACTAAACCTGCCGCACAACTAACAGTAGCCGGGTAGCGTTGCCTACGTTTTTATCCCTAGACGCCCAGCGCCGGCCGGAGGACTAACTAATCCTGGCAGAGGAAAATATAGTCCTGGCTCACCTCTAGAGAAATTTCCCCGATAGGCAGACAGAGGCCCCCACATATATTGGCGGTGATTTTAGATGAAATGACAAACGTAGTATGAAAATAGGTTTAGCAAAATTGAGGTCCGCTTACTAGATAGCAGGAAGACAGAAAGGGCACTTTCATGGTCAGCTGAAAACCCTATCAAAATACCATCCTGAAATTACTTTAAGACTCTAGTATTAACTCATAACATCAGAGTGGCAATTTCAGATCACAAGAGCTTTCCAGACACAGAAACGAAACTACAGCTGTGAACTGGAACAAAATGCAAAAACAAACGAGGACTAAAGTCCAACTTAGCTGGGAGTTGTCTAGCAGCAGGAACATGCACAGAAAGGCTTCTGATTACAATGTTGACCGGCATGGAAGTGACAGAGGAGCAAGGTTAAATAGCGACTCCCACATCCTGATGGAAACA
This sequence comes from Ranitomeya variabilis, assembly GCF_051348905.1. Taxonomy (NCBI): domain Eukaryota; kingdom Metazoa; phylum Chordata; class Amphibia; order Anura; family Dendrobatidae; genus Ranitomeya; species Ranitomeya variabilis. The sequence goes on along the minus strand of NC_135235.1, from coordinate 606,109,198 downwards.
GGTGAACAGAGGGGATGATGCACACCAGTTCAATTCCACCAGTGGCCACCGGGGGAGCCCAAAATCCAATTTCACAACATTCCACCTACTGGACGGTATCACGGTAGGAGGGGACACATTTCATAAGTGTTAGGTTCAGCATGTGCAAGGAGCACCACGAAAAGAGGCACTTTTTCCCTTTGCATCATTACTGCTGCACAAGGTGGCTCCTTCAGTAACAAACGCCTGGGGGGGGGGACAGGTTCCCTTAAATTTAACTTGTTGTGCCTGCGTGGCGGTCGCAGTACACGTTGCCGTATACACAGCAGGGGAACAGCTGGCAGTGCTGAACCCCACTAACACATTGGCGAGGTGTTTGGCTCTGTGCGGACAGCACTTCTGGACAGCAACTAGTGGTGTTGGAGCCCAGGGACAGGAGGAGGTGGTGGAGGAGATAGGAGGGATTGCCACACACACAGCTGGGGAACAGCTGACGTTACTGAACCCCAATAACAGAGGAGGGACTGTTGACTGTGCGTACAGCACTACCAGGCAACAACTAGCGGTGTTGGAGCCCAGGGACAGGAGGAGGAGGTGGTGGAGGAGATAGGAGGGATTGCCACACACACAGCTGGGGAACAGCTGACGTTACTGAACCCCAATAACAGAGGAGGGACTGTTGACTGTGCGTACAGCACTACCAGGCAACAACTAGCGGTGTTGGAGCCCAGGGACAGGAGGAGGAGGAGGAGGTGGTGGAGGAGATAGGAGGGATTGCCACACACACAGCTGGGGAACAGCTGACGTTACTGAACCCCAATAACAGAGGAGGGACTGTTGACTGTGCGTACAGCACTACCAGACAACAACTAGCGGTTTTGGAGCCCAGGGACAGGAGGAGGAGGAGGTGGAGGAGATAGGAGGGATTGCCACACACACAGCTGGGGAACAGCTGACTTTACTGAACCCCAATAACAGAGAAGGGACTGTTGACTGTGCGTACAGCACTACCAGGCAACAACTAGCGGTGTTGGAGCCCAGGGACAGGAGGAGGAGGAGGTGGAGGAGATAGGAGGGATTGCCACACACACAGCTGGGGAACAGCTGATGTTGCTGAACCCCAATAACAGAGGAGGGACTGTTGACTGTGCGTACAGCACTACCAGGCAACAACTAGTGGTGTTGGAGCCCAGGGACAGGAGGAGGAGGAGGTGGAGGAGATAGGAGGGATTGCCACACACACAGCTGGGGAACAGCTGATGTTGCTGAACCCCAATAACAGAGGAGGGACTGTTGACTGTGCGTACAGCACTACCAGGCAACAACTAGTGGTGTTGGAGCCCAGGGACAGGAGGAGGAGGAGGAGGTGGTGGAGGAGATAGGAGGGATTGCCACACACACAGCTGGGGAACAGCTGACATTACTGAACCCCAATAACAGAGGAGGGACTGTTGACTGTGCGTACAGCACTACCAGGCAACAACTAGCGGTGTTGGAGCCCAGGGACAGGAGGAAGAGGAGAGGAACACAGTGTAGGCCGAAGCCTGATTGGAGAAAGTCTAAAGGGAACCTTTAACCCCCCCAAGGTGTTTGTAGCTGAAAGAGCCAGCTTGTGCAGCACAAAGGATGCAAAAGGAAAAGGTGGCTCTTTTCATTATGCTCCTTTCAAACACAGAACTAAACACTTATAAAATGTGTCCCCTGATACCGTGAGACCGTCCCGGAGGTGGGACTTTCCTTCGTAATATGACGCAGCACAGCCGTCATTCCTACCCCCTTGGCGCCGTGCCCCGGCTCCTCAGCATTGTTTGATTCCTTCCAGGAGCCTGCGCTGTTATGTTATCCCTTGGCCAGGCACACTTAGCGCTGCCCATCTTCTGACATCATTTGGTGTCAGGCTGGCTGCGCCTGTGCGGACGCGCTGGCCGAGAGCCCGCCTCGCAGTGTCGTCTAATGTAATCCCACCGCGGGCCTCGAATCCATGGCCATGCGCAGTGCTTATCCTCGCCTCTCACTCCCCTCCCTACGGCTTCTTCAGACTGTGCGGTGTCACGGCCTTGGCATGCTATTAGGGACCAGCTGACACCGCACAGTCTGAAGAAGCCGTAGGGAGATGAGTGAGAGGTGGAGGTTCAGATATGCACTGCGCATGTCCATGGATCTCAGGCCCCCAGTGGTATTAAATCAGAAGACACTGCGAGGCGGGCTCTCGGCCAGCGCGGCCGCACAGGCGCAGCCAGCCTGACACAAATGATGTCAGAAGATGGGCAGCGCTAAGTGTGCCTGGCCAAGGGATAACATAACAGCACAGGCTCCGGGACGGAATCAAACAACGCTGAGGAGCCGGGGCACGGCGCCAAGGGGGTAGGAATGACGGCTGTGCTGCGTCATATTACGAAGGAAAGTCCCACCTCCGGGACGGTTTTACAGTATCAGTGGACACATTTTATAAGTGTTAAGTTCTGCGTGTGCAAGGAGCTAAACAAAAATAGCTACCTTTTCCTTGTGCAGCATTACTGCTGCACAAGGTGGCTCTTTCAGTAACAAACGCCTTGGGGGGGGACAGGTTCCCTTACATTTCAGTTGATGTGTCAGCGTGGCGGTTGCAGGACACATTGCCGGCTACACAGCTGGGGATCAGCTGACGTTACTGAAACCCAATAACACTGGGTCGTATGTTTTGACTGTGCAGACGGCACTTCTGAGCCTCAACTGGCGGTGTTGGAGCCCAGGAATTTAAGTTCAGGTGGTAGAAAGATGAACACAACAGGAGACCTGGATAACGTAGACAGTGACCTAATTATTTAATCAGGAAGAGGAGTGGCAAATTCCTGCGAGATCCAGGCCTTGTTCATTTTCAGGAAAGTAAGCCGGTCAACGTTATCGGAGGATAGTCGCATGCGACGGTCAGTTAGTACACCACCTGCAGCACTAAAGACACGTTCCGATAATACACTAGCCGCAGGGCAAGCCAGCACCTCCAATGCATACTGGCTTAGCTCTGGCCATGTATCCAGCTTTGAGACCCAAAACTTGAAAGGTGAAGAGCCGTCTGGGAGTACAGCAAGAGGGCAAGACATGTAGTCTGTCACCATCTGACGGAACCGTTGCCTCCTGCTGACTGGAGCCGTCTGTGATGGTGTAGACTTTTGTGGCGGGCACAGAAAACTGTGCCACAGTTCGGCCATACTGGTCTTGCTTGAGCAGAGGCACTGCTTCTGCTCCCTCTTTGTGCAGAGCCTCCACCACTGCCTGGACGCACTGAGCTGCTTTGTAATGCTCTAGCAGCACTTCTCTCAGTTGGAATGGAGAAGATGATGGAATTCACCAGTGTGTCTTGGTACTCCCGCATTTTTCGCTCCCGGTTCAACGGTGTGATGAGGCTTTCTACGTTGTCCCGGTAGCGAGGATCAAGGAGGGTGAACACCCAATAATCAGACATGTTGAGAATGTGGGCGATGCGGCGGTCGTTTCTCAGGCACTGCAGCATGTAATCCACCATGTGCTCCAGACTGCCAACTGCCCAAGAAACGCTGTCCCCTGCTGGAGGCGTGATCTCTGCCCACTCGTCATCACCCCACCCTCGCTGTACACACTGAGTACTGGACAATTGTGTAACTCCCTCCTCTGGACGGATGTCTTCCTCCTCCATTGACTCCTCCTCATCCTCCTCACAAACTGTCCCCTGCCTACGTGTTTGTGAGGAACCACGTGGCGCTGACTGTCCAGAAGATGATGGAAATGGTGAATCCTCATCCTCCACCTCTTCCACAACATCATCCCTTAGCGCTTGCAGTGATTTTTCAAGCAGGCAGATAAGGGGGACAGTCATGCTGACTAGTGCATCATCTGCACTCGCCATCCGCGTGGAATAATCGAAGGGACGCAAAACCTGGCAGACGTCCTTCATAGTGGCCCACTCTGTGGTTGTGAAGTCTGAACGGCGTGGAGTGCGACTTCTTTGCGCCTGATGCAGCTGGTACTCCATTACAGCTTGCTGCTGCTCACACAACCGCTCCAACATATGTAACGTGGAATTCCACCTGGTAGGTAGGTTACATATGATGCGATGTTCCGGCAGGTGGTGTCGACGCTGCAGAGCCGCAATGCGCGATTTTGCCGTGCTGGAACGCCGCAAGTGAGCACACTCTAGGCGGACCTTGTGCAGCAGTGCATCAAGATCCGGATAGTCCCTCAAAAAACTCTGCACGACCAAATTGAGCACATGTGCCAGACATGGGATGTGAGTGAGGTTGCCGAGGCCCAGAGCTGCCACCAGATTTCGGCCATTATCACACACTACCATGCCTGGCTGGAGATTCGCTGGCACAAACCACACATCGCTCTCCTGCTTGATGGCATTCCAGAGCTCCTGTGCTGTGTGGCTTCGATTCCCCAAAGAAATTAATTTCAAGACGGCCTGTTGACGTTTGGCCATGGCTGTGCTCATGTCGGTCGTAACAGGTAAACGTTCATCACGGGTCCACGTGGAGGTGGAATGTGACGGCTCCTGCAGCGATGATTCTGAGGAACTGGTGTAAGAGGAGGAGTCAATGCGTACAGAATGGATTCCTGCAATCCTTGGAGTGGGCAGGACACGTCCTGCGCCACTCGCACGGTCTGTACCCGGCTCAACGACATTAACCCAATGGGCAGTGAGGGAAAGGTATCGCCCCTGTTCATGTTGACTGGTCCACGCATCGGTGGTGAGGTGGACCTTGCTATTGACGGCATTCAGTAGCGCGTGTTTTATGTGTCCCTCCACATGCTTGTGCAGGGCAGGGATGGCTTGCCTGCTGAAGTAAAAGCGGCTGGGCACATTGTACTGTGGGACTGCCAATGACATCAAGTCACGGAAGCTGTCAGTCTCCACCAGCCTGAATAACAGCATTTCCAGTGACAGAAGTTTGGCAATGCCTGCAGTCAGAGCCTGTGCTCGTGGGTGGTTTGACGAGAAAGCCGCCTTTTCTCCCATGCCTGTACTACCGATGGCTGTAGACTGGGCTGGGAGTGTGTGGATGACTGGGAAAGTGGTGCTGCAGGTGGAATTACAGCAGGTCTCTGGACAACAGGGCCAGAGGTTCTTCCACGGCGATCCTGGGAGGAAGCCGAACCAGCTGCGTGTGAGCTGGAGGAAGAGGCAACACGAGCTGAAGAGGTGGTAGCTGCCGCTGTTGGTTGGCCTAGCTCTTCAGTGTGTTTTTCTAACTCCGCCGCGTGCCTGGTGCGCACATGTTTCCACATGTTGGAGGTATTGAGGTTGCTGACATTTCGACCTCTTTTGACTTTTTGATGACACACCTTGCATCTGACATAGCAAATGTCATCTGCAACTGTGTCAAAAAAGGACCAGGCACTGCAAGTCTTGGGAGCGCCCTTTTTGGCTTTTGGAAGAGACATGCTCCTAACGGGTGCCAAAGCGGAGGCTGCAGGATCCGCAGTCTTCCCCCTCCCTCTCCCTCTTTGGGCCGTACGGGGAATCTCTTCCTCAGAGCTGCTCCCACCACCTTCCTGTCCCTCACGCCAAGATGGGTCAAGGACCTCATCATCTACACTACCCTCTGCCCCCATCTGCTCCTCCTGGGTAGTCTCAGCAGCAGAGCACGCACCAGAAAGTGGCACCTGAGTGTCATCATCAGCGGATGCGGCATGCGATGTGGTGACCAGAGGCACTGGCCCACCCGCCCCTTCAGAGGAAGAGAGAAAAAGCTGTTGGGCATCACTGCACCCTGCCTCTTCTTCCATTTCTCCAATGCTGCTTGGCTGGCCCCCTGTTTCCAAGCCAAGAGATTCAGAGAACAGAAGTAGAGATGGCTCCTGTCCTGGGCTCTCTGTCTGCCTGGGCAATTTGGCAGGTGGTGAAGAGACAGATGGCTGCTCTCCAGTGCTCTGTGTCTGAGAGGATGTGGCACTAATTAAAGTTGATGCATTAGCTGCCATCCATCCGACAACGGCTTCAATTTGGTCTTCACGCAGCAGCGGTGTACGGCGCTCTGCGACAAAGCTGCGCATGAATGACTGTTCCCTGGTGAAAGTGGGTGCTGATGAGTCACCGGTGCCCGCAGCAGGCACAGAATCCCCACGTCCTCTCCCTGCTCCGCGCCCACGTGCCTTACTCACTGCCTTCTTCATCTTGGTTGACTGATAAAGATAAGCAGAAAAGTACTAACGGCTTTGTGTGCTTATTCCTGAACAACTCCTAACAGGTATAAGAAACACTAATTTTCTAAAATGTGGACTAGACTTTAATATGAGCTAATGTGGCCTACACAAATGTAAAGTGGTGTCACTGGTGTGTTTGGTGAACTTTATTATTTATTTATTTTTTTGGGGCTGAACTGACAACAGAGAGAGCTGCAGTCACACGGAGACCGTGCAGACAGCCGTAAACGGCGCTGCAAGGCCCAAAAACCCTCCTCTACGTTATCCTATGTAGTGTTTTTCCACAAGTTAGCTGGAGACGGGTGGAAAGACACTAATAGGAATTTTTTGAAAAAATGTGCAGCAGCCTGCACTACTTAAAACAAAAGGAAAATTGATTTTACGGTATGACGCAGTGAAGAACCCTGAGCTGGAGACAACCAGGCTATGGCTGCTCACAGACTACAGGGCGAGCTGCAGTCACACGGAGACCGTGCAGACAGCCGTAAACGGCGCTGCAAGGCCCAAAAACCCTCCTCTACGTTATCCTATGTAGTGTTTTTCCACAAGTTAGCTGGAGACGGGTGGAAAGACACTAATAGGAATTTTTTGAAAAAATGTGCAGCAGCCTGCACTACTTAAAACAAAAGGAAAATTGATTTTACGGTATGACGCAGTGAAGAACCCTGAGCTGGAGACAACCAGGCTATGGCTGCTCACAGACTACAGGGCGAGCTGCAGTCACACGGAGACCATGCAGACAGCCGTAAACGGCGCTGCAAGGCCAAAAAACCCTCCTCTACGTTATCCTATGTAGTGTTTTTCCACAAATTAGCTGGAGACGGGTGGAAAGACACTAATAGGAATTTTTTTAAAAAATGTGCAGCAGCCTGCACTACTTAAAACAAAAGGAAAATTGATTTTACGGTATGACGCAGTGAAGAACCCTGAGCTGGAGACAACCAGGCTATGGCTGCTCACAGACTACAGGGCGAGCTGCAGTCACACGGAGACCGTGCAGACAGCCGTAAACGGCGCTGCAAGGCCCAAAAACCCTCCTCTACGTTATCCTATGTAGTGTTTTTCCACAAGTTAGCTGGAGACGGGTGGAACGACACTAATAGGATTTTTTGGAAAAAATTAGCAGCAGACTACACTACTTGGAAAAAAAAAAAAAAAAAAAAAGAACAGTATGAGGCAATGAACCACCCTCCCTGAACTGAATACAACCAGCTATGGATGGCCTATGGCTGCACTCAGACTAGAGAGTGGGCTGCACTCACACACACACACAGACCTTGCAGATCGCTGTGAAAACAGCGCTACAAGGCAAAAGCAAGGTGATTAGTAGGTGAACACAGCGGTTGCTAAATTAGCCTTTGAAAAGCACAAAGAAGCAAATCGCTATCTCTAAACTGGCCCTCAGTCAGCAAACAGCGTCCTGTCACTAACTGAATTCACAGCAGAGTGAACGCAAAATGGCGCCAGCGACTTTTAAACTGCATCATGACATCATTTCAGCAGCCAATCACAGCCTTGCCAGTAGTTTCAGGCCCTCCATGCTGAACAGGATGTGCCCACACTTGGAATCAGTCTCATTGGCTGATTTCGTACTAAGTTGTGCAGTTTGAATCCTGGGAACTTCCGATTCCGGTATCCGATACGCGGCAAGTATCAGATCTCGGTATCGGAATTCCGATACCGCTAAGTATCGGCCGATACCCGATACTTGCGGTATCGGAATGCTCAACACTATTCATGAGTCAACCGATGATCATGGTGCCAGATCTGATGGTCACCCTGGTTCGAGAGATGCATTTATTGGTGGCCCTGGCGGGGTTGTGGATGTTTCACCAGCTGCAGTGCCTGGAGTGGACCCTGCGGACCAGATGAATCTCAGTGTCAAGAGGAGCCGTAAGGAGACTCGGGAGGAGGAGTGCCCGCCTGAGTCATCCCGTAAAATCTTTCTGGCTGTTGCTTCACAACTTCTCAGCCCAGAAGGGACTAATCTAATAGAGGAATACACGGACTCCGATGATACTGCCAGCTTATTGACTGTGTCTTCTTTATCACCTGCCATATCACAGCTTATTGATTCTGATTTTGAGAGCCTAGAATCAATAAAAAGACTTAACATGGCAGACATCCGCATTGCCTCACTGAATGTGAGAAGCCTAAAGAGCCCCACTAGGAGGGCTGCTTTGTTTACATGACTAATGACTGAGGCTATGTGCACACGTCAGGATTTCTAGCAGAAATTTTCCTGACAAAAACCGGACATTTCTGCCAGAAATCCGCATGCGTTTTTTTCATTTTTTTTTCATGCGTCTGACGCGTTTTTTGTGCGTTTTTTTCCAAATGCATAGTTTTGCAGGAAAAATGCTGAAAATCCGCAAAATTTATGAACATGCTGCTTTTTTTACCGTGATGATTTTTTTTTGCGGAAAAAAACGCACCATGTGCACAAAACATGCAGAATGCATTATAAATGATAGGATGCATAAAGTATGCATTTTTAATGAGTTTTTATAGCGTTTTTATCATGAAAAAACGCGAAAAGAAAGCGAAAAAACCTGACGTGTGCACATACCCTCAGCTTTGAGGTCTTTTTCCTGCAAGAGTGTGGTTTTGATCATGGACTATCATATCCCAACCTAATTAAAGACTGGACAGCAGGACCCTCTGTCTGGTCAGGGTCAAATGAAAATAAAGCTGCCGGGGTTGGGATTTTATTTAAAGGTCAAAATGTGAATATTTAATCTGTCACTGAAATCATTCCAGGTCGTGCCGTATTAACCCACATTGTTTTAAATGGTTGACACTGAAGACTAAGAGCACGCTGGTGCTCGAAACGCGTCCAGTCGGGTGTTGGTTACTTTCCCCTACCGACCATGCCGGTCAGGTCTCAGCAGCATTTCAACATATACTAATAAAGTTTCTACGTTTTATTCCTGGAGCTGGAACCATTTCTTCTTTATCAATAAGTCTGTTAAAACACCTAGTGACAGATCTTAAATTATTAGATGCATGGAGGAAGTCCCACCCTTCTGACCCAGGATACACGTGGAAGGGTAGAGGGCTGTCTTCCCGTATTGATTTTATTTTCTGTTCTAATGACTTTTTTAAATCCAGAAATGCAGGGCTGATGGAAAACATCTTTTCTGATCATGTATTGCTACATACCAACCTGCAGGTTCCTGGGAATGCAAGTGTAGGTAAAGGTATGTGGAAACTGGACACACTCCTTCTAGAAGACGAGTTGGTAAGGGCAGACTTTATAGCCAAATATGAATCCTGGAGGGGGCGGAAACACCCAAAACAGAGTATGCTGGGGTGATGGGAATGTGTTAAAACTCGCATTAAAGAGTTTTTTATCATAGTGGGTAAAAGAAAGGCACGTGAAAAAAGGAAATGTTTTAGAGATTTTAATGTCAGGCTGCAGACTCTCCATAGGCTCAAGGAGTGGGGAGTGCCTGGGGTGGATGGCGAGATGGCAAAAATCAAAACTGAAATCCACAAATTCCTGAAGCAAAAGGATAAAGAGGTAATTTTTAGTGCCCGTGTAAAATATTTAGAAGAGGGTGAGTCATGTTCAAGGAAAACAACCATTAGCGATTTTATCTTTGGATTTTATGAAGGCCTTTGATAGGGAACCCCATCCTTTCTAAAACTTAAAAAAGATAAAAGTGGGAGACCCTAAGGGTACCGTCACACAGTGGCATTTTCATCGCTACGACGGCACGATTCGTGACGTTCTAGCGATATAGTTACGATCTCGCAGTGTCTGACACGCAGCAGCGATCAGGGACCCCGCTGAGAATCGTACGTCGTAGCAGATCGTTTGAAACTTTCTTTCGTCGCTGGATCTCCCGCTGTCATCGCTGGATCGTTGTGTGTGACAGCGATCCAGCGATGCGTTCGCTTGTAACCAGGGTAAACATTGGGTTACTAAGCGCAGGGCCGCGCTTAGTAACCCGATATTTACCGTGGTTATTAGCGTAAAAGGAAAAAAAAACAACCCGTACATACTCACCATCTGATGTCCTTCAGGTCCCTTGCCGTCCGTTTCCCGCTCTGACTGTCTGCCGGCCAGAAAGTGAGAGCAGATCACAGCGGTGACGTCACCGCTGCACTCTGCTCTCACTGTACGGCGGCACTCAGTCAGAGCGGGAAGCAGACGGCAAGGGACCTGAAGGACATCAGATGGTGAGTATGTACGGTTTGTTTTTTTTTCCTTTTACGCTGGTAACCACGGTAAACATCGGGTTACTAAGCGCGGCCCTGCGCTTAGTAACCCGATGTTTACCCTGGTTACCAGCGAACCTCGGCATCGTTGGTTGCTGGAGAGCGGTCTGTGTGACAGCTCCCCAGCGACCACACAATGACTTACCAACGATCATGGCCAGGTCATATCGCAGGTCGTGATCGTTGGTAAATCGTATAGTGAGACGGTACCCTAAGTCTTTTATCCAGAAAATATTGCTTTTATATAAACAGTCATATGCACAGGTTTTAATTAATGGGTATTTAACTAAAGAGGTGGTGCTTCAGTCCGGAGTAAAACAAGGCTGTCCCATGTCCCCACTTTTATTTGTTTGCTCCATCGAACCACTGTTGTGCCTGCTACGTCAGGACAAGGTGATCAGAGGGATTTTTATGCCAGGTGGTGGTGGGCAGCAGGTTAAGGCTCTTGGATATATGGATGACATATCAGTGTATGGTACCAGCTTACCATCAATAAATAGAGCAATTTTAATCATGGAAATTTTTAGTGTGGGTTCTGGTTTTAAGCTGAATATTAATAAATGTGACTGTTTAATAATGGGCCAATGGGAATCAGACCCCCCTCGGGTCCCAACACAAACAGTTGGAATCAAGATTCTGGGCATCTTGTTTAACCAGGCAAATGATGGCAAAGAAAACTGGGACCTGGTAATTAATAAATTAGACCAGAAAATTTCCCTGTGGCAAATCAGCAAATTATCAATGGAGGGTAAGATTCTAGTGATCAAGATGGTATTGCTTCCCATCAGTTTGTATGCCGCCATGGTCTTCCCCCCCAAACCCCCTTTACCTAAAAAAGCTCATGAAACCGAAGTTTTTTTTTATGGGGTTCCAGAATGGAAAAATTAAGGAGGGAGGTGGTTTACAAATGTAAGAAGAATGGTGGTAAGGCGTTTCCCAATCTAAAACTTTTTATTTTCATCAAGTTCTTTGTGTTTTGTTGTAAAAGTTTTAACAATGTTGGGGATTTCTCGTGTCTCCTGAGGTACGCAACAGGATTCACTTTCAGGAAGCTACATTTTAGCATGAATGCTAACTGTCCTTTTCTTTTACCACCTGCCGATCATTACAGGGTCCTGGAAAGCACCATTTCTGTGTCTGCCCTTTCTCATGTTGACTGCCAGTTTCTCCTTGACCAGAGAAAGCTGACAATTATCTGTAAGGGTCATGAGGAGATGGAGGACGTGTCCAATTTTTCCATCTCCAAATGCAGGCTAGTATGGAATAATGTTGCCTGTCCGGCTCTTAGCAACTCCCAAAAGGATCTGGCTTGGCAGGTAGTTCACCAATGCCTCCCATCAAGGGCCTTCCAGCACCATTGGGGTTGGTTGGCCAGTGCCAGATGTCCTAGAGACCGGTGTGCACCTGAGGAGTCAGTTTTTCACTTACTTTGGGACTGCTCCTATGCTCAAGAGCTCTGGCAAACAGTGGGTACCCTCCTAAAGTGGATATGTGGGATACAATCCCTAACCTGTGATACAATTATATATGGTATTATTAACTGCCCTACCATGAAACAAGCATGAGTGGCATGGCTAATGATCAATTGTTTTAAAGAATCCCTATGGAAAGTGCAAAATATACTTTTGTTTAAGCGTGAAGTTATTTCTGTAAATGACTGTATTGGATTTGCACTGTGTGAGATGTATACATATTACCTGAGAGACTGTAAAAAAAAATGGGAGTAAAAGAAGCAAAACAGTTATGGTGCTTACAAATTTGGAATATGTAATATTTACATATGTAAATTATATGCATATTAGTTGTTTTAATTTGTGTTCTTAATTGCTTTTTTAGCAGATTGTTTTAAGCCATGTTTTATTCAAGTGTGAATTTTATAATGTACTTGGATTTTAACAGCAATGGTTTTATTAAATCTGAGTCTCACCAAGATAAAAGAACATAGTACAATACATATGCATATAAACTGTTTTTATATTTTACCTTGTTTTAAAATCAGATTTGTATTAGTTTTATGTCATATTTTACTCAAGTCTTTGATTTGTTTGAAATTTATGATGTATGTCTGATTTTAATAAAGCTTATTTGAAAAGTGATCTGTTCGTATCAGTTTAATATCTTCTTTAACCCTTTATGTGAATTCTTTTCAGGGTCAAAGAAGCACATTTCAGATGCTAAATGCAGCATTTTGCTCGATTTAACGTGACCATTTGCAACATTTTGTGTGCGCCTTGCTTTCACCTATGTATGTCAAGCATTGTATTGTATTCAATATGTAATCAATCAATTAATCAATCAATCTGTCTTTACTGGTTGCAACAGGTGTGTTAAGATATGGGCCTATATTCCGCCTTTGTTACAGTGTTGCAAATCTACTGTGCCATCTACCAAATTAGGCCACGTGCTATCAGTACTTGGTGTTTAAATTGAAGTATCCAATGAGTAGTTCTGCCATACATACCACATTTCTTCACCTTCTGTGCTGATCTTAAATATGCTGCCTATCTTCACCTGTGTGAGTATTGTAATGGTTTGTAGCAGCCAGGTGCACTGCCTGCATTAGATAGAATGTTTGCACGAAACACTCGCGTGTCACAATGGGCCCTGGCCTGTGTCAAGCAGTGCGGAGGCAGCCATCTTTAGTCATGCGATGGCAGCCATCTTTAGTCGTGCGGAGGCAGCCATCTTTAGTCGTGCGGAGGCAGCCATCTTTAGTCGTGCGGAGGCAGCCATCTTTAGTCGTGCGGAGGCAGCCATCTTTAGTCGTGCGGAGGCAGCCATCTTTAGACATGCGGAGGCAGCCATCCTTAGCCTTTAGTCGTGCAGAGGCAGCCATATTTAGTCGTGCGGAGGCAGCCATCTTTAGTACTGCGGAGGCAGACATCTTTAGTCTTTAGTCGTGCAGAGACAGCCATCTTAAGTCATGCGGAGGCAGCCATCTTTAGTCGTGCAGCGGCAGCCATCTTTAGACTTTAGTCGTGCAGAGGCAGCCATCTTTAGTCGTGTGGAGGCACCCATCTTTAGTCAAGCAGCGGCAGCCATCTTTAGTCATGCGGAGGCAGCCATCTTTAGTCATGCGGTGGCAGCCATCTTTAGTCATCCAGAGGCAGCCATCTTTAGTCTTTAGTCGTGCGGTGGCAGCCATCTTTAGTCGTGCAGAGGTAGCCATCTTTAGTCGTGTGGCGGCAGCCATCTTTAGCCTTTAGTCGTGCAGAGGCAGCCATCTTTAGTCGTGTGGAGGCAGCCATCTTTACTCTTTAGTCATGCGGTGGCAGCCATCTTTAGTCATCCAGAGGCAGCCATCTTTAGTCTTTAGTCGTGCGGTGGCAGCCATCTTTAGTCGTGCGGAGGCAGCCATCTTTAGTCTTTAGTCATGCGGTGGCAGCCATCTTTAGTCATCCAGAGGCAGCCATCTTTAGTCGTGCGGTGGCAGCCATCTTTAGTCGTGCAGAGGTAGCCATCTTTAGTCGTGCGGCGGCAGCCATCTTTAGTCGTGCGGCGGCAGCCATCTTTAGCCTTTAGTCGTGCAGAGGCAGCCATCTTTAGTCGTGAGGAGGCAGCCATCTTTAGTCGTGCGGAGGCAGCCATCTTTAGTCGTGCGGAGGAAGCCATCTTTAGTCTTTAGTCGTGCAGAGGAAGCCATCCTTAGTCGTGTGGAGGCTGCAATCTTTAGTCATGTGGAGGCAGCCATCTGTATTCGTGCGGAGGCAGTCATCTTTAATCTTTAATCATTCGGAGGCAGCCATCTTTATTCTTTATTCGTGCGGAGGCAGCCATCTTTAGTCTATAGTCATGCAGAGGCAGCCATCTTTAGTCGTCCAGAGGCAGCCATCTTTAGTCTATAGTAGTGCGGAGGCAGCCATCTTTAGTCTTTAGTCGTGCGGAGGCAGCCATCTTTAGTCTATAGTCGTGCAGAGGCAGCTATCTTTAGTCGTGCGGAGGCAACCATATTTAGTCGTGCGGAGGCAGCCATATTTAGTCATGTGGAGGCAACCATATTTAGTCATGCGGAGGCAACCATATTTAGTCGTGCGGAGGCAACCATATTTAGTCGTGCGGAGGCAGCCATATTTAGTCATGTGGAGGCAGCCATCTTTAGTCGTGCGGAGGCTACCATCTTTAGCCTTTAGTCGTGCAGAGGCAGCCATCTTTAGTCGTGCGGAGGCAGCCAGCTGTAGTCTACAGTCTTGCGGAGGCAGCCATCTTTAGTCATGCAAAGGCAGCCATCTTTAGTCGTGCGCAGGCAGCCATCTTTAGTCTTTAGTCGTGCAGAGGCAGCCATCTTTAGTCTTTAGTCGTGCGGAGCCAGCCATCTTTAGTCATGCGAAGGCAACAATCTTTAGTCTTTAGTCGTGCGCAGGCAGCCATCTTTAGTCGTGCAGAGGCAGCCATCTTTAGTCGTGCGGAGGCAGCCATCTTTAGTCTTTAGTAGTGCGGAGGCAGCCATCTTTAGTCTTTAGTCGTGCAGAGGTAGCCATCTTTAGTCATGAGGAGGCAGCCATGTTTAGTTTTTAGTCGTGTGGAGGTAGCCATCTTTAGTCGTGCGGAGGCAGCCATCTTTAGTCTTTAGTAGTGCGGAGGCAGCCATCTTTAGTCTTTAGTCGTGCAGAGGTAGCCATCTTTAGTCGTGCGGAGGAAGCCATCTTTAGTCTTTAGTCGTGCAGAGGTAGCCATCTTTAGTCATGCGGAGTCAGCCATCTTTAGTCATGCGGAGGCAGCCATCTTTAGACATGCGGAGGCAGCCATCATTAGTCTTTAGTCGTGCGGAGGCAGCCATCATTAGTCTTTAGTCGTGCGGAGGCTGCAATCTTTAGTCATGTGGAGGCAACCATCTGTATTCGTGCGGAGGCAGCCATCTTTAGTCATGCGGAGGCAGCTATCTTTATTCTTTAGCCATGCGGAGGCAGCCATCTTTAGTCGTGCGGAGGCAGCCATCTTTAGTGTTTAGTCGTGCGGAGGCAGCCATCTTTAGTCTTTAGTCGTGCGGAGGCAGCCATCTTTAGTTATGCGGAGGCAGCCATATTTATTTATGCAGAGGCAGCCATCTTTAGTCTTTAGTCGTGCGGAGGCAGCCATCTTTAGTCTTTAGTCGTGCAGAGGCAGCCATCTTTAGTCGTGCGGAGGCAGCCATCTTTAGTCGTGCGGAGGCAGCCATCTTTAGTAGTCCAGAGGCAGCCATCTTTAGTCGTCCGGAGGCAGCCATCTTTAGTCATGCGGAGGTAGCCATCTTTAGTCTTTAGTCATGCGGAGGCAGTCATCTTTAGTCTTTAGTCGTGCGGAGGCAGCCATCTTTAGTCGTTTGGAGGCAGCCATATTTAGTCGTTTGGAGGCAGCCATCTTTAGTTGTGCGGAGGCAGCCATCTTTAGTTTAGTAGTGTGGAGGCAGCCATCTGTAGTCTTTTGTCATGTGGAGGCAGCCATCTTTAGTCACGCAGAGGCAGCCATCTTTAATCGTGCGGAGGCAGCCATCTTTAGTCTTTAGTCATGCAGAGGTAGCCGTCTTTAGTTGTGAGGAGGCAGCCATGTTTAGTCTTTAGTCGTGCGGAGGCAGCCATCTTTCGTGTTTACTAGTGTGGAGGCAGCCATCTGTAGTCTTTTGTCATGTGGAGGCAGCCATCTTTCGTCATGCGAAGGCAGCGATCTTTGGTCTTTAGTCATGCAGAGGCGTCATCTTTAGTCTTTATACGTGCGGAGGCAGCCATATTTAGTCGTGCGGAGGCAGCCATCTTTAGTCTTTAGTCGTGCGGAGGAAGCCATCTTTAGTCTTTAGTCATGTGGAGGCAGCTGTTTTAGTTGTGCGGAGGCAGCCATATTTAGTCATGTGGAGGCAGCCATCTTTAGTCTTTAGTCATGCAGAGGCAGCAATCTTTAGACTTTAGTCGTGTGCAGGCAGCCATCTTTAGTCGTGTGGAGTCAGCCATCTTTAGTCATGCAGAGGCAGCCACCTTTAGTTTTTAGTCGTGCGGACGCAGCCATCTTTAGTCTTTAGTCGTGCAGAGGCAGCCATCTTTAGTCGTTAGTCATGCGGAGGCAGCCATCTTTAGTCGTGCGGAGGCAGCCATCTTAAGTCGTGTGGAGTCAGCCATCTTTAGTCTTGCGGAGGCAGCCATCTTTAGTCATGCAGAGGCAGCCACCTTTAGTTTTTAGTCGTGCGGACGCAGCCATCTTTAGTCTGTAGTCATGCAGAGGCAGCCATCTTTAGTCGTTCAGAGGCAGCCATCTTTAGTCATGCAGAGGCAGCCACCTTTAGTTTTTAGTCGTGCGGACGCAGCCATCTTTAGTCTTTAGTCGTGCGGAGGCAGCCATCTTTAGTCTTTAGTCGTGCAGAGGCAGCCATCTTTAGTCGTTCAGAGGCAGCCATCTTTAGTCATGCAGAGGCAGCCACCTTTAGTTTTTAGTCGTGCGGACGCAGCCATCTTTAGTCTTTAGTCGTGCGGAGGCAGCCATCTTTAGTCTTTAGTCGTGCGGAGGCAGCCATCTTTAGACGTGCGGAGGCAGCCATCTTTAGTCTTTAGTCGTGCGGAGGCAGCCATCTTTAGTCGTGCAGAGGCAGCCATCTTTAGTGTTTAGTCGTGTGGAGGGAGCCATCTTTAGTCTTTAGTCGTGCAGAGGCAACCATCTTTAGTCGTGCGGAGGCAGCCATCTTTAGTCGTGCGGATGCAGCCATCTTTAGTCGTGCGGAGGCAGCCATCTTTATTCATGCGGAGGCAGCCATCTTTAGACTTTAGTCGTGCGGAGGCAGCCATCTTTAGTCGTGCGTAGGCAACCATCTTTAGTCTTTAGTCGTGCGGAGGCAGCCATTTTAGTCTTTAGTCATGCGAAGGCAGCCATCTTGAGTCGTGTGGAGGCAGCCATATTTAGTCTTTAGTCATGCGGAGGCAGCCATCTTTAGTCATGAGGAGGCAGACATCTTTAGTCTTAACTTGTGCGGAGGCAGCAATCTTTAGTCGTGCGGAGGCAGCCATCTTTAGACTTTAGTCGTGCGGAGGCAGCCATTTTAGTCTTTAGTCATGCGAAGGCAGCCATCTTTAGTCATGAGGAGGCAGACATTTTTAGTCTTTACTCGTGCGGAGGCAGCCATCTTTAGTCATGCGAAGGCAGCCATCTTGAGTCGTGTGAAGGCAGCCATATTTAGTCATGCGGAGGCAGCCATCTTTAGTCTTTAGTCATGCGGAGGCAGCCATCTTTAGTCGTGTGGAGGCAGCCATCTTTAGTTTTTAGACATGCGGAGGCAGCCATCTTTAGTCATCAGGAGGCAGCAATCTTTATTCATGTGGAGGCAGCCATCTTTAGTCTTAAGGAGGCACCCATCCTTAGTGTTTAGTTGTGCGGCGGCAGCCAACTTTAGTCATGCGGAGTCAG
The DNA here is from genome assembly GCF_051348905.1 of Ranitomeya variabilis. Classification (NCBI taxonomy): domain Eukaryota; kingdom Metazoa; phylum Chordata; class Amphibia; order Anura; family Dendrobatidae; genus Ranitomeya; species Ranitomeya variabilis. The sequence continues at coordinate 606,091,471 of NC_135235.1, read as the reverse complement.
CCATCTTTAGTCTTAAGGAGGCAGCCATCTTTAGTGTTTAGTCGTGCGGCGGCAGCCAACTTTAGTCTTTGGTCGTGCGGAGGCAGCCATCTTTAGTCATGCGGAGTCAGCCATCTTTAGTCTTAAGGAGGCAGCCATCTTTAGTGTTTAGTCGTGCGGCGGCAGCCAACTTTAGTCTTTGGTCGTGCGGCGGCAGCCATCTTTAGTCATGCGGAGGCAGCCATCTTTAGTCGTGTGGAGGCAGCCTTCTTTAGTCTTTTGTCATGTGGAGGCAGCCATCTTTTGTCGTGCGGAGGCAGCGATCTTTGGTATTTAGTCATGCAGAGGTGTCATCTTTAGTCTTTAGTCATGCGGAGGCAGCCATCTTTAGTCTTTAGTCTTGCGAAGGAAGCCATCTTTAGTCTTTAGTCATGCAGAGACAGCTGTCATTAGTTGTGCGGAGGCAGCCATCTTTAGTCATGCGGAGGCAGCCATATTTAGTCGTGCGGAGGCAGCCATTTTTAGTCTTTAGTCGTGCGGAGGCAGCCATCTTTAGTCTTTAGTCGTGCGGAGGCAGCCATCTTTTGTCTTTAGTCGTGTAAAGGCAGCCCTCTTTAGTCTTTAGTCGTGCGGAGGCAGCCATCTTTAGTCGTGCAGAGGCAGCCATGTTTAGACGTGTGGAGGCAGCCATCTTTAGTCTTTAGTCGTGCGGAGGCAGCCATCTTTAGTCGTGTGGAGGCAGCCATCTTTGGTAGTGCGGAGGCAGCCATCTTTAATCGTGCAAAGGCTGCAATCTTTAGTGTTTAGTCGTGCGGAGGGAGCCATCTTTAGTCGTGCGGAGGCAGCCATCTTTAGTGTTTAGTCGTGCGGAGGGAGCCATCTTTAGTCGTGCAGAGGCAGCCATCTTTAGTCGTGCGGAGGCAGCCATCTTTAGTGTTAAGTCGTGCGGAGGGAGCCATCTTTAGTCTTTAGTCGTGCAGAGGCAGCCATCTTTAGTCGTGCGGAGGCAGCCATCTTTAGTCATGCCGAGGCAGCCATCTTTAGTTATGCGGAGGCAGCCATCTTTAGTTATGCGGAGGCAGCCATCTTTAGTCATGCGGAGGCAGCCATCTTTAGTCATGCGGAGGCAGCCATCTTTAGTCATGCGGAGGCAGCCATCTTTAGTCGTGTGGAGGCAGCCACCTTTAGTCATGCGGAGGCAGCCATCTTTAGTCATGCGGAGGCAGCCATCTTTAGTCTTTAGTCTATAGTCGTGTGGAGGCAGCCATCTTTAGTCATGCAGAGGCAGCCATCTTTAGTCTTTAGTCATGCGGAGGCAGCCATATTTAGTCATGCGGAGGCAGTCATCTTTAGTCTTTATCAATGTAATAAACCCGGCACTCAACTTCAGTATGGATGCCGAATGATTTATTGTGTAGTATCAACAATAAAATGTTTCGGTCCTGCGGACCTTCCTCAGTTACTACATAGTGAGAAAATAAAATAAACATAATGATTTAACAAAAAAGAAGAAAACAACTAAATAGAAAAACATAGGTATATACAACAATATGTACAAGGCATAGAGGTAGTCATGCATAAGTGGGAACATATACAATATAACGCTTAGAGACCGGTTAAAGCATACCTAATTATGAGGTAAGTAGGGAGTAAACTTCCTTGCCAATAGAGCCCTATTGGAATCACTAGAAAGAAGAAGGGGTGACTTTTTTATGTTGCGATCGAGTGCAGTCCAGTGCTATGTATGTACTAGCCCCATGATGAGTACCTTATTATCCAGAAACGCTCCTGGTTTCAGCTTTAAAGCTGTAAAATAATAAAGGACAGAGTCCTAGTGAGCCAAGAGGCGCCGTATGGCGTTCTCGGGTGGGCGTTCTCGGGTGGGCGTGGCTAATTCTTCTTTCTAGTGATTCCAATAGGGCTCTATTGGCAAGGAAGTTTACTCCCTACTTACCTCATAATTAGGTATGCTTTAACCGGTCTCTAAGCGTTATATTGAATATGTTCCCACTTATGCATGACCACCTCTATGCTTTGTACATATTGTTGTATATACCCATGTTTTTCTATTTAGTTGTTTTTTTTCTTTTTTGTTAAATCATTATGTTTATTTTATTTTATTTTCTCACTATGTAGTAACTGAGGAAGGTCCGCAGGACCGAAACATTTTATTGTGGATACTACACAACAAATCATTCAGCATCCATACTGAAGTTGAGTACCGGGTTTATTACATTGATTAGCTATAGGGTGAGGGAGCCTACCCGTGCACCTATGCTAGCAGTGCTCACGGTTAAATTCACCGCACAGTCTACCCATACGTGTTAGCACGCTTCCTTGGTCATGACCTCTAACACCTTCTCATATAACGCTGAAGAAACCACCAGCATCCTATCACATTCCAACTATTCAAGCGATTTCCTTAAAACAGCACCCCGGGAAACCAGGGGACGTGACTTGGAACTGAGGCTCCATATTAATATAGAGTTGCATTGCGCCACCCTCTCGGAATATCTACGTACACAACGTATTCCAAGGGGCCTTAGGGTTCCCCTTCATCCCACTCTGTTTCGAGATTCTCAAGAATACTGCACAAGGTTTGAGCACATTTTGAATAAGTGCTCACTGGACCTGATCACTAACTATCGAACACCTACATAAGGCCATAACGGCAAGTTCAGAACAAATCAAGACTATTGAGATTCAGCTCTCGTCCACAGGTACCCCGGAGGAACTCAGCGCTGTTAAGTCGGAAATCAAGACCAGAACAGACCAACACCGAAGGGATACGGAGAGCAGGAAACGCCAAAAGTTCGCTAGAGATACAGAGGACTACGAGCAAAATCGCGTGTACAAATGGCAGGACAACTATACCTCTCGCCGCACCAATTCAAGATCTGGACACCGATCTTCAACGGACTACTCCAATTCAGAACCGGAAATGGACAGAGGATCCTCCATTCCGAACACCTCCCGTTTTTTAGGACAAAGGGGCCCATGAGGGAAAAGAAGAGGACGCGGAGGGGCCATGGACACCAGAAAAGACATGGAACAGGGGCGGATCACACGATCACAGGTATGGAGTCCTTAATCGTGAACATTTCCTCAAGAACTTTGGGGACATCGGAGTACAGTGTCCTCCAGAAGGGGCTCTCTTTCTGTCCAGCGTATCAGTATCGCACGTTTGACCTGGACATGGACCTTCAGAGGTTCTACCGGACCTTCCATTTAAAAGTCTATTTCTCCGACCCCCAACACAATACCCCACAAGTGCCCACGAACATCGTTAACCCACCTCAACTCCTCACAGCAGAAAGCCTAGGCCTACGCTCAAAGAGCCACTTTAGACCCCCATGGGGCTCCCATGCGGTGGAGACATTCATTGAGTTTATCCAGGATTCCTTTCAGGAACTCCGAGTACAGGTCCAACTGGGCCATCTTCATTACCCGACTAATCTCACCAACACAGAGCAACAAGCCCTTCGGTCATTACAATCGGACACTAGTCTGATAATTAAACCAGCGGACAAAGGGGGGGCTATAGTTATCATGGACAAGAAAGAGTACCTCAAGGAGGTATTAAGACAACTTGACAACTCCACCATTTACCACAAACTTGAGTCCAACCCCACTGATTCCATTAAAAATAGAATTTCCAGTATTCTTAGGAGATATACGGAAGCAGGGATCTTAGACATGAAAACATGTGTCTTCCTCACCATTGAACACCTGGTCACCCCGGTATTCTACATACTCCCTAAGATACACAAAAATTTGGAACACCCTCCAGGACGTCCCATTGTGGCGGCCACAAATTCTATCTTGTCCCCCATTTCCATTTTTTTAGAGAAAATCTTGACCCCACATATCCGCTCCACACGGTTGAATCTCCTTGACACAGGTGCCTTCCTCAACATTATACGCTCTATGGGGCACATTCCACCCAATGCCATACTGGTATCTCTGGACGTTAAAGATCTCTACACCTCGATACCACACACAGAGGGCATCAATTCTGTGAAAAAACTTTTGACAATGGCAGGGACAGACTACAGGCAGGTTGACTTATGTATTGATCTTCTCACTGTTGTGCTTGACTCCAACCACTTCCTGTTTCAGGACCAATTTTTTCTGCAGACACGCGGGACTGCAATGGGCTCAGTTGTGGCGCCTCCGTACGCAAACTGTTACATGGCAGATTTCGAGGAAAGTCATATCTATCCCAACGCACGATTACAGGACAACGTGTTGTTGTGGAAACACTATATCGATGACATTTTTTGCGTCTGGGGCGGCACATTGGAGTCCTTGCTACAATTCCTTGAATTTCTCAATGCAACATGGCAAGGCATCACATTCACAATGGCCCATGACCTACACAGGATGAATTTCCTAGATACGGTCGTGATTAAGGACCTGAATGGTGTTCTGAGCACAGACCTTCATACAAATGACACAGACCACAACAGCCTGCTTCATTATGATAGCCTGCATCCGCAGGCGGTCAAACGGTCTATCCCTAGATCTCAGATTCAGAGGGTATCCCGCATCGTGTCGGATGACAATCTGCGGGCACAACGGGTTTCTGAAATAAAAACGAAGTTCCGGACTAGGGGTTATCCAACATCCGTCCTGGATGACACAGAACGAACACCTAGAGAAACGAGACAGAAAAAAGACCGAATTCCATTCATGCATTCCTTCCATCCATATGCATACATACTACATAGGAAAATCCGTCAGCACTGGCACCTATTGGCCACCGCCCATCCCAACATCCGGGAGTTTAGGGAACCCTTTCTTCCCTGTTTTAGGAGGGCAAGGAACATCCAGGATACACTGATTAGAGCAGACTTGGGAATAGGAAAACAACACTCTAAACAACGGTTCTTACAAAACCCGAAAAATGGTACTTTCCCATGCCTACACTGCACCCAATGCAGTAATGTACTCAGAGGCAGTTCCTTTAACCATCCACACTTGGGCAAGAATTTCCCTATTAAACATTACTACACGTGTGACTCCACACACGTTGTTTACCTCATTAAATGTCCATGCGGACTACTGTACGTGGGGGAGACCACACAGCGGATACGAGAACGGATCTCCAAACATAAATCTACCATCAGGTGTAGGAATACACTATTACCAATCCCCCAACACTTCATCTCTATGGGACACAACATCTCCCAACTCAAGTTTCTAGTAATAGAACAGGTGGAGGCACCGAGGAGAGGGGGAGACAGGATAGCCATTCTCAAACGCCGGGAGGCGTTTTGGATCCACACTTTGGATACCCTACACCCCAGAGGTCTTAATAGAGACTATGACCTCTTGGCTTTCACTCAATAAATTCTAGACAATACCTATCATTATGAGGTCCCCCTGGCAGCTGGCCATTACAGCTACACAATGTCACGTCACATCCCTCGTGAACAATGTGTTTTGATAAGGGACTGTATTATCCTTGCGATTCTGCACTTCCTGCTACCTGTATTGTAGTTTTACGTGCTACCTATCTGTATATGCTATAATACAATATTGTACCACAATGTTTACCACCAGACTGTATGTATTCTCAGTTTTCTGTAATATTTATGAATATAAGGACATGATTACTAACACCATTGTCTATTCTCCTAGAGCCGCCTGTACTGAAACCTCGCCTTTCACCATCTTTGATCACTGCGATGGACACCACTAGGTCACCACCTTAAAAGCACTTTCATCGCTTTACCTAGGATCTGCCATCACCAAACTATGCGCAGCGTTTGCTCTACAGCTCCACCCACTACATCGGACCTCTCTCTCTATGTACTAGCTGCTTGGCAGCCACATTCACTCATAGTCCCGCCCATCACTACGCTCCAGGCTTTCCCATTGGGCGCCCTATGACTGTCAGTCACGGCAGTCCGGCGACGCACTTCCGGTGCGTCACTTCCGGCGCTCCACGCCGCTCACACAAAAGGACGCACACACCGGTCCACTTCACTCCGGCAGACGATTAAGACTAGCGGTGGACACCGCGTCTATACCCGGACACACCACAGGTAATCTGCGGATCATTTCAGCGGCCCCACCATACCGGCCATTAGCCACGCCCACCCGAGAACGCCATACGGCACCCTCTTGGCTCACTAGGACTCTGTCCTTTATTATTTTACAGCTTTAAAGCTGAAACCAGGAGCGTTTCTGGATAATAAGGTACTCATCATGGGGCTAGTACATACATAGCACTGGACTGCACTCGATCGCAACATAAAAAAGTCACCCCTTTCTTCTTCTTTCTAGTGATTCCAATAGGGCTCTATTGGCAAGGAAGTTTACTCCCTACTTACCTCATAATTAGGTATGCTTTAACTGGTCTCTAAGCGTTATATTGTATATGTTCCCACTTATGCATGACCACCTCTATGCCTTGTACATATTGTTGTATATACCTATGTTTTTCTATTTAGTTGTTTTCTTTTTTGTTAAATCATTATGTTTATTTTATTTTCTCACTATGTAGTAACTGAGGAAGGTCCACAGGACCAAAACGTTTTATTGTTGATACTACACAATAAATCATTCAGCATCCATACTGAAGTTGAGTGCCGGGTTTATTACATTGTTTAGCTATAGGGTGTGGGAGCCTACCCGTGCACCTACGCTAGCAGTGCTCACGGTTAAATTCACCGCATCTTTAGTCTTTAGTCATGCGGAGGCAGCCATCTTTAGTCGTGCGGAGGCAGCCATCTTTAGTCTTTAGTTGTGCGGAGACAGCCATCTTTAGTCTTTAGTTGTGTGGAGGCAGCCATCTTTAGTCTTTAGTCGTTCGGAGGCAGCCATCTTTAGTCATGCGGAGGCAGCCATCTTTAGTCGTGCCGAGGCAGCCATCTTTAGTCTTTAGTCGTGCAGAGGCTGCCATCTTTAGTCGTGCAGAGGCAGCCATCTTTAGTCTTTGGTCTTGCGGAGGCAGCCATCTTTAGTCTTTAGTCGTGCGGAGGCAGCCATCTTTAGTCATGCAGAAGCAGCCATCTTTAGTCTTGCAGATGCAGCCATCTTTAGTCGCGCAGAGGCAGCCATCTTTAGCCTTTAGTCGTGTGGAGGCAGCCATCTTCAGTCGAGCGGAGGCAACCATCTTTAGTCGTGCAGAGGCAGCCATCTTTAGTCATGTGGGGGCAGCTATCTTTAGTCGTGCGGAGGCAACCATCTTTAGTCGTGCAGAGGCAGCCATCTTTAGTCATGCGGATGCAGCCATCTTTAGTCATGTGGGGGCAGCTATCTTTAGTCGTGCGGAGGCAACCATCTTTAGTCGTGCAGAGGCAGCCATCTTTAGTCGTGCGGATGCAGCCATCTTTATTCTTTGGTCGTGCAGATGCAGCCGTATTTAGTCATGCGGAGACATCCATCTTTAGTTGTGGGGATGAAGCCATCTTTAGTCATGCGGAGGCAGCCATCTTTAGTCTTTAGTCATGCGGAGGCAGCCATCTTTTGTCTTTAGTCTTGCGGAGGCAGCCGTCTTTAGTCTTTAGTCAAGCGGCAGTAGCCATTTTTAGTCGTGCGGAGGCAGCCATCTTTATTCTTTGGTCTTGCGCAGGCAGCCATCTTTAGTCATGCGGAGGCAGCCATCTTTAGTCTTTAGTCGTGCGAAGGCAGCCATCTTTAGTCTTTAGTCGTGAGGAGGCAGCCATCTTTAGTGTTTAGTCGTGCGGAGGTAGCCATCTTTAGTCTTTAGTCTTGTGGAGACAGCCATCTTTGGTCTTTAGTCGTACGGAGGCAGCCATCTTTAGTCTTTAGTCATGCGGAGGCAGCCATCTTTAGTCTTTCGTCGTGCGGAGGCATGCATCTTTAGTCGTGTGGAGGCAGCCACATTTAGCCTTTAGTCGTGCGGAGGCAGCCATCTTTAGTTGTGCGGAGGCAGCCATCTATGGTCGTGCGGAGACAGCCATCTTTAGTCTTTAGTCGTTCAGAGGCAGTCATCTTTAGTCTTTAGTCATGCGGAGGCAGCCATCTTTAGTTGTGTGGAGGCAGCCATCTTTAGCCTTTAGTCATGAGGAGGCAGCCATCTTTATTCGTGCAGAGGCAGCCATCTTTAGTCTTTTGTCGTGTGGATGCATGCATCTTTAGTCGTGTGGAGGCAGCCACATTTAGCCTTTAGTCGTGCGGAGACAGCCATCTTTTGTCGTGCGGAGGCAGTCATCTTTAATCTTTTGTCGTGCGGAGACAGCCATCTTTAGTTGTGCGGAGGCAGCCATCTTTAGTCTTTAGTCATGCGGAGGCAGTCATCTTTAGTCTTTAGTCATGCGGAGGCAGCCTTCTTGAGTCGTGCGGAGGCAGCCATCTTTAGTCGTGCAGAGGCAGACATCTTTAGCCTTTAGTCATGCTGAGGCAGCCATCTTTAGTCTTGCGGAGGCAGCCATCTGTAGTCCTTGGCTGAAGCAGTAGCAGGTAGGCAGGCAGGCATTAGGGTCTACACCCTGCATCAGGAGTGCAAAGGGAAGACCGCTGCTTGTTTTTTTTTTCTTTTGAATTTCAATTTCGCCCTCCTCCTGGCACTCAGTCGCGCACATTGGAACAAAAGGGAGGAGTGGCGGTGGTGGTGGTGTTAAAATGGGTGGAGTTATGCAGATAAAAAACGCGTGGCTAGCAGCTTGAACAAACAGCAGAACTGTCATTGTGAATGCTTCCAGTTTACGAAAATGTTACCCTCAGGGCAATCGTGTGCTCCATCTCCACAAAGGGTATCAGTTTTAGGCCTTGGTGCGGCCCTAATGCAGAACCATTTCTGGTTATCGCTTCTCGGCCTTTTGGCTAAGATCAAGTGTAGGATTTTCTTGCATTTTGTCAAAGTTCTTTAGGTGCCTGAGGTACTCCGCCTCTCGGCCTTAGGCCTGTCCCACACGTCCAGATAATTCCGGTACCGGAAAGATCGGTACCGGAGTAATCCATGTCCGTGTGCTCACGTGGCACACGTGCAGGTTACCCGGAACATTATTTTAACAAAAAAAAACAAACAGATTTTTCATTTCTTCTCTCCAGCGAACGCTGCTGGAGAGAAGAAATGAATGGCGGCTTCAGCACCACAAGCTGGGGGGGACAGCGCTTACTGTAGCGCTGTCTCCTGCACGGTGCACGGACGGCACATGGACAGCATCTGTGTGCGGTGCGTGTTTTACATGGACCCATTGACTTTAATAGGTCCATGTGATCCATGCGCTCCCACGAACACTGACATGTCTCCGTGTTTTTCAAACGGACACACGGTCCGTGAAAACATGCTCACTGTCATGGACCTGGTGGTTAGGTGCACCAGGAATGACCTGATAGTTAAACACGGAATCGGGGCGAGCTCTGGGGAAATGGGAACTCTGCTGACCGCAAACCCTACTCCGATCAACACAACTAGAAATAGCCGTGGAGCGTGCCTGACTCTGCCTAGACGCCTCTTCACAGCCTAAGAGCTAACTACCCCTAAAGAAAGGAAACAAAGCCTCACTTGCCTCAGAAATTTCCCCAAAGGTAAAAGCAGCCCCCCACAAGTATTGACTGTGAGTTAAGAGGAAATCACAAGCACAGGATGAAATAGGCTTTAGCAAAGAGAGGCCAGTCTAACTAAACAGATTGAGGATAGAAAAGGGATCTTTGCGGTCAACACAACAAACTACAAAAACCACGCAGAGTGTGCAAAAAATACCCCCGGACCGACTCACGGTGCGGTGGTGCCACTCTGCACCCCCAGAGCTTCCAGTTAGCCAGGCAGTTTCATGATAGCAAGCTGGACTAGAACTTAGCAAGAAAAACCATAAGTAACAAATGAACAAGCCGGAACTTAGCTTTTGCTTAAGTAGACAGGTCCTCAGAAAGATCCAGGAGAGATCTGAACCAGTACTAGCACATTGACAGCTGGCATGGAGTAACGATCTGAGTGGAGTTAAATAGAGAATCCTAGCCTAGCCCTAAACGAGGGCAGCTGGGGAAGGAATCTCAGAACCAGCAGCTCCCCTCACAGCCACCAGAGGGAGTCCAAGGACAGAACTCACCGAAGTACCATTCATGACCACAGGAGGGAGTTCGAGAACGGAATTCACAACAGCTGACATGTGCAGAGACACATTGATTTTAATGTGTCTACGTGAGTCAGTGTCTCCGGTACATGAGGAAACTGACACCACATGTGCCGGAGCCACTGACGTGTGAAACCAGCCTTAGGTGCGGGTCCCACTCTTGTAGTGGGATCCAATCCCTTGTTGATATTGGGAGGTGGGCTTAGTCCCTAGGAATCGGGTTGTGATCGCATTAGCCAAGTGGTCCTGGCAGGCGCGGTACTGAATAAGGTGCGCGCCTCTGACTGGGGAGCACACAGATAGAGCAGCATTAAAATGATGTCAGTGCCAGTTCCACCCTAGCATCACTCCCCCCTTAGTAATGCACTAATTAGGAGACCCCCAGCTGGCCAGTGGTCACTAGAGGGGAGGGATCTTACGGCAAATCCTACAGGGGTTAAATCCAGGTGTCTGGCTGGGAACTTCCTCTTTTCCTCCTGGCGGAAACCTGGAAGCTTTTGCCTGTATCCTTGCAGTGATGTCGGATCCCCTGGTTGAGGCCCTGCTGAAGAGAGCCACACAGGAAGGTGAGCACTGGCTTCAGGCCCTTTTTACCGGTGTCAGGGCTCACCTCCCTGTCCCCTCTCCTGACCCCTGCTCACAATCCCCTCACCTGGTCCTTCGAGGTCCTTCACCCCTGTGACCCCGGGTCCCCGTGAGTCCAGATCTCCTCTGCCGCTGACCAGCACGCCAGCTGCCCTGCTTCCCTGCGGTCTGGAGGTTGGAGCTGCCCAGATTCCCACGCTGGAGCCCCTAGCTGCATCACAGCTGATCGAGGGCTTCCTTGCTGCGGGCGGGCAGGCGACCTCCCGAAGGCGGGGGGTAGGGCTGGGCGCTGCACCCGCCAAAAAAACGTTGGTGGTCCCCCTTCAGAAGGTTGCACCAGGCCACGTGTGGCGCCGCCCCTCCTGCTGCTCCGGTTGCAGGTGGTGTGTCGGCGGGCTGCACCTGGCGGCTAGAGGCATCGCCCCATTGCCCGGCCACTCCAGAGAAGCGGCAAACGATACAGGGGGAAAGGTGGTCCACCCACCTACCCCACGCCCCGGAGCGGCTCCAGGTTGGGGAGGGGGCGGCCTTGCCACCTTGCAGCTGCAGGCGGCTTCCTGCTTCTTTGGGCATGGCTCGGAGCTCTGGGAGGGCTCCGCCAAGCCACTTCCAGTCCCCGCCCAGCCACTTCCGGTCACCGCATTCCAGTGTGGGGGGCAAGCGCTGGCCAGTCCTCCAGTACCTTCCATGCGGGCATATACACTCACCGGCCACTTTATTAGGTACACCTGTCCAACTTCTTGTTAACACTTAATTTCTAATCAGCCAATCACATGGCGGCAACTCAGTGCATTTAGGCATGTAGACATGGTCAAGACAATCTCCTCCAGTTCAAACCGAGCATCAGTATGGGGAAGAAAGGTGATTTGAGTGCCTTTGAACGTGGCATGGTTGTTGGTGCCAGAAGGGCTGGTCTGAGTATTTCAGAAAATGCTGATCTACTGGGATTTTCACGCACAACCATCTCTAGGGTTTACAGAGAATGGTCCGAAAAATAAAAAAAATCCAGTGAGCGGCAGTTCTGTGGGCGGAAATGCCTTGTTGATGCCAGAGGTCAGAGGAGAATGGGCAGACTGGTTCGAGCTGATAGAAAGGCAACAGTGACTCAAATCGCCACCCGTTACAACCAAGGTAGGCCTAAGAGCATCTCTGAACGCACAGTGCGTTGAACTTTGAGGCAGATGGGCTACAGCAGCAGAAGACCACACCGGGTACCACTCCTTTCAGCTAAGAAGAGGAAACTGAGGCTACAATTTGTACAAGCTCATCGAAATTGGACAGTAGAAGATTGGAAAAACGTTGCTTGGTCTGATGAGTCTCGATTTCTGCTGCGACATTCGGATGGTAGGGTCAGAATTTGGCGTAAACAACATGAAAGCATGGATCCATCCTGCCTTGTATGGAGCATCTTTGGGATGTGCAGCCGACAAATCTGCGGCAACTGTGTGATGCCATCATGTCAATATGGACCAAAATCTCTGAGGAATGCTTCCAGCACCTTGTTGAATCTATGCCACGAAGAATTGAGGCAGTTCTGAAGGCAAAAGGGGGTCCAACCCGTTACTAGCATGGTGTACCTAATAAAGTGGCCGGTGAGTGTATATGCCAACCGCAGGAGGTAACCAGGAGGCTGGCATTAACGCCACACAGTCCCCAGAGTGCACTGATCGGTCAAACCCGACCGAGCAGCGCGCTGATTTCCCACTAGGCCTGACCTCCAGCCTACCCCGGGCAGATGTAGCACTAATGCCTGCACGGGGTTATCAGGGGTTAGGCCATACAGGTTACAGGGCTGCTGAAGTGAGCATTGTTCGGACCACAAGGACCGATCAAGGCGCTCAACAGCTGCACAGCACGAATCACTGTGAAATATCAGTAATGGCACCAAACACGGACACGTTTACACCTCCCCCCACGGCTCAAATTCCTAATAAAGATTATCTGTTCACCGCTGCCCCGTCAAATCCCAGCAATAGGACTGAATACAGTTACGTCCTACTGCCCCCCCTTCTAAGTAGCATGACGGGACCGACTACTGCCAATAATCCCCCTCGGAATATTAGAATCGCCCCCATTACACTGCTTAGTAACAGCAGACGAAGGCGTAGACGCCAAACGTCCTCCCAATCCTCCTCGGATAACTCCCATCGCCATTCGTGTCACCCTTCTAAATGCCCCTCCTGTCACCGACACAGACAGCTCCTATAGGAGCCGACGCAGATCACGGGCCTCAGAATGGCTGTCATCAGCAACATCAGAGGGGTCCAAAGTATCGCATAGCCCGGATAGGTGTTATCGCGCACGTGTCAAATCTGCTAAATCACGGGCACCCTCTAGGGCTTTCAGTCGGGGAGAACAATCCCCCGCGGCTTCCAGCCACAACAACTGCCATGCAGTCGCAGAAGACAGAGCCGTTAATCCGCCACTACGTGGTTGTAATCAGGCTCCAACGCACAATAGTCAGCACATCAGCCAGTCCATCGCTGTAGCGGGAGCCAGAGTTTCCCCATCCTGTGACATCACCCTGTCAGCATCAGCGGGAGCAGGGGTTCCTCCAGGATCAGAGTACACTCATCCAGAGTCACACAGCGTTGAGTGTTCCAAGGGTAGCGAGGAAATGTTACGCTACGGGGTTAACTTAAAGGAAATGGAGCTAACCTCAGCGATAAAGGAGTTAATCCTACAACTATCACATCCGAGCGTAAAAGTGGTAAACAATACAACACCACAGTCCGCTAATCTACACAAAGACGCCTTCTTCTGCGGGATCAGCCCGCTAGGCGTTCATATAGACCAGGAAACTAGACAGAAGATCTGGAACAACGATTATATTGACATATGGTCGCTGTTATCAGCGGACCAACAAACAGTGGATAAAGCTAACGAGAGGGGTTGTGATAGGAGTAGATCGAAAGGAGCATTAACTATGAATAATTGGCTCCAGGCCTTCGCAGTATTGGTCTTTATTATAGGCCAGAAATATCCGGAACACTGCTCAGAATTGTTTATATATCAGGGCATGATATATAGTTCGTACAAGTCGCATGGCGGTTCAGCCTGGCGGTGGTATGACGAGGAGTTCCACAGGCGTCTGGCCCTACAGCCCGATCTAGGCTGGGGAGTTAAAGTGACAGACGTGTGGTTGCGACTGATGCTGTCACAAAAGCAGCCCCCCTTTTCAGCAACAACCACTAATTACTCCGCAGCTGCAGGTCAGAACTCAGTGGTCGTGCGAAAACCCGGGGCCTGCTGGCTATTCAATAAGGGAAATTGCCGTTTCCACGCGTTATGCAAATTCAGACATGATTGCTCCGTTTGCGGGGGGGACACCCAGTGTCTAGGTGCACTCGTCAGCCATACAAAGCACCTACAAGGCAGAACCCCAGTGAGCGTAACCACGATGGCCCCCTGGCTAAATCTCTACCCCAAAAAGAGAGCGGCACAGCAGCTGCAAGCGGCATTCTCCAACGGGTTTTTTATCCCCTTCAGGTTTACAAGAACGCCAACCCTATCGGATAACTTAAAATCTGCTCGTGAATTCCCTGAAATACTTAGACAAAAAATAGAAAAGGAGGTAGAATTGGGTAGAATAGCTGGCCCCTTTCAGTCACTCCCCTTCAGAAACATTAAAATATCACCGTTAGGCATTATACCAAAAAAGGAACCCGGTAAATACCGCCGAATCCATCATTTATGTCACCCAAAGGGCGATTTGGTTAACGACACAATTTCCCCGGAAGAAGCTTCCATCTCATATGCGTCTTTCGATAAGGCAGTAGAATTTGTCCGGGCAGCTGGACCCGGTGCCCTGCTAGCCAAATCTGACAGAATCGGCATTCTGTTTACTACCCGTGCACCCCGAATGTTTCCACCTTCTGGGCTGCAAAGTGGACCAACATTACTACTTCGATATGTGCCTCCAGATGGAATGTTCCATCTCATGTCACTATTTCGAGCTATTCAGCACCTTCCTAGAGTGGGCAGTTCGGTACGAGACGGGCAGCAAATCCCTAATTCACTACCTCGATGATTTCCTGTTCATCGGCCCCAGAAATTCTAAACTCTGCTCCGATCTACTAGAAAAATTGAAATCTATCTCGCGCAAATTCGGTGTACCATTGTCACTGGAGAAAACGGAGGGACCATGTAATGTATTGCCTTTCTTCGGCATCGAAATAGATACCAATTCGATGGTTTCCGCTTACCAAAGGATAAAATATTAAAAACTAAGCAAATGTTGAAAGGCTTTGGCGAAGTTAAAGCAAATGCAGGCATTATTGGGTCTACTGACTTTCGCCTGCTGAGTAATGCTGGTCGGCAGAGCATTCTCGCGCAGACTATCTTTGGCAACAAAAGGTGCTTCTCAGCCCGGCCATAGAATTAGGCTCACTCGTTCGCTAAAAGCAGATCTGCTAGTATGGCAGACGTTCTTACAATCATACAACGGTCACACGTGCGTCATGGCTAGAGAGATCGCAAGCAAGGAATTAGGGCTGACAATAGGGTGCAACAAAAAAGAGGGTTTTGCAGCAATTTATAAAAACCAATGGTGCAAATCTGATTGGCCGGAGCAATGAACGACAGCAAAGTGGGGGCAAGACCCAGCGCTATGGGAATTGTTTGCGGTAGTAGCAGCGCTGGAGATGTGATAGAAATATATATATCATGTAGATCTCACTTGCATGTATACTGCTCTATAATCATATATACTCATATACTCACCAGCTAATATATATATTATAATCAATGGCTTAAAATGGCTGACATAAACTGATGTAAGCCAGACAGATTGTATGGGGTTTTCCTTCTCAAAAGCGGAAAGCCGCCAGATGTATTAAGTGCTGATCAGATGTCTCAACTTTGTCCTAGATGCAGAGCTACATTTTAGTTGCTTAATCAGCACTAGTGTTGAGCATTCCGATGCTGCAAGTATCGGGTATCGGCCGATACTTGCTGTATCGGAATTTCCGATACCGAGATCCGATATTTTTGTAATATCGGATATCGGTATCGAAACAACATTAATGTAAAAAGGTGTAAAAGAAAGAATTAAAATAAAAAAAATCGCTATACTCACCTGTCCGACGCAGCCGGGACCTCGGCGATTGTAAGCGGCAGCGTTGTTTCTTTAAAATTCGCGCTTTTACTTGCTTACGTGAATTCCCGGCTTCTGATTGGTCAGGGCGGCCATGTTGCCGGGACTCGGACCAATCACAGCAAGCCGTGACGAAATTACGTCACGGCTTGCTGTGATTGGTCCGCGTCCCGGCAACATGGCCGCCATTAACCAATCACAAGCCGTGACGTCACGGGAGGCTGGACACGCGCTTATTTTGAAAAGCGCGCATGTCCAGCCTCCCGTGACGTCACGGCTTGTGATTGGTCACGGCGCCATATTGCCGGGATGCGGACCAATCACAGCAAGCCGTGACGAAATTACGTCACGGCTTGCTGTGATTGGTCCGCGTCCCAGGAACATGGCCGCCATTAACCAATCACAAGCCGTGACGTCACGGGAGGCTGGACACGCGCTTATTTTGAAAAGCGCGCGTGTCCAGCCTCCCGTGACGTCACGGCTTGTGATTGGTCACGGCGCCATATTGCCGGGATGCGGACCAATCACAGCAAGCCGTGACGAAATTACGTCACGGCTTGCTGTGATTGGTCCGCGTCCCAGGAACATGGCCGCCATTAACCAATCACAAGCCGTGACGTCACGGGAGGCTGGACACGCGCTTATTTTGAAAAGCGCGCGTGTCCAGCCTCCCGTGACGTCACGGCTTGTGATTGGTCACGGCGCCATATTGCCGGGACGCGGACCAATCACAGCAAGCCGTGACGTAATTTCGTCACGGCTTGCTGTGATTGGTCCGAGTCCCGGCAACATGGCCGCCCTGACCAATCAGAAGCCGGGAATTCACGTAAGCAAGTAAAAGCGCGAATTTTAAAGAAACAACGCTGCCGCTTACAATCGCCGAGGTCCCGGCTGCGTCGGACAGGTGAGTATAGCGATTTTTTTTATTTTAATTCTTTATTTTACACATTTATATGGTTCCCAGGGCCTGAAGGAGAGTTTCCTCTCCTTCAGACCCTGGGAACCATCAGGAATACCGTCCGATACCTGAGTCCCATTGACTTGTATTGGTATCGGGTATCGGTATCGGATTGGATCCGATATTTTGCCGGTATCGGCCGATACTTTCCGATACCGATACTTTCAAGTATCGGACGGTATCGCTCAACACTAATCAGCACCCATATGTGTATTAATCATAATATTCCATATATGTTTAGATAACCAATGACAGAGAAGCTAGACAATATGGTAATTAACTAACCACCCCTAAAAACCCCTAACCACTCCTTTCTATATGAAAATATAAAACTATGTATGTATAATAAAGTATCAGTATTGATGGAGTGTTATTGACACAACAATGGTGTGCAGTCTCATTCCTTGAGCGCTCAAAATACTCAGTCTTATTGGGAGCGGCCGCAGCACACACAGGGATAAATTTATCCAACCCAAATTTCCATATCAAATGGCCTCCAATTGTGAGGCGTGGCTGAAACACACGGGACCCTGCTGACCGGAGAGACGGAGGTGTTGGCCACGGCCTTGGTTCACGGGACAGAGACTGCGCAGCTCCATTAGTAAGGTAAGAAAATGTTATCATCTTGCCTGAAAGTCCCCTGTGCCCAGTCTGGGTCTATACCTCATGCCGGTCAGGTGTGGTCACCACCGCATTCCCAGGTAGTGTAAAAAGTCCAAGCCTGTATCCAAACCCTGGGATATAAGTCAAGGTGTCTGCTGTGTGCCGTGTATGTGTTCTGTGTTTGTGTGAGATCCGGGAGAAAAAGTTGGAACAGTGACTTTTGTTTGTGGTGGCTGGGTAACAGACGGCAGGAGGTCAAATCGCTCGATAAGCTATCACAGATTCCCGTGCAGCAGGACAGACAGGAGGTCTCGGGACAGGCAGTCCCATGTTCCAGGCTCGGATGGTGACAGCTTAGAGGGCTGCCACAGATTCCCGTAGCCGGCGGCCAGTCAGGACGACCGGAACGGAGGGTGGTAGAATTTCCCGGCATATGCGTGCCAGTGCGATTGATAGTTGTCTGTTCCCAGAACGGCCTGCACGTGTCACAGAATAAGAAAGGGCCATCTCCCGGACGTCTATCTGTTTCTGTTTGGTTTGATTCATGTATCGCTGCTTTAAGAGCATACAATTGTAAAAGAAAGTTTTTTTCCTCTCTCTCCTGAACTTCCTCTTTTCCAGCTGCAAGCAGAGATATATGCATTGTAAATCACACTGTCACATCTGTTTTTTTTTTTCCTGGCTGTTTCTGCAATGCTGGCTATGTGTAGCTATTTGTGAAGAAGTGAAACAAATTGTATCTATTATTTTTGATGCAACATACGTGTTTTCAGATACGTGATTTTAGTGACATTGGATACAATAGCATAAGAAAAGGGGAAGTGTGTCTCTGACTGCATTTATTCGCAGAAAGTTTAGGAGAAAAAAAAAAAAAAAAAGAGAGAAGCCGTTTCAACTTTTTTTTTTTTTTTTTTTTTTAAGGTGTTTCTTCTTTCCTTCTGTCTTTTTTACATTTTAAAGTTTTCCAAAGTTTTTTCCTTTCTGCCTCTTTAATTTTTGTTTAAAATAAGTTTTTCCTTTTGTATAAAGATCCTGAGTTTTGGATCGTGTACCGAGTTTTTGATGGTTTCTTTTGTTTTGGTTTCAGCTTCTTGCATCAATTTTTTGAAAGCTTATTTTCCTTTCATTTTTTGTGTTTTTTATATACTTACCTCCTTGAGGTTTTTTATTGTTGTGTGTTTTTTTTATTTTTATTTTTGCAATGGAAAATAGAGTGGCAGAACGCGAAGGTGTTCGGTATGTGAAGAATTTTGGAAGGTTTAAAGTGTGTGAAATTCATAAGAATGGCAGACTTCAAGCTGCGGAATGGCATGACGTAGAAAGGAAAATAAGGGAAGTTAGCTGATGTTGGATTGCTGACTGCTAATACATGGTATGAAGTAGCAGCAGAGCTTACATCATTTAGGTGGTACAGAAAGTTATGTGAGCAAACCAGGAAGTGATTTTTATGTGTATGAGACGGGAGATATTGGATCTGCGCAGTCTGCTCTCAGCAAAATCTATGGTATAGGGAGTTTTTTCACAGTATGTGGCGCGCCCTGTCCCTCCCTACAGGGAGAAGGCATCTTTGCTCTTCTCTATTATTCTTGTTGTTCTTCTCTATCCTCCTTTTGCTCTGTCACTCTTTCTCTCCTCATTCTTCTCTCTCACTCTCCTTTCCTCTCCTCTTTCTCCACACTTTTCTCTTCTCGCTCTCCCTCTCCTCCACACCTCCCATCTTCTCCTCCCTCTTCTCCTCACCCTCTCTCTCTCCTCCTTCTCCACTCCCCACCACACCTATCTCCTCCTTCTCTTCCTTCTCCACACCCATCTCTCCTCCCTCTTCTCCTCACTCTCTCTCTGATCACAACCTTTGCACAACCTGATTCTCCTCCTTTCTCTTCACCACACCTTTCTGTCTCCCTCTATCTCCTCATTCTCCTTCTCCACACTTCTTTCCTCCTTCTTCACTCATCTCCACATTCTCTCTCTCCTCCTATTTCTTTTTTTCTCACTCATCAGCCCCTCCTCCTTCTTCCTCTTCCTCTTTGTTGCCGGCTGGGCCAACGCCCAATTCAAACAATATGGTGCTTACAGCACAAGGTTCCCCTTCTATGTCCCTGGCACAGTCAAGCCATTGCCAGTTGTGATATCGGTGAAAGAAGGTGAAAATCCCCCTACATACAATGCAGTGGGCAGCCCCCAGACATAGCAGACAGCTCAGCCCTGGGTGCAGAGGGGGGAGTACTGACATCACCATTTGTTGATAATGTACAATTTCAGCACCGGTCAGAGCTGCCTACATTCACACCAAACATGGAACTATAAGTCTAATCCATCACAGCTTCAGCAAGGGGGGGGAGACATCCTCACACACACAAAAAAAGGCAACTTCTAAGTCCAATATCAGCCAGTGTATGACCCCAGTACATGCTATCACAACTATTCCTCTGATGAAGATGAAGAGGGAACATCATACATACTGTCCAGTACTAGAAAAAGAGACCCACAAGCACCAAGAATGCAGGGGCAGATAGAGGCACCACCATTACACTATGTGCACTGCACTTAAAGTCAGATGACAATCTTCCAGACCCAGTGATGAATCCCATGCCATTTTACCGAAGAATGTAGCAGAAACAGCGAACATATGCAGCCACCTGGAATGATCTCTGGGCCATAAATGGAAATTGAAGCAGGTGATGCACTCTGGCCAATCATGAAGGAACATTTCAAACTTCCAGCAGAATTAGATGTACATGCTTGGGAGTAGGGGCCACAGCTAAGTGAACAGCTCAGAGAGTGGGCCAAAGGCAGATTGGCAGGACAAGCCCTCAGCTTACATGACATGAGCCAAGACAAGACAGAGTCTGTAAAGAAGTTTCATGGCAGAGTAATGCAAGTATTCCATGACTTGGGCTTCACCATTCATGACCAGATACACAGGCAAATGTTGGCACAGGCCTTTGTGCATGGACTGAGACAGCCAATCAGGAAACCACTGATAGTGGCTAGGCCTGAGAACAGGTCAATAGCAGTGGACTGACCCAGCAAAATGGTTTATGTGCGCCTAGGAGACTGTTTATTGCCGATTGTCACCAAAACTGCCACCATTATAGCACCACAAAAAGCGCGAAGAAGGAAATGGGTGCCGTGCTGCTGAGAACGCCAGAAAGGGAGCCAGAGGTGAAGATGCTCCAGACTCCAGAGAGGAGACACCGACCTCAATAAGGTTAGCAAAGGGGAGAAGCTATGTCAGAACAGAGGGAAGAAATGATGGCAGATGCAGACGCAGCCCCTGTAATGCCCCAAGATCTTGGGTTGGATGCAGCCGCCGGTCTCATGGCACCCCCGGGCCTTGTCACTGACGCACCTGCAGGCCCCATCTTACCACCGCAGCTTCAATCAGCAAGGACCCCGCTGCCGCTACAGTACCCACCATGCCATTGTCCACAGTAGCCAAAGGGACCGAGTCCCAACCAGGAGTGCAGAGGACAGCCCCTCTCAAGGTGACTACTAACCTGGAAGCGCAACCACCCTACGAAGACAGAAGAAGAGTCAAGTGTTGCATCTGTGGCATGTTTGGCCATTTCCGGAACCAGTGCAGAGCATCCATGCAACCCAAGAGTTGGTCCAGAGAAACAGGTCAAGGAAGAAGTGCAGAAAGCAGTGAAGTACCCCGTCCATAGGACAGAGGCAAGCAAGCCAGGTCCGCAAGACACTATGCTCCTGACATGTAAAACCTCATCTGCAGGACCAATACCTCAAATTACCCTGAAAGTGGATGGCGTTGTCAGATCTTTTCTTCTGCACACTGGTGCAGCCAGAGGGGTGATGAGACCTGTGGAACTCACTGATCCAACCTGCCTATCAGAATCCTCTGTGTCTCGCATGGGCATTGATGGTCAAGTCAGACATTCTCAGCTTACAAAGTCACTGTGCGTGTGCACTCAGCCAGGACACTCTATCCTGCTCCAGTTTGTGGTGTCAAGGACCTTCCACTCAACCTGCTTGGAGCGAACCTACTGCAGAAGCTGAAGGCAACCACAGTGTTCCAGGAAGATGGGACAGTGACACTTTCTTCATCCCTGACCCAAGAAGAATCATGCTGGCGGCCCTACAAGAACCTTAAGCAACCGATGAGGCCTACTCAAGGAGGTACTGGACGTAGTACCAGAAAGTCTATGGTCTAAGGGACCCCAGGACGTGAAAAAACCTCAAGTTGCCCCAGTATGGGTGTCACTCAAGCCAGGTACCCCGTACCCTCGTAGGGCCCAGGCCAGGCCAGGCCTAGAGCTAAGCTGCCTCTAACCAACTGAAGGTCTACCTGGAAATAGGAATCATTGTTCCTTGCACATCGCCTTGCAATACCCCGCTTTTCCCGGTCAAGAAAAAGACTGTAAAATGAGAGCCAGCCAAGTTCAGAATAGTACATGACCTGAGAGCTGTGAATGAGGCCACGGTGTTTGATACTGCAATTATGCCGAATCCGCACACTCTGCTCTCAAATGTGCCTGCCACAGCAAAAATGTTCACAGTGACCGACCGGGCTAATATTTTCTTTATTTTTCCCCTTCATCCGGAAGACCAGTACCTGTTTGCCTTAACACACCAGGGGGGACACCACACAAGGACAGTGATGCCACAGTGAGCCCAGAACAGCGCTTCACAGTTCACCAAAGCAATGTCCACAGTCCTCACCAACTGGGTCACAGAACATGCAGAAGTAATGCTGCTACAATACGTGGACAATCTACACCTTTGTGCAGTTGGCTTTGACACGTGTAAAGCCCATTTCTTGTATCTCCTACTCTACCTGGCGGAGCAGCATTGCAAAGTCTCAAAGAACAAAGTCCAGTGGTGTCTGAAGCGAGTTACGTTCCAGAGACACTGTATTACTCACCAGGCGAAACACCTGACAGATGACCGGAAGACCACAGTGGAGAAGATGATTCCTCCAACAACTCCAAAGGTGCTACAGGCCTTCCTTGGTCTAGTTTCATATTGCAGAGCCTGGAGCCCTGATGCCCGAGTCCTAATGCAGCCTCTGTGTGAATACGTAAGCGTGACCCCGTTCCTCCTGACAGATGCAGCCTTCAGCTCGTTCAAGAAGTTAAAAGGCTCTGTAGTCTCAGCGCCAGCACTAGGCCTACCTGACTACGAGAAGCCATTCCGTCTCTACTAGTGTTGAGCGATACCTTCCGATATCGGAAAGTATCGGTATCGGAAAGTATCGGCCGATACCGGCAAAGTATCGGATCTCGCCGATTCCGATACCCGATCCCAATGCAAGTCAATGGGACGAAAATATCGGAATTAAAATAAACCCTTTCTTTCCTTGTAGGATCATTCTATATGAAGGAAAACAAATAAGAATAATGTAGGATGTATTGGGGAGGTGGCGGAGACATTAAAGGCATAGAGGTTTAGCCCAATCAAATAGAATAGCAGGAATTTAAATTTTTTTTAAAGACGTTCGGAGTTACAAAGATATTGACTATGTTAAGATTTTTTTTATTTTGTCAGATATTGATGTTTCACTACTTCCACGCCCTTCACCCTCTTTTTTACTTCTCCCACACTTTCTTCTTCATCATCATCAGCATCTTTGACATCAACTTCTTCTTCACCTTATTCATCATCTTCATCTTCTACCTATAATTTTTTTTTTACATTGTTCATATTCTTTTTATTTAACTATTATTCTTCTTCATATTCAACTTCTTCATCATATTCTTATTTGTGACAGGCATTCCCGTAGTTATCTATAAAAGTTTGAAGATTACACCTTCCGTTCTGCCTGTCACAAAAGAGTTAAATTTGTCCGCATTCAGTTTGGCCTGCAGCATCAGGCTTTATCCAGGGGCACCACGAGGAGGAACGGACTCACCCCCATACACTGCTTAGTCTTCTTCTGCTTATAATTTAGATAATATCTTTTGCTCTGATATTTAGTGTTATGCTTAACCCCTTCCCGACCCATGACGCCACGTAGGCGTCATGAAAACCCGTGCCAATCCGACCCATGACGCCTATGTGGCGTCATGGAATGATCGCGTCCCTGCAGATCGGGTGAAGGGGTTAACTCCTATTTTACCCGATCTGCAGGGAGAGGGGGAGTGGTGCTTCAGCCCAGGGGGGGTGGCTTCACCCCCCCGTGGCTACGATCGCTCTGATTGGCTGTTGAAAGTGAAACTGCCAATCAGAGCGATTTGTAATATTTCACCTAAAAAACTGGTGAAATATTACAATCCAGCCATGGCCGATGCTGCAATATCATCGGCCATGGCTGGAAATACTGAAGTGCCCCCCCCACGCCCACCGATCGCCCCCCCCGTCCTCCGTTATGGGGTCCGGTCCCCTCCGTCCGCCTGCCGGCTCCCCCGTCCTCCTGTCCGCTCCCTCCTTGCTCAGACCCACCCCCCCTGTGCTCCGTTCCCCCCCCCCGTGCTCCGATCCACCCCCCCACCACCCCTTCATACTTACCGATCCTCCCGGTGTCCGGCCGTCTCCTCGCTGGGCGCCGCCATCTTGGAAAATGGCGGGCGCATGCTCAGTGCGCCCGCCGAATCTGCCAGTCGGCAGATTCCTTACAGGTACATTTTGATTGCTGTGGTAGGTTCTATCACAGCGATCAAAATAAAAAAAAATAATAAATAACCCCCCCCCCCCTTTATCACCCCCATAGGGACAATAATAAAATAATGAATTTTTTTTTTTTTTTCCCACTAGGGTTAGGGTTAGAACTAGGGTTAGAACTAGGGGTAGGGTTAGGGGTAGGGTTAGGGTTACGGGTAGGGTTAGGGGTAGGGTTATGGCATGTGCACACAGAGCGGATCGGCCGCGGATCCGCAGCGGATCGGCCGCGGTTCCGCAGCGGATCGGCAGCGGATCGGCCGCGGATCCGCAGCGGATCGGCCGCGGATCCGCAGCGGATCGGCCGCGGATCCGCAGCGGATCGGCAGCGGATCCGCAGCGGATCGGCGGCGGATCGGCAGCGGATCCGCAGCGGATCGGCCGCGGATCGGCCGCGGATCGGCAGCGGATCCGCAGCGGATCCGCAGCGGATCGGCAGCGGATCCGCAGCGGATCGGCAGCGGATCGGCAGCGGATCCGCAGCGGATCGGCAGCAGATCGGCAGCGGATCCGCAGCGGATTGGCCGCGGATCCGCAGCGGATTGGCCGCGGATCCGCAGCGGATTGGCCGCTGCGAATTCGAAGCAGTTTTCCATCAGGTTTACAGTACCATGTACACCTAAGGAAAACCAAATCCGCTGTGCCCATGGTGCGGAAAATTCCGTGCAGAAACGCTGCGTTGTATTTTCCGCAGCATGTCAATTCTTTGTGCGGATTCCGCAGCGTTTTACACCTGTTCCTCAATAGGAATCCGCAGGTGAAATCCGCACAAAAAAACACTGGAAATCTGCTGTAAATCCGCAGGTAAAACGCAGTGCCTTTTACCTGCAGATTTTTCAAAAATCGTGCGGAAAAATCTCACACGAATCCGCAACGTGGGCACATAGCCTTAGGGTTAGGGTTGGAATTAGAGTTAGGGTTGGAATTAGGGCTAGGGTTTGAAATAGGGTTAAGATTAGGCTTGTGGTTAGGGTTACGGATAGGGTTAGGGGTGTGTTGGGGTTACAGTTGTGGTTAGGGTTAGGATTAGGGCTACGGTTGGGATTAGGGTTAGGATTAGGGTTGGAATTAGGGTTACGGGTGTGTTGCGGTTAGGGTTGTGGTTAGGGGTGTGTTGGGGTTAGGGTTGTGATTAGGGTTATGGCTACAGTTGGGATTAGGATTAGGGGTGTGTTGGGGTTAGTGTTGAAGTTAGAATTGAGGGGTTTCCACTGTTTAGGCACATCAGGGGTCTCCAAACGCAACATGGTGCCACCATTGATTCCAGCCAATCTTGCATTCAAAAAGTCAAATGGTGCTCCCTCCCTTCCAAGCCCCGACGTGCGCCCAAACAGTGGTTTACCCCCACATTTGGGGTACCAGCGTACTCAGGACAAACTGGGCAACAACTGTTGGGGTCCAATTTCTCCTGTTACCCTTGCAAAAATAAAAAATTACTTGCTAAAACATAATTTTTGAGGAAAGAACAATTATTTTTTATTTTCACGGCTCTGCGTTATAAACTTCTGTGAAGCACTTGGGGGTTGAAAGTGCTCACCACACATCTAGATAAGTTCCTTCGGGGGTCTAGTTTCCAAAATGGGGTCACTTGTGGGGTGTTTCTACTGTTTAGGCACATCAGGGGCTCTGCAAATGCAATGTGACGCCCGCAGACCATTCCATCAAAGTCTGCATTTCAAATGTCACTACTTCCCTTCCGAGCCCTGACGTGCGCCCAAACAGTGGTTTACCCCCACATATGGGGTATCAGCATACTCACAACAAACTGGGCAACAAATATTGGGGTCCAAATTCTCCTGTTACCCTTGTGAAAATAAAAAATTGCTTGCTAAAACATCTTTTTTGAGGAAAGAAAAATGATTTTTTATTTTCACGGCTCTGCGTTGTAAACTTCTGTGAAGCACTTGGGGGTTGAACGTGCTCACCACACATCTAGATAAGTTCCTTGGGGGGTCTAGTTTCCAAAATGGGGTCACTTGTGGGGGGTTTTTACTGTTTAGGCATATCAGGGGCTCTGCAAACGTAACATGATGCCCGCAGACCATTCCATCAAAGTCTGCATTCCAAAACGTCACTACTTCCCTTCCGAGCCCCGGCATGTGCCCAAACAGTGGTTTACCCCCACATATGGGGTATCAGCGTACTCAGGAGAAACTGGACAACAACTTTTGGGGTCCAATTTCTCCTGTTACTTTTGCAAAAATAAAAAATTCTGGGCTAAAAAAATATTTTTGAGGAAAGGAAACACATTTATTATTTTCACGGCTCTGCGTTATAAACTTCTGTGAAGCATTTGGGGGTTCAAAGTGCTCACCACACATCTAGATAAGTTCCCTTGGGGGTCTAGTTTCCAAAATGGAGTCACTTGTGGGGAGTTCCTACTGTTTAGGCACATCAGGGGCTCTGCAAACGCAACCTGATGCCCGCAGAGCATTCCATCAAAGTCTGCATTTCAAAACGTCACTACTTCCCTTCTGAACCCCGACGTGTGCCAAAACAGTGGTTTACCCCCACATATGGGGTATCAGCGTACTCAGGAGAAACTGGACAACAACTTTTGGGGTCCAATTTCTCCTGTTACTCTTGCAAAAATAAAAAAATTCTGGGCTAAAAAATATTTTTGAGGAAAGGAAACACATTTTTTATTTTCACGGCTCTGCGTTATAAACTTCTGTGAAGCACTTGGGGGTTCAAAGTGCTCACCACACATCTAGATTAGTTCCTTGGGAGGTCTAGTTTCCAAAATGGGGTCACTTGTGCGGGAGCTCCAATGTTTAGGCACACAGGGGCTCTCCAAACGCGACATGGTGTTCGCTAATGATTGGAGCTAATTTTCCATTCAAAAAGCCAAATGGCGTGCCTTCCCTTCCGAGCCCTGCCGTGCGCCCAAACAGTGGTTTACCCCCACATATGGGGTATCACCGTACTCAGGACAAACTGGACAACAAAATTTGGGGTCCAATTTCTCCTATTACCCTTGGGAAAATAAAAAATTCTGGGCTAAAAATCATTTTTGAGGAAAGAAAAATTATTTTTTTATTTTCACGGCTCTGCGTTATAAACTTCTGTGAAGCACCTGGGGGTTATAAGTGCTCACTATGCATCTAGATAAGTTCCTTGGGGGGTCTAGTTTCCAAAATGGGGTCACTTGTAGGGGAGCTCCAATGTTTAGGCACACAGGGGCTCTCCAAACGCGACATGGTGTCCGCTAACGATTGGAGCTAATTTTCCATTCAAAAAGTCAAATGGCACGCCTCCCCTTCCGAGCCTTGCCGTGCACCCAAACATTGGTTTACCCCCACATATGAGGTATCGGCATACTCAGGAGAAATTGCCCAACAAATTTTAGGATCCATTTTATCCTGTTGCCCATGTAAAAATGAAAGAATTGAGGCTAAAAGAAATTTTGTGTGAAAAAAAAGTACTTTTTCATTTTTGCGGATCAATTTGTGAAGCACCTGGGGGTTTAAAGTGCTCACTATGCCGCTAGATGAGTTCCTTGGGGGGTCTAGTTTCCAAAATGGGGTCACTTGTGGAGGAGCTCCAATGTTTAGGCACACAGGGGCTTTCCAAACGCGACATGGTGTCCGCTAACGATGGAGATAATTTTTCATTCAAAAAGTCAAATGGCGCTCCTTCCCTTCCGAGCCCTGCCGTGCGCCCAAACAGTGGTTTACCCCCACATATGAGGTATCAGCGTACTCAGGACAAATTGGACAACAACGTCCGTGGTCCAGTTTCTCCTTTTACCGCTGGGAAAATAAAAAAATTGTTGCTAAAAGATCATTTTTGTGACTAAAAAGTTAAATGTTCATTTTTTACTTCCATGTTGCTTCTGCTGCTGTGAAACACCTGAAGGGTTAATAAACTTCTTGAATGTGGTTTTGAGCACCTTGAGGGGTGCAGTTTTTAGAATGGTGTCACTTTTGGGTATTTTCAGCCATATAGAACCCTCAAAATGACTTCAAATGTGAGGTGGTCCCTAAAAAAAATGGTTTTGTAAATTTTGTTGTAAAAATGAGAAATCACTGGTCAAATTTTAACCCTTATAACTTCCTAGCAAAAAAAAAAATTGTTTCCAAAATTGTGCTGATGTAAAGTAGACATGTGGGAAACGTTATTTATTAACTATTTTGTGTCACATAACTCTGGTTTAACAGAATAAAAATTCAAAATGTGAAAATTGCGAAATTTTCAAATTTTTTGCCAAATTTCCGTTTTTTTCACAAATAAACTCAGAAATTATCGACCTAAATTTACCACTAACATGAAGCCCAATATGTCACGAAAAAACAATCTCAGAATCGCTAGGATCCGTTGAAGCGTTCCTGAGTTATTACCTCATAAAGGGACACTGGTCAGAATTTCAAAAAACGGCAAGGTCATTAAGGCCAAAATAGGCTGGGTCATGAAGGGGTTAATGTTCTTCTGCTCTTTGTTCTGCAGCCTCTTGTTCTTCTGCTTCTCAGTCTCCCATGTCGTCGTCGTCTCCAGGGTCGTCGTCTCCGGGGTCGTCATCGGGGTGGTCTTCAGGGTCATCGTCTCCAGGGTCGTCGTCATCTCAGTGGTTGTCGTCTCTGGTGTCGTCGTCATCTTAGGGGTGGTCTTCCGGGTCATCGTCTTTAGGGTCTTGAACTTGGAAATGTAGCAGAAGGTACAAGAAGGCTGAGAAAATGCCGAGAAACAGCTGATGGAACTGGAACTCGGATGGCTACCCGAAGGTCCAAGAGCCAATGGAACTACCGAGCACCAGCTGACGTTACTGGAACCTGGTTACTAAGCAGGAGGTACCCGTGCCTGAAAGCACTACCAAGGACCACCTGACGTTGGTGGAACTCGGATACCCAGAGGGAGGCACCTAAGCCAAAGGCTCTGCCCGGAACCAGCTGACGGTACTGGAATCAGGATGGGGAGCAGAAGGTACAAGAGCAAAAGACACTGCGGAGAACCAGCTGACGGTACTGGAACCCGGATGGGTAGCCAAAGGTCCAAAAGCCAATGGAACTACTGAGGACCAGCTGACGTTACTGGAACCCGGTTACTAAGCAGGAGGTACCCGTGCCTGAAAGCACTACCAAGGACCACCTGACGTTGGTGGAACTCGGATACCCAGAAGGAGGCACCTAAGCCAAAGGCTCTGCCCAGAACCAGCTGACGGTGCTGGAACCAGGATGGGGACCTATTCAAGCTTGTCTTCGTAGAGCCCCAACTAGCGGTGTTGGAGCAAAGGGTCAGCAGGGGGAGCAGAGTGTAGGCCGAAGCCTGCACTGGAGGCATTTGTAGGTCTGTTGTGTCTGAGTTGCGTTTGCAGGACACGTTGCTGGCTACACAGCAGGGGAACAGCTGGCGGTGCTGAATCCCACTGACAGAGTGGCGGGTGTTTTGCTCTGTGCAGCCAGCACTTCCAGGCACCAACTGGCGGTGTTACAGCCCAGGCTCTGCGGGAGGAGCAGAGTGTAGGCCGAAGCCTAATTGAACCAATTTTAAAGGTAACCTTTAACCCCCCTCAGGGGTTACAAACTAGAAGAGCCACACCTTGGGCAGCAGTAATGCTGCACAAGTCAAAGGTTGCTCTTTTAAATTCTGTTCCTTGCACACGCTGAATGAAACACGTATGACATTTAGCCCCTTAAACAATCAAAACTGTCTTGGAGGTGGGAGTTTCCTTCTTAATGAGACGCAGCACAGATGTCAAGAATCCCACCATGGTGCTGGGCGCGGCCTCCTGAGCGTCGTTATTTGCTGTACAGGAGTCTGCGCTGTCGTGTTATCCCTTGGCCTTGCGCTGTTAGCGCTGCCCGTCTTCTGACATCATTTAATGTCGGCCGGTGCGGTTCGCGATGACCATGAATCCCAGCCCCGCAGTGGCTTTACAGTGTTTCACACTGCGGGGCTGGGATTCATGGCCTTGCGCAGTACATATGTTCGCCTCTCGCTCGGGTCCTTACACCTGCTTCAGACTGTGCGGCGTCAGCTGATCCCTTATGGCATGCCACGGCCATGAAGCCGCACCGTCTGAAGAAGGCGGAAGGAGCTGAGTGACAGCCTGGCGAAGATATGCACTGCTCATGCCCGTCAATCACACCCTCGCAGTCAAAATAAATAAGACACCGAGGGGCGTTGTGTCGGGCAGGGCGGCCGCAGCGTCGCAGCCAGCCAAACAATGATGTCAGAAGAAGGGCAGCGCTACCAAGGGGGTTGCAGCGTGTCATTACAAAGGAAAGTCACACCTCAGGGACGGTTTAAGGGTCTCAGGAGACACATTTTAGACGTGTTACGTTCGGCGTGTGCAAGGAGAATAACTTAGTGAGCTACCTTGTACAAATGCAGCATTACTGCTGTACAAGGTGGCTGTTATACATACAAACGCCTGGGGGGGGACAGGTTCCCTTCAATTTCAGTTCTTGTGTCTGTGTGGCTTTTGCAGGACACGATGCCGGCTACACAGCAGGGGAACAGCTGGCGTTGCTGAACCCCACTGACACATTGGCTGGTGTTTTTCTCTGTGCAGCTAGCACTACCGGGCACCAACTGGCGGTGTTAGAGCCCAGGGTCAGCAGGAGGAGAGGGAGCAGAGTGTAGGCCAAAGCCTGCACTGGTGGCAGCTTTGTGTCTGCGTGGCTTTTGCAGGACACGTTGCCGGCTACACAGCAGGGGAACAGCTGGCGGTGCTGAACCCCACTGACACATTGGCGGGTGTTTTGCTCTGTGCAGCCAGCACTTCCGGGCACCAACTGGCGTTGTTAGAGCCCAGGGTCAGCAGGAGCAGAGGGAGCAGAGTGTAGGCCGAAGCCTAATTGAACCAATTTTAAAGGTAACCTTTAACCCCCCTCAGGTGTTACAAACTAGAAGAGCCACACCTTGGGCAGCAGTAATGCTGCCCAAGTCAAAGGTTGCTCTTTTAATTTTGTTCCTTGCACACGCTGAGTAAAACACGTACCACATTTAGGCTCTTATACAGTCAAAACTGTCTTGGAGGAGGGAGTTCCCTTCCTAATGAGACGCAGCACAGCTGGCAAAAATACCAACTTGGTGCTTGGCGCGGCCTCCTGAGCATCGCATTTTGATGTACAGGAGTCTGCGCTGATGCGTTATCCCTTGACCATGCGCTGTCCGTCTACTTACATCATTTCATGTCGGCTGGTGCGGTTCGCGATGCCCATGAATCCCAGCCCAGCAGTGTCTTTACATTGTTTCACACTGCGGGGCTGGGATTCATGGCCTTGCGCAGTACATATGTTCACCTCTCACTCGTGTCCTTACACCTGCTACAGACTGTGCGGCGTCAGCTGATCCCTTATCGCATGCCATGGCCATGAAGCCATACAGTCTGAAGAAGGCGGAAGGAGATGAGTGACAACAGGCGAAGATATGCACTGCTCTTGCCCGTCAATCACACCCTCGCAGTCAAAATAAATAAGACACCGAGGGGCGTTGTGTGGGGCAGGGCGGCCGCAGAGGCGCAGCCAGCCAAACAATGATGTCAGAAGAAGGGCTGCGCTACCAAGGGGGTCGCTGCGTGTCATTACAAAGGAAAGTTACACCTCAGGGACGTTTTAATGGTCTCGGGGGACATATTTTAGACGTGTTTCGTTCCACGTGTGCAAGGAGAATAACTTAGTGAGCCACCTTGTACAAATGCAGCATTACTGCTGTACAAGGTGGCTGTTATACATACAAACGCCTGGGGGGGGGACAGGTTCCCTTCAATTTCAGTTCTTGTGTCTGCGTGGCTTTTGCAGGACACGATGCCAGCTACACAGCAGGGGAACAGCTGGCGTTGCTGAACCCCACTGACACATTGGCGAGGTGTTTGGCTCTGTGCAGCCAGCACTTCTGGGCCCCAACTGGCGGTGTTAGAGCCCAGGGTCAGCAGGAGGAGTAGAGGGAGCAGAGTGTAGGCCGAAGCCTGCACTGGAGCAAGTTGAAAGGGAACCTTTAACCCCCCCCCAAGGCGTTTGTAGCTGAAGGAGCCATCTTGTACAGCACTAATGCTGAAAAAGGTAAACTTAGCTCTTTTAATTATGGTCCTTGCAAACGCTGAACTTGACACTTATGAAATGTGTCCCCTCACACCGTTAAACCGTCCGGTAGGTGGAACTTTCATTTGTCATGTGACACAGCACAGCAGTCATTCTTACCCCCTTGGCGCCGTGCGCCGCCTCCTCAGCGTTGTTTTAATCTGTCCCGGAGCCTGCGCTGTTATGTTAGCCCTTGGCCATGCACACATTTTGCTCTGCCTGTCTTCTGACATCATTTGGTGTCAGGCTGGCTGCGCCTGTGTGGCCGCGCTGGCCAAGATCCCACCTCGCTGTGTCATCTAATGTAATCACTCTGCGGACCTGTGATCCATGGGCATGAGCAGTGCATATCCTCGCCTCTCACTCCCCTCCCTACGGCTTCTTCAGACTGTGCGGCGTCACGGCCGTGGCATGCTATTAGGGATCAGCTGACGGCGCACGGTCTGAATAAGGCGTAGGGAGATGAGTGAGAGGCGGAGGTTAAGATATGCACTGCGCATGTCCATGGATCACAGGCCCGCAGCGGGATTAAATCAGAAGACACTACGAGGCAGGATCTCGTCCAGCGCGGCCGCACAGGCGCAGCCAGCCTGACACCAAATAATGTCAGAAGACAGGCAGCGCTAAGTGTGCCTGGCCAAGGGCTAACATAACAGCGCAGGCTCCGGGACAGATTCAAACAACGCTGAGGAGGCGGCGCACGGCGCCAAGGGGGTAAGAATGACGGCTGTGCTGTGTCACATGACAAATGAAAGTTCCACCTACCGGACGGTTTAACGGTGTGAAGGGACACATTTCATAAGTGTTAGGTTCAGCATGTGCAAGGAGCACCACGAAAAGAGGCACTTTTTCCTTTTGCATCATTACTGCTGCACAAGGTTTGCTCTTTCAGTAACAAACGCCTGGGGGGGTACAGGTTCCCTTAAATTTAAGTTGTTGTGCCTGCGTGGCGGTCGCATGACACGTTGCCGTATACACAGCAGGGGAGCAGCAGGCATTACTGAACCCCACTAACACATTGGCGAGGTGTTTGGCTCTGTGAGGACAGCACTTCCGGACAACAACTAGCTGTGTTGGAGCCCAGGGACAGAAGGAGGAGGAGGAGGTGGAGGAGAGAGGAGGGATTGCCACACACACAGCTGGGGAACAGCTGACGTTACTGAACCCCAATACAAGAGGAGCGACTGTTGACTGTGCGGACAGCAATTTCAGGCAACAACTAGCGGTGTTGGGTGTTGGAGTTGGGACTCAAGTATCGGACGGTATCCCTGATGGTTCCCAGGGTCTGAAGGAGAGGAAACTCTCCTTCAGGCCCTGGGATCCATATTAATGTGTAAAATAAAGAATTAAAATAAAAAATATTGCTATACTCACCTCTCCGACGCAGCCTGGACCTCACCGAGGGAACCGGCAGTGTTCTTTGCTTAAAATGCGCGCGTTTCCTGCCTCCCGTGACGTCACAGCTTGTGATTGGTCGCGTGCCGCCCATGTGGCCGCGACGCGACCAATCACAGCAAGCCGTGACAATTTTCAGGTCCTGAATGCCTAATTCTAGGCATTCAGGATTTTAAAATTACGTTACGGCTTGTGATTGGTCGCGTCGCGGTCACATGGGCGACGCGACCAATCACAAGCCGTGACGTCACGGGAGGCAGGAAACGCGCGCATTTTAAAATTACGTCACGGCTTGTGATTGGTTGCGTGCCGCCCATGTGACCACGACGCGACCAATCACAGCAAGCCGTGACGTAATTTCAGGTCCTGAATGCCTAATTCTGCATTCAGGACCTGAAAATTACGTCACAGCTTGCTGTGATTGGTCGCGTCGCGGCCACATGGGCGGCACGCGACCAATCACAAGCCGTGACGTCAAGGGAGGCAGGAAACGCGCGCATTTTAAGCAAAGAACGCTGCCGGTTCCCTCGGTGAGGTCCAGGCTGCGTCGGAGAGGTGAGTATAGCAATATTTTTTATTTTAATTCTTTATTTTACACATTAATGTTGTTTCGATACCGATACCCGATACCACAAAAGTATCGGATCTCGGTATCGGAATTCCGATACCCGCAAGTATCGGCCGATACCCGATACTTGCGGTATCGGAATGCTCAACACTATTTGCTAGGATTAAAGGGGCTAGTTGGTTTACTAAGATTGACCTTCGGGGGGCATATAATCTTGTTCGTATTAAGCAGGGTGTTGAATGGAAAACTGCGTTTAATATGCCCGAAGGCCATTTTGAATACCTTGTGATGCCATTTGGACTCTCTAATGCTCCATCTGTTTTTCAGTCCTTCTTGCACGATATCTTCCGGACTTATCTTGATAAATTCATGATTGTATATTTGGATGACATTTTGTTTTTTTTCCGATGATTGGGAGTCTCATGTGGAACAGGTCAGGATCGTATTTCAGATCCTTCGTGATAATGCTTTGTTTGTGAAAGGGTCTAAGTGTCTCTTTGGAGTGCAGAAGGTTTCTTTTTTGGGCTTTATTTTTTCTCCTTCATCTATAGAGATGGATCCGGTTAAGGTTCAGGCCATTCATGATTGGATCCAACCCACATACGTGAAGAGCCTTCAGAAATTTTTGGGCTTTGCTAATTTTTATCGCCGTTTCATTGCTAACTTCTCCAGTGTGGTTAAACCCTTGACCGATTTGACGAAGAAAGGCGCTGATGTGACCAATTGGTCCTCTGCGGCTGTCTCTGCCTTTCAGGAGCTTAAATGCCGATTTACTTCTGCCCCGGTGTTGCGTCAACCGCATGTTTCTCTTCCGTTTCAGGTTGAGGTTGACGCTTCTGAGATTGGGGCAGGGGCCATTTTGTCTCACAGGGATCCTGTTGGTTCCTTGATGAAACCGTGTGCCTTCTTTTCCCGTAAGTTTTCACCTGCTGAAAGCAATTATGATATCGGGAGTTGTTGGCTATGAAGTGGGCATTGAGGAGTGGCGACATTGCCTTGAGGGAGCTAAGCACCGTATTGTGGTCTTGACCGATCATAAAATTTGATTTACCTCGAGTCTGCCAGACGGCTGAATCCTAGACAGGCTCGATGGTCCCTGTTTTTCTCCCGTTTTGATTTCATGGTCTCGTATCTTCCAGGTTCTAAGAATATTAAGGCTGATGCCCTCTCTAGGAGTTTTTTGCCTGATTCTCCTGAGGTCCTTGAACCGGTCGGCTTTCTGAAAGAAGGGGTGGTCCTTTCTGCCATTTTCCCTGATTTACGATGGGTTCTTCAGGAATTTCAGGCTGACAAACCTGACCGCTGTCCAGTGAGGAAACTGTTTGTTCCTGATAGATGGACTAGTAGAGTGATTTCTGAAGTTCATTGTTCCGTGTTGGCTGGACATCCTGGTATTTTTGGCATCAGAGATTTGGTTGGTAGGTCCTTTTGGTGGCCTTCTTTGTCACGTGATGTGCGTTCTTTTGTGCAGTCATGTGGGACTTGTGCGCGGGCCAAGCCTTGTTGTTCCCGTGCTAGTGGGTTGCTTTTGCCTTTGCCGGTCCCTGAGAGGCCTTGGACACATTTCTATGGATTTTATTTCTGATCTTCCAGTTTCCCAGAAGATGTCGGTTATCTGGGTTGTTTGTGACCGGTTCTCTAAGATGGTGCATTTGGTGCCTTTGCCTAAATTGCCTTCCTCTTCTGATTTGGTTCCGTTGTTTTTTCAGCATGTGGTTCGTTTGCATGGTATTCCGGAGAATATTGTGTCCGACAGAGGTTCCCAGTTTGTTTCTAGGTTTTGGCGGGCCTTTTGTGCTAGGCTGGGCATTGATTTGTCTTTTTCTTCCGCATTTCACCCTCAGACAAATGGCCAGACCGAGCGAACTAATCAGACTTTGGAAACGTATTTGAGATGCTTTGTGTCTGCTGATCAGGATGATTGGGTGGCTTTCTTGCCATTGGCCGAGTTTGCCCTTAATAATTGGGCTAGTTCGGCTACCTTGGTTTCGCCCTTCTTTTGTAATTTTGATTTTCATCCTCGTTTTTCTTCGGGGCAGGTTGAGCCTTCTGACTGTCCTGGTGTGAATTCTGTGGTTGACAGGTTGCAGCAGATTTGGGCTCATGTGGTAGACAATTTGGTATTGTCTCAGGAGGAGGCTCAACGTTTTGCTAACCATCGTCGGTGCGTTGGTTCCCGGCTTAGGGTTGGGGATCTGGTCTGGTTGTCTTCCCATCATGTTCCTATGAAGGTTTCTTCCCCTAAGTTTAAGCCTCAGTTTATTGGTCCTTATAGGATTTCTGAGATTATTAATCCGGTGTCTTTTCGATTGGCCCTTCCAGCCTCTTTTGCTATCCATAATGTCTTCCATAGATCCTTATTGCAGAAATATGTGGTGCCCGTTGTTCCTTCTGTTGATCCTCCGGCCCCGGTGTTGGTGGATGGGGAGTTGGAGTATGTGGTTGAGAAGATTTTGGATTCTCGCTTTTCGAGGCGGAGGCTTCAGTACCTTGTCAAATAGAAGGGTTATGGCCAGGAGGATAATTCTTGGGTTTTTGCCTCGGATGTCCATGCTGCTGATTTGGTCCGTGCCTTTCATCTGGCTCGTCCTGATCGGCCTGGGGGTTCTGGTGAGGGTTCGGTGACCCCTCCTCAAGGGGGGTACTGTTGTGAATTCTGCTCTTGGGTTCCCTCCGGTGGTTGTTGGTGGTAATGCAGTTGTCTCTGGGTTGTAAATCCTGGGCAGGTGTTCCTGCTGATTTCAGCTCTGCTGGGATATTTAGGTGTACAGGATCCATTAGCACTTGCCAGTTGTCCATTGTTCTTGGAGGATTTACATCTCTGTCTGGTTCCTTCAGCTCTGCTGCCAATTCAGCCAAGATAAGTGTCTGTTTATTTTTCTGGAGCACACATGCAGTGTGCTTTACAATTCAGAACAGTTCATTGTTTTTTCTTGTCCAGCTTAGACTTGTTTGGATTTTTTCAGTCATACTGGATTCTCTGGAGATGCAGATATACATTCCATGTCTTTAGTTAAATGTGGAATTTTTGTATTTTCTGCTGTGGATATTTTTAGGGTTTTAATACAGACCGCTTAGTACTCTGTCCTATCCTTTACTATTTAGCTAGAAGTGCCTCTTTTGCTAAATACTGTTTTTCTGCCTGTGTGTGTCTTTACTCTAATGTTCAGTGTCAATATTTGTGGGTGGCTGCCTATCCTTTGGGGTTTCTGCTCTGAGGCAAGGTAGAATTCCCATTTCCATCTATAGGGTTATTTAGTCCTCCGTTTGTGTCGAGGTGTCTAGGATGTGTTAGGTACACCCCACGGCTACTTCTAGTTGTGGTGTCAGTTTAGGGTTGCGGTCTGTACAGGTCCCACCTTCTCCAGAGAAAGTTTCATGCGGCTCCAGGGTCACCGGATCATAACAATGAAGTAACTATGAAGCACTATGGTGCATATAGGAACAATGAAGCACTATGATGCATATAGGAACTATGAAGCAATATGCTGTAATATAATGCACAAAGTCACTATGAAGCGCTATGATGCATATAGGAACCATGAAGCAATATGATGTAATCTAATGCACAAAGGCAATATGAAGCGCTATGATCCATATAGGAACCATGAAACAATATGCTGTAATATAATGCACAGAGGCAATATGAAGCGCTATGATGCGTATAGGAACCATGAAGCAATATGCTGTAATATAATGCACAGAGGCAATATGAAGCGCTATGATGCATATAGGAACTATGAAGCAATATGCTGTAATATAATGCACAGAGGCAATATGAAGCGCTATGATGCATATAGGAACCTTGAAGCAATATGATACAGAAAGGCAAAATGAGCACTATGATGCAATATGATGCAGAAAGGCAATATGAAGCACTCTGATGCATAAAGGAACAATGAAGCAATATGATGCACAAAGTCCCTATGAAACAGTATGATGCCGTATGAAGCCACAGAGGCACTCAATATGTTGCATAGATGTACTATCATGCAGTATCATGCACAGAGGCACACCATATGATGCATAAAAGCAGTATGATGCAGTATTATGCACGGAGGCACTCGATATGATGCCTAGAAGCAGTATGATGCAAAGAGATGCACAGCGAGACTAGGCCATGCTTGAAGGAGCCCAACAAGAGACCAGACTTACACTTTTAAGCAAAATAGCAATCTATCAGAGTTCCAGATAAATCTCCACTCTGAACAGTACATCTCATTTGTCAGACTGACTCCACCCAAAGGAGCTAATTAATGAGCCGCAGCTGGAGGGCAGCCTTCATGGAGACAATGTGCTGAATTAACACCTTGTGTCCTCCTATGGACGGAGTAGTTAAGTTGCAAAGAAAAGTGAAACACTTGTTTATTGAACCAGAAAATGGAAAGCATACTTACAAAAAAAAATCGCTCTGAAGCCCAATCATAAGGCTCTGTGCAGACAAGACCTGCAACTAACTGAAGTCCAGTCATGAGATGTAGCCTGGACATATGGCCCTACCATAGCCTAGAGGTCCAAGGCCTAGCTGCAAATGGGTTCCAGGTACAGCTTTGGCACAAAGGCATGAGACAAGAGTCAGCCTAGAGGCCCAGGCCATCAATGCAACATTTAAACCATGCACTCACCTGTGCTGGCTCCATACCTGCTAGAAGACAGGGGGAGCTGGTAGCGCCAAGAGCCTACCGTGGAAGGAAGTGGCGTCCATCAGGAATGCCGCATTACTGTCAATGATTTCTTCACCTGTGCCCCCTTCTGTGCTCCATCGTGGAACGCTTGCCAATCCTATGTGCTGGCGCTACTCTCTGACCCCACCGGAAGCGCAACCGCCTTCTCCACCACACGACTTTTGGACGTAGTGGTGTTTTGCCGGTCGGCGTCCGAGCCGAGAGCCCCCCACCGGGAGGAAGCGGCTCTACCCAGGAGCCCGTCCGCTCGACTGGCCTCTGGAGCTGAGGGACTCCCCACCGGGGAGTTTCCACCCTGGGCTACTTGACAGGGGGAAGGATTGGACCTGCCGCATGATCCCCATAAGCCCATTGCAAAGGCTGACTGTGGGCTGAGGAACCTCTCCAAAAGGAGTCTATCTTCGCTCTAGGAGCAACCTCTCATACCACCGTCCCCTGTAGGGACAGGAAAAACATTGGAGGGTGGAGGTGGGAGGGTCCTTTTAACCTCTCTATGATTCTATCCCGCTATAGGTCAAGGAAGGACGTCCTCCATGGTGCTGTCCTGAGGGATGTAATGGAAAAGGGGGGTGCTTCACCAGATTGGTCTGCGGACCCTGATCCGGTTGGTATGATGATGGTAGCAGAGGGAGGACCCTCTGCTGAAGCCGCAAACTCTGACTCGGGAGGATGAGGCAACGGAGCTGGAAACGCGAATGAAAAGGAAGTCAGAGGACAGGTCTGAAGGTAATGTGGCCAAGGAGGCTTCCAAGAAGTGTCCTTTGAAGCCAAGTATTCTGCAATACAAGCCCAAGCCTCCTGCTGCTCCTCTTGAGGAGCCGAGGCCTTCAGATCCTGTCAACATCTTTTTTTCAGATTCGGAGGTGCAGAGCCCATTAACACCTGTAGGCTTTATGTCCGATTCTGACAGCATTCAGACATCTGATGTACTATCCCTTCGAGGTGGGGTGGGCCCATATGACCACCGACGGGATAGTACGTCATACGCGATCGGCCGCGCTCACGGGGGGAGCGCGGCCGATCGCGGCCGGGTGTCAGCTGCATACCGCAGCTGACATCCGGCACTATGTGCCAGGAGCGGTCACGGACCGCCCCCGGCACATTAACCCCCGGCACACCGCGATCAAACATCGCCTGCGGGCTTCCCTGAGACCCCCGGAGCAACGCGATGTGATCACGTTGCTCCGAGGGTCTCCTACCTCCGTCCTCGCCACAGGTCCCGGATCCAAGATGGCCGCGGCATCCGGGTCCTGCAGGGAGGGAGGTGGCTTACCGAGTGTCTGCTCAGAGCAGACACTTGGTAAGCCTGCAGCCCTGCACAGCAGATCGCAGATCTGGCAGAGTGCTGTGCACACTGCCAGATCAATGATCTGTGATGTCCCCCCCTGGGACAAAGTAAAAAAGTAAAAAAAAAAATTCCCCCACGTGTAAAAAAAAAATAAAAAAAATATCCTAAATAAAGAAAAAAAAATATATATTATTCCCATAAATACATTTCTTTAGCTAAATAAAATAAAAAAAACAATAAAAGTACACATATTTAGTATCGCCACGTCCGTAACGACCCAAGCTATAAATCTGCCCCACTAGTTAACCCCTTCAGTAAACACCGTAAGAAAAAAAAAAAAAAACGAGGCAAAAAACAACGCTTTATTATCATACCGCCGAACAAAAAGTGGAATAACACGCGATCAAAAAGACTGATATAAACCATGGTACCACTGAAAACGTCATCTTGTCCCGCAAAAAACGAGCCGCCATACAGCATCATCAGCAAAAAAATAAAAAAATTATAGTCCTGAGAATAAAGCGATACCAAAATAATTATTTTTTCTATAAAATAGTTTTTATCGTATAAAAGTGCCAAAACATAAAAAAATGATATAAATGAGATATCGCTGTAATCGTACTGACCCGTCGAATAAAACTGCTTTATCAATTTTACCAAACGCGGAACGGTATAAACGCCTCCCCCAAAAGAAATTCATGAATAGCTGGTTTTTGATCACTCTGCCTCACAAAAATCGGAATAAAAAGCGATCAAAAAATGTCACGTGTCCGAAAATGTTACCAATAGAAACGTCAACTTGTCCCGCAAAAAACAAGATCTCACATGACTCTGTGGACTCAAATATGGAAAAATTACAGCTCTCAAAATGTGGTAACGCAAAAAATATTTTTTGCAATAAAAAGCGTCTTTCAGTGTGTGACGGCTGCCAATCATAAAAATCCGCTAAATAACCCGCTATAAAAGTAAATCAAATCCCCCTTCATCACCCCCTTAGTTAGGGAAAAATAAAAAAATTTAAAAATGTATTTATTTCCATTTTCCCATTAGGGTTAGGGTTAGGGCTAGAGTTAGGACTAGAGTTAGGGCTAGGGCTAGGGTTAGGGCTAGGGTTGGGGCTAGGGCTAGGGTTGGGGCTAGGGTTGGGGCTAGGGTTGGGGCTAGGGTTGGGGCTAGGGTTGGGGCTAGGGTTGGGGCTAGGGTTGGGGCTAGGGTTGGGGCTAGGGTTGGGGCTAGGGTTGGGGCTAGGGTTGGGGCTAGGGTTGGGGCTAGGGTTGGGGCTAGGGTTGGGGCTAGGGTTGGGGCTAGGGTTGGGGCTAGGGTTGGGGCTAGGGTTGGGGCTAGGGTTGGGGCTAGGGTTGGGGCTAGGGTTAGGGCTAGGGTTGGGGCTAGGGTTGGGGCTAGAGTTGGGGCTAGGGTTAGGGCTAGGGTTAGGGCTAGGGTTAGGGCTAGGGTTAGGGCTAGGGTTAGGGTTGGGGCTAGGGTTGGGGCTACGGTTAGGGTTGGGACTAAAGATAGGGTTAGGGTTTGGATTACATTTACGGTTGGGAATAGGGTTGGGTGTGTCTGGGTTAGAGGAGTGGTTAGGGTTACTGTTGGGATTAGGGTAAGGGGTGTGTTTGGATTAGGGTTTCAGTTATAATTGGGGGGTTTCCACTGTTTAGGCACATCAGGGGCTCTCCAAACGAGACATGGCATCCGATCTGAATTCCAGCCAATTCTGCGTTGAAAAAGGAAAACAGTGCTCCTTCTCTTCAGAGCTCTCCCGTGTGCCCAAACAGGGGTTTACCCCAACACATGG
Organism: Ranitomeya variabilis; assembly: GCF_051348905.1. Lineage (NCBI taxonomy): Eukaryota > Metazoa > Chordata > Amphibia > Anura > Dendrobatidae > Ranitomeya > Ranitomeya variabilis. The sequence goes on along the minus strand of NC_135235.1, from coordinate 606,049,829 downwards.
GGTATCAGCGTACTCAGGACAAATTGGACATCATCTTTTGGGGTCCAATTTCTCCTGCTACCCTTGGGAAAATACAAAACTGGGGGCCATAAAATAAGTTTTGTGGGAAAAAAAAGATTTTTTATTTTCACGGCTCTGCGTTGTAAACTGTAGTGAAACACTTGGGGGTTCAAAGTTCTCACGACACATCTAGATAAGTTCGTTGGGGGGTCTAGTTTCCGATATGGGGTCACTTGTGGGGGGTTTGTACTGTTTGGGTACATCAGGGGCTCTGCAAATGCAACGTGACGCCTGCAGACCAATCCATTTAAGTCTGCATTCCAAATGGCGCTCCTTCCCTTCCGAGCTCTGTCATGCGCCCAAACAGTGGTTCCCCCCCACATATGGGGTATTGTCGTACTCAGGACAAATTGCACAACAACTTTTGTGTTCTAATTTCTTCTCTTTCCCTTGGGGAAATAAAAAAATGGGGGCGAAAAGATCATTTTTGTGAAAAAATATGATTTTTTATTTTTACGGCTCTGCATTATAAACTTCTGTGAAGCACTTGTTGGGTCAAAGTGCTCACCACACATCTAGATAAGATCCTTAGGGGGTCTACTTTCCAAAATGTTGTCACTTGTGGGGGGTTTCAATGTTTAGGCACATCAGGGGCTCTCCAAATGCAACATGGCGTCCCATCTCAATTCCAGTCAATTTTGCATTGAAAAGTCAAATGGCGCTCCTTTCCTTCCGAGCTCTGCCATGCGCCCAAACAGTGGTTTACCCCCACATATCGGGTATCAGCGTACTCAGGACAAATTGTACAACAAATTTTTCGGTCTATTTTCTCCTGTTACCCTTGGTAAAATAAAACAAATTGGAGCTGAAATAAATTTTGTGTGAAAAAAAGTTAAATGTTTATTTTTATTTAAACATTCCAAAAATTCCTGTGAAACACCTGAAGGGTTAATAAACTTCTTGAAAGTGGTTTTGAGTACCTTGAGGGGTGCAGTTTTTAGAATTGTGTCACACTTGGGTATTTTCTATCATATAGACCCCTCAAAATGACTTCAAATGAGATGTGGTCCCTAAAAAAAAATCGTGTTGTAAAAATGAGAAATTGCTGGTCAATTTTAACCCTTATAACTCCGTCACAAAAAAAAATGTTGGTTCCAAAATTGTGCTGATGTAAAGTAGACATGTGGGAAATGTTACTTATTAAGTATTTTGCGTGACATATGTCTGTGATTTAAGGGCATAAAAATTCAAAGTTGGAAAATTGCAAAATTTTCAAAATTTTCGCCAAATATTTGTTTTTTTCACAAATAAACGCAAGTTATATCGAAGAAATTTTACCACTATCATGAAGTACAATATGTCACGAGAAAACAATGTCAGAATTGCCAAGATCCGTTAAAGTGTTCCAGAGTTATAACCTCATAAAGGGACAGTGGTCAGAATTGTAAAGATTGGCCCGGTCATTAACGTGCAAAGCACCCTTGGGGGTGAAGGGGTTAAATTGCATGACTTTAAAATCAACTCTTTTGTGGATATTTTTTCTGGACGTGCTCTTTTTTTAAATGTCAGTTTTAAAGGTGCAGATTTTAGACTCTTGAATATTTATGCTTCCCCTGAGAAAGAAGAGAGGCACCAGTTGTTTGAGGATGTGCAATATTACTTACCTGGTTAATCCCCCCTGATGTTCTGTGGTGACTTTAATTGCATTCTGCCTGGTGAAGGGAGAAGTGGGAGTTCCAGTGCACCTAAAAAAGATAAAACAGAGAAGCAACTGAAAGATATATTAACTGACTTTTGTCTTAGAGATTCCTGGAAAGAGTTGCATAGTAATGACCCCGGTTATACTTGGGAGAATCTTTCTTCCAAGTCTTGTATTGATTTTATTTTTCTGTCCCAATATGTGAATGTTAAATCTGTTGTTTTAATCCCAAACATTTTTTCAGATCATAAAATGCTACTATCAGTTGGAGTTGCCTGGGCTTGTTAAAGTAAGGGGAGTCTGGAGGTTAAATACGACATTGCTGCAAGACCCTACGGTAAGAACAGATTTTAAAGAGTTTTTTAATTATTTAAGAACAAAACAAAAAAAATTTTCAACTCTGCTAGACTGGTGGGAATACTGTAAAACAAAGATAAAAAGTTTCTTTGTTAAGGTCAGCATAGCCAAAGCTAGGGAAAAAGCTGCTTGGCATAAGAGACTTAATACTAAGCTGCAGACCTATTATCAATTAAGAAGTGTGGGACTTGAGATGGACGATTTAATTGACAAAATAAAAAAAGAAATTAAGAAAAGTATAGAGTCAAAGGGCAAAGAAATAATTTATAACTCAAAAATTTAAGTAATGGAGAAAAACGAAAAATGCTCAAGATTCTATTTTTAAAAAAGTAGTTGCTGCTAAGGATATACTAACAGAATTAGAAGGTGAAGTTACAACAGAAGGAATGCTTAGCCAAGCTCAACAGTTTTATCAACAGCTTTTTAATCAAAAAACTATAGACCAGTCTTTTATTAAAGATGCCTTAAATTCATTAAAATACAGCCTAGACCGTGGGGATCAAGAACAGTTATGCACTGAAGTCACTTTGCCTGAAATTGATGCTGCTATCAAGATTTTCTCTTATGGGAAAACCCCTGGTTCTGATGGTTTGCCTGCAGAATTTTATCGTGAATTTTGGAATGTTTTAAGGCCTGACTTGTTTTTAATTTTTAAAGAAGATTTTAAGTGTGATGTCCTGCCATTATCATGGAGAAGCAGTCTGGTATCCCTGATCTTTAAAAAAGGAGCCAAATCCCACCTGGCCAATTGGAGACCGATCACACTGTTAAATGTAGACTACAAGTTGATGTCCAAAGTTCTGTCGAATCGTTGAATCGTTTTAAAGGGGTTTTATCTAAAGTGATTTATGAAGACCAGGTATTTGGAGTGCTGGGAAGGGGGGTTGCTGAACACCTCAATACCATCCGAGATGTGATCTGGTACCAGCAGTCTAGAAGGCAAGACTTGGCAATTTTATCACTGGATTTTCAAAAGGCCTTTGATTGTGTGTCTCATCAGTTTTTATGGTTGGTTTTAAGAAAAATGGGCTTCCCCGAAACTTTTATTAAGCAAGTGGCACTTTTGTACAAGGACTCTTTTAGTAAAATTTTAATGAATGGTTTTTTATCAAAAGAAGTCTTCTTGCACTCGGGTGTAAAACAAGGCTGTCCATTATCTCCAGTGCTGTTTATATGTGCAGTAGAGCCTCTCCTATCCATGCTGAGAGAAGATAAAGTGGTGAAAGGTGACCCTATCCCTGGTGCCAATGGATGTTATGTTAAAGTATTGGGCTATATGGATGACATTACTATTTTTTGTTCGTCCCCTGTTGCATTAAGGAGAGCTATAAGAACCACACATTTTTTTTTGAAGCCTCAGCATTTAAATTAAACATTGAGAAATGTGATTGCTTTGCCCGAGTAAAATGATCTGATGTGTCCATCCCTGACATACCAATTCAGTCAGAAAAGATTAAAATTTTAGGAGCTGTTTTTGACCAACATAATAACGGCACAAAGAGCTGGGATGTAGTAAGAGAGAAGGTTCAGAAGAAAATAGACTTCTGGAAGCTGAGAAAATTGACAATTGAAGGCAAAATCTAAATAATCAAAGCCTTTTGTTACCCATTATGCTTTATCTCAGCTATATTTACCCTCCAAGTGACCTTGCTGCAAAAAAACTGCAGAGAATGCTGTTTGAATTCATATGGAGCTCTAAGTTTGAAAAAGTTAAGTGAGAAACCATGCACAAGCCGCACCACCTAGGTGGTAAAGACGTTCCTAATGTTAAATTGTTTTTATATTCTAAGTTTTTTAGCCTCTCTTTTAAGAATACATCTCTTTTAGCCCTTGGGCGCATTTTTTAAGATATGCTGCTGGTCATATTTTTACAAGACGAAAATGGGTATCTATCCCTCTAACGTGCCCAGTGTTGCTATCCCCTCCAAAGCAATATGTCATCCTGGACAAAGTTGTTAGGATGTATGACTTGGAATCCTTTGATATGCTAACACTGAAAAATCCAAGGAAATTGCTTCAACAAATAAGAAAGCGAGAAGTCATGACGCCCATAAGTTATTATTCATTCAACAGAGTGGCAAAAGTATGGAAAATAGTAAATGCACCTTATTTAACTAACCAACATAAAGACATAGCCTGGATGATTGTGCAAGAATGTCTGCCAACCCGTGACTTTCAGTATAAACGAAGACTGAGTAATATTCAGACTTGTCCTAGGCATCAGTGCAATAATGATGAAACTACTATGCACCTTATCTGGAACTGCGACTTTGCACAGCAAGTTTGGAAGCAATGTGGTGAGCTTTTAAAATTTGTATCTGGTCTTAAATTTTTGAGTCATGAAGTGGTTTTATACGGAATTTTTTTTAAACGTGGTCAAAGAAAAAGAAACAGTTTTATGGTGTACAAACACTGTACACTAAATTGTATAAAAAATGTTTTGTGGAAGACCCGAAACATATTGGTGTTCAAAAAAGACCACATAGAAGTCAAAGATTGCATCAGACTGGCACTAAGTGAACTGTATATGTACTATCTTCTTGATGTGAAGAAGCTTAGTAAGAAGAGAGCCCTAAGTACATGGAACTATCACTTATGGAAGATGTTATTTTAAAGTTTTGAAGAAAAGCTAAAGACTATGATATAGTAAATATAAACGTAAAAATCTGTTCTTATCAGAACACAGAGCTAAGATCTACTCTTGACGAGGACGATTGAACTCAACACAGAAGAGCTACGGAGAACTGCTGACATCAGAAGGAGGAGGAGAGATCAGATATCGGCTGGAGGACAAAGCTGTACAGGAAAAGACTTGGAGAAGCATCGGGCTGCCCTGAGGAATCTTCGAGGAGGAAAAGCAGGGAGTCAGAGAATTTGTCCCGAAAAAGATGGGAGAAGAATCTGCACAGCTCCACCCTTTCTAGGAAAGAGTTCCAGATCCTGCTCCAAGTGACACCTGCAGAAGGAATCATGGCAAGCTTGGGGAAGAAAATCGAAAAAAGTTCGGAGCAAGGGACCACCATGAAGGCCCAGCCAGAGGCCTCTTCTGCCCCTAGGGACTCTGCCTCCATGACCGACCAGCTGAAGGGAGCCCAGAAGCCTCGCTGAGAAGCTCCAACCCTGGAGCCCTGGATGAGGCAGACGGTGGCCCTCAAGCTCAAGGAAGTGGATGGGAGAGTGCCTGACATGACCTCGGATGTGTTCAGCCAGGAGATGCTGCTAGGACGAGGCTTCTCCAGGTCGGAAAGCCTCTGAATCCAGACCTTCTTGACAGGGATCTTCTTTGTCACCTTTGCCACGGTGAATGCCTGCAGGAGATTCTGGGAAATGGTAAGTGCAGGAGGACCGGATCCATCTCTCTCTGCCTTCATAGGTAGCTGTCCTATCCAGATGGACGAGAGGAGAATCACAGTCTCAATATGCAACCCGCATACCCCAGGTAAAGACATCTGCACCTTCCTGAGACGCTTCTGTTTAGTCATAAGGGAACCAACCCACATCCTGAATGGCTGCAGCTTCTGGACATGTAAGTGGTCAGTGACTGATAGACTTCACAGGGACCCGGCTTACTTGGACAGACTTCAGCACCTACCCCCAACATTTTCCCTCGGCAACTCCTACGGCCTCATTTACTACCCGGACATGCCACGCAACTGCAGATGTGGCAAGAAAGGGCATGAAATGAAGGACTGCAAGGAGGACGCCTGTAGGACTTGTCGGGTGACGGGACACAGCTCGAAGGACTGCCCGAGGAAGACGTCCTGCAACCTGTGCGGACTGGCGGATCACATGTATAAAGACTGCCCCAAGCAAGAGAGATCCTGGGCATCTGTGGTTGCAACGACCCGTGCTTGGGAGGCCAGGGCCCCGACGTCCAAGCCTGCAGAGACCAAGGCCGCAACGACCAAGGTCCCAGTGACTGAGGCCCAAATGACCAAGGGCAAAACAGGCAAGGTGTCGGTAACCAAACCCCCAGCGGCGGTCCCAGCAATTCCAAAGCCCACGAACAAGAAAAAGTTGAAGGAGGGTAAGAATACTGCCACCCCTCTCCTAATCCCCCCACCTGTCACCCCCAGCCTAACCCTCCCCACCCTGACTACCCCTACTGAGGACTCCACTTCCACCTCCTTTCCCTACTCCTCAGCAGGCATCCTCTCCCCTGCCCTGGCAGCCACTTTACCCCCCAGACCATGGTTGAGGTGGAACTAACATTTTCTCCAGCTGCCTCAACCTCCTACGAGGAGAATTTTCCCCCTCTTGGTTCTCTAGGTCCAACCCGGGGGGGAGAGGAAAGTGGAGATTAGCCCCAGCGCATAAACCACCAAAAAGAAGTTAAATGGTTACAAGGGCGAGGAGGAAGACATTCTCCCAGAACAAGAGGAGATGGAGCACATGGTTGAAACCCTGGTGGCTGAATCAGAGGAGGAGGAGCTGGTGGTTGCCAAGTTAGAAGCCACACTGCTCGATCAGATGGAGGAACAGGGCCTGGTGGAGATTCCATCACCGGCAGAAGTCATAGAAGGGGACCCACCCTACCAGAGTGGTAACTAAGGTGTATCACCTACACTAACTTTTTCCCTTTTTCCCTTCAATGATGGCTAATATTAACTTATTTTCCATTAATGTTAGGAGCATCAGGGACAAGTTTGGACATCGGACCGTTTAAGCTTTTTTTGCAGCTCAGTTGTGTGATGTCTACATGTTACAGGAAAGTTCCCTTCCCTCCTCTAGGTCCTTCAAACATCTGGCCCGGGAGTGGTCCCATGGTCCTTCCTACTGGTCCAGATGGGGTGACTGCAATCTGAAGGGGTCACCATCCTTATCAGGGGGAGGGCTTTCATGCTTGAGTCCTTCCAGGAGCTCGTCTGTGGCAGGCTTCTTGTTGTAGACGGCAACTGGGGGGAGCCTATCAGGTTCATCAAAGTGTATGCGTCCCCTCTAAAGAATGAGCGGCTGGAGCTTTTCCAGACCCTGCGGCTTCAGCACGCCACCACCAGGATCTTAGTGATGGCCGGGGATTTCAACTGCCTCATCGAGGAAGACGGTCTTAGTTCTGACACGTCTGCCAAGTTGGACGTCATGTCCAAGCTGCTCATCGAGATGGTGACAGAGGCTTGTCTTGAGGACGTGGTTGGCTCCATGGGGAGAGGCTCAGATGCATGTCCGGTACAATCTAGTAATGTCATCACATGTGGTCTGAGGCACGGCCGGTACAATCTAGTAATGTCATCACGTGTGGTCTGAGGCACGGCAGGTACAATCTAGTAAAATCCTCATGTGTCGTCTGAGGCACGGCAGGTACAATCTAGTAATAACCTCATGTGGTCTGATGCACGGCCGGTACAATCTAGTAATGTCATCACATGTGGTCTGAGGCACTGCAGGTACAATCTAGTAATGTCATCTCGTGTGGTCTGAGGCACTGCCAGTACAACCTAGTAATATCCTCACCTGTGGTCTGAGGAACGGCAGGTACAATCTAGTAATATCCTCATGTGTGGTCTGAGGCACCACTATTCGTGGAGCCGACCCGATGACTCACTCCATTCCAGGATTGACTTTGTGTTCACCTCTCGAGCAGTTGGGCAGAGTAGGCACTCTATGGTCCCCTGCTACTTCTCTGACCACAGAGCCATTCACTTGCAGGGTAACCTCGGCCACAGCTTTCGGTCTGGCCCAGGCTCCTGGAAGCTGAATTGTGCTCTGCTGAAGCAGTCTGAGGTTGTGAAGGAACCCAGAGCTGCCTACGCAATGTGGAGGTCCTACAAAAGTAGCTTCCGAACGGTTTGCGACTGGTGAGAGTATGTTAAACTTGAGTTTCGCTGTTTCTTTCAGGCTAAGAATCGACAACAGGCGTGCAAGAAGAGGGACTTCAGAGGACTGCAGCGACAGCTGCGGTCACTGCAGGACCTTCTTCACTGAGGCTGGGACGTGAGGGAGGAGCTGGAGGAGGCCAAGAGGTGCCTGAAAAGGCACTTTGAAGATGAGTCCAAGTAAATCATCTTCTGCTCCAAGGTGGGGAACCTGAAGAAGGGTGAGAAATCTAACTCGTTCTTTTTCAGAAAACTCCATGCTGGCCACACGCCCCTGAATGAGCTCCGGGACGAGAGAGGAAACATATGACGTGGGAAGGAGGACGTGATGAGGGTCGTCAGTGACTTCTTCAGCGATCTCTACTCCCAAAAAACTACCGACCCCGGCGCTGCCGATAAGTTCCTGTCAGGTATCACCAACCATCTTGACCCTGTAGGTGCAGCAGCCATGGACAAACCTCTGACGGTGGGAGAATTGCTCTCTGCCGCTAAATCCTTTAGGACTGGCCGGACCCCAGGCAGTGATGGACTTCCAGCAGAGCTCTATGTAGCGCTGGGAGACCTCATCTGCCTGGACCTGTTGGAACTGTATGAGGAGATGGTGGTGGAGGGTAGAATGCCTTCATCATTGAGGGAAGGAATGGTCAGGATCCTGTACAAGCGGAAGGGGGAGAGGTGCGACCTGAAGAAATGGCGTCCCATCACTCTGCTCAACGTGGACTACAAGGTCCTGGCCAAGATGATGGCGACAAGACTGAAGACGGTCATCGGACGGATCATCCACCCGGACCAGACCTGCGGCATCCCTGGACGTCGCATCGCAGACAGCCTTGTTCTCGTGCGGGACACGGTCGAGTACATCAAGGTCTGCCGTGCACATGCAGCCCTGGTCTCCTTGGATCAGGAAAAGGCCTTCGATCGGGTCTCCCATGAGTTCATGGGCAGAGCTCTGCACCGGTTGGGTTTGGGTGACAGGTTTTGTTCGTATGTCCGTCTAATGTATTTTGATATCCATATCTCAGTGTTGGTAAACGGCTGGAAGACTGACCCCTTTCCTGTCCTCTCTGGGGTCAGACAAGGCTGTCCTATGTCACCTCTTCTTTTGCTTGTGTTATAGAACTCTTCGCAGAGGCTATCTGGCAGAATAGAGAGATCAGGGGGATAACCGCACCGGGTCCGGAACGACATGAGGTCAAGTGCTCACTCTACATGGATGACGTCACCGTCTTCTGCACCGACTGTGGCTCGGTCGACACCCTCGTCCAGACGTGTGAGATGTTCGGTCAAGCTTCAGGGGGGGAAAGTCAACTGTGGGAGGTCGGAAACCATGATCTTCGGGGATTGGCAACTGAGCTCCTTCGCCCCTTCTCCTTCAACATCCAGCCGGATTAAATCAAAGTTCTGGGAGTCTGGTTCAGGAAGGAAGGAGCGGCCCTCAAGTCTTGGAAAGAATGCTTGGCCAAGGTTAACCAACGTATCGGCCTCTGGAACCTCAGACACCTCACCTGCGAGGGTAAGGTGCTTGTCCTGTGTAATTAAGTACTTCCCGTGCTGCAGTACACAGCCCAGGCCTGGCCCCCCCATGTAACCGTGTGCAGGGCCATTACCAGGACAGTGTTTCACTTTGTCTGGGGTTCCAAGATGGACAGAGTCAGGCCGTCATGTACAAGGAGCCACGCAAGGGTGGGTAGGGCGTTCCAGATATCCCCACCCTCCTGCGGTCCTCCATTGTCTGTGATTGTGTTCACCGGACCCTGCAAGCCAAGAGAGGCTTTGCGGGCAGGTCCATGTCTCCCTTCTACCTGCTTCCTCTTTGGAGGTGACTCAGCTGGGACGAGTGGGACATGTGCTACCCCTACAACTGGACGACGCCATGGTTCTACGGGGATGTTCGGTTCCTGGGGGAACACCATCTGGAGGGACTGAAGCCCAACCTGTGGAAGCCCAAAACTATCCACAAACTGATCAGAGCCAAGGACGATGTTGAGGACATCATAGGACTCCACCATGACACGCTGGATACTGTATGGACTAATGTGTCATCTGACAGGCTGACCAACAGGCACAAGGACTTGTCATGGATGGCAATTCAGAGTGGGCTGCCCGTCCGGTCATTCATGCATGCCCGGAACCTGTGTAAGACCTGGTACAGCCCAAGGTGCCCCTTCATAGAAGAAACATCTTTGCACACTTTTTGGGAGTGCCGGTTTTCACAGCGCCTGTTGACTGCCCTAGAGGATGACTTGAGGAACTCTGTCCCCAGAGCAAGCTTCTCGCACCATTCTGTGCTTTACGGACTCTTCCCTGGGGTTCATACCATCGGAGCCATCCAGGAGGCTTGGCGCCTTATGAACTTCTTCAATGACGCTATTTGGTTCGCCAGGAACCGGCTCATCTTGAGGAGGGAGAGGATGTCCATCCAGGACTGCCGCAGGCTGATCCACAGCCTGCTCAGAGACTATTCCATCGTCGACAGTCCGGAGTACAAGGATGAGGATGAGGACTAAACCCCTTTTCCTCCCCCTTTTCCCCTTATGTGTCTTGTCTTTCAATAAAGCTTCAGGCCTGTGATCTCCCCCTCCCTACCCCCTTCCCTTATAACAGGTCGTCGTACTGTCGTGTTTAACATGATATTTCTTTCAGCTTGAGTGTTTTTGTGTAGCATAGGAGTTTGATGTATAGGTAGTATGCCGTATTCTTATGCTTTGTACAAAGGATGTAGAATTAAGTGTGTGTAATGGGCTGCGGCACAGGACACGATTGTTAACTTATTTTTTTCGGAATGCAAGATAATAAAAGAGTTAATTAAATAATAAAAAAAAATGTTCTTATCAGTTTAATATCTGATAAGTCCCCTATTTGGGGACCATATATTAAATGGATTTTTAGAACAGGGAGATGGAAAAAGAGCTTGCTCTGTCCACACTCCAAGCATTGACCCGTTATTGCAGTATCTCCGGGAACAGTGCACTCCTTCTCTGATCCGGTTTCTAAAAACAGATTGAATTGAAATCAGCGCAAGTTGTCTTTTAACCCTTTATGTGAATTCTTTTCAGGGTCAAAGAAGCGCATTTCAGATGCCAAATATAGCATGTTGCTCGATTTCACTTGACCATTTGCAACATTTTGTGTGCCTTGCTTTCACCTATGTATGTCAAGCATTGTATTGTATTCAATATGCAATCAATCAATTAATCAATTTGTCTTTACTGGTTGCAACAGGTGTGTTTAACAAAGGCCTAATACAGGCCTACATCTTCAGTGTTGCAAATATACTGTGCCATCTACAAAATTAGGCCCCTACTGCCAGCACTTGGTGCTTAAATTGAAGTATCCAATGAGTAGTTGTGCCATACATACCACATTTGTGACCACATGAATTCTTTTGTAAAACATTGTCTCCCTCTTGTGGGCCACCGACTTTTAAATGCTGTGTATTATATGTATGTATTAATAAGAAAAAGGGAAAATGGTGTCTGTGTAGATCTTGAATATGCTTGTCTTGTCCATCTACACCTATGTGGGTATTCTAATGCTTTTTACCAACCAGGTGCGCTGCCTGCAGTAGATAGAATCTGAGCTCGGAACCCTCACGTGCAGCTATAATGGGCCATTGCCCATTGTCTCCAGAACTCTCACGTGTCACGATGGGCCCTTGGCCTATAAAAGGCAGTGTAATGGCCACCGTCTTCAGTCTGCTGCTGGAGCAGCAGCAGACCACATGGCGGGGTGGGCTGTATGCCCAGCTTCAGGAGTGCTTCGAAGACAACTGCTCGCCTGTCTTTTTTTAATTTCCCTCTCACCTTCCCTCTTTCTCGCACTCGGTTGCACACTTTTGAACAAAAGGGGGATGGAGGGTGTGTTAAAATAGGTGGAGTTATGCAGATTCAAAATGAGTTGCGCACAGTTTGAACACACACACACAGCAGAATTGTCATTGAGAATGCATCCAGAGTTTCTGGAAATGTCTTCCCTGCGGCAATCTTTTCCTCTGTCTCCACAATGGGTGTCAGTTTTAGGCCTTGGTGTGGCAGAAGTGGCAAACCATTTCATGTTATCGCTTCGCGGCCTTTTGGCTAATATCAGGTACACTGACCTTACAGTTGTTGTCTTGGTCTGAGGTGTCTGGGGTACCTGGATTCTTGGCCTTGGGGGATCGCTCTCTCTTATAGAGGGAGCTTCACCTCCTTGCTGCTATCAGCGAGTCAGACTAGTCCCCAGACAACAAAGAGTGATCGCGTCTTGTTTTCAGGGCGACCTGAATTAATAAGGGCGTTTCTTTTGCTGAGCGTTAAATCGCTCAGTGGGCAGTGTAGGTTCTTGGGGTTCCCCCTTCTCGGTCTTGGGACGAGTCTTGCCTTTGGTGGGATTCGGACTCTTGTTACTATTCGGAAGGGGCTTAGTCCCTGAGAGTCGAAAATGCCATTTTCTTTTGGATTTGCAGTGGGGGAGACTCCTCTGTGACAATCCATTAGAATCGTGGTGGATTATTGCCAGCATCATGAAAAGAACTTGCACTATATTGTTAACAAGGTTCTCTTTGGGTTCTTCCTCCTAGAGAGAAACAAAATCCTGTGTCTTTATGACCAGGAGTTCCGTGGACGATATACCATTTAATTTATGGCTAAATCATGCTGTGGAAACATCCATGCAGCATTGTTGGTTGCGGACAAGGACAGTAACATACTGAATGGACTAAGTTTTGACTTCCTGTATGGCGAAGAAGTACCATTGGTGCTCTTCATGTACAGTCCATTTGTCTCCGAGGGCGATATCGAAACCTTTTTGAGACGTTACTGCAGGTCAGTGCGCTTCTCACATGAGATCCTCAACTCCCAATGCTTTTGGAATGGGAAGAGGAAATACCTTGTGAAATGCCATATAGAACGTGGTGGCATTGGGGTTGTATGCCATCCGCCTGCCACTTTCGCGACTGGCAATGTCAGGGGGTTCCTGCGCTACCCAGGAATGCCCTTGCGCAGCTGAAACTGTCAAGAATATGGGCATACACGAGTAAGTTGCGCAAACGCTCATGTAGTCCTCTGTAACAAGTGTGGTAAGAGTGGGCACACCTCCACCATGTGTGACTCTGATATCGTATGCAATCTATGTGGGAAGGCCGGTCACGCCTTTAAAAAGTGTCTGAGCAAAAGGACAAGAGCTGATGGTCCATCTAAGTCAAGCCAATTGACTATCCAAAATGACACCGAAGGGTGTATGGCTACACCTGCCCCTGGACCTGGGTTGGCGCACGCTGACGGGTCCGAACCAGGCCCTTCTGTGGTCCCGCCGGAAAGCTTGCCGGTGGTTTCTCAGTGGTATGGTCGTAGGGGCTCCTTAAATCCTCCTGAGGATTCCCAAAATGTGGAATTGATCGATGTAGTGGCTCTAGACATTGTAGTTTCCCCAGAGTCAAAAAGAGAAAAGGCTCTTCTTCATCATGAATGCACACCCGACATTGTGCGGAGCCGAGGAGACCTCTAATACCCTGATGGCAAAGGAAAAACCCAGTTTCGCCCTACCGTTAACGTGGAGCTCGGGTAAAGGCAAACTGGGTATGGTTCCTTATCAATCAGCAAGTGTGGAAAGTCGGAGGGAAACCTCTAGGGCACGAAATAAAAAAGATCCTGTTAAGACCTCATCTGGTCTTACGCCATGTACAAGAAGTTGCAGTAATTCCTTGACCAGATCGAGAGCAGAGAATGACCAGAGGGATGACATCATAGACCAGACCTCCATGAGGACAGCAGACCAGACCTCTATAATGACAGCAGATGCAAGTGAACCAGAGAAAATGGACTCCTCACAGCATCTGAAAAGACAGATGATGTAAAGCAGTCCGAGGGCACTTCCGTGTGGTCTGGTGCCAATGACTGCCGAGCTGCTGGAATTGGACTACTCTGCCGTGGACATTCTACCATCATTCAGTCCGTGACTGAGATTATGATGGGTACAGCTATTTTAGTCCTTCTTATTTTCAAAAGACTTCCTTTGCGTATGCTGAATGTATATGCTCCTCCTGGAAAGCAAGAGAGGGCTAAATTGTTTGAAATTTTGCCTTTATTTTGTGTTGGGTCAACCCCCCTGTTAGTTGGAGGAGACTTCATTTGCCTGCGTGAGGGGGAATGTCGACAGGGTGGGGGCGTGAATCGTAAGGACCATACCACCTATCTATTAAAAAGTATTATTGATGACTTTAAGTTGCAGGATTGTTGGAAGGTGCTTGTGCCGACGGACCCAGGGGTTACATGGTCCAATGGTAGAGTTTCTTTTAGAATTGATTTTATGTTTGCTTCAACTGGTTTTAAGCCCCATAAATGCTCTCTTTTATCTAATTTATTCTCAGATCATAAGGTTTTATCTGTGGAGCTGGAGGGGGAACAAAAAATCTCAAGATGCCCATGGAGATTAAATACAACTCTCTTAGAGGACCCTGAGATTCAGGAAAGGTTTGTGCACGTGTACCGACCCTGGCAATCCAAAAGAGACCCCAGAGCCTCGATGCTAGGTTGGTGGGAGAGTATAAAACCTAAAATTAAACTTTTCTTTATTAAGGAAGGGAAAAAGAAAGCTAAACAGAAAAAGCAGTGGTTCTATGTTTTAAATATGAGATTACAGGTACTTTTTAAATTAAAAGAAGTTGGAGTTGATGTAGATGATGACATTGCAAATTTGAAGTCTGAAATAAAAAATGCCCTGAATGAGAAAGGAAAACAAATAAACTTTAACTCCCATGTACAGCATCTGGAGGAAGGAGAAAAATGTTCCAGTTTCTTCTTCAAAAAGGCAATGGGGAGGAGGGACAATTTTAAATCTGGAAAATGAAAGTAATACTAAATAGTAATAGTAATACTATGAAAGAGAGAGGTCAAGGTCTTGCCATTTTATCTTTGGATTTCGAAAAAGCCTTTGACAGGGTATCACACAATTTCATTTTTATGGTTCTTAAAAAAAATGGTGTTTATTTTTCCAGAATTTTTTTTAACTCGCATTATGCGTTTATATAATTCTTGTTTTTGTCAAATCTCTATAAATGGGTTTTCAACAAGGGTAGAGTAAGGGTTAGCGGAACGCACCAAATAATTAGAGAAAAGGAATAAGGTGCATTTGCAGCCCGGGGTCCACCGTGCAGTGATGGAACCTGCTGCTAAGCAATGACTGACTATATGGCGGTGCAATGAGGATACACACACGGGTTAGCTTCACCCTGTGTGAAAGAAGCGAACCTTGTTGCGTCACAGGGCCGCATGTAACAGAAGTAATAAATAAAGTAGCACGAGAGTGCATGCGGTGCCGCACTGGCGGACGCCACTAACCACCCAGACTTGGGTTTGGAAAACGAGGTGATAGCGCATGGCGCCACACTGGCGGTCACAGAAATACACGCTGTTTGTGCACAAGTGTTGGTAACAAGTCGGGCGCTAGATTACAATCATCCTCCTTACACGAGCATTCAAACAAGGGAGGGGATGTTTAAAGAGCAAATTTCACTCACAGCACACACACAAACAAGTGTACAAGTGTATACTAGCGCATGGCCATGCGGCCATGCAAACCTTTTATAGCTGCAGCAAGTTCAGGACCTTCCTAGAGGACCAATGAGAACTGCTACAGTAACTGAGCAACTTCAGAACCTTCCCAGAGGATCAATAGGAGCTACTGCAGTACCTGAGCATGTGACCCCAGACCTCCACTGAGAGGTCTTCCTTTGGGCATGCTCAGAAGGGGAAAAGAAGGACTTAGTCCCAGAGACGTCTGCTCGCCGCTGACCAGTACAGGCTACAATGGCAGAGCCTGAAAAGGCAGCAGTAACCCTTTGCACAGAATCAGACTGAGCGAGATGCTGGGACCGACGTTTCTGCTGAGCAGGCTCCACTGCGGCTCATGCAGAATGAGAGACCGCAGCAGACATGGTTCGAGATTCCACCTGTGCAGCTGCGGGAACTCGACTCCTAACATTACCCCCCTTCTAGGGCCCCCCCCTTGGGCCTCGCTATGCTCAAAGGCTGCAATGAGCAGCGGAGCCCAAATGTGCTCTACAGGTTCCCAGGTTCTGTCCTCAGGACCATGGCCCTTCCAGCCCACCAGATAGTATTTTTTGCCACGTACTACCTTGCACCACATGATAGCATTCACCTCGTACTCATCTGTGGACAAACCCGATATCCTGGCAGATGACTCAGAAAACCGGGACATATAGACGGGCCTTAAGAGGGAAACGTGGAAGGTGTCGGTGATACCAAGGCGCGGAGGAATAGCCAGACGGTAGGCCACAGGGTTAACCTGTTCCAGAACCTTGAAGGGACCAACGTAGCGAGGCGCAAACTTAGTGGACTCAACTCGCAGCCTGATGTTATGGGCGGAGAGCCACACTAAGTCACCAGGAGCGAAGATCGGAGTGGGGCGCTGGTGAGCATCGGCAGAAACCCTTATTCTCTCCTTGGAAGCCCGAATGGCATCCTGTGTGCGGTCCCAAATGTCACGTGCCTCCACTGCCCAGTCTGCCATCCTGGAATCAGTGGATGACACAGGCATGGGCACAGGGACACGTGGATGCTGGCCGTAATTAAGTAGAAAAGGAGTCTGCCCTGTGGAATCGGCTACGGAGTTGTTCAGAGCAAATTCTGCCCAAGGTAGCAAAGATGCCCAGTAATCCTGCCTAGCAGAGACAAAAAGTCACAAATATGTCACCAGAGTCTGGTTGGCCCTCTCTACCAACGCATTCCTCTCGGGATGATATGCAGAGGAGAGATTTAGTTCTATGCTGAGTAAACAACAGAGCTCTCTCCAAAACCGAGATGTGAACAGGAGACCCCAGTCACTGACAATTTTATCAGGAATGCCATGTAAACTGAAAATATGCTTAATGAACAACGCCGCCAAGGCCATGCAGAAGGTGACCGTGGAAGCAGCACCAAGTGCACCATCTTCGAGAAATGATCGGTGACAACCCAGATAACAGTGCAGTTACGAGACTTGGGTAAGCCCACCATGAAGTCCATCCCAACCATCTCCCAGGGCCTGTCTGCCACCGGCAGGGGGTAAAGTTGCCCAGCAGGCTGATGCTGAGGAGACCGATTTTTGGCGCAGGAGACACACGCCCGAATATAGTCCCCGACGTCACAGGCCATATGCGGCCACCAGATATGCGGCCACCAGTACGTCCTCGCCAAAAGCTCAGATGTCCTCTTGGTCCCAAAATGTCCCTCCACCCTGGACGAGTGAGCCCAAGAGAGAACCTCCAGTTGCAAATTAGATGGAACAAAAGTCTTGCCTGGGGGCACAGAATCTAGCGAAACCGGAGCCACAGTTCTCAGGCTCTCAGATGGGACAATAAGCCGAGGCTCCTCCTCCTCCTTCTCAGATGACACTACGGAGCGAGAGAGAGTTTCGGCACAAATGTTCTTCTCCCCAGAGAGAAAATGGAGAATAAAATGGAACAGGGAGAAGAACAGGGACCATCTAGCCTGGCAAGAATTCAGCCGCTGGGCAGTCTGTAAGTACACCAAGTTCTTGTGATCTGTGAACACTTGGAAGGGAAAGCGAGCTCCCTTCAAGAGATGTCTCCACTCTGAGAAAGCCAACTTCATGGCTAGCAACACCCTGTCCACGATGGAATAATTCCTCTCCGCTGGTGAAAAGGTATTGGAGAAGAAGAAGCAAGGATACTTCCGACCTTGAGCATCTTTTGAAAGAGGACTGCTCCAGCACCAACGGATGAGGCATCCACCTCCATAATAAATGGCTTATCTAAATCAGGGTGATGTAGGATGGGAGCACTAGCAAAGTGAGACAATCGAGAGAAAGGCCTTGGAGACCTCCTCCGACCACAACTTGGTACTTGCTCCCTTCTTGGTGAGGGCAACCAAGGGAGCTACCAAAGTTGAGAAGTGTGGAATGAACTGGCGATAGTAATCAATGAACCCAATAAAGTGCTGCACCGCTTTAAGAGAATGGGGTTCTTGCCAGTCCATCACAGCCTGTAGCTTGGCAGGATTTATAGCAAATCCCTGGGCAGAGATGATATAGCGAAGGAAAGGCAAGGACTTCTGCTCAAACACACACTTCTCCAACTTGGCATAGAGGGAGTTTGCCCTTAAGAGGTCGATGACTTTGCGAACAGCTCTCCGATGGGTCAATATCTGGAGAGTAGATGAGAATATCATCCAGATAGACTGCAACTGAGGTGGTGAGCATCTCCCAGAAGATGTCGTTCACAAAGTCTTGGAAAACGGCTGGGGCATTACAGAGCCCTAAGGGCATCACCAGATATTAATAGTGCCCATCCCTGATGTTAAAAGCCGTCTTCCATTCGTCCCCCTCACGGATGCAAATCAGGTTGTAAGCACCCCGCAGATCTAACTTAGTAAATACCTTTGCTCCCCGTAGCCTATCAAAAAGCTTAGATATCAGGGGTAGTGGGTATTTATTCTTAACGGTGAAGCGTTAAGACCCCTGTAATCTATGCATGGACACAGTTCTTCATTCTTCTTCTGCACGACGAAGAACCCAGCCCTTTCAGGTGATACTGACTTCCTAATGAATCCTCTTGCCAGATTCTCTTGAATGTACTGGGACATTTCCTCCGTCCCTAGGAGAGATAATGGATAGACTCGACCCCGGGGAGGCTCTGCCCCAGGCAAGAGGTCAATAGGACAGTCATACGGGCGGCGAGATGGAAGGGTCTCCGCAGCGCTTTTGGAGAACACGTCTGCATAGGACCAATAGTGCTTGGGAAGAGGAAAGATCTGCGGGTACCTCTGTAGAAGCAACCTGAACGCACTCCCTCTGACAATATACCCTCACATGATTTATTCCATCCCAAAATTTTCCCTGAGGATCACTCTATATGAGGAGAATGATAATGAAGCCATGGTATCCCCAACAGGACCTCATCAATTCCCTCAGGAATGACTAATAGGGAGATAATCTCCTGATGTGATGGAGACATAGAAAGAGTGAATGGAATGGTCTGATGTGTAATCTGTGAGGGTAGTGTCGACCCATTTACCACTCGAACGGTCACAGGTTTGGCGACCATCACCAGGAGCATTGCGTGACGCTGGACGAAGGCAGATGACATGAAATTGCCTTCTGCCCCGGAGTCCAAGCAAAGCGCTACCATAAGAGTGGATGGGCCTATGGTAATTGTCCCCTTGAAAGACAATTTAGAGGAAAATGTCTCCGTGTCTTGTGTACCTCCTCCAACTACCACTAGATGCTGACGATGCCCCGACCGCTGAGTACACTTGGAGGCAAGATGTCCTGACTGCCGGCAAACATGACAGACCATAGTACACGAGCAGACCGGGACTTAGCTCCCACATGCAACGCCTCTATGGCCTCATGTGACTCGGACTCCAGAACTGGAGATTCCTGAGGTTTCGCGAAGGTGGGAGCCAGCCAAAACCTCTGCCTACACTGGGCTTGCTCCAACCTTCGCTCGTGAAAACAAAGGTCGATGCAGGTTTACATAGCTTTGAGCTCCTCCAGTGTGGCGGGAATCTCCCTAGTGGCCAAAGCGTCCTTCACATAGTCAGCCAGCCCTCTCCAAAATAGCAGGATAAGGGCTTTATCCGACCATTCCAGCTCAGACGCTAATGTCCGGAAGTGGACGGCAAAATGGCTGACCATGGACGAACCCTGAGTTAATGCCAGCAGCTGGAGCGCCCTATCATGGGTGACTTAGGGTCCTAAAAGGACCTGTTTCAGAGTGCTCAAAAACCGAGGAGCACTCTGCACCACATGATCGTCGCGCTCCCACAGCGGCGTAGCCCACTCCAATGCCCTGTCCGACAGCAGAGAAATTATGAATCCCACCTTTGCTCGCTCTGTGGGAAAACGTGCAGCCAGGAGCTCGAGGTGTATACCGCACTGGCTCACGAAACCCCTAATAATAATAATAATTTTTATTTATATAGCGCCAACATAATACGCAGCACTTTACAATTAAGCTGGGACATGTACAGACAAATTCAATACAAGTTAAGACAATTTAAACAGTGACATTAGGAGTGAGGTCCCTGCTCGCAAGTTTACAATCTACATGGAAATGGGGACACAATAGGTGAAAAGTGCTTGTTATTTCAGGTCTGGCAATTATAATAAATAGGGATTTTCATATAAAGCTGCATGATCTGGTCATCAGCCCGTGTGTTTAAGCGCAAGAGTCAAGTATCAAGTGCAGTTATCATGTGCATGGAGTGTGTGGAGACAGATGAATAGTAGGGTGCAGATTCAGAGTAATATTTGGAAGGAGGGAACAGGGCAAAGTTAGTTTACTGAGTAGTTGATGTGGTAGGCTTGTTTGAAGAGATGGGTTTTTAAAGCGCGCTTGAATAGGTTGGGGCTAGGTATCAGTCTGATCGTCTGAAGAAGTGCATTCCAGAGAGATGGCGCAGAACGAGAGAAGTCTTGGAGACGGAGGTGCGAGGTTCGGATCACGGCGGATGTTAGCCTTAGGTCATTTGTAGAACGGAGGGCACATGTAGGGCGATAGACAGAGATGAGAGAGAAGATATAAGGCGGTGCAGAACTGTGGAGAGCTTTGTGGGTGAGAGAGATGAGTTTATACTGGACCCTGTAGCGAATGGGTAGCCAGTGTAATGACTGGCACAAGATGGAGGCATTGGTGAAGCGGTTGGACAGAAATATGACCCTGGCTGCCGCATTCAAGATGGATTGGAGAGGAGAAAGTTTGGTAAGAGGGAGACCGATCAGAAGAGAGTTGCAGTAGTCCAGAAGAGAATGAATAAGAGCGACAGTAAGAGTCTTAGCAA
This sequence comes from Ranitomeya variabilis, assembly GCF_051348905.1. Taxonomy (NCBI): domain Eukaryota; kingdom Metazoa; phylum Chordata; class Amphibia; order Anura; family Dendrobatidae; genus Ranitomeya; species Ranitomeya variabilis. The sequence continues at coordinate 606,029,181 of NC_135235.1, read as the reverse complement.
TTTCAAAGGTGAGAAAAGGTCAGATTCTGGAGATGTTTTTAAGATGCAGGTGACAAGAGCGAGTGAGTGATCGGATATAGGGAGTAAAGGAAAGATCGGTGTCAAATATGACCCCAAGACAGCGGGCATGCTGCTTGGGAGTTATGGTTGAACCCTCCAGGGTAATTTCGATGTTGGGAAGAGTGAGGTTAGTAGAAGGGAGAAACACAAGAAGTTCCGTTTTGGAGAGATTTAGTTTCAGATAGAGGGAGGACATGATGTTAGAGACAGCAGACAGACAATCCTTGGTATTTTGAATTAGGGTAGGGGTGATGAAAGGGGAAGAAGTGTATAATTGGGTGTCATCAGCATAGAGATGATACTGGAACCCAAATCTGCTGATTGTTTGTCCAATAGGAGCAGTGTATAGAGATAAGAGGAGGGGGCCTAGGACTGAGCCCTGCAGAACCCCAATAGTAAGGGGACAAGGAGAGAAAGAGGAGCCGGCAAAGGATACAGTGAAGGAGCGGTCAGAGAGGTAGGAGGAGAACCAGGAGAGGGCTGTGTCCTTGAGGCCTATGGAGCGGAGCATAGTGAAAAGGAGCTGGTGATCCACAGTGTCAAATGCGGCAGAGAGATCCAGGAGAATCAGCAGAGAGCACTGACCTTTAGATTTAGCTGTTATTAGATCATTAGAGACTTTAGTGAGGGCAGTTTCAGTGGAGTGTAAAGAGCTGAAACCAGATTGTAAGGGGTCGAGAAGAGAGTTATCCGAGAGATAGCGGATTAGACGAGAGTGGACCAAGCGTTCCAGAAATTTAGAGATGAAGGAAAGGTTAGAGACAGGTCTGTAGTTAGCAGTGCAGTTCTGGTCCAGGGATGGCTTTTTAAAGGGAACCTGTCACCCCGTTTTTTCGGTATGAGATAAAAATACTGTTAAATAGGGCCTAAGCTGTGCATTACAATAGTGTAGTTTGTGGACCCCGATTCCCCACCTATGCTGCCGAAATACGTTACCAAAGTAGTCGTTTTCGCCTGTCAATCAGGCTGGTCAGGTCAGATGGGCGTGGTGTCTTCCCCCAGATCTTGCGTAGTTTTCCGTTGGTGGCGTAGTGGTGTGCGCATGTCCAAGGTCCCGAATCCTGCACAGGGGTGTGAAAATAGCAGCGATGTCCGTTATTCCATTGGTGGTCGGTGGGCGCGGCCATCTTGCTTTGGCCGCGCGTGCGCAGAAGCGGCGCTCTGCTGGCCGCGGCTTCAGGAAAATGGCCGCCGCGATAGCCATCTGCGCACGCGCGGATGCCCGCGGCCATTTTCCTGAAGCCGCGGCCAGCAGAGCGCCGCTTCTGCGCACGCGCGGCCAAAGCAAGATGGCCGCGCCCACCGACCACCAATGGAATAACGGACATCGCTGCTATTTTCACACCCCTGTGTAGGATTCGGGACCTTGGACATGCGCACACCACTACGCCACCAATGGAAAACTACGCAAGATCTGGGGGAAGACACCACGCCCATCTGACCTGACCAGCCTGATTGACAGGCGAAAACGACTACTTTGGTAACGTATTTCGGCAGCATAGGTGGGGAATCGGGGTCCACAAACTACACTATTGTAATGCACAGCTCAGGCCCTATTTAACAGTATTTTTATCTCATACCGAAAAAACGGGGTGACAGGTTCCCTTTAAGTAAAGGGGTTATGATGGCATGTTTAAATGAGGAGGGAAAGATACCTGAGGAAAGAGAGAGGTGAAATATTTTAGTCAGGTGAGTGGTGACCACTGGTGAGAGAGACTGCAGGAGAGGTGAAGGAATAGGGTCACTGTTGCAGGTTGTAGGCCGAGCAGAAGCGAGGAGCTTGGAAACTTCTTCTTCTGAGACAGGCTCAAAAAGATCTAGTGAGCTTGAGGTACGGCAGGGAAGGGGATCCAGGCACTGAGGAGATTGGGCTGAGATATCCCGATGGATGTGGTTGATTTTTTCTAGGAAGTAAGTGGCTAGATCCTCACCACTGAGATTGGTGATGGGGACCTCTACTTTAGGTTTCAGGAGGGAGTTTAAGGTTTCAAAAAGTCGTTTTGGGTTGTTGGATAGTGAGGTGATGAGGGTGGTGAAGTAGGATTGTTTGGCCAGATAAAGGGCAGAGTTATAGGTTTTGAGCATGAACTTATAGTGGATGAGGTCTTCTGCTAAGAGAGATTTTCTCCACTGCTGCTCTGCACACCTTTAACCCCTTCACCCCCAAGGGTGGTTTGCACGTTAATGACCAGGCCAATTTTTACAATTCTGACCACTGTCTCTTTATGAGGTTATAACTCTGGAACGCTTCAACGGATCTTGGCGATTCTGACACGGATTTCTCGTGACATATTGTACTTCATGATAGTGGTAAAATTTCTTCGATATAACTTGCGTTTATTTGTGAAAAAAACGGATATTTGGCGAAAATTTTGAAAATTTTGAAATTTTCCAAATTTGAATTTTTATGCCCTTAAATCACAGACATTTGTCACGCAAAATACTTAATAAGTAACATTTCCCACATGTCTACTTTACATCAGCACAATTTTGGAACCAAATTTTTTTTTTGTTAGGGAGTTATAAGGGTTAAAAGTTTACCAGAAATTTCTCATTTTTACAACACCATTTTTTTTTTAGGGACCACATCTCATTTGAAGTCATTTTGAGGGGTCTATATGACAGAAAATACCCAAGTGTGACACCATTCTAAAAACTGCACCCCTCAAGGTGCTCAAAACCACATTTAAGAAATTTATTAACCCTTCAAGTGTTTCACAGGAATTTTTGGAATGTTTAAATAAAAATGAACATTTAACTTTTTTTCACACAAAATTTATTTCAGCTACAATTTGTTTTATTTTACCAAGGGTAACAGGAGAAAATGGACCCCAAAAGTTGTTGTACAATTTGTCCTGAGTACGCTGATACCCCATATGTGGGGGTAAACCACTGTTTGGGCGCATGGCAGAGCTCGGAAGGGAAGGAGCGCCATTTGACTTTTCAATGCAAAATTGACTGGAATTAAGATGGGACGCCATGTTGCGTTTGGAGAGCCCCTGATGTGCCTAAACATTAAAACCCCCCACAATTGACACCATTTTGGAAAGTAGACCCCCTAAGGAACTTATCTAGATGTGTTTTGAGAGCTTAGAACCCCCAAGTGTTTCAATACAGTTTATAATGCAGAGCCGTTAAAATAAAAATTCCTCTTTTTTTTCACAGAAATGATTTTTTAGCCCCCAGCTTTGTATTTTTACAAGGGTAACATAATAAATTGGACCCCAGAAGTTGTTGTCCAATTTGTCCTGAGTACGCTGATACCCCATATGTGGGGGGAACCACTGTTTGGGCGCATGACAGAGCTTGGAAGGGAAGGAGCGCCATTTGGAATGCAGACTTAAATGGATTGGTCTGCAGGCGTCACGTTGCATTTGCAGAGCCCCTGATGTACCCAAACCGTAGAAACCCCCCACAAGTGACCCCAAATTGGAAACTAGACCTCCCAAGGAACTTATCTAGATGTGTTGTGAGAACTTTGAACCCCAAAGTGTTTCACTACAGTTTATAATGCGGAGCCGTGAAAATAAAAATTTTTTTTTTTTTTTCACAAAAATGATGTTTTGGCCCCCAGTTTTGTATTTTCACAAGGGTAACAGGATAAATTGGACCCCAAAAGATGTTGTACAATTTGTCCTGAGTACGCCGATACCCCATATGTTGGGGTAAACCCCTGTTTGGGTACACGGGAGAGCTCTGAAGGGAAGGAGCACTGTTTTACTTTTTCAACGCAGAATTGTCTGGAATTGAGATAGGATGCCATGTCCCGTTTGGAGAGCCCGTGATGTGCCTAAACAGTGGAAACCCCCCAATTATAACTGAAACCCTAATCCAAACACACCCCTTACCCTAATCCCAACGGTAACCCTAACCACACCCCTAACCCTGACACACCCCTAACCCTAATCCTAATCCCAACCCTATTCCCAACCGTAAAGGTAATCCAAACCCTAACCCTAACTTTAGCCCCAACCCTAACTGTAGCCTTAACACTAGCCCTAACCCTAGCCCTAACCCTAGCAATAACCCTAACCCTAGCCCTAACCCTAACCCTAGCCCTAACCCTAGCCCTAACCCTAACCCTAGCCCTAACCCTAATGGGAAAATGGAAATAAATACATTTTTTTTATTTTTTTATCTTTCCCTAACTAAGGGGGTGATGAAGGGGGGTTTGATTTTCTTTTATAGCGGGTTATTTAGCGGATTTTTATGATTGGCAGCCGTCACACACTGAAAGACGCTTTTTATTGCAAAAAATATTTTTTGCGTTACCACATTTTGAGAGCTATAATTTTTCCATATTTGAGTCCACAGAGTCAAGTGAGGTCTTGTTTTTTGCGGGACGAGTTGACGTTTTTATTGGTAACATTTTCGGGCACATGACATTTTTTGATCGCTTTTTATTCCGATTTTTGTGAGGCAGAATGATCAAAAACCAGCTATTCATGAATTTCTTTTGGGGGAGGCATTTATACCGTTCCGCGTTTGGTAAAATTGATAAAGCAGTTTTATTCTTCGGGTCAGTACGATTACAGCGATACCTCATTTATATCATTTTTTTAATGTTTTGGCGCTTTTATACGCTTTATTCTCAGGACTATAACTTTTTTATTTTTTTGCTGATGATGCTGTATGGCAGCTCGTTTTTTGCGGGACAAGATGACGTTTTCAGCGGTACCATGGTTATTTATATCTGTCTTTTTGATCGCGTATTATTCCACTTTTTGTTCGGCGGTATGATAATAAAGCGTCATTTTTTGCCTCTTTTTTTCTCACGGTGTTTACTTAAGGGGTTAACTAGTGGGGCAGTTTTATAGGTTGGGTCGTTACGGACGCGGCGATACTAAATATGTGTACTTTTACTGTTTTTTTTTAATTTAGATAAAGAAATGTATTTATGGGAATATTTTTTTTTTTTTTATTTAGGAATTTATTTTTTATTTATTTTTTTACACATGTGGAAACATTTTTTTTTAACTTTTTTACTTTGTCCCAGGGGGGGACATCACAGATCGGTGATCTGACAGTGTGCACAGCACTCTGTCAGATCGGCGATCTGCTGTGCAGGCTGCAGGCTTACCAAGCGCCTGCTCTGAGCAGGCACTCGGTAAGCCACCTCCCTCCCTGCAGGACCCGGATGCCGCGGCCATCTTGGATCCGGGATCTGCGGCGAGGAGGGAGGTAGGAGACCCTCGGAGCAACGCGATCACATCGCGTTGCTCTGGGGGTCTCAGGGAAGCACGCAGGGAGCCCATTCCCTGCGTGATGCTTCCATATACCGCCGGTACACCGCGATCATGTTTGATCGCGGTGTGCCGGGGGTTAATGTGCCGGGGGCGGTCCGTGACCACTCCTGGCACATAGTGCCGGATGTCAGCTGCGATATGCAGCTGACACTCGGCCGCGATCGGCCGCGCTCCCCCCGTAAGCGCGGCCGATCGCGTATGACGTACTATCCCGTCGGTGGTCATACGGGCCCACCCCACCTCGACGGGATAGTACGTCAGATGTCAGAAAGGGGTTAACAACGCTGAAGAAAGCGTGTTTGCATAGTGTGCCAGGGCTGCCATTGTCTGTGTTGGGTCTTTCTGCGTGTAGAAGGTGCTGCTTCATCTAGGGCATTCTTCAGTGTAATACTGAAGTGTGACAATGCTAAGTCTGGACAGGAGAGGGAGGAGATGGGGCTAAAGATGTGTGGAGATTGTCCATAAGCTGCTGGGTATTAATGGAACGTGTATTCCGATAAGTGTGGTAAGTGGGGGTGTCCCGAGTGAGGTGACAATTCTTGACAGAGAAGGAAAGAAGGTTGTGGTCCGAAAGCGGGAGAGGGGAGTTAGTAAAGTCGTGCAGCGATCTGGGACGGGAGAAAACCAGGTCCAGATTATTCCCATCCTCATTCATAGGAGAATTTGTAAACTGTGAGAGGCCGACTGAAGAAGTTAGAGAAAGAAGATGAGGCAGATTGGGAGAGGGGATCATTGATGGGGATGTTAAAGTCTCCCATGATGAGGGTGGGGATGTCACAGAATAGAAAGTGAGTAAGCCAGGTGGCAAAGTAGTCTAGAAACAGGCGGGAGGAGCCTTGAGGGCGATAAACAACCGCCACCCACAAGGAGAAGGGCTTAAAGAGTCTGATGGCGTGGACTTCAAAAGAAGGAAATGTAAGTGAGGGAATTGGGGGTGACCTGGAAAGCACATCGTGATGAAAGGAGCAAACCAACACCCCTACCCTGTCTGTTTTCAGGTCTGGTGGTATGTGAAAATTTCAGCCCACCAAATGAGAGAGCCGCAGCGGCGGTGGTGTCTGAATGCTGGATCCAGGTTTCTGTAATAGCCAGAAGGTTAAGGGAATTAGAGAAGAAAAGATTGTGAATGTAAGTAAGTTTGTTACACACAGACTCTGCATTCCAGAGAGCACAGTGGAAAGCGAAAGGAGAAGGCATGCACTGAATGTTAATAAGATTAGCAGAGTCTCTATATGCAGCTGGAAGAGAGTAATGTATGCTGGTGGAGGGAGGGCCAGGGTTAGGGGAGATGTCGCGTGCAACTAGTAAAAGGAGAAAAATAGAAAGAGCAGGTGGTGGGATGATTTGTATGAACGTTTTGAGTGCTGCATGGCGGTAGTGGCTGGTTTGGAGCGGGTAAGAAAATGTCAGTAGAGCCTCAGAGTTATACATGGGAGAGGGAAGAAGGGAGTGGTGGATATAGAGAGAGTGGCCAGAATGTGTTAAAAGGCGGGCGAGTTGTGAGAAAGCAGAAGTAAAAACAAATAAGAATCAGATTGATATGATCAATGCATAATGTAGTATGACTGACCAAGAAGCATGATTGTTTGAAAAACTTATGCACCTTACGTGTCTCTTGCCCTGTCCAACTGACATTGTCTAACTGCCAAGCACTTGATCCTGTTGCACTTAATATCTGTTGCACACGCGACCCCGCATGCGGGCTATCCCAGCCAGACTAAATATATATGAAATGAAATGACTGCTAGCATCAGAAACCAAATGGCCACAATCAGCAATTAACCAATTAGCATAAGGCCAGAGCAGGCATTACTATGCAGGGTAAACAACCAATGCTTAACATGGCCATAAAACAGTGGGGGAAAAAAAAAAAAAGAAAGCTTTGAACACTTTGAATCAGAGACCAAAAACAGAAAAAAAAACAAAAACAAAACACAGGAGTGATGGAAAAATTACCATGAGCAAAGCTTGCTAAATATGGATCTGTTCACACTTGCAGTCAGCACACAAATGGATGATGGAAAAATTACCTGTGTGAAGAAAAGAAGAGAGGAACATCAGCTTCAATGCCATTGTCTAACTGCCAAGCACTTGATCCTGTTGCACTTAACCCCTTCATGACCCAGCCTATTTTGACCTTAATGACCTGGCCATTTTTTGCAATTCTGACCAGTGTTCCTTTATGAGGTAATAACGCAGGAACGCTTCAATGGATCCTAGCGGTTCTGAGACAGTTTTTTTGTGACATATTGGGCTTCATGTTAGTGGTAAATTTAGGTCGATAATTTTTGTGTTTATTTGTGAAAAAAATGGAAATTTGTCGAAAATTTTGAAAATTTCGCAATTTTCAAATTTTGAATTTTTATTCTGATAAACGAGAGAGTTATGTGACACAAAATAGTTAATAAATAACATTACCACATGTCTACTTTACATCAGCACAATTTTGGAAACAACATTTTTTTTTTGCTAGGAAGTTATAAGGGTTAAAATTTGACCAGCGATTTCTCATTTTTACAACGAAAATTACAAAACCATTTTTTTTAGGGACCACCTCACATTTGAAGTCAATTTGAGGGGTCCATATGGCTGAAAACATCCAAAAGTGACACCATTCTAAAAACTGCACCCCTCTCAAGGTACTCAAAACCACATTCAAGAAGTTTATTAACCCTTCAGGTGCTTTACAGCAGCAGAAGCAACATGGAAGGAAAAAATGAACATTTAACTTTTTAGTCACAAAAATGATTTTTAGCAACAATTTTTTTATTTTCCCAAAAGTAAAAAGAGAAACTGGACCCCAAACATTATTGTACAATTTTTCCTGAGTACGCCGATACCCCATATGTTGGGGGGAACCACTGTTTGGGCGCACGACAGGGCTCGGAAGGGAAGGAGCGCCATTTGACTTTTTCAATGAAAAATTGGTTCCAATCTTTAGCGGACACCATGTCGCGTTTGGAAATCCCCTGTGTGCCTAAACATTGGAGCTCCCCCACAAGTGACCCCATTTTGGAAACTAGACCCCCCAAGGAACTTATCTAGATGCATAGTGAGCACTTTGAACCCCCAGGTGCTTCACAAATTGATCTGTAAAAATGAAAAAGTACTTTTTTTCACAAAAAAATTCTTTTAGCCTCAATTTTTTCATTTTCACATGGGCAACAGGATAAAATGGATCCTAAAATGTGTTGCACAATTTCTCCTGAGTACACTGATACCTCATATGTGGTCACAAACCAATTTTTGTGCACACGAGAAGGCTCGGAAGGGAAGGAGCGCCATTTGACTTTTGAATGAAAAATTAGCTCCAATCGTTAGCGGACACCATGTCGAGTTTGGAGAGCCCCTGTGTGCCTAAACATTAGAGCTCCCCACATGTGACCCCATTTTGGAAACTAGACCTCCCAAGGAACTTATCTAGATGCATAGTGAGCACTTTGAACCCCCAGGTGTTTCACAAATTGATCCGTAAAAATGAAAAAGTACTTTTTTTTCACAAAAAATTTCTTTTAGCCTCAATTTGTTCATTTCCACATGTGCAACAGGATAAAATGGATCCCAAAATTTATTGGGCAATTTCTCCTGAGTACACTGATACCTCACATGTGGAGGTAAACCACTGTTTGTGCACACGGCAGGGCTCGGAAGGGAAGGAGCGCCATTTGACTTTTTGAATGAAAAATTGGTTCCAATCTTTAGCGGACACCATGTCGCGTTTGGAGAGCCCCTGTGTGCCTAAACATTGGAGCTCCCCAACTTGTTACCCCATTTTGGAAACTAGACCTCCCATGGAACTAATCTAGATGTGTGGTGACCACTTTAAACCCCCAAGTGCTTCACAGAAGTTTACAATGCAGAGCCGTGAAAATAAAAAATCATTTTTCTTTCCTCAAAAATTATTTTTTAGCCCGCAATTTGTTATTTTCACAAGAGTAACAGGAGAAATTGGACCCCAAAAGTTGTTGTCCAGTTTGTCCTGAGTATGCCGATACCCCATATGTGGGGGGGAACCACTGTTTGGGCACACGTCGGGGCTCGGAAGGGAAGTAATAATGTTTTTTGAATGCAGACTTTGATGGAATGGTCTGCGGGCATCACGTTGTGTTTGCAGGGCCCCTGATGTGCCTAAACAGTAGAACCCCCCAATAAGTGACCCCATTTTGGAAACAAGACCCCCAAGGAACTTATCTAGATATGTGGTGAGCACTTTGTACCCTCAAGTGCTTCACAGAAGTTTACAACGCAAAGCCGTGAAAATAAAAAATCATTTGTCTTTCCTCAAAAATGATGTTTTAGCAAGCAATTTTTTATTTTCCCAAGGGTAACAGGAGAAAATGGACCCAAGCATTTGTTGCCTAGTTTGTCCTGAGTACACTGATACCCCATATGTCGGGGTAAACCACTGTTTGGGCACACTTCGGAGCTCGGAAGGGAAGTAGTGACTTTTGAAATGCAGACTTTGATGGAATGGTCTGCCGGCGTCAAGTTGCGTTTGCGGAGCCCCTGATGTGCCTGAACAGTAGAAACCCCCCACAAGTGACCCTATTTTGGAAACTATACCCCCCAAGGAACTTATCTAGATATGTGGTGAGCACTTTGTACATCCAAGTGCTTCACAGAAGTTTACAACGCAGAGCCGTTAAAATAAAAAATAATTTTTCTTCAAAAATTATGTTTTAGCAAGCAATTTTATATTTTTGAAAGGGTAACAGGACAAACTGGGCAACAACTGTTGGGGTCCAATTTCTCCTGAGTATGCCGGTACCCCATATGTGGGGGAAAACCGCTGTTTGGGCACAAGTCAAGGCTCGGAAGGGAGGGAGCACCGTTTGACTTTTTGAAGGCAAGATTGGCTGGAATCAACGGTGGCGCCATGTTGCATTTGGAGACCCCTGATATGCCTAAACAGTGGAAACCCCACAATTCTAACCCTAATCCCAACTCTAGCCATAACCCTAATCACAACCCTAACCCCAACACACCCCTAACCACAACACTAACCCCAACACACCCCTAACCCTAACCACAAGCCTAATCTTAACCCTATTTCCAACCCTAGCCCTAATTCCAACCCTAACTAATTCCAACCCTAACCCTAAGGCTATGTGCCCACGTTGCGGATTCGTGTGAGATTTTTCCGCACCATTTATGAAAAATCTGCAGGTAAAAGGCACTGCGTTTTACCTGCAGGTTTACTGCAGATTTCCAGTGTTTTTTTGTGCGGATTTCACCTGCGGATTCTTATTTTGGAACAGGTGTAAAACGCTGCGGAATCCGCACCAAGAATTGACATGCTGCGGAAGATACAACACAGCGTTTCTGCACGGTATTTTCCGCACCATGGGCACAGTGATTTGGTTTTCCATAGGTTTACATGGTGCTGTAAACCTGATGGAACACTGCTACGAATCCGCAGCAGCCAATCCGCTGTGGATCCGCAGCCAAATCTGCACCATGTGCACATAGCCTAATTCTAACCCTAGCTCTAACCTAACCCTAGCCCTAACCCTAGTTCTAACCCTAACCCTAGTCCTAACCCTAGTGGAAAAATAAAAGAAAATATATTTTCTTTATTTTATTATTGTCCCTACTTATGGGGGTGATAAAGGGGGAGGTTCATTTACTATTTTTTTTATTTTGATCACTGTGATAGGTTTTATCACAGTGATCAAAATTTACCTGGAACAAATCTGCCAGCCGGCAGATTTGGCGGGTGCACTGCGCATGCGCCCGCCATTTTGGAAGATGGCGGCGCCCATGGAGAAGACGGACGGACACCGGGAGGCTCGGAAACTATGAGGGGGGGAGATCAGAGCATGGGGGGGATCAGAGCACGGGGGGTGGGATCAAAGCATGGGGGAGCGGATAGGACGATGGGGGAGCAGACAGGACGATGGAGGGGAGCGGAGCACCGGACGGAGGACTGGGGAGGAGATCGGTGGTGGTGGGGGAAGGCAGATCAGAGTTTCCAGCCATGGCCGATAATATTGCAGCATTGGCCATGGCTGAATTGTAATATTTCACCAGTTTTCATTGGTGAAATATTACAAATCGCTCTGATTGGCTGTTGAAAGTGAAACAGTCAATCAGAGCGATCGTAGCCACGAGAGGGTGAAGCCACCTCCCCCTCTGGGCTGAAGTACCACTCCCCCTGTCCTAGCAGATCAGGTGACATTGGAGTTAAAGGGAAGGTGCCATCACAAAAAAATGTTTTCCAGCTATTGAAAAAATGTAAAGAATTAATGTTTAAATTTTCTTATAAAATTATTTTTCATATTTTACTAAATTAAAAACAAATGATAATATTTTTTAAGGTTTGGCATTTCCACTTTTAAACACTAGGGGGAGCAGCTAATGAAATTTGACAAAAACCTAGTGTACAACTAGCTCACATTACTGCACTGCAGTAATTATGGGCTGAGTCTGCTGACGTGTGTGATGTCACTCCTCTCCTCCACTTCTGGTGTTTGGTAAGGGATGAGAGGATTCAGGAACACAGTGTGCAGCCATTTTGTTGGTGACTGCAAAGTTATACTGACAAGTAGACAGTCACCGAGGATGGCAGGCAGCAAGGATTCTGGGAGATATATGGTGGAGGGAGCAGGGTGACAGCAGCACAGAGTATTTCAGGAGAGCAGTGTGCTGGTCTATGGGGGGCACGCTGTTCGGTGTGCGGAGCAGCCAGGGATTGTACATGGACGCTGTCTTTTATACACATGGATGGACCGTCTCCTCAGAAATCCAGGAAACGTTTCTGCTGATTGATGGCCCGTTCTGATCCAGACTTTGCATGCAAAGACCCCATTCCCCTCCTCAGATCCTGTCCTGGCGATGTGTGAAAGCGAGGTGACAGGCGCAGTCCGGGGTGATGCTGGGAAGGAAATGTAGCCATATAGTAATGATAAACACGAGACCCCTCTTTTCAGCTGCTTTACCAGCCCTCCCCTGAAGGCACCTAACTGGAGGTCATGCTGCCCCCTCTATTACCCCAGACCCGCGTGCAGCTGCTCAACCGGAACCACCCTAGATTGGGTCCCCTTTCTGCAGATAATACTTCCATAGTGTTCTCACATAATATCGCCATATAGATCACACATAATATCGCCATATAGAACACTCATAATACCGCCATATAGAGCACACAATACCGCTGTATAGAGCACACATAATACTGTCCTATAGTTCTCACATAATACCATCATATAGATCGCAAATAACGACGCCATAGTGTTCTCACATAATACCGCCATATAGAGCACACATAATACTGCCATAAAGAGCAGACATAATACCGCCATATAGAGCAGACATAATACCGCCATATAGAGCATACCGCCATATAGAGCACACATAATACCGCCATATAGAGCACACAATACCACAATATACTTCACACACAATACCGTCATATAGATCTCACATAATACCACCAGTGTTCTCACATATCGCCATATAGATCACACATAATACCGCCATATACATCATACATACCGCCATATACATCATATAGATCGCAAATAACGACGCCATAGTGTTCACATAATACCGCCATATAGAGCACACATAATACCGCCATATAGAGCACACATAATACCGCCATATAGAGCACACATAATACCGCCATATAGAGCACACATAATACCGCCATATAGAGCACACATAATACCGCCATACAGAGCACACATAATACCGCCGTACAGAGCACACATAATACCGCCATACAGAGCACACATAATACCGCCATATAGAGCACACATAATACCGTCATATAGAGCACACATAATACCGCCATACAGAGCACACAATACCGCAATATACTTCACACATAATATCGCCATATACTTCACACATAATACCGTCATATAGATCTCACAGACCACCAGTGTTCTCACATATCGCCATATAGATCCCACATAATACCGCCATATACATCACACATAATACCGCCATATACATCACACATAGTACCGCCATATACATCACACATAACGACGCCATATAGATCTCACATAATACCGCCATATAGATCACACAATACCGCCATATAGATCACTCATAATACTGCCATATAGAGCTCACAATACCGCCGTATAGAGCACACATAATACTGTCTTATAGTTCTCACATAATACCATCATACAGATCGCAAATAACGACGCCATAGTGTTCTCACATAATACCGCCATATAGAGCACACATAATACTGCCATATAGAGCACACATAATACCGCCATATAGAGCACACATAATACCGCCATATAGAGCACACAATACCGTCATATAGATCTCACATACCACCAGTGTTCTCACATATCGCCATATAGATCACACATAATACCGCCATATACATCACACATAATACTGCCATATACATCACACATAGTACCGCCATATACTTCTCACATAACAACGCCATATAGATCTCACATAATACCGCCATATAGATCACTCGTAATACTGCCATATAGAGTACACAATACCGCCGTATAGAACACACATAATACTGTCCTATAGTTCTCACATAATACCATCATATAGATTGCAAATAACGACGCCATAGTGTTCTCACATAATACCGCCATATATTGCCCTTAGCTGGGGATATATTCACATGCAGGCGTCTGCTACAGACGCAGTCTGCTGCATTTCATCTTCTAACTTCCATCTTTTAAATTACATCTTTTTAATTATGAATTTGAATTAGACTGAATTCTAGAATGCATTTGGCTACTCATCACTGCTACAATATTATCATCATCTGTACCATCTAATCAAGCTGTTCTCCTCTTCCCACAGGTATGCATTGATTTTCCCCAGCTCTCCCTGGCTCCCGAATGTCTCTGTATATTGCATTGAATTTCCATGGTATGCATTGATTTTCCCCAGCTCTCCCTGGCTCCTGAATGTCTCTGTATATTGCATTGAATTTCCATGGTATGCATTGATTTTCCCCAGCTCTCCCTGGCTCCTGAATGTCTCTGTATATTGCATTGAATTTCCATGGTATGCATTGATTTTCCCCAGCTCTCCCTGGCTCCTGAATGTCTCTGTATATTGCATTGAATTTCCATGGTATGCATTGATTTTCCCCAGCTCTCCCTGGCTCCTGAATGTCTCTGTATATTGCATTGAATTTCCATGGTATGCATTGATTTTCCCCAGCTCTCCCTGGCTCCTGAATGTCTCTGTATATTGCATTGAATTTCCATGGTATGCATTAATTTTCCCCAGCTCTCCCTGGCTCCTGAATGTCTCTGTATATTGCATTGAATTTCCATGGTATGCATTGATTTTCCCCAGCTCTCCCTGGCTCCTGAATGTATCTGCATATTGCATTGAATTTTCTATGCCTTCCCTGGATCTGAGTGTCTTGGTGCAGCACATATAATCCTTTTTAGTATGCTTTCTTACCTATCAGCCTGTTTCCATGACCTGTTCCATATATTTCATTGTGTTATTCTGGCATCTCTCTGAGTGGTCAGTCTAACCCCTCCCTCTCTTTATGACCTCTGCTTAACTCGCTACATCTGGTCTCCCATACCCAGCCACCCCCTCATTCACACCTGATTGCCCTTAGCTGGGGATATATTCACATGCAGGCGTCTGCTGCATTTCATCTTCTACTTCCATCTTTTAAATTACATCTTTTTAATTATGAATTTGAATTAGACTGAATTCTAGAATGCATTTGGCTACTCATCACTGCTACAATATTATCATCATCTGTACCATCTAATCAAGCTGTTCTCCTCTTCCCACAGATATGCATTGATTTTCCCCAGCTCTCCCTGGCTCCTGAATGTCTCTGTATATTGCATTGAATTTCCATGGTATGCATTGATTTTCCCCAGCTCTCCCTGGCTCCTGAATGTCTCTGCATATTGCATTGAATTTTCTATGCCTTCCCTGGATCTGAGTGTCTTGGTGCAGCACATATAATCCTTTTTAGTATGCTTTCTTACCTATCAGCCTGTTTCCATGACCTGTTCCATATATCTCATTGTGTTATTCTGGCATCTCTGAGTGGTCACTCCAACCCCTCCCTCTCTTTATGACCTCTGCTTAACTCACTACATCTGGTCTCCCATACCCAGCCACCCCCTCATTCACACCTGATTGCCCTTAGCTGGGGATATATTCACATGCAGGCGTCTGCTACATTTCATCTTCTAACTTCCATCTTTTTAATTATGAATTTGAATTAGACTGAATTGGACTGGAATTGACTGGAAGGTAACAGAACACCAACCTCTACAATGTTTTGGTTTCTTTTCTCATTCACCCCCATACTACTTTCCTTCTTACAATCTCCTGCAATCCCTCCACCTTGTAAGGAACTAGTCATTTCTTCCTCCATCCTCCCCAGCCATCTCACCTTCTCCTCAGACACTGTTCCTCCACATACAATCCTTTTTCTCCAGACACACACGGCCGCATCATGTCCTATCCTGCACCCACCTTCTAACCCTCTGTCTGCTACTCCTCATTGCCGGTGATGTATCCCCAAATCCCGGCCCTCCCCAACACATCCCCACGCTCATTTCTAACCCCCTACCTCTATCCTCCGCACGTTTTCCCAACCATGACAACCTCATACCCATTCATCCAGCCCCCACTCCCCTGGTCCCCTTACCTGGAGCACTATGGAACGCACGCTCCGTCTGCAACAAACTGCCATTTATCCATGACCTCTTCATCACCAACAAACTCTCCTTCCTTGGCATCACGGCATCTGTGACATGATCAACCGGTACCTACCAACACGCAACCTCTGATCCTCTCAAGACCTCCTTCTCTACTCCCCTCTCATCTCTTCTTCCCACAACCGCATCCAAGACTTCTCCCGTGCTTCCCCCATACTCTGGAACTCTCTACCCCAGCACATCAGACTCTCGCCTACCATAGAAACTTTCAAAAAGAACCTGAAGACTCACCTCTTCCGACAAGCCTACAGCCTGCAGTGATCCTGAACCTACTGAACCGCCGCACAACCAGCTCTGCCCTCTCCTAGTGTATCATCACCCATCCCCTGCAGATTGTGAGCCCTCGCGGGCAGGGTCCTCCCTCCTTATGTACCCGTGTGCCTTGTTTTTTTTGCTCATGTCTAATGTATTTGTCTATATTTGCCCCGTATTTCACATGTAAAGCGCCATGGAATAAATGGCGCTATAAAAATGAATAATAATAATAATAATCACGGAAACCTGGCTCACCCCCTCTGACTCAGCCTCTCCAGCTGCGCTTTCCTACGGCGGTCTCCACCTCTCTCGCACCTCTCGCTCCACCAACAAACATGGTGGAGGAGTTGGCTTGCTCCTGTCCGACACCTGCGCCTTCACTCCAATCCCACTACCACCCTCCGCTACTCTTCCCTCATTTGAGGTGCACTCCATCCGCATCTATTCCCCCTCCAACCTCCAGCTGGCTGTCATCTACCGCCCCCCAGAACTAGCCATCTCCACCTTTCTCGACCACTTCACCACATGGCTACTTCATTTCCTCTCTGTTGACATCCCCACTATCATCATGGGTGATTTCAACATCCCGATTGACACTTCCACCTCAGCTGCCTCTAAACGTTTATCACTGACTGCCTCCTTTGGCCTCACTCAATGGTCCTCTGAGGCCACTCACAAAGATGGCCACACGCTGGACCTCATCTTCACCCACCTCTGCTCCCTTACTAATCTCACTAACTCACCCCTCCCCCTGTCTGACCACAACCTACTGACATTCTCTTCCCTCTCCTCTCCTAGTGTGCAACCCCCACTCCATGAACTCCCTCGCAGAAATCTCAAACATCTCAACTTACAATCACTCTCTGAGTCCCTTCTCCCTCTTACCGACATAGCCTCCCTTCATGACACAGATGCTGCTGCTGCTGCTTTTTATAACGCCACAATAACAACAACACTCAACTCGGCCGCCCCGCTCATACATAGCAAAACTCGTACAATCAACAGGCAGCCCTGGCTGACCAGCCTGACTAAAGAACTGAGACGGGCTTCCAGGATCGCTGAGCGGAAATGGAAGCGATCCCGCTCTGCTGACCACTTCACCGCATACAAGCAGTCCCTCGCCAGCTTCAAGTCCGCGCTCACTGCCGCAAAACAAACTTACTTCTCATCTCTCATATCCTCCCTGTCTCACAACCCTAAACAGCTTTTCAACACTTTCAATTCTTTACTCCGTCCCCCAGCACCCCCTCCCTCCCCTCTCATTTCTGCTGAAGACTTTGCCTCTTTCTTTAAACAGAAGATCGATACGATCAGAGAAAGCTTTGGCCCACAGCGCCCACTGCCCCTCTTAGCTGCTCACCCCTGCTCCTCCAAAACCAGCTTCTCCACCATGACAGAAGATCAGCTCTCCACCCTCCTGTCAAGATCACACCTCACCACCTGCACGCTCGACCCGCTCCCATCCCACCTCATCCCTAACCTTTCCACAGTCTTCATCCCAACCCTAACGCACCTCTTCAACCTCTCACTCACAACAGGTGTCTTCCCCTCATCCTTCAAGCACGCCAAGATCACACCCATCCTCAAAAAGCCCTCCCTCGACCCATCCTCTGTGTCTAGCTATCGCCCGATATCTCTTCTTCCTTATGCCTCTAAATTGCTGGAGCAACACGTCCATCTTGAATTGTCCTCTCACCTCTCCTCCTGCTCCCTCTTTGATCGATTACAATCTGGCTTCCGTTCCCATCACTCAACTGAAACTGCCCTAACTAAAGTCACCAATGACCTACTAACTGCCAGGAGCAAGCAACACTACTCTGTCCTCCTTCTCCTGGACCTGTCTTCTGCCTTTGACACTGTGGACCACTCCCTTCTGCTACAAATCCTCTCATCTCTTGGCATCACAGACTTGGCCCTTTCCTGGATCTCATCATATCTGACAGATCGGACATTCAGTGTCTCCCTCCGCCACACCACCTCCTCACCTCGCCCCTTGTCAGTCGGTGTTCCTCAAGGCTCTGTTCTAGGACCCCTTCTCTTCTCCATCTACACCTTCGGTCTGGGACAGCTCATAGAATCCCACGGTATGCAGTACCATCTCTATGCCGACGACACGCAGATCTACCTATCCGGACCTGACCTCACCTCCTTACTTACCAAAATCCCGCACTGTCTGTCTGCTATTTCAGCCTTCTTTTCTGCTCGCTTTCTACAACTGAACATGGACAAAACAGAATTCATCATCTTTCCCCCATCTCACTCTACCCCTCCACCCGACATATCCATCAATGTCAATGGCTGCTCACTTTCCCCAGTCCCACACGCCCGGTGCCTCGGGGTGATCCTCGACTCTGCCCTCTCTTTCAAGCCACATATCCAAGCCCTTGCCTCCTCCTGCCGCCTCAAACTCAAAAACATTTCCCGGATCCGCGCATTCCTTGACCGCGACACCGCAAAAACACTAGTGCATGCCCTTATCATCTCCCGCCTCGACTACTGCAACCTCCTACTCTCTGGACTCCCCTCTAGCACTCTGGCACCACTCCAATCCATCCTACACTCTGCTGCTCAACTAATCTACCTGTCTCCCCGCTATTCCCCAGCCTCTCCCCTATGCCAAGCCCTTCACTGGCTTCCTATCGCCCACAGACTCCAGTTCAAAACCCTCACAATGACCTACAAAGCCATCCACAACCTATCTCCTCCATACATCTGTGACATGATCTCCCGGTACCTACCAACACGCAACCTCTGATCCTCTCAAGACCTCCTTCTCTGCTCCCCCCTCATCTCTTCTTCCCACAACCGCATCCAAGACTTCTCCCGTGCTTCCCCCATACTCTGGAACTCTCTACCCCAGCACATCAGACTCTCGCCTACCATAGAAACTTTCAAAAAGAACCTGAAGACTCACCTCTTCCGACAAGCCTACAGCCTGCAGTGATCCTGAACCTACTGAACTGCCGCACAGCCAGCTCTACCCTCTCCTAGTGTATCATCACCCATCCCCTGCAGACTGTGAGCCCTCGCGGGCAGGGTCCTCCCTCCTTATGTACCCGTGTGCCTTGTTTTTGCTCATGTTTAATGTGTTTGTCTATATTTGCCCCGTACTTCACATGTAAAGCGCCATGGAATAAATGGCGCTATAAAAATGAATAATAATAATAATAATATAGAGCACACATAATACCGCCATGTAGAGCACACATAATACCGCCATGTAGAGCACACATAATACCGCCATACAGAGCACACATAATACCGCCATACAGAGCACACATAATACCGCCATACAGAGCACACATAATACCGCAATATACTTCACACATAATACCGCCATATACTTCACACATAATACCGTCATATAGATCTCACATACCACCAGTGTTCTCACATATCGCCATATAGATCACACATAATACCGCCATAAACATAACACATAATACCGCCATATACTTCTCACTTAACGACGCCATATAGATCACACAATACCGCCATATAGATCACACATAACGGGGGAGAGGAGTGCATAGGAGAGGATTAGCTACACAGCTCAGCAGTCAGTATCACACAGGACAGTATTAGATACACAGCTCAGTCAGTATCATACAGGATAGGATTAGCTATAAGGCTCCGCACAGTATCACATAGGATAGGATTAGATACATGGCTCAGCAGACAGTATCACACGAGAGGATTAGATACACGTCTCAACAAAGTATCACACAGGATAGGATTAGATACATGGCTCAGCACACAGTATCCCACAGGAGAGGATTAGATACACGGCTCAGCACAGTATCACACAGGGTAGGATTAGATACAAGGCTCAGCACAATATCACACATGATAGGATTAGATGCATGGCTCAGCAGACAGTATCACACAGGAGAGGATTAGATACATGGCTCAGTCAGTATCACACAGGATACGACTAGATACACGGCTCAGCACACAGTATCACACAGGAGAAGATTAGATACACGTCTCAGCAAAGTATCACACAGGAGAGGGTTAGATACATGGCTCAGTCAGTATCACACAGGATAGGACTAGATACACGGCTCAGCACACAGTATCACACAGGAGAGGATTAGATACACGGCTCAGCATAGTATCACACAGGATAGGATTAGATACATAGCTCAGCACAGTATCACACAGGATAGGATTAGATACATGGCTCAGCAGTCAGTATCACACAGGAGAGGATTAGATACACAGCTCAGCACAGTGTCACACAGGATAGGATTAGATACATGGCTCAGCAGTCAGTATCACACAGGAGAGGATTAGATACACAGCTCAGCAGTCAGTATCACACAGGATAGGATTAGATATACAGCTCAGCACACAGTATCACACAGGATAGGATTAGATGCATGGCTCAGCAGACAGTATCACACAGGAGAGGATTAGATACACAGCTCAGCACACTATCACACAGGATAGGATTAGATACACAGCTCAGTCAGTATCACACAGGAGAGGATTAGATACACAGCTCAGTCAGTATCACACAGGAGAGGATTAGATACACAGCTCAGCAAAGTATCACACAGGACAGGATTAGATGCATGGCTCAGCAGACAGTATCACACAGGAGAGGATTAGATACACTGCTCAGCACAGTAACACACATGGGAGGAGATACACTGCTCAGAGTCAGCATCACAAAGGATAGGATTAGATTGCCTCTCCCCCTCTCCACTGATACATACTTCACAGCTCCCTGCTGAGTCCTTTCTCCCTCCCGTCCATGGTCTCCTCCTCCTCCTATAACTGCAGGGCTCCTGCGATTATCCTGGGAAGCTGGAGCTCACAGATGCAGTGTGAGCTCCAGGAAGATGGCGCTGGTTACCTGCCTCTGCTGTGCTGTGGACTGCTCAGGGGGCGTGGCCATGACCCAGCAGTGGGCAGCTTATAATGCTAGGTATGGGGTCGGCTCCCTACCGCAGATCTCTATGTCCAGGGCTGCCGTATTTGCAGAGTGTAAGTGTCATGCAGCTTCACTTACACTCCTGCAAAGCAAAATGGCGGCGCCCAGTGGCTGAACAAAAAATTTATAAAAAAAATGTTAAAGTTAAAAAAAGGAAATTTGTATGAAAAATAATTGTTTATATAAACAATTATTTTTAATACAAAAAATAAAATGCGGCACCTTCTTCCCTTTAACCCTTTCACCCGATCTGCAGGGATGCGATCATTCCATGACACCACATAGGCGTCACAGGTCGGATTGGCACCGACTTTCATGACGCCTACATGGCGTCACAGGTCGGGAAGGGGTTAATATCTGTTGCACACGCGCGGGCTATCCCAGCCAGACTAAATATATATGAAATTAAATGACTGCTAGCATCAGAAACCAAATGGCCACAATCAGCAATTAACCAATTAGCATAAGGCCAGAGCAGGCATTACTATGCAGGGTAAACAACCAATGCTGAACAAGGCCATAAAACACTGGGAAAAAAAAAAAGATAGCTTTGAACAAAACCCATCTCTTCAAACAAGCCTACCACATCAACTACTCAGTAAACTAACTTTTGCCCTGTTCCCTCCTTCCAAATATTACTCTGAATCTGCACCCTACTATTCATCTGTCTCCACACCCTCCATGCTCATGATAACTGCACTTGATACTTGACTATTGCTCTTAAACACACGGGCTGATGACCGGATCATGCAGCTTTATATGAAAATCCCTATTTATTATAATTGCCAGACCTGAAATAACAAGCACTTTTCACCTATTGTGTCCCCCCCATTTCCTTGTAGATTGTAAGCTTGCGAGCAGGGACCTCACTCCTAATGTCACTGTTTAAATTGTCTTAACTTGTATTGAATTTGTCTGTATATGTCCCCGCTTAATTGTAAAGTGCTGCGGAATATGTTGGCGCTATATAAAGATTATTATTATTATTATTATTATTATTATTATTAATCAGAGACCAAAAACAGAAAAAAAAAACACAGGAGTGATGGAAAAATTACCATGAGCAAAGCTTGCTAAATATGGATCTGTTCACACTTGCAGTCACCACACAAATGGATGATGGAAAAATTACCTGTGTGAAGAAGAGAAGAGAGGAACATCAGCTTCAATGCCATTGTCTAACTGCCAAGCACTTTATACTGTTGCACTTAATATTTGTTGCACACGCGACCCCTCACGTAGGCTATCCCAGCCAGACTAAAGGCCCCGTCTCACATAGCGAGATCGCTAGCGAGATCGCTGCTGAGTCACTAGTTTTGTGACGCAACAGCGACCTCAGTAGCGATCTCGCTATGTTTGACACGTACCAGCGATCAGGCCCCTGCTGTGAGATCGCTGGTCGTGTCGGAATGGCCTGGACCGTTTTTTGGTCGTTGAGGTCCCGCTGACATCGCTGATTCGGTGTGTGTGACACCGATCCAGCGATGTCTTCACTGGTAACCAGGGTAAACATCGGGTTACTAAGCGCAGGGCCGCGCTTAGTAACCCGATGTTTACACCCTGGTTACCAGCGTAAATGTAAAAAAACCCAAACACTACATACTCACCATCTGATGTCCGTCAGGTCCCTTGCCGTCCGCTTTCTGCTCTGAGTGCCGCCGTACAGTGAGAGCGCAGCACAGCAGTGACGTCACCGCTGCGCTCTGCTCTCACTGTACGGTGGCTCAGTCAGAGCAGGAAGCAGACGGCAAGGGACCTGACGGACACCGAAAGGCGAGTATGTACTGTTTGTTTTTTTTGGTAACCAGGGTAAACATCGGGTTACTAAGCGCGGCCCTGCGCTTAGTAACCCGATCTTTACCCTGGTTACCCGGGTGCTGCAGGGGGACTTCGGCATCGTTGAAGACAGTTTCAACGATGCCGAAGTCGTTCCCCTGATCGTTGGTCGCTGGAGAGAGCTGTCTGTGTGACAGCTCCCCAGTGACCACACAACGACTTACCAACGATCACGGCCAGGTTGTATCGCTGGTCGATATTGTTGGTAAATCGCTATGTGAGACGGGGCCTTAAATATATATGAAATGACTGCTAGCATCAGAAACCAAATGGCCACAATCAGCAATTAACCAATTAGCATAAGGCCAGAGCAGGCATAAAGGCCCCGCCTCACATAGCGAGATCGCTGCTGAGTCACAAGTTTTGTGACGCAACAGTGACCTGAGTAGCGATCTCGCTATGTTTGACACGTACCAGCGACCAGGCCCCTGCTGCGAGATCGCTGGTCGTGTCGGAATGGCCTGGACCTTTTTTTGGTCATTGAGGTCCCGCTGACATCGCTGAATCGGTGTGTGAGACACGGATTCAGCGATGTCTTCACTGGTAACCAGGGTAAACATCGGGTTGCTAAGCGCAGGGCCGCGCTTAGTAACCCGGTGTTTACCCTGGTTACCATCGTAAATGTAAAAAAAAACAAACAGTACATACTCACATTCCGGTGTCCGTCAGGTCCCTTGCCATCTGCTTCCCGCACTGACTGAGATCTGGCCGGAAAGTGAAAGTACAGCACAGCGGTGACGTCACCGCTCTGCTGTTAGGGCCGGCGCTCACACAGTGCAGGGAAGCGGACGCCGGGGGACGCGAAGGTGAGTATGTGGTGTTTGTTATTTTACACTGGTAACCAGGGTAAACATCGGGTTACTAAGCGCGGCCCTGCGCTTAGCAACCCGATGTTTACCCTGGTTACCTGGGGACCTCGGCATCGTTGGTTGCTGGAGAGCGGTCTGTGTGACAGCTCCCCAGCGACCACACAGCGACGCTGCAGCGATCAGCATCATTGTCTGTATCGCTGCAGCGTCGCTGTGTGTGACGGGGCCTTTACTATGCAGGGTAAACAACCAATGCTAAACAAGGCCATAAAACAGTGGGGAAAAAAAAAAAGATAGCTTTGAACACTTTGAATCAGAGACCAAAAACAGAAAAAAAAAACACAGGAGTGATGGAAAAATTACCATGAGCAAAGCTTGCTAAATATGGATCTGTTCACACTTGCAGTCAGCACACAAATGGATGATGGAAAAATTACCTGTGTGAAGAAGAGAAGAGAGGAACATCAGCTTTAATGCCATTGTCTAACTGCCAAGCAGTTTATACTGTTGCACTTAATATCTGTTGCGCACGCGGGCTATCCCAGCCAGACTAAATATATATGAAATGACTGCTAGCATCAGAAACCAAATGGCCACAATCAGCAATTAACCAATTAGCATAAGGCCAGAGCAGACATTACTATGCAGGGTAAACAACCTGTTAAGGCCAGCGGAACGCACCAAATAATTAGGAAGATAGAGTAAGGTGCGTTCGCAGCCCGGGGTCCACTGTGCAGAGATGGAACCTGCTGCTAAGTAATGACGGACTATATAGCGGTACAATGTGGATACACACACTGGTTAACTTCACCCTGTGTGGAGGAAGCGAACCCTGTTGCGTCACAGGGCTGCGGTACCGCACCAAGAGCGCAAGCAAGGAGTCCCAGAACCCAATCCCAAGACATAGGATTTGAGTTCATATAGACCTCTCGCACTCCACACCGCAACTGGGGTGTCAGAGAAGAAATAATAATAATAAAGATGCACGAGAGTGCGTGCGGTGCCGCACTGGTGGACGCCACTAACCACCCAGGCTTGGGTCAGGAAAGCGCTGTGAAAGCGCACGGCGCCGCACTGGCGGTCACAGCAATAGACGCTGTTTTGTGTGTTACATGCTGATGGCTAAGTCGGGCGCTAGATATCAATCATCCACCTTACACGATTAGTCATTCAATAGGGATGGGATATTTAAGGACAACTTGCACTCTTCAACACATATACAAATGTACAATAGTGCATGGCCGTGCGGTCATGTGAACCTTTTATAGCTGCAGCATGTACAGGACCTTCCCAGAAGGACCAATGGGAAGCTGCTACAGAAGTTGAGCACCTTCAGGACCTTCCTGGAGGACCAATGGGATCTGCTGCAGTATCTGAGCATGTGACCCTTGATGTCCAATGGGAGATCTTGCCCTGAGCATGCTCAGAAGGGGAAAAGCAGGACTTAGTCCCAAAAGCATCTGCTCGCCGCTGCCCAGTACTGGCTTCAATGGCAGAAGCTGGAAAAGCAGCAGTAATGCTATGCATAGAGTGAGACTGAGCAAGGCGCTGGGACTGATGTCTCTGCTGAGCAAACTCCACCGTGGCTGGAGAAGAATGGGAGACTGCAGAAGAAATGGTTCGAGATTCCCCCTGTACAGAGGTGGGAACTCGACACCTAACACAACCAATGCTGAACAAGGCCATAAAACAGTGGGGAAAAAAAAAGATAGCTTTTAACACTTTGAATCAGAGACCAAAAACAGAAGAAAAATAAAAATGAGCAAATCTTGCTAAATATGGATCTGTTCACACTTGCAGTCATCACACAAATGGATGATGGAAAAATTACCTGTGTGAAGAAGAGAGGAACATCATTTAATGCCATTGTCTAACTGCCAAGCACTTGTTGCACACGGGTTATCCCAGACTAAATATATATGAAATGAAATGACTGCTAGCATCAGAAACCCCTACAGGATTTACTATCACCAGAGTATTTCTCTGGCAGCGGGAGGTGAGATAAGGTCGGAACAGAGATGGCAGTGGGTAAAGCTGTAGCAGCCTGAACAGCTATTGCGGTAACATCCACCGCTGAGGTTGCATGCTCGAAAGCCGCCAACCTGCCCTCCAGCAGCTGGATGTACCCCTGCAATCGCTGTTCGTCTGTCATTACTTAACCAGACCCTGGCGCTAGTATAATGTTAGGGCTAGCGGAACGCACCAAATAATTCGAGAAAAGGAATAAGGTGCACTCGCAGCCTGGGGTCCACCGTGCAGAGATGGAACCTGCTGCTAAGTAATGACGGACTATATGGTGGTGCAATGAGGATACACACACGGGTTAGCTTCACCCTGTGTGAAAGAAGCCAACCCTGTTGCATCACAGTACCGCATGTAACAAAAGTAATAAATAAAGTAGCACGAGAGTGCATGCGTTGGTGGACACAACTAACCACCCAGACTTGGGTTTGGAAAGCGCGGTGCCGCACTGGCAGTCACAGCAATAGACGTTGTTTGTAGGGTTGAGCGAAATGGATCGGACATTTTCAAAAATCGCCGACTTTCGGCAAAGTCGGGTTTTGTGAAACCTGACCCGATCCCAGCGTGGGATCGGCCATGCGGTCGGCGATCTTCGCGCCAAAGTCACGTTTCGTATGATGCTTTAAGCGCCATTTCTCAGCCAATGAAGGTGTGGGCAGTGTGATGACATAGGTCTCAGTCCCCACCATCTTAGAGAAGGGCATGACAGTGATTGGCTTGCTTTCTGCAGCGTCACAGGGGCTATAAAGGGGCGTGCACGCCGACCGCCATCATAATTCTGCCGATCTGAGCATAGGGAGAGGTTGCTGCAGCTTCGTCAGAAGCAGGGATATTGTTAGGGAGGAAATATTAACCCCCAAACCGCTTGTGCTGTAGCGATTTCCACTGTCCAACACTACCTTTTCTTTGCAGGAACAGTGGAGGCTAGATTTCTGTGCATCAGCTCTGTAGCTTAAAAGGCTCCCTGATAGCTGCATTGCTGTTTGTACGCCGCTGTGCAAACCAACTGCTTTTTTAACCCCTTTCTGACATCTGACATACTATCCCGTCGAGGTGGGGTGGGCCCGTATGACCACCGACGGGATAGTACGTCATATGCGATCGGCCGCGCTCACGGGGGGAGCGCGGCCGATCGCGGCAGGGTGTCAGCTGCCTATCGCAGCTGACATCCGGCACTATGTGCCAGGAGCGGTCACGGACCGCCCCCGGCACATTAACCAACGGCACACCACGATCAAACATGATCGCAGTGTGCCGGTGGTACAGGGAAGAATCGTGCAGGGAGGGGGCTCCCTGCGGGCTTCCCTGAGACGATCGGTACAAGGGAATGTACTCACCTTGTACTGAGCGTCTTCTCCCTGCAGGACCCGGATCCAAAATGGCCGCTGGGCTGCATCCGGGTTCTGCAGGGAGTACTTCCGGGTCAGGAGCAGGCTGCAGCTGCAGCTCTGTAAGCCTGCAGTGATGAGTGAGATTGCCGATCTCACAGAGTGCTATGCAAACTGTAAGATCGGCAATCTGTGATGTCCCCCCCGGGACAAAGTAAAAAAGTAAAAAAAAAAATTTCCACATGTGTAAAAAAAAAATAAAAAAATTCCTAAATAAAGAAAAAAAAAATATTATTCCCATAAATACATTCCTTTATCTAAAAAAAATTAAAAAAAAAACAATAAAAGTACACATATTTAGTATCGCCGCGTCCGTAACGACCCAACCTATAAAACTGTCCAACTAGTTAACCCCTTGAGTGAACACCGTAAGAAAAAAAAAAAACGAGCCAAAAAACAACGCTTTATTATCATACTGCCAAACAAAAAGTGGAATAACACACGATCAAAAAGACGGATATAAATAACCATGGTACCGCTGAAAATGTCATCTTGTCCCGCAAAAAACGAGCCACCACACAGCATTATAAGCAAAAAAATAAAAAAGTTATAGTCCTCAGAATAAAGCGATGCCAAAATAATTATTTTTTCTATAAAATAGCTTTTATAGTATAAAAGCGCCAAAACATAAAAAAATGATATAAATGAGATATCGCTGTAATCGTACTGACCCGAAGAATAAAACTCCTTTATCAATTTTACCAAACGCGGAACGGTATAAACGCGTCCCCCAAAAGAAATTCATGAATAGCTGGTTTTTGGTCATTCTGCCTCACATAAATCGGAATAAAAAGTGATCAAAACCTGTCACGTGTCCGAAAATGTTACCAGTAAAAACGTCAACTCATCCCGCAAAAAACAAGACCTCACATGACTCTGTGGACCAAAATATGGAAAAATTATAGGTCTCAAAATGTGGAGACGCAAAAACTTTTTTGCTATAAAAAAGCGTCTTTTAGTGTGTGACAGCTGCCAATCATAAAAATCCAATATAAAAAACGCTATAAAAGTAAATCAAACCCTCCATCATCACCCCCTTAGTTAGGGAAAAATAATAAAATTAAAAAAATGTATTTATTTCCATTTTCCCATTATGGCTAGGGTTAGGGTTAAGGCTAGGGTTAGGGTTAGGGCTAGGGTTAGGGTTGGGGCTAGGGTTAGGACTAGGGTTAGGGCTAGGGTCAGGGTTGGGGCTAGGGTTAGGGCTAGGGTTAGGGTTAGGGTTGTGGTTAGGGTTGGGGCTAAAGTTAGGGTTAGGGTTGGGGCTAAAGTTAGGGTTGGGGCTAAAGTTAGGGTTAGGGTTTGGATTACATTTACGGTTGGGATTAGGGTTGGGATTAGAATTAGGGGTGTGTCAGGGTTAGGGGTGTGGTTAGGTTTACCGTTGGGATTAGGGTTAGGGGTGTTGTTGGATTAGGGTTTCAGGTAGAATTGGGGAGTTTCCACTGTTCATCAGGGGCTCTCCAAACACGACATGGCATCCGATCTCAATTCCAGACAATTCTGCGTTGAAAAAGTAAAACAGTGCTCCTTCTCCGCTACACGGGAATGGGAAGAGAGTGGCCAAGTGCCAGAATAGGCGCATCTTTCTGGGGTGGCTGGGGGAAGATGTTTTTAGCCAGGGGGGCCAATAACCATGGACCCTCTCTAGGCTATTAATATCTGCCCTCAGTCACTGGCTTTACCACTCTGGCGGAGAAAATTGCGCGGGAACCCACGCCAATTTTTTCCACGATTTAACCCTTTATTTTACAAGCTACAGTGCCCAAATTTTGTACATACAAACTACTAACATTAGTAGTGTGGAATATGCAAAAAAAAGGGATATGAGATGGTTTACTGTATGTAAACCATGTCTCATATCATGTTGGGTTTCGGAAGGAGAAATGAAAAGCCGGCAATTAAATTACCGGCTTTTCTCTCTAACACTGGTGCGTATTTCTCGCAAGTCACACTGCTGGTCCGTGTGGAATCCATATTTTTCTCGCCCCCATAGACTTTCATTGGCGATTTTTTTGCGCAATACTTTGACAAACGCAGCATGCTGCGATTTTCTACGGCCGTACAAGACAGTATATTACGGATGCGTAATATACGGCAGATAGGAGCTGGGCCATAGAGAATCATTGGGCCGTGTGTAATGCGTATTTTACGGACGTAGTTTATGCGCTCATACGTCCGAAAAACTCGCTAGTGTGACGCCGGCCTTACCTTGTATAATCCTTACACAGAAGTAAGGCTGCTGGAGCAGTTCCTGGCTCGGTACTGCGAATATGTGAAAAGTGGAGAGAAACAGAGAAATTGTTTGGGCATTTTTAATTGTAAATATGTGTTTCGTGTGAAACTGGGGAAAGACCCAAGCTGTTTGGGAGGTTTTACCCATCCCCCGGCGAACTTTTCAGTGGCGGGTCATAGGGGCTTTCTGTCGTATGCAGGGCAGCCTCTATACTGCAGGAAGTGTTTCCAATTTGGGCACTTACAGAACACGTGTGAGAAGAGCATGGTTTGTCGTAACTGCAAGCAAGAAGGCCATGCGGCGGCTCAGTGTCCGATGCCATGTGAATGTGACCAGTGTGGTAATACAGGGCACCTGTATAAGGACTGTCCATATGGTGGGCCAAGGAGGCCAACTAGAGAGGAGGAGAGGTGGGAGGAGGAAGAAAAGAAACGTAAGGAGGAGCAAAGGCAGGAGGAGGAAAAAAAGAGAGAGGAGGAGGTCAAGAAACGGGAGGAGGAGAGGAAGCGGGAGGAAAGTGAGGCATCTGCGCAGCAAAGCGCTGAGGTAATTCTGCCCTCCATGGTTGAGAGATGGCGGGATAGACGGCAGGAGGACAAGGAGGCTGAAAGGAGGAAGGAGGAGCTGGAGGACAAGTTATTCTGGAGAGCCGCAAAGCAGGAAGAGCGTGCTATGGTTAAAAATAAAAAGAAAAAAAAGGAGGCCCCAGTTACCAAAGCTGAGGAGTTGGGTGTTTTGATGGATTTTGACACTTCTGGGGCGAAGGAGATGGCTGCATCACTGATTCTTGATTCTGATCCAGGAAGCATTGGCGTTTTTTTCCTCAGAAGAGGAGTCTGGAGGTCGAAAGTGTCCCAGGGAGGGTGGTGGGGAAATCTGTGACTCTGAGGTTCGTGAAGGTTGAGGGCCCCAGAGGAAGGCTGGGCAGAAGAAGACGCGTGTGGAGGAGTGTATGGAGGTCAGCGGCTCTGAAAGCTGCTCAGTGGAGATGGTGGAGGACAGTGGCGGTGCTGTGTAGTTATGTGCTATTATTTCAGTAGCTAGGTAGTTTTGTATATAGCATTTGCCTTTAAAAATGTTTTTTATTTTTTGTGTTTTTCATGTAAGTTGAGTAATGTCATGTTCGTAGGCTGTTTTTTTGTTTAGTATTTTTTTGTGTATGTGATGGGTTTTGTAATCATATCACAAAATGTGAGGGTCTTTAAAAGTAGGTTGCGGCGGGCGGCCATTTTGGATTTTTTTGCATCACCCAAAATGCAGGAATTGTGGGATTGTGGATGGTGTGAAGGGGAGAGAATGGCCTCATGGTGCGTCTGTGTGGTCAGGGAGTGCCTGTAATAAAAATGATGGTGTGGGTTTTTTGGTGAAGGGAAATGATGCGAGTTTGTGTGACTATATGGTGATTGAGGTTGGAAGGTGTGTGTTGGCTAATTTTGAGTTTAGAAATGTTCGTTTTTGCGTTATTAATGTATATGCGCCTGCGGATAAACAGGAGCGTAAAGTTTTATTTGAAAAAATTAAGTTTTTTATTCCAGGAAGAGTGCCTGTTGTGATAGTGGGTGATATGAACTGTGATGTGGGAAGTGTGAATGTAGATGCGTCAGGGAAAGTGTTAATGGATATGGTGAGTGATTTTGGTTTAAAAGATATGCAGTGGGCATGCAAGATAACTGTTGTTGAATACGTTTTTTTCTGACAGTGGGAGGGTGGAGTCTAGATTGGACTATTGTTTTGTTTAAAAAAATCTGATTCCTGTTAGTTATGCACAGGAGAGGGTGTTTTTTTCAGATCATGTGTGTATGAAGTGTGAATTGGATCTGCATGTTAATGAGGTGGCTGGGAAAGGTGTGTGGAAGTTGAATGTGAGTTTGCTGGAAGGAGAGGGGTGAGAGAGGAGTATGAAAGACATTATGCAGAGTGGTGTGGCTGCAGGAATGATTTTAGAAATGTGTGTGAATGGTGGGATTGGGTTAAATGGAAAACCAAGAGTTTTTTTTTTAAAACTTGGGTACAAGTGTGCGGCTGCAAAGAGAGAAAGGTTTGTTTTTTTAAACGCAAGACTGAGTGTGTTGTATGTTCTGATCCGGTGACCTTGGAGCCGCATGAGACTTTCTCTGGAGAAGGTGGAACCTCTACTGACCGCAATCCCTAAACTGACACCGCAACTAGAAGTAACCGTGGGGTGTACCTAACACATCCTAGACACCTCGACACAGCCGGAGGACTAAATACCCCTATAGATGGAAATGGGAATTCTATTTTGCCTCAGAGCAGACCCCCAAAGGATAGGCAGCCCCCCACAAATATTGACTGTGAGTATAAGAGGAAAGACACACGCAGGCAGAAAACAGGATTTAGCAAAAGAGGCACCTCTAGCTAAATAGAAAAGGATAGGACGGAGTACTAAGCGGTCAGTATTAAAATCCTAAAAATATCCACAGCAGATAATACAAAAATCCCACATCTAACTAAAGACATGGAATGTATATCTGCATCTCCTGAGAATCCAACATGACTGAAAAAATCCAAACACAGTCTAAGCTGGACAAAAAACACAATGAATTGCACTGAATTGTAAAGCACACAGCATGTGTGCTGCAGAGACAAAAACCAGACACTTATCTTAGCTGAATTGGCAGCCGGGCAGAAGGAACCAAACAGAGATGCAAAACCTCCAAGAACAATGGACAACTGGCAAGGGCTAATGGATCCTGCAGACCTAAATACCCCAATCAGAGCTGCAATTAGCAGAAACACCTGCCCAGGAATGCAACCCAGAGACGACTGCACTACCACCAACAACCACCGGAGGGAACCCAAGAGCAGAATTCACAACAGTACACCCCCCTTGAAGAAAGGTCACCGAACCCTCACCAGAGCCCCCAGGCTGATCAGGACGAGACAGATGAAAGGCACGGACCAAATCAGCAGCATGGACATCAGAGGCAAAAACCCAAGAATTATCCTCCTGGCCATAACCCTTCCATTTGACAAGGTACTGAAGCCTCCGCCTCGAAAAGCGAGAATCCAAAATCTTCTCAACCACATACTCCAACTCCCCATCAACCAACACAGGGGCCAGAGGATCAACAGAGGGAACAACGGGCACCACATATTTCCGCAATAAAGATCTATGGAAGACATTATGGATAGCAAAAGAGACTGGAAGGGCCAATCGAAAAGACACCGGATTAATAATCTCAGAAATCATATAAGGACCAATAAACCGAGGCTTAAACTTAGGGGAAGAAACCTTCATAGGAACATGACGGGAAGACAACCAGACCAGATCCCCAACCCGAAGACGGGAACCAACACACCGACGATGGTTAGCAAAACGCTGAGCCTCCTCCTGAGACAACACCAAATTGTCCACCACATGAGCCCAAATCTCCTGCAACCTGTCAACCACAGAATCCACACCAGGACAGTGAGAAGGTTCAATCTGCCCCGAAGAAAAACGAGGATGAAAACCAAAATTACAAAAGAAGGGCGAAACCAAAGTAGCCGAACTAGCCCGATTATTAAGGGCAAACTCGTCCAATGGCAAAAAAGCCACCCAATCATCCTGATCAGCAGACACAAAGCATCTCAAATAAGTTTCCAAAGTCTGATTAGTTCGCTCGATCTGGCCATTTGACTGAGGATGAAATGCGGAAGAAAAAGACAAATCAATGCCCAGCCTAGCACAAAAGGCCCGCCAAAACCTAGAAACAAACTGGGAACCTCTGCGGACACAATATTCTCCGGAATACCATGCAAACGAACCACATGCTGAAAAAACAATGGAACCAAATCAGAAGAAGAAGGCAATTTAGGCAAGGGCACCAAATGAACCATCTTAGAGAACTGGTCACAAACAACCCAGATAACCGACATCCTCTGGGAAACCGGAAGATCTGAAATAAAATCCATAGAAATATGCGTCCAGGGCCTCTCAGGGACCGGCAAAGGCAAATGCAACCCACTAGCACGGGAACAACAAGGCTTAGCCCGCGCATAAGTCCCACAGGACTGAACAAAAGGACGTACATCACGTGACAAAGAAGGCCACCAAAAGGACCTACCAACCAAATCTCTGGTACCAAAAATACCAGGATGGCCAGCCAACACAGAACAATGAACCTCAGAAATCACTCTACTAGTCCATCTATCAGGAACAAACAGTTTCCCCACTGGACAGCGGTCAGGTTTGTCAGCCTGAAATTCCTGAAGAACCCGTCGTTTATCAGGGGAAATGGCAGAAAGGACCACCACTTCTTTCAGAATGCCGACCGGTTCTAGGACCTCAGGAGAATCAGGCAAAAAACTCCTAGAGAGGGCATCAGCCTTAATATTCTTAGAACCCGGAAGATATGAGACCACAAAATAAAAACGGGAGAAAAACAGGGACCATCGAGCCTGTCTAGGATTCAGCCGTTTGGCAGACTCGAGGTAAATCAGATTTTTATGATCGGTCAAGACCACAATACGGTGCTTAGCTCCCTCAAGCCAATGTCGCCATTCCTCAAACGCCCACTTCATAGCCAACAACTCCCGATTGCCGACATCATAATTGCGTTCAGCAGGCGAAAACTTACGGGAAAAGGAGGCACATGGTTTCATCAAGGAACCAACAGAATTCCTCTGAGACAAAATGGCCCCTGCCCCAATCTCAGAAGCGTCAACCTCAACCTGAAATGGAAGAGAAACATCCGGTTGACGCAACACAGGGGCAGAAGTAAATCGGCGTTTAAGCTCCTGAAAGGCAGAGACAGCCACAGAGGACCAATTCGTCACATCAGCGCCTTTCTTCATCAAATCGGTCAAGGGTTTAACCACACTGGAGAAGTTAGCAATGAAACGGCGATAAAAATTAGCAAAGCCCAAAAATTTCTGAAGGCTCTTCATGGATGTGGGCTGAATCCAGTCATGAATGGCCTGAACCTTAACCGGATCCATCTCTATAGATGAAGGAGAAAAAATGAAGCCCAAAAAAGAAACCTTCTGCACTCCAAAGAGACACTTAGACCCCTTCACAAACAAAGCATTATCACGAAGGATCCGAAATACCATCCTGACCTGTTCCACATGAGACTCCCAATCATCGGAAAAAATCAAAATGTCATCCAAATATACAATCATGAATTTATCAAGATAAGTCCGGAAGATATCTTGCATGAAGGACTGAAAAACAGATGAAGCATTAGAGAGCCCGAATGGCATCACAAGGTATTCAAAATGGCCTTCGGGCGTATTAAACGCAGTTTTCCATTCATCACCCTGCTTAATACGAACAAGATTATATGACCCCCGAAGGTCAATCTTCGTAAACCAACTAGCCCCCTTAATCCTAGCAAACAAATCGGAAAGCAAAGGTAAAGGGTATTGAAACTTGACCGTGATCTTATTCAAGAGGCGATTATCAATACAGGGTCTCAAGGAGCCATCCTTCTTAGCAACAAAAAAAAAATCCCGCTCCCAACGGTGAAGAAGATGGCCGAATATGCCCTTTCTCCAAAGACTCCTTAACATAACTCCACATGGCGGTATGTTCAGGCACAGACAGGTTGAAAAGTCGGCCCTTAGTAAAATTACAGCCTGGAATCAAGTCAATAGTACAATCACAGTCCTTATGCGGTGGAAGGGAACTGGACTAGGGCTCATCGAATACATCCTGAAAATCAGACAAAAACTCTGGAATTTCAGAAGAGTAAGAAGAGGAGATTGACATCAAAGGAACGTCTGTCATGATTCTCAATGGCGAGAGAACATAGCCCAGCATATATGAGAACTAGCTCTTGGAAGATGGAAACTATACTGACCATGAACTAAACCTGCCGCACAACTAGAAGTGGCCGGGTAGCATGCCTACGTTTTTTATCCCTAGATGCCCAGCGCCAGCCGGAGAACTACCTAATCCTAGCAGAGGAAAAGACAGTCCTGGCTCACCTCTAGAGAAATTTTCCCAAAAGGCAGACAGAGGCCCCCACATATATTGGCGGTGATTTTAGATGAAATGACAAACGTAGTATGAAAATAGGTTTAGCAAAATCGAGGTCCGCTTACTAGATAGCATGAAGACAGAAAGGGCACTTTCATGGTCAGCAGAAAAACCCTATCAAAACACCATCCAGAAATTACTTTAAGACTCTAGCATTAACTCATAACACCAGAGTGGCAATTTCCGCTCACAAGAGCTTTCCAGACACAGTAACGAAACAGCAGCTGTGAACAGGAACAAAATGCAAAAACACACAAGGACAAAAGTCCAACTTAGCTAGGAGTTGTCTAGTAGCAGGAACATGCACAGAAGGCTTCTGATTACATTGATGACCGGCATGAAACTGACAGAGGAGCAAGGTTATATAGCGACTCCCACATCCTGATAGGAGCAGGTGAACAGAGAGGATGATGAACACAAGTACAATTCCACAAGTGGCCACCGGGGGAGCCCAGAATCCAATTTCACAACAGTACCCCCCCCTCAAGGAGGGGGCACCGAACCCTCACCAGAACCACCAGGGCGATCAGGATGAGCCCTATGAAAGGCACGGACAAGATCGGAGGCATGAACATCAGAGGCAGTGACCCAAGAATTATCCTCCTGACCGTATCCCTTCCATTTGACCAGATACTGGAGTTTCCGTCTGGAAACACGAGAGTCTAAGATCTTTTCCACAACGTACTCCAACTCACCCTCAACCAACACCGGAGCAGGAGGCTCAACGGAAGGCACAGCCGGTACCTCATACCTGCGCAACAATGACTGATGAAAAACATTATGAATCGAAAAGGATGCAGGGAGGTCCAAACGGAAGGACACAGGGTTAAGAATCTCCAATATCTTGTACGGGCCGATGAACCGAGGCTTAAACTTAGGAGAAGAAACCCTCATAGGGACAAAACGAGAAGACAACCACACCAAGTCCCCAACACAAAGCCGAGGACCAACACGACGACGGCGGTTGGCAAAAAGCTGAGTCTTCTCCTGGGACAACTTCAAATTGTCCACCACCTGCCCCCAAATCTGATGCAACCTCTCCACCACAGCATCCACTCCAGGACAATCCGAAGATTCCACTTGACCGGAGGAAAATCGAGGATGAAACCCCGAATTACAGAAAAACGGGGACACCAAGGTGGCAGAGCTGGCCCGATTATTGAGGGCGAACTCCGCCAAAGGCAAAAAAGCAACCCAATCATCCTGATCCGCAGACACAAAACACCTCAAATATGTCTCCAAGGTCTGATTAGTCCGCTCGGTCTGGCCATTAGTCTGAGGATGGAAAGCAGACGAAAAAGACAAATCTATGCCCATCCTAGCACAGAATGCCCGCCAAAATCTAGACACGAATTGGGTCCCTCTGTCAGAAACGATATTCTCCGGAATACCATGCAAACGAACAACATTTTGAAAAAACAGAGGAACCAACTCGGAAGAAGAAGGCAACTTAGGCAAGGGAACCAGATGGACCATTTTAGAGAAACGGTCACACACCACCCAGATGACAGACATCTTCTGAGAAACAGGCAGATCCGAAATAAAATCTATCGAGATGTGCGTCCAAGGCCTCTTCGGGATAGGCAAGGGTAACAACAATCCACTAGCCCGAGAACAACAAGGCTTGGCCCGAGCACAAACGTCACAAGACTGCACAAAGCCTCGCACATCTCGTGACAGGGAAGGCCACCAGAAGGACCTTGCCACCAAATCCCTGGTACCAAAGATTCCAGGATGACCTGCCAACGCAGAAGAATGAACCTCAGAGATGACTCTACTGGTCCAATCATCAGGAACAAACAGTCTACCAGGTGGGCAACGATCAGGTCTATCCGCCTGAAACTCCTGCAAGGCCCGCCGCAGGTCTGGAGAAACGGCAGACAATATCACTCCATCTTTAAGGATACCTGTGGGCTCAGAATTACCAGGGGAGTCAGGCTCAAAACTCCTAGAAAGGGCATCCGCCTTAACATTCTTAGAACCCGGTAGGTAAGACACCACAAAATTAAACCGAGAGAAAAACAACGACCAGCGCGCCTGTCTAGGATTCAGGCGCCTGGCAGACTCAAGGTAAATTAAATTTTTGTGGTCAGTCAATACCACCACCTGATGTCTGGCCCCCTCAAGCCAGTGACGCCACTCCTCAAAAGCCCACTTCATGGCCAAAAGCTCCCGATTCCCAATATCATAATTCCGCTCGGCGGGCGAAAATTTACGGGAAAAAAAGGCACAAGGTCTCATCACGGAGCAGTCGGAACTTCTCTGCGACAACACCGCCCCAGCTCCGATTTCAGAAGCGTCGACCTCAACCTGAAAAGGAAGAGCAACATCAGGCTGACGCAACACTGGGGCGGAAGAAAAGCGGCGCTTGAGCTCCCGAAAGGCCTCCACAGCATCAGGGGACCAATCAGCAACATCAGCACCCTTCTTAGTCAAATCAGTCAATGGTTTTACAACATCAGAAAAACCAGCAATAAATCGACGATAAAAGTTAGCAAAGCCCAAAAATTTCTGAAGACTCTTAAGAGAAGAGGGTTGCGTCCAATCACCAATAGCCTGAACCTTGACAGGATCCATCTCGATGGAAGAGGGGGAAAAAATGTATCCCAAGAAGGAAATCTTTTGAACCCCAAAAACACACTTAGAACCCTTCACACACAAGGAATTAGACCGCAAAACCTGAAAAACCCTCCTGACCTGCTGGACATGAGAGTCCCAGTCATCCGAAAAAATCAGAATATCATCCAGATACACAATCATAAATTTATCCAAATAATCGCGGAAAATGTCATGCATAAAGGACTGGAAGACTGAAGGGGCATTTGAAAGACCAAAAGGCATCACCAAATACTCAAAATGGCCCTCGGGCGTATTAAATGCGGTTTTCCACTCATCCCCCTGCTTGATTCGCACCAAATTATACGCCCCACGGAGATCAATCTTAGAGAACCACTTGGCCCCCTTTATACGAGCAAACAAATCAGTAAGCAGTGGTAACGGATATTGATATTTAACCGTGATTTTATTCAAAAGTCGATAATCAATACACGGCCTCAAAGAGCCGTCTTTCTTAGACACAAAGAAAAAACCGGCTCCTAAGGGAGATGACGAAGGACGAATATGTCCCTTTTCCAAGGACTCCTTTATATATTCTCGCATAGCCGCGTGTTCAGGCACAGACAGATTAAATAAACGACCCTTAGGGTATTTACTACCCGGGATCAAGTCTATGGCACAATCGCACTCCCGGTGCGGAGGTAGTGAACCAACCTTGGGTTCTTCAAAAACGTCCCGAAAGTCAGACAAGAATTCAGGAATCTCAGAGGGAATAGATGATGAAATGGAAACCAAAGGTACGTCCCCATGAGTTCCTTTACATCCCCAGCTTAACACCGACATAGCTCTCCAGTCGAGGACTGGGTTATGAGATTGCAGCCATGGCAATCCCAGCACCAAAACATCATGTAGATTATACAGCACCAGAAAGCGAATAACCTCCTGGTGATCCGGATTAACACGCATAGTCACTTGTGTCCAGTATTGTGGTTTATTACTAGCCAATGGGGTGGAGTCAATCCCTTTCAGAGGTATCGGAGCCTCCAATGGCTCCAAATCATACCCACAGCGTTTGGCAAAGGACCAATCCATAAGACTCAAAGCAGCGCCAGAGTCGACATAGGCGTCCGCGGTAATAGATGACAAAGAACAAATCAGGGTCACAGATAGAATAAACTTAGACTGTAAAGTGCTAATTGAAACAGACTTGTCAGGCTTCTTAGTACGCTTAAAGCATGCTGATATAACATGAGTTGAATCACCACAATAGAAGCACAACCCATTTTTTCGTCTAAAATTCTGCCGCTCGCTTCTGGACAGAATTCTATCACATTGCATATTTTCTGGCGTTTTCTCAGTAGACACCGCCAAATGGTGCACAGGTTTGCGCTCCCGCAGACGCCTATCGATCTGAATAGCCATCGTCATGGACTCATTCAGACTCGCAGGCACAGAGAACCCCACCATAACATCCTTAATGGCATCAGAGAGACCTTCTCTGAAAATCGCCGCCAGGGCGCACTCATTCCACTGAGTAAGCACAGACCATTTGCGGAATTTTTGGCAGTATATTTCAGCTTCATCTTGCCCCTGAGACAAGGACATCAAGGCCTTTTCCGCCTGAAGCTCTAAATGAGGTTCCTCATAAAGCAACCCCAAGGCCAGAAAAAACGCATCCACATTGAGCAACGCAGGATCCCCTGGTGCCAATGCAAAAGCCCAGTCCTGAGGGTCGCCCCGGAGCAAGGAAATTACAATCCTGACCTGCTGTGCAGGGTCTCCGGCAGAGCGAGACTTCAGGGACAAAAACAATTTGCAATTATTTTTACAATTTTGAAAGTGAGATCTATTCCCCGAGAAGAATTCAGGCAAAGGAATTCTAGGCTCAGACATAGGTGCATGAACAACAAAATCTTGCAAATTTTGTACCTTTGTGGCGAGATTATTCAAACCTGTAGCTACACTCTGAAGATCCATTTGAAACAGGTGAACACAGAGCCATTCAAGGATTAGAAGGAGAGAAAGAGAGGAAGGCTGCAGCATAGGCAAACTAGCAAGTGATTCAATTAAGAGCACACTCAGAACTAGAGGAAAAAAAAAAAAAAAAAAAAAAATTGTAGCAGACTTCTTTTTTCTCTCCTTTCTCAGCCAGTAATTTAACCCTTTTTTGGGCCGGTCAAACTGTCATGATTCTCAATGGCGAGAGAACATAGCCCAGCATATATGAGAACTAGCTCTTGGAAGATGGAAACTATACTGACCATGAACTAAACCTGCCGCACAACTAGAAGTGGCCGGGTAGCATGCCTACGTTTTTTATCCCTAGATGCCCAGCGCCAGCCGGAGAACTACCTAATCCTAGCAGAGGAAAAGACAGTCCTGGCTCACCTCTAGAGAAATTTTCCCAAAAGGCAGACAGAGGCCCCCACATATATTGGCGGTGATTTTAGATGAAATGACAAACGTAGTATGAAAATAGGTTTAGCAAAATCGAGGTCCGCTTACTAGATAGCATGAAGACAGAAAGGGCACTTTCATGGTCAGCAGAAAAACCCTATCAAAACACCAT
The DNA here is from genome assembly GCF_051348905.1 of Ranitomeya variabilis. Taxonomy (NCBI): domain Eukaryota; kingdom Metazoa; phylum Chordata; class Amphibia; order Anura; family Dendrobatidae; genus Ranitomeya; species Ranitomeya variabilis. The sequence continues at coordinate 605,988,576 of NC_135235.1, read as the reverse complement.
CCAGAAATTACTTTAAGACTCTAGCATTAACTCATAACACCAGAGTGGCAATTTCCGCTCACAAGAGCTTTCCAGACACAGTAACGAAACAGCAGCTGTGAACAGGAACAAAATGCAAAAACACACAAGGACAAAAGTCCAACTTAGCTAGGAGTTGTCTAGTAGCAGGAACATGCACAGAAGGCTTCTGATTACATTGATGACCGGCATGAAACTGACAGAGGAGCAAGGTCATATAGCGACTCCCACATCCTGATAGGAGCAGGTGAACAGAGAGGATGATGAACACAAGTACAATTCCACAAGTGGCCACCGGGGGAGCCCAGAATCCAATTTCACAACAAACGTCATTATGAACCCTGTTATGACCCCAATGGCAGAGGGTCTCAGGAATAAATACCAAGTCTGCAAACACAAAAAACCAGCTCATAGGGCAGTGGTAACTGGGCTGACCATATATCTAATCCTAGCACCACAAATAGAAGTAGCCGGGGAACGTGCCTACGTTGGTTCTAGACGTCTCGCGCCAGCCGGAGAACTAACTAACCCTAGAAGGGAAAAGAAAGACCTTTCTTGCCTCCAGAGAAAAGACCCCAAAAGTTGGATACAAGCCCCCAACAAATAATAACGGTGAGGTAAGAGGAAAAGACAAACATAAGAATGAGCTAGGTATTTAGCAAAGAGAGGCCCACTAGCTAATAGCAGAATATAGTAAGATGACTTATATGGTCAGCAAAAACCCTATTAAAATATCCACGCTGGATATTCAAGAACCCCCGAACCGTCTAACAGCCGGGGGGAGAACACCAGCCCCCTAGAGCTTCCAGCAAGGTCAGAAATCACATTTAGTACAAGCTGGACAAAAATAGTAGCAAAGCAAGTAACTCAAAAAACAAAGAAGCAAGACTTAGCTTAATTTTGCAAGAGCCAGGACCAGCAGACAGGAGCAACAGAAGGATCTGATTACAACGATGCCAGGCACTGGACTAAGGATCCAGGAAGTTAATATAGCGACACCCCTGGACTAACGACCCAGGTGAGTGCCAAACAGAAAAAAGACAATCCCAGAGTCATACCACTAGTGACCACAAGAGGGAGCCAAAAAGTCTAATTCACAACAGTACCCCCCCCTTAAGGAGGGGTCACCGAACCCTCACCAAGACCACCAGGGCGATCAGGATGAGCAGCGTGAAAGGCACGAACTAAATCGGCCGCATGCACATCAGAGGCAACCACCCAGGAATTATCCTCCTGACCATAGCCCTTCCACTTGACCAGATACTGAAGCCTCCGCCTGGAGAGACGAGAATCCAAGATCTTCTCCACCACGTACTCCAACTCGCCCTCAACCAACACCGGAGCAGGAGGCTCAACAGAAGGAACCACAGGTACAACGTACCGCCGCAACAAAGACCTATGGAACACGTTGTGAATGGCAAACGACACAGGAAGATCCAAGCGAAAGGACACAGGATTAAGGATTTCCAATATCTTGTAAGGACCGATGAAGTGAGGCTTAAATTTAGGAGAGGAGACCTTCATAGGAACAAATCGAGAAGACAGCCATACCAAATCCCCAACACGAAGTCGGGGACCCACACCGCGGCGGCGGTTGGCAAAACGCTGAGCCTTCTCTTGTGACAACTTTAAGTTGTCCACCACATGATTCCAGATCTGCTGCAACCTATCCACCACAGAATCTACCCCAGGACAGTCAGAAGGCTCCACATGTCCCGAGGAAAAACGAGGATGGAAACCAGAGTTGCAGAAAAATGGCGAAACCAATGTAGCGGAACTAGCCCGATTATTAAGGGCAAACTCAGCCAACGGCAAGAAGGTCACCCAATCATCCTGATCCGCAGAAACAAAACACCTCAAATAAGCCTCCAGAGTCTGATTAGTTCGCTCCGTTTGTCCATTAGTCTGAGGATGAAAGGCAGACGAAAACGACAACTCAATGCCCATCCTAGCACAAAAGGATCGCCAGAACCTGGAAACAAACTGGGATCCTCTGTCAGACACAATATTCTCAGAAATGCCGTGTAAACGAACCACATTCTGAAAGAACACAGGAACCAGATCGGAAGAGGAAGGCAGCTTAGGCAAAGGTACCAAATGGACCATCTTAGAAAAGCGATCACATACCACCCAGATGACAGACATGCCCTGAGACACCGGGAGATCTGAAATGAAATCCATGGAAATGTGTGTCCAAGGCCTCTTCGGGACAGGCAAGGGCAAGAGCAACCCGCTGGCACGCGAACAGCAAGGCTTAGCTCGAGCACAAGTACCACAGGACTGCACAAACGACCGCACATCCCGTGACAAGAAAGGCCACCAAAAGGACCTAGCCACCAGATCTCTGGTGCCAAAAATTCCCGGATGCCCTGCCAACACCGAGGAATGAACCTCGGAAATGACTCTGCTGGTCCACTTATCAGGAACAAACAGTCTCTCAGGTGGACAAGAGTCAGGTCTACCAGCCTGAAATCTCTGCAACACACGTCGCAAATCCGGAGAAATGGCTGACAAGATAACTCCCTCTTTAAGAATACCAACTGGTTCTGCGACTCCCGGAGAGTCAGGCACAAAGCTCCTTGAAAGAGCATCAGCCTTCACATTCTTTGAACCTGGTAAATATGAGACCACAAAGTCAAAACGGGAGAAAAACAATGACCAGCGGGCCTGTCTAGGATTCAGGCGTTTAGCAGACTCGAGATACATCAAATTTTTGTGATCAGTCAAGACCACCACACGATGCTTAGCACCCTCGAGCCAATGACGCCACTCCTCAAATGCCCACTTCATGGCCAACAACTCCCGATTACCAACATCATAGTTCCACTCCGCAGGCGAAAATTTCCTAGAAAAAAAAGCACAAGGTCTCATCACAGAGCAACCAGAGCCTTTCTGCGACAAAACAGCCCCTGCACCGATCTCAGAAGCGTCCACTTCAACCTGAAAGGGAAGTGAGACATCAGGCTGGCACAAAACAGGCGCCGAAGTAAACCGGCGCTTCAGCTCCCGGAAAGCCTCCACGGCTGCCGGAGCCCAATTAGCCACATCAGAACCTTTCTTGGTCATATCCGTCAAAGGTTTAACAACGCTAGAGAAATTAGCAATAAAACGACGGTAGAAATTAGCAAAACCCAAGAACTTCTGAAGACTCTTAACAGACGTGGGTTGAGTCCAATCATGAATAGCTCGGACCTTGACTGGGTCCATCTCCACTGTAGAAGGGGAGAAAATGAAACCCAGAAAGGAAACCTTCTGCACTCCAAAGATACACTTTGAGCCCTTCACAAACAAAACATTATCACGCAAAACCTGAAACACCATCCTGACTTGCTTTACATGAGAATCCCAATCATCAGAAAAAAACAGAATATCATCCAGATAAACAATCATAAATTTATCTAGATACTTCCGGAAGATGTCATGCATAAAGGACTGAAACACTGAAGGAGCATTAGAGAGCCCAAAAGGCATCACCAAGTACTCAAAATGACCTTCGGGCGTATTAAACGCAGTTTTCCATTCATCTCCCTGCTTAATGCGCACAAGGTTGTACGCACCGCGAAGATCTATCTTGGTGAACCACTTGGCACCCTTAATCCGAGCAAACAAGTCCGACAATAGTGGCAAAGGATACTGAAATTTGAGCGTGATTTTATTCAGAAGCCGAGAGTCTATACAAGGTCTCAAAGACCCGTCCTTTTTGGCTACACAAAAGAATCCCGCACCAAGAGGGGAAGAGGATGGACGAATATGTCCCTTCTCCAAAGACTCCTTTATATAAGAACGCATTGCGGCATGTTCAGGTACAGATAGATTAAATAATCGTCCCTTAGGAAATTTACTACCAGGAATCAAATCTATAGCGCAGTCGCAGTCCCTATGAGGAGGAAGGGCACTGGACCTGGACTCACTAAATACATCCTGATAGTCCAACAAATACTCCGGAACTTCAGAAGGAGTAGAAGAAGCAATAGACACCGATGGAGAATCGCAATGAATTCCCTGACAACCCCAACTTGACACAGACATTGCCTTCCAATCCAAGACTGGATTATGGGTCTGTAACCATGGCAGACCCAAAACGACCAAATCATGCATTTTATGCAGAACAAGAAAACGAATCACCTCCCGATGTTCAGGAGTCATGCACATGGTCACTTGTGTCCAATACTGCGGTTTATTCTCCGCCAATGGCGTAGCATCAATTCCTCTAAGAGGAATGGGATTTTTTAAAGGCTCCAGGACAAAACCACAGCGCTTGGCAAACGACAAGTCCATAAGACTCAGGGCAGCACCTGAATCCACAAATGCCATAACAGGGTAGGAAGACAATGAGCAAATTAGAGTTACAGACAAAATAAACTTAGGATGCAAATTACCAATGGTGACAGGACTAACCATCTTTGTTAGGCGTTTAGAGCATGCTGAGATAACATGTGTAGAATCACCACAGTAAAAACACAACCCATTCTGACGTCTATGATTTTGTCGTTCAGTTCTAGTCTGAATTCTATCACATAACATTGAGTCAGGTGTCTGTTCAGACAACACTGCCAGAGGATTAGCAGATTTGCGCTCCCGCAAACGCCGATCTATCTGAATGGCCAGAGCCATAGAATCACTCAGACTTATAGGAATGCTAAAACCCACCATCACATTCTTAATGGCTTCAGAAAGGCCATTTCTGAAATTTGCGGCCAGAGCACACTCATTCCATTGAGTGAGCACGGACCATTTCCGAAATTTTTGGCAATATACTTCAGCCTCATCCTGGCCCTGAGAGATAGCCAGCAACGCTTTTTCTGCCTGAATTTCAAGATTGGGCTCCTCATAAAGTAATCCGAGCGCCAGAAAAAACGCATCAATATTTGCCAATGCCAGATCTCCTGGCGCCAATGAAAAAGCCCAATCCTGAGGGTCGCCACGCAAGAAAGAGATAACAATTTTAACTTGCTGAGCTGAGTCTCCAGACGAACGCGGTCTCAAAGATAGAAACAATTTACAATTATTCCTAAAATTCCTAAATTTAAATCGATCAGCAGAGAAAAGCTCAGGAATAGGTATCTTAGGCTCTGACATAGGACTACTAGTAACAAAATCCTGAATGCCCTGCACTCGTGCAGCAAGCTGATCCACACTAGTAATCAGAGTCTGAACATTCATGTCTGCAGCAGAGCTTCAAGCCACTCAGAGGAAAAAGGGGAAGAAGAAAAAAAAAACAAACAAACTCAGAACTTCTTTTCTTTTAATCCCGCTTCTGCAATACATTAAATATTCACTTTATGGCCTGGAATACTGTTGTGATCCTAGTGGTAGAGGATCGCAGAAATTCCAGCTAAGTCCGCAAACACAAAATCTAGCTCATAGGGAGGTGGTAACTGGGCTGACCGTATATCTGATCCTAGCACAACAACTAGAAGTAGCCGGGGAACGTACCTACGTTGATTCTAGACGTCTCGCACCAGCCGGAGAACTAACTAACCCTTTCAGAGGAAATAAGACCTCACTTGCCTCAAGAGAAAGGACCCCAAAGTTATGATACAAGCCCCCAACAAATAATAACGGTGAGGTAAGAAGAAAAGACAAACATAAGTATGAACTAGATTTAGCAAAGTGAGGCCCACTAATTAATAGCAGAAAATAGAAAGAGGACTTATGCGGTCAGCAAAAACCCTACAAAAATATCCACGCTGAATATCCAAGAACCCCCGCACCGACTAACGGTGTGGGGGGAGAATATCAGCTGTTGTGAATTTGCTTTTTGCTCCCTCTAGTGGTTACTAGTTTTTTGACTCTGGTTTTTCTGTCATTCCTTTTATCCGCACCTGGGTCGTTAGTTAGGGGTGTTGCTATATAAGCTCCCTGGACCTTCAGTTCTATGCCTGGCAACGTAGTTATCAGAGCTAGTCTGCTGTGCTCTTGTCTACTGATCCTGGTTCCAGTTATATCAGCTAAGTCTGCCTTTTGCTTTTTGCTATTTGTTTTGGTTTTGTATTTTTGTCCAGCTTGTTCCAAATCTATATCCTGACCTTTGCTGGAAGCTCTAGGGGGGCTGGTGTTCTCCCCCCGGACCGTTAGACGGTTCGGGGGTTCTTGAATTTCCAGTGTGGATTTTGATAGGGTTTTTGTTGACCATATAAGTTACCTTTCTTTATTCTGCTATCAGTAAGCGGGCCTCTCTGTGCTAAACCTGGTTCATTTCTGTGTTTGTCATTTCCTCTTACCTCACCGTCATTATTTGTGGGGGGCTTCTATCCAGCTTTGGGGTCCCCTTCTCTGGAGGCAAGAAAGGTCTTTGTTTTCCTCTACTAGGGGTAGCTAGATTCTCCGGCTGGCGCGTGTCATCTAGAATCAACGTAGGAATGATCCCCGGCTACTTCTAGTGTTGGCGTTAGGAGTAGATATATGGTCAACCCAGTTACCACTACCCTATGAGCTGGATTTTTGTATTCTGCAGACTTCCACGTTCCTCTGAGACCCTCGCCATTGGGGTCATAACAGTTTGCCAGGCCAATATTAAATGTTTAATGCATTGCAGAAGAGGGATTATAAGAAAGAAGATTCTGAGTTTTTTTTTTCTTTTTCCCCTTTACCTCAGAGTGGCTATGCTTGCTGCAGACATGAATGTCCAGACCTTAATTACAAGTGTGGACCAGCTGGCTACTCATGTGCAGGGCATACAAGACTATGTTATCAGAAATCCTAGGTCAGAACCTAAAATACCGATTCCTGAACTGTTTTCCGGAGACAGGTTTAAGTTTAGGAATTTCGTGAATAATTGTAAATTGTTTTTGTCCCTGAGACCCTGTTCATCTGGAGATTCTGCTCAGCAAGTAAAAATTGTTATTTCGTTCTTACGGGGCGACCCTCAGGATTGGGCTTTTTCGCTGGCGCCAGGAGATCCGGCATTGGCTGATCTTGATGCGTTTTTTCTGGCGCTCGGTTTACTTTATGAGGAACCCAATCTTGAGATTCAGGCAGAAAAGGCCTTGCTGGCTATGTCTCAGGGGCAGGACGAGGCTGAAGTGTATTGCCAAAAATTTCGGAAATGGTCCGTGCTGACACATTGGAACGAGTGTGCACTGGCCGCTAATTTTAGAAATGGCCTTTCTGAAGCCATTAAGAATGTTATGGTGGGTTTTCCCATTCCCACAGGTCTGAATGATACTATGGCACTGGCTATTCAAATTGACCGGCGGTTGCGGGAGCGCAAAACCGCAAATTCCCTCATGGTGTTGTCTGAACAGACACCTAATTCGGTGCAATGTGATAGAAAAACCGCAAATTCCCTCATGGTGTTGTCTGAACAGACACCTGATTTAATGCAATGTGATAGAATCCTGACTAGAAATGAGCGGAAAATTCATAGACGCCGGAATGGCTTGTGCTACTACTGTGGTGATTCTACACATGTTATCTCAGCATGCTCTGAACGTATAGCTAAGGTTGTTAGTCCTGTCACCGTTGGTAATTTGCAACCTAAATTTATTCTGTCTGTAACTTTGATTTGCTCACTGTCATCTTATCCTGTCATGGCGTTTGTAGATTCAGGTGCTGCCCTGAGTCTCATGGATCTCTCATTTGCTAAGCGCTGTGGTTTTACTCTTGAACCATTAGAAAATCCTATACCTCTTAGGGGTATTGATGCTACACCATTGGCAGCTAATAAACCGCAGTATTGGACACAGGTTACCATGTGCATGACTCCTGAACACCGCGAGGTGATACGTTTCCTGGTTTTACATAAAATGCATGATTTGGTTGTTTTAGGGCTGCCATGGTTACAGACCCATAATCCAGTCCTGGACTGGAAGGCTATGTCAGTCTCAAGTTGGGGCTGTCGTGGTATTCATGGGGATTCCCTGCCTGTGTCTATTGCTTCTTCTACGCCTTCGGAAGTTCCGGAGTATTTGTCTGATTATCAGGATGTCTTCAGTGAGTCTGAGTCCAGTGCACTGCCTCCTCATAGGGACTGTGACTGTGCTATAGATTTGATCCCAGGCAGTAAATTTCCTAAGGGAAGACTGTTTAATCTGTCGGTACCTGAACATACCGCTATGCGTTCATATATCAAGGAGTCTCTGGAGAAAGGACATATTCGTCCGTCTTCTTCCCCTCTTGGTGCGGGATTCTTTTTTGTGGCAAAAAAGGACGGATCTTTGAGACCTTGTATTGATTATCGGCTTTTAAATAAGATCACTGTCAAATTTCAGTATCCTTTACCGCTGTTGTCTGACTTGTTTGCCCGGATTAAGGGTGCCAAGTGGTTCACCAAGATAGACCTTCGTGGTGCGTACAACCTTGTGCGCATTAAGCAGGGTGATGAATGGAAAACCGCATTCAATACGCCCGAAGGTCATTTTGAGTACTTGGTGATGCCTTTTGGGCTCTCCAATGCGCCTTCAGTTTTTCAGTCCTTTATGCATGACATTTTCCGGAAGTATCTGGATAAATTTTTGATTGTTTATCTGGATGATATTTTGGTTTTTTCTGATATTTGGGATTCGCATGTGGAGCAGGTCAGGTTGGTCTTTAAAATTTTGCGTGAAAATTCTTTGTTTGTCAAGGGCTCAAAGTGTCTCTTTGGTGTACAGAAGGTTCCCTTTTTGGGATTCATTTTTTCCCCTTCTGCTGTGGAGATGGACCCAGTCAAGGTCCGAGCTATTCTTGATTGGACTCAGCCCTCGTCAGTTAAGAGTCTTCAGAAGTTCTTGGGCTTCGCTAACTTCTACCGTCGTTTTATCGCTAACTTTTCTAGCATTGTGAAACCTTTGACTGATATGACCAAGAAGGGCTCCGATGTAGCTAACTGGGCTCCTGCTGCCGTGGAGGCTTTCCAGGAGTTGAAACGCCGGTTTACTTCGGCGCCTGTTTTGTGCCAGCCTGACGTCTCACTTCCCTTTCAGGTTGAGGTGGATGCTTCGGAGATTGGGGCAGGGGCCGTTTTGTCGCAGAGAAGCCCTGGTTGCTCTGTTATGAAGCCTTGTGCCTTTTTCTCTAGGAAGTTTTCGCCTGCCGAGCGAAATTATGATGTGGGCAATCGGGAGTTGTTGGCCATGAAATGGGCATTTGAGGAGTGGCGTCATTGGCTCGAGGGTGCTAAGCATCGTGTGGTGGTCTTGACTGATCACAAAAATCTGATGTATCTCGAGTCTGCTAAACGCCTTAATCCGAGACAGGCCCGCTGGTCATTGTTTTTCTCCCGCTTTGATTTTGTTGTCTCGTATTTACCAGGTTCAAAGAATGTGAAGGCCGATGCTCTTTCTAGGAGCTTTGTGCCTGATGCTCCTGGAGTCGCTGATCCTGTTGGTATTCTTAAAGATGGAGTTATCTTGTCAGCTATTTCTCCGGATCTGCGACGTGTGTTGCAGAGATTTCAGGCTGATAGACCTGAGTCTTGTCCACCTGACAGACTGTTTGTCCCGGATAAGTGGACCAGCAGAGTCATTTCCGAGGTTCATTCCTCGGTGTTGGCAGGTCACCCGGGAATTTTTGGCACCAGAGATCTGGTGGCCAGGTCCTTTTGGTGGCCTTCCTTGTCAAGCGATGTGCGGTCATTTGTGCAGTCCTGTGGGACTTGTGCTCGAGCTAAGCCTTGCTGTTCTCGTGCCAGCGGTTTGCTCTTGCCCTTGCCTGTCCCGAAGAGACCTTGGACACATATCTCCATGGATTTCATTTCTGATCTTCCGCTATCTCAGGGCATGTCCGTTATCTGGGTGATATGTGATCGCTTCTCCAAGATGGTCCATTTGGTTCCTTTGCCTAAGCTGCCTTCCTCTTCCGATCTGGTTCCTGTGTTTTTCCAGAACGTGGTTCGTTTGCACGGCATCCCTGAGAATATTGTGTCAGACAGAGGATCCCAGTTCGTTTCCAGGTTCTGGCGATCCTTTTGTAGTAGGATGGGCATTGATTTGTCGTTTTCGTCTGCTTTCCATCCTCAGACTAATGGACAGACGGAGCGAACCAATCAGACTTTGGAGGCTTATTTGAGGTGTTTTGTCTCTGCTGATCAGGACGATTGGGTGACATTCTTGCCGTTGGCTGAGTTTGCCCTTAATAATCGGGCTAGTTCCGCCACCTTGGTTTCGCCTTTTTTCTGCAACTCTGGTTTCCATCCTCGCTTTTCTTCGGGTCATGTGGAGCCTTCTGACTGTCCTGGGGTGGATTCTGTGGTGGATAGGTTGCAGCAGATCTGGAATCATGTGGTGGACAACTTGAAGTTGTCACAGGAGAAGGCTCAGCGCTTTGCCAACCGCCGCCGCGGTGTGGGTCCCCGACTACGCGTTGGGGATTTGGTATGGCTTTCTTCCCGCTTTGTTCCTATGAAGGTCTCCTCTCCCAAATTTAAACCTCGTTTTATTGGGCCTTACAAGATATTGGAAATCCTTAATCCTGTATCTTTTCGTCTGGATCTTCCTGTGTCGTTTGCTATTCACAATGTATTTCATAGGTCCTTGTTGCGGCGGTACATTGTGCCTGTAGTTCCTTCTGCTGAGCCTCCTGCTCCGGTGTTGGTTGAGGGCGAGTTGGAGTACGTGGTGGAGAAGATCTTGGATTCTCGCCTCTCCAGGCGGAGGCTTCAGTACCTGGTCAAGTGGAAGGGCTATGGTCAGGAGGATAATTCCTGGGTGGTCGCCTCTGATGTTCATGCGGCCGATTTAGTTCGTGCCTTTCATGCCGCTCATCCTGATCGCCCTGGTGGTCGTGGTGAGGGTTCGGTGACCCCTCACTAAGGGGGGGGTACTGTTGTGAATTTGCTTTTTGCTCCCTCTAGTGGTTACTAGTTTTTTGACTCTGGTTTTTCTGTCATTCCTTTTATCCGCACCTGGGTCGTTAGTTAGGGGTGTTGCTATATAAGCTCCCTGGACCTTCAGTTCTATGCCTGGCAACGTAGTTATCAGAGCTAGTCTGCTGTGCTCTTGTCTACTGATCCTGGTTCCAGTTATATCAGCTAAGTCTGCCTTTTGCTTTTTGCTATTTGTTTTGGTTTTGTATTTTTGTCCAGCTTGTTCCAAATCTATATCCTGACCTTTGCTGGAAGCTCTAGGGGGGCTGGTGTTCTCCCCCCGGACCGTTAGACGGTTCGGGGGTTCTTGAATTTCCAGTGTGGATTTTGATAGGGTTTTTGTTGACCATATAAGTTACCTTTCTTTATTCTGCTATCAGTAAGCGGGCCTCTCTGTGCTAAACCTGGTTCATTTCTGTGTTTGTCATTTCCTCTTACCTCACCGTCATTATTTGTGGGGGGCTTCTATCCAGCTTTGGGGTCCCCTTCTCTGGAGGCAAGAAAGGTCTTTGTTTTCCTCTACTAGGGGTAGCTAGATTCTCCGGCTGGCGCGTGTCATCTAGAATCAACGTAGGAATGATCCCCGGCTACTTCTAGTGTTGGCGTTAGGAGTAGATATATGGTCAACCCAGTTACCACTACCCTATGAGCTGGATTTTTGTATTCTGCAGACTTCCACGTTCCTCTGAGACCCTCGCCATTGGGGTCATAACAATCAGCCCCCTAGAGCTTCCAGCAAAAATCAGGAATCACATTGTAACAAGCTGGAACAAAATAGCAGTAATGCGAATAAACAAAAATAAGAAAGCAGGACTTAGCTTATCTTGCAAAAAAGCAGGAGACCAGGAGACAGGAGCAAACAGACATAGACTGACTACATCGATTCCAGGCACTAGACTGAGTTTCCAGGAAGTCTAAATAGGAACACCCAAGGCCTAACGAACCAGGTGGGTACCAACCTGGAGAAAGACAATCCAAGTGTCATACCGCTAGTGATCACAAGAGGGAGCCAAGAAATACAGTTCACAACAGAGAACCCCGTCGAGGCCTGCAGAACCTCTCGGTAAGCGAACAGCAGGTGTGGGAGGTACCGCTCCCAGTCGCGCCCTTGAGTCTCAACCAGCATGCGTAGCATCTGTTTGAGGGTACCATTGAAGCGTTCACACAAGCCATTGGTCTGTGGGTGATAAGCACTCGATACCAGGTGCTTCACCTGCATTTTCTTACAGAGAGCCTCCATTAGGCGAGACATAAATTGGGTCCCTTGATCAGTAAGCATTTCCCTGGGAAATCCTACACGTGAAAAGATGGCCAACAGGGCATCCGCCACCTTATCTGACCTAGTTGAAGGCAGAGCTACTGCCTCTGGGTACCGGGTTGCGTAGTCTACCACAGTAAGAATATATCGCTTTCCAGAGCTGCTGGGGACGGCCAGCGGGCCCACAATGTCCACCGCGATCCTCTGGAAAGGCTCTTCTATCACTGGCAAAGGGATCAGGGGAGCCTTAAGAGCAGGCCCCGCCTTCCCCACTCTTTGACAGGTGACACAGAAGCGGCAGTAGTTTGACACATCTGTCCCCATCTCAGGCCAATAGAAGTGTTGAGACAGCCGGGCCTTAGTTTTGCTGATCCCCAAGTGGCCAGCTAGCGGGATCTCATGGGCAATCCGTAACAACTCACCCCGGAATTGCTGCGGGACGACCAGCTGTCTTTCCCTCAACCACTCCTTTTGTGATTCTCCGGGTACTGTCTCCCGGTACAACCTTCCTCGTTCCCAGAACACCCTCTCCTTATCAGTCTCGGAGAAGCGCGTCCCGGCGAGTTGTCTCAAACTCTCTAGGCTCGCATCTGTGTGCAGAGCGGCCTGAAACTCCTGGCTAGGGGAAGCCAGAAGTGACGTCAGGGTCCCTTCCCCACGGGAACCCTCTTGGACCTGCTCTGGGTCCACCTCTGGTTCAGTCACAATGATGACTGAGGAGGGTCCGGGAGGCAGACAGTTATCTGCGTTCCGGGCACTCTGACTGCGGGTGACAGCAGCTACATAGGCTGTCTCCCCGGGGGTTTCTACAGACCCATCAGCCGACGCTGCTATGGGCTCTACCTCCCCATCCACCCCCATTACCTCAGGTGCATTGCTACTTATGGGCCAGTTACCTTCCTCGGTGGCACTGGTCAATTGCATGGCATCACCTTCCTCACGGTTCCCATGTATCTCCCCATTTCCGGTAGCACCGACACTTGCCCCTGCTAGGGGTTCCTCAGCCGTCTCACTCCGCAGAGCGACGTGGCTGAGCACTCCTGTACCTATGGACACATCAACTTTCACAGAAAAATCATTATCAGGTTCAGCTGGCACAGGTACAACATTTTCACCATCAATCCTAGGGAAAAAATGGTTAACAGATGCATCATTACAAGATAAAGCATGGTCAGGTAACACATGCGATTTCCCATCATCATCATCATCATCATCAGGGTTAACTTTACCATTATTAGCAGATTGGGGAGGGGTGTCAGTGACGTAGTATGCAACCAACCTCCCCAAATCAGTCCCCAACAAAACATCAGTGGGCAAATTATCAGACAGCCCCACTTCCTTCACCACGCTCCCAGCACCCCAATCAGTATAAACCCGGGCCATCGGTAAGGGACAGCTGATGCCCCCAATCCCAGTGACAGTTAGGGTTTTCCCCGGAATGATTTCTTCAGGGGCCGCCAGTTCGGGTCGGATGAGGGTTCGTTCAGCCCCGGTGTCCTTGAGGCCTGTAGCAAAATGACCTCCCACAGTGACGTACTGTACGTTATCACACACCCTCCCCACCACACCACCCACCAAAAGAACTGCTGCATTAGGCCCTGGGGCCTTGGCTGAGGGGTTCTTCTGCTTGACTGGACAGTGGAGACTGATATGACCAGTCTGCCTGCAGTGGTAACACTGGCGAAGTTCTGTGGTAGGTCTGGTGCTGTTGGCCACGGGGACAGGACCTCTGGTGTGTTGGCTGGCAGGGGTACTGGCGTTGGTTGCAGGCTTACCCCCTCTCCAGCTGGTGGTGACTGGCTTCCGCACTTCCGATCTACGGTTGGCCTCATAGGCATCGGCAATCTGCGCTGCTTTCGTCACGTCTTTGGGTTCTCTGTCCATCACGAACTGTCACACCTCAGCTGGGCAAAGATGGAAGAACTGGTCTTTGATCATCAGGTCTTGCAGCTGTGCATAGGTGGTCACTAGGGTTGAGCGAAATGGATCGTTCATTTTCATAAGTCGACGACTTTTGGCAAAGTCGGCGTCTCATGAAACCGAGCCGATCCCTGTGTGGGGTCTGCCATGCGGTACGCGACTTTCGCACCAAAGTCGCATTTCAATGACGCTAAAAGTGCCATTTCTCAGCCAATGAAGGTGGACACAGAGTGTGGGCAGCGTGATGATATAGATCTCAGTCCCCACCATCTTAGAGAAGGGCATTGCAGTGATTGGCTTGCTTTCTGCGGCGTCACAGGGGCTATAAAGGGGCGTTCCCGCCGACCGCCATCTTACTGCTGCTGATCTGAGCGTAGGGAGAGGTTGCTGCAGCTTCTTCGGAAGCAGGGATAGTGATAGGCAGGGTACATAAAGCTACAAACCGCTTGTGCTGTAGCGATTTCCACTGTCCAACACCACCTTTTGATTGCAGGGACAGTGGAAGCTACATTTTTTTTTCCTCAGCGCTGTAGCTCATTGGGCTGCACTAGAAGGCTCCCTGACCCTGATAGCTGCGTTGCTGTGCCTGTGTGTACGCCGCTGTGCAATCCAACTGCTTTTTTCAAAGCACAAATCCTGTTTTTCCTTCCTTTCTGCACAGCTATCTTCTGTGTTTGTCCACACTTTTGTGTGCAGCAGTCCTTTTTATAGCTGCCTGCCATACTTTTCTGAGATAACTGCAGGGAGATAAATATTGGCAAGTCTGCCTCCGTGCCATTGCTGTGTGTGGCATCTGTCTCTCATTGTGTGGCACCGAAAACACTGTGTAATACTTGGCCACTTTTTTTTTTTTTGCTAAATTCTCCCTTTTCCCAAAAAAAAATTAGTGGGAGATAAATATTGGCAAGTCTGCCTCCGTGCCATTGCTGTGTGTGGTATCTGTCTCTCATTGTGTGGCACCGAAAACACTGTGTAATACTTGGCCATTTTTTTTTGGGGGGGTACATTCTCCCTTTTCCAAAAAAAAAATTAGTGGGAGATAAATATTGGCAAGTCTGCCTCCGTGCCATTGCTGTGTGTGGTATATGTCTCTCATTGTGTGCCACCAAAAACACTGTGTAATACTTGGCCACTTTTTCTTTTTTTTGCTAAATTCTCCCTTTTCCCAAAAAAAAATTAGTGGGAGATAAATATTGGCAAGTCTGCCTCCATGCCATTGCTGTGTGTGCCATCTGTCTCTCATTGTGTGGCACCGAAAACACTGTGTAATACTTGGCCATTTTTTTTGGGGGGGTACATTCTCCCTTTTTCAAAAAAAAAATTAGTGGGAGATAAATATTGGCAAGTCTGCCTCCGTGCCATTGCTGTGTGTGGTATCTGTCTCTCATTGTGTGGCACCGAAAACACTGTGTAATACTTGGCCATTTTTTTTGGGGGGGGTACATTCTCCCTTTTCCAAAAAAAAAAATAGTGGGAGATAAATATTGGCAAGTCTGCCTCCGTGCCATTGCTGTGTGTGGCATCTGTCTCTCATTGTGTGACACCGAAAACACTGTGTAATACTTGGCCATTTTTTTTTTTTTTTTTGATACATTCTCCCTTTTCCCAAAAAAAATTAGTGGGAGATAAATATTGGCAAGTCTGCCTCCGTGCCAATGCTGTGTGTGGTATCTGTCTCTCATTGTGTGCCACCGAAAACACTGTGTAATACTTGGCCTTTTTTTTTTTTTGCTAAATTCTCCCTTTTCCAAAAAAAAAATTAGTGGGAGATAAATATTGGCAAGTCTGCCTCCGTGCCATTGCTGTGTGTGGCATCTGTCTCTCATTGTGTGGCACCGAAAACACTGTGTAATACTTGGCCATTTTTTTTTTTTTGGGTACATTCTCCCTTTTCCAAAAAAAAAATTAGTGGGAGATAAATATTGGCAAGTCTGCCTCCGTGCCATTGCTGTGTGTGGTATCTGTCTCTCATTGTGTGCCACCGAAAACACTGTGTAATACTTGGCCACTTTTTTTTTTTTTTGCTAAATTCTCCCTTTTCCCCCAAAAAAATTAGTGGGAGATAAATTTTGGCAAGTCTGCCTCCGTGCCATTGCTGTGTGTGGCATCTGTCTCTCATTGTGTGGCACCGAAAACACTGTGTAATACTTGGCCATTTTTTTTTTTTTGGGGTACATTCTCCCTTTTCCCCAAAAAAAATTAGTGGGAGATAAATATTGGCAAGTCTGCCTCCGTGCCATTGCTGTGTGTGGTATCTGTCTCTCATTGTGTGCCACCAAAAACACTGTGTAATACTTGGCCATTTTTTTTTTTTTTTTGGATACTCCCTTTTCCAAAAAAAAAAATTAGTGGGAGATAAATATTGGCAAGTCTGCCTCCGTGCCATTGCTGTGTGTGGCATCTGTCTCTCATTGTGTGCCACCGAAAACACTGTGTAATACTTGGCCATTTTTTTTTTTTGCTAAATTCTCCCTTTTCCAAAAAAAAAATTAGTGGGAGATAAATATTGGCAAGTCTGCCTCCGTGCCATTGCTGTGTGTGGCATCTGTCTCTCATTGTGTGGCACCGAAAACACTGTGTAATACTTGGCCTTTTTTTTTTTTTTTTGGGTACATTCTTCCTTTTCCAAAAAAAAAATTAGTGGGAGATAAATATTGGCAAGTCTGCCTCCGTGCCATTGCTGTGTGTGGCATCTGTCTCTCATTGTGTGGCACCGAAAACACTGTGTAATACTTGGCCATTTTTTTTTTTTTGGGGTACATTCTCCCTTTTCCAAAAAAAAAATTAGTGGGAGATAAATATTGGCAAGTCTGCCTCCATGCCATTGCTGTGTGTGGTATGTCTCTCATTGTGTGCCACCGAAAACACTGTGTAATACTTGGCCACTTTTTTTTTTTTTGCTAAATTCTCCCTTTTCCCCAAAAAAAATTAGTGGGAGATAAATATTGGCAAGTCTGCCTCCATGCCATTGCTGTGTGTGGCATCTGTCTCTCATTGTGTGGCACCGAAAACACTGTGTAATACTTGGCCATTTTTTTTTTTTGGGGGTACATTCTCCCTTTTTCAAAAAAAAAATTAGTGGGAGATAAATATTGGCAAGTCTGCCTCCGTGCCATTGCTGTGTGTGGCATCTGTCTCTCATTGTGTGACACCGAAAACACTGTGTAATACTTGGCCATTTTTTTTTTTATTTTTGGATACATTCTCCATTTTCCAAAAAAAAAATTAGTGGGAGATAAATATTGGCAAGTCTGCCTCCGTGCCAATGCTGTGTGTGGTATCTGTCTCTCATTGTGTGCCACCGAAAACACTGTGTAATACTTGGCCATTTTTTTTTTTTGCTAAATTCTCCCTTTTCCAAAAAAAAAATTAGTGGGAGATAAATATTGGCAAGTCTGCCTCCGTGCCAATGCTGTGTGTGGTATGTCTCTCATTGTGTGCCACCGAAAACACTGTGTAATACTTGGCCATTTTTTTTTTTTGCTAAATTCTCCCTTTTCCAAAAAAAAAATTAGTGGGAGATAAATATTGGCAAGTCTGCCTCCGTGCCATTGCTGTGTGTGGCATCTGTCTCTCATTGTGTGGCACCGAAAACACTGTGTAATACTTGGCCATTTTTTTGGGGGGGTGGGTACATTCTCCCTTTTCCCCAAAAAAAATTAGTGGGAGATAAATTTTGGCAAGTCTGCCTCCGTGCCATTGCTGTGTGTGGCATCTGTCTCTCATTGTGTGGCACCGAAAACACTGTGTAATACTTGGCCTTTTTTTTTTTTTTTTGGGTACATTCTTCCTTTTCCAAAAAAAAAATTAGTGGGAGATAAATATTGGCAAGTCTGCCTCCGTGCCATTGCTGTGTGTGGCATCTGTCTCTCATTGTGTGGCACCGAAAACACTGTGTAATACTTGGCCATTTTTTTTTTTTTGGGGTACATTCTCCCTTTTCCAAAAAAAAAATTAGTGGGAGATAAATATTGGCAAGTCTGCCTCCATGCCATTGCTGTGTGTGGTATGTCTCTCATTGTGTGCCACCGAAAACACTGTGTAATACTTGGCCACTTTTTTTTTTTTTGCTAAATTCTCCCTTTTCCCCAAAAAAAATTAGTGGGAGATAAATATTGGCAAGTCTGCCTCCATGCCATTGCTGTGTGTGGCATCTGTCTCTCATTGTGTGGCACCGAAAACACTGTGTAATACTTGGCCATTTTTTTTTTTTTGGGGTACATTCTCCCTTTTTCAAAAAAAAAATTAGTGGGAGATAAATATTGGCAAGTCTGCCTCCGTGCCATTGCTGTGTGTGGCATCTGTCTCTCATTGTGTGACACCGAAAACACTGTGTAATACTTGGCCATTTTTTTTTTTATTTTTGGATACATTCTCCATTTTCCAAAAAAAAAATTAGTGGGAGATAAATATTGGCAAGTCTGCCTCCGTGCCAATGCTGTGTGTGGTATCTGTCTCTCATTGTGTGCCACCGAAAACACTGTGTAATACTTGGCCATTTTTTTTTTTTTGCTAAATTCTCCCTTTTCCAAAAAAAAAATTAGTGGGAGATAAATATTGGCAAGTCTGCCTCCGTGCCATTGCTGTGTGTGGCATCTGTCTCTCATTGTGTGGCACCAAAAACACTGTGTAATACTTGGCCATTTTTTTTTTTTTGGGTACATTCTCCCTTTTTCAAAAAAAAAATTAGTGGGAGATAAATATTGGCAAGTCTGCCTCCGTGCCATTGCTGTGTGTAGCATCTGTCTCTCATTGTGTGGCACCGAAAACACTGTGTAATACTTGGCCATTTTTTTGGGGGGGTGGGTACATTCTCCCTTTTCCCCAAAAAAAATTAGTGGGAGATAAATTTTGGCAAGTCTGCCTCCGTGCCATTGCTGTGTGTGGCATCTGTCTCTCATTGTGTGGCACCGAAAACACTGTGTAATACTTGGCCATTTTTTTTTTTTTTTTGGGTACATTCTCCCTTTTCCCAAAAAAAAATTAGTGGGAGATAAATATTGGCAAGTCTGCCTCCGTGCCATTGCTGTGTGTGGCATCTGTCTCTCATTGTGTGCCACCGAAAACACTGTGTAATACTTGGCCATTTTTTTTTTTTTTGGATACATTCTCCCTTTTCCCAAAAAAAAATTAGTGGGAGATACATATTGGCAAGTCTGCCTCCGTGCCATTGCTGTGTGTGGTATCTGTCTCTCATTGTGTGGCACCGAAAACACTGTGTAATACTTGGCCATTTTTTTTTGGGGGGGTACATTCTCCATTTTCCAAAAAAAAAATTAGTGGGAGATAAATATTGGCAAGTCTGCCTCCGTGCCATTGCTGTGTGTGGTATATGTCTCTCATTGTGTGCCACCAAAAACACTGTGTAATACTTGGCCACTTTTTCTTTTTTTTGCTAAATTCTCCCTTTTCCCAAAAAAAAATTAGTGGGAGATAAATATTGGCAAGTCTGCCTCCATGCCATTGCTGTGTGTGCCATCTGTCTCTCATTGTGTGGCACCGAAAACACTGTGTAATACTTGGCCATTTTTTTGGGGGGGGTACATTCTCCCTTTTTCAAAAAAAAAATTAGTGGGAGATAAATATTGGCAAGTCTGCCTCCGTGCCATTGCTGTGTGTGGTATCTGTCTCTCATTGTGTGGCACCGAAAACACTGTGTAATACTTGGCCATTTTTTTGGGGGGGGGTACATTCTCCCTTTTCCAAAAAAAAAAATAGTGGGAGATAAATATTGGCAAGTCTGCCTCCGTGCCATTGCTGTGTGTGGCATCTGTCTCTCATTGTGTGACACCGAAAACACTGTGTAATACTTGGCCATTTTTTTTTTTTTTTTGATACATTCTCCCTTTTCCAAAAAAAAATTAGTGGGAGATAAATATTGGCAAGTCTGCCTCCGTGCCAATGCTGTGTGTGGTATCTGTCTCTCATTGTGTGCCACCGAAAACACTGTGTAATACTTGGCCTTTTTTTTTTTTTGCTAAATTCTCCCTTTTCCAAAAAAAAAATTAGTGGGAGATAAATATTGGCAAGTCTGCCTCCGTGCCATTGCTGTGTGTGGCATCTGTCTCTCATTGTGTGGCACCGAAAACACTGTGTAATACTTGGCCATTTTTTTTTTTTTGGGTACATTCTCCCTTTTCCAAAAAAAAAATTAGTGGGAGATAAATATTGGCAAGTCTGCCTCCGTGCCATTGCTGTGTGTGGTATCTGTCTCTCATTGTGTGCCACCGAAAACACTGTGTAATACTTGGCCACTTTTTTTTTTTTTTGCTAAATTCTCCCTTTTCCCCAAAAAAAATTAGTGGGAGATAAATTTTGGCAAGTCTGCCTCCGTGCCATTGCTGTGTGTGGCATCTGTCTCTCATTGTGTGGCACCGAAAACACTGTGTAATACTTGGCCATTTTTTTTTTTTTGGGGTACATTCTCCCTTTTCCCAAAAAAAAATTAGTGGGAGATAAATATTGGCAAGTCTGCCTCCGTGCCATTGCTGTGTGTGGTATCTGTCTCTCATTGTGTGCCACCAAAAACACTGTGTAATACTTGGCCATTTTTTTTTTTTTTTTTGGATACTCCCTTTTCCACAAAAAAAAATTAGTGGGAGATAAATATTGGCAAGTCTGCCTCCGTGCCATTGCTGTGTGTGGCATCTGTCTCTCATTGTGTGCCACCGAAAACACTGTGTAATACTTGGCCATTTTTTTTTTTTTGCTAAATTCTCCCTTTTCCAAAAAAAAAATTAGTGGGAGATAAATATTGGCAAGTCTGCCTCCGTGCCATTGCTGTGTGTGGCATCTGTCTCTCATTGTGTGGCACCGAAAACACTGTGTAATACTTGGCCATTTTTTTGGGGGGGTGGGTACATTCTCCCTTTTCCCCCAAAAAAATTAGTGGGAGATAAATTTTGGCAAGTCTGCCTCCGTGCCATTGCTGTGTGTGGCATCTGTCTCTCATTGTGTGGCACCGAAAACACTGTGTAATACTTGGCCTTTTTTTTTTTTTTTTGGGTACATTCTTCCTTTTCCAAAAAAAAAATTAGTGGGAGATAAATATTGGCAAGTCTGCCTCCGTGCCATTGCTGTGTGTGGCATCTGTCTCTCATTGTGTGGCACCGAAAACACTGTGTAATACTTGGCCATTTTTTTTTTTTTGGGGTACATTCTCCCTTTTCCAAAAAAAAAATTAGTGGGAGATAAATATTGGCAAGTCTGCCTCCATGCCATTGCTGTGTGTGGTATGTCTCTCATTGTGTGCCACCGAAAACACTGTGTAATACTTGGCCACTTTTTTTTTTTTTGCTAAATTCTCCCTTTTCCCCAAAAAAAATTAGTGGGAGATAAATATTGGCAAGTCTGCCTCCATGCCATTGCTGTGTGTGGCATCTGTCTCTCATTGTGTGGCACCGAAAACACTGTGTAATACTTGGCCATTTTTTTTTTTTTGGGGTACATTCTCCCTTTTTCAAAAAAAAAATTAGTGGGAGATAAATATTGGCAAGTCTGCCTCCGTGCCATTGCTGTGTGTGGCATCTGTCTCTCATTGTGTGACACCGAAAACACTGTGTAATACTTGGCCATTTTTTTTTTTATTTTTGGATACATTCTCCATTTTCCAAAAAAAAAATTAGTGGGAGATAAATATTGGCAAGTCTGCCTCCGTGCCAATGCTGTGTGTGGTATCTGTCTCTCATTGTGTGCCACCGAAAACACTGTGTAATACTTGGCCATTTTTTTTTTTTTGCTAAATTCTCCCTTTTCCAAAAAAAAAATTAGTGGGAGATAAATATTGGCAAGTCTGCCTCCGTGCCATTGCTGTGTGTGGCATCTGTCTCTCATTGTGTGGCACCAAAAACACTGTGTAATACTTGGCCATTTTTTTTTTTTTGGGTACATTCTCCCTTTTTCAAAAAAAAAATTAGTGGGAGATAAATATTGGCAAGTCTGCCTCCGTGCCATTGCTGTGTGTAGCATCTGTCTCTCATTGTGTGGCACCGAAAACACTGTGTAATACTTGGCCATTTTTTTGGGGGGGTGGGTACATTCTCCCTTTTCCCCAAAAAAAATTAGTGGGAGATAAATTTTGGCAAGTCTGCCTCCGTGCCATTGCTGTGTGTGGCATCTGTCTCTCATTGTGTGGCACCGAAAACACTGTGTAATACTTGGCCATTTTTTTTTTTTTTTTGGGTACATTCTCCCTTTTCCCAAAAAAAAATTAGTGGGAGATAAATATTGGCAAGTCTGCCTCCGTGCCATTGCTGTGTGTGGCATCTGTCTCTCATTGTGTGCCACCGAAAACACTGTGTAATACTTGGCCATTTTTTTTTTTTTTGGATACATTCTCCCTTTTCCAAAAAAAAAATTAGTGGGAGATACATATTGGCAAGTCTGCCTCCGTGCCATTGCTGTGTGTGGTATCTGTCTCTCATTGTGTGCCACCGAAAACACTCTGTAATACTTGGCCATTTTTTTTTTTTGGGGTACATTCTCCCTTTTCCAAAAAAAAAATTAGTGGGAGATAAATATTGGCAAGTCTGCCTCCGTGCCATTGCTGTGTGTGGCATCTGTCTCTCATTGTGTGGCACCGAAAACACTGTGTAATACTTGGCCTTTTTTTTTTTTTTGGGTACATTCTCCCTTTTTCAAAAAAAAAAATTAGTGGGAGATAAATATTGGCAAGTCTGCCTCCGTGCCATTGCTGTGTGTAGCATCTGTCTCTCATTGTGTGGCACCGAAAACACTGTGTAATACTTGGCCATTTTTTTGGGGGGGTGGGTACATTCTCCCTTTTCCCCCAAAAAAATTAGTGGGAGATAAATTTTGGCAAGTCTGCCTCCGTGCCATTGCTGTGTGTGGCATCTGTCTCTCATTGTGTGGCACCGAAAACACTGTGTAATACTTGGCCATTTTTTTTTTTTTTTTTGGGTACATTCTCCCTTTTCCCAAAAAAAAATTAGTGGGAGATAAATATTGGCAAGTCTGCCTCCGTGCCATTGCTGTGTGTGGTATCTGTCTCTCATTGTGTGCCACCGAAAACACTCTGTAATACCTGGCCATTTTTTTTTGGGGGGGTACATTCTCCCTTTTCCAAAAAAAAAATTAGTGGGAGATAAATATTGGCAAGTCTGCCTCCGTGCCATTGCTGTGTGTGGCATCTGTCTCTCATTGTGTGGCACCGAAAACACTGTGTAATACTTGGCCATTTTTTTTTTGGGGGGGTATATTCTCCCTTTTCCAAAAAAAAAAATTAGTGGGAGATAAATATTGGCAAGTCTGCCTCTGTGCCATTGCTGTGTGTGGCATCTGTCTCTCATTGTGTGCCACCGAAAACCACTGTGCAATACTGGGCCTTTTTTTTTTTTTTAGGGTAAATTCTCCCAGAAAAAAAATAAATAAATAGTGGGAGATTAAGATTGGCATTTCTGCTTGAGTGCTGGTCCTGTGTGTGCCATCTGTCTCAAATTATTGGGGCACAGAAAACCTAGTGTGTAACATTGGGCCTGATTTTCCTTTCAGTGTCAGGCACCTATAAAGGTATATATAAATCCTACAGAAGTTTGAGTTCACCTGATAAGTTGTTTTACAGTAACAAATAGCATTACTTTGGTTACGTTTTGCAAACAATGAGGAAGTCTAGTGGAAGAGGTCGTGGCCATGGGCGGTCATTGTCAGCTGGTAATGATGGTAGTGGTGGTGGAGCATCAGGTGGTCGTGGTAAAAGCAGTACAGCACCTAAGTCTCGAGTTGTTGAGCCAGGTTCGTTGTCTGGCTACACAAGGCCTCGAACGCTCTCTTTTCTGGGAGTAGGAAAACCACTTTTGAAGCGGAGCAGGAGGAACAAGTATTGGCTTTCATTGCTGACTCTGCCTCTAACTCTTCCGCCTCCTCCTCGGAAAGTGCCAAATGTCAGAGCAGTGCATCGTCAGTGGATGCTCCCGGTCAGGAACAAGTCGCTTCCTTGTGTCCTTCACTAAAAACAACAGTTAAGGATGCGTCAGTCGACACAACAGGTTACTCCATGGAGCTCTTTACACATACCGTTCCTGGGTTAGACAGTGAAACAGTTAACAGGCCATGCCCATTAGAAGTTGAATCGGACATGGAGTGCACAGATGCACAGCCACAGCCAGATTACTATGCTGTTCCTTTGACTCAGACCAGAACATTGCCCTCGCAGTGTACTGAGGCAGAATCAAACCCAGCGGAGACTATGGTGCCCTGTCACGAAGCTATACCACTGGCTTACACGGTGACACAGACGAAATTGCACACGACATAGAAGAGGAGGTCATAGATGACCCAGTTGTGGACCCCGATTGGCAGCCATTGGGGGAACAGGGTGCAGGCGGCAGTAGTTCTGAAGTGGAGGAGGAGGAGCCGCAGCAGGCATCAACATCACAACAGGTTCCATCTACCGGGCCCGTGTCTGGCCAAAAACGCGTGGCAAAAACAAAACCAGTTGGAGGACAGCGTGGCCATCCGGTTAAAGAAGCTCAGTCTGCAATGCCTGAAAAGGTATCCGATAGTAGAAAGAGTGCAGTCTGGCATTTTTTTAAACAACATCCAAATGATCAGCGCAAAGTCATCTGTCAAAAATGTTCAACTACCTTAAGCAGAGGTCAGAATCTTAAAAGTCTAAATACAAGTTGCATGCATAGACATTTATCCACCATGCATTTGCAAGCCTGGACTAACTACCAAACGTCCCTAAAGGTTGCAGCACCCTCGGCCAATGAAGCTAGTCAGCAACGCTACATCCCTTCCCTTCCTGTAAGCCCACCATTTCCCGCGCCACCTGCAGTATCTGTGCAGCTTTCGTCGCCAGGCCAAAGCAGTCAGGGAATCACCAGGTTAGTAGTAGGAAACACTGCATGTAGGGCACCGGCAAGAATACCATCTCCAACCCTCTCTCACTCACCCATGTCCACCGGCACCACCGCTAGTTCCACGATCTCCAGCTCTCCAGTCCTGCTCACCCTACATGAGACTCTTGTTAGGAAAAGGAAGTACTCATCCTCGCATCCACGTACACAGGGTTTGAACGCCCACATTGCTAGACTAATCTCATTAGAGATGATGCCCTACTGGTTAGTTGAAAGCGAAGCTTTCAAAGCGCTGATGGACTACGCTGTACCACGCTACGAGCTACCCAGTCGGCACTTCTTTTCTAGAAAAGCCATCCCAGCCCTCCAACAGCATGTTAAAGACCGCATCGTCCATGCACTCAGGCAGTCTGTGACTACAAAGGTGCACCTGACAACAGATGCATGGACCAGTAGGCATGGCCAGGGACATTACGTGTCCATCACGGCACACTGGGTGAATGTGGTAGATGCAGGGTCCACAGGGGACAGCAATATTGGGACAGTTCTGCCTAGCCCACGGTCAAGGAAAGAGTTGGCTGTAGGCGTTCGCCCCCCTCCTCCTCTTCCTCCTCCTTCTCCTGCAGAAGCGAGAGCTCGTCCACAGACCACAGTCGCACATCCACTCCATCCGCAGCTGCCACTGTTGCACACCAGGTGTGCCATTATGGGACAGCTAGTGGCAAGTGTCAGCAGGCTGTATTGGCAATGAAGTGTTTGGGCGACAACAGACACACCGCGGAAGTTCTGTCTGAGTTCTTGCAGAAAGAAACTCAGTCATGGCTGGGCACTGTACATCTTGAGGCAGGCAAGGTAGTGAGTGATAACAGAAGGAATTTCATGGCTGCCATAGCCCTTTCCCAACTGAAACACATTCCTTGCCTGGCTCACACCTTAAACCTGGTGGTGCAGTGCTTCCTGAAAAGTTATCCGGGGTTACCCGACCTGCTCCTCAAAGTGCGCAGACTTTGCTCGCATATCCGCCGTTCGCCTGTACACTCCAGCCGTATGCAGAACTATCAGCGTTCTTTGAACCTTCCTCAGCATCGCCTAATCATCGACATTGCAAAAAGGTGGAACTCCACACTGCACATGCTTCAGAGAGTGTCCGAACAGAGGCGTGCTGTTATGTATTTGTGGGAGGATACACGGGCAGGTAGTTGGATGGCAGACATGGAGTTGTCAGGTGTGCAGTGGTCGAAGCTACAAGACCTGTGTCAAGTCCTTCAGTGTTTTGAGGAATGCACACGGCTGGTTAGTGCAGACAACGCAATAATAAGCATGAGCATCCCCCTAATGCGTCTGCTGATGCAAAGTTTGACGCACATAAAGGAGCAGGCGTCTGCAGCCGAGGAAGAGGAAAGCCTTGATGACAGTCAGCCATTGTCTGGTCAGGGCCGTGTAGAGAACGCGGTAGCGGGCGAAGAGGAGGAGGAGGACGAGGAGGATGATGGGGATGAGTACTTTTTTAATGAGGAAGCTTCTCCTGGGCCAACAGAAATTAGTGGCGTTGCAAGGCCGGGTTCTGTTTTTGTAAGGGAGACAAGTGACGTAGATTTGCCTGTAACTGCCCCTCAAACCAGCACAACCGCAGATTTGCCAACTGGAACTTTGGCCCACATGGCGGATTATGCCTTACGTATCCTCAAAAAGGACCCACGCATTATTAAAATGATGAGCGATGACGATTACTGGTTGGCCTGCATCCTTGACCCTCGCTATAAAGGCAAATTGCAAAATATTATGCCACATGAGAACCTCGAACAAATATTAGCAACCAAACAAGCTACTCTTGTAGACCGTTTGATTCAGGCATTCCCAGCACACAGCGCCGGTGATGGTTCTCACACGAGCTGCAGGGGGCTACAGGGCAGAGGTGTTAAAGGTGCACAGATCAGAAGTGGCGTTGGACAGAGGGGTTTTCTGACCAGGTTGTGGAGTGATTTCGCAATGACCGCAGACAGGACAGGTACTGCAGCATCTATTCAAAGTGACAGGAGACATTTGTCCAGTATGGCTACTAACTATTTTTCAGCCCTTATTGATGTTCTCCCTCAACCGTCATTCCCATTTGATTACTGGGCATCCAAATTAGACACCTGGCCTGAATTGGCAGAATATGCGTTGCAGGAGCTTGCTTGCCCAGCAGCTAGTGTGCTATCAGAAAGAGTATTCAGTGCTGCTGGTTCAATATTAACCGAAAAAAGGACTCGTCTGGCTACCCAAAATGTGGATGATCTCACCTTCATTAAAATGAACCACTCCTGGATTTCAAATTATTTTGCCCCACCTTTCCCGGCTGACACCTAGCTTTCCTATAAAAAGGTCTTGCTTGTGGACTGGTCTTACTGAGTGTTCAAATCTCTTAATTTGCAGCAGCTGTTTGACCAGCATACGACATGTTTACACATCCCCCAATGGGAAAACTACCCCCACGGGGCCGTTGTCTCACTCTCGACACTTGGCGCAAGCACCCGTTAGTTACAGTGCTGTTTGTCAGAAGAGGTGGGTGTGCTCGCTTTTGGTCGACGGCACTGCCACTGGGTCCCTCATAGTACAATGTAGTGTCTCTGGCGGTGGTGGTGCGCACCCAACGTCAGACACACCGTTGTAACATGAGGGGCCCTGGGGCGGTACCGCCGGCCACAAGAGAGTTCCCCCCCAGCTCAAACTGTGCTCTACCACGTGCAAAATTATCTCGCACAGCTCCACCAATGTTTAGTCTATGCGCTGACATCATTCAATGCCTGGCACTGACAAACAATACCAATTTGTTGACATCTATGATGCTAGTTAAAGTAGTCTGGGTCAGTGTCCTATATTGACACCAGTAAATACTAATTTACTGCCAAATTACTTTGTCATAAACTCTGCAGATGAGCCCACCCCTGTACCTAAGCATGCCACCCTTTTTTTTATTTATAGTTGTTTTGCGAGACATTAACATCTATTTATTTTTTGGGAGTACTAACTGTGTCAGACACTTCTTGCAATACTCCTCCACTGACCACAATGCTGCCTGCCTGTGTATCCATGTGACCGATTTAAAACTGCCATGCCTGCCTATTGTTTGTTATTAGTGTTGAGCGATACCGTCTGATACTTGAAAGTATCAGTATCGGAAAGTATCGGCCGATACCGGCAAAGTATCGGATCTAATCCGATACCGATACCCGATACCAATACAAGTCAATGGGACTCATGTATCGGACGGTATTCCTGATGGTTCCCAGGGTCTGAAGGAGAGGAAACTCTCCTTCAGGCCCTGGGAACCATATTAATGTGTAAAATAAAGAATTAAAATAAAAAATATTGCTATACTCACCTCTCCGACTCAGCCTGCACCTTACCGAGGGAACCGGCAGTGTTGTTTGCTTAAAATTCGCACTTTAACTTCCTTACGTGAAGTCCCGGCTTGTGATTGGTCGCGCGCCGCCCATGTGGCCGCGACGCGACCAATCACAGCAAGCCGTGACGTAATTTTAGGTCCTTCAGGATTTTAAAATTACGTTCCGGCTTTGTGATTGGTCGCGTCGCGGTCACATGGGCGACGCGAC
Source organism: Ranitomeya variabilis (assembly GCF_051348905.1). NCBI lineage: Eukaryota > Metazoa > Chordata > Amphibia > Anura > Dendrobatidae > Ranitomeya > Ranitomeya variabilis. The sequence continues at coordinate 605,960,181 of NC_135235.1, read as the reverse complement.
CAATCACAAGCCGTGACGTCACGGGAGGCTGGACACGCGCGCATTTTAAAATGCGCGCGTGTCCTGCCTCCCGTGACGTCCCGGCTTGTGATTGGTCGCGTCGCCCATGTGGCCGCGACGCGACCAATCACAGCAAGCCGTGACGTAATTTTAGGTCCTTCAGGATTTTAAAATTACGTTCCGGCTTGTGATTGGTCGCGTCGCGGTCACATGGGCGACGCGACCAATCACAAGCCATGACGTCACGGGAGGCAGGACACATGCGCATTTTAAAATGCGCGCGTGTCCAGCCTCCCGTGACGTCACGGCTTGTGATTGGTCGCGTCGCCCATGTGACTGCGACGCGACCAATCACAAAGCCGGAACGTAATTTTAAAATCCTGAAGGACCTGAAATTACGTCACGGCTTGCTGTGATTGGTCGCGTCGCGGCCACATGGGCGGCGCGCGACCAATCACAAGCCGGGACTTCACGTAAGGAAGTTAAAGCCCGAATTTTAAGCAAACAACGCTGCCGGTTCCCTCGGTAAGGTGCAGGCTGCGTCGGAGAGGTGAGTATAGCAATATTTTTTATTTTAATTCTTTATTTTACACATTAATGTTGTTTCGATACCGATACCCGATACCACAAAAGTATCGGATCTCGGTATCGGAATTCCGATACAGCAAATATCGGCCGATACCCGATACTTGCGGTATCGGAATGCTCAACACTATTTGTTATTTTAGGCCTTTGATAGCCTGTCTGCGGCCCCTACTTGCAATACTCCTCCACTGACCACAATGCTGCCTGTCTGTGTATCCATGTAACCGATTTAAAACTGCCATGACTGCCTACTGTTTGTTATTTTAGGCCTTTGATAGCCTGTCTGCGGCCCCTACTTGCAATACTCCTCCACTGACCACAATGCTGCTTGGAGTGCCTGCCTGTGTATCCATGTAACCGATTTAAAACTGCCATGCCTGCCTATTGTTTGTTATTTTAGGCCTTTGTTAGCCTGTCTGCGGCCCCTACTTGCAATACTCCTCCACTGACCACAATACTGCCTGCCTGTGTATCCATGTAACCGATTTAAAACTGCCATGCCTGACTATTGTTTGTTATTTTAGGCCTTTGATAGCCTGTCTGCGGCCCCTACTTGCAATACTCCTCCACTGACCACAATGCTGCCTACCTGTGTATCCATGTAACCGATTTAAAACTGCCATGCCTGCCTATTGTTTGTTATTTTAGGCCTTTGATAGCCTGTCTGCGGCCCCTACTTGCAATACTCCTCCACTGACCACAATGCTGCCTGGAGTGCCTGCCTGTGTATCCATGTAACCGATTTAAAACTGCCATGCCTGACTATTGTTTGTTATTTTAGGCCTTTGTTAGCCTGTCTGCGGCCTCTACTTGCAATACTCCTCCACTGACCACAATGCTGCCTGCCTGTGTATCCATGTAACCGATTTAAAACTGCCATGCCTGACTATTGTTTGTTATTTTAGGCCTTTGATAGCCTGTCTGCGGCCCCTACTTGCAATACTCCTCCACTGACCACAATGCTGCCTGCCTGTGTATCCATGTAACCGATTTAAAACTGCCATGCCAGGCTATTGTTTGTTATTTTAGGCCTTTGATAGCCTGTCTTCGGCCCCTACTTGCAATACTCCTCCACTGACCACAATGCTGCCTGCCTGTGTATCCATGTAACCGATTTAAAACTGCCATGCCTGCCTATTGTTTGTTATTTTAGGCCTTTGATAGCCTGTCTGCGGCCCCTACTTGCAATACTCCTCCACTGACCACAATGCTGCCTGGAGTGCCTGCCTGTGTATCCATGTAACCGATTTAAAACTGCCATGCCTGCCTATTGTTTGTTATTTTAGGCCTTTGTTAGCCTGTCTGCGGCCCCTACTTGCAATACTCCTCCACTGACCACAATGCTGCCTGCCTGTGTATCCATGTAACCGATTTAAAACTGCCATGCCTGCCTATTGTTTGTTATTTTAGGCCTTTAATAGCCTGTCTGCGGCCCCTACTTGCAATACTCCTCCACTGACCACACCAATGCTGCCCGTGTACCCCTGGAACCTATTTAAAAGTTCATAGAGCCTAGTTATATATTTTATTTACTATTAATAAGGCCATGATGGACTACGCTGTACCACGCTACAAGCTAACCAGTCGACACTTCTTTTGCGAGAAAAGCCATCCCAACCCTCCACCAGCATGTAAAAGACCGCATTGTCCATGCACTCTGGCAATCTGTGAAAACAAAGGTGCACCTGACAACAGACGCATGGACCTGTAGGCATGGCCACGGAAGATTACGTGTCCATTACGGCGCAATGGGTTAATGTGGTGGATGCATGGTCCACAGGGGACAGCCTACTAAGTCTGTCTGCAGTCCCTAATTCAAATTGTCCTCCACTGTCTAAATCGGAGCTTCCACCTTCTGGCTTTCGGCCTATAGTATCAGAAATTAAACTGCATTTGGCCTTCAACTTTGGTTACGGCCTACTAACGGTGTCTGCCCCTGCCTGGTGTTTGCCCTCAACTGAATAAAGCTGAGCTTCCACCTTCTGGCTTTCGGCCTATAGTATCAGATATTAAACTGCATTTAGCCTTCAACTTTGGTTACGGCCTACTAACGGTGTCTGCCCCTCCCTGGTGTTTGTCCTCAACTGAATAAAGCTGAGCTTCAACCTTCTGGCTCTAATTTTTTTTTTTTTTAAGTGCTGGTTGGGGCATAATACCTCTGTTTGCTGCTCCCTGGTGTTGACCTCAACTGAATAAAGCTGAGCTTCCACCTTCTGGCTTTCGGCCTATAGTATCAGATATTAAACTGCATTTGGCCTTCAACTTTGGTTACGGCCTACTAACGGTGTCTGCCCCTGCCTGGTGTTTTTCCTCAACTGAATAAAGCTGAGCTTCAACCTTCTGGCTCTCATTAAGTGCTGTGTTTTTAAAAATTGGTGGTTAGGGCCTACTAACGGTGTCTGCCCCTCCCTGGTGTTTGCCCTCAACTGAATAAAGCTGAGCTTCCACCTTCTGGCTTTCAGCCTATAGTATCAGATATTAAACTGCATTTGGCCTTCAACTTTGGTTACGGCCTACTAACGGTGTCTGCCCCTCCCTGGTGTTTGTCCTCAACTGAATAAAGCTGAGCTTCAACCTTCTGGCTCTAATTTTTTTTTTTTTTTTTTAAGTGCTGGTTGGGGCATAATACCTCTGTTTGCTGCTCCCTGGTGTTGACCTCAACTGAATAAAGCTGAGCTTCCACCTTCTGGCTTTCGGCCTATAGTATCAGATATTAAACTGCATTTGGCCTTCAACTTTGGTTACGGCCTACTAACGGTGTCTGCCCCTGCCTGGTGTTTTTCCTCAACTGAATAAAGCTGAGCTTCAACCTTCTGGCTCTCATTAAGTGCTGTGTTTTTAAAAATTGGTGGTTAGGGCCTACTAACGGTGTCTGCCCCTCCCTGGTGTTTGCCCTCAACTGAATAAAGCTGAGCTTCCACCTTCTGGCTTTCGGCCTATAGTATCAGATATTAAACTGCATTTGGCCTTCAACTTTGGTTACGGCCTACTAACGGTGTCTGCCCCTCCCTGGTGTTTTTCCTCAACTGAATAAAGCTGAGCTTCAACCTTCTGGCTCTCATTAAGTGCTGTGTTTTTAAAAATTGGTGGTTAGGGCCTACTAACGGTGTCTGCCCCTCCCTGGTGTTTGCCCTCAACTGAATAAAGCTGAGCTTCCACCTTCTGGCTTTCAGCCTATAGTATCAGATATTAAACTGCATTTGGCCTTCAACTTTGGTTACGGCCTACTAACGGTGTCTGCCCCTCCCTGGTGTTTGCCCTCAACTGAATAAAGCTGAGCTTCCACCTTCTGGCTTTCGGCCTATAGTATCAGATATTAAACTGCATTTGGCCTTCAACTTTGGTTACGGCCTACTAACGGTGTCTGCCCCTCCCTGGTGTTTTTCCTCAACTGAATAAAGCTGAGCTTCAACCTTCTGGCTCTCATTAAGTGCTGTGTTTTTAAAAATTGGTGGTTAGGGCCTACTAACGGTGTCTGCCCCTCCCTGGTGTTTGCCCTCAACTGAATAAAGCTGAGCTTCCACCTTCTGGCTTTCAGCCTATAGTATCAGATATTAAACTGCATTTGGCCTTCAACTTTGGTTACGGCCTACTAACGGTGTCTGCCCCTCCCTGGTGTTTGTCCTCAACTGAATAAAGCTGAGCTTCAACCTTCTAGCTCTAATTTTTTTTTTTTTTTTTTTTTTTTAAGTGCTGGTTGGGGCATAATACCTCTGTTTGCTGCTCCCTGGTGTTGACCTCGACTGAATAAAGCTGAGCTTCCACCTTCTGGCTTTCGGCCTATAGTATCAGATATTAAACTGCATTTGGCCTTCAACTTTGGTTACGGCCTACTAACGGTGTCTGCCCCTGCCTGGTGTTTTTCCTCAACTGAATAAAGCTGAGCTTCAACCTTCTGGCTCTCATTAAGTGCTGTGTTTTTAAAAATTGGTGGTTAGGGCCTACTAACGGTGTCTGCCCCTCCCTGGTGTTTGCCCTCAACTGAATAAAGCTGAGCTTCCACCTTCTGGCTTTCGGCCTATAGTATCAGATATTAAACTGCATTTGGCCTTCAACTTTGGTTACGGCCTACTAACGGTGTCTGCCCCTCCCTGGTGTTTTTCCTCAACTGAATAAAGCTGAGCTTCAACCTTCTGGCTCTCATTAAGTGCTGTGTTTTTAAAAATTGGTGGTTAGGGCCTACTAACGGTGTCTGCCCCTCCCTGGTGTTTGCCCTCAACTGAATAAAGCTGAGCTTCAGTCTTTAGGCTTTTGGCCTAAAGTATCAGATATTAAACTGCATTTGGCCTATTAGTGTGTTTGGGCCCTTAAAACAGTGTCTGCTGCTCCTGGGTTTGCTACTCCACTGAACAAAGCAATGCCGCCTGTTTAGTCCTGTTACCAATTTTGAACTGCATTTAGCCTACTTTATTCTTTGGCCCTATATCTGTTTCCTCCTCATCCTGCCCATTGCCCAGCCACTGCTAGATGAGTCTGCTGGTACATTGACCTAGACCACTACATTCCCCTTGCACTCTACACAGCCAGAATCTGACCCTGCTGAAAGTAAGGTTCCCCTTCCCGCATGTTATACCACCTTACACAGGGACAAAGAGGAAGGTGCAGATGAAAGTGCAGGTTCCTTCATCAGGTGGGGGGGGCATACTCGTTGGCGACGTCACTGGCACAGGGCCCCTCAGAGTACGCAAAAGTGTCGCTGCTGGTGGGAGGCGCCCCCGCCGTGCAAACACACCGCTGTACTTTGAGGGGCCCTGTGCCAGTGCCAATGCGAACGAGTGTGCCCCCCTGCTTGCTTAGGATCACAGCACTTGCAACGTTGAAATACTTACCTCTCCCTGCTCCACCGCCGTGACGTAGTCCACGATTCCTGGGCCCACTAAAACCTTGAACCAGCCCTACCCCCCACAACTTTTGCCAAATGACCCCCAAGTTCCATTGAACAACTATTATTATAAAGTTAATTAAGATTGACAAGCTTCAGAAACAAGAATGGATGTTTTTGGCATTAAAATGGGCACTGTAGGTGTTTTCCTGGCCTCCACTCACTGCCGACTATGCTTCCCCATTGACTTGCATTGGGTTTCGTGTTTCGGTCGATCCCCGACTTTTAGCGATAATCGGCCGACTGCACTCGACTCGACTCTGGACAAAGTCGGGTTTCACAAAACCCGACTCGATCTTTAAAAAATGAAAGTCGCTCAACCCTAGTGGTCACTGACAGTCATTGGGTCCACTGGTCAAAGTGGGTCCCCAGTCCATGCACCACATCACTGTAACTGTCGTGTGGGCCACGTTGGAGGGTCCGGAACTTTTTACGGTACACCTCGGGTGTAAGCTGGTACTTGGCTATGAGGGCCTGCTTGATAGCCTCATAGTCACCATCTTGTTCTTGAGGGAGTGCAGAAAACGCCTCCAGAGCTTTGCCTCTCAGCCCTGGTGTCAGGTATCGTGCCCATTCATCTGCAGGCATTCGGTACTGTCTGCAGGCTTTCTCAAAGGCCCGCAGAAAAGTGTCCAAGTCCCCATCCTTTTCCATAACAGGGATGTGATCGGGCCGGGGCTTCGGCATCTGAGCGCTGCTGGGCTCACGGCTCTGGGCGGTGGAGGGTATTCCTCCCTGCCGGAGCATCTCTAGTTCGTGGACTCGCTGGGCTTGGTGCTCAGCTCTCTCAGCCTCCCGCTCGGCTCGCTGGTATTGCTGGATCAGCTGCAGACGTCTCTCTAGGTCATCTGCGGAGCCTTGTTGCAGAGCCAGCTGCAGTAGGAGGTCTGCGCCCTGTTATGACCCCAATGGCGAGGGTCTCAGAGGAACGTGGAAGTCTGCAGAATACAAAAATCCAGCTCATAGGGCAGTGGTAACTGGGTTGACCATATATCTACTCCTAACGCCAACACTAGAAGTAGCCGGGGATCATTCCTACGTTGATTCTAGATGACACGCGCCAGCCGGAGAATCTAGCTACCCCTAGTAGAGGAAAACAAAGACCTCTCTTGCCTCCAGAGAAGGGGACCCCAAAGCTGGATAGAAGCCCCCCACAAATAATGACGGTGAGGTAAGAGGAAATGACAAACACAGAAATGAATCAGGTTTAGCACAGAGAGGCCCGCTTACTGATAGCAGAATAAAGAAAGGTAACTTATATGGTCAACAAAAACCCTATCAAAATCCACACTGGAAATTCAAGAACCCCCGAACCGTCTAACGGTCCGGGGGGAGAACACCAGCCCCCTAGAGCTTCCAGCAAAGGTCAGGATATAGATTTGGAACAAGCTGGACAAAAATACAAAACCAAAACAAATAGCAAAAAGCAAAAGGCAGACTTAGCTGATATAACTGGAACCAGGATCAGTAGACAAGAGCACAGCAGACTAGCTCTGATAACTACGTTGCCAGGCATTGAACTGAAGGTCCAGGGAGCTTATATAGCAACACCCCTAACTAACGACCCAGGTGCGGATAAAAGGAATGACAGAAAAACCAGAGTCAAAAAACTAGTAACCACTAGAGGGAGCAAAAAGCAAATTCACAACAGTACCCCCCCCTTAGTGAGGGGTCACCGAACCCTCACCACGACCACCAGGGCGATCAGGATGAGCGGCATGAAAGGCACGAACTAAATCGGCCGCATGAACATCAGAGGCGACCACCCAGGAATTATCCTCCTGACCATAGCCCTTCCACTTGACCAGGTACTGAAGCCTCCGCCTGGAGAGGCGAGAATCCAAGATCTTCTCCACCACATACTCCAACTCGCCCTCAACCAACACCGGAGCAGGAGGCTCAGCAGAAGGAACTACAGGCACAATGTACCGCCGCAACAAGGACCTATGAAATACATTGTGAATAGCAAACGACACAGGAAGATCCAGACGAAAAGATACAGGATTAAGGATTTCCAATATCTTGTAAGGCCCAATAAAACGAGGTTTAAATTTGGGAGAGGAGACCTTCATAGGAACAAAGCGGGAAGAAAGCCATACCAAATCCACAACGCGTAGTCGGGGACCCACACCGCGGCGGCGGTTGGCAAAGCGCTGAGCCTTCTCCTGTGACAACTTCAAGTTGTCCACCACATGATTCCAGATCTGCTGCAACCTATCCACCACAGAATCCACCCCAGGACAGTCAGAAGGCTCCACATGACCCGAAGAAAAGCGAGGATGGAAACCAGAGTTGCAGAAAAAAGGCGAAACCAAGGTGGCGGAACTAGCCCGATTATTAAGGGCAAACTCAGCCAACGGCAAGAATGTCACCCAATCGTCCTGATCAGCAGAGACAAAACACCTCAAATAAGCCTCCAAAGTCTGATTGGTTCGCTCCGTCTGTCCATTAGTCTGAGGATGGAAAGCAGACGAAAACGACAAATCAATGCCCATCCTACTACAAAAGGATCGCCAGAACCTGGAAACGAACTGGGATCCTCTGTCTGACACAATATTCTCAGGGATGCCGTGCAAACGAACCACGTTCTGGAAAAACACAGGAACCAGATCGGAAGAGGAAGGCAGCTTAGGCAAAGGAACCAAATGGACCATCTTGGAGAAGCGATCACATATCACCCAGATAACGGACATGCCCTGAGATAGCGGAAGATCAGAAATGAAATCCATGGAGATATGTGTCCAAGGTCTCTTCGGGACAGGCAAGGGCAAGAGCAAACCGCTGGCACGAGAACAGCAAGGCTTAGCTCGAGCACAAGTCCCACAGGACTGCACAAATGACCGCACATCCCTTGACAAGGAAGGCCACCAAAAGGACCTGGCCACCAGATCTCTGGTGCCAAAAATTCCCGGGTGACCTGCCAACACCGAGGAATGAACCTCGGAAATGACTCTGCTGGTCCACTTATCCGGGACAAACAGTCTGTCAGGTGGACAAGACTCAGGCCTATCAGCCTGAAATCTCTGCAACACACGTCGCAGATCCGGAGAAATAGCTGACAAGATAACTCCATCTTTAAGAATACCAACAGGATCAGCGACTCCAGGAGCATCAGGCACAAAGCTCCTAGAAAGAGCATCGGCCTTCACATTCTTTGAACCTGGTAAATACGAGACAACAAAATCAAAGCGGGAGAAAAACAATGACCAGCGGGCCTGTCTCGGATTAAGGCGTTTAGCAGACTCGAGATACATCAGATTTTTGTGATCAGTCAAGACCACCACACGATGCTTAGCACCCTCGAGCCAATGACGCCACTCCTCAAATGCCCATTTCATGGCCAACAACTCCCGATTGCCCACATCATAATTTCGCTCGGCAGGCGAAAACTTCCTAGAGAAAAAGGCACAAGGTTTCATAACAGAGCAACCAGGGCCTCTCTGCGACAAAACGGCCCCTGCCCCAATCTCCGAAGCATCCACCTCAACCTGAAAGGGAAGTGAGACGTCAGGCTGGCACAAAACAGGCGCCGAAGTAAACCGGCGTTTCAACTCCTGGAAAGCCTCCACGGCAGCAGGAGCCCAGTTAGCTACATCGGAGCCCTTCTTGGTCATATCCGTCAAAGGTTTCACAATGCTAGAAAAATTAGCGATAAAACGACGGTAGAAGTTAGCGAAGCCCAAGAACTTCTGAAGACTCTTAACTGACGAGGGCTGAGTCCAATCAAGAATAGCTCGGACCTTGACTGGGTCCATCTCCACAGCAGAAGGGGAAAAAATGAACCCTAAAAAGGGAACCTTCTGTACACCAAAGAGACACTTTGAGCCCTTGACAAACAAAGAATTTTCACGCAAAATTTTAAAGACCAACCTGACCTGCTCCACATGCGAATCCCAATTATCAGAAAAAACCAAAATATCATCCAGATAAACAATCAAAAATTTATCCAGATACTTCCGGAAAATGTCATGCATAAAGGACTGAAAAACTGAAGGCGCATTGGAGAGCCCAAAAGGCATCACCAAGTACTCAAAATGACCTTCGGGCGTATTGAATGCGGTTTTCCATTCATCACCTTGCTTAATGCGCACAAGGTTGTACGCACCACGAAGGTCTATCTTGGTGAACCACTTGGCACCCTTAATCCGGGCAAACAAGTCAGACAACAGCGGTAAAGGATACTGAAATTTGACAGTGATCTTATTTAAAAGCCGATAATCAATACAAGGTCTCAAAGATCCGTCCTTTTTTGCCACAAAAAAGAATCCCGCACCAAGAGGGGAAGAAGACGGACGAATATGTCCTTTCTCCAGAGACTCCTTGATATATGAACGCATAGCGGTATGTTCAGGTACCGACAGATTAAACAGTCTTCCCTTAGGAAACTTACTGCCTGGGATCAAATCTATAGCACAGTCACAGTCCCTATGAGGAGGCAGTGCACTGGACTCAGACTCACTGAAGACATCCTGATAATCAGACAAATACTCCGGAACTTCCGAAGGCGTAGAAGAAGCAATAGACACAGGCAGGGAATCCCCATGAATACCACGACAGCCCCAACTTGAGACTGACATAGCCTTCCAGTCCAGGACTGGATTATGGGTCTGTAACCATGGCAGCCCTAAAACAACCAAATCATGCATTTTATGTAAAACCAGGAAACGTATCACCTCGCGGTGTTCAGGAGTCATGCACATGGTAACCTGTGTCCAATACTGCGGTTTATTTGCTGCCAATGGTGTAGCATCAATACCCCTAAGAGGAATAGGATTTTCTAATGGTTCAAGAGTAAAACCACAGCGCTTAGCAAATGAGAGATCCATGAGACTCAGGGCAGCACCTGAATCTACAAACGCCATGACAGGATAAGATGACAGTGAGCAAATCAAAGTTACAGACAGAATAAATTTAGGTTGCAAATTACCAACGGTGACAGGACTAACAACCTTTGCTATACGTTTAGAGCATGCTGAGATAACATGTGTAGAATCACCACAGTAGTAGCACAAGCCATTCCGGCGTCTATGAATTTTCCGCTCATTTCTAGTCAGGATTCTATCACATTGCATTAAATCAGGTGTCTGTTCAGACAACACCATGAGGGAATTTGCGGTTTTTCTATCACATTGCACCGAATTAGGTGTCTGTTCAGACAACACCATGAGGGAATTTGCGGTTTTGCGCTCCCGCAACCACCGGTCAATTTGAATAGCCAGTGCCATAGTATCATTCAGACCTGTGGGAATGGGAAAACCCACCATAACATTCTTAATGGCTTCAGAAAGGCCATTTCTAAAATTAGCGGCCAGTGCACACTCGTTCCAATGTGTCAGCACGGACCATTTCCGAAATTTTTGGCAATACACTTCAGCCTCGTCCTGCCCCTGAGACATAGCCAGCAAGGCCTTTTCTGCCTGAATCTCAAGATTGGGTTCCTCATAAAGTAAACCGAGCGCCAGAAAAAACGCATCAAGATCAGCCAATGCCGGATCTCCTGGCGCCAGCGAAAAAGCCCAATCCTGAGGGTCGCCTCGTAAGAACGAAATAACAATTTTTACTTGCTGAGCAGAATCTCCAGATGAACAGGGTCTCAGGGACAAAAACAATTTACAATTATTCACGAAATTCCTAAACTTAAACCTGTCTCCGGAAAACAGTTCAGGAATCGGTATTTTAGGTTCTGACCTAGGATTTCTGATAACATAGTCTTGTATGCCCTGCACACGAGTAGCCAGCTGGTCCACACTTGTAATCAAGGTCTGGACATTCATGTCTGCAGCAAGCATAGCCACTCTGAGGTAAAGGGGAAGGAGAAAAAAAAAAAAACTCAGAATCTTCTTTCTTATAATCCCTCTTCTGCAATGCATTAAACATTTAATACTGGCCTGGCAAACTGTTATGACCCCAATGGCGAGGGTCTCAGAGGAACGTGGAAGTCTGCAGAATACAAAAATCCAGCTCATAGGGCAGTGGTAACTGGGTTGACCATATATCTACTCCTAACGCCAACACTAGAAGTAGCCGGGGATCATTCCTACGTTGATTCTAGATGACACGCGCCAGCCGGAGAATCTAGCTACCCCTAGTAGAGGAAAACAAAGACCTCTCTTGCCTCCAGAGAAGGGGACCCCAAAGCTGGATAGAAGCCCCCCACAAATAATGACGGTGAGGTAAGAGGAAATGACAAACACAGAAATGAATCAGGTTTAGCACAGAGAGGCCCGCTTACTGATAGCAGAATAAAGAAAGGTAACTTATATGGTCAACAAAAACCCTATCAAAATCCACACTGGAAATTCAAGAACCCCCGAACCGTCTAACGGTCCGGGGGGAGAACACCAGCCCCCTAGAGCTTCCAGCAAAGGTCAGGATATAGATTTGGAACAAGCTGGACAAAAATACAAAACCAAAACAAATAGCAAAAAGCAAAAGGCAGACTTAGCTGATATAACTGGAACCAGGATCAGTAGACAAGAGCACAGCAGACTAGCTCTGATAACTACGTTGCCAGGCATTGAACTGAAGGTCCAGGGAGCTTATATAGCAACACCCCTAACTAACGACCCAGGTGCGGATAAAAGGAATGACAGAAAAACCAGAGTCAAAAAACTAGTAACCACTAGAGGGAGCAAAAAGCAAATTCACAACAGCGCCCCCTTGGTTGCCAGTAGGGCCCGTATTCAGTGGTTGGACCTCTGCTGCAGCACCATGTTCACTTGTGACGGCTTCTGCGGCCTCTGGGCTCTGTGGCCTGGCTTGGTCTGCTTCAAATTGCACCAGTTCAGCGACCATTTGAACCTTGGTCTTGCCCTGGGAGTTCAGGCCATGGTACGTGCATATCCCAGCAAGAGCGTCCTTCTTCTGCTGGGCGTACCAGGCTTCTCCTTTCGCAGCCATGGTTGCCAAATAAAAGATAGAATAGAAAAACGAAGAGAAAGGGAGGGGATAATTACCAGTACACAATTGTCTCACAACTAATAAACACTGAGTTCGTTCTCCAAACTTATTTGCGCAGAGTCCTCGCAAGAACTTTCTGCAAGTTTTTAGTGAGAGGAATGATTGGTCAAACCAAATCACTAATGCTCTAATATCCCACCGCCTTGCCACCAATTGTCACGATCCCTTCGCCGCGGCCAGCAGTTTGTCACAAAATACCCAGGGATTCCTGACCACTGCCACCAATATGTCACGGATTGGGGTGACTTTAGACCAACAGACGGCTATCACATGTGCAGGGGGGCTTATCTTAGTTATCCCTCCACTGCCACAATGTGATAAAAAAACACACACAAGGCTAGGGACCTCTTAGTTTACAGCAGGGGCTTATTTTAGGTATCCCACTGCTCTTCCATATACCATGAACTGCAGGGATTTATGTATATTCCGCTTACAGTTCCACTTAAACCTTGCAGCTCTCTGGTGCCCCCTTACTGTCAGGTCAGATTAGGTACTGCACCTAGGGTAATTAGTCACCAGAAAGGCTGCCTGCTATGTACTGGCTATTGGGCACGCTGCAGCGACACGATGAACTACTCCCACTCAGGCAGGAACAATAATTTTCAATGCCGCAGTCGCTGCAAAGTCACCCAAAGGCCTGCACACGGTAGTGCCGCCACCAGCTTCGATTAAATGGGTCCGAAGCTAACCCAAAACAGTAGCGTAAATTCCCTTCAAGAGACAGGGTACGTTTTTAGAGCAGGAGAACGAGTCTAGTATTAATTATTATACTCATAAAGTTTATGCAGTGTTTATAAAAGGTTCTATAAAGATGTTACAATATGAGACAATTGCAAATATGTACAAGGTAATTATAACATAAAGAGGATTAAAGGAGAAAAGATAACACTCACATGTTCTTAGTTCATATCAGTTCAGGCAAAAACCATGCTGGTGGGCGGAGCTCCCAAAAATCCCAATGCATGAGGTACAGCTCTTTAGATCAGACTCCCATGTTCTTCCAGCAACAGACTGACTGCTGGGGTCTGGCCAAAGCAGTTATAGCTCAGCTTGGTGACCTCACCAAAAAGGGCTGGCTATCCCAGACCCTCCTACCTTTTCAGTCTAACTAAATGTAATCTAAATTTGTCTAAGACTTGTAATTCCGCTACAAAACATGTCATAGTCCTAACAAAACCAGCATTCATCTCAGATTAACGTGGGCTTTCTAATGAGATCAAATATGTCCTATTATTTACAGAGCAATCCCTACTTCTTCACCAGATGGAGTTAGAAACTCGTCTTTAGAGTGATGGACAGATGCTCTGATGGAGATTAAAAATATATATTTTCGTGGTCCTATCTTAAATGGTTGGCCTAATATCTTACAAAAACCAAACAAAGAACTTTCATGGATTCTAGAAGTTTCTAGTCCAGTTATAGCTGGACACGAGCTTACATGGCAGGAAATGCCGGTCGTAAATACCTTGGCTCTCATAAAACCCCCACACTCTCTGAAAAGGAAAGCTAAATCCTGAAGTAATGGGAAGGGGGGGTTTGAGCCCAGTGTCTGCCATGTGTTCTTGGGGACCCTGGTCAGAAGTGCAAAAATCCCTCAGCTGGTGCTAACAGGCAGAGAAACTACTACTTATATCATACATTTTCCTCACAGTCACACACTACCATGCCTGGCTGGAGATTCACTGGCACAAACCACATGTTGCTCTCCTGCTTGATGGCATTCCAGAGCTCCTGCGCTGTGTGGCTTCGATTCCCCAAAGAAATTAATTTCAAGACGGCCTGTTGATGTTTGGCCACGGCTGTGCTCATATCGGTCGTAACAGGTAAACGTTCACGGGTCCATGTGGAGGTGGACTGTAACTGCTCCTGCAGCAATGATTCTGAAGAACTTGAGTATGAGGAGGAGTCAATGCATACAGACTGGATTCCTGCAATCCTTGGAGTTGGCAGAACACATCCTGCGCCACTCGCACGATTTGTTCCCGGCTCAACAACATTAACCCATTGTGCAGTGAGGGAAAGGTATAGCCCCTGTCCATGGTGACTGGTCCACGCATCGGTGGTGAGGTGGACCTTGCTACTGACGGCATTCGCATAGCGCTTGTTTTATGTGTCCCTCCACATGCTTGTGCAGGGCAGGGACGGCTTGCCTGCTGAAATAAAAGCGGCTCGCACATTGTATTGTGGGACTGCCAAAGCCATCAAGTTACGGAAGCTGTCAGTCTCCACCAGCCTGAATGACAGCATTTCAAGGGAGAGTAGTTTTGCAATGCCTGCATTCAGAGCCTGTGCTCAGGGGGGGTTGGCCGAGAATGGCCGCCTTTTCTCCCATGCCTGTGCTACCGATGGCTGTAGACTGGGCTGGGAGTGTGAGGATGACTGGGAACGTGGTGCTGTGGGTGGAATTACACTGGGTCTGTGGACAACAGTGCCAGAGGTTCTTCCATGGCGATCCTGTGAGGAAGCCGAACCAGCTGTGGGAGCTGGAGGAAGAGGCAGCAACACAAGCTGAAGAGGTGGTAGGTGCCGCTGTAGGTTGGCCTAGGTCTTCATTGTGTTTTTGTAACTCCACCGCGTGCCTGGTCCGCACATGTTGCCACATATTTGTGGTATTGAGGTTGCTGACATTTCTCCCTCTTTTGACTTTCTGTTGACACACCTTGCATTTGACAAAGTGAATGTCATCTGAAACTGTGTCAAAAAAGGACCAGGCACTGCAAGTCTTGGGAGCGCCCTTTTTGGCTTTTGGAAGAGGCATGCTCCTAACAGGTGCCGAAGTGAAGGCTACAGGCTCCGCAGTCTTCCCCCTCCCTCTTTGGCCCGTTCGGGGAATCTCTTCCTCAGAGCTTCCCCCACCACCTTCCTGTACCTCACGCCATGATGGGTCAAGGACCTCATCATCTACACTCCCCTCTTCCATCAACTGCTTCTCCTGGGTAGTCTCGGCAACACAGTACGCACCTGAAAGTGGCACACCTGAGTCTCATCATCAGATGCGTACTGAGGTGTGCTGACCGGAGGCACTGGCCCACCTGTCTCTTCAGAGTCAGAGAGACAAAGCTGTTGGGCATCACTGCATACTGCCTCTTCTTCCATTTCTCCAATGCTGCTTGGCTGGCCCCCTGTTTCCAAGCCAAGAGATTCAGAGAACAGAAGTAGAGATGGCTCCTGTCCTGGGCTCTCTGACTGCCTGGGCAATTTGGCAGGTGGTGAAGAGACAAATGGGTGCTCTCCAGTGCTCTGTGCCTGAGAGGATGTGGCACTAATTGAAGTCGATGCGTTAGCTGCCATCCATCCGACAACGGCTTCAATTTGTTTTTCACGCAGCAGCGGGGTACAGCGATCTCCTACAAAGCTGCGCATGAAGGACTGTTCCCTGCTGAAACTGGGTGATGATAAGTCACCGGTGCCCGTAGCAGGCACAGAATCCCCACGTCCTCTCCCTGCTTCACGCCCACGCACTCCCTGCCTTCTTCATCTTGGTTGACTGATAAAGATAAGCAGAAAAGTACTAAGGGCTTAGTGTGCTTATTCCTGAACAGCTCCTAACAGGTGTAATAAACACTTATTTTCTAAAGTGTGGACTAGACTTTAATATGAGCTAATGTGGCCTACACAACTGTAAAGTGGTATGTTTGGTGAACTTTATTATTATTATTTTTTTTGCAGAACTGACTACAGAGTGAGCTGCACTCACACACAGACCGTGCAGACAGCCGTGAACGGCGCTGCAAGGCCAAAACAAGCTCCTCTATGTAATCCTATATAGTGTTTTTCCACAATCTAGCAGGATACGGAGGGAAAGCCATTAATAGGATAAATTTGAAAAAATGTGCAGCAGGCTGCACTAATTGAGAAACAGACAATGGAACGGTATGAGGCAGTGACGCACCCTGAGCTGACTACAACCGGCTGTGGCTGCGGACAGACTACAGAGTGATGTGCACTCACACAGAGACCGTGCAGACAGCCGTAAACGGCGCTGCAAGGCCAAAAACAGCTCCTCTATGTAATCCTATGTAGTGTTTTTCCACAATTTAGCTGGATACGGATGGAAAGCCACTAATAGGAAATATTTAAAAAAAATTTCAGCAGGCTGCACTAATTGCAAAAAAGGACAATGGATTGAACGGTATGAGGCAGTGATGCACCCTGAGCTGACTACAACAGGCTGTGGCTGCGGACAGACTACAGCAGGGGTGGGGAACCTCGGCTCTCCAGCTGTTATAAAACTACAACTCCCAGCATGCCCTAGCAACTTGCAGCAGTTGAGGCATGCTGGGAATTGTAGTTCTCCCACAGCTGGAGGGCCAAGGTTCCTGACCCCTGGACTACAGAGTGATGTGCACTCACACAGAGACCGTGCAGACAGCCATAAACAGCACTGCAAGGCCTAAAAAAGCTCCTCTTTGTAATCCTATGTAGTGTTTTTCCACAATTTAGCTGGATACGGATGGAAAGCCACTAATAGGAAATATTTTAAAAAATTTTCAGCAGGCTGCACTAATTGCAAAAAAGGACGATGGATTGAACGGTATGAGGCAGTGACGCACCCTGAGCTGACTACAACCGGCTGTGGCTGCGGACAGACTACAGAGCGATGTGCACTCACACAGAGACCGTGCAGACAGCCGTAAACGGCGCTGCAAGGTCAAAAAAACCTCCTCTATGTTATCCTATGTAGTGTTTTTCCACAATTTAGCTGGACACGGATTGAAAGCCACTAATAGGAAATATTTGAAAAAATGTGCAGCAGGCTGCACTAATTGCAAAAAAGGACAATGGATTGAACGGTATGAGGCAGTGACGCACCCTGAGCTGACTACAACCAGCTGTGGCTGCGGACAGACTACAGAGCGATGTGCACTCACACACAGAGACCTTGCAGACAGCTGTGAACAGCGCTGCAAGGCAATAGCAAGGTTCTCACACAGCGGTTGCTAAATTAGCCAGGGTAAAGCACAATGAAGCAAATCGCTATCTCTAAACTGGCCCTCAGTCGGAACACAGCATCCTGTCCCTAACTGAATTCACAGCAGAGTGAGCCCAAAATGGTGGCGGCGACTTTTATAGTGCATCATAACATCATTTCAGCAGCCAATCACAGCCATGCCAGTAGTTACATGCCCACCATGCAGAACATGATGTGCCCACACTTCTAATCATTCCTCATTGGCTGAATTCAGGCACTTTGAATTATGGGAACTTCCGATTCTGGTATCCGATATACTGAAAATATCGGAACTCGGTATCGGAATTCCGATACCACAAATATCAGCCGATACCCGATACTTGCAGTATCGGAATGCTCAACACTAGTTATAACCCTTTTGTTTCTTTGGAAGACATAGAGACTTTCCTTAAGAAGTATTGCACTGTTGGCACCAATATCGGACCAGTCTTTAACAGGGTTGGTTATTGGAACGAGAAGAGGAAATTAATGGTGCAATTTAAAAAGGATGAAGAGGGCTATGGTGGTGAGGTGCACCCTCCTTCCAGCTTCCTTATCAGGAAAAGTAGAGGGTACCTTTTCTACGCTGCCATGCCTTTCTTTTGCAAGAAATGTGGTGTTTTTGGCCATGTCCAGGCTGACTGCAAGGAGACCCGACCCCAATGTAAGAACTGTAACCAACTGGGTCATGAGACCAAGGACTGTGAGGCAGAACGGACCTGCAATTCATGTGGAGGAAATGGTCATGTCTTCAGGGGGTGTCCCAACTGGGCCTCACCTAAAAGTTGGGCAGATGCAGTTCGACAGGTGAGGTCTCAGCGGCCCACTTTTACGGAGGGGGTTGCTTTTAAGACCCGTTTCCGAAGCTGTCCCAGATGGGGCATCTGGATTGAGGTTGTCTGTACCCCCGACAGGGACCTCAGGAAGGGCGAGCGAAAACAGTTGGCAGAGCTCATCTTTGGATAGTCCAGGACAAAATCCTCTTGCAATATCACCCGCAAGTCCTGGTAATGCTCACTGTAGGCCAAGCCTTGGGGATGGGTTAGAGCCACCAATGTTAACCCAAGGGAAACCCGGTATGGGCCCCAAGGGGATAGATGACACAATACGCACTCCGTCGAGTGTTAAAAATAAGGGCAAGACAAAAGACATGGATCATGGGCCCAAAAGTGTGCCTGAAAAAGGGCCCATCATCCAAGCCCCCAAATTTATTCACAGGGTTTTGCAGGATGAGATGGAGCAGGCGAGTACGGCAAAGTTCCAGGGGAGTCCTGACCAGAGTATCTCTGAGTTGATGGATATGTCGGAGTTAAGGAAGCGGATGGCCTCGCAGAGCCAGGAGGATGGGCCATCAACGGTAGTCCAGGATCCAGTGTCCCACCTACAGGGTCTATCTGCCAAGGGTTCCAGTGGTCCGGAGGGTTCGAGACATGCCGCTTGCAGCCATGATGACAGAACTAAGGGCCAGGAACCAAAGGGGTAAAAGTTCAAGAGTGGAATCCTCAACGTGAGAAGGAAAACGTCCTACACGAGCCCTGGAGAAGATTCTGCCAGTGGGAAGGCACGCCATGCTTCTGTCCCCCCAACAGCTAATATAGGGGAATTCATGTCCTCGGAGGAGGTGGTGAGGGATTCCAATTTTATTCAAGACTGTAACAGTGAGAATGATGATTTACCACCTTGACTTTAACCCCTTCACCCCCGGAGCTTTTTTCGTTTTTTCATTTTTGTTTTTCGCTCCCCTCCTTCCCAGAGCCATAACTTTTTTATTTTTCCGTCAATATGGCCATGTGAGGGCTTATTTTTTGCAGGCCGAGATGTACTTTTGAACAATACCATTGGTTTTACCATGCCATGTAACAGAAAACAGGAACAAAATTCCAAGTGCGATGAAATTGCAAAAAAAAGGGCAATCTCACTGACCTGCTATTATGATTCTCCAGATCATTACGAGTTCATAGACACAAAACATGTATAGGTTCTCTTTTATCTAAGTGATAAAAAAAAAATTCCAATGTTTGCTAAAAAAAAAAAAAATTGCCTCATTTTCCGATACCTGTAGCGTCTCCATTTTTCATGATCTGGAGTCGGGTGAGGGCTTATTTTTTGTGTGCCGAGCTGGCATTATTATTTATACCATTTTGGTGCAGATACGTTCTTTTGATCGCCCGTTATTGCATTCTAATGCAATGTCGTGGCGACCAAAAAAAACGTAATTTTGGCGTTTTAATTTTTTTTTCTCGCTACGCCATTTAGCGATCAGGTTAATCCTTTGTTTTTCTTGATAGATCGGGCGATTCTGAACACGGCAATACCAAATATGTGTAGGTTTGATTTTTTTTATTGTTTTATTTTGATTGGGGCGAAAGGGGGGGTGATTTGAACTTTTATATATATATATATATTTTTTAATATTTTTAAACCCTTTTTTTTATTTTGGCATGCTTCAATAGCCTCCATAGGAGGCTAGAAGCATGCACTACACGATCGGCTCTGCTACATAGAGGTGAAGCACAGATCACCTCTATGTAGCAGAAATGCAGGGTTGCTTTGAACGCCGACCACAGGGTGGCGCTCAAAGCAATCTGCCATCAACAACCATAGAGGTCTCAAGGAGACCTCTGGTTGTTATGGCAATGCACCGATGACCGCCGATCATGTGACGGGGGTCAGCGGTGCGAGCACTTCCGGCCGCGCGTCCGGGAGTGCTAGTTAAATGCCACTGTCAGCGTTTGACTGCGGCATTTAACTAGTTAATGGGCACGGGCGGATCGCAATTCCGCTCACGCTCATTGCGCGCACATGTCAGCTGTACAAAACAGCTGACATGTCGCGGCTTTGAGGTGGGCTCACCGCCGGAGCCCACCTCAAAGCAGGGGATCTGCCAGCTGACGTACTATTCCGTCAGCTGGCAGAAAGGGGTTAAAAAATGGTTCTGCTTCGCGTTATCTCTCTTAACGTGAGATCCCTAAAGAGCCCAAGTAGAAGGGCTGCTTTATTTGATTATATTGGTTCTTTATCATTTGACTTTTGTCTTCTTCAGGAATGTGGCATACAGAATAGCGTGGACTATAGCAGCCTCAAAAGGGACTGGTATTACGGTCAGTCCATTTGGTCAGGTGCTAATGACAACCGCTCTGCAGGAAAGGGGCTATTATGTAAGGGTCATAGCATCACTATTATATCAGTGACCAAAATAATGCCCGGTAGAGCAATTTTAGTTCATGTGAATTTCAATGGCCATGTATTTCGTATTTTAAATGTGTATGCTTCTCCTTCTAAGCAAGAAAGATCTGAACTGTTGGAAATCCTGCCCTTGTTCTGTGTGGGGTCGTCTCCTCTGCTGGTAGGTGGTGATTTCAATTATGTTATTGCAGGACAGCGCCGGCGCGGAGGTGACCACAACAGAAAGAGTGATAAGACTCCTTTACCAGCTTAAAAATGTTCTAATTGATTTTAAATTAAAAGATGCCTGGAGGGATCTCAGTTCGGGAGACCAGGGTGATACATGGTCTGGGCGGGGAGTAAGGGTACCGTCTCACAGTGGCACTTTGGTCGCTACGACGGCACGATCTGTGACGCTCCAGCGTCGCTCCATTATCGCTCCAGCATCGTAGACTGCGGTCACACTTCGCAATGCACGGCGCTGGAGCAATAATTTCATGACGTATTTGCGATGTAGAAGCCGTTGGTTACTGTGCGCACATCGTATACAATATCATGCACACCTTTGTTACACGATGCGATCATGCCGCTACGGCGGGACACTTGACGACGAAAGAAAGTTTCAAACGATCTGCTACGACGTACGATTCTCAGCGGGGTCCCTTATTGCAGTAGCGTGTCAGACACAGCGAGATTGTAAGTATATCGCTGGAATGTCACGGATCGTGCTGTCATAGAGACCAAAGTGCCACTGTGAGACGGTACCCTAACTCCAGGATTGATTATATCTTTTTATCAGATTGTTTTAAACTGGCAGATTTTATGCTTTTTACCAATGTTTTCTCAGATCACAAGTTGTTACTGTCATGCTCACGCCCTGACTGGTAGGCGTGAGCTCGGGGGGTTTGTGGCCCCACTGTGCCACAAACCAGACTACCCTGGAAGGGGCGTGACTATGACAGCTGCCTGGGATTTCACTGGAGCCCCTGATGGTGAGGTCAGGCTTGTGCAGCAGGCAGCTGCCAGGTGCTACTCCAGGGCGGTGTCTGGCTGTGGCTGCTGATCCCACTTGGGAGACAGGAATACCAGGATTGGTGCGGGCATCAGGCAGGACTGGTAGAAGAGCACGGCTGAAACTCAGATGAGTAGGCTGGCACGGCTGAGACAGGGCTGGCAGAGACACAGCAGAGATCACAGGGCTGGCAGAGACACGGCAGAGAACACAGGGCTGGCAGAGACACGGCAGAGAACACAGGGCTGGCGGGAACACAGGACTGGCAGGGACAGCAGGAAACACAGGACTGGCTAGGATGGCAGGAAACACAGGACTGGAAGGCACGGCAGGAACGGTAGGACTGGCAGGAACACGGGATTGGCAGGAACACTGGATTGGCAGGCACGGCAGAGAACACAGGACTGGTTGATGTGGTGTAAGAAGGAACAGGTAGGGACCTGTTCACACTAGAGGTGCAGGTACGGATATGTAGTTAGGAGGAACACGTAGGGACCTGTTCACACAGGTGGTGCGGGAACGGATATGAAATATGAAGGAACAGGTAGGACCTGTTCACACAGGAGATGTAGGTATGGAAATAAACCAGAAGGAAGGGAGAATGAAGGAACAGGTAGAGACCTGTTCACACAGGAAGAGAACCGCAAGGCTGCGGATAGGAAAGGTAGAGCAGCAAGAGGTAGCGCAGCAATAAAAGCAAAGCAGAGCAGAACCACAAGGAATATGGAGAAGAGCTGCAGCAAGAGATTCTTACAGCAACGGGAGCTGAGCAGAGATGAACGGAGCAGAACCGCAAGGAATGCGGAGAGGAGCTGCAGAAAGATTCTTACAGCAATGGGAGCGGAGCAGAGCTGAATGGAGCAGAACCGCAAGGAATGCGGAGAGGAGCTGCAGAAAGAGATTCTTACAGCAATGGGAGCGGAGCAGAGAAGAACGGAGCAGAACCGCAGGAGTGCGGATCAGAGGTAAAAGCCACAAAGGTACAGAGCAGGCAGAGCTGCAAGAGTGCAGAGTGTAAGCAGACTGAGAACACAAGGAAAGACACAGCAGGGAAGGAAGCCACAGACAAGGAGACAGAGAAGACTAAGTACAGACAAGGCAATGGAACAAGACACAAGGACAAAGACACAGGGACCAGGATATTCTGCCTCCTGGAGGGCGGACAACAAGACCAAGGCAAAAATACAGAGAAAAGCCTCCAGAGAGGGAGTAACTCACAGCAAGGCCTGGCAAACTCAGAAGCTAAACACTAACTGAGCTAACACATTGCACAGGCCCAGAACACTGGGTGGAGCTGCACTATATACTGGAGGCCTCTTGGTAATTGGTCAGGAACAGATTAGACAGATGCAGCTGATTGCTATAAGAACCAGAGAGTTCAGGCGCCGCCCCCCTATACACAAAGCCGTGAAGCATGCAGAGAGCAGAGACACAGAACATGGAGCTGGCATAAAACAGAAACCACATCATGGCCTGGAGCAGTGGGTAAGATAGTGTGAGAGATGTGAGGCCATGCCGTGATGCCAGCAGAGTTGTTACAGTACCCCCCCTTTATGGCCCCTCTTCTTCAAGCCCGCCAGAATAACTTGTAGAAGAAGGATAGGAGCACACATAGTCCTGGCCAACATGACATCTTCAGAGTAGAATAAGGCAGGCGGGCCACCAGGAATCTCAGAAAACAAAGTCTCTTTGTGCTCTGCAGGGTTAGCTTCATCAGAAATCTTGGATAGCAAAGTCTCATTGTACCCAATGGGGTTAGCTTTCTCAATGGACTGGACCATTTCCTCAGGGTAGACAAGCAGGGACTTGGAAGCTACCGACTTGTTATCTTCACCAGCCGGCCACATGGAAGCCGAAGGAATACTCACAGGATACACCTTCTGCCCGATATCCAGAGACAAACTTTCAGGTAGCAGAGATGTTCTAGAGTACTGAACACAGGAAAAGTCATTAGAGATGAGTGTGGAGAGCATCAGCTCCACCGGGTCAGAGAACAATTGAGGTGAACAAACTTCTATTTTGAAGTCTTCACCAGCCGGCCACAAGGACGCTGAAGGTATAAACATAGGAACCATCTTCTGCCCGCTATCCAGAAGAAATCGTCCAAACGGCGGGGATGTTCCTAGGAACGGATTACAAGTAGAGTCGTAGGAGATGTGAGGAGAGATCGTCACCGCTCTCCCATCTTCGGTGACATTAGCACACCTTGACTCGACGACTAACTGTTTACTGGTATAGTCGCTGGAGATGTGTGGAGACATCCTCACCATTTCCCCATCTTCGGTGACGTCAGCACACCTTGACTCCATGACTAGCAGACCAGCTGAAGAAGATGTCACTGCTGAGTGTCTTTGATGCATGGGAACCAGACACTTCTCAAGACTGGGCAAGTTCAATCGAAGCACTTTACTGGAACTCTTGACCAGAGCGGGTGGTAGAGTCCTTGGCTTAGAATGACCCATGGGCATAACAGACAGCATACGGAAAACAAACTTCTTCGTGTATAAGGCTCCAACTTGGAGCTGTAGTTGTCCTTGCAGGACTAGACTGCTCTTTAGCAGGGCTCGGCCATTATCAGGCAATGCCCACACCGGGTTCTGGAGCTGCAAAACGGAGACCATACACCGACACTGTATGACAGTCGGCTTAAACACACCAAAGCTCCCAGAAGGCACTGGAACAGACACAGACTTTAGCGGAAGGGAGTTATTCTCACCAAGGGCAGTCTCTCTTACTGGCCCGAGGTTTTTGAGCTTTAGATCCCCTGGACAGAGGCCATCAAGGTGTTCCTCACAACAGCAGCGACATTGTATGCCCTTCTTATGGCTGATTTCAGGCTGCTGCTTTGCCAGCCCACTCTCATCAACCTTCTTAGGCTTCACACGGGTAGTTGCTTTAATGGGTACAGGAACTGGAGGGTCACAGACGGTCATGGCTTGATGTGGGGGTTTCTTAACGGGTTTCGCCCATCTGGAGCGCCTCTCGGATCTAGATGGGGAAGACTTCACAGGAGTAGCAGGACGAGGCTTGTCAAAGACTCTACGGAAGGCCACCAGGAAGGCCCCTAGGTTCATGACGATAGGATCCCCTGCTTCCCAGAGGGGAGTTATCCATATTAGAGTATCTTCGGCCAGGTAGGACATGATGTAACCCACCTTGACCCAGTCAGAGGGAAAACAAGCTGCATTCAGCAGGATGTAGCGTAAGCACTGTTTCAGGAACCCCTGGCATTCTTCAGGATTCCCATAGAACATAGGTGGGTCAGCTGGGTAGTGCTCCTCCTCATAGGCCTGAAGTTGCTTGAAGAGAGCATTAGAGACTATAATTGGGTCAGAGGTCTCTTCAATCTGAACCACCCTTGGTGGAACAAATTTATCAGGTTGCTCATACTGGCAGAGAGAAAGTTCATCATGCTCTGCGAGCGGTAGGACATGGGATACAGCGGAGGCCATGGCCTGTGCAAACTGTCACGCTCACGCCCTGACTGGTAGGCATGAGCTCAGGGGGGTTGTGGCCCCACGGTGCCACAAACCAGACTACCCTGGAAGGGGCGTGACTATGACAGCTGCCTGGGTTTTCACTGGAGCCCCTGATGGTGAGGTCAGGCTTGTGCAGCAGGCAGCTGCCAGGTGCTACTCCAGGGCGGTGTCTGGCTGTGGCTGCTGATCCCACTTGGGAGACAGGAATACCAGAATTGGTGTGGGCATCAGGCAGGACTGGCAGAAGAGCACGGCTGAAACTCAGATGAGTAGGCTGGCACGGCTGAGACAGGGTTGGCAGAGACACAGCAGAGATCACAGGGCTGGCAAAGACACGGCAGAGAACACAGGGCTGGCAGAGACACGGCAGAGAACACAGGGCTGGCGGGAACACAGGACTGGCAGGGACAGCAGGAAACACAGGACTGGCTAGGATGGCAGGAAACACAGGACTGGAAGGCACGGCAGGAACGGTAGGACTGGCAGGAACACGGGATTGGCAGGAACACTGGATTGGCAGGCACGGCAGAGAACACAGGACTGGTTGATATGGTGTAAGAAGGAACAGGTAGGGACCTGTTCACACTAGAGGTGCAGGTACGGATATGTAGTTAGGAGGAACACGTAGGGACCTGTTCACACAGGTGGTGCGGGAACGGATATGAAATATGAGGGAACAGGTAGGACCTGTTCACACAGGAGATGTAGGTATGGAAATAAACCAGAAGGAAGGGAGAATGAAGGAACAGGTAGAGACCTGTTCACACAGGAAGAGAACTGCAAGGCTGCAGATAGGAAAGGTAGAGCAGCAAGAGGTAGCGCAGCAATAAAAGCAAAGCAGAGCAGAACCAAAAGGAATGTGGAGAAGAGCTGCAGCAAGAGATTCTTACAGCAACGGGAGCTGAGCAGAGATGAACGGAGCAGAACCGCAAGGAATGCGGAGAGGAGCTGCAGAAAGAGATTCTTACAGCAACGGGAGCGGAGCAGAGCTGAATGGAGCAGAACCTCAAGGAATGCTGAGAGGAGCTGCAGAAAGAGATTCTTACAGCAACGGGAGCGGAGCAGAGAAGAACGGAGCAGAACCGCAGGAGTGCGGATCAGAGGTAAAAGCCACAAAGGTACAGAGCAGGCAGAGCTGCAAGAGTGCAGAGTGTAAGCAGGCTGAGAACACAAGGAAAGACACAGCAGGGAAGGAAGCCACACACAAGGAGACAGAGATAAGACTAAGTACAGACAAGGCAATGGAACAAGACACAAGGACAAAGACACAGGGACCAGTATATTCTGCCTCCTGGAGGGCGGACAACAAGACCAAGGCAAAAATACAGAGAAAAGCCTCCAGAGAGGGAGTAACTCACAGCAAGGCCTGGCAAACTCAGAAGCTAAACACTAACTGAGCTAACACATTGCACAGGCCCAGAACACTGGGTGGAGCTGCACTATATACTGGAGGCCTCTTGGTAATTGGTCAGGAACAGATTAGACAGATGCACCTGATTGCTATAACAACCAGAGAGTTCAGGCGCCGCTCCCCTATACACAAAGCCATGAAGCATGCAGAGAGCAGAGACACAGAACATGGAGCTGGCATAAAACAGAAACCACATCATGGCCTGGAGCAGTGGGTAAGATAGTGTGAGAGATGTGAGGCCATGCCGTGATGCCAGCAGAGTTGTTACAGTTATCCATAGATTTAGAAATAATTGGTGAAGCCAGAACAAAAAGTGGTGAGTGGAGGCTTAATACCACTCTACTAGATGACCCTCAAATTTGTCAAAGTTTTATGCGTACCTACCAGCATTGGCAAAAAAATAGAACCCCCCACGAGTCATTGCTGTGCTGGTGGGAGGGCACAAAGGGAAAAATTAAGCATTTCTTTATCAAAGCTGGTAGACAAAAAGCCAGGGAAAGGAGGCGGTATTATGCAAATATGAATACCAGATTACATGCTCTCCTCAAGTTAAAGGGCTTGGGGATAGATGTGGAGGTGTATGTAACTGAGCTTAAAGCTGAGATTCAGAAATACCTGGAACAAAAGGGGAAGGAAATAATATTCTAGTCCCGTGTCCAGGCGCTGGAGCAAGATGAAAAGTGCTCCAGGTTCTTCTTTAAGAAGGTTAATGACAGAAAAGATCTAATGTCAGACTTAAATGGTGAAACAACTATAAGTGGAATGTTGGGTGTTGCTTTTAATTTTTATCAGGATCTTTTTAGTGAAAAACTGATTGATGCTGCTTTTTTATCCAGTTGTCTTAATGTTCTAAATTTTAAACTTGATCTTTTAGACCAGGAAGTTTTATCTCATGATGTAAATATGGAAGAGCTTTTTACTGTTTTTAAAAGTTTTTCTACAGCAAAAGCACCTGGATCTGATGGGTTACCGGTCGAGTTTTATACAAAATTCTGGAATGTGCTAAAAGAGGATATGCTGGTTTTATTTACTGAAGCTTTTAAGGTTGAGGTGTTGCCCCCTCATGGGATAAAGGGAGGGTCACCTTGCTCTTTAAAAAAGGAGAGCGCAGTAATATTAATAACTGGAGGCCTATCACCTTACTTAATGTTGATTATAAAGTGTTGGCGAAAATAATAGCATCTCGATTAAGATCTGTGATAGATAAACTGATACACCCAGACCAAGTTTGTGGGGTGCCAGGTAGGAGCATGGCAGAGTCCCTTAATACTCTCAGGGACGCTATCTGGTACTCCAAGGTAAGAGAACAAAAACTTGGGATACTGTCATTAGATTTTGAGAAAGCTTTTGAGAGAGTGTCACATGAATATTTATTTTCCGTTTTAAAGGTAATGAATATCCTTGAATTTTTATTAAGCCGTGTTAAATTATTGTATAGGTCTTGTTTTAGCCTAATTTAAATTAATGTTTTTTTTAACAGATGCTGTGGAGTTAAAATCGGGAGTGAAACAGGGCTGTCCGCTGTCCCCCCTCCTGTTCATATGTGTAATGGAGCCCCTTTTGTGTTCGATTCGTAATGACAAAGTGGTAAGAAGGGTTCCAGTTCCAGGAGGGGGGGGGGCAGGCAGGTTAAAATATTAAGTTATATGGATGATGTTACGATATTATGTGACTCCCCTGCCTCCTTCAGAAGAGCTCTGCTGCACACCGCCTTCTTCTGTCAGGCATCTGGGTCTAAACTTAATATGGAAAAAAGTGAATGCCTGCACATGGGGGAGTGGGACTATGCTCCCACCCCAGATATATGTTTTAGCAAGACCACATTAAAGTATTAGGGGTTGTTTTTAATGCAGATCTTAAGAATGATGCCAACTGGGATAATGTGATAGTAAAAATGGAGAAAAAAATCTCATTTTGGATGTTAAGGAACTTGACCATGGAAGGGAAGATATTAATTATAAAAATGATTCTGTTACCAATTATGCTGCACATTGCCATGGTTTTCCCACCCTCTGATCTGTATATCAAACGTCTTACCCGTGTATGTTTTAAATTTTTATGGAGGTCTAAGATGGAAAAACTGAAACGTGATTTTATGTACAGAGATTGTCTTAATGGGGAAAAGGGGTTCCTAACCTTTTTATGTATTTTTATGTGAAATTTTTCTGTTTCTGTTTTAATATGATGCAAAAAAATGGCGCTTTTAGTTGTTTTTTAACCCCTTAAGCCCCGAGGGTGGTTTGCACGTTAATGACCGGGCCAATTTTTACAATTCTGACCACTGTCTTTTTATGAGGTTATAACTCTGGAACGCTTCAACGGATCTTGGCGATTCTGACTTGGTTTTCTCGTGAGATATTGTACTTCATGTTAGTGGTAAAATTTATTCGATATAACTTGCGTTTATTTGTGAAAAAAACGGATATTTGGCGAAAATTTTGAAAATTTTTCAGCTCCAATTTGTTTTATTTTACCAAGGGTAACGGGAGAAAATGGATGTCAAAAGTTGTTGTACAATTTGTCCTGAGTACGCTGATACCCCATATGTGGGGGTAAACCACTGTTTGGGCGCATGGCAGAGCTCGGAAGGAAAGGAGTGAAATTTGACTTTTCAATGCAAAATTGACTGGAATTTATATGGGATGCCATGGGATCTAGATGTGTGGTGAGCACTTTGACCCACCAAGTGCTTCACAGAAGTTTATAATGCAGAGCCGTAAAAATAAAAAATCATATTTTCTCACAAAAATGATCTTTTCGCCCCACTTTTTTTTTCCCAAGGGTAAGAGAAGAAATTAGACCACAAAAGTTGTTGCGCAATTTGTCCTGAGTACAACGATACCCCATATGTGGGGGTAAACCACTGTTTGGGCGCATAGCAGAGCTTGGAAGGGAAGGAGCGCCATTTTACTTTTCAATGCAAAATTGACTGGAATTGAGATGGGACACCATGTCGCGTTTGGAGAGCCCCTGATATGCCTAAACATTAAAACCCCCCACAAGTGACACCATTTTGGAAAGTAGACCCCCTAAGGAACTTATCTAGATGTGTTTTGAGAGCTTTGAACCCCAAAGTGTTTCACTACAGTTTATAACGCAGAGCCGTGAAAATAAAAATTATTTTATTTTTTTTTCACAATGATTTTTAGCCCCCCAAATTTTTATTTTCCCAAGGATAACAAGAGAACTTGGACGCCAAAATTTGTTGTCCAATTTGTCCCGAGTACGCTGATGCCCCATATGTTGGGGTAAACCCCTGTTTGGGCGCATGGGAGAGCTTGGAAAGGGAAGGAGCACTGTTTTACTTTTTCAACCCAGAATTGTCTGGAATTGAGATCAGACGCCATGTCGCGTTTGGAGAGCCCCTGATGTGCCTGAACAGTGGAAACTCCCCAATTCTACCTGAAACTTTAATCCAAACACACCCCTAACTGTCATGAATCCCAATGGCTAGGGATAGCAAGGGACAAGCAAAGTAATGCAAAATATCGGACGAGCTCTAGGGTGACGGAACCTGGGCTGACCGCTGCCCTACGCCTGACAAACGCAACTAGAGATAGCCAGGGAGCGTGCCTACGTTGGTTCTAGACGCCACGCACCAGCCTAAGAGCTAACTAGTACTGCAGAGAAAATAAGACCTCACTTGCCTCCAGAGGAATGAACCCCAAAAGGTATAGTTGCCCCCCACATGTATTGACGGTGAAATGAGAGGAAGGCACACACATAGAGATGATATATATAGGTTCAGCAAATTGAGGCCCGCTGTAAACTAGAAAGCAGAACGATACAAAAGGGGTCTGAGCGGTCAGCAAAAAACCCTAATCAAAAAACCATCCTGAGATTACAAGAACCCATGTGCCAACTCATGGCACATGGGGAGAACCTCAGTCCACTAGAGCTACCAGCTAGCATAGAGACATAATCAGCAAGCTGGACAAAAAAACCAAACAACTGAAAATCAGCACTTAGCTTATCCTGAAAGATCTGGGAGCAGGTAGGCAGGAACCAAACAGAGCACATCTGAATACATTGATAGCCGGCAAGGGAATGACAGAAAGGCCAGGTAAAATAGGAAACACCCAGCCTCTGATGGACAGGTGGAAACCAAAGGCCGCAACCCACCAAAGTCACCCAGTACCAACAGTAACCACCAGAGGGAGCCCACAAACAGAATCCACAACAGTACCCCCCCCTTGAGGAGGGGTCACCGAACCCTCACGAGAACCCCCAGGGCGATCAGGGTGAGCTCTATGGAAGGCGCGGACCAAATCAGTCGCATGAACATCGGAGGCGACCACCCAGGAATTATCCTCCTGACCATAACCCTTCCACTTAACCAAATACTGGAGTTTGCGTCTGGAAACACGAGAATCCAAGATCTTCTCAACAACATACTCCAATTCTCCCTCCACCAGCACCGGAGCAGGAGGCTCAACCGAAGGAACAACGGGCACCTCATACCTCCGCAACAACGACCGATGGAACACATTATGAATAGCAAACGATGCTGGGAGATCCAAACGAAAAGATACAGGGTTAAGAATCTCCGAGATCCTATAAGGACCGATGAACCGAGGCTTGAACTTAGGAGGAGACCTTCATAGGGACAAAACGAGAAGACAACCACACCAAATCCCCAACAAGAAGTCGGGGACCCACGCGACGACGGCGATTAGCAAACTGCTGAGTCTTCTCCTGAGATAACTTCAAATTGTCCACCACCTGATTCCAAATCTGATGTAGCCTGTCCACCACCACGTCCACTCCAGGACAATCCGAAGACTCCACCTGACCAGAGGAAAAACGAGGATGAAACCCCGAATTACAAAAAAAAGGAGAGACCAACGTGGCAGAACTAGCCCGATTATTAAGAGCAAATTCGGCCAGCGGCAAAAAAGCAACCCAGTCATCTTGATCACCAGAAACAAAACACCTCAAATAAGTTTCCAAGGTCTGATTAGTTCGCTCCGTCTGGCCATTCGTCTGAGGATGGAATGCAGACGAGAAAGACAAATCAATGCCCATCTTGGCACAAAACGTCCGCCAAAATCTAGACACAAACTGGGATCCCCTGTCAGAAACGATATTCTCCGGAATCCCATGCAAACGAACCACGTTCTGAAAAAATAAAGGGACCAACTCAAAGGAGGAAGGCAACTTAGGCAAGGGCACCAAATGAACCATCTTAGAAAAGCGGTCACACACCACCCAGATAACGGACATTTTCTGTGAAACCGGGAGATCAGAAATAAAATCCATGGAAATGTGCGTCCAAGGCCTCTTCGGGATGGGCAAGGATAACAACAACCCACTGGCCCGAGAACAGCAAGGCTTAGCTCGAGCACACACTTCACAAGACTGCACAAAGGTACGCACATCCCTAGACAAGGAAGGCCACCAAAAAGACCTGGCCACCAAGTCTCTAGTACCAAATATTCCAGGATGACCAGCCAACACAGAAGAATGGACCTCGGAGATGACTCTACTGGTCCAATCATCCGGAACAAACAGTCTTTCTGGTGGACAACGATCCGGTTTATCCACCTGAAACTCCTGCAATGCACGTCGCAAGTCTGGGGATACGGCGGACAATATTACCCCATCCCTAAGGATACCAGTAGGCCCAGAGTCTCCAGGAGAGTCAGGCACAAAACTCCTGGAAAGAGCATCTGCCTTCACATTCTTTGAACCTGGCAGGTATGAAACCACGAAATTGAAACGAGAAAAAAACAACGACCAACGAGCCTGTCTAGGATTCAAACGCCTGGCAGACTCAAGGTAAATGAGATTCTTATGATCAGTCAAGACCACCACACGATGTTTAGCACCCTCAAGCCAATGACGCCACTCCTCAAATGCCCACTTCATGGCCAAAAGCTCCCGATTACCCACATCATAATTGCGCTCGGCGGGCGAGAATTTTCTAGAGAAGAATGCACATGGCTTCATCACCGAGCCATTAGAACTTCTCTGTGACAAAACCGCCCCCGCTCCAATCTCGGAAGCATCAACCTCAACCTGAAAAGGAAGTGAAACATCTGGTTGACACAACACAGGAGCAGAAGAAAACCGGCGCTTAAGTTCCTGAAAGGCCTCCACGGCCGCAGGAGACCAATCAGCAACATCAGCACCCTTTTTAGTCAAATCAGTCAAAGGTTTAACAATACTGGAAAAATTAGCAATGAACCGACGATAAAAATTAGCAAACCCCAAGAACTTCTGAAGGCTCTTAACAGATGTAGGTTGTGTCCAGTCACAATTCGCCTGAACCTTGACGGGATCCATCTCAATAGTAGAAGGAGAAAAAATGTACCCCAAAAAAGAAATCTTCTGGACTCCGAAGAGACACTTTGAGCCCTTCACAAACAGAGAATTGGCCCGCAGAACCTGAAACACCTTCCTGACCTGTAAAACATGAGACTCCCAGTCATCAGAAAACACCAAAATATCATCCAAATACACAATCATAAACTTATCCAGATATTCACGGAAAATATTGTGCATAAAGGACTGAAAGACTGACGGAGCATTGGAGAGTCCAAAAGGCATTACCAAATACTCAAAATGGCCCTCAGGCGTATTAAATGCGGTTTTCCACTCGTCACCCTGTTTTATCCGCACCAGATTATACGCACCGCGAAGATCTATCTTAGTGAACCACCTAGCCCCCTTAATGCGAGCAAACAAATCAGTCAATAATGGCAGTGGATACTGATATTTGACTGTAATCTTATTCAGAAGGCGATAATCTATACAAGGCCTCAGGGAACCATCTTTTTTTGCCACGAAAAAAAAACCTGCTCCCAGAGGGGACGAAGATGGACGAATATGTCCCTTTTCCAAGGACTCCTTAATATAATTCCGCATAGCAGTATGCTCTGGCAGTGACAGATTAAATAAACGACCCTTAGGGAACTTACTGCCAGGAATCAATTCTATAGCACAGTCACAATCTCTATGAGGAGGGAGCGAATTGAGCTTAGGCTCCTCAAAAACATCCCTATAGTCAGACAAAAACGCAGGGATCTCAGAAGGAGTAGATGAAGCGATAGAAATCGGAGGTGCATAGTCATGAACCCCCTGACATCCCCAGCTTAACACAGACATTGTTTTCCAGTCCAGGACAGGATTATGAGTTTGTAACCATGGCAGACCAAGCACTAGTACATCATGTAAATTATACAGTACAAGGAAGCGAATCACCTCCTGATGAACGGGAGTCATGCGCATGGTCACTTGTGTCCAATACTGCGGCTTATTCATAGCCAATGGTGTAGAGTCAATTCCCTTCAGAGGGATAGGAACTTCCAGAGGCTCCAGACTAAAACCGCAGCGTTTAGCAAATGACCAATCCATAAGACTCAGGGCAGCGCCTGAATCCACATAGGCATCGACGGAAATGGAAGACAGTGAAAAAATCAGAGTCACAGACAAAATGAACTTAGGCTGCAGAGTACCAATGGCAAAAGATTTATCAACCCTTTTTGTGCGTTTAGAGCATGCTGATATAACATGAGCTGAATCACCACAATAAAAACACAATCCATTTTTCCGCCTATAATTTTGCCGTTCACTTCTGGACTGAATTCTATCACATTGCATAGTCTCAGGTGCCTGTTCAGAAGACACCGCCAACTGGTGCACGGGTTTGCGCTCCCATAAACGCCGATCAATCTGAATGGCCATAGCCATCGACTCATTCAGACCTGTAGGCGTAGGGAACCCCACCATAATATCCTTAATGGCCTCGGAAAGACCATTTCTGAAGTTAACAGCCAGGGCGCACTCATTCCACTGAGTAAGCACCGACCATTTCCGAAATTTTTGACAATATATTTCTGCTTCATCATGCCCCTGAGAGAGGGCTAATAAAGCCTTTTCAGCCTGAATCTCCAGGTTGGGTTCCTCATAGAGCAATCCCAATGCCAGAAAAAACGCATCCACATTGAGCAATGCAGGATCCCCTGGTGCCAATGCAAATGCCCAATTCTGAGGGTCGCCCCGCAGGAAATATATTACAATCCTGACCTGTTGAGCAGGGTCTCCAGAGGAGCGAGATTTTAAAGAAAGAAACAATTTACAATTGTTCCTGAAATTCAGGAAGGTAGATCTATCTCCAGAAAAGAACTCTGGAATAGGAATTCTAGGTTCAGACATGGGAGTGTGAACAACAAAATCCTGTATGTTTTGAACTTTTGCCGCGAGATTACTCAGGCTGGAAGCCAAACTCTGGACATCCATGTTAAACAGCTAATAACAGAGCCATTCAAGGGTTAAGAGGAGGTAAGAAGCAGCTAGACAGCAATTAAGGGCTAGGCAGCAAAACTCTGAAGGAAAAAAAAAAAAAATTCCCTTAAACACTTCTTTTTCTCCTGCTTCAGCCCAAACAATTAACACTTTGTGGGCCGGCTATACTGTCATGAATCCCAATGGCTAGGGATAGCAAGGGACAAGCAAAGTAATGCAAAATATCGGACGAGCTCTAGGGTGATGGAACCTGGGCTGACCGCTGCCCTACGCCTGACAAACGCAACTAGAGATAGCCAGGGAGCGTGCCTACGTTGGTTCTAGATGCCACGGACCAGCCTAAGAGCTAACTAGTACTGCAGAGAAAATAAGACCTCACTTGCCTCCAGAGGAATGAACCCCAAAAGGTATAGTTGCCCCCCACATGTATTGACGGTGAAATGAGAGGAAGGCACACACATAGAGATGATATATATAGGTTCAGCAAATTGAGGCCCGCTGTAAACTAGAAAGCAGAACGATACAAAAGGGGTCTGAGCGGTCAGCAAAAAACCCTAATCAAAAAACCATCCTGAGATTACAAGAACCCATGTGCCAACTCATGGCACATGGGGAGAACCTCAGTCCACTAGAGCTACCAGCTAGCATAGAGACATAATAAGCAAGCTGGACAAAAAAACCAAACAACTGAAAATCAGCACTTAGCTTATCCTGAAAGATCTGGGAGCAGGTAGGCAGGAACCAAACAGAGCACATCTGAATACATTGATAGCCGGCAAGGGAATGACAGAAAGGCCAGGTAAAATAGGAAACACCCAGCCTCTGATGGACAGGTGGAAACCAAAGGCCGCAACCCACCAAAGTCACCCAGTACCAACAGTAACCACCAGAGGGAGCCCACAAACAGAATCCACAACACCTAACCCTAATCCCAACTGTAATCCTAACCACACCCCTAACCCTGACACACCCCTAATTCTAATACCAACCCTAATCCCAACCGTGAATGTAATCCAAACCCTAACCCTAACTTTAGCCCCAACCCTAACTTTAGCCCCAACCCTATCCCTAACTTTAGCCCCAACCCTAACTTTAGCTTCAACCCTAGCCCCAACCCTAACCCTAACCCTAGCCCTAGCCCTAACACTAGCCCTAGCCGTAACCCTAGCCCTAACCCTAGCCCTAGCCCCAACCCTAACCCTAACCCTAACCCTAGCCCTAATGGGAAAATGGAAATAAATACATTTTTTTAATTTTATTATTTTTCCCTAACTAAGGGGGTGATGAAGGAGGGTTTGATTCACTTTTATAGCATTTTTTATATCGGATTTTTCTGATTGGCAGCTGTCACACACTAAAAGACGCTTTTTATAGCAAAAAAGTTTTTGCGTCACCATATTTTGAGACCTATAATTTTTCCGTATTTTGGTCCACAGAGTCATGTGAGGTCTTGTTTTTTGCGGGACGAGTTGTCGTTTTTATTGGTAACATTTTCGGACATGTGACAGTTTTTGATCACTTTTTATTCCGATTTTTGTGAGGCAGAATGACCAAAAACCAGCTATTCATGAATTTCTTTTGGGGGAGGCGTTTATACCGTTCCACGTTTAGTAAAATTGATAAAGCAGTTTTATTCGTCGGGTCAGTACAATTACA
Source organism: Ranitomeya variabilis (assembly GCF_051348905.1). Lineage (NCBI taxonomy): Eukaryota > Metazoa > Chordata > Amphibia > Anura > Dendrobatidae > Ranitomeya > Ranitomeya variabilis. The sequence goes on along the minus strand of NC_135235.1, from coordinate 605,923,833 downwards.
GCGATATCTCATTTATATCATTTTTTTATGTTTTGGCGCTTTTATACGATAAAAGCTATTTTATAGAAAAAATTATTATTTTGGTATCGCTTTATTCTGAGGACTATAACTTTTTTATTTTTTTGCATATGATGCTGTATGGCAGCTCATTTTTTGCGGGACAAGATGATGTTTTCAGCGGTACCATGGTTATTTATATCCGTCTTTTTGATCGCGTGTTATTCCACTTTTTGTTCAGCAGCATGATAATAAAGTGTTGTTTTTTGGCTTTTTTTTTTTTTGTTCTTACAGTGTTCACTGAAGGGGTTAACTAGTGGGACAGTTTTATAGGTTGGGTCGTTATGGACGCGGCGATACTAAATATGTGTACTTTTATTGTTTGTTTTTTTAGATAAAGAAATGTATTTATGGGAATATTTTTTTTTCCTTCTTTATTTAGGAATTTTTATTTATTTATTTATTTTTTTTTTACACACATGTGGAATTTTTTTTTAAACTTTTTTACTTTGTCCCAGGGGGGGACATCACAGATCGCCGATGTGATAGTTTGCATAGCACTCTATCAGTCACTCACATCGCTGCAGGCTTACCGACGCCTGCTCACGACCCGGAAGTACTCCCTGCAGGACCCGGATGCAGCCCGGCGGCTATTTTGGATCCGGGGACTGCAGGGAGGAGACGCTCGGTACAAGGTGAGTACATCGCATTGTACCGATCGTCTCAGGGAAGCCCGCAGGGAGCCCCCTCCCTGCGCGATGCTTCCCTGTACCGCCGGCACACTGCGATCATGTTTGATCGCGGTGTGCTGGGGGTTAATGTGCCAGGGGCGGTCCGTGACCACTCCTGGCACATAGTGCTGGATGTCAGATGCGATAGGCAGCTGACACCCGGCCGCGATCGGCCACGGTCCCCCCGTGAGTGCGGCTGATCGCTATGACGTACTATCCCATCGGTGGGAATTAAGGCCCACCCCACCTCGACGGGATAGTACATCATATGGGATTAAGGGGTTAAAATATGCTGTTGGAATGTTATTTAAAAAATGGTTTAGATGTCCATTGAATACTCCTGCACTGTTGTGTCTGCCCAAACCCTATGCTTGTATCGAGAAAGTAATCAGGGTCTACCATCTAAAGGAGGAGGACCCTGCTATCCTAAAGGACCAGAAAGTCTTGTCTGCCTTCATTAAAAAAAATTAAGGTATGATTTAAGTTCTCAACTTTTCTCATGCCAGGGGTTCCGCTTTTAGCACTAACTCTTCCTCAGTCTTTTCTTCCGCTTGAGCCTTCGCCAAAATGGGCATTGGCAACTCCTCTGCCAGGCAGCGACGTTCCTCCTCTCTCTGGAGAAGCTTCTGCTGATGTTTTTCTTGAGCCATTCTGAGCACATCCATATCTTTCAATATGGTCCTATTCATGGCCTGACACGCTGATAGGTGACCTCTGAGTTCAACGACCTCCTTCTCTAGGTCACCCATTTTGTGCTCAATTGCTTGCCTCAGGACTAGTGTTGAGCGATACCGTCCGATACTTGAAAGTATCGGTATCGGAAAGTATCGGCCGATACCGGCAAAGTATCGGATCCAATCCGATACCGATACCCGATACCAATACAAGTCAATGGGACTCAAGTATCGGACGGTATTCCTGATGGTTCCCAGGGTCTGAAGGAGAGGAAACTCTCCTTCAGGCCCTGGGATCCATATAAATGTTTAAAAGAAAGAATTAAAATAAAAAATATCGCTATACTCACCTGTCCGACGCAGCCTGGACCTCAGCGAGGGAACCGGCAGCGTTGTTTGTTTAAAATTCGCGCTTTTACTTGGTTACGTGAAGTCCCGGCTTGTGATTGGTCAGGGCGGCCATGTTGCCGGGACGCGGACCAATCACAGCAAGCCGTGACGAAATTACGTCACGGCTTGCTGTGATTGGTCCGCGTCCCGGCAACATGGCCGCCATTAACCAATCACAAGCCGTGACGTCATGGGAGGCTGGACACGCGCGCTTTTTAAAATGGGCGCGTGTCCAGCCTCCAGTGACGTCCCGGCTTATGATTGGTCACGGCGCCATGTTGCCGGGACGCGGACCAATCACAGCAAGCCGTGACGAAATTACGTCACGGCTTGCTGTGATTGGTCCGCGTCCCGGCAACATGGCCGCCATTAACCAATCACAAGCCGTGACGTCACGGGAGGCTGGACACGCGCGCTTTTTAAAATGGGCGCGTGTCCAGCCTCCCGTGACGTCCCGGCTTGTGATTGGTTGCGCCGCGGTCAACCAATCACAAGCCGGGAGGCTTGTATAATACATCAGCTGAGAGGTGATACATGGGAATGTGAGACACATCCTGCAAATTCGACCAAACTTATTATGCAATAATTGATGTTTTGACAACATTGGCAGTTTCCCCTTGTTTGGTTTAGTTCATCCTCACTCATTTTGTGCGCCGCGGTCAACCAATCACAAGCCGGGAGGCTGGACACGCGTGCATTTTAAAATTTTAAAATGGGCGCGTGTCCAGCCTCCCGTGACGTCCCGGCTTGTGATTGGTTGCGCCGCGGTCAACCAATCACAAGCCGGGAGGCTGGACACGCGCGCATTTTAAAATTTTAAAATGCGCGCGTGTCAGGCCTCCCGGCTTGTGATTGGTTGATCGCGGCGCAACCAATCACAAGCCGGGACGTCACGGGAGGCTGGACACGCGCCCATTTTAAAATGCGCGCGTGTCCAGCCTCCCGTGACGTCACGGCTTGTGATTGGTTGCGTCTCCCATGTGACTGCGACGCAACCAATCACAAAGCCGGGACGTAATTTTAAAATCCTTAAGGACCTGAAATTACGTCACGGCTTGCTGTGATTGGTTGCGTCGCCCATGTGACTGCGACGCAACCAATCACAACGCCGGAACGTAATTTTAAAATCCTGAAGGACCTGAAATTACGTCACGGCTTGCTGTGATTGGTTGCGTCCCGGTCACATGGGCGGCACGCAACCAATCACAAGCCGGGACTCACGTAAAGGAAAGAAAAGCGCGAATTTTAAACAAAGAACGCTGCCGCTTCCCTCGGTAAGGTGCAGGCTGCGTCGGAGAGGTGAGTATAGCAATATTTTTTATTTTAATTCTCTCTTTTACACATTTTTACATTAATGTTGTTTCGATACCGATACCCGATATCACAAAAATATCGGATCTCGGTATCGGAATTCCGATACAGCAAGTATCGGCCGATACCCGATACTTGCAGTATCGGAATGCTCAACACTACTCAGGACCCTTTCTTGTTCAACAGTTTCTTTAAGCAGCTCTATGTTATGGTCCTGCTCTCTTTTGGCCAGCACATGTCGCACCACCAGTTCTTTAATTAAACTTTCAAACGGGGGCTCTTGCCCACCCACACTCTGCCTCTTCAGAGTTCCACCTGTTTCCGCAACCTCCTCTATGGTCTCTCCTGGGCTTTCTGTTTACTCTTCGGTACCTCTGGACTCTTGGTAACTTCAGAGTTCTCCATCTCTTCAGCATCAGGTACTTCATCATACTGAGCCACTTCACTCTTTCCAGGCATTGCAGATGTGGGTCTACTACAGGTCTGTTCTAACCCCAGCCTGTCACTATCTCAGTGCTAGGGTTTGTCAGAGATAAAGTGACCTCCTCATCAAGGACAATAACGTTATCTGCACCTGACCCTGTCTCTTCCTCACCATCTTTCTTCTCAGAGGGTGTAACCTGTCCCACCTTTTTGCATCCCCCGCGACGAGATGAAGATTTGTGATTTTTAATCGGCTCCTCCTTACTGCACTCTTTTCCCTTTGCGCTTGAGTCACAGTCTGAACAGGAGTCACCCCCTCTCACTCTGTCATCCTGGAATAGCAAGTCCCCACTTAAACAGGTGTCAGACCCACACTTTCTTCTAGTCACCCGGAACTCTGGACTGTCGACCTTAGGTGTCGCTACTTTCTCTTTACACATCCCATTAACAGGAATCCCAACAACCTGCTGCTGTAGTGGGGCTTCAATATGACCATTCCGTCTCTCCTCTGAACAACCCCACACTGCGTCGACTTCCCATATGTCTTCAAAAATCACAAAGTCCCGGTCCCTCTCAAATGGGTAGAACAAATCTGGTGTTATACTGCCATCTTGGCACTTTACATTTTTGGACATATCAATGATCACTCTGTCCACAGTATAGTCAACCGTGACCCCATGAATGCAGCGAACATTGACCTTTTTTCTTTTCTGCAACTGCAGCTCCGGCTGCTGCAGAGCCTCTTGCTGCAACTGCACTGCACGTAACCACCGCAGACTTCGTGGACCCACCGATCCACAGCAACCTTTGTAACCCCGCCAAGTTACAGCTAGACGCCTTCAGTCTTCGTGGCCCCGCCGAGCCACAGCAAACACCTGCACATGTGCTTTATAGAAAAAAACCACAGTCTTTCACTGACCCCGATCAGTACATCACACAGACTTCGGTCTGCTTCACACCCGGCTTTACAGCCCAAACACAGTTTTTCACTGACCCCGGTCAGTATCACACGGTTTCCAGACCATTACCTGTTGGTGGCGGCCACACAGGTTCCCGGATCCGTCTTCTCCTCAGAGGTATCCACAAACTGCAGTTCTCACTGACCCCGGTCAGTTTTTACTCACGGTTTTTCAAAACCGTCCAATCTTCTGGCTCAGACCAGCCAGCGCTGCAACATGTGCTCCTTGGATCTTTGCCCCTATTCCAAACACCAATTGTAGGGATTCACTCGCTCAGGTGCATAGGATAAAACAGGAGGCACATTCTCTTCAGCGTTCTTGTGGGTTTATTCACTCCATAAAACATTTAAGTCAGCAAAACAAAGGTAAACAGTCTTACAAATAGCCTTTGGCTCAGGCATAGGGAAACAAATGTCCATTCCTTCAGGCTCAGTCCTGAAGACTTAACACACTGTGGAGGCTTGCCCCTCCACACACATACTCCTGTCTGTAGTGTCCGCCCATGTCCGACACATGGAAATCTGTCCACCATGACAGACTCCCACACTCACTCCCATGTGCCAAACACACCTCCATTAAGTAGCCTGAAACCACACCCAGAACCCATCACATGATTAGACATGTGGTTGTGACATCACCACAGGTCGTGACACAAACATAGACAGGCATGCTTATGCCCCTTACCCAGGGGTGAGGTATATGGGTAGCCAGACCCTCCCATGTCTCATAGCTACCCGTAACCCGGACCCAAATATACTACACAATTCCTTATTACGTTATGAGCATTACAGAAAACACTCCGGGTCACATCACAGCGACAAGCCTTCTCTGTGATACATACCTCCCGTCGATTAGACACCCTTTAGCCATGCTACAGTATGTATTAAAAAAAAGGGAAAATGGTGTCTGTGCAGATCTTGAATATGCTTGTCTTGTCCATCTACACCTGTGTGGGTATTCTAATGCTTTTTACCAACCAGGTTCGCTGCCTGCAGTAGATAGAATCTGAGCACGAAACCCTCACGTGCAGCTATAATAGGCATTTGTCCATTGTCTCCGGAATTCTCAAGTGTCACAATGGGCCCTTGGCCAATAAAAGGCAGTGTAATGGCCGCCGTCTTGAGTCTGCTGCTAGAGCAGCAGAAGACCACATGGCAGGGGGGGCTGTACGCACAGCTTCAGGGGGGCTGTACGCACAGCTTCAGGAGGGCTGGGAAGACAACGGCTCGCCTGTCTGTTATTTGAATTTCCCTCTCGCCCTCCCTCTTTCTCGCACTCAGTTGCACACTTTAGAACAAAAGGGGATGGAGGCTATGTTAAAATAGGTGGAGATATGCAGATTCAAAACGCGTTGCGCACAGCTTGAACACACACACACACACACACAGCAGAACTGTCATTGAGAATGCATCCAGAGTTTCTGGAAATGTCTTCCCTGCGGCAATCTTTTGCTCTGTCTCCACAATGTCAGTTTTAGGCCTTGGTGCGGCAGAAGTGGCAAACCATTACTGGTCATCGCTTCTCGGCCTTTTGGCTAAGACCTGGTTGGAGGAGCTTGGCTAGGTCTTTGCTGGGGGGTTTCTCTGGGTTCCTCCTTTGTGGGGACCCTGAGTAAAACAATTGGTGATTATTCGGAGTGCAGAGGACCAGTGCAATAGTGGGACCAATAGTGGGACGTGGCATGAAGGATACTATACGGTTCCAAGTGAAGCCGGATTTCTTGAAAGAGGTATCAATGAAAGTTTGTGTGGAGGAGATTCTCTTTAATGTGTTGGAACTCACCGTGGAAGATGTGGATGTGCTTCAAGACTTTCCAAATCAAGGTACTTATGAGTTGACTCTTTATGGCTATAATGCATGTATGAATGTGCTGGATCGGTGGATAAGAAGTACTAACCCATTCCTGGAGAAAATTAGGGTATCAGCTTTGCATAAAGATATAAGAAGAATGTTGGTGGTGCACATGTACAATTCAAAGGTTAAAGATGAAGCTATAACAATTTATTTGAGTTGTTTTTGTGAGCAAATTTATGGTGGCGAGAAATTTACGAACTCTTGGGGGATGAGGAATGGTAAACAGAGTTTTTTTGTCATTTTTAAACCAGAAGAAGGAAGCTTGCACGGTTTCAAGTGCCCCCTCTGCCACTTTTTCTATTGGTGGGGAGTGAGGGTTTTGCTATTTTGAAGGACAACTGCAGTATTGCCGCAATTGCTGGCAATATGGACATGTGAAGGAGGAATGTGGTAAGGGCAAAGTCTGCAGGATCTGTGGCAGGCCTGAACACCAAATGTAATGTTAGCAGGGTATGTGACTTATGTGGTGTGGCTGGACATATGGCGAGGAACTGCCGCACCAAAGATGGACGTCGGCTTTTTTCACAAGTGGTGAAAGTGGACGAGAGGAGAAGAAAGGTGGTGACTGGAGAGGAGTCTTCTGTTTCACAGCAGCAGATGATTATGATTGCTGGGGAAGCATCAGCTGATGTTGGTAAAGGGGGAGTCTCACCGCAAGTGATACAGAAAGGGGTAGTGGATGGAGCTTCAGTGGCACTCCCCATCCACTCTAAGTGGGGGGAGGAAGATCAAATGGATACTGTTCAATGGAGCAGGTACAGGGCTCCCCAAGGGAGTCACCGGGTGGGATGGAGGAGGCTGGGTCTGTTGTTTTTTCTGAGCATGTAAGCAATCTACAAGATATGATAAGTGAAATAGAGAATTTGGTTGATGAGTTGGATGCTGAGGTGGTGAGCCCTATAAGTAGGTTTACAGATGATGATTTAACACTGGCTCAGAGGCAGGTGACAAACTCATATATGTTTGGAGACTGAGAACCGGTTTAGTGCACTGTCTGGGGATAGTGAGTTGGCGTTTTCAGGGAGCGCTGGGGATGATGGATCCCAGGGTTCGCCTGCATTAGAATATTTGGAGAGTGATCAGGTGGACAGTTTTATAAAGGTTAGTTGCTATAAGTAGTAGTCTTCATAATGGCTATGATGTATTGGAGATTTGTGTTTTTTTTTGTTTTTTTTCCATCATGCGTTTAACTGTTGCTTCTACAAATGTTAGGAGTATTTGTTTAGAGAGTAGAAGAGCTATTGTTTTTGATTATTTTAAAGGAATCCATGCGGATATTTTTTGTCTTCAGGAGTGTGCGCTGAAGAGCACACCCCATGGGAATGAATGGAGCCATGGTGTTTTTGGTCCCCTGCGTGTAGTAATAAGAATGAAGGCATGGGGATTTTATTAAAAAATAGCAGTATTAATGTGTATGATTTTAAGGTTATTGTTCCTGGGCGTTTTATTATTTTAAAGTTTGAGTTTTTAGGGAAGAGAAGTCGAATTTTTAATATGTATGCTCCAGCGGAGGAACAAGCCCGTGTAAGTTTTATGGCGACCTTACAATTATACATGCCAGGACGTATTTTTACTATAGTAGCGGGTGATTTTAATTGTATATGTAATGTTTTGGATTTTGAGAGTGGGGGGAGGTTAAATTGGATGCCACTTCTATTGTTCTAAATAATATAATACAAGATGTGCGCTACCAGGATGCAGGGTTGTTGGTGGATACTAAAGATAAATTTACATATGTGGCTGAGAGTGGTCTTTGTAAGTCCAGAATTGATTTTATATTAGTATCTGAAGGGGTTAAAATTAGCAGATGACGTCAATTGGCAAATGTGTTTTCTGACCATAGATTGGTGTGCGCTGAAGTATGTGTCTCAGAATCTATTGCCTTTGGCAGGGGTATGTGGAAGTTGAACACCGTTTTGCTGCAAGAAGAATCTGTGCTGCAGGAATTCAAGACTCTTTTTAACTCCTGTGTGAACAGGCAGGAGGATTTTAGTAATGTAGCAATATGGTGGGATTGGTTTAAAGAAAGGGTAGCATGATTTTTTTTAGGAGGGTGGGGTGTCAGAGGGCTATGCAAAAGAGGGAAAGAGATGCATTATTGGTAAAAAGGCTGGAGACCTTGAATAAATTCAGAAGTGTGAGAGTAGATGTAGAGAAGGATCTGAATGAAGTGAAGATGGAAATTAAGACGGGACTGGAGGAACGTGGGAAAAGGATTTTGTATCAGTCTAAAGTGCTGCATTTAGAGGAAAATGAACAATGCTCAAGGTACTTTTTTTAGGAAAAATTTTAATGCAAAAGGGGTTTTACTTCAGTCTTGGCCTCTGATGGGGAGAAATTTGGGGAGGACATGGTTAGTGAAATCAGTAGATTTTATGGGGATTTGTTTGGAGCAGATGGAGCTGCCACGGATAAGGAAATCAAAGAGTATGTTGATGTTTTAAAAAATAATATTCCTGAGGAGGAGGTGGGGTTTTTGGAAATGGATGTTACGGAGGAGGAGGTGAAGCGGGTGGTGGATAGTATGGCCAGGGGAAGGACCCCTGGTTGTGACGGACTTCCAGTGGCATTTTATTCTTTATATTGGCTGATTTTAAAGGAACATTTTATGAAAGTGATAGGTTATATTTTTAATAGTGGGGTTTTGTCTGATTCTACAAGGAAAGGGGTGGTTACTCTCATTTATAAGAAAGGGGATAGGAGGGAGGTTAAGAATTGGAGGCCTATCACACTATTAAATTGTGATTACAACATTTTTTCCAAGATTTTGGCTAGCAGAATTAGCAAAGTTATTCATTATATGGTGGGTGAACATCAGACTTGTGTGGTCCCAGGAAGAAGAATGACTGATAATTTATTGCTTTTACGAAATATTTTATGCAAAGTCGGCAAATTTTTCCATGCTTTTAGAGTCTATAGATTTAGAAAAAGCATTTGATAATGTGTCTCATCGGTTTATGTTTATGGTGTTAGCTAAAATGGGAATACCTGAAAATTTTTTAGGGCTTATAAAATGTTTGTATACTAACGTTAGCAGTCAGATAATTGTTAATGGCAATATAAGTTCCTCAATTGCAGTAAGGTCGGGGGTAAGGCAGGGGTGCCCTTTATCACCCATTTCATTCATATGTGTCACGGAACATTTTCTATTGAGTTTGCAGAAAGATAAACATGTGGGTGGATGCTTTATTCTGGGGAGTGGTGGCCAAAGGGTTAATTCCTGGGCTACATGGATGATCTGGTATTAACTGGAGGGTCTCAGGCTGATTTAAATAGAGCAAACTTACACTTGAGGATCTTTTTGTGCTGTGGCGGGTAGGTCTGTCAATTGGAGCAAATGTCAATTGTGCAATTTTGGGAAGAAAGTTCCTTTTAAAGTGGATGGAGTTATACAGAGGGAACATATTGAGGTGTTGGAAACAGGTTTTGAGGAGGATTTAAAAGGAAAACAAAATTTTGAAAACTTGGGAAGTAAAATTGAGAAGAAGCTCTCTTTTTGGAAATTACGTAACTTATCTTTAAAAGGTAAGATGTTAATAATTAAGTCTGTGTTGTTACCTTTATTTTTATATTTTTATACTGTTTTTCCACCTGGGAAACTCTGGCTCAAAAGGATGACAAGGAAAAGTTTTGTGTTTTTTTGGGCATCAAAGATGGAATGGATTAGGAGAGTAATAGTAATGAGTAGACATGAGTTGGGAGACTATGACTTTCCAAACTTGGAGTTTTTAGAGCTTGCATTATTTATTGTTAACGTTTAGAGCATTTAAAGGGGGTGGAAGGGTAGTGGATTTAATGTTTTATCTGGCGGGTGGAATGATGGCTAAATGGGAATGGTGCACGTTAACTTTAAATCGACCTAGATCTCATGTGATACCATCTTTTTATGTTGTAATCAAGTTGATCTATGAATCAAGAGGTTTTAATAGTTTGGGACTACCTGACAAGAAGAAAATGGTAAAGCACTTTAGGCAGGGGGAAGTGCAATGTGAGGTTCCGTTTCTGAATAAAGCTCATTCGGTTGCTATATGGAAGCTGTTTAAAATCCCAGGGGTAACAGGAAGACAGTTGGACATTGCATGGTTGGCTATACGAGGAGCTTTGCCAACAAAGGCCTTTTTACGGAGGAGAGGGGTGAAGATTGCTGAGGGGTGTCCAAGGGAGGGATGCAAAGGGATTGAAGATTTACCCCATTTGCTTTGGTCTTGTGGGTAAATGTGTCAGATTTTAAACATATTAAGAGGTTTCATGATGAAATTGGTGGGTTTTAATGAACTGACTTATGAGGTTATTCTTACCGGGCAGGATTTTAACAGGCAACAAAATGCAAGAGTGGTGTGGGTTTTCTTAACAATTTTAAAGGTAGTAATATGGGACATGCGGAACCTTTTAGTCTTTAAAAGAATTGTTGTACAGCCACATGATGCTGTCAAACTTCTTTTATCTAGGCTTTTTAATGTGTATTAATATGACAAGAAGAGAGACTAGGAGAGGATAAAGCGGAGCAGGTATGGCATTTCTCTGGATGGAATGTTTTAGTATGAAATGTATATAATAGTACAATAAGTGTACTGTATGTATGTAAATAAAGATACATGCCCAGATGATGAAGTTTACTCTAGAAATAGCTTTTATGTAAGTGATAAGACAAGCTGATCTTATAGAGTAAATTGACTGATGAGAGAAAAAAATCTATTCTTATCAGTTTAACCCCTTCATGACCCAGCCTATTTTGACCTTAATGACCTTGCCGTTTTTTGCAATTCTGACCAGTGTCCATTTATAATGTAATAACTCGGGAACGCTTCAACGGATCCTAGCGATTCTGAGATTGTTTTTTCGTGACATATTGAGATTCATGTTAGTGGTAAATTTAGGTCGATAATTTTTGCGTTTATTTGTGAAAAAAAATGGAAATTTGGCGAAAATTTTGAAAATTTTGCAATTTTCACATTTTGAATTTTTATTCTGTTAAACCAGAGAGTTATGTGACACAAAATAATTAATAAATAACATTTCCCACATGTCTACTTTACATCAGCACAATTTTGGAAACAACATTTTTTTTTGCTAGGAAGTTATAAGGGTTAAAATTTGACCAGTGATTTCTCATTTTTACAACAAAATTTACAAAACCATTTTTTTTAGGGACCACCTCACATTTGAAGTCAATTTGAGGGTTCTATATGGCTGAAAATACCCAAAAGTGACACCATTCTAAAAACTGCACCCCTCAAGGTGCTCAAAACCACATTCAAGAAGTTTATTAACCCTTCAGGTGTTTCACAGCAGCAGAAGCAACATGGAAGGAAAAAATGAACATTTAACTTTTTAGTCACAAAAATGATCTTTTAGCAACAATTTTTTTATTTTCCCAAGGGTAAAAGGAGAAACTGGACCACGAAAGTTGTTGTCCAATTTGTTCTGAGTACGCTGATACCTCATATGTGGGGGTAAACCACTGTTTGGGCGCAAGGCAGAACTCGGAAGGGAAGGAGCGCCATTTGACTTTTTGAATGAAAAATTGGCTCCAATCTTTAGCGGACACCATGTCGCGTTTGGAGAGCCCCCGTGTGCCTAAACATTGGAGATCCCCCACAAGTAACCCCATTTTGGAAACTAGACGCCCCAAGGAACTTATCTAGATGCATAGTGAGCACTTTAAACCCCCAGGTGCTTCACAAATTGATCCGTAAAAATGAAAAAGTACTTTTTTTTCACAAAAAAATTATTTTAGCCTCAATTTTTTAATTTTCACATGGGCAACAGGATAAAATGGATCCTAAAATTTGTTGGGCAATTTCTCCTGAGTACACTGATACCTCACATGTGGGGGTAAACCACTGTTTGGGCACATGGTAAGGCTCGGAAGGGAAGGAGCGCCATTTGACTTTTTGAATGAAAAATTATCTCCATCGTTAGCGGACACCATGTCGCGTTTGGAGAGCCCCTGTGTGCCTAAACATTGGAGCTTCCCCACAAGTGACCCCATTTTGGAAAGGAGACCCCCCAAGGAACTTATCTAGATGCATAGTGAGCATTTTAAACCAACAAGTGCTTCACAGAAGTTTATAACGCAGAGCCGTGAATATAAAACATAATTTTTCTTTCCTCAAAAATGATTTTTAGCCCAGAATTTTTTATTTTCCCAAGGGTAACAGGAGAAATTGGACCCCAAATGTTGTTGTCCAGTTTGTCCTGAGTACGATGATACCCCATATGTGGGGGTAAACCACTGTTTGGGTGCACGGCAGGGCTTGGAAGGGAAGGCACGCCATTTGGCTTTTTGAATGGAAAATTAGCTCCAATCATTAGCGGACACCATGTCGCGTTTGGAGAGCCCCTGTGTGCCTAAACATTGGAGCTTCCCCATAAGTGACCCCGTTTTGGAAACTAGACCTCCAAAGGAACTAATCTAGATGTGTGGTGAGCACTTTGAACCCCCAAGTGCTTCACAGAAGTTTATAACGCAGAGCCATGAAAATAAAAATAAAAAAATATTTTCTCAAAAAATTTTTTTTAGCCCTGAATTTTTTATTTTCCAAAGGGTAACAGGGGAAATTTGACCCCAATAGTTGTTGTCCAGTTTCTCCTGAGTATGCTGATACCCCATATGTGGGGGTAAACCACTGTTTGGGCACACGTCGGGGTTCGGAAGGGAAGTAGTGACGTTTTGAAATGCAGACTTTGATGGAATGCTCTGCGGGCGTCACGTTGCATTTGCAGAGCCCCTGATGTGCCTAAACAGTAAAAACCCCCCATAAGTGACCCCATTTTGGAAACTAGACCCCCAAAGGAACTTATCTAGATGTGTGGTGAGCACTTTGAACCCCTAAGTGCTTCACAGAAGTTTATAACGCAGAGCCGTGAAAATAATAAATACGTTTTCTTTCGTCAAAAAAAAATTTTTTAGCCCTGATTTTTTTATTTTCCCAAGGGTAACAGGAGAAATTTGACCCCAAGAGTTGTTGTCCAGTTTCTCCTGAGTATGCTGATACCCCATATGTGGGGGTAAACCACTGTTTGGGCACATGCCGGGGCTTGGAAGTAAAGTAGTGATGTTTTGAAATGCAGACTTTGATGGAATGCTCTGCGGGCATCACGTTGCGTTTGCAGAGCCCCTGATGTGCCTAAACAGTAGAAACCCCCCACAAGTGACCCCATTTTGGAAACTAAACCCCCAAGGGAACTTATTGAGATGTGTGGTGAGCACTTTAAACCCCCAAGTGCTTCACAGAAGTGTATAACGCAGAGCCGTGAAAATAAAAAATCATTTTTCTTTCCTCAAAAATAATTTTTTAGCCCGCAATTTTTTATTTTCCCAAGGGTTACAGGAGAAATTGGACCCCAAAAGTTGTTGATCAGTTTCTCCTGAGTACGCTGGTACCCCATATGTGGGGGTAAACCACTGTTTGGGCACACGTCGGGGCTCGGAAGGGAGAGAGCACCATTTTACTTTTTCAACGCAAGATTGGCTGGAATCAATGGTGGCGCCGTGTCGCGTTTGGAGACCCCCTGATGTGCCTAAAAAGTGGAAACCCCTCAATTCTAACTCCAACACTAACCTCAACACACCCCTAAGTCTAATCCCAACCCTAACCACAACCCTAACCCCAACACACCCCTAACCCTAGTCTTACCCCTAATTCCAACCCTAACCCTAAGGCTATGTGCTCACGTTGCGGATTTGTATGGATTTTTCCGCAGTTTTTGAAAAATCTGCAGGTAAAACGCACTGCGCTTTACCTGCTGATTTACCGCGGATTTCCAGTGTTTTTTGTGTGGATTTCACTTGCGGATTCCTATTATGGAGCAGGTGTAAAACGCTGCGGAATTGCACAAAGAATTGACATGCTGCGGAAAATACAACGCAGCGTTTCCACGCTGTATTTTCCGCACCATGGGCATAGCGGATTTGGTTTTCCATAGGTTTACGTGGTACTGTAAACGTGATGGAAAACTGATACGAATCCGCAGCGACCAATCCGCTGCGGATCCGCAGCCAAATCCGCACCGTGGTTACAAATGATTTCTTGAAAATTCCTCAGCACATCCAGGGGGATAATTTAACTGGGGAGGAGAGACAGCGTCTTCGTCATCTACAGCGGCTCCCGGGTGTGGTGTTCAAGCCGGCGGACAAGGGGGGTAATATCGTCATCTGGCCTACTTCAATGTATGAACGTGAGGCCTTCCATCAGCTAAAAAATTCAGTATGTTATAAGAAACTTACATACAACCCCCTGTCCGCCTATTGTGCACAATTGTGCACCATTCTCGCGGCTGCTGTTGATGGCGAAATTATTACGAAAGAACTGGCCGCAGCTCTGGTTGTAAAGGAACCTACAGTTTCGACGTTGTATCTCCTCCCCAAGATACATAAAAACATCAAAGTGCCCCCTGGACGCCCAATTGTGTCGGGGCGGGGGAACTTTCTGGAGAATATCAATAAATGGATTGATTCCATCTTACAACCATTGGTGGTGGGTCTCCCCTCCTTCCTGAAGGACACGACACAGCTGCTCAGGATGGTCGACGGTCTTACCCTCGATCCAGACACCCTCCTAGTTGCAGCTGATGTCGAGTCCTTATATACAAGCATCCGCCATTGTGATGGATTACGGGCTGTTAGATACTTTTTGAGTACTTCCGACTACTCTTCGAATTTCAGGGCACTGGTGTTGGAATTATTGGATTTCACCCTTACCCATAATTTTTTCACTTTTAAGGGGTCCCTCTACCTGCAGCTCCAGGGCACGGCTATGGGGGCGGCCTTTGCCCCCTCGTATGCCAACCTGTTCCTGGGGCTGTGGGAGAGGGACCTCTTCCTGTCAGATGGGCGACCGTCGTCGGTGAACTGCGTCCTTTCCTGGACGCGGTACATCGACGACGTTTTTCTCATCTGACAGGGTACCCCTTCAGCTTTGGATGCGTTTTTCACTGTAGTGAATAACAACGATCAAAACATACGTTTTACTGTTAAATACCATCCTGATGAAATCGAATTCCTGGATGTGACCCTTCGGAGAGATTGTAGGGGGGGTATTAACACCAACATATACCGTAAACCTACGTCCACTAGTAAGATTCATTACAAACTTTAATACTCAATCCGAACCTGTGCGTGCTGCCCTCACCAGAGCATGGCCTATTCTTATGACCGATGCCACTATTACCAAGATTCTTCCAAGCCAGCCTGCTATCACGTTCCGTCGAGCAAGGAATTTGCGGGATCATCTAATACGCAGCCACTACAATGACGCCTCCCCCAGAACGTTTTTAAGTGATATTCCTGCCAGGAGTGGTTGCAGGCCTTGTGGTCGCTGCATAGCCTGTAGCAATGTTGACCATAGTGACTCATTTACTGATTCCTCTGGTCGTAAGAACTTCAAAATTTTGAAGTCTATTACATGCATGTCAAGAAATGTTGTTTACTATGCCACGTGTCCGTGCTCCCTGATCTATGTAGGCCTCACTACGCGCCAGTTGAAAGTGCGGGTCAGGGAGCACGTCCGTGGCATACAGGCGGCCAGCGAGCAGAAGGATGCAACCCTCCTGAAGACAATACCCAGGCATTTTAAAATACATCATATGTGCAACAGCAAGGAATTACGAGTTTGGGGTATTGACATCATTGATTTGGGAATCCGGGGGGGGGGGGGAACATTTCTCAACGATTGGCACAACTTGAGTCCCGTTGGATATGGACCTTGGACACAGTCCATCCACGGGGCCTTAATGAACATCTTAGTTTCTCACCCTTCTTGTGATCTCCGCCTGTTTCTATATACTATGGTTGTACACCGCTATGTTTTTATTATATTTTGTATTTTATGATGTTAATTTTTGTATATACTATGTTTTAGGTTAAGTTCTGCTGTTTGTCTTACCCTGGCACGTGAGTGGATTGGTGGATGTGTTCTGGCCTCAATGTTACCATTAAATAATTGTTATCTACCTGCCGTGGTCATGAAGAAGCATTGGACGCAATCTATCAACATCATTGAAGTTTATTTGATGGATACATCGAGTAGGATGCTCAAAAATTGCGGGATCTGTGGAACTTCTAGCAAGAATCATGTTTTGAACATGGGAATATCAATTTATATGTTCTGCAGGGAAATTGAAATAATGATATATGCATCCTCCCCCAACCCTGTTTCCATATTTTTTTATGGGAGCATGGTTGCGACAAGTGTTTCCATATGTAGGTCATGAGGGTTGTAGCAATATTTACTTATATGTTTTATTACATTTATTTGCTAAGGTATGCCTACATGCCTCTAGTATATTTAGTGTTGGTAATTTTTTTTTTTTTTCATTTCTTTAGGTATCTGTGCGCTCCCTGCTTCCCTCTATTAAGATGTCCACACCTGTGCTTGTATGTATACTGCGCATGCGCGCCGCCTGCTCTGCTATGTCGGCCGGCACTGCTACATGTCCGACGCTGGACTTCACAGGGCCCTGTGTTTGTCCAGCGGTCGGCGCTGTGCATTGTGCCTGCCGGCGTACTTCCGGGTAATATACTATTATGCATAATGCACAGAGTGGTTGCATGGCGATTGCCATGGTAACAACCTAGATCAGTCATTTCCGGTTCACTCCTGGTCACTTCCGGGTAGGTGGAGGATAAAACATTGTTCTTTTCCTCTCCCTACATGCCCCCTGAGGAAGGCATTTTTAGCCGAAACGTGCGTTGGGGAGGACGCACGGAGCCTGTGACCACTTCACCCGGCCCCTTGATGAGAGGTAATCACCATTGATAAAATATCGGTTTCCTTCTTGGTCTCAGTGTGGGGGTTATGTTTGTGCCAATATACATTGTATGGGTATGTACTTTTGATTGTGATATCCTTCTGTGGATTGGACTATATTATATATTTACCCCTTACTGGCTATGATATAGATGGGTGTATGTGCTTCAGGCTCCGGGCGCCCTTATTGTGTTTTTATGTTTATGCGGTGTCTCTGTACACCATGTGGGACCGTACCTCACCTGTTCTTGTTATAATGCTGTACCTTTTTATAGGATTTATATTGTTCATACACGAATAAAGAATATATTTATACATTGTTTAAAACGGACGTGGTGGTCGTTCTTTTCTGGGCCCTTGTGACCCACATTTTTTTGGTGTGCACATAGCCTAATTCTAACCCTAATTCCAACCCTAACCCTAATTCTAACCCTAATTCTAACCCTAGCCCTAAGTGCATCCCTAGCCCTAAGTGCATCCCTAGCCCTAAGTGCATCCCTAGCCCTAAGTGCAACCCTAAGTGCAACCCTAAGTGCAACCCTAGCCCTAAGTGCAACCCTAACCCTAAGTGCAACCCTAAGTGCAACCCTAACCCTAAGTGCAACCCTAAGTGCAACCCTAGTCCTAAGTGCAACCCTAAGTGCAACCCTAGCCCTAAGTGCAACCCTAAGTGCAACCCAAGCCCTAAGTGCAACCCTAAGTGCAACCCTAGCCCTAAGTGCAACCCTAAGTGCAACCCTACCCCTAACCCTACCCCTAACCCTACCCCTAACCGTACCCCTAACCCTACCCCTACCCCTAACCCTAATGGAAAAACAATAAAAATAATTATATTTTCTATATTTTATTATGGGGGTGATAAAGGGGGGGATTTATTTACTATTTTTTTTATTTTGATCGCTGTGATAGAACTTATCACAGCGACCAAAATGTGCAGGAACGAATCTGCCGGCTGGCAGATTCGGCGGGCGCACTGCGCATGTGCCCGCCATTTTCCAAGATGGCGGCACCCATGAAGAAGACGGCCGGACACCGGGAGGGACATCGGAGCTAGGTAAGTATGGGGGGTGGGATTGGAACACGAGGGGGGATCGGAGGACCTGGGGAGCGGACAGGAGGACCGGGGGAGCCGACAGGAGGGAGGAGGGGAGCGGAACGGAGATCGGGGCAAAAAGGACGACTGGGGAAGTGATCGGTGGGGTGGGGTGGGGTGGGGGCAGATCGGGGTCTCCAGCCATGGCAGATGCTATTGCAGCATCGGCCATGGCTGGATTGTAATATTTCACCATTTTCATAGGTGAAATATTACAAATCGCTCTGATTGGCAGTTTCACTTTCAACAGCCAATCAGAGCGATCATAGCCATGGGGGGGTGAAGCCACCCCCCCTGGGCTGAAGTACCACTCCCCCTGTCTCTGCAGATCGGGTAAAATGGGAGTTAACCCCTTCACCCGATCTGCAGGGACGCGATCATTCTGTGACACAGCATATGCGTCACAGGTCGGATTGGCACCGACTTTCATGACGCATACGCTGTGTCACAGGTTGGGAAGGGGTTAATATCTGATACATACCCTATTTGCGGACCATATATTAAATGGATTTTTAGAACAGGGAGATGGAAGAAGAGCTTGCTCTGTCCACTCCACGCATTGACCCGTTATTGCAGTATCTCCGGGAACAGTGCACTCCTTCTCTGATCTGGTTTCTAAAAACAGATTGAATTGAAATCAGCGCAAGTTGTCTTTTAACCCTTTATGTGAATTCATTTAAGGGTCAAAGAAGCACATTTCTCAGGCCAAAGGTAGCATTTTGCTCGATTTGTCTTGACCAATTGCAACATTTTGTGTGCCTTGCCTGGCCTTGCTTTCACCTATGTATGTCAAACATTGCATTGCATTCAATATGCAATCAATCAATCAATTTGTCTTTACTGGTTGCTGCAACAGGTGTGTTAAGATGTAGGCCTGTATTAGGCCTTTGTAACAGTGTTGCAAATATACTGTGCCATCTACAAAATTAGGCCCCGGCTGTCAGTACTTGGTGGCGTTTCAATTGAAGTATCCAATGAGTAGTTCTGCCATACATACCGCATTTGTGACCGCATGAATTCTTTTGTAAAACATTGTCTCCCTCTTGTGGACCACCGACTTTTAAATGTGGTGTATTATATGTATTTGAAAAAAAAAGAAAGCTGGTGTCTGTGCTGATCTTGAATCTGCTTGTCTTGTCCATCTACACCTGTGTGAGTATTCTAATGCCTTTTACCAACCAGGTACGCTGACTGCAGTAGATAGAATCTGTGCACGGAACCCTCACGTGCAGTCACAATAAGCCTTTATCCGTTCTCTCCGGAACTCTCACGTGTCACAATGGGCCCTGGCCATGTCAAGCAGTGCGGTGGCAGCCATCTTTAGTCCGCGGCTGAAGCAGTAGCAGGCAGGCAGGCAAGCAGGCAGTAGGGTCTACACCCTGCATCAGGAGTGCAAAGTGAAGACCGCTGCCTGTTTTTTTTTTTTTTTTTTCTCTTTTGAATTTCCCTTTCGCCCTCCACCTGGCACTCAGTCGCGCACATTGGAACAAAAGGGAGGAGTGGGGGTGGTGGTGTTGTTAAATGGAGTTATGCAGATTAAAAATGTATGGCTCGCAGCTTAAACAAACAGCAGAACTGTCATTGTGAATGCTTCCAGTTTGCAAAAATGTTATCCTCAGGGCAATCGTTTGCTCCATCTCCACAAAGGGTATCAGTTTTAGGCCTTGGTGCGGCCCTAGTGCAGAACCATTTCTGGTTATCGCTTCTCGGCCTTTTGGCTAAGATCAGGTGTAGTGACCATATAGTTGTTGCCTTGGTCTTGACTGGAAGGTGCCTGGGGGGATTGTCTCACTTATGGTGGGACTTCAGCCCTCTGCTGCTATTAGGGAGCTGGATTAGTCCCCAGGCAATGAGTTGCGATCCCCCGGCAAAAGGCCGAGCCCGTGGTGATGGTAAGCCTTAGCCAAACTGCTGCGATGCCATGCGAGTGGCAATTCTCATCTAGCGCCGGCCAGATCAGGAACTCGACAAAGATCGAGGTTCCGAAAAACCATGTCGGTTACGACAATCCCCGTGAGTTTTTCGTACAGATTCTGAGAAATCTGTTGGGTGTTAAGGAGAGTGAAGTCTACTGCTTGCAGGAGAAGGGGCAGAACTCATATGTCCTAACGCTAATGACCAAGGTTTCCTGTCAAAACTTCTATGAACGAGTTAAGGGCGAACGTTACAGCAAGCTGTTGGGTGGAGTGGTCTTCACTGGTCTGTATGGCGAACCTGACGTACCCCTCATGGTGCATATGTTCAATCCTCATGTGTCCAGAGAGGATATTGAGCTGTTCCTTATCAGATACTGCACATCTGTAAGGTTCATGGGGAACGTCAAAGGGAGAAGCGGTTTCTGGAATGGAACACGACGCTTCATGGTACGCTTTAGACCTGACCCTGGGGGTGTGGAAGGCCTTACGCACCCCCCTCAACAGTGGTGCTGGGGAGAGACCATGGCTATCTGTTCTACAATGGACATTCAGATGCCTTGGTCATATGCAGAGTGACTGCAAAAAAGAGCGGATGAGTCAGTGCCACAACTGTGGTAAATGGGGTCATGCCTCAAAGGACTGCAAAAGTGAAAAGAACTGCAGTAGTTGCGGACAGTCTTATCACCTGTTCAGCAATTGTCCAATGCGGACAAGGTTTCGTGTGGCTCTTGGGCACCTGCGGCTAGCTCTGCAGGGATCCCTGCTGATGGCGGCGGGCAAGCTCAGTAGTCACCGGTGTGAGCTTTGCGGACATCACTGCGAGTCTAATGCGGTCTGACTCAGTTGAAGTTCAGATGGTACCCACGTCTAATGAGTCATGGCAGACATCTGCATTGCCTCACTGAATGTGAGAAGCCTAAAGAGCCCCACTAGGAGGGCTGCTTTGTTTGCATGGCTAATGACTTTGAGGCTATGTGCACACGTCAGAATTTCTAGCAGAAATTTTCCTGACAAAAACCGGACATTTCTGCCAGAAATCCACATGGGTTTTTTTCGTGTTTTTTCATGCGTTTTTGACGCGTTTTTTTGTGCGTTTTTTTCCAAATGCATAGAATTGTAGGAAAAATGCTGAAAATCCGCAAAATTAATGAACATGCTGCTTTTTTTACCGCAATGAGTTTTTTTGGCGGAAAAAAATGCACCATGTGCACAAAACATGCAGAATGCATTCTAAATGATAGGATGCATAAAGTATGCGTTTGTAATGAGTTTTTATCGTGAAAAAACCAGAACGTGTGCACATACCCTCAGCTTTGAGGTCTATTTCCTGCAAGAGTGTGGTATTGATCATGGACCATCATATCCCAACCTAATTAAAGACTGGACAGCAGGACCCTCTGTCTGGTCAGGGTCAAATGAAAATAAAGCTGCTGGGGTTTGTATTTTATTTAAAGGTCAAAATGTGAATATTTTATCTGTCATTGAAATCATTCCAGGTTGTGCCTTATTAACCCACATTGTTTTAAATGGTTGACACTGAGGACTATGAGGACGCTGGTGCTCGAAACGCCTCCAGTCGGGTGTTGGTTACTTTCCCCTACCAACCATGCCGGTCATGTCTCAGCAGCGTTTTAACATATACTAATAAAGTTTCTACGTTTTATTCCTGGAGCTGGAACCATTTCTTCTTTATCAATAAGTCTGTTAAAACACCTACTGACAGATCTTAAATTATTAGATGCAAGAAAGAAGTCCCACCCTTCTGACCCAGGATACACGTGGAAGGGTAGAGGGCTGTCTTCCCGTATTGATTTTATTTTCTGTTCTAATGATGTTTTTAAATCCAGAAATGCAGGGCTGGTGGAAAACATCTTTTCTGATCATGTATTGCTACATACCAACCTGCAGGTTCCTGGGGATGCAAGCGTAGGTAAAGGTATGTGGAAACTGAATACACTCCTTCTAGAAGACGAGTTGGTAAGGGCAGACTTTATAGCCAAATATGAATCCTAGAGGGGGCAGAAACACCCAAAACAGAGTATGCTGGGGTGGTGGGAATGTGTTAAAACTCGCATTAAAGAGTTTTTTTATCAGAGTGGGTAAAAGAAAGGCACGTGAAAAAAGGAAATGTTTTAGAGATTTTAATGTCAGGCTGCAGACTCTCCATAGGCTCAAGGAGTGGGGAGTGCCTGGGGTGGATGGCAAGATGACAAACATCAAAACTGAAATCCACAAATTCCTGAAGCAAAAGGATAAAGAGGTAATTTTTAGTGCCCATGTAAAATATTTAGAAGAGGGTGAGTCATGTTCAAGGTTTTTCTTTAAAAAAGTTAATGATAAAAAACAAGTGATTGTAGAATTGGAAGGAGAGACTTCCACTGGGGGCATTTTAGAGAAAACTTTTAATTTTTATAAAGATCTTTTTAGTACAAAAAATATTGACGAGACCTCTTTTTAGGAAATCTTAATGTTTTATCCCAGTTTTTAAATAAGGAGGACCAGGAGTTTTTAGAAAACAATGTTTTAACATCTGAAGTTGAAGCGACCCTAAAGAGTTTTGCTAATGGCAAGGCTCCTGGGTCAGACGGCCTCCCTATTGAATTTTACATTTGTTTTTGGGATACTATTAAAAATGATTTCTTACAAGTGGTTAGTGAAGCCTTTATGGCCGACTCTTTACCCTATTCATGGCGTAAAAGCATGATCACCCTCATTTTTTAAAAAACAGAACAAATCTGGAAAATTGGAGGCCCAATTCATTATTGAATACAGACTATAAAATCCTTGCAAAAATTATTTCTGGCCGTCTAAAGGTTGTTATTAAAAATGTGATCCACCCTGATCAGGTGTGTGGTGTCACTGGGAGATCAATCTGGGAGCACATTAACTTAATTCGGGATCTGATCTGGTATCAGAAGGACAGAAAACAACCATTAGCGATTTTATCTTTGGATTTTATGAAGGCCTTTGATAGGGTCTCCCACTTTTATCTTTTTAAAGTTTTAGAAAGGATGGGGTTCCCTAAGTCTTTTATCCAGAAAATATTGCTTTTATATAAACAGTCATGTGCACAGGTTTTAATTAATGGGTTTTTAACTAAAGAGGTGGTGCTTCAGTCCGGAGTAAAACAAGGCTGTCCCATGTCCCCACTTTTATTTCTTTGCTCCATCGAACCACTGTTGTGCCTGCTGCGTCAGGACAAGGTGATCAGAGGGATTTTTATGCCAGGTGGTGGTGGGCAGCAGGTTAAGACTCTTGGATATATGGATGACATATCAGTGTATGGCACCAGCTCAGCATCTATAAATAGAGCAATTTTAATCATGGAAATTTTTAGTGCGGGTTCTGGTTTTAAGCTGAATATTAATAAATGTGACTGTTTAATAATGGGCCAATGGGAATCAGACCCCCCTCGGGTCCCAACGCAAACAGTTGGAATCAAGATTCTGGGCATCTTGTTTAACCAGGCAAATGATGGCAAAGAAACTGGGACCTGGTACTTAATAAATTAAACCAGAAAATTTCCCTGTGGCAAATCAGCAAATTATCAATGGAGGGTAAGATTCTAGTGATCAAGATGGTATTGCTTCCCATCATTTTGTATGCCGCTATGGTCTTCCCCCCAAACTCCCTTTACCTAAAAAAGCTCATGAAACCGATGTTTTATTTTTTATGGGGTTCCAGAATGGAGAAATTAAGGAGGGAGGTGGTTTGCAAAGAAGAATGGTGGTAAGGCGTTTCCCAATCTAAAACTTTTTATTTTCATCAAGTTCTTTGTGTTTTGTTGTAAAAGTTTGAACAATGTTGGGGCTTTCTCGTGTTTCCTGAGGTACGCAACAGGATTCACTTTCAGGAAGCTACATTTTAGCATGAATGCTAACTGTCCTGTTCTTTTATCACCTCCCGATCATTACAGGGTCCTGGAAAGCACCATTTATGTGTATGACCTAACTCATGTTGACTGTCAGTTTCTCCTTGACCAGAGAAAGCTGACAATTATCTGTAAGGGTCAAGAGGAGATGGAGGACGTGTCCAATTTTTCCATCTCCAAATGCAGGCTAGTATGGAATAATGTTGGCTGTCCGGCCCTTAACAACTCCCAAAAGGATCTGGCTTAGCAGGTAGTTCACCATTGCCTCCCATCTAGGGCCTTCCAGCACCATAGGGGTTTGTTGGCCAGTGCCAGATGTCCTAGAGACAGGTGTGCACCTGAGGAGTCCATTTTTCACTTACTTTGGGACTGCTCCTATGCTCAAGAGCTCTGGCAAACAGTGGGTACCCTCCTAAAGTGGATATGTGGGATACAATCCCTAACCTGTGACACAATTATATATGGTATTATTATCTGCCCTACCATGAAACGGCACGAGCGGCATGGCTAATGATCAATTGTTTTAAAGAATCCCTATGGAAAGTGTGAAATATAATTTTGTTTAAGCGTGAAGTTATTTCTGTAAATGACTGTATTGGATTGGCACTGTGTGAGATGTATACATATTACCTGAGAGACTGTAAAAAAAATGGGAGTAAAAGAAGCAAAACGGTTATGGTGCTTAAAATTTGGAATATGTAATATTTACATATGTAAATTATATGCATATTAGTTGTTTTAATTTGTGTTCTTAATTGCTTTTTTATCAGATTGTTTTAAGCCATGTTTTATTCAAGTGTGAATTTTATAATGTACTTGGATTTTAACAGCAATAGTTTTATGAAATCTGATGAATTGTAAATGAGTCTCACCAAGATAAAAGAACGTAGTTTTATATGCATATGTATTGTACTGTTTTTTTATATTTTACCTTGTTTTAAAATCAGATTTGTATTAGTTTTATGTCATATTTTACTCAAGTCTTTGATGTGTTTGAAATTTATGATGTATGTCTGATTTTAATAAAGCATATTTGAACAGTGATCTGTTCGTATCAGTTTAATATCTTCTTTAACCGTTTATGTGAATTCTTTTCAGGGTCAAAGAAGCACATTTCAGATGCTAAATGCAGCATTTTGCTCGATTTAACGTGACCATTTGCAACATTTTGTGTGCGCCTTGCTTTCATCTATGTATGTCAAGCATTGTATTGTATTCAATATGTAATCAATCAATTAATCAATCAATCTGCCTTTACTGGTTGCAACAGGTGTGTTAAGATGTAGGCCTATATTCGGCCTTTGTTACAGTGTTGCAAATCTACTGTGCCATCTACAAAATTAGGTCCCGTGCTATCAGTACTCAGTGTTTAAATTGAAGTATCCAATGAGTAGTTCTGCCATATATACCACATTTCTGACACCTTCATTTCTGCTGCAAAACATTGTCTCCCTTTTGTGGATAACCGACTTTTTCTTTTTTCTTCATTTGGTGTATATGTATTTCAATTAAAAAAGAAGAAATTGTGTCTGTCTGTGCTGATCTTAAATATGCTGCCTATCTTCACCTGTGTGAGTATTGTAATGGTTTGTAGCAGCCAGATGCGCTGCCTGCATTAGATAGAATGTTTGCACGGAACACTCGCGTGTCACAATGGGCCCTGGCCTATGTCAAGCAGTGCGGTGGCAGCCATCTTTAGTCCGTGGCTGAAGCAGTAGCAAGCAGGCCGTAGGGTCTACACCCTGCATCAGGATTGCAAAGGGAAGACTGCTGCCTGTTTTTTTTTTTTCTGTTTTGAATTTCCCTTTCGCCCTCCACCTGGCACTCAGTCGCGCACATTGGAACAAAAGGGAGGAGTGGGGGTGGTGGTGGTGTTAAAATGGGTGGAGTTATGCAGATTAAAAACGCCTGGCTGGCAGCTTGAACAAACAGCATAACTGTCATTGTGAATGCTTCCAGTTTGCGAAAATGTTATCCTCAGGGCAATCGTTTGCTCCATCTCCACAAAGGGTATCAGTTTTAGGCCTTGGTGCGGCCCTAGTGCAGAATCATTTCTGGTTATCGCTTTTCGGCCTTTTGGCTCAGATCTTGTGTCTGTCCAGGGGGTTCCTTGAGTGCTTTCCCTCGGTCTTCCGGCATCGCCACTTAGGTGGCATAAGCTGGATGCTGCTATAGGGGGAGAGTGAGGAGGAAACGAGAAGGCAATCCCTGAAGCCATTGACGATGGGAGTCAAGCTTCTCTTTGCTGGGACCGGGGATGCCTGGGTCAAGAATGGTTTCCGCATCGAAGTCTCTGAGGAGAAGAAGGACCATTTTTCGCCTTCCTACTTGGTTAACGCCATCTTCTACGAAATTTTGAGGATCCCAAAGTCTGAGATCATCTGCCTACAGGAATTTCGGAAATTGCGGCGGTATGTGCTTGTTCTTTTCTCCATGTCTGCTTGTCAGAACCTCTTCAAAGCCTTGAAAGTTCTTTCGGATGACCCTCAGCTGGATGTACTTACGTTCACGGTGCTGTATTCTAAAGGGGATATTCCTTTGGTTGTCTTTATGCATAATCCTTTTACCCCTTTGGATAGTATCGTTGCATTTCTGAGAAGACACTGCATTTATGTGCAATTTTCCCATAAAGTCCTAAATGAAGAAGGTCTCTGGACTGGGAAATATAAGTTCTTTGTGAGGTTTGGGGTCGACCCTAGTGGTCCAGGGGGCATTCATTATCTCCCCTTAAACTTTACAATTGGGAGAGACTCTGGCTTTTTGTTTTTCCCTGATGCACCATTATACTGCAGGATATGCAACAGGTTTGGTCATGTCCAGGAGTGCTGCGGGGAAATGCCGACCTGCAGAAAGTGCAACAGAACCGGACTTTGGCAAAGGATTGTTCCAACCAGGTGATATGTGATGTATGTGGGGAGGAGGGACATGTTCTTCGGGATTGTAAGGCCAAAGTCAGGCCTAGGTCCTTTTCTGAAGTGGCTCAAAGTAGGCCTGCTGTCCCGGTTGCTGATGTTGTTTTACAGGTAGAAGCCACAGAACTCGGTGAGGTGACAGAGCCTCGAGGATTTCCAGGAGGATGTCCAGGCCCTGGTGGAATCTCCGGGCCCTGCTTTGCCAGGTATGGAAGTTTCGGAAGTGGATGTGGACCTCCCTCATCAGTCTGAAGTCTGTGGTGAGGGAGAGATGGATGTGGCCCTATCTAAGTCCCCTACATTGCCCTGAAGTGATACTGTCCTTGAGGTAGCCGAGGCTCATGGACAAGGTGACTTTTCTTCCATTAGGTCCTCTGAGGATGATGATACTTCAGAGCTTTCCTGTAAAAAATCTAGAAGAGAGGTTTTATCCATTAATGAGGGGGAGCTCAGTCCTGTAAGTGATTGGATGTATCCTCATGCTGTGTTTTCTCCAGAGGCCCTTTACCTTGGAATCCCGGAGGACACCAACGCTTTCGGGGTGCTCACTCATATGGACAATAGTGGTTGAGCTAGAGGTGTTCACTGAAGGTTAGGTTTTTCTGTTATGCCTTGCCAATCTGGTTGGGACATTGTGTCCCTAAATGTAAGGCAAATCAGATCCAAGAACAGGAGAGCAACTGTTTTGGACTACTTGAAACATTTAGGAGCTGATGTATATTGCCTTCAAGAGTGTGGTATTCTGGATGCTCCTAACGATAATGACTGGCCTTATGGACAGCACGTCTGGTCGGGGTCTAGCATTAATAAAAATGATGGGGTGGGAATATTAGTGGGTAATAAAGAAATTGTAATAGATAGTTTTACGGTGGTGGAGGTGGGACGATGTTTAATTGTGTTTTTGAGTTACAAGGGGTGGCGGGTAAGAATTATTAATTTTATATTGCCCTACAGGAAAGGAGGAGCGGCTTGCTCTACTTAAAAAATAGTTTTTTTCTTCCAGGAGAATTTCCCTCTATTTTTGTTGGTGATGTTAATTGTGTCACAGAAGGTAATTGTGATATAACGGGAAAGAAATTGTCCCATTTAATTTCTGACTTTTCTTTTTTAGATGCAGCAATTGTTAAATTTGGCATGCCACCACCGCCGACGTATCATGCTGACTGTGGTGAGATCGAATCAAGAATTGATTTGATGTTATTTTCTAAAAATATGGTGTGTTCAGATTTTTCTCAACATAAGGTTCCTTTTTCGAATCACGAATGTTTAAGGGGTGTGTTTAGTGCAAGTGGTGACCTAGCATATTGGGGTGGGTTATGGAAGTTGAATGTAAGATTGCTAGAGGATGCGTAAATAATGAGGGAATTTAAAATAAAGTATAAGAGGTGGTGTATGCGTTAGAAGGATTTTTAATGTGTGCTTGATTGGTGGGATTGGGTGAAAGTGCGTTTTAAATATTTTTTTCAAAAAATGGGGCTATAGAAAAGCTGCCAGATATCGAAAAAGGTTTAATGACCTTAACAGGTGAATTGATTGGCTGAGAAAGTGTGTTGCAAGTGGTGTGAATTCCTAGAATGAGGAATTTAGGACCTGAAAATTACGTCACGGCTTGTGATTGGTCGCTGAGCGGTCACGTGGGCCGCCGCGACCAATCACAAGCTGTGACGTTATCGAAAGGTCTTTCAAGCGCCATTCTTAGGAACGGAAGATGCCGGTTACCAGCGGCGATGTCCAGGCTGCGTCGGAGAGGTGAGTATATCAATATTTTTTATTTTAATTCTTTATTTTACACTTAAATGTGGATTCCAATACCGATTTCCGATATCGCAAACATATCGGAACTCGGTATCGGAATTCCGATACCAGATTCAGAAGATTGCCGACCTCATGGCCGATCCCACACAGGGGTCGGGTTTCATGAAACCCGACTTTGCCAAAAGTCGGCGACTTCTGAAAATGGCCGACCCGTTTCGCTCAACCCTAGAGAGGATTGTTAGTGCCTGGGAGTGGGGGTAAGCAAGTGAAAGTGTTAGGCTATATGGATGACATGGTAGTGGTGAGTGAGAGTATTGCTTCTTTAAGTAGAGTTAAGCTGCTTTTGGATTTTTTCTGTGGTGCGTCTGGTTTTAGGGTAAATTGGAATAAATGCAGTTTTAAATGCTTTAGGCTACTTTCACACTAGTGTTTTTTGCAATCCGTCACAATGCGTCATTTGGCCGAAAAAACGCATCCTGCAAAAGTGCTTGCAGGATGCGTTTTTTTCCCCATAGACTAACATTAAGCGACGTATTGCGACGGATTGACACACGTCGCAACCGTCGTGCGACGGTTGCGCCGTGTTGTGGTGGACCGTCGGCACAAAAAAAGCTACATGTAACGTTTTTTGCCGCCGACAGTCCGCTTTTTCCGAACGTGCATGCGCGGCCGTAACTCCGCCCCCACCTCCCTGCACTTCTCCGCACTTCCCCGCACCTCACAATGGGGCAGCGGATGCGCTGGAAAAATGCATCCGCTGCCCCCGTTGTGCAGCATATACAACGCTAGCGTCGGTAACCTCGGCCGAGCCCGACGCTAGTGTGAAAGTAGCCTTAGGGATAAAAGTATTTGTATGGAAGGTGTAAAATGTGAAGAGGGTGTGAGTAAGATTTTGGGTGTTTTATTTAATGATGACTTAAAAAGGAAGGAGAGTTGGGATGTGTGGTATGCGGGTCGAGCGTAAATTGAATTTGTGGCGTATGAGAGATTTGACTGCATGGTAAAGTATTAATTATAAAGGCTGTGATTCTCCTTATTTTGCTTTATGTGGCGATGGTTTTTCCTTCCTCTTACAGGAAAATTAAAAGAGTGGAGAAGTTGGTTTTTACTTTTCTGTGGAGTAGCAAGATGGAGAAGTTGAAAAGGGAGAGCCTTTATAAGGCTTGTCAGCATGGTGGTTTGGCCTTCCCTAATATTGAGATTTTTTTAGGTCTCAATTATATTAAAGCGGTTGTTGTTTTGTTGGGTAAAGGGAATAAAGGGGCGTATATGGCAAAATATTCTGCTTGTTGGATGCTGTCTGGCTTATGTTGGAGGAAGAGAGATGTGAGTGTCCCAGTGGCTTTTAAGTGCCCTATTTGGTATGAGGTGATTGAAAAGTTTGTGAGGATGCATGATTTGTTGTGTGCCGATGAATGAGTTTAGGGAAACTAAGAAGGTGGCAAAAAGAATCAACGTAAATGAGGTTGAGTGTGATATAGTTGGGCTGAGAGGGAATGAGGTTTCTGATGCTTGGAAAAATTTAGATAAGTACGGGATGTCAAACAAGCAGAAGGATGTGGTATGGATGTGTTTGCGTAATATTTTACCTGTGAGAGATGTGCAGAAGAGAAGAGAGTTGATTAGAACTGATGTGTGTCCAAGAGTGGGATGTGGTGGTTGTGAGACTATGAGGCATGTTATGTGGGATTGCGACTTTGCTTACAGTGTATGGAAGTGTGTAGGTGGATAGTGTAAAAGTTTGGCTGGGGTAAATTTTGTTGATTGGCGTGTGGCGATGTTTGGTATTGGTGCTTGTAGCCGGGCAAAGGATAGGGTGTTGTGGTTAATTATGGTGTGCGTGATGGAGAGCTTGTGGGATGTAAGGAATCTTGGTTTGTTTAGGAGGAAATCTTTATCTGTGAATGAGTGTGTCAGATTAATTCTTTCTAGGTTGTACCTGATATACAAGTTGGACAGCAGAGGCGGTGCTGGTACAGATGCTGAGCGGATTTGGAAGTTTAAGAAGTGGCATTACCTTATTAATTATCAGTAAGGGTTTGTTGTGTAATTAATTTTCTGAATTCATGCAGGATGTTAACTGTGTATATTTTTGTTACATTTTTGCTGAATAAATTGAACCATGATGATGATATGTTTTACTTAGCAAACTTTTGAGTGGTATCATACTGTTTGCTATGAAACTAATCTGAATGGTTTAAAAAAAAATAAATCTGTTTGTATCAGTTTAATATCTTCTTTAACCCTTTATGTGAATTCTTTTCAGGGTCAAAGAAGCACATTTCAGATGCTAAATGCAGCATTTTGCTTGATTTAACGTGACCATTTGCAACATTTTGTGTGCACCTTGCTTTCACCTATGTATGTCAAGCATTGTATTGTATTCAATATGTAATCAACCAATCTGTCTTTACTGGTTGCAACAGGTGTGCTAAGATGTAGGCCTATATTCGGCCTTTGTTACAGTGTTGCAAATCTACTGTACCATCTACCAAATTAGGCCCCGTGATATCAGTACTTGGTGTTTAAATTGAAGTATCCAATGAGTTGTTCTGCCATACATACCACATTTCTGACACCTTCATTTCTGCTGCAAAACATTGTGTAAGGATTTGGACTGTACATCTCTTCCTGTCTGCTGTTGCCCTCAGTTCGGTTACTTTGCCCTTACCTAAGATGGAGTCACTGACCTCACGGGGGCCATCTTGTTTCCTGTCAGACTTTCCCTGTTCCTGTCTGTGGTGTATATAAGGGAGCTCTGTATATTACTCATTGCTTGAGTATCTTGTTCCTGGACTTGTGATCAAGCTGGAAGAACTGCTACCTTGCTGGTTTCTTCGTTACCTTGGGATACCCCACCTGTCTCTGGATCTACGTCTCTTCATCATAAGACTTGTTTCCCTGGATCTGCTCTGCACTCGTCTCTGCTGCTGGACTGTTCCCTGCTAGGAGGCCTGGCCTGGTCTCCAGGTCTCTGGACCTGACATACCTGGACTTCCACGGTCTGTACATGTGCTTACTGCTTATCCAGCTCTGCCTGCTACTAACCTGCTGTGTCATAGCTGTTTACCTGCATACCATCATAAATATTCTTTAACTCTTAACCTGTTGTCTCTCGACCTCTTTTCTGACCCATGATACTGATCTCCACTGCACTTAGCACTAAGTTTATAACAGAATACTCAAGCCCCCAAAAATGGAGATCTCTGGGTCAGATTCTATGGAGGTGCGAATGAAAAAACTTTGCTCTTTTGTCTCTGGACTTCATGGGGAACTGCAGACTATAAAAACAAAACTGGGGGCATTAGAATCGCAAACTAATCATAATGCGAATGTGGCCAATACGTCTATTCAGGCCTTAGCGTCTCGACTTTCAAATGTGGAGACTACAGCTGCAACCATGGTATCTGCTCCAATCCCAGCTACTGGTCCGGCTTTTCCTAAACTCCCACCATTCAGGTTTGGTGGTGAAAGAGAGAAATTTCGGGGGTTTTTGAATCAATGTCAGCTGTATTTCTCTGCACGTGCGGCCCAGTT
Organism: Ranitomeya variabilis; assembly: GCF_051348905.1. Taxonomy (NCBI): domain Eukaryota; kingdom Metazoa; phylum Chordata; class Amphibia; order Anura; family Dendrobatidae; genus Ranitomeya; species Ranitomeya variabilis. Next base: position 605,891,659 of record NC_135235.1, on the reverse strand, counting down.
TGCAACTGATCGGGATAAAGTGTTGACTATAATTATGTTGCTAACAAACAAAGCGTTAGCCTGGGCTAATCCTCTGATTGAGACTAATGATGTGTGCTTGAATTCCCTGAAAAACTTTACTGCAGCAATGTGTCAAATGTTTGATGACCCTAATCGGAGTATCACAGCTGAAACCGCACTACTGACACTACGTCAAGGGAAGCGTCCTGTTGTGGAATACGCAATGGAGTTTCGGAAATGGGTGCTGGATACTACATGGTGCGATTCAGCGAAATATGCAGTGTTCAGGAGAGGTTTATCTGCTTCCATCAAAGATGAACTAGCTCGAGGTGAATCGCCTACTAACTTGGCTGACTTTATACATCATTGTATTCGGATTGATATTCGTCTCACCGAACGTCATCAAGAAAAATGGGCTGATGCTAATCGTAATAACTTTATGCCTTTTCCATCCGCCACCAAGGAGGCGCTAAGACTTTATCTCAGACAGAGATGGAACCTATGCAGGTTGACGCAGTACGGAGGAAACCCATCGATGCACGTAAGGAATATCGTTTCAAGGAGAATCTGTTTTTACTGCGGTAAATCGGGTCACTATATTTCAGAGTGCCCTGGGAAAAATCGCAAGTCCGCAGCTGCGGTAACTGGACTTGACTCTTCAGATGTATCTTCAGTGTGTTCTCTTCCACACAGACCGGAAATATCTGCTGAAAACTTTGATTTTCCTGATGATTCATCGCTAACATCATCACCTGTGGACATAGCCTTACTTTCCGTAAGTTCTACCACGGCGAGGAGGGATTCGCTCTGCTGCATTTCCATCAAAATTTGGGTGTGTTCCTGCTGGATCACCTGCTCCGCCATGATAGACTCTGGAGCTTGCAGCAATCTCATGGACATCTCCTTTGCTGAAAAACATGGCATACGCTCACGAAAAAGAGACTCTCCTGTGTTTATGGAGACCGTGGATGAGTCTCCACTAATATCTGGGCCTGTGAAACTCGAAACAGTCCCACTAAAGATCCGTATGGGCGCAGATCATTCTGAAAATATGTCCTTTTTGTTGATTTCTTCTCCTAATTTTCCTATTATTTTAGGTTTGCCCTGGTTGCGGCTGCGAAATTCAACTATCAATTGGACAACGAAGGAATTACAGTTTCCAAATGAATCAGCATTGTCTGGAGAGCTGGCTCCAGTGAAAACAGCAGTCACGGTCGACTCGACATTGCCGGTAGAGTATCGGGACTTTAGTGATGTGTGTGACAAAAAAAATGCGGATAAATTACCGCCACATCGGCCATATGACTGCCCCGTGGAATTATTGCCTGGTGCCGTGATTCCTTTCGGGAGTATTTATCCATTGTCTGGGCCAGAATTAAAAGCTCTCAAGGAGTACATGGATGAAAACCTAGCTAAGGGGTTTATACGACCATCTTCCTCCCCAGCAGGTGCTCCAATCTTCTTTGTCAAAAAAAAAGATGGCTCACTCCGACCATGCATTGACTACCGGGAGCTCAACAAAGTTACAATCAGGAACTCTTATCCACTCCCACTAATTCCCGAACTACTTGAGAGAGTGCGACATGCCAAAATCTTCACAAAATTGGATCTTCGTGGAGCGTACAATCTAGTACGGATTCGTCCTGGCGATGAGTGGAAAACGGCTTTTCGGTCACGTTATGGACATTTCGAGTACCTCGTTATGTCTTTCGGTCTCCGTAACGCACCGGCAACATTCCAGCACTTGGCGAATGATGTTTTCAGGGATATACTCAATATTTTTGTTGTGATTTATTTAGATGACATTTTGATTTTTTCCAGCAATATCGAGGACCATCAGCGACACGTGAAAATGGTTTTGGATCGTCTACGGCAGAATCATTTATACATCAAACTGGAGAAATGTGAGTTTCACAAAACAGAGATTCAATTCTTGGGATATGTTATTTCTCCCCAGGGTCTCAGCATGGACGCAAGCAAGACACAAGCCATTCAGGAGTGGCCAACTCCCAAGTCAGTGAAGGAAGTACAGCGATTCATTGGATTCACCAATTTTTACAGACGCTTTATTAAAAATTTTTCAGCGATTGTTGCACCCATCACTCAGTTAACCCAGAAGAAGACGCCATTTGTCTGGTCTCCCCAAGCTCAAACAGCATTTTCTACGTTGAAATCTAAATTTACGACAGCTCCCATTCTTGTCCACCCTGATCCAGACAAAGCCTTCATAGTGGAAGTGGATGCCTCGGACTGTGCTGTAGGGGCCATACTCTCGCAAAGAACAGGTGAGAAAGATCTCTTGCATCAGTGTGCCTTTCTCTCGCAGAAATTGTCACCCGCAGAAAGGAATTACGACGTTGGCAACAAGGAACTGTTAGCCATTATAACCGCATTTAAGGACATCTGTTACAAGGAGCATCCCAACAGATTGTTATACTCACGGATCATCGGAATCTCGAATTCATGAGGTCGGCAAGATGTCTGAAACCTAGACAGGCTCGATGGAATCTTTTTCTTAATCAATTTGATTTTGTCATTTCCTATTGGCCGGGCTCTCGTAATAAGAAGGCTGATGCACTATCCAGGATTCATTCAGATGAAGCAACTTCGGCTTCGTCTTCAAGGACCATTCTTTCTGAGAAAAACTTTGTAAATGTCTTGCATAATCAGGATCTTCTAACTGAGATTAAGGAGGCTTATGCTGCGGATTCACTTTTGAGTCAACCACCCACTCAGGTAAATTTGACATTCAAGAATGGACTTTGGTTTCAAGGACAGCGTCTGTATATCCCAGAAACAGTAAAACTGAGTGTGTTGAAATTAATGCCGGTCATAGGGGAGTTCAGAAGACTCAAGAATTTCTGTCTCGTTTTTTCTGGTGGCCGACTTTTCGGAAATATGTTCTTCGGTACGTGTCATCGTGTGTGGTATGTGCCAGGTCAAAAGTCCCTCGTTGTTCACCTACAGGACTGTTGCAACCTCTGCCTATTCCATCTCGTCCCTGGGGGTCTATTTCAATGGATTTTATTGTGGAGTTGCCTTTGTCACAGGGAAAAACCACGATTCTTGTAGTAGTTGACCGGTTGACTAAAGCTGCTCATTTTATTCCCTGTGCTGGTGTCCCAACAGCTAAGCAAACAGCGGATCTTGTTGTGCAAAATGTTTTTTGTTTACACGGAGCTCAGGATGAAGTAATATCTGATCGTGGAGTTCAATTCAGCTCACGGTTCTGGCCAAGCTTCTGTGCTGCTCTGGACATCAAAGTAAAATTATCATCTGCCTTTCATCCACAGTCTAACGGCCGGACAGAGTGGACCAATCAAACCTTGGAGCAGTATCTGCGTTGCTACGTGTGTCATCTACAAGACGATTGGGTGAGTCTACTTCCGTTGGCCGAGTTCACGTATAACAACTCGCAGAATGCTTCCACCAAATTATCTCCGTTCTTTGCTAACAAGGGATATCATCCCAGTATTCTCCCTCGACTCCCCATAGACATGTCTGTGCCTGCGGTTGCTGACCGCATTGCATCTTTACAGCAAAATTTGGACGTTCTAAAAAACACCTTAGTTTCAGCACAGGAAAGATTCAAGAAGGCAGCAGACAGATTCCGTAAGCCAGCAACAACATACAAGGTAGGAGACATGGTCCGGCTCTCAACAAAAAACTTAAAACTCAGAATTCCGACTTCCAAGCTGGGGCAAAAATATGTTGGCCCATATAAGATCAGCGGTATTGTGAATCCTGTAGCCTGTCTGTCATGAATCCCAATGGCTAGGGATAGCACAGGACAAGCAAAGTACAAATATATTACGGACGAGCTCTAGGGTGATGGAACCTGGGCTGACCGCTGCCCTACACCTGACAAACGCAACTAGAGATAGCCAGGGAGTGTGCCTACGTTGGTTCTAGACGCCATGCACCAGCCTAAGAGCTAACTAGCACTGCAGAGAAAATAAAAGACCTCACTTGCCTCCAGCGGAATGAACCCCAAAAGATATAGTTGCCCCCCACATGTATTGACGGTGAAATGAGAGGAAGGCACACACATAGAGATGATATATATAGTTTTAGCAAATTGAGGCCCGCTGTAAACTAGAAAGCAGAACGATACAAAAGGGGACTGAGCGGTCAGCAAAAAACCCTAATCAAAAAAACCATCCTGAGATTACAAGAACCCATGTGCCAACTCATGGCACAAGGGGAGAACCTCAGTCCACTAGAGCTACCAGCTAGCATAGAGACATAATAAGCAAGCTGGACAAAAAAACCAAACAACTGAAAATCAGCACTTAGCTTATCCTGAAAGATCTGGGAGCAGGTAGGCAGGAACCAAACAGAGCACATCTGAATACACTGATCGCCGGCAAGGGAAATGACAGAAAGGCCAGGTAAAATAGGAAACACCCAGCCACTGATGGACAGGTGGAAACCAAAGGCCGCAACCCACCAAAGTCACCCAGTACCAGCAGTAACCACCAGAGGGAGCCCACAAACAGAATCCACAACAGTACCCCCCCCTTGAGGAGGGGTCACCGAACCCTCACGAGAACCCCCAGGGCGATCAGGGTGAGCTCTATGGAAGGCGCGGACCAAATCAGTCGCATGAACATCGGAGGCGACCACCCAGGAATTATCCTCCTGACCATAACCCTTCCACTTAACCAAATACTGGAGTTTGCGTCTGGAAACACGAGAATCCAAGATCTTCTCAACAACATACTCCAATTCTCCCTCCACCAGCACCGGAGCAGGAGGCTCAACCGAAGGAACAACGGGCACCTCATACCTCCGCAACAACGACCGATGGAACACATTATGAATAGCAAACGATGCTGGGAGATCCAAACGAAAAGATACAGGGTTAAGAATCTCCGAGATCCTATAAGGACCGATGAACCGAGGCTTGAACTTAGGAGAAGAGACCTTCATAGGGACAAAACGAGAAGACAACCACACCAAATCCCCAACAAGAAGTCGGGGACCCACGCGGCGACGGCGATTAGCAAACTGCTGAGTCTTCTCCTGAGATAACTTCAAATTGTCCACCACCTGATTCCAAATCTGATGTAGCCTGTCCACCACCACGTCCACTCCAGGACAATCCGAAGGCTCCACCTGACCCGAGGAAAAACGAGGATGAAACCCCGAATTACAAAAAAAAAGGAGAGACCAACGTGGCCGAACTAGCCCGATTATTAAGAGCAAATTCGGCCAGTGGCAAAAAAGCAACCCAGTCATCTTGATCAGCAGAAACGAAACACCTCAAATAAGTTTCCAAGGTCTGATTAGTTCGCTCCGTCTGGCCATTCGTCTGAGGATGGAATGCAGACGAGAAAGACAAATCAATGCCCATCTTGGCACAAAACGTCCGCCAAAATCTAGACACAAACTGGGATCCCCTGTCAGAAACGATATTCTCCGGAATCCCATGCAAACGAACCACGTTCTGAAAAAATAAAGGGACCAACTCAGAGGAGGAAGGCAACTTAGGCAAGGGCACCAAATGAACCATCTTAGAAAAGCAGTCACACACAACCCAGATAACGGACATTTTCTGTGAAACCGGGAGATCAGAAATAAAATCCATGGAAATGTGCGTCCAAGGCCTCTTCGGGATGGGCAAGGATAACAACAACCCACTGGCCCGAGAACAGCAAGGCTTAGCTTGAGCACACACTTCACAAGACTGCACAAAGGTACGCACATCCCTAGACAAGGAAGGCCACCAAAAAGACCTGGCCACCAAGTCTCTAGTACCAAATATTCCAGGATGACCAGCCAACACAGAAGAATGGACCTCGGAGATGACTCTACTGGTCCAATCATCCGGAACAAACAGTCTTTCTGGTGGACAACGATCCGGTTTATCCACCTGAAACTTCTGCAATGCACGTCGCAAGTCTGGGGATACGGCGGACAATATTACCCCATCCCTAAGGATACCAGTAGGCCCAGAGTCTCCAGGAGAGTCAGGCACAAAACTCCTGGAAAGAGCATCTGCCTTCACATTCTTTGAACCAGGCAGGTATGAAACCACGAAATTGAAACGAGAAAAAAACAACGACCAACGAGCCTGTCTAGGATTCAAACGCCTGGCAGACTCAAGGTAAATGAGATTCTTGTGATCAGTCAAGACCACCACACGATGTTTAGCACCCTCAAGCCAATGACGCCACTCCTCAAATGCCCACTTCATGGCCAAAAGCTCCCGATTACCCACATCATAATTGCGCTCGGCGGGCGAGAATTTTCTAGAGAAGAATGCACATGGCTTCATCACCGAGCCATTAGAACTTCTCTGTGACAAAACCGCCCCCGCTCCAATCTCGGAAGCATCAACCTCAACCTGAAAAGGAAGTGAAACATCTGGTTGACACAACACAGGAGCAGAAGAAAACCGGCGCTTAAGTTCTTGAAAGGCCTCCACGGCCACAGGAGACCAATCAGCAACATCAGCACCCTTTTTAGTCAAATCAGTCAAAGGTTTAACAATACTGGAAAAATTAGCAATGAACCGACGATAAAAATTAGCAAACCCCAAGAACTTCTGAAGGCTCTTAACAGATGTAGGTTGTGTCCAGTCACAAATCGCCTGAACCTTGACGGGATCCATTTCAATAGTAGAAGGAGAAAAAATGTACCCCAAAAAAGAAATCTTCTGGACTCCGAAGAGACACTTTGAGCCCTTCACAAACAGAGAATTGGCCCGCAGAACCTGAAACACCTTCCTGACCTGTAGAACATGAGACTCCCAGTCATCAGAAAACACCAAAATATCATCCAAATACACAATCATAAACTTATCCAGATATTCCCGGAAAATATTGTGCATAAAGGACTGAAAGACTGACGGAGCATTGGAGAGTCCAAAAGGCATTACCAAATACTCAAAATGGCCCTCAGGCGTATTAAATGCGGTTTTCCACTCATCACCCTGTTTTATCCGCACCAGATTATACGCACCGCGAAGATCTATCTTAGTGAACCACCTAGCCCCCTTAATGCGAGCAAACAAATCAGTCAATAATGGCAATGGATACTGATACTTGACTGTAATCTTATTCAGAAGGCGATAATCTATACAAGGCCTAAGGGAACCATCTTTTTTTGCCACAAAAAAAAAACCTGCTCCCAGAGGGGACGAAGATGGACGAATATGTCCCTTTTCCAAGGACTCCTTAATATAATTCCGCATAGCAGTATGCTCTGGCAGTGACAGATTAAATAAACGACCCTTAGGGAACTTACTGCCAGGAATCAATTCTATAGCACAGTCACAATCTCTATGCGGAGGGAGCGAATTGAGCTTAGGCTCCTCAAAAACATCCCTATAGTCAGACAAAAACGCAGGGATCTCAGAAGGAGTAGATGAAGCGATAGAAATCGGAGGTGCATCGTCATGAACCCCCTGACATCCCCAGCTTAACACAGACATTGTTTTCCAGTCCAGGACAGGATTATGAGTTTGTAACCATGGCAGACCAAGCACTAGTACATCATGTAAATTATAAAGTACAAGGAAGCGAATCACCTCCTGATGAACGGGAGTTATGCGCATGGTCACTTGTGTCCAATACTGCGGTTTATTCATAGCCAATGGTGTAGAGTCAATTCCCTTCAGAGGAATAGGAACTTCCAGAGGTTCCAGACTAAAACCGCAGCGTTTAGCAAATGACCAATCCATAAGACTCAGGGCAGCGCCCGAATCCACATAGGCATCGACGGAAATGGAAGACAGTGAAAAAATCAGAGTCACAGACAAAATGAACTTAGGCTGCAGAGTACCAATGGCAAAAGATTTATCAACCCTTTTTGTGCGTTTAGAGCATGCTGATATAACATGAGCTGAATCACCACAATAGAAACACAATCCATTTTTCCGCCTATAATTTTGCCGTTCACTTCTGGACTGAATTCTATCACATTGCATAGTCTCAGGTGCCTGTTCAGAAGACACCGCCAACTGGTGCACGGGTTTGCGCTCCCGTAAACGCCGATCAATCTGAATGGCCATAGCCATAGACTCATTCAGACCTGTAGGCGTAGGGAACCCCACCATAATATCCTTAATGGCCTCAGAAAGACCATTTCTGAAGTTTGCAGCCAGAGCGCACTCATTCCACTGAGTAAGCACCGACCATTTCCGAAACTTCTGACAATATATCTCCGCTTCATCATGCCCCTGAGAGAGGGCTAATAAAGCCTTTTCAGCCTGAATCTCCAGGTTAGGTTCCTCATAGAGCAATCCCAATGCCAGAAAAAACGCATCCACACTGAGCAATGCAGGATCCCCTGGTGCCAATGCAAATGCCCAATTCTGAGGGTCGCCCCGCAGGAAGGATATTACAATCTTGACCTGTTGAGCAGGGTCTCCAGAGGAGCGAGATTTTAAAGAAAGAAACAATTTACAATTGTTCCTGAAATTCAGGAAGGTAGATCTATCTCCAGAAAAGAACTCTGGAATAGGAATTCTAGGTTCAGACATGGGAGTGTGAACAACAAAATCCTGTATGTTTTGAACTTTTGCCGCGAGATTACTCAGGCTGGAAGCCAAACTCTGGACATCCATGTTAAACAGCTAAGATCAGAGCCATTCAAGGGTTAAGAGGAGGTAAGAAGCAGCTAGACAGCAATTAAGGGCTAGGCAGCAAAACTCTGAAGGGAAAAAAAAAAAAAATTTCCCTTAAACACTTCTCTTTCTCCTGCTTCAGCCCAAACAATTAACACTTTGTTGGCCGTCGATACTGTCATGAATCCCAATGGCTAGGGATAGCACAGGACAAGCAAAGTACAAATATATTACGGACGAGCTCTAGGGTGATGGAACCTGGGCTGACCGCTGCCCTACGCCTGACAAACGCAACTAGAGATAGCCAGGGAGCGTGCCTACGTTGGTTCTAGACGCCACGCACCAGCCTAAGAGCTAACTAGCACTGCAGAGAAAATAAAAGACCTCACTTGCCTCCAGCGGAATGAACCCCAAAAGATATAGTTGCCCCCCACATGTATTGACGGTGAAATGAGAGGAAGGCACACACATAGAGATGATATATATAGTTTTAGCAAATTGAGGCCCGCTGTAAACTAGAAAGCAGAACGATACAAAAGGGGACTGAGCGGTCAGCAAAAAACCCTAATCAAAAAAACCATCCTGAGATTACAAGAACCCATGTGCCAACTCATGGCACAAGGGGAGAACCTCAGTCCACTAGAGCTACCAGTTAGCATAGAGACATAATAAGCAAGCTGGACAAAAAAACCAAACAACTGAAAATCAGCACTTAGCTTATCCTGAAAGATCTGGGAGCAGGTAGGCAGGAACCAAACAGAGCACATCTGAATACATTAATCGCCGGCAAGGGAAATGACAGAAAGGCCAGGTAAAATAGGAAACACCCAGCCACTGATGGACAGGTGGAAACCAAAGGCCGCAACCCACCAAAGTCACCCAGTACCAGCAGTAACCACCAGAGGGAGCCCACAAACAGAATCCACAACACCTGTCGACTCAAGTTGCCTAACTCTTTAAAAATTCATCCTGTTTTCCATGTTTCCCTGCTTAAACCAGCAGTGCCTAATTCTTTTCCCGGACGCACCTCTGCTCCTCCTGATCCAGTCCTCATTGACGGGCAAGAGGAATTAGTTGTGGAGAAAATCTTGGATTCACGGATTCATAGGAGATGTCTTCAGTATCTGGTGAAATGGCAGGGATACTCGGTTGAAGAAAATTCCTGGGAACCTCTGGAAAACATCCATGCTCCCCATCTGATCAGACTGTTTCACAGCAGATACCCCAATAAGCCAGACTTAAGATCGTCCAGAGGACGTCTTTTAAGAAGGGAGTAATGTAAGGATTTGGACTGTACATCTCTTCCTGTCTGCTGTTGCCCTCAGTTCGGTTACTTTTGCCCTTACCTAAGATGGAGTCACTGGCCTCACGGGGGCCATCTTGTTTCCTGTCAGACTTTCCCTGTTCCTGTCTGTGGTGTATATAAGGGAGCTCTGTACATTACTCATTGCTTGAGTATCTTGTTCCTGGACTTGTGATCAAGCTGGAAGAACTGCTACCTTGCTGGTTTCTTCGTTACCTTGGGATACCCCACCTGTCTCTGGATCTACGTCTCTTCATCATAAGACTTGTTTCCCTGGATCTGCTCTGCACTCGTCTCTGCTGCTGGACTGTTCCCTGCTAGGAGGCCTGGCCTGGTCTCCAGGTCCCTGGACCTGACATACCTGGACTTCCACGGTCTGTACATGTGCTTACTGCTTATCCAGCTCTGTCTGCTACTAACCTGCTGTGTCATAGCTGTTTACCTGCATACCATCATAAATATTCTTTAACTCTTAACCTGTTGTCTCTCGACCTCTTTTCTGACCCATGATACTGATCTCCACTGCACTTAGCACTAAGTTTATAACACATTGTCTCCCTCTTGTGGATAACCGACTTTTTCCTTTTTCTTCATTTGGTGTATACGTATTTCAATTAAAAAAGAAGAAATTGTGTCTGTCTGTGCTGATCTTATATATGCTGCCTATCTTCACCTGTATGAATATTGTAATGGTTTGCAGCAGCCAGGGGCGCTGCCTGCATTAGATAGAATGTTTGCACGGAACTGTGTGTCACAATGGGCCCTGGCCTATGTCAAGCAGTGTGGTGGCAGCCATCTTTAGTCAGCGGCTGAAGCAGTAGCAGGCAGGCAGGCAAGCAGGCAGTAGGGTCTACACTCTGCATCAGGAGTGCAAAGGGAAGACCGCTGCCTGTTTATTTTCTCTTTTGAATTTCCCCTTCGCCCTCCACCTGGCACTCAGTCGCGCACATTGGAACAAAAGGGAGGAGTGGGGGTGGTGTTAAAATGGGTGGAGTTTTGCAGATTAAATACGCGTGGCTCGCAGCTTGAACAAACAGCAGAACTGTCATTGTGAATGCTTCCAGTTTGTGAAAATGTTATCTTCAGGGCAATCATTTGCTCCATCTCCACAAAGGGTATCAGTTTTAGGCCTTGGTGCGGCCCTAGTGCAGAACCATTTCTGGTTATCGCTTCTCGGCCTTTTGGCTAAGATCAAGTGCTGTGATCTAGCGATTGTTGCCTTGGTCTTGGCTTGGGGTGTCTGGGGTACCCGGCTCGTCGGCCTTGGGGGAGTGCGCTCTTTTCACGAAGGAAGCTTCACCCCCTTGTAGCTATTGGCGAGTTGGATTAGTCCCCGGACAATGGGAGGCGACTGGCATCCTTTGGGTGTTGAAGGTTTTTCTGATAACAGGAGGAAACTCTGTTATTGAAGATGGAGAAGATACCGCAGTATATGCGCATTAGAAATGCTGTTCAATCCCATGTGGAAGAGCCAAATCGAGAAGGAAAAAATCTGGATTATTTGGCTAAAGAACTTTTATTTGGAATTTTTCGTTTGGAGAAGGACGAGATACTTACCATCATGGACTACCCTCGCCGAGGATATTACGATATCACTTTTTGCAGTGAAACAATATATCTGAAATTCATGGATACTTTAAGGTATGTGATCAATGACCCGAGGATGTCTGGGATCAGTGTGGTGCCGCACTATACCTTGGGTAAGAAACTTTTTGTTGTAAAGATGTATTCGCCTTACGTTAAAGAGGAAGATACATAGACTTTTTTATATAACTTTTGTTCTAAAGTAAGTAATGAAGGGAAGATTATGAACCAAATGGGAGTCTGGACTGGGAAATGGAAATTCCTTTGTGAGTTGAAACAAAAAGCAGGTACTTCAGCCCTGCTGCTACCACCTGCTGGATTTAAATTGGGCGGAGCTACAGGGGATATATTTTTTTCTGGCATGGGAGTTTTCTGCCAGAATTGCAAACTGTATGGACATATAAAGGAAGAATGCAGCAAGATAATTTGTACTAAATGTCTTGAGGAAGGACATACGTATAATGAATGTGGGAAAGGCAAAATATGTATGTTATGTAAAAAGTCTGGCCATATCTTTAGAGAGTGTCCAGAAAAGTCTGGTAAGGAAAAGGAGACTCAAATGCTAGACCAGAAAGTAGGTATGGCTAGTGAAGTTGTTGACAGTGCTGATACATCAGCTAAAGAGACTTGTGAAGAGACAGAAGTGGTAAATGTAACTAGAGCTCCAGCTGGAGGGATGGAGATGAAAGAAGAAGGTAAAACCATAAATACATTTTTTTTGGAAAGTCTGTTATGTAAGAAAGCTAGAACATTGAAGAATGTAAAGGACAAAAGGATTCTTACATTTCTCGTTTCAGAGTTGGAAGCAATGTGTAAAAGAAGGATTAGGTTTGATGCATATAAAGGCGCAGTGGAGAAAAGTTTTTTTGAAGATGAAAGAAGATTTTTTGAAACTTATAAAGTGCACCAGGATATAATAAGGAATTGGGAATTTTATGATAAAATGGAGGAACTTGATTTAATGTTTTGGTATATAATGATTAACTATGCAATCTCAGGGGGTTTTACCTTGTGATAAGATAGAACTATACAGCGATGGTTTCAAGTTCTTTACTTGAGAAGTTATGTTTTTGCTTTTTTTTGTTTGTTAACGTTTGTGAAGCTTCTAAGGATCTAGTTATAATGTTTTTTGTTTAAAAATATATACATTTAAGATTTAACACAATGATGGATTTGGTCCATCATCATTTATAGTGATGGGACTTGTAGATCTGAGTGTTAAAAGAAGAAAAAAAAATCTGTTCGTATCAGTTTAATATCTTCTTTAACCCTTTATGTGAATTCTTTTCAGGGTCAAAGAAGCACATTTCAGATGCTAAATGCAGCATTTTGCTCGATTTAATGTGACCATTTGTAACATTTTGTGTGCGCCTTGCTTTCACCTATGTATGTCAAGCATTGTATTGTATTCCATATGTAAGCAATCAATTAATCAATTAATTTGTCTTTACTGGTTGCAACAGGTGTGTTAAGATGTAGGCCTATATTCGGCCTTTGTTACAGTGTTGCAAATCTACTGTGCCATCTACCAAATTAGGCCCCGTGCTATCAGTACTAAGTGTTTAAATTGAAGTATCCAATTAGTAGTTCTGCCATACATACCACATTTCTGACACCATTTCTGCTGCAAAACATTGTCTCCCTTTTGTGGATAACCGACTTTTTCTTTTTTCTTCATTTGGTGTATATGTATTTCAATTAAAAAAGAAGAAATTGTGTCTGTGCTGATCTTAAATATGCTGCCTATCTTCACCTGTGTGAGCAGGGGCGTAACGACCGCGGTCGCAGCGGTCGCCATTGCGACCGGGCCCCGCAGGTCAGGGGCCCCGGGCCGGCAGGTCAGGGCAGGGCCGGGCTGGACATCGGGCACTTCTGGCAAATGCCAGAAGAGCCGATGCCAGTAGTGGGCCGCTGCACTGTTCCTCCCCCCTCCGCCGCCGCCGCCGCATTTAACTATACCGGCGTCTATGACACCGGTATAGTTCAATGCAATGATGGAGGAGAGCGTCACCTGACGCTCCCTCTCCCATCATTCCCCGCTCTGCCTCTGACAGTACACTGCGGGTGCGCGATGACGTCATATCATCGCGCACCTGCAGTGTCCTGGGCAGACTGCAGCCGCCAGGAGCAGCGCGGGCAAAAGGAAAGGTGAGGAGAGTTTTTTTTTTTCTTTTTCACCGGACTGTGGGGCCATTATCGGGGGGGGGGGGAGATGAGATGCGGGCTCTGCTGTATATACCCCTGTGCGGGCTGTGCTGTATATACCCCTGTGCGGGCTGTGCTGTATATACCCCTGTGCGGGCTCTGCTGTATATACCCCTGTGCGGGCTGTGCTCTATATACCCCTGTGCGGGCTGTGCTCTATATACCCCTGTGCTGGCTGTGCTGTATATACCCCTGTGCGGGCTCTGCTGTATATACCCCTGTGCGGGCTCTGCTGTATATACCCCTGTGCGGGCTCTGCTGTATATACCCCTGTGCGGGCTGTGCTCTATATACCCCTGTGCGGGCTCTGCTGTATATACCCCTGTGCGGGCTCTGCTGTATATACCCCTGTGCGGGCTGTGCTGTATATACCCCTGTGCGGGCTGTGCTGTATATACCCCTGTGCGGGCTGTGCTGTATATACCACTGTGCGGGCTGTGCTGGATATACCACTGTGCGGGCTGTGCTGGATATACCACTGTGCGGGCTGTGCTGGATATACCACTGTGCGGGCTGTGCTCTATATATCCCTGTGCGGGCTGTGCTGGCACCCAACACCATGTTGCAGTGCAGGAGATTCCTGCAACAGTCCGAGGCGTATCTAGGGGAAGGGGGTGGGGGGGCGTCACGGGGGTAGGGGGGGGGGGGCCCATTTGGAAGTTCGCACCGGGGCCCATAACTTTGTAGTTACGCCACTGTGTGTGAGTATTGTAATGGTTTGTAGCAGCCAGGTGCGCTGCCTGCATTAGATAGAATGTTTGCACGGAACACTCGCGTGTCACAATGGGCCCTGGCCTATGTCAAGCACTGCGGTGGCAGCCATCTTTAGCCGTGCAGAGGCAGCCATCTTTAGTCTTAAATCGTGCAGAGGCAGCCATCTTTAGTCTGCGGCTGAAGCAGTAGCAGGCAGGCAAGCAGGCAGTAGGGTCTACAACCTGCATCAGGAGTGCAAAGTGAAGACCGCTGCCTGTTTTTTTTTTCTCTTTTGAATTTCCCTTTTGCCCTCCACCTGGCACTCAGTCACGCACATTGGAACAAAAGGGAGGAGTGGGGGTGGTGGTGTTGTTAAAATGGGTGGAGTTATGCAGATTAAAAATGCGTGGCTCGCAACTTGATCAAAAAGAACTGTCATTGGGAATGCTTCCAGTTTGCGAAAATGTTATCCTCAGGGCAATCATTTGCTCCATCTCCACAAAGGGTATCAGTTTTAGGCCTTGGTGCGGCCCTAGTGCAGAACTATTTCTGGTTATCGCTTCTCGGCCTTTTGGCTAAGATCAGGTGTAGTGACCATATAGTTGTTGCCTTGGTCTTGACTGGAAGGTGCCTGGGGTAACCGGCTCCTTGGCCTGGGGGGATTGTCTCACTTATGGTGGGACTTCACCTCCCTGCTGCTATTATGGAGCTGGATTAGTCCCCAGATAATGAGTTGCGATCCCCCGGCGAAAGGTCGAGCCCGTGGTGACGGTAAGCCTTAGCCAAACTGCTGTGATGCCATGCAAGTGGCAATTCTCATCTAGCGCCGGCCAGATCAGGAACTCGACAAAGATCGAGGTTCTGGACAACCATGTCGGTTACGACAATCCCTGTGAGTTTTTCATACAGATTCTGAGAAATCTGTTGGGCGTTAAGGAGAGTGAAGTCTACTGCTTGCAGTAGAAGGGGCAGAACTCATATGTCCTAATGCTAACGAACAAGGTTGCCTCTCAAAACTTCTATGAACGAGTTAAGGGCGAGCGTTACAGGAAGCTGTTGGATGGAGTGGTCTTCACTGGTCTGTATGGTGAACTTGACGTACCCCTCATGGTGCATATGTTCAATCCTCATGTGTCCAGAGAGGATATTGAGCTGTTCCTTATCAGATACTGCACATCTGTAAGGTTCACGGGGAAAGTCAAAGGGAGAAGCAGTTTCTGGAATGGAAAACGACGCTTCATGGTACGCTTTAGATCTGACCCTGGGGGTGTGGAAGGCCTTATGCACCCCCCCTCCACAGTGGTGCTGGGGAGAGACCACGGCTATCTGTTCTACAATGGACAGCCATTCAGATGCCGGAAGTGTGGCGACCTTGGTCATATGCAGAGTGACTGCAAAAAAGAGCGGATGAGTCAGTGCCACAACTGTGGTAAATGGGGTCATGCCTCAAAGGACTGCAAAAGTGAAAAGACCTGCAGTAGTTGCGGACAGTCTGATCACCTGTTCAGCAATTGTCCAATGCGGACAAGGTTTCGTAGTGGCTCTCGGGCACCTGCAGCTAGCTCCGCAGGGATCCCTGCTGATGGTGGCGGGGCAAGCTCAGTAGTTACCAGTGTGAGCTTTGCGGACATCACTGCAGGTCTAATGAGGTCTGACTCAGTTGAAGTTCGGACGGTACCCACATCTAATGAGTTGGCTCCCACAGCCGAAGTGGTACTTTTGCCTACTCCTGCGGGTGTCCAGGTTCCACCTGGTGGGGAGGTGGCACTTCCTCAGAGGAGATCTGAGAAGGATCAAAAAAAAGAGGCGGATATCCAAAGCGGTTGGTGCCATTCCAGATGCCCATCCAGATGTCCATCCGGAGGTCCCTGTTGATGACCATGCTGTCATTGGATCTGATGTCTGCCCTGAAACTGGTCCACAGGCCCAGCCAGATGCCATTCCAGAGGGATGTCCTGATGCTTGTTCGAGGGATGGAGGTCATGAGTCAACCGATGATCCTGGTGCCGGACCTGATGGTCACCCTGGTTCGGGAGATGCGTTTATTGGCGGCCTTGGCGGGGTTGTGGATGTTCCACCAGCTGCAGTGCCTGGAGAGGACCCTGTGGACCAGATGGATCTCAGTGTCAGTGGTAAGAGGAGCCCTGAGGAGACTCGGGAGGAGGAGTGCCCGCCTGAGTCGTCCCGTAAAATCTTTCTGGCTGTTGCTTCACAACTTCTCAGCCCAGAAGGGACTAATCTAATAGAGGAATACACAGACTCCGATGATACTGCCAGCTTATTGACTGTGTCTTCTTTATCACCTGCCATATCACAGCTTATTGAGTCTGATTCTGAGAGCCTAGAATCAATAAAAAAGACTTGACATGGCAGACATCCGCATTGCCTCACTGAATGTGAGAAGCCTAAAGAGCCCCACTAGGAGGGCTGCTTTGTTTGCATGGCTAATGACTTTGAGGCTATGTGCACACGTCAGGATTTGTAGCAGAAATTTTCCCAACAAAAAAACTGACATTTCTGCCAGAAATCCGCATGCTTTTTTTCGTGTTTTTTCATGCGTTTTTGACGCGTTTTTGTGCGTTTTTTTCCAAATGCATAGAATTGCAGGAAAAATGCGGAAAATCTGCAAAGTTAATGAACATGATGCTTTTTTACCACGATGAGTTTTTTTCGCGGAAGAAAACGCACCATGTGCAAAAACATACAGAATGCATTCTAAATGATAGGATGCATAAAGTATGCGTTTCTAATTAGTTTTTATAGCATTTTTATCGTGAAAAAACCTGAACGTGTGCACATACCCTCAGCTTTGAGGTCTTTTTCCTGCAAGAGTGTGGTATTGATCATGGACTATCATATCCCAACCTAATTAAAGACTGGACAGCGAGACCCTCTGTCTGGTCAGGGTCAAATAAAAATAAAGCTGCCGTGGTTGGGATTTTATTTAAAGGTCAAAATGTGAATATTTTATCTGTCACTGAAATCATTCCAGGTCATGCCTTATTAACCCACATTGTTTTAAATGGTTGATACTGAGGACTAAGAGCACGCTGGTGCTCGAAACACGTCCAGTCGGGTGTTGGTTACTTTCCCCTACCGACCATGCCGGTCATGTCTCAGCAGCGTTTTAACATATACTAAATATATAAAGTTTCTACGTTTTATTCCTGGAGCTGGAACCATTTCTTCTTTATCAATAAGTCTGTTAAAACACCTAGTGACAGATCATAAATTATTAGATGCATGGAAGAAGTCCCACCCTTCTGACCCAGGATACACGTGGAAGGGTAGAGGGCTGTCTTCCCGTATTGATTTTATTTTCTGTTCTAATGATGTTTTTAAATCCAGAAATGCAGGGCTGATGGAAAACATCTTTTCTGATCATGTATTGCTACATACCAACCTGCAGGTTCCTGGGAATGCAAGTGTAGGTAAAGGTATGTGGAAACTGAATACACTCCTTCTAGAAGACGAGTTGGTAAGGGCAGACTTTATAGCCAAATATGAATCCTGGAGGGGGCAGAAACACCCAAAACAGAGTATGCTGGGGTGGTGGGAATGTGTTAAAACTCGCATTAAAGAGT
This sequence comes from Ranitomeya variabilis, assembly GCF_051348905.1. NCBI lineage: Eukaryota > Metazoa > Chordata > Amphibia > Anura > Dendrobatidae > Ranitomeya > Ranitomeya variabilis. The sequence goes on along the minus strand of NC_135235.1, from coordinate 605,873,718 downwards.
CCCTGCTGTCAGTACTTGGCAGCGTTTAAATTGAAGTATCCAATGAGTAGTTCTGCCATACATACCACATTTCTGACCGCATGAATTCTTTTGTAAAACATTGTCTCCCTCTTGTGGACCACCGACTTTCAAATGTGGTGTATTATATGTATTTGAAAAAAAGGAAAAATGGTGTCTGTGCTGATCTTGAATATGCTTGTCTTGTCCATCTACACCTGTGTGAGTATTGTAATGCTTTTGACCAACCAGGTGCGCTGCCTGCAGTAGATAGAATCTTTGCACGGAACCTTCAAGTGCAGACACACAAAGTTATGCAGATTCAAAACGCGTTGTGCACAGCTTGAACACACACACACACACACACACACACAGCAGGACTGTCATTGAGTATGCATCCAGAGTTTCTGGAAATGTCTTCCCTGCGGCACTGTTTTGCTCTGTCTCCACAATGGGTGTCAGTTTTAGGCCTAGGTGCGGCAGAAGTGGCAAATCTGTTTGTATCAGTTTAATATCTTCTTTAACCCTTTATGTGAATTCTTTTCAGGGTCAAAGAAGCACATTTCAGATGCTAAATGCAGCATTTTGCTCGATTTAACGTGACCATTTGCAACATTTTGTGTGTGCCTTGCTTTCACCTATGTATGTCAAGCATTGTATTGTATTCAATATGTAAGCAATCAATTAATCAATCAATCTGTCTTTACTGGTTGCAACAGGTGTGTTAAGATGTAGGCCTATATTCGGCCTTTGTTACAGTGTTGCAAATCTACTGTGCCATCTACCAAATTAGGTCCCGTGCTATCAGTACTTGGTGTTTAAATTGAAGTATCCAATTAGTAGTTCTGCCATACATACCACATTTCTGACACCATTTCTGCTGCAAAACATTGTCTCCCTCTTGTGGATAACCAACTTTTTCTTTTTTCTTCATTTGGTGTATATGTATTTCAATTAAAAAAGTAGAAATTGTGTCTGTCTGTGCTGATCTTAAATATGCTGCCTATCTTCACCTGTGTGAGTATTGTAATGGTTTGTAGCTGCCAGGTGCGCTGCCTGCATTAGATAGAATGTTTGCACGGAACACTCGCGTGTCACAATGGGCCCTGGCCTATGTCAAGCAGTGCGGTGGCAGCCATCTTTAGTCTTAAATTGTGCGGAGGCAGCCATCTTTAGTCTTAAGTCGTGCGGAGGCAGCCATCTTTAGTCTGCGGCTGAAGCAGTAGCAGGCAGGCAAGCAGGCAGTAGGGTCTACACCCTGCATCAGGAGTGCAAAGAGAAGACCGCTGCCTGTTTTTTTTCTCTTTTGAAATTCCCTTTTGCACTCCACCTGGCACTCAGTCACGCACATTGGAACAAAAGGGAGGAGTGGTGGTGGTGGTGTTGTTAAAATGAGTGGAGTTATGCAGATTAAAAATGCGTGGCTCGCAGCTTGATCAAACAGCAGAACTGTCATTGTGAATGCTTCCAGCTTGCGAAAATGTTATCCTCAGGGCAATCATTTGCTCCATCTCCACAAAGGGTATCGGTTTTAGGCCTTGGTGCAGCCCTAGTGCAGAACCATTTCTGGTTATCGCTTCTCGGCCTTTTGGCTAAGATCTATCAGGTTTACCTGTGTGATCTGGTCGAGTTAGGTGCCCTCGGTACCCTCTCTCTTGGCCTGGGGGGATCGTTCCTCTTCGGAGGGACTTCACCCCCTTGCTGCTATTGGGAGAGAGGATTAGTCTGTGGGCAACGAGAAGGGATTCTCTAAAGGCTTGTGCCTTTTCTTTACAGTCGGTGTGGTTTCTTCGTGGAGAATGCCGGCTTTGCTATCATATGCATAGGGGGGATCCCGGATGAAGAATACGGTGAGGATTGAAGTATGTGAAGGTGCTCGGAAGGAGAAGAACCTGTCCTTTATTTGCTGTAAGATCTTGCTTGGAGCCTTGGAGTTCGAGAGGAGTGACATCTTCTGTTTCCAGGACAATGAATTTAAAGGGACCTACACCATCACTTTTAAGACCCAGGGTGTTGTGAATTTGCTTTTTGCTCCCTCTAGTGGTTACTAGTTTTTTGACTCTGGTTTTTCTGTCATTCCTTTTATCCGCACCTGGGTCGTTAGTTAGGGGTGTTGCTATATAAGCTCCCTGGACCTTCAGTTCAATGCCTGGCAACGTAGTTATCAGAGCTAGTCTGCTGTGCTCTTGTCTACTGATCCTGGTTCCAGTTATATCAGCTAAGTCTGCCTTTTGCTTTTTGCTATTTGTTTTGGTTTTGTATTTTTGTCCAGCTTGTTCCTTATCTATATCCTGACCTTTGCTGGAAGCTCTAGGGGGGCTGGTGTTCTCCCCCCGGACCGTTAGACGGTTCGGGGGTTCTTGAATTACCAGTGTGGATTTTGATAGGGTTTTTGTTGACCATATAAGTTACCTTTCTTTATTCTGCTATCAGTAAGCGGGCCTCTCTGTGCTAAACCTGGTTCATTTCTGTGTTTGTCATTTCCTCTTACCTCACCGTCATTATTTGTGGGGGGCTTCTATCCAGCTTTGGGGTCCCCTTCTCTGGAGGCAAGAAAGGTCTTTGTTTTCCTCTACTAGGGGTAGTTAGATTCTCCGGCTGGCGCGTGTCATCTAGAATCAACGTAGGAATGATCCCCGGCTACTTCTAGTGTTGGCGTTAGGAGTAGATATATGGTCAACCCAGTTACCACTGCCCTATGAGCTGGATTTTTGTATTCTGCAGACTTCCACGTTCCTCTGAGACCCTCGCCATTGGGGTCATAACAGTTTGCCAGGCCAGTGTTAAATGTTTAATGCATTGCAGAAGAGGGATAAGAAAGAAGATTCTGAGTTTTTTTTTCTCCTTCCCCTTTACCTCAGAGTGGCTATGCTTGCTGCAGACATGAATGTCCAGACCTTGATTACAAGTGTGGACCAGCTGGCTACTCGTGTGCAGGGCATACAAGACTATGTTACCAGAAATCCTAGGTCAGAACCTAAAATACCGATTCCTGAACTGTTTTCCGGAGACAGGTTTAAGTTTAGGAATTTCGCGAATAATTGTAAATTGTTTTTGTCCCTGAGACCCTGTTCATCAGGAGATTCTGCTCAGCAAGTAAAAATTGTTATTTCGTTCTTACGGGGCGACCCTCAGGATTGGGCTTTTTCGCTGGCGCCAGGAGATCCGGCATTGGCTGATCTTGATGTGTTTTTTCTGGCGCTCGGTTTACTCTATGAGGAACCCAATCTTGAGATTCAGGCAGAAAAGGCCTTGCTGTCTATGTCTCAGGGGCAGGACGAGGCTGAAGTGTATTGCCAAAAATTTCGGAAATGGTCCGTGCTGACACATTGGAACGAGTGTGCACTGGCCGCTAATTTTAGAAATGGCCTTTCTGAAGCCATTAAGAATGTTATGGTGGGTTTTCCCATTCCCACAGGTCTGAATGATACTATGGCACTGGCTATTCAAATTGACCGGCGGTTGCGGGAGCGCAAAACCGCAAATTCCCTCATGGTGTTGTCTGAACAGACACCTAATTCGGTGCAATGTGATAGAAAAACCGCAAATTCCCTCATGGTGTTGTCTGAACAGACACCTGATTTAATGCAATGTGATAGAATCCTGACTAGAAATGAGCGGAAAATTCATAGACGCCGGAATGGCTTGTGCTACTACTGTGGTGATTCTACACATGTTATCTCAGCATGCTCTAAACGTATAGCTAAGGTTGTTAGTCCTGTCACCGTTGGTAATTTGCAACCTAAATTTATTCTGTCTGTAACTTTGATTTGCTCACTGTCATCTTATCCTGTCATGGCGTTTGTAGATTCAGGTGCTGCCCTGAGTCTCATGGATCTCTCATTTGCTAAGCGCTGTGGATTTACTCTTGAACCATTAGAAAATCCTATTCCTCTTAGGGGTATTGATGCTACACCATTGGCAGCAAATAAACCGCAGTATTGGACTCAGGTTACCATGTGCATGACTCCTGAACACCGCGAGGTGATACGTTTCCTGGTTTTACATAAAATGCATGATTTGGTTGTTTTAGGGCTGCCATGGTTACAGACCCATAATCCAGTCCTGGACTGGAAGGCTATGTCAGTCTCAAGTTGGGGCTGTCGTGGTATTCATGAGGATTCCCTGCCTGTGTCTATTGCTTCTTCTACGCCTTCGGAAGTTCCGGAGTATTTGTCTGATTATCAGGATGTCTTCAGTGAGTCTGAGTCCAGTGCACTGCCTCCTCATAGGGACTGTGACTGTGCTATAGATTTGATCCCAGGCAGTAAATTTCCTAAGGGAAGACTGTTTAATCTGTCGGTACCTGAACATACCGCTATGCGTTCATATATCAAGGAGTCTCTGGAAAAAGGACATATTCGTCCGTCTTCTTCCCCTCTTGGTGCGGGATTCTTTTTTGTGGCAAAAAAGGACGGATCTTTGAGACCTTGTATTGATTATCGGCTTTTAAATAAGATCACTGTCAAATTTCAGTATCCTTTACCGCTGTTGTCTGACTTGTTTGCCCGGATTAAGGGTGCCAAGTGGTTCACTAAGATAGACCTTCGTGGTGCGTACAACCTTGTGCGCATTAAGCAAGGTGATGAATGGAAAACCGCATTCAATACGCCCGAAGGTCATTTTGAGTACTTGGTGATGCCTTTTGGGCTCTCCAATGCGCCTTCAGTTTTTCAGTCCTTTATGCATGACATTTTCCGGAAGTATCTGGATAAATTTTTGATTGTTTATCTGGATGATATTTTGGTTTTTTCTGATAATTGGGATTCGCATGTGGAGCAGGTCAGGTTGGTCTTTAAAATTTTGCGTGAAAATTCTTTGTTTGTCAAGGGCTCAAAGTGTCTCTTTGGTGTACAGAAGGTTCCCTTTTTGGGGTTCATTTTTTCCCCTTCTGCTGTGGAGATGGACCCAGTCAAGGTCCGAGCTATTCTTGATTGGACTCAGCCCTCGTCAGTTAAGAGTCTTCAGAAGTTCTTGGGCTTCGCTAACTTCTACCGTCGTTTTATCGCTAATTTTTCTAGCATTGTGAAACCTTTGACGGATATGACCAAGAAGGGCTCCGATGTAGCTAACTGGGCTCCTGCTGCCGTGGAGGCTTTCCGGGAGTTGAAACGCCGGTTTACTTCGGCGCCTGTTTTGTGCCAGCGGTTTGCTCTTGCCCTTGCCTGTCCCGAAGAGACCTTGGACACATATCTCCATGGATTTCATTTCTGATCTTCCGCTATCTCAGGGCATGTCCGTTATCTGGGTGATATGTGATCGCTTCTCCAAGATGGTCCATTTGGTTCCTTTGCCTAAGCTGCCTTCCTCTTCCGATCTGGTTCCTGTGTTTTTCCAGAACGTGGTTCGTTTGCACGGCATCCCTGAGAATATTGTGTCAGACAGAGGATCCCAGTTCGTTTCCAGGTTCTGGCGATCCTTTTGTAGTAGGATGGGCATTGATTTGTCGTTTTCGTCTGCTTTCCATCCTCAGACTAATGGACAGACGGAGCGAACCAATCAGACTTTGGAGGCTTATTTGAGGTGTTTTGTCTCTGCTGATCAGGACGATTGGGTGACATTCTTGCCGTTGGCTGAGTTTGCCCTTAATAATCGGGCTAGTTCCGCCACCTTGGTTTCGCCTTTTTTCTGCAACTCTGGTTTCCATCCTCGCTTTTCTTCGGGTCATGTGGAGCCTTCTGACTGTCCTGGGTTGGATTCTGTGGTGGATAGGTTGCAGCAGATCTGGAATCATGTGGTGGACAACTTGAAGTTGTCACAGGAGAAGGCTCAGCGCTTTGCCAACCGCCGCCGCGGTGTGGGTCCCCGACTACGCGTTGGGGATTTGGTGTGGCTTTCTTCCCGCTTTGTTCCTATGAAGGTCTCCTCTCCCAAATTTAAACCTCGTTTTATTGGGCCTTACAAGATATTGGAAATCCTTAATCCTGTATCTTTTCGTCTGGATCTTCCTGTGTCGTTTGCTATTCACAATGTATTTCATAGGTCCTTGTTGCGGCGGTACATTGTGCCTGTAGTTCCTTCTGCTGAGCCTCCTGCTCCGGTGTTGGTTGAGGGCGAGTTGGAGTACGTGGTGGAGAAGATCTTGGATTCTCGCCTCTCCAGGCGGAGGCTTCAGTACCTGGTCAAGTGGAAGGGCTATGGTCAGGAGGATAATTCCTGGGTGGTCGCCTCTGATGTTCATGCGGCCGATTTAGTTCGTGCCTTTCATGCCGCTCATCCTGATTGCCCTGGTGGTCGTGGTGAGGGTTCGGTGACCCCTCACTAAGGGGGGGGGGTACTGTTGTGAATTTGCTTTTTGCTCCCTCTAGTGGTTACTAGTTTTTTGACTCTGGTTTTTCTGTCATTCCTTTTATCCGCACCTGGGTCGTTAGTTAGGGGTGTTGCTATATAAGCTCCCTGGACCTTCAGTTCAATGCCTGGCAACGTAGTTATCAGAGCTAGTCTGCTGTGCTCTTGTCTACTGATCCTGGTTCCAGTTATATCAGCTAAGTCTGCCTTTTGCTTTTTGCTATTTGTTTTGGTTTTGTATTTTTGTCCAGCTTGTTCCTTATCTATATCCTGACCTTTGCTGGAAGCTCTAGGGGGGCTGGTGTTCTCCCCCCGGACCGTTAGACGGTTCGGGGGTTCTTGAATTACCAGTGTGGATTTTGATAGGGTTTTTGTTGACCATATAAGTTACCTTTCTTTATTCTGCTATCAGTAAGCGGGCCTCTCTGTGCTAAACCTGGTTCATTTCTGTGTTTGTCATTTCCTCTTACCTCACCGTCATTATTTGTGGGGGGCTTCTATCCAGCTTTGGGGTCCCCTTCTCTGGAGGCAAGAAAGGTCTTTGTTTTCCTCTACTAGGGGTAGTTAGATTCTCCGGCTGGCGCGTGTCATCTAGAATCAACGTAGGAATGATCCCCGGCTACTTCTAGTGTTGGCGTTAGGAGTAGATATATGGTCAACCCAGTTACCACTGCCCTATGAGCTGGATTTTTGTATTCTGCAGACTTCCACGTTCCTCTGAGACCCTCGCCATTGGGGTCATAACACCAGGGATGCGGTCAACAACTGGTGCAAAAGGTAAATGAGAACTCTCACATGGATGAACTTGATAACCTAACCTTTTGTCTCCTGTTCGCAATGATGAAATCCCTGTGGTGGTTCACTTCCCCAATCCCTATGTGGACGTAGATGACATCACTACCTACTTAAAGTGCTACTGTGATGAGCTATGGTATCAAGGGGAAGTGATGAACGGATTTGGTTTCTGGTGTGGGAAAAGGAGGTTCTTGGTTCACTTGAAGAGAGACCCCAATGGTTTCGGAGCAATGTCACACCCCCCATCAACCTTTGTAATCGGTAAGAGCAGGGGGTATATGTTCTATCCTGGGATGCCAATGTCACGCAGAAACTGTGGAAGGATAGGACATACACAGGCATCCTGGAAGGACAGAAAGGTAGACCACTGCAATAATTGTAGCGGTTATGGGCACCAAATGAAGGACTGTCCTTTGGGCAGAAGGTGCAATCTCTGCGGTGATAATGGACGTGTGTTCCAGAACTGCCCTAACAGAGCAAAGACCATGACTTATGCTGAGGCTGCCGAGTCCTATGTGGGGACTGGGGGAGCCCAAGACCTCAGTACCTCTTTTGAGGTGTTACAAATTCATCCTTTGGCCCCTTCTGGTGGGCAAGCTGTGGAGTCGAAGGTTTGGGAGTGGACGCCAGTGGGTCCTACCGCCCCTGTAGCAGAGGCCAAAGCCCCTGGCCAGGTTCATGAGTCTGTTGGGTTGGAGTAGGGTGCCCCCAGTATGTTGGCACTGGGGGGCCCTGCTGCCAAGGCCCCAGATATTCCCCGGGAGTCGAGCCAGCAGAACGCTGTGTTTTTTCCTTAGGTGACGTTATGGAGGAGAGAGATCATGTTGCAGTGGCGGAAGAAGATTGTACCAGTGACCTGCCTGAACCTAGAGGGAAGAAGATTTGGGCAGATGTGACACTGGAGGCCAATCCAGAATCACCTGATGTCACCCTGGAAGAAGGAGAATTGTGGTTGGGAAAGACTGTGTATCCAGTCCCGTCCTCGGATCCTTGCAACATCATTTCTTTTGACTCCTTGCCTTCTACAACCCTGGAGGCGTTAGTGGGTCAAAGTTTAGTGGAGGACAATGTGATTATGGAGGTTTCTTAGCCAACATGATCTAGATGCCTTTTATAAAATGTATCTCACTGAATGTGAGGTCTTTAAAGAGTCCTGTCTGCAGGGCTGCTTTTTTCAGTATCTAGAAACATTAGATTTTGATATATGTCTATTGCAGGAATGTGGCCTACAACATGCAATGTGATATGATGATTTAAAAAAGGACTGGAAGTTGGGTCCATCAGTATGGTTCGGCTCCAATGTAAATAAGGCTGCTGGGATGGGCTTGCTCTGCCGTGGTAACAGCTTTGTTATTTCTTCTGTTACAGAGATTGAGCCAGGCAGGGTAATATTAGTACATGCATACATGAATGGCTTCAACTTTCGTATAATCAATGTGTATGCATCTCCTGATAAGCAGGAGCGTATCCAATTATTTGAATTATTGGCTGTGTTTTGTGTTGGGTCTTCTCCTCTCCTGGTAGGTGGGGACTTTAATTGCCTTTGTGTGAACGAGCACCGAGATGGAGGAGACCCGCTCTGTAAGCTGGATAAATCTTGTTATATGCTCAAAAACATCCAGACTGATTTTAAGTTATGTGATGCCTGGAGGGCTCTTTCACCGACAGACCCAGGTTTTACATGGTCCGGTCGGGGAGTGGCCTCCAGGATCGATTTTATGTTTTTATCTATGGATTTTAAGCCGGTAATGTTTGATCTTATGTCTAATTTATTTTCCGATCATAAAATTTTAAAATTACAGATTGAGTACCAAGGAGAGCAGAGAATAAATAAGGGGCTGTGGAGTTTGGGGACGCATCTGCTGGAGGATCCTCAGATGAGGTTGGATTTTTGTGTAGCCTACCAAAAGTGGAGACAGCATAGGCCACCTTATATAAAGATGTTGTCTTGGTAAGAAAATATTAAAAATAAAATTGGGCTTTTTTTATTGCAGCAGGTAGGAAGAAAGAAAGGCAGAAAAAATGTTTTTATTCTAATTTAAATATTGAACTGCAAGCACTTTACAAATTTAAAGAAATAGGACTTGAAGTACTGAAGATTCAGATATTGCTAGCTTAAAGGCGCAGATACACACAGTCCTAGAGCAAAAAGGGAGAGAAATAATTTTTAATTCAAAAGTGCAGCAATTAGAAGATGAAAAATTTACCCACTTCTTTTTTAAAAAGTAATGGAGAGAAAGGAGGTAATCACCTGCCTAGATGGAGAATTGACTATAGAAGGGATGAAGAAAGTGGCAACTGATTTTAATCAACTTCTTTTTAGTGAGAAATGCATAGATCATTTGTTTTTACAAGATGCTCTTAATATCTTAAGGTACCTTCACATTAAGCGACGCTGCAGTGATAGCGACAACGATGCCGATCGCTGCAGCGTCGCTGTTTGATCGCTGGAGAGCTGTCACACAGACCGCTCTCCAGCGACCAACGATGCCGAGGTCCCTGGGTAACCAGGGTAAACATCGGGTTACTAAGCGCAGGGCCGCGCTTAGTAACCCGATGTTTACCCTGGTTACCAGCGTAAAATGTAAAAAAAACAAACAGCACATACTTACATTCGCATCCCCCGGCGTCCGCTTCCGGCACTGACTGAGCGCCGGCCCTAACAGCAGAGCGGTGACGTCACCGCTGTGCTGTGCTTTCACTTTCACTTTACGGCGCTCAGTCAGTGTGGGAAGCGGACGCCGGGGGATGCGAAGGTGAGTATGTACTGTTTGTTTTTTTTACATTTTACACTGGTAACCAGGGTAAACATCGGGTTACTAAGCGCGGCCCTGCGCTTAGTAACCCGATGTTTACCCTGGTTACCAGTGTAAAACATCGCTGGTATCGTTGCTTTTGGTGTCAAACACGACGATAAACGCCGGTCTGACGACCAAATAAAGTTCTGAACTTTGTTCAACGACCAGCGATATCACAGCAGGATCCTGATCGCTGCTGCGTGTCAAACTAAACGATATCGCTAGCCAGGACGCTGCAACGTCACGGATCGCTAGCAATATCGTTTAGTGTGAAGGTACCTATAGATGTCAAGCTTAATCAGTCGGTTCGGGGGTTCTTGAATTACCAGTGTGGATTTTGATAGGGTTTTTGTTGACCATATAAGTTACCTTTCTTTATTCTGCTATCAGTAAGCGGGCCTCTCTGTGCTAAACCTGGTTCATTTCTGTGTTTGTCATTTCCTCTTACCTCACCGTCATTATTTGTGGGGGGCTTCTATCCAGCTTTGGGGTCCCCTTCTCTGGAGGCAAGAAAGGTCTTTGTTTTCCTCTACTAGGGGTAGTTAGATTCTCCGGCTGGCGCGTGTCATCTAGAATCAACGTAGGAATGATCCCCGGCTACTTCTAGTGTTGGCGTTAGGAGTAGATATATGGTCAACCCAGTTACCACTGCCCTATGAGCTGGATTTTTGTATTCTGCAGACTTCCACGTTCCTCTGAGACCCTCGCCATTGGGGTCATAACAGTTTGCCAGGCCAGTGTTAAATGTTTAATGCATTGCAGAAGAGGGATAAGAAAGAAGATTCTGAGTTTTTTTTTCTCCTTCCCCTTTACCTCAGAGTGGCTATGCTTGCTGCAGACATGAATGTCCAGACCTTGATTACAAGTGTGGACCAGCTGGCTACTCGTGTGCAGGGCATACAAGACTATGTTATCAGAAATCCTAGGTCAGAACCTAAAATACCGATTCCTGAACTGTTTTCCGGAGACAGGTTTAAGTTTAGGAATTTCGCGAATAATTGTAAATTGTTTTTGTCCCTGAGACCCTGTTCATCAGGAGATTCTGCTCAGCAAGTAAAAATTGTTATTTCGTTCTTACGGGGCGACCCTCAGGATTGGGCTTTTTCGCTGGCGCCAGGAGATCCGGCATTGGCTGATCTTGATGTGTTTTTTCTGGCGCTCGGTTTACTCTATGAGGAACCCAATCTTGAGATTCAGGCAGAAAAGGCCTTGCTGTCTATGTCTCAGGGGCAGGACGAGGCTGAAGTGTATTGCCAAAAATTTCGGAAATGGTCCGTGCTGACACATTGGAACGAGTGTGCACTGGCCGCTAATTTTAGAAATGGCCTTTCTGAAGCCATTAAGAATGTTATGGTGGGTTTTCCCATTCCCACAGGTCTGAATGATACTATGGCACTGGCTATTCAAATTGACCGGCGGTTGCGGGAGCGCAAAACCGCAAATTCCCTCATGGTGTTGTCTGAACAGACACCTAATTCGGTGCAATGTGATAGAAAAACCGCAAATTCCCTCATGGTGTTGTCTGAACAGACACCTGATTTAATGCAATGTGATAGAATCCTGACTAGAAATGAGCGGAAAATTCATAGACGCCGGAATGGCTTGTGCTACTACTGTGGTGATTCTACACATGTTATCTCAGCATGCTCTAAACGTATAGCTAAGGTTGTTAGTCCTGTCACCGTTGGTAATTTGCAACCTAAATTTATTCTGTCTGTAACTTTGATTTGCTCACTGTCATCTTATCCTGTCATGGCGTTTGTAGATTCAGGTGCTGCCCTGAGTCTCATGGATCTCTCATTTGCTAAGCGCTGTGGATTTACTCTTGAACCATTAGAAAATCCTATTCCTCTTAGGGGTATTGATGCTACACCATTGGCAGCAAATAAACCGCAGTATTGGACTCAGGTTACCATGTGCATGACTCCTGAACACCGCGAGGTGATACGTTTCCTGGTTTTACATAAAATGCATGATTTGGTTGTTTTAGGGCTGCCATGGTTACAGACCCATAATCCAGTCCTGGACTGGAAGGCTATGTCAGTCTCAAGTTGGGGCTGTCGTGGTATTCATGAGGATTCCCTGCCTGTGTCTATTGCTTCTTCTACGCCTTCGGAAGTTCCGGAGTATTTGTCTGATTATCAGGATGTCTTCAGTGAGTCTGAGTCCAGTGCACTGCCTCCTCATAGGGACTGTGACTGTGCTATAGATTTGATCCCAGGCAGTAAATTTCCTAAGGGAAGACTGTTTAATCTGTCGGTACCTGAACATACCGCTATGCGTTCATATATCAAGGAGTCTCTGGAAAAAGGACATATTCGTCCGTCTTCTTCCCCTCTTGGTGCGGGATTCTTTTTTGTGGCAAAAAAGGACGGATCTTTGAGACCTTGTATTGATTATCGGCTTTTAAATAAGATCACTGTCAAATTTCAGTATCCTTTACCGCTGTTGTCTGACTTGTTTGCCCGGATTAAGGGTGCCAAGTGGTTCACTAAGATAGACCTTCGTGGTGCGTACAACCTTGTGCGCATTAAGCAAGGTGATGAATGGAAAACCGCATTCAATACGCCCGAAGGTCATTTTGAGTACTTGGTGATGCCTTTTGGGCTCTCCAATGCGCCTTCAGTTTTTCAGTCCTTTATGCATGACATTTTCCGGAAGTATCTGGATAAATTTTTGATTGTTTATCTGGATGATATTTTGGTTTTTTCTGATAATTGGGATTCGCATGTGGAGCAGGTCAGGTTGGTCTTTAAAATTTTGCGTGAAAATTCTTTGTTTGTCAAGGGCTCAAAGTGTCTCTTTGGTGTACAGAAGGTTCCCTTTTTGGGGTTCATTTTTTCCCCTTCTGCTGTGGAGATGGACCCAGTCAAGGTCCGAGCTATTCTTGATTGGACTCAGCCCTCGTCAGTTAAGAGTCTTCAGAAGTTCTTGGGCTTCGCTAACTTCTACCGTCGTTTTATCGCTAATTTTTCTAGCATTGTGAAACCTTTGACGGATATGACCAAGAAGGGCTCCGATGTAGCTAACTGGGCTCCTGCTGCCGTGGAGGCTTTCCGGGAGTTGAAACGCCGGTTTACTTCGGCGCCTGTTTTGTGCCAGCGGTTTGCTCTTGCCCTTGCCTGTCCCGAAGAGACCTTGGACACATATCTCCATGGATTTCATTTCTGATCTTCCGCTATCTCAGGGCATGTCCGTTATCTGGGTGATATGTGATCGCTTCTCCAAGATGGTCCATTTGGTTCCTTTGCCTAAGCTGCCTTCCTCTTCCGATCTGGTTCCTGTGTTTTTCCAGAACGTGGTTCGTTTGCACGGCATCCCTGAGAATATTGTGTCAGACAGAGGATCCCAGTTCGTTTCCAGGTTCTGGCGATCCTTTTGTAGTAGGATGGGCATTGATTTGTCGTTTTCGTCTGCTTTCCATCCTCAGACTAATGGACAGACGGAGCGAACCAATCAGACTTTGGAGGCTTATTTGAGGTGTTTTGTCTCTGCTGATCAGGACGATTGGGTGACATTCTTGCCGTTGGCTGAGTTTGCCCTTAATAATCGGGCTAGTTCCGCCACCTTGGTTTCGCCTTTTTTCTGCAACTCTGGTTTCCATCCTCGCTTTTCTTCGGGTCATGTGGAGCCTTCTGACTGTCCTGGGTTGGATTCTGTGGTGGATAGGTTGCAGCAGATCTGGAATCATGTGGTGGACAACTTGAAGTTGTCACAGGAGAAGGCTCAGCGCTTTGCCAACCGCCGCCGCGGTGTGGGTCCCCGACTACGCGTTGGGGATTTGGTGTGGCTTTCTTCCCGCTTTGTTCCTATGAAGGTCTCCTCTCCCAAATTTAAACCTCGTTTTATTGGGCCTTACAAGATATTGGAAATCCTTAATCCTGTATCTTTTCGTCTGGATCTTCCTGTGTCGTTTGCTATTCACAATGTATTTCATAGGTCCTTGTTGCGGCGGTACATTGTGCCTGTAGTTCCTTCTGCTGAGCCTCCTGCTCCGGTGTTGGTTGAGGGCGAGTTGGAGTACGTGGTGGAGAAGATCTTGGATTCTCGCCTCTCCAGGCGGAGGCTTCAGTACCTGGTCAAGTGGAAGGGCTATGGTCAGGAGGATAATTCCTGGGTGGTCGCCTCTGATGTTCATGCGGCCGATTTAGTTCGTGCCTTTCATGCCGCTCATCCTGATTGCCCTGGTGGTCGTGGTGAGGGTTCGGTGACCCCTCACTAAGGGGGGGGGTACTGTTGTGAATTTGCTTTTTGCTCCCTCTAGTGGTTACTAGTTTTTTGACTCTGGTTTTTCTGTCATTCCTTTTATCCGCACCTGGGTCGTTAGTTAGGGGTGTTGCTATATAAGCTCCCTGGACCTTCAGTTCAATGCCTGGCAACGTAGTTATCAGAGCTAGTCTGCTGTGCTCTTGTCTACTGATCCTGGTTCCAGTTATATCAGCTAAGTCTGCCTTTTGCTTTTTGCTATTTGTTTTGGTTTTGTATTTTTGTCCAGCTTGTTCCTTATCTATATCCTGACCTTTGCTGGAAGCTCTAGGGGGGCTGGTGTTCTCCCCCCGGACCGTTAGACGGTTCGGGGGTTCTTGAATTACCAGTGTGGATTTTGATAGGGTTTTTGTTGACCATATAAGTTACCTTTCTTTATTCTGCTATCAGTAAGCGGGCCTCTCTGTGCTAAACCTGGTTCATTTCTGTGTTTGTCATTTCCTCTTACCTCACCGTCATTATTTGTGGGGGGCTTCTATCCAGCTTTGGGGTCCCCTTCTCTGGAGGCAAGAAAGGTCTTTGTTTTCCTCTACTAGGGGTAGTTAGATTCTCCGGCTGGCGCGTGTCATCTAGAATCAACGTAGGAATGATCCCCGGCTACTTCTAGTGTTGGCGTTAGGAGTAGATATATGGTCAACCCAGTTACCACTGCCCTATGAGCTGGATTTTTGTATTCTGCAGACTTCCACGTTCCTCTGAGACCCTCGCCATTGGGGTCATAACACCAGGGATGCGGTCAACAACTGGTGCAAAAGGTAAATGAGAACTCTCACATGGATGAACTTGATAACCTAACCTTTTGTCTCCTGTTCGCAATGATGAAATCCCTGTGGTGGTTCACTTCCCCAATCCCTATGTGGACGTAGATGACATCACTACCTACTTAAAGTGCTACTGTGATGAGCTATGGTATCAAGGGGAAGTGATGAACGGATTTGGTTTCTGGTGTGGGAAAAGGAGGTTCTTGGTTCACTTGAAGAGAGACCCCAATGGTTTCGGAGCAATGTCACACCCCCCATCAACCTTTGTAATCGGTAAGAGCAGGGGGTATATGTTCTATCCTGGGATGCCAATGTCACGCAGAAACTGTGGAAGGATAGGACATACACAGGCATCCTGGAAGGACAGAAAGGTAGACCACTGCAATAATTGTAGCGGTTATGGGCACCAAATGAAGGACTGTCCTTTGGGCAGAAGGTGCAATCTCTGCGGTGATAATGGACGTGTGTTCCAGAACTGCCCTAACAGAGCAAAGACCATGACTTATGCTGAGGCTGCCGAGTCCTATGTGGGGACTGGGGGAGCCCAAGACCTCAGTACCTCTTTTGAGGTGTTACAAATTCATCCTTTGGCCCCTTCTGGTGGGCAAGCTGTGGAGTCGAAGGTTTGGGAGTGGACGCCAGTGGGTCCTACCGCCCCTGTAGCAGAGGCCGAAGCCCCTGGCCAGGTTCATGAGTCTGTTGGGTTGGAGTAGGGTGCCCCCAGTATGTTGGCACTGGGGGGCCCTGCTGCCAAGGCCCCAGATATTCCCCGGGAGTCGAGCCAGCAGAACGCTGTGTTTTTTCCTTAGGTGACGTTATGGAGGAGAGAGATCATGTTGCAGTGGCGGAAGAAGATTGTACCAGTGACCTGCCTGAACCTAGAGGGAAGAAGATTTGGGCAGATGTGACACTGGAGGCCAATCCAGAATCACCTGATGTCACCCTGGAAGAAGGAGAATTGTGGTTGGGAAAGACTGTGTATCCAGTCCCGTCCTCGGATCCTTGCAACATCATTTCTTTTGACTCCTTGCCTTCTACAACCCTGGAGGCGTTAGTGGGTCAAAGTTTAGTGGAGGACAATGTGATTATGGAGGTTTCTTAGCCAACATGATCTAGATGCCTTTTATAAAATGTATCTCACTGAATGTGAGGTCTTTAAAGAGTCCTGTCTGCAGGGCTGCTTTTTTCAGTATCTAGAAACATTAGATTTTGATATATGTCTATTGCAGGAATGTGGCCTACAACATGCAATGTGATATGATGATTTAAAAAAGGACTGGAAGTTGGGTCCATCAGTATGGTTCGGCTCCAATGTAAATAAGGCTGCTGGGATGGGCTTGCTCTGCCGTGGTAACAGCTTTGTTATTTCTTCTGTTACAGAGATTGAGCCAGGCAGGGTAATATTAGTACATGCATACATGAATGGCTTCAACTTTCGTATAATCAATGTGTATGCATCTCCTGATAAGCAGGAGCGTATCCAATTATTTGAATTATTGGCTGTGTTTTGTGTTGGGTCTTCTCCTCTCCTGGTAGGTGGGGACTTTAATTGCCTTTGTGTGAACGAGCACCGAGATGGAGGAGACCCGCTCTGTAAGCTGGATAAATCTTGTTATATGCTCAAAAACATCCAGACTGATTTTAAGTTATGTGATGCCTGGAGGGCTCTTTCACCGACAGACCCAGGTTTTACATGGTCCGGTCGGGGAGTGGCCTCCAGGATCGATTTTATGTTTTTATCTATGGATTTTAAGCCGGTAATGTTTGATCTTATGTCTAATTTATTTTCCGATCATAAAATTTTAAAATTACAGATTGAGTACCAAGGAGAGCAGAGAATAAATAAGGGGCTGTGGAGTTTGGGGACGCATCTGCTGGAGGATCCTCAGATGAGGTTGGATTTTTGTGTAGCCTACCAAAAGTGGAGACAGCATAGGCCACCTTATATAAAGATGTTGTCTTGGTAAGAAAATATTAAAAATAAAATTGGGCTTTTTTTTATTGCAGCAGGTAGGAAGAAAGAAAGGCAGAAAAAATGTTTTTATTCTAATTTAAATATTGAACTGCAAGCACTTTACAAATTTAAAGAAATAGGACTTGAAGTACTGAAGATTCAGATATTGCTAGCTTAAAGGCGCAGATACACACAGTCCTAGAGCAAAAAGGGAGAGAAATAATTTTTAATTCAAAAGTGCAGCAATTAGAAGATGAAAAATTTACCCACTTCTTTTTTAAAAAGTAATGGAGAGAAAGGAGGTAATCACCTGCCTAGATGGAGAATTGACTATAGAAGGGATGAAGAAAGTGGCAACTGATTTTAATCAACTTCTTTTTAGTGAGAAATGCATAGATCATTTGTTTTTACAAGATGCTCTTAATATCTTAAGGTACCTTCACATTAAGCGACGCTGCAGTGATAGCGACAACGATGCCGATCGCTGCAGCGTCGCTGTTTGATCGCTGGAGAGCTGTCACACAGACCGCTCTCCAGCGACCAACGATGCCGAGGTCCCTGGGTAACCAGGGTAAACATCGGGTTACTAAGCGCAGGGCCGCGCTTAGTAACCCGATGTTTACCCTGGTTACCAGCGTAAAATGTAAAAAAAACAAACAGCACATACTTACATTCGCATCCCCCGGCGTCCGCTTCCGGCACTGACTGAGCGCCGGCCCTAACAGCAGAGCGGTGACGTCACCGCTGTGCTGTGCTTTCACTTTCACTTTACGGCGCTCAGTCAGTGTGGGAAGCGGACGCCGGGGGATGCGAAGGTGAGTATGTACTGTTTGTTTTTTTTACATTTTACACTGGTAACCAGGGTAAACATCGGGTTACTAAGCGCGGCCCTGCGCTTAGTAACCCGATGTTTACCCTGGTTACCAGTGTAAAACATCGCTGGTATCGTTGCTTTTGGTGTCAAACACGACGATAAACGCCGGTCTGACGACCAAATAAAGTTCTGAACTTTGTTCAACGACCAGCGATATCACAGCAGGATCCTGATCGCTGCTGCGTGTCAAACTAAACGATATCGCTAGCCAGGACGCTGCAACGTCACGGATCGCTAGCAATATCGTTTAGTGTGAAGGTACCTATAGATGTCAAGCTTAATCAGTCAGATCAGGATTTTTTTAGCTCGGGATTTTAGCCTAGAAGAACTTTTTAGTGTTTGTAAGAGTTTTTCAAGAGGCAAAGCCCCAGGTCAGGATGGTCTTCCTGTAAAATTTTATCTGACTTTCTGAGATATTTTAAAAAATGATCTTTTAGAAAGTTTTAAAGAAGTGTTTGTGTGTGAACAGTTGCCGAAGACATGGAGGAGGGGGATAGTGTCCTTGATTTTTAAGAAAAAAGGGACTCGTGAGGACCTTGCAAATTGGAGGCCTATAACCCTCCTCAATATGGACTATAAAGTGTTTGCTAAAATTAATGCATGCCAGCTTAAAACAGTAATTGACAAATTGATACAACCTGAAAAAGTGTGTAGTGTGCCAGGAAAGAGTATTACTGAAGTTTTAAATGTTATTAGAGACACAATATGGTATTCTAAAGACCGTGGTCAAAATGTAGCCCTGTTGGCGCTGGACTTTGAGAAGGCGTTCGACAGGGTATCGCATAAGTATCTTTTTAGTGTTTTAAAGAAGATGGCAATCCCAGATTTTATTGTGTCTCGTATCATGGTTTTATATAAGAAGTCATTTTGTCAAATTTCTGTGAATGGTTTTTTAACAGGTGAGATACCGATGGAATCTGGAGTGAAGCAGGGGTGCCCACTCTCCCCAATCCTGTTTATTTGTGCAATGGAGCCTTTATTATGCCAGATCAGGAAAGACAAAGTGATTCGAGGGGTCCATGTTCCTGGTGGGGGAGGGGCTCAAATTAAAGTCTTTGGTTACATGGATGATGTCACCGCCATCTGCACGGACCCTGATTCTCTCCGGAGGATGGTGAGTTGTACCAGTTTTTTTAGTCAGGCCTCGGGTTTTAAGTTAAATTTTAATAAAACTGAGTGTTTGACAATCGGTACTTGGGATGTTGTTGACCTACCAGCGGTTAAGATGACGCAAGATAATGTTAAAATTTTAGATATAGCTTTTAATAAATAAAATGATGGGTGCATAAGTTGGGAGGAGGTACAGGGTAAAATGGTGAAGAAATTGTCTTTTTGGAACTTGCGGAGTTTGTCAATTGAAGGGAAAGTTTTAATTATTACGTCTATTTTATTGCCAAAGATGTTATATGTTGCAATGGTGTACCCTCCCTCTGATTTAATGCTTAAAAAGCTGACTCGTTGTATTTTTATGTTTATTTGGGGCTCAAAGATGGAAAAATTAAAACTTACAGAAATGTACAAAAGACATCATAATGGTGGTAAAGATGTCCCAGATTTGACCATGTTTTTATACATAATTTTTTTCTGTTTTTGTTTTAAGCTTTTTAATTCAAATAGTGTTTTTAGTCAGTTTTTAAAGTATACTTGTGGTTATGTTTTTAGGAGATGGCTTCGGCCATCTCTATCCTCGCCTGTTTTATTATGCTCACCTAAGCACCTTATTATTTTAGAGAAAGCATGCAGGAAATATAATTGAAAGGACTTGGACTCAGACCTTTTAAAGGATCACAGGAGATTTATGGCTCATCTAAGGAGAGAAGGAGTGTCGGAGGTAATCAACTTCTCTTGGAACAGATCCAAGCGCGTCTGGAGAAACGTGTATGGGAAATTTCTTGCAAATGTTCATAAAGATCTTGCCTGGATGTCCGTCCACCAGTGCCTCCCCACTAGAGATTTCCAGCACCGAAGGGGCCTGGTGGCACGAGCAAAATGTCCAAGGGACTCTTGTGCGAGCAGTGAGACTGTGCTACACCTGTTCTGGGACTGCTGCTATGCTCAAGAACTGTGGAAAAAGTTAGGGGTGCTTTTAAAATGGGTTTGTGGGTTGAGGGATTTTAATCATGAGTATGTTTTATATGGACTTTTTAATTGCCCCACCTTGCATCAAAATAAGATATGTTGGTGCATAATAAACTGTGCAAAAAGAGCAAATTTTAATAATATTTTATTGTTTAAACATAATTTTATTTCCATAAATGATTGCATCAGAATAATTTTTAGTGAAATGTATATTTATTATTTAAAAGATGTCAAAGATGTGGGTAGACAGGCAAATCGGAGATGGAATTTTTATATGTGGAACAATATTTTGTACTGAGTGATTTGTTTTTCTGGAATGGTTTTAATGCTCACTGTAAATAATGTTAGGTCATGTTTTTTGTTTATGACTTAATAAATATCATGATGAAACCTTACCTGTTCATATCAGTTTAATATCTTCTCTAACCTTTTATGTGAATTATTCTTTTCAGGGTCAAAGAAGCACATTTCAGATGCTAAATGCAGCATTTTGCTCGATTTAACGTGACCATTTGCAACATTTTGTGTGCGCCTTGCTTTCACCTATGTATGTCAAGCATTGTATTGTATTCAATATGTAAGCAATCAATTAATCAATCAATCTGTCTTTACTGGTTGCAACAGGTGTGCTAAGATGTAGGCCTATATTCAGCCTTTGTTACAGTGTTACAAATCTCCTGTGCCATCTACCAAATTAGACCCCGTGATATCAGTACTTGGTGTTTAAATTGAAGTATCCAATGAGTAGTTCTGCCATACATACCACATTTCTGACACCTTCATTTCTGCTGCAAAACTTTGTCTCCCTCTTGTGGATAACTGACTTTTTCTTTTTTCTTCATTTGGTGTATATGTATTTCAATTAAAAAAGAAGAAATTGTGTCTGTCAGTGCTGATCTTAAATATGTTGCCTATCTTATCTTCACCTGTGTGAGTATTGTAATGGTTTGTAGCAGCCAGGTGCGCTGCCTGCATTAGATAGAATGTTTGCACGGAACACTCGCGTGTCACAATGGGCCCTGGCCTATGTCAAGCAGTGCGGTGGCAGCCATCTTTAGTCCGCGGCTGAAGCAGTAGCAGGCAGGCAAGCAGGCAGTAGGGTCTACACCCTGCATCAGGAGTGCCAAGGGAAGACCGCTGCCTGTTTTTTTTTTCTCTTTTGAATTTCCCTTTCGCCCTCCACCTGGCACTCAGTCGCGCACATTGGAACAAAAGGGAGGAGTGGGGGTGGTGGTGTTGTTAAAATTGGTGGTTATGCAGATTAAAAATGCGTGGCTCGCAGCTTGATCAAACCACAGAACTGTCATTGTGAATGCTTCCAGTTTGCGAAAATGTTATCCTCAGGGCAATCGTTTGCTCCATCTCCACAAAGGGTATCAGTTTTAGGTCTTCGTGCGGCCCCAGTGCAGAAACATTTCTGGTTATCGCTTCTCAGGCTTTCGACTGCGATCTTTTGTCGCGGTCAGAGGGTGCGAGTGTTTCCTGGCATGTGCTGCTAATTTACTACTGCGGTATTCGTATGGGCAGAGAAGACAGAAGATGTTCATTAAGAATACGATTCGTGTGGTCGTGGAAAATGGTGCCAAAAACATCGTGGTGTACGTGGTTCGTAACCTGCTGGAGGGAGAGACTGGAGCTCATCGGACTAATATTTTCAGTGTGAACGAATTCTATAACCAAGGTATATACAGGGCCGTATTTAGAGTTTATGCTGCCCTAGGCACTGTTAGTGCTACCTCCCCCATTGGCATGACTAATGCAGATACTGTCGACAGTGACTTAAGGTACCTTCACACTAAGCGACTTTACAATGATATCGCTAGCGATCCGTGACGTTGCAGCGTCC
This sequence comes from Ranitomeya variabilis, assembly GCF_051348905.1. Lineage (NCBI taxonomy): Eukaryota > Metazoa > Chordata > Amphibia > Anura > Dendrobatidae > Ranitomeya > Ranitomeya variabilis. The sequence goes on along the minus strand of NC_135235.1, from coordinate 605,852,060 downwards.
TGGATAGCGATATCGTTGTGTTTGACACGCAGCAGCGATCTGGATCCTGCTGTGATATCGCTGGTCGTTGCTGAAAGTTCAGAACTTTATTTGGTCATCAGATCTGCGTGTATTGTCGTGTTTGACAGCAAAAGCAACGATACCAGCGATGTTTTACAATGGTAACCAGGGTAAATATTGGGTTACTAAGTGCAGGGCCACGCTTAGTAACCCGATATTTACCCTGGTTACCATTGTAAAAGTAAAAAAAAAAAAAAACACTACATACTCACCCTCTGATGTCTGTCACGTCCCCCGGTGTCCGTGCTGCTGCTCAGAGCTTCCTGCACTGAATGTGTCAGTGCTGGCCGGAAAGCAAAGCACAGCGGTGACGTCACCGCTCTGCTGTTAGGGCCGGCGCTCACACAGAGCAGGGAAGCGGACGCCGGGGGACGCAAATGTAAGTATGTAGTGTGTGTTTGTTTTTTTTACATTTAACACTGGTAACCAGGGTAAACATCGGGTTACTAAGCGCGGCCCTGCGCTTAGCAACCCGATGTTTACCCGGGGACTTCGGCATCGTTGGTCGCTGGAGAGCCATCTGTGTGACAGCTCTCCAGCGACCACACAGCGACGAAACAGCGACGCTGCAGTGATCAGGATCGTTGTCTGTATCGCTGCAGCGTCGCTTAGTGTGAAGGTACCTTTAGAGTTAAATCAGACTTTTTTGGGGAGGTGGAGAGGCACTAAACTTTATCAACATGCATGAGAGACAACAAAACACAGCAAAGACTGCTTTTTGTAAGCAGCTTAAATGCAGCTTTAAATTTGCATTAAAAAAAATGAAACATGTGAACATAGACTAACAGTTCCATACATCCCGTCCCCACTATGTACAGCGCTGCCTAAAAGAAAATAGTGGACAAGTTGCTAAATATCAGAAATGTCACAATAAAAATCAGTCATAAATGCTGACAACCCCACATGTAGGTGCAGACCATATGCCAGGGTAGTGTCATTATGGATGGCAGGGCTCATATTGGACCTGTCTATGACCTTCTAGGGACCACCTAGTATTTCCCCCCATAATGAGCCTTAGGCTAAGTGCACACGAATTCCATTGTGGAATTTTCCGCAGCGGATTTCCAAAATCCGCAGTGAAAAACCGCTGCGTTTTTTACTGCGGATTTACCGCGGTTTCTTTTGTGGTTTCCTCTGCGAGTTTTCACCTGCGGTTTTCTATTATGGAGCAGGGGTAAACCCGTAGCGGAATCCGCAGAAAGAATTGACATGCTGCGGAAAATAAACCGCTGCGTTTCCGCGTGGTTTTTTCCACATGTGCACTGCGGATTTCATTTCCCATTGCTTTACATGGTACTGTAAATGCATGGGAAACTGCTGCAGATCAGCAGCAAAATCCGCAGTGTGTGCACATACCCTTACATGACAGGCGGCTGCAGACCATCTGCTGACGGTACAGTGACATGATGAAGGTGCCAGGACTTGCAGGCATTGGCAACCCCTGGAGGTGCACAGAGCAGTATCAGCCCCCATTCCTCCCCCAAGACGTTTCACACATCATTACCTTTCTCTCCAACACATAGACTCCTTTGATCAGTGCTCCCCGGCTATACCGCCCCCATCACAGAGCAGCCCCGAGCCCCTGCAATGCACTTGCACTAGCCACGTCCCGGTAAAGAGAATGCTGGCAGCGTGATGGGCAGGATCACCCAGCCTGGATTCCTGGAGAGAGGCATGCAGGTGCCAGGTCTGTGCTGCCCTGCTGACCGCTGTCCTGGGCTTCAGCACTTCACAGTAAATTGCCGGGATCCAGGTGGAGGCTTCTCCCAACTCCAGAAGTTTCAGCTGCTCTTCTCCTATAGCCCAGGATGGCGCTCCCCACCGCCAGCCGCTCACAGGTCCTGATGGGCAGAGGGCTTCTGCCTTTCCGATCCCCAGGTGAAGGCACCAGCAGTCCGGCCGGGGTACAGCAGAGGGACGTGATCCAGGATGTGATCCCCAGCAGCCAGGACACTGAGGTGGGCGGGTGCACTGTCAGGCAGCAACTGAATTTGGCGCCTGAGCGAGGAGGGGGCGGGCCCTATGATTTGACGTGTTTCCGCTTCTGGCTCCCTGTACAGTACATTTAACTGCATGGGATCTGAGACCCGCCGCAGCCAGAAGATGTAGGTGGATGGAGGCGGAGGGAGCAGGGAGGTGGGCGGAGGTGGGCGGGCAAGCCCCGGACTATTGAAAAAAAAAACCGAAAAAAACAAACAAACCTTGTTCAGGTGCCAACCCCCCGCATCCTGCCGCCCTAGGCACGTGCCCTCAAGTGCCTAGTGGCAAATACGGCCCTGGGTATATATGATGTTACCTTTGTGAGTGAGCCTTGCTGTTTAACTGTCTTTGAGTGGCTCAGAAGTCATGATGGTGACCCATGTCTGGAGGGAGTGCAGGTGGAGCCTCTGTTTGAGCTCATGGAAAAGTAGTGACTGTTACTGTATATAATCCTTATACAGAAGTAAGTCTGCTGGATCAGTTCCTAGCTCGGCACTGCGATTATGTGAAGAGTGGAGTGAAACAGAAAAATGTGTTGGGCATTTTTAACTGTAAATATGTGTTTCGTGTGAAACTGAAGAAAGACCCAAGTTGTTTGGGAGGTTTCACCCATCCCCGGCGAACTTTTCAGTGGCGGGTCATAGGGGCTTTCTGTCATATGCAGGGCAGCCTCTATACTGCAGGAAGTGTTTCCAATTTGGGCACTTGCAGAACATGTGTGATAAAAGCTTGGTTTGCCGTAACTGCAAAAGAGAAGGCCATGTGGCGGCTGAGTGCCCGATGCCACGTGAATGTGACCGGTGTGGCAAAACAGGGCACCTGTATAAGGATTGTCCATATGGTGTGCCGAGGAGGCCAACTAGAGAGGAGGAGAGGCGGGAGGAGGAAGAAAAGAAACGTGAGGAGGAGCGGAGGCAGAAGGAGGAAAAAAAGAGAGGAGGAGGTCAAGAAATGAGGAGAGGAGAGGAAGCAGGAGAAAGGCAAGGCGTCTGCACAGCAAAGCGCTGAGGTAATTCCGCCCTCTGAGAGATGGCGGAATAAACGGCAGGAGGACAAGGAGGCTGAGAGGAGGAGGGAGCAGCGGGAGGACAAGGAATTCTGGAGAACTGCAAAGCAGGAAGAGCGTGCTATGAATAATAAAAATAAAAAAAGGAGGCCCCAGTTACCAAAGCAGAGGAGTTGGGTGTTTTGATGGATTTTGATACTTCTGGGGAGGAGGAGATGGCTGAGTCTTTGATTCCTGGGTCTGACCCAAGAAACATTGGTGGTTTTTCCTCAGAAGAGGAGCCTGGAGGTCGAAAGTGTCCCAGGGAGGATGGCGGGGAAATTTGTGATTTTGAGGATCTTGAAGGATGAGTTCCCCAGAGGAAGACTGGGCAGAAGAAGACGCGTCTGGAGGAGTGTATGGAGGTTAGCAGCTCTGAAAACTGCTCGGCGCAGATGGTGGAGGAGGACAGTAGCGGTGCTGTTTAGTTATGTGCTGTTATTTCAGTAGCTAGGTGTTTTGTGTTTAATCTCTTTTATTAAAGTATTAAAATAGTACAACATATCACAAATACAAACATACATATAGACTAAAGTAGTTACAAAACTTCTCAAAATAGTACGTGTTTTTTACTTCACGCAAATATGGTATCATCACAGAATCATATTTATTAGTTATTGCTGTATATGTTCCTTGCTCAACTCTTCTGTTCTTTCTTAGCATCTCGTATTGTCCACCACCTGTTGCCCCATTTCGATAATTATTTTGCTAAGCGGAAGTCTATTTCCAATTGCTATATTTATCCATAGAATCCGCCCAATATATCATTATTTATCCCTGACAGCAGCTATGGTTGCTTATGGTATAACGTCAGACTTAAAGGAAAGATAAGAAGAAAAGAGGAAAAAGAAAGGAAAAATGGGAAGGGGAAAGGAAGGACCATGCCTCCGCAGCCCTCTGAAACAGCCCAGGAAAGCTGAGGAGAAACCTCACTGCCGTGAAAGTACCTTCCATTTCTCCATGAGAGCCCCGAAACTCCCAGAGTCCCTAAATAAAATCCAGGGTTGCCATGTTCACAAGTACCTTGAGTTATCACCCAAAGCCTGTGCAAACAATTCCTCCATATGGTGGATATGTGAGAATTCTGGTAACCATTCAATCATGGACAGAATTTTCATTGTACGCCAATGTCTAGGTATAACCATGCGGGCTGCCATCAAGCAAAACCTCAGGAGACTACTTTTTTGTTTGGCTATTGGTCCCGGTAGCATGGACAAGATGGCCATGTGCGGAATAAGATTTATATCCTCTCCTGATATTTTATTGTAAGTCAAGAATACTTCTCCCCAGAAACTCTTTATCCCTGGACACTGCCACCAAATATGGAACAAAGTTCCCCTTGCGTTCCCACAGCGCCAGCACCCATCCGCCACTGAGGGGAATATTGCATGTAACCTCACAGGATATTGGTACCATCCAGTAAGAATTTTGAAATTCTTCTCTTGGGCATGGCTGGCTGGAGACATCCCATGAGCGCTGCCGTATGCCAATGTGATTTCCCTCTCAGTAAATGTGCATCCTATTTCCGCCTCCCACGCTCTAATATATCCCGGGATAACTGTTGAAGTCTCCTTGTTTAGTAATTTGTACACAAAAGAAATCTGATGCAATGGGGGTGTCTGCTGGGCGAATATCCTCTCAAACTGCGTCAGAGAAGGTGGTGGTCTCTCTCCACCAGAAATTCATCTGACAAATGATTTTAATTGTTCATACTCTAACCAAGATAGTGTACGAGTAGGACATTCGTCTTGTAGCTCGTTGAGAGAGGAAAGACCCTTCTGCGAGATTATTTGATATATTCTTTGATTGGATTCCACCCTCCATCCCAAAAACCTCTCGCAGTGAAGGCCCGGTGAAAAATCAGGATTAGCGAATATAGGAGACAATGAGACAGTTGTGCTCATTAATTTTTTCTTATATTTTAGCATGTCCCAACTCTTAAGGATCTCGCCAGCCATCATATCCCGACAACCCTCCCCTATTTTCTCTTTATTTCTTGTCACTATCCACGGTAAATTCCGCAATGGAACTAGGTACCCCTCCTGTTTCAGTCCAACCCATTGTTTGGTCTCCCGTCTATAATGCCAATCAAAAAGATGGATCAATTGTGAGGCCTGGTGGTATGTCTTTAAGTCTTGAAGTCCCGCCCCCCCTTGTGATTTAGGTCTCGTCAATGTTCTGTAACTCAACTGCTGAAAAAGCGAGAATGCGAAACGCGCATCCAGGGGGGCCACACCAGGAGGGGGAACCTCTTTTCAGCCAACTACGAATGGGTAAGCCCGAGTATACACATGATGTAACTTATATGTCATGAAGTCTTAGCACAGTCACCTATATCAAGGGGATACCGGTAGGACCTTGCATAGGATTACTTATGGGCTATAGCCTTTAGTGACATAGGTATATATGAGGCGTATTACATAGCATTTCTCCCTTCTGGTGTTTTAGTAAACCATCATGTCTCCTTTTAGTAACTTCACTGTTTGTGCAGAGTGCTTACAGCACTTATTGCAATATTAGTATTGATGTTGTTTAGGATAAACTATTGAATAAAATGTATACCTTTTAGATAAAATTATGGTGTTATGGATATTTTTGCTCCGTTTTTTGTCAACAAGCTTTGCTTGGAGCTATCCGATTTGGCTAGCGCCTGGTGGGCGTGCAGGGAGAGCTTATGTGATTTTCTCTCCAGTACTACATAACGTGTTGCTTCATGATTTTGCATTTAAATGTTCTGTAACTCAGCCTAGATCTGTTCTGACGCCATATAAAATGTATTGGAGCTGATTTAATAGTCTTAAAAAAACTTTGAGGTGGCGTGATCGGTACCATCTGGAACACATAAAGGAACCAGGGAAGCACATCCATCTTGAATGTGTTTATGCGGCCAAACCACAAAATCATTTTTTGATCATACTTTTTTAGATCCCTTATAGTTTTATTCAGTAGGGTTTCGTAGTTTAGTGTGTATAGTTTATTTAGATCTGAGGGGACCTGTATGCCCAAGTATTTAATGGCGCCTGCCTGCCATTTAAATGGGAAATTTTCCATCGCCCTATCCACATCTCCCGATGGCAAAGTAACATTAAGTGCCTCAGTTTTGGTGTAGTTTATCTTAAAATTACTGACCTCTCCGTACTTTTTGAATTCAGACATAATGCAGGTATAGTGATATGAGGTTGGGAGATGTATAGAAGAAGGTCATCTGCATACAATGAAGTTTTATAATGCTTCTGGCCTATCTTGATACCCCATACACTAGGGTTATTCCTCACTGCTACCGCTAAATGTTCCATTGCCACCGTGTACAACAAGGGCGAAAGAGGACACCCCTATCTTGTTCCATTATGAATCCTAAAGGGGTCCGATAGCAATCCATTAATTTTAATTGTAGCCGACGGGTTCGTGTACAGGGCCGGAATTTTGTATAAGAATCTATCCACCAGCCCTATCTGTCGGAGAGCTGATTGAAAGAAGCTCCACCTCACTTGGTCAAACGCCTTTTCGGCGTCCACCGATATCAGTCCCAGATGCTTCCGGTAGGTCCTGGCATGAGCGATCAAAGATATAGTCTTCAACACTCCATCGTGTGCCTCTCTCCCCTGAACGAAACCCACTTGGTCTGAATGTATGATATATGGTAATAGGGGTGCAAGTCTGTTGGCCAGGATCTTCGCAAATAATTTCATGTCTATATTGATCAGAGAAATTGGTCTATAGTTAGAGACCACTGTTGGATCTTTTCCCGGTTTTGGCAATACTGTGATATAGGCCGCCAGAGATTGATGCGTAAACCCTGAGGACTCAGAAATGGAGTTATTAGTCCTTGTCATGTGTGGTGTTAACTGTTCTCTGAAGAGTTTATAAAAGTAGGGGGAAAACCTATCAGGGCCAGGGCTCTTCCCGTTTGGAGTATTTTTTATGGCCTCATTCACTTCTTCTGTCGATATGTCTGCCTCCAGCTCATCTGTTATCTCTGTGGAAAGTCTAGGAAGCGGCGTGTCTGCTACATATTTATCTATTTTAGCCTGTATGTCCCCGGCGTGATTAGCCGAGTGCGTACCCTCCAAGTTATATAGCTTCTGATAGTATTCTCGTATTGTTTCTAGAATCTCAACTGGGTCCTGAGTCTCAGTTCCCCTACATTTCTGAATTTTTGGAATGTAAGTCGTCTGAATCCTAGGATGTAATAATCGAGCTAGGGGGCGGTCGCATTTATTGGCCTTATGATAAAGGAGACTTTTAAAATTATTTCTGAATTTCAGCGATTTCTCATTTAATAAATTTCTAAGGGTCTTCCTATGTTTAATTAATTCCCCTAGTATTACCGGTGTCATAGTATTATGTTTTTGCTCCAATACATATATAGTATCCATTAATTCTTTTGTTTTTTCCAATCTCTGTTTTTTAAGACAGGATCCGTGTTTTACCAGGATTCCACGAAGCACGCATTTTAGGGTCTCCCATTTCACCGGGGTCGCGGTGTCATCGTTTGCATGATCTGACCAAAACTGTTCTATTGTCTTTTTTATGTCTGTCATGCAATTCAAGTCTTTCAACAAATTGTCATTCAATCTCTAAGTCCAGTGACGGTCCACTAAGTCTAGTGGGGAAATGTCTAAGAACACCGGGGCGTGATCCGACCATAAGAAGCTACCAATGGACGGTCGGGGGCGCCAGGATAGGGCATGATGGCTGACAAGAAAAAAGTCAATTCTGCTATAGGAATCATGAGAACTGGAATAGTACATATAATCTCTACCTCCAGGATTATGTGCTCTCCAAATGTCCACCAGCTGCATCCCATGGATAGATTGTTTCAAAAGGGACAATTGCCTAGTGATTCCTCTCACATTTCGTGTTGAGGTATCCATTCGTGGGTCAAGGGTGAGATTGAAGTCCCCCCTATCACCATCACCCCCTCAGCAAATTCTGCTACTCTCCTTAGGAAACCCCGGCCAGCCCTGACCTGATTTTTGTTTGAGGCATACCACCCCGCAATAGTGTAGAGGGTTGTATGAATCCTAACTTTTAATAGTAGGTACCTGCTTTCTGGATCCGCATATGTGTCCTCAACTGTGTGCTGGAGGGACTTGTGGATTGCAATAGACACCCCCGTTGAACGACTTTCGGAGCAAGCGCTATGGAACCAAGTCATGAAGTATCGGTCCTTGATAGTAGGGATATTGTTTTTTTAAAATGAGTTTCCTGAAGTATAAGTATTTGTACCTTAAGCTTATGCATTCCATATAGGAATTGTGACCTTTTCTGGGGCGTGTTAAATCCCCTGGCGTTCAGGGATCCCATAGTGATCTTTGGGTGCATTGTTGTCTGAGTCGTACCTTCTCTCTCCTTACTGAGAGGGCCGCGGAGGCTAAAGAAGATCTAATTTATCAAAGAAATAGAGATAGTGAATAGAAAAGGTAGATAATTAGACATGTATTCAGTTTATTGCGAAATCAGGGTCAATATCTATCGATACGTAGTACGTCTTTGAAGCCTGAAGTGGTGTGCTCTAAGTAAGATGCCTTCTTATACCCTAAAATATGTGGTGGAGGAATGTGTTAACCACCAATGCCGTTCAATGGGTTATGGCTCCTCCGTAGGGTCGTAAGCTATGTGCGATATGGAGTGAGACTCCCTCCTCCGACACAACCATCAGTAACCTCTCCTCAACTGAGGGGAATAAATGTTAACTTTAATTTGACTTAACCGGAACCTGTCATATAGCGAGGTAGGGCCAGAGTATGGTTTACAGTCTTTGTTCTAATGCCATTCACATCTCCCAATTCTCCCTCAAGCCCCAAATGAAAGCCATGACACACTTAAATAATAATGCAGGGGTGCAGGATATCACCGACGGCTCAATGAGTTGTTATAAAATACTGTCTACATACTATAATAATATAAACCAGAAATCAACCATCTTCCACGACAGTCGTGAACTTATCATCTGCTTGGACTACCACAGTGGGGCAGAACAATGGCACAATATGTAGCACCCCTAGTGGGGGAGAAAAAAAAAACCCAAGAGAGGGGGAGAAGGGAAAAGGGGGAAGGGTGGAGAAAGAAAGGGGGGAGGGAAGAAGGGAAAAGGGGGAAAGAGGAGGGGGGAAGAGGAAAAAGGGAGGGAAGGGAAGGGGGCATCGTTCTTTTGATTCCCATTAATTTCCTGTGGAAAGCGTCTGCCTTCTTTTTCCATGCGCTGTCTATCTTGAAGTCCTTGCGGAATCAATAACGGTCGTTGCTATGAAAGATATTCCACTCCATGGCACCAATCAAATGTTAGTAAACTGGAGTGTGGACATCCATCTGTGCTCCTGATCCTCATGAAAATGAAACCAGATATATCCCGCAAACCCTTTCCCCCACCCAAACAGGCAGTCATGGAACCCATTCTGTCATGATCCTAACTTCATGGTTCTCTCCCTTCTTCGTTACCTCTGGGATCACGCCCTTCTCTATCCATTCTTCTGCCTGCTCTCCTCTGCCTTTGGAGAAATTGCCTGGGATGTCTGCTCCTCTGTACTCTAATGGCAGAGAAGGCCATTCTGTGATTTCCACCCTTGGGATGTTAAGCGCCGCCGAAAAAGCAGGGATGCCGTTCGGATGACTCAGCAGGTGAACTCTGCCTTCTTTTTGGACACGTAGGCGGAATGGAAACCCCCAAGTGTATGATATATCATGCTGGCGTAGAACGTCTAGTAACGGGCGGAGAGCTCTCCTCCTCTGCAGAGTCCACCGAGATAGATCAGGCAATAGCTGGATTCTGGTATCTTTGTATTTTATGGTGTTCTCTATTCTTGCCTTGGACATCACTTCATTCTTTATTTGGTATCTATGCACCCGGCATATCACATCACATGGAGGACCCTGGTTTTGAGGTCTTGGGCCCAACGCCCTATGAGCCCGGTCTAGTTCAAGGGGTGACTCCTGTGGACGCTGCAGAACAGAGTTAAATACTTGCTGCAGTGTGCCGCTTATGTCTTTGGGTGCCACTGTTTCTGGTAGTCCTCGAACCCTAATATTGTTCCGCCTTCCCCTATTTTCGGCATCATCAAGCATATCTGCCAGCATTTGAATATGATAGGATTGATCTGCAAGCGTCTCATCCTGAGCATCTAATCTGGCCGTCAGAGCCGCGATAGCTTGGTCATGTACATTAACCCTTTCATTGCACTGTTGTATCTCATCCCTCAGGGTTCATAATTCTGCCTTATAAGACATCTCTAGGCGGATCACATATTGTTCCATGTCCTGTCTGGTGGGCATATCACGTAGTCTAGCATTCAACAAACCCATATCGAGTCCTGGGATCAATTGTGTGTCATATCCAAAGCCCTGTGACTAATATGCAGGATAGTAGAGAGAGGGCATTATCTGTGAGGCCTGAGTTTGTGTGAGGCAACCCTCCTGAACTGGTTGGCCTCCCCCTACAACCAAAACATCAGGGACTATAACATGCCTGGAGGATTCAGAGCTGCTTCTGGGGTAGAGGGACATGGGGCTCTGAAATAGACCTTCATTGTAATCCATTTCACAATCTTCTTCTGTCCTATGCTCTTCCCCATCGTCCTGTGTCTCTCCTGTCATTGCCAGCGCTGACCCCTGCTCTCCTCCCTCCTGCGGCCCCCCCCTCCTCAGCTCCATCTTGAAGCACTGCTGGTAATGATTTATGTCCTCCCTCACATTTCCCAGTGCCAGAAGCAGCATCTCCACTTTGTCTCACCTCCTGTGTCACTGAACCGTCGGCGCTGCATCCCACCCCTGCTTCTGATGTGTCAGCGTCTGTTACAGCGTCTGCTGTCTCCTTCTCATCCACCGCCGCCATGTTTCTTAGGCCTTCTCCTCTGTCTGGACCAACCAGGAATTTTGTTATTTGTTGAGCGGCGGGCTCCTCTGCCACCGAGGGGGCCCCCCGTGTCCCTTCCTCTTCTTGGGACCCATGGTAGTGCTGTTGGGATCCGGAATCGTGCTCTGATATGGTATTTAGTCGGTTTTATGGAGGGAGCTCCTCTGCCTGCTTCCTCACTCCACCGCTGTCATGCCAGGCTCCCGCTACGTGTTTTGTATATGGGCCCTAGATGGCTCTGTACACTGTGGCCTCTGTTCACACAGGATGCATCATGGTTAGCCCGCTAGATTTATGGCGTCATTAATAGGCTTTTCACCATATACTTTGCAGTCCTGTGTGAACATGCCACATACAGACTATTTTTTTGCATGGGTGCTCCAAGCAGCCAATTCCTGATTGTAGGTTGGCTGCATCGGTATTATTTGCACCTGTGTTGTTTGCTATCTTTACTTGGGCCTGGTGCACCCTGGGTAGTGCAATTGTTGGAGGCCTTGAACAGGTAAGCATGCCTGTGTTCTGGTGTTTTTTTTGAGTTTAGTGGAGGTTTTCCTCCAATGGTTTTTTTTTAGATTAGGACTGCCAAGATACAAGGACCCTTGACGTGGGTTGGCAGCTTCAATATTGTGGCCATAATATCAACCAATACCCTGCATACATTGTTATGTTTTTGGTGCACTGTACATTTTTCCAGGGTGCGCCTGGGCCCTAGATGGCTCTGTACACTGTGGCCTCTGTTCACACAGGATGCATCATGGTTAGCCCGCTATATTTATGGCGTCATTAATAGGCTTTTCACCATATACTTTGCAGTCCTGTGTGAACATGCCACATACAGACTATTTTTTTGCATGGGTGCTCCAAGCAGCCAATTCCTGATTGTAGGTTGGCTGCATCGGTATTATTTGCACCTGTGTTGTTTGCTATCTTTACTTGGGCCTGGTGCACCCTGGGTAGTGCAATTGTTGGAGGCCTTGAACAGGTAAGCATGCCTGTGTTCTGGTGTTTTTTTTGTGTTTTGTATATAGCATTTGTCTTTAAAAAATATTTTGTTTTTTTTATGTAAGTTGTGTAATGTCATGTTTGTAGGTTATTTTTTTTAGTATATTTGTTTCTGTGTATGTTATGGGGTTTGTAATCATATCACAAAATGGAAGGGTCTTTAAAAACAGGTTGCGGCGGGTGGCCATCTTGGATTTTTTTGCAACTCAAAATGCAGGAATTTTTTGTTTGCAGGAGTGTGGTATTGTGGATGGTGTGAAGGGGAGTGAATGGCCTCATGGTGCATCTGTGTGGTCAGGGAGTGCCTGTAATAAAAATGATAGTGTGGGTTTTTTGGTGAAGGGAAATGATGTGAGTTTGTGTGACTATATGGTGAATGAGGTTGGAAGGTGTGTGTTGGCAAATTTTGAGTTTAGAAATGTTCACTTTTGCATTATTAATGTGTATGCACCTGTAGAAAAACAGGAACGTAAAGTTTTATTTGAAAAAATTAAGTTTTTTTATTCCAGGAAGAGTGCCTGTTGTGATAGTGGGTGATATGAACTGTGATGTGGGAAGTGTGGATGTGTCAGGGAAAGTGTTAATGGATATGGTGAGTGATTTTTGTTTAAGGTATATGCAGCGTGCATGCAAGATAACTCCGTTGTTAAATACGTTTTTTTCTGACAGTGGGAGGGTGGCGTCTAGATTGGACTATTGTTTTGTTTCAAAAAATCTGATTCCTGTTAGTTATGCACAGGAGAGCATGTTTTTTTCAGATCATGTGTGTATGAAGTGTGTATTGGATTTGCATGTTAATGAAGTGGCTGGGAAAGGTGTGTGGAAGTTAAATGTGAGTTTGCTGGAAGGAGGGTGGGTGAAACAGGAGTATGAATGACATTATGCAGAGTGGTGTGGGTGTAGGAGTGATTTCAGAAATGTGTGTGAATGGTGGGATTGGGTTAAATGGAAAACCAAGAGTTTTTTTAAAACGGCTGCTAAGAGAGAAAGGTTTGGGTTTTTTTTAAATGCAACATTGAGTGTGTTGTATAAGTTGAGAGCAGGAGGGATGAATGTGAGTGAAGATCTGGTGAAAGTGAAAAAAGAGGTGAATGATTTTTTGCTAGAAAAAGGGAGGAGTATTGTGTACAGGGCCAAATTAGAGAATTTGGAGAAGAATGAGAAGTGTTCGCGTTTTTTCTTTAAAAAAGTTTTTGCGAAGAGACAGAGTATGAGTGTTTTGAATGGGATGGATGGAAATGAAGTGAGTGGTGCGGATTTGTGTGAGGAAGTGGCAAAGTTTTATGATGAATTGTATGCTGTGAAATGGAGGGATGAAGGTTTGGAGAGTGAGGTGCTGAGTGTTTTGGAAAATACTTTGAATAGGATAGAAAGGGAAAGTTTGATGGGTGATGTGACGGGTGAAGAAGTATGGAATGTGGTGTGCAGTATGGCGCTGAATAAAACGCCGGGGGAGGATGGTCTACCGGTGGAATTTTATCGTGCGATGTGGGATGTGATTGGGAAGGATTTTGTGGATGTATGTAAGTATATGTGGGCGAATGCAGAGGTGGCAAATGGTATGCGTGCAGGGGTGGTTGTGTTATTGCCAAAGAAAGGTGATCTGACAAATCTAAAAAATTGGAGGCCGATTACATTGCTTAATTGTGATTATAAGATTTATGCAAAACTTTTGGTAACAGGATGCGTGGTGTGGTTGGGAGTGTGGTGGGTGAGGAGCAATGTTGTGCGGTGCCTGGAAGATGAATACATGAGAGTGTGTGTATGTTGAGAGATTGTATGTGGGACTGCTTGAATTGTAAGAAGGGGGTGTATGTATTGAGTTTGGATTTTGAGAAGGCGTATGATAGGTTGGGGCATGGTTTTTTTGTTTGTGTTGGTGAAGATGGGGTTTCCTTCTGAGTTTGTTGAGAGAGTGAGAAGTATGTATAAGAATATTTATAGTTGTGTGTTGTTGAATGGAAATGTGGGGAGGAGAGTAAATGTATTTTCGGGTGTTCGGCAGGGATGCCCGTTGTCCCCTATTGTATTTATTTGCGTAATTGAGCCTTTGTTATGTCTGTTAAGAAAAGATAAGGTGATTCGGGGTGTGCAAGTACCGGGGGGTGGGGGGAGAGAGTGGAAGATGAGTGGTTATATGGATGATGTATGTGTGCTGTGTGATTCAGAGTGTTCGGTACGGCTTGTGAAGTTTTTGGTTTCTATTTTTTGTGGAGCATCTGGTTTTAAAGTGAATTGGGAGACGAGAGAGTGTAAGAATTTTGGGTGGAGGAGTCTGAGCGATGATGCTGGAATGAATGTGGTGAGTGGATCGATAAAGGTTTTGGGTGTGAAATTTTCAGAGAAATTGGATGGAGAAGAAAGCTGGGTAGATGTGAGAGAGAGAGTGGAGCGTAAGTTAAATTTTTGGAGTTTGAGGGATCTTACGTTTTTTGGTAAAATTTTAGTTACTAAGAGTGTTGTGTTACCTATTTTTTGGTATGTTGCGATGGTTTTTCCACAAAGCTACATGTGTATTAGAAGATTAAACAGGGTTTTGTTTGTCTTTTTTTGGGGTTCATGTATGGAGCGTGCGAGGAGAGAGATTGTTATGAAGAGTTTTGATAAGGGGGGACTGGGTTTCCCAAATTTGAATGTTTTTTTTGGCATGAATATTATGGTGTTTGTATTAGGTGTGAGTGGGAAGTATGCATGTATGTGCAGGCTTTTGTTTGGAAATTTCTTGTTTCATTTGAAATGGTGTGAAAGAGATCTTAGGAGCCCAGTGGCTTTTGAGGTTCCTGTGTGGTATGTGTGGGTTTACAAATTTTTAGTGAAGTATGAACTATGTGATGTGGATGTGAAATTGTTAGAAAAAAAGAAAGCAGTATATAAGATGATTGAGTGTAGAGAGGTGGAATGTGACATTAATGTTGGACGAGCCCACAGGCTGTCCTTGCCAGATCTTAAAATGGTAAGTGGGAATGATGTGCAGAAAGTATGGAAAAAGGTAAGTGTGAATGGTATGACAAATAGACAGAGTGGGATTGTATGGCAGTCATTGCATGGGATGTTGCCGGTGAGGGAGTCTCTGAAAAATCGGGGTTAAGTGAGGAGTGAGAAGTGTCCGAGGAGTGGATGTGGTGGGAGTGAGAGTGTGGTGCATTTGTTTTGGAATTGTCAGTATGCTAGAAGTGTGATTGCAGGTATGGGTCATTTGTGTAAGGAGTTGTGTGAGGTGGATCTGTTGTCTTTTGAGCTTTTAATGTTTGGATTGGGTATGCGTGGGGAAAAGGAGAGAGTATTGTGGTTGATGATGACATGTATAAAAGAGGTGTTGTGGGATGTGAGGAATGTGTATGTGTTTAAAAGGAAGGATATTGAGGTTAAAAACTGTATAAAAATTATTTTGGGAAAATTGTATTTTTGCTTTGTGTGTGATCAGAGGAGGAGAGTGGAGGTGGATGCAGAGGGAATTTGTAAGACTAAAAAGTGGAAACATTTTGTTAATGTATCTTGAGGTGTTTTTTGGTTGTTAATAAAACATTTTTTTGTGTTTTCCAATGATGATGGGAATAGCGGTGGCACTGAGTGTGTGGCACGCTGTTTTGGGAGTTGAGTTCCTTATAATAATAATAATAATAATTTTTATTTATATAGCGCCAACATATTCCGCAGCGCTTTACAACTTATAGAGGGGACTTGTACAGACAATAGACATTACAGCATAACAGAAATCACAGTTCAAAATAGATACCAGGAGGAATGAGGGCCCTGCTCGCAAGCTTACAAACTATGAGGAAAAGGGGAGACACGAGAGGTGGATGGTAACAATTGCTTTAGTTATTTGGACCAGCCATAGTGTAAGGCTCGGGTGTTCATGTAAAGCTGCATGAACCAGTTAACAGCCTAAGTATGTAGCAGTACAGACACAGAGGGCTATTAACTGCATAAAGTGTATGAGAACACGATGCAAGGAACCTGATTATGTGTTTTGGTTTTTTTTTCTATTTTTAATAGGCCACACAGGGATAGTTAGGTTAATGCGTTGAGGCGGTAGGCCAGGCTGTTGTGAACTCTGTTTTTGGGCTCCCTCTTGTGGTCACAAGTGGTACTGTGTGAGTGCTGTCTTTGGGCTCCCTCTGGTGGCTCTTTGTGTCTTTCTGCAGCTCTGAGGCGGATCAGCTGTCTCGTTATCTGTTAGCTGGTTTCCTATTTAGCTCACCTGGACTTTCAGTGTTTGCCTGCTGTCGATGTATTCAGTGCTATCTTGATCTCTCCTGAATTCCTTCGCTATCAGTCTCTTCAAGAGAAGCTAAGTTTTCTGTTTGGTTATTTTTTGCTCATTAGTGTTCAATATTTTTCTTGGTTATTTACTTGTCCTTGTCCAGCTTGCTAATATGTGATTTCCTTGCTTGCTGGTAGCTCTAGGGGGCTGAGTTTCTCCCCTCACACCGTTAGTTGGTGTGGGGGTTCTTGTATTCTCAGCGTGGATATTTTGTATAGGGTTTTTTACTGACCACACAGTTCCCTGCCTGTCTTCTGCTATCTAGCATTAGTGGGCCTCATTTGCTGAATCTGTTTTCATTTCTACGTTTTGTATTTTCCCCTTACCTCACCGTTAATATTTGTTGGGGGCTTACTATATCTTTGGGGTCATTTCTCTGAGGCAAGTGAGGTCTTACTTTCTCTATAGGGGTAGCAAGTTTCTCAGGCTGCGTCGAGACGTCCAGGAATTTAGGCACGTTCACCGGCTGCCTTTAGTGTGTTTGGTTAGGATCAGGTTTTGCGGTCAGTCCAGTTACCAGCTCCCTAGAGCTCGTTCTATGTTCAGTAACTTAGCTAGTTCATTCTGTGATCCTCAGCCACTAAGGATCATAACAGTACAGCAGGCCCTAAAGTGTTTAATGCATTGCAGAAGTGGGATAAGAGAAGTCCTGAGTACAATTTTTTTTTTCCTCTCCCTTTGCTGCAGTCTGTCCAGCTTCTCTCATCCCCTTAATCTCTGGGTGGCTTTGAGTTCAGCTGCACTGCAGACATGGATATTCAGAGTCTGACTTCTAGTGTGGATCATCTTGCTGCAAGGGTGCAAAGCATTCAGGATTTTGTTGTTCACAGTCCTATGTCTGAGCCAAAAGTACCTATTCCTGAGTTGTTTTCTGGAGATAGATCTAGGTTTCTGAATTTTAAGAATAATTGTAAATTATTTCTTTCTTTGAGACCTCGTTCCTCTGGTGATTCCGCTCAGCAAGTTAGAATTGTTATCTCCCTGTTACGTGGCGACCCTCAAGATTGGGCTTTCTCCCTGGCGCCAGGAGATCCTGCATTGCTGAATGTGGATGCGTTTTTTCTGGCGCTTGGTTTGCTTTATGAGGAACCTAATCTTGAGAACCAGGCAGAAAAGGCCTTGCTGGCTCACTCTCAGGGCCAGGATGAAGCTGAGGTGTATTGTCAAAAATTTCGGAAATGGTCGGTGCTTACTCAATGGAATGAGTGTGCCCTGGCTGCAAATTTCAGAGAAGGTCTTTCTGAAGCCATTAAGAATGTTATGGTGGGCTTCCCCACGCCTGCAAGTCTGAATGACTCAATGGCTTTGGCCATTCAGATTGATCGGCGTTTGCGGGAGCGCAAATCTGCGCACCATCTGGCGGTGTTTTCTGAACAGAGACCTGAGTCTATGCAATGTGACCGAATTCTGACCAGAATTGAGCGGCAAAATCATAGACGTCAAAATGGGTTGTGCTTTTACTGTGGTGATTCAACTCATGTTATCTCAGCATGCTCTAAGCGCGTAAAAAAAATCGCTAAATCTGTCACCGTTGGTACTATACAGCCTAAATTCATTTTGTCTGTTACTTTAATTTGTTCTTTGTCATCCTACTCGGTTATGGCTTTTGTGGATTCAGGTGCTGCCCTGAACCTGATGGATTTGTCGTTTGCCAGGCGCTGTGGTTTTGTTCTGGAGCCTTTAGAATTCCCTATTCCACTGAGGGGAATTGATGCTACACCATTGGCTGAGAATAAGCCTCAGTATTGGACTCAAGTGACCATGTGCATGACTCCTGTACATCAGGAGGTGATTCGCTTTCTTGTGCTGCATAATTTGCATGATGTTGTCGTTTTGGGTCTACCATGGCTGCAGGCCCATAATCCAGTTCTGGATTGGAAAGCTATGTCTGTTTCAAATTGGGGTTGCCAGGGGATTCATGACGTTGCTCCTTTGGTGTCAATTGCTTCTTCCACTCCTTCTGAGGTTCCTGAGTTTTTGTCGGACTACCAGGATGTATATGATGAGCCCAGATCCGGTGCCCTGCCTCCTCACAGGGATTGCGATTATAAATTTGATTCCTGGTAGTAAGTTCCCTAAGGGACGACTTTTTAATTTGTCTGTACCAGAAAATGCCGCGATGCGGAGTTATATAAAGGAGTCTTTAGAGAAGGGACATATTCGCCCGTCCTCCTCCTCCCCTCTTGGTGCAGGATTCTTTTTTGTGGCCAAAAAGGATGGTTCTCTGAGACCTTGTATAGATTATCGTCTACTAAATAAAATCACGGTCAAATTTCAGTATCCTTTGCCATTATTATCTAATCTGTTTGCTCGGATTAAGGGGACCAGTTGGTTCACCAAGATAGATCTTCGTGGTGCGTATAACCTTGTGCGTATTAAGCAGGGGGATGAATGGAAAACAGCATTTAATACGCCCGAAGGCCATTTTGAGTACTTGGTGATGCCTTTTGGACTCTCTAATGCTCCTTCTGTGTTCCAGTCCTTCATGCATGACATCTTCCGAGAATATCTGGATAAATTTATGATTGTGTATCTGGATGACATTTTGGTCTTTTCTGAGGACTGGGAGTCCCATGTGAAGCAGGTCAGGATGGTATTTCAGGTCCTGCGTGCTAATGCCTTATTTGTGAAGGGCTCAAAATGTCTCTTCGGAGTACAGAAGGTTTCCTTTTTGGGTTTTATTTTTTCTCCTTCTACTATTGAGATGGACCCAGTCAAGGTCCAGGCTATTCATGACTGGACTCAGCCTACATCTGTTAAGAGTCTTCAGAAGTTCTTGGGTTTTGCTAATTTTTACCGTCGCTTCATTGCTAATTTTTCTGGCGTGGTTAAACCCTTGACGGATTTGACCAAGAAGGGTTCTGATGTGACTAATTGGTCTCCTGCGGCCGTGGAAGCCTTTTTCGGGAGCTGAAGCGCCGGTTTTCTTCGCCTCCAGTTTTGTGTCAGCCTGATGTCTCTCTTCCTTTTCAGGTCAAGGTTGATGCTTCTGAGATTGGAGCAGGGGCTGTTTTGTCGCAGAGAAGCTCTGATTGCTCTGTGATGAAACCTTGTGCTTTCTTTTCAAGAAAGTTTTCGCCTGCCGAGCGGAATTATGATGTTGGTAATCGGGAATTGTTGGCTATGAAGTGGGCATTTGAGGAGTGGCGACATTGGCTCGAGGGAGCTAGGCATCGTGTGGTGGTCTTGACTGATCACAAAAATCTGATTTATCTCGAGTCTGCCAAGCGGCTGAATCCTAGACAGGCTCGTTGGTCGTTGATTTTCTCCCGTTTTGATTTCGTGGTCTCGTACCTGCCTGGTTCGAAGAACGTGAAGGCTGATGCTCTTTCTAGGAGTTTTGTGCCTGACTCTCCGGGAGTTTCAGAGCCGGCTGGTATCCTCAGAGAGGGAGTGATTTTGTCTGCCATTTCCCCAGACTTGCGACGAGTGCTGCAGAAATTTCAAGCGGATAGACCTGACCGTTGCCCACCAGAGAGACTGTTTGTCCCAGATAGATGGACCAGCAGAGTTATTTCCGAGGTTCATTCTTCGGTGTTGGCAGGCCATCCTGGGATTTTTGGTACCAGAGATTTGGTGGCTAGGTCCTTTTGGTGGCCTTCCTTGTCGCGGGATGTGCGTTCCTTTGTGCAGTCCTGTGGGATTTGTGCTCGGGCTAAGCCTTGCTGTTCTCGTGCCAGCGGTTTGCTTTTGCCTTTGCCTGTCCCGAAGAGGCCTTGGACGCACATTTCCATGGATTTTATTTCGGATCTTCCAGTCTCTCAGAGAATGTCTGTCATTTGGGTGGTGTGTGATCGTTTTTCCAAAATGGTCCATTTGGTGCCCTTGCCTAAGTTGCCTTCCTCCTCTGATTTGGTTCCTCTATTTTTTTCAGAATGTGGTTCGCTTGCACGGCACCCCTGAAAATATTGTGTCTGACAGAGGATCCCAGATTGTGTCCAGATTTTGGTGGATCTTTTGTGCTAAAATGGGCATTGATTTGTCTTTTTCGTCGGCCTTCCATCCTCAGACGAATGGCCAAACCGAGCTAATCAGACCTTGGAAACTTATTTAAGATGTTTTGTTTCTGCTGATCAGGATGATTGGGTGACTTTTTTGCCATTGGCCGAGTTTGCCCTTAATAATCGGGCTAGTTCTGCTACTTTGGTTTCGCCTTTTTTCTGCAATTCTGGTTTCCATCCTCGTTTTTCCTCGGGTCAGGTTGAGCCTTCTGACTGTCCTGGGGTGGATTCTGTGGTGGATAGGTTGCAGCAGATTTGGAACCATGTGGTGGACAATTTGAAGTTGTCACAGGAGAAGGCTCAGCGCTTTGCCAACCGCCGTCGCGGTGTGGGTCCCCGACTTCGTGTTGGGGATTTGGTATGGCTGTCTTCTCGGTATAAATATAGGCCACGGCACTCAGGGTATCTTGGAGGTGCTCAAGTTAGGTATCCAACCCGTCAAATATAAGTAGAAAATACTTGGCACTCAGAAGAGTTTTTTGCAAATTTGAGAAATAGATTTTTATTCGGTGCATCCAGTTCAATATTTAAACGTTTTCGGTCTTACACAATCAGCCCTGGAGCGCATTTTCCTGGCGGCACGGCGTCCTCTACTCTGGCGGTTACAGCGCTTCTGTCCCGGCCAGTCTCTTGCTCTTTTCAGCGTATTGGTCACCTACCACCGCCTGCTATAAGACGCCCTGCGCTCCTGCTCCCCTGCTGACTCCTAACCAGTGTATGGTTATATCCGCATATTTTGTTATTGTGGTCTCCAGTTTCACAACTATTTCTGATGAAGGTCTGATTGTGTAAGACCGAAAACGTTTAAATATTGAACTGGATGCACCGAATAAAAATCTATTTCTCAAATTTGCAAAAAACTCTTCTGAGTGCCAAGTATTTTCTACTTATGTCTTCTCGGTATGTTCCTATGAAGGTCTCCTCTCCTAAGTTCAAGCCTCGCTTCATCGGTCCTTATAAGATTTTGGAAATCCTTAACCCGGTGTCATTTCGTTTGGACCTCCCAGCGTCGTTTGCCATTCATAATGTGTTCCATAGGTCTTTGTTGCGGAGGTATGTGGTGCCTGTGGTTCCTTCTGTTGAGCCCCCTGCCCCGGTGCTGGTTAAGGGCGAATTGGAGAACGTGGTGGAGAAGATCTTGGATTCTCGTATTTCTAGACGGAGGCTTCAGTATTTGGTTAAGTGGAAGGGCTATGGTCAGGAGGATAATTCCTGGGTTGTCGCCTCTGATGTTCATGCGGCCGATTTGGTTCATGCCTTCCATGTGGCTCATCCTGATCGCCCTGAGGGTTTTGATGAGGGTTCGGTGACCCCTCCTCAAGGGGGGGTACTGTTGTGAACTCTGTTTTTGGGCTCCCTCTTGTGGCCACAAGTGGTACTGTGTGAGTGCTGTCTTTGGGCTCCCTCTGGTGGCTCTTTGTGTCTTTCTGCAGCTCTGAGGTGGATCAGCTGTCTCGTTATCTGTTAGCTGGTTTCCTATTTAGCTCACCTGGACTTTCAGTGTTTGCCTGCTGTCGATGTATTCAGTGCTATCTTGATCTCTCCTGAATTCCTTCGCTATCAGTCTCTTCAAGAGAAGCTAAGTTTTCTGTTTGGTTATTTTTTGCTCATTAGTGTTCAATATTTTTCTTGGTTATTTACTTGTCCTTGTCCAGCTTGCTAATATGTGATTTCCTTGCTTGCTGGTAGCTCTAGGGGGCTGAGTTTCTCCCCTCACACCGTTAGTTGGTGTGGGGGTTCTTGTATTCTCAGCGTGGATATTTTGTATAGGGTTTTTTACTGACCGCACAGTTCCCTGCCTGTCTTCTGCTATCTAGTATTAGTGGGCCTCATTTGCTGAATCTGTTTTCATTTCTACGTTTTGTATTTTCCCCTTACCTCACCGTTAATATTTGTTGGGGGCTTACTATATCTTTGGGGTCATTTCTCTGAGGCAAGTGAGGTCTTACTTTCTCTATAGGGGTAGCAAGTTTCTCAGGCTGCGTCGAGATGTCCAGGCTGCCTTTAGTGTGTTTGGTTAGGATCAGGTTTTGCGGTCAGTCCAGTTGCCACCTCCCTAGAGCTCGTTCTATGTTCAGTAACTTAGCTAGTTCATTGTGTGATCCTCAGCCACTAAGGATCATAACACCAGTCTGAACAAATGCGTTTTTAGGGCACGCTTAAAACTGTGGGGATTGGGGATTAATCGTATTAACCTAGGTAGTGCATTCCAAAGAATCGGCGCAGCACGTGTAAAGTCTGGGAGACGGGAGTAGGAGGTTCTGATTATTGAGGATGCTAACCTGAGGTCATTAGCGGAGCGGAGGGCACGGGTAGGGTGGTAGACTGAGACCAGAGAGGAGATGTAGGGTGGTGCTGAGCCATGGAGTGCTTTGTGGATGAGGGTAGTAGTTTTGTACTGGATTCTGGAGTGGATGGGTAGCCAGTGTAATGACTGGCACAAGGTAGAGGCATCGGTGTAACGGTTGGTGAGGAATATGATCCTGGCAGCAGCATTCAGGACAGATTGGAGCGGGGAGAGTTTGGTAAGAGGGAGGCCGATTAGTAGAGAGTTACAATAGTCCAGACGGGAATGAATAAGAGAAACAGTAAGAGTTTTTGCAGAGTCGAAAGTACCAGGTAACCAAAACTTATAGTTTTGGTTACCTGAATGTGGAACTTCCCATCTGAGGGGGAAAAAAAATTAAAAAAATCTGTTCATATCAGTTTAATATCATCTTTAACCCTTTATGTGAATTCTTTTCAGGGCCAAATACTAATGATTTTTCCCTAAGGGATGCTGTGTCTATAAAACCTGGACCTTTTACATATCATTCAGATGATGGGCATGTTGAATCGAGGTTGGATTATTTCTTTTTTTCTTCACCAGCTATTCAATGTGTTTCTTACTCGCAAGAGAAAGTTTGTTTTTCTGACCACGAGTGTTTGTTCGGGGTGTTTGAGGTAGATGGGTTTTTTTATGGTAAAGGGAGGTGGAGGATGAATGTGACTATGTTAAATGATAAAAGTGTCAAAAAAAGTTTTTCAAATAACTATTGTGATTGGGTGAAGAGGAAAGGGGATTTTGGGAATATTGTTGAATGGTGGGTGTGGGTTAAGGGAAGGATAATGGTATTCTTTAGGAGGATAGGTCAAGTTAAAGCCAGAAAGAAAAGATTATTATATACACGGATAAATAGAAGGATTTCTTTTTTGCATGAATGTAGAGCAATGGGTATAGATGTTAAAGAGAGTTAAATAAAATGAAGAATTAATTTGATGATTGGATGTTTGAGCGTGGGAAAGAAATTATATTTCGGTCAAGAGTGAAGATTAAAGAGCAGGATGAGAAATGTACGCGTTTCTTTTTCAAGAAAATGTGTGGTGGGAAACAGGATATGAGAGTGTTGGTGAATGATAGAGGTGAAGAAATGCATAGTGAGGGGGTGATTACGGAAGTGTTTGGTTTCTATAAACGTTTGTATGGGGAGAGAAAGTGTGATTTGGGGAGTGAGAATGAGTTTCTGCAGGTGCTGGGGAAGTGTGTTCCAGAGAGTGAGACTTTGGCTTTGACGGAGGAAATATCGGAGAAAGAATTGTTGGATGTGGTCACTAAGTCTCCAAAGAACAAATCTCCTGGTCAGGATGGGATCCCATGTGATTTTTATGCAAAATATTGGGACATTGTTGCTCAGGACCTTTTTGAGGTTATGAAATACTTGATTGCAAGTGAGAGTATGCCTGAGTGTATGAAAAGAGGCTTGGTGGTCTTATTGTTTAAGAAAGGTGATAGGAAGAAGCTAGCGAATTGGAGACCAATAACATTACTTAACTCTGACTATAAGTTGTTTGCTAAAATTCTGGCTTGCCGTATGAGAGAGGTGTTAGTTTCTGTAATTGAGGAAGAACAAGTATGTGCGGTTCCTAAATGGAGAATACAAGATATCTGTTTGGTGAGCGATGTGCTAGAGGATTGTAAGAATAGAAGGAAAGGTGTGTGCGCTTGATTTTGAAAAGGCTTTTGATTGCGTGGCGCATGTGTTTTTGTTTTCTGTACTATGGAAGATGGGTTTTCCTGAGCATTTGGTGAGGTTGATTATAGGGATGTATGAAGGTGCTGAGAGCATGGTGCAGGTGAATGGGTTTGTAACTGAGCCTTTTAAGATTTTATCAGGCGTGAGACAGGGGTGTCCACTTTCTCCGATCTTGTTTATCTGCATGATGGAGCCTCTTCTTCAACTTATTAGAAAGGATGAGTTTTTCAAGGGGTTTTTGATTCCTTGGAGTGATGAAAAGGTAATTAAGGTGATTGGTTATATGGATGATGTCTGCGTGTCGTGTGAGTCGGAGAGTGACCTAGCAAGAGTTAAATTTTTGGTTCAATTGTTTTGTGTTGCTTCAGCATTTAAAATCAATTGGGATAAAAGTAAGGTTAAAGGTTTTTTGTTAACAAAAAGATACGTGATATGGATATGGATTGCGTGGAGGGTGGGATAAAAGTAATAGGTGTGTGTCTGGATGAAAATTTAAAAGAAGATAGCTGGAAGAATTTAGGTGGTAAAATTGCTAGGAAACTGGAATTATGGCGGTTACGGGATTTATCTTTTACTGGGAAAATCTTAATTATTAAAAGTGTAATCCTTCCTATGCTTATTTATGTAGCTCTGATTTTTCCACCACCTGTTGGGGTTATGAAAAAGATTAATAGGTTACTTTTTGTGTTCCTTTGGGGAAGTAATACTGAAAAAGCTAAAAGAGGAATCCTTTTAAGAAGTAAAAGGAATGGGGGCCTGGGATTTCCTAATATTGAGGTTTTTATTGGCATAAATCAAATTCATTTTTCTTGCAGAACTTTTATTAAAACAATCGAAAGCTGCTTGTATGGCTACATACCTTGCAGGTACAATGTTATATAGGTTAAAGTGGATGACTTATGATAATTGTAAACCTACTGCTTTTTTATGTCCTTCTTGGTATTTGCAAATGGAATGCTTTATCAAAAAATTTAATTTAGAGAATTTACAGTTGGCAAGTTTTTCTAAGGATAAAAATATGGTGAAAAGGCTGTGTGCTGACAATGGGATGTGTGAGATAAATGGATTAAGGTCTGCGGAGGTGGAGGATGTTTGGCGTAAGCTTGGGAATAGTGATATGTCTAATAAGCAAAATGACTTAATATGGATGTCTTTCCTGGGAGTATTGCCTGTGAGGAGTGTGCAAAAAAGGAAAGGGTTGGCAGACTCTGAAAGGTGCCCGAGAGAACGGTGCGGAAGTAATGAAGAGATTCATCGTGTTCTATGGTCTTGCAGTTTTGCTAAGGATGTTTGGTTTAAGTTAAGTGGACTATGTATGGAATTAACTGGGGTGAAGCATTTAAATTATGAAATTGTTATGTTTGGACTATGTAAACTGAATCAAGAAAAGGATAGGATCTTATGGCTGTTCTTGGCTTGTGTGAAAGAAGTTTTGTGGAATTTGCATGTTTATAAGTATGAAAATTTAGAGGAAGATGATTATGTTAATATGGTTCTAGAGAAGTTATATTTCTATTATAAGTGTGATATGAGAAGGGGGTTGGATGCGGAGGGTGTTTGGAAATTCCGGAAATGGAAACAGATCATTTTTTTCTAACTTTAATTCTTTGTGATGTGTTTTTTCTTTGAATATTGAATCTAAATAAAAATAAACCATGATGATGAGTTATAAATGATAGCTTTGGTGGAATGGTTGTTTTATTTGTGATGATGAGACGACCTTTTATTCTGCATTATTATTTTAAACCTGAATGGTTTTGTAAAAAAAAAAAAAAAAAAATCTCACTCAATCAATCAATTTGTCTTTACTGGTTGCTGCAACAGGTGTGTTAAGATGTAGGCCTGTATTAGGCCTTTGTAACAGTGTTGCAAATATACTGTGCCATCTACAAAATTAGGCCCCTGCTGTCAGTACTTGGCGGTGTTTCAATTGATGTATCCAATGAGTAGTTCTGCCATACATACCGCATTTGTGACTGCATTAATTCTTTTGTGAAACATTGTCTCCCTCTTGTGGACCACCGACTTTTCAATGCGGTGTATTATATGCATTTAAAAAGAAAAAAAAAAAAGTAAAAATGGTGCCTGTGCTGATCTTGAATATGCTTGTCTTGTCCATCTTCACCTGTGTGAGTATTCTAATGCTTTTGACCAACCAGGTGCGCTGCCTGCAGTAGATAGAATCTTAGCACGGAACCTTCATGTGCTGTCACAATGGGGATGGAGGGTGTGGTCAAAGTAGGCGGAGTTATGCAGATTCAAAACTCGTCGTGCACAGCTTGAACGAACACACAGACACACACAGCAGAACTGTCATTGACAGCAGAACTGTGATTGAGAAGGCCTCCAGAGTTTCTGAAAATGTCTTCCCTGCGGCAATCTTTTGCTCTGTCTCCACAATGGGTGTCGGTTGTAGGCCTTGGTGCGGCCGAAGTGGCAAACCATTTCAGGCCATCGCTTCTCGGCCTTTTGGCTAAGATCATGTGTCTTGCTAAGGGTCCTTGAGTGCTGTTCCTTGGCCTTCCTGCATCGCCATTTATATGGCTTAAGCCGGTTGCTGCTTTAGGGGAATAGCAAGGAGGAACGAGGAGGTGATCACCATGGGCGTTACTATACGCTATGCTGGAACCGAGGATAATCGTGTTCGCAATGCTTTCCGAATTGACATGGATGCTGCCATGAGAGAGCACTATAGCCTTTCCTATATGGTGCATGAAGTTATTTTCAAGACTTTGGAGGTAACAAGAGAAAGCATAGTTTGCCTGCAAGACTCTGCCAAGGTAGGAAGATATGTTTTGGTTCTTATTTCCAGGAATGCCTGCTGCAATATGTTTAAGAAACTGGGAGAGCAGGTAAAGAACCCAAGTCTGGATGGTTTGACCTTTACAGTCCTATATACTAAAGGTGATGTTCCCCTGGTTGTCTTTATGTACAACCCCCTTGTGCCTGAGTATGATATTGCTGCCTTTCTCAAGAAGCATTGTGACTATGTGCAATACAGTCATAAAGTTATGAACAGTGGGAACTTATGGACTGGCAAGCATAAATATTTTGTCAGGTTTGGAGAAAGTCCATCAGAGGCGGGAGGAGTCCATCTCCCTCCCCTAAGCTTCTCTATAGGGAGAGATAGGGGTATCCTCTTTTTTCCAGATTCTCCAGTGTTTTGCAGGAAATGTAAGAAGTATGGCCATTTACAAGAGACCTGCACTGCTATGTCTAGGTGCTCAAAATGTAATCAATGTGGCCATTTTGCTAAGGACTACACAAACCCTATTGTCTGCAATAGCTGTGGGGTAAAAGGACATGCTTTTAAGGCTTGCCCTAGCCGCATGAATGAATACAGGGCGAGGCTTTTTTCAGAGGTGTTGACTGGTGCACCTGAATCCAGAAATGTGGTATCTGGAACCTCTCTCACGGTTCAAGAGAAAGCAAGTGGTCAATGTGTGGATGTGAGCCCTGTGGTGTCTCGGGCTGAAAAAGCCTTGGCTGCATCTTTGGAATTGGACGAGATGCTTGCTGCAGAAATGGATGTCTCTTCTTACCAGGATGGTTTTATTGAGATTGTTTGTGGAGAGGGTGATGCCGTCTGCAAACTCCAGGTGGCCCGCTTCTTAGCTGGGATGGTGGAGGAGAGATAATGGAGGAAGAGAAAGCTGGAGGACAAGGGGACTTCACTGAAGCAGTAGTGAGGTCCTCTGAAGAATCTGTAGAATCAGACGTTTCTCAGCAGAAGAGAGCTCGTTTGTCAGCATGTACTTCTGTTATTGTAAAGAGTCCTGTAAGTGAGAGGGAGTATCCTATGGGTCTTACCTCTCCTGTATCATCACCTTTTCTGGAGGAAGATGTTGAAGTCCCTATATTCCACTCAAGTGAGAGCTCTTTGGAAGAGGGAGAAGATGGATGAAGAGTGATGTTTTTTTCTTTGGGGACTGAGTGCCAATTTAAAAGGCGTCTTCTGAATCCACCTTGGGAGTTGTGTCCCTAATGTTAGGCTCTTAAAATCAAGAGTCAGAAGAGCATCAGTCTTGGACTTTTTGCATAACCTGTCTGTTGACATTTTGTGTTTACAGGAATGTGGTATTGAGGAGGCCCTTGGTGGAAGTGATTGGCCATATGGTCAACACGTTTGGTCTGGTTCTAGAGGGAACAAAAATGATGGGGTGGGGATATTATTAGGTAGTCAGAATTTTAGTTTTGAAAGTTATAAAGTGGTGGAGGTGGGTCGTTGTATTTCAGCAGTGTTGTGTGGGATGGGATTGAGAGTTAAAATTATGAATGTTTATGCTTCTACAGGGAGGGAGGAAAGGTTAAGTGTATTAGAAAAATTATGTTTGGAATTGCCTGGTAGAATCCCTGTGATAATAGCAGGAGATTTTAATTGCTCAACTGAAGGGAAAGTTGATGCTTCAGGTAAAGGATTGTTTAATATTATTTCTGATTTTTCTCTCTTGGATGCTGCAGAGGAGATTTTGGGGAAACCGGCACCACCAACCTATAAAGCAGATAGGGGTGGGATAACATTTAGGATAGACAGAATGTTTTTTTCTCAAAATATGATTTGTGTTAATTTTTCTCAGTTTTCCGTTCCGTTTTCGGACCATGAGTGTCTGAAAGGAGAGTTTATGCGGAATTTAAAGCGTATGTATGGGAGAGGTGTGTGGAAGCTAAATGTTAGTTAGCTCGATGATGAGAGAGTGGTGAGTGATTTTCAGAAAAAATATAATTGGTGTAGGTCACGTAAAAATAATTTTAAAAATGTGTTGGTATGGTGGGATTGGATGAAGTTTGAGTAGAGAAATTTTTTTCGCAGGTGGGGCTATAAAAAAGCTGCCAATCTAAGGAACCAGTATAAAGATTTGATGAAAAGAGTTGACTGGTTGGAGAAAATGAGAATGTGTGGTGTGAATGTGGATGATCTGTTAAGAAGTGCTAAAGAGGATCTGAAAAAGGCCTTGGAGAAAAAAGGTAAGGAAATTATTTTCAGGTCAAAAGTGGTCCATCTGGATAAAGATGAGAAATGTTCTAGATATTTTTTTTAAAAAGTATGTGGTAAGAGAGAAGGAATGGATGAGATTTTAGATGGGACTGGTGTTTGTGTTAGTGGTGAGAAAGTGATGGAGGAAGTGATGACGTTCTATGCTACGTTGTTTGGTGAGAAATGGGTTGATGAAAGATTGAAAGAGGATGTGCTTAATGTTTTGGATAGCAGAGTGGATGTTGATGATTGTGATGCTTTGTGTGAGGATATGATTGTGGATGAAGTTATGAAAGCTGTGTTTAGTGCAAAAAAGAATGTGACACCTGGGAAAGATGGTTTGTCTGTGGAGTTATATGTCAAAATGTGGGATGTGATGGGTGTGGATTTGGTGGAAGTATGTCAGTATATGTGGGAGAATGGAGTGTTGGCAGAGTCAATGAAGGACGGGGTAGTGGTCTTAATTTTCAAGAAGGGTGATAAAAAATGTTTAAGTAACTGGAGACCTATTACTCTTCTGAATGCCGATTACAAGGTGTTCAGTAAAATTCTGGCTAATCGGATGCATGAGGTTATTAGGAAAGTGGTTGGTATGGACCAAGTATGTGGTGTGCCAGGGAGAAGCATAACGGACAATTTATGTATTTTGAGGGATGTGTTGTGGGATTGCAAAGTGAGAAAGCAAAAGTGTATGGTGATGGTGGTGGATTTTGAAAAAGCATTTGACCGTGTGTCACATGTGTTTATGTTGGATGTGTTACGTAGAATGGGTTTTCCAGTGAAGTTTGTGAATGCTGTGAGTGGGTTATATAGAGGGGTGGTGAGCAGTTTTTTGTTGAATGGTTTTTTGAGTGGGAAGGTAAGTATTAAGTCAGGTGTGAGGCAAGGTTGCCCCATGTCACCGGTGTTGTTTGTATGTGTGATTGAGCCTTTGCTATGTATGATTCGGAATGAGAAAGTGGTCCGTGGTTTGTTAGTGCCAGGGAGTGGTGGGATGACTTTGAAAGTTTTAGGATATATGGATGATATAGTGGTGGTGAGTGAGAGTGTTTCTTCTATGGGGCGGGCAAAGTTGTTGTTAGATTTTTTTTGTGGTGCTTCTGCGTTTCGTGTGAACTGGAATAAAAGTATGTTTAAATGTTTTGGTGATAGTGGGGTTAGAATGGAAGGAGTGGCTGCTGTGGAGGGTCCAATTAAAGTGCTAGGGGTTCTTTTTACTGATGATTTGAAGGGATATGAGAGTTGGGATGAGTGTGGAGAGCGGATAGTGAGGAAAATGAATTTTTGGAAACTGCGCACTTTGTCTTTGACAGGAAAGGTGCTTATTATTAAGTCCGCTATTCTCCCTATTTTACTTTGTTTCCTGTGTTTTTCCAGTCCCTTACAGGAAAATTAAAAAAGTGGAGAAACTTATTTTTGTGTTTTTCTGGGGTAGTAGAATGGAAAAGTTAAAAAGGGAGTTTTTGTTTAAGCAATATAAGTATGGGGGACTGAGATTCCCAAATATTGAGTTTTTTTTAATGCTGCATTATATTAAAGCTACAGTGGTTCTGATTGGGAATAATAATAAAGGTGCGTTTATGTGTAAGTATTTGGCAGGATGGATGTTGTATGGGTTGAAATGGGTAAAGCGAGATAGGAATGTTCCTGTTGCGTTTAAGTGTACGTAATGGTACGTTTTGATTGAAAAAAAAATCAAGAAAAATGATTTGCTAGCGGTTGCAATGAAGGATTTTAGAGTGGTTAAGAAAGTTATAAAGCGAATGAGTGTGAATGAGTGTGAATGTGATATAGTGGGACTGCGTGCTATGGAAGTGGCAAGGGTGTGGAAAAAGTTAAGTTTCCAGGATGTGTCCAATAGACAGCGGGATGTAGTCTGGATGGGTTTGCACAATATTCTGCCGGTTAGAGATGTCCAGAAAAAGAGATCTTATAAGATCTGCTGTGTGTCCAAGAGATGGGTGTGGTGCGAATGAAACAGTGAGACATGTTATGTGGGATTGTAATTTTGCGTATGATGTATGGAAAGGAGTGGGTGGACTCTGTAAAGGGATTGCAGGAGTGGTTTATGAATTGGAGAGTTGCAATGTTTGGGTTTGCTGCTAGTCGTCGAGTTTTGGAAAGGATGATGTGGTTTATCATGGTATGTGTGCAGGAGAGTTTGTGGGATGCTAGAAATTTGTGGGTGTTCAAAAGGAGAAATATGTCTGTTAATGATTGTATTAGGTTAGTGTTGGCAAGGCTATATGTAATTTACTTATGGGATACTAAAGGTGGTGGTGTTGGAGGTAAAGATTCAGAAGGAGTGTGGAAATACCTTAAGTGGCATGACTTGGTTAAATTCCAGTGAGGATACTTTTTGGGGTTACTTTGGTAGAGTCTTTGATGGTTTTGTTTTCTTTAGTCTTTTTGTATGGAATGTATTTTTTGTGGGTTTTTTTCTGATATATTTACGGATAAAATAACCACGATGATGTTTTAATGAGCGACAGTCTATATTATGACTAAGTTTTGTCTACTGTTTGCTCCAAAATAAACCTGAGTGGTTTAAAGAAAAAAAAAATCTGTTCTTAGCAGTTTAATATCTGATACGTCCCCTATTTGGGGACCATATATTAAATGAATTTTTGGAACAGGGAGATGGAAGAAGAGCTTGCTCTGTCCACTCCACGCATTGACCCGTTATTGCAGTATCTTCGGGAACAGTGCACTCCTTCTCTGATCCGGTTTCTAAAAACAGATTAAATTGAAATCAGCGCAAGTTGTCTTTTAACCCTTTACGTGAATTTATTTCAGGGTCAAAGAATCACATTTCTCATGCCAAATGTAGCATTTTGCTTGATTTCTCTTGACCAGTTGCAACATTTTCTGTGCCTTGCCTGGCCTTGCTTTTACCTATGTATGTCAAACATTGCATTGCATTCAATATGCAATCAATCAATCAATCAATTTGTATTTACTGGTTGCTGCAACAGGTGTGTTAAGATGTAGGCCTATATTAGGCCTTTGTAACAGTGTTGCAAATATACTGTGCCATCTACAAAATTAGGCCCCTGCTGTCAATACTTGGCGGCGTTTCAATTGAAGTATCCAATGAGTAGTTCTGCCATACATACTGCATTTGTGACCACATGAATTCTTTTGTGAAACATTGTCTCCCTCTTGTGGACCACCGACTTTTCAATGCGTTGTTTTATATGCATTTAAAAAAAAAAAAAAAGTAAAAATGGTGCCTGTGCTGGTCTTGAATATGCTTGTCTTGTCCATCTACACCTGTGTGAGTATTCTAATGCTTTTGACCAACCAGGTGCGCTGCCTGTAGTAGATAGAATCTTAGCCCGGAACCTTCATGTGCAGTAACAATGGGGATGGAGGGTGTGGTCAAAGTAGGCGGAGTTATGCTTCAAAATGCGTCATGCACAGCTTGAACGAACACACAGACACACACACACAGCAGAACTGTCATTGACAGCAGAACTGTGATTGAGAAGGCCTCCAGAGTTTCTGAAAATGTCTTCCCTGCGGCAATCTTTTGCTCTGTCTCCACAATGGGTGTCGGTTGTAGGTCTTGGTGCGGCCGAAGTGGCAAACCATTTCAGGCCATCGCTTCTCGGCCTTTTGGCTATGACCAAGTGTTGTGGCTGGAAGTCTCTAAAGCCTATCGCACCTTCGGCCTTGAGGCATCAGCAGTTTAACTGTCTTAAGCCTCCTGCTGCTATAGGAGGTGTGCGTGCTCAGGAGAACCAAGAAGGCGATCGACCTGCTTGAATATGGCGATGGCGACATCGGCTACTCTCCGTTCCGCTGGAGCTGACGAACTGAAGATCAAGAACTTCAAGATTGAAGTTGAAGAGCGAGCCCATGACAAGTTTTCCCTGTCTTTCTTCATGAGGAAGGTCCTGTTTGAGATCCTGCAGTTGAAAAGGGAGAATATTCTGGCACTTCAAGATGCTCCAGGACGTTTTGTTCTCACCCTGACCTCTGAAGTGGCATCTTAGAATTTTTACCATCAGATCAAGCTGAGGCTGCAAGAGGAAGAACTAAGAGGACTCCACTTTGTGACCCTCTGTCTGACAGAAGAGAAATCTGTTGTGGTTCATATGAACAATCCCCATGTCTCTCAAGGAGATGTGGCAGCTTTTCTGTGGATCTATTGCTCTGAGGTTCGCTTCTCTCACAAAATCATGAATGCTGAGAAATTGTGGACTGGAAAATATAAGTTCACCGTGAAATTAAGAGAAGGTCTGGGAATTGGTGGACTGTGTCATCCGCCTCAGAACTTCCTAATTGGCAGAGAGAGAGGAAGACTCTTCTATCCTGGGATGCCTATCTTCTGCAGGAAGTGTATGGACTTTGGGCACTCTTTCGAGAGCTGCAAAGAGGAAAACGCTCTTTGCAACAAATGCTATCAGAAGGGACATGCCACTCTAAACTGCCCAAATGAGATGATCTGCAATATGTGTCGTGTTTCTGGACATTCTTTCAGGGATTGTCCATTAAGAAAGACTTTCAGTTACGCAGATGCCGCTCGGGGGGAACCTTTTACGAAGCAGACTAACTCTGATGAGCAAAAAGACAAGCCCAAAGACTCTTCTAAGGACCCTCCCGGGAACCCTCCAGGGGATCCCCCAGCGGAGAGTAAGGTTCCCAGTGACTTGTCAGGCAGTCCAGTTGGTCAGGTGGTGGAGGAGGAGCCAGCTGGGACTGTGGTTGAAATGGAGTCCAAGGAGGCAGGTGATGAGGATGAAGAGGAGGACATGGACATGGAGGCTTTGCGGAAAAGGAAAAAGGAGCAAGAATCAAGTGTGCAAAAAGGGGAGAGCGTCAAAAAAAAACCCTGCAGGGCGCCCTAAAATAACCCTCCCTAAGTACTCACCAAGACCGTTGGATCCTGTTCCTCAACTTGTAAATCCTTCTGATCCAGTAAACATCAAGGAGTTCTCGGACACTGATGTCTCTGAGGGTCCTCCTACTCCTGTTGGATTCATGTCAGATACGGACTCAAGCTCTGCCTAAATGACCTATGACATTGCTTAAAATTGCCTCACTGAATGTGAGGAGCTTGAAGGGCTCTGTCAAGAGAGCTGCTTTATTTTCTTATTTGAGAACTTTAGATGCCGACATTTTTCTGCTACAAGAATGCGGTATTGACCATGACCCCAATTATAACAAACTAAGGAATGATTGGGCGAACGGACCATCCATCTGGTCCGGTGAAAATGGATCATGTGCTACTGGAGTTGGAATCCTGTTTAAAAACAATGACTTTAAAGTTGTATTGTTTACTGAAGTCGAACCTGGACGTGCACTGGTGGTGAATGTGAATTACTGCGGATCTGAGTTTAAGCTTCTTAATGTTTATGCATCTCCGATTAAAGAAGAAAGATCTTGTCTGTTTGGCACTATAAAACTTTTTATACCTGGGCCTACACCAACTGTGTTTGGCGGCGACTTCAATTGTATCCTGGCCAATGAAAATGACATCAGGTACTAAAAGAAAGGATAAAACAGAGATGCAGTTAAAAAACCTGATTGAGGATACTCACCTGAAAGACGTTTGGAGAGAGAAGAATACTTCAGATCCAGGATATACTTGGGAGAACAATCTCATAAAATCAAGAATTGACTTTGTGCTGACATCACGGAGTCTCAAAGTTAATAATGTGGGTCTAACAGGTAACATCTTTTCTGACCACAAAACTTTCATTACTCATCTGCAATTGCCCACTCTGGAGAAAGGGCGAGGAGTCTGGAAGTTGAACACTCTGCTGCTAGAAGATGAAAGCATAAAAGTAGAATTTTTGAGATTTTACAAAAAACTACAAGGAAAAAAATATACCTACAAAACAATTCTAGAATGGTGGGAGTTTGGGAAGACTCGAATTAGATTTTTTTTTTCTCTTGGCTGGTAGGAAAAAAGCCAGACAGAATCAAAAATGGTTTAAAGACCTGAACACAAAACTGCAAACAGATTACAAACTCAGGAATGCTGGAATAGATATGGATGATGTTATTTTACAAGTTACAGAAGATATCAGAAAAGCAATAGAACGGAAAGGCAAATAAATAATTTTTAATGCCAGGGTAGAACAATTGGAAAAAAATGAAACATGTTCCAGGTTCTTTTTAAAAAAAATCTTTTGAACATAAAGAATTGATTAAGGAACTTGATAGTGAAAGAACAAAGGTTGGACTGTTAGACAAAGCACAACAATTTTATCATAACCTTTTTAGTGAAAAAAAAATTGATAATGACTTTTTACCTGATGTTTTAACCCCTTCACCCCCAAGGGTGGTTTGCACGTTAATGACCGGGGCAATTTTTACAATTCTGACCACTGTCCCTTTATGAGGTTATAACTCTGGAACGCTTCAACGGATCTTGGCGATTCTGACAGTGTTTTCTCGTGACATATTGTACTTCATGATAGTGGTAAAATTTCTTCGATATAACTTGCGTTTATTTGTGAAAAAAATGAATATTTGGCGAAAATTTTGAAAATTTCGCAATTTTCCAACTTTGAATTTTTATGCCCTTAAATCACAGACATATGTCACGCAAAATACTTAATAAGTAACATTTCCCACATGTCTACTTTACATCAGCACAATTTTGGAACCAAAATTTTTTTTTGTGACGGAGTTATAAGGGTTAAAAGTTGACCAGCAATGTCTCATTTTTACAACACCATTTTTTTTTAGGGACCACATCTCATTTGAAGTCATTTTGAGGGGTCTATATGATAGAAAATACCAAAGTGTGACACCATTCTAAAAACTGCACCCCTCAAGGTACTCAAAACCACTTTCAAGAAGTTTATTAACCCTTCAGGTGTTTCACAGGAATTTTTGGAATGTTTAAATAAAAATAAACATTTAACTTTTTTTCACACAAAATTTATTTCAGCTCCAATTTGTTTTATTTTACCAAGGGTAACAGGAGAAAATAGACCCCAAAATTTGTTGTACAATTTGTCCTGAGTATGCTGATACCCCATATGTGGGTGTAAACCATTGTTTGGGCGCAGGGCAGAGCTCGGAAGGGAAGGAGCGCCATTTGACTTTTCAATGCAAAATTGACTGGAATTGAGATGGGACGCCATGTTGCATTTGGAGAGCCCCTGATGTGCCTAAACATTGAAACCCCCCACAAGTGACACCATTTTGGAAAGTAGACCCCCTAAGGATCTTATCTAGATGTGTGGTGAGCACTTTGACCCAACAAGTGCTTCACAGAAGTTTATAATGCAGAGCCGTAAAAATAAAAAATCATATTTTTTCACAAAAATATTTTCGCCCCCAATTTTTTATTTTCCCAAGGGTAAGAGAAGAAATTGGACCCCAAAAATTGTTGTGCAATTTGTCCTGAGTACGCTGATACCCCATATGTGGGTGTAAACCATTGTTTGGGCGCAGGGCAGAGCTCGGAAGGGAAGGAGCGCCATTTGACTTTTCAATGCAAAATTGACTGGAATTGAGATGGGACGCCATGTTGCATTTGGAGAGCCCCTGATGTGCCTAAACATTGAAACCCCCCACAAGTGACACCATTTTGGAAAGTAGACCCCCTAAGGATCTTATCTAGATGTGTGGTGAGCACTTTGACCCAACAAGTGCTTCACAGAAGTTTATAATGCAGAGCCGTAAAAATAAAAAATCATACTTTTTCAAAAAAATGATCTTTTCGCCCCCAATTTTTTATTTTCCCAAGGGTAAGAGAAGAAATTGGACCCCAAAAATTGTTGTGCAATTTGTCCTGAGTACGCTGATACCCCATATGTGGGTGTAAACCATTGTTTGGGCGCAGGGCAGAGCTCGGAAGGGAAGGAGCGCCATTTGACTTTTCAATGCAAAATTGACTGGAATTGAGATGGGACGCCATGTTGCGTTTGGAGAGCCCCTGATGTGCCTAAACATTGAAACCCCCAAGTGACACCATTTTGGAAAGTAGACCCCTTAAGGAACTTATCTAGATGTGTGTTGAGCACTTTGACCCAACAAGTGCTTCACAGAAGTTTATAATGCAGAGCCATAAAAATAAAAAATCATATTTTTTCACAAAAATGATCTTTTCGCCCCCATTTTTTTATTTCCCCAAGGGTAAGAGAAGAAATTAGACCACAAAAGTTGTTGTGCAATTTGTCCTGAGTACGACGATACCCCATATGTGGGGGTAAACCACTGTTTGGGCGCATAGCAGAGCTCGGAAGGGAAGGAGCGCTATTTTACTTTTCAATGCAAAATTGACTGGAATTAAGATGGGATGCCATGTTGCGTTTGGAGAGCCCCTGATGTGCCTAAACATTAAAAACCCCCACAAGTGACACCATTTTGGAAAGTAGACCCCCTAAGGAACTTCTCTCGATGTGTTTTGATAGCTTTGAACCCCCAAGTGTTTCACTACAGTTTATAACGCAGAGCCGTGAAAATAAAAATTCTTTTTTTTTTCACAAAAATGATTTTTAGCCCCCAGTTTTGTATTTTCACAAGGGTATCAGGATAAATTGGACCCCAAACGTTGTTGTCCAATTTGTCCTGAGTACGCTGATACCCCATATGTGGGGGGGAACCACTGTTTGGGCGCATGACATAGCTCGGAAGGGAAGGAGCGCCATTTGGAATGCAGACTTAAATGGATTGGTCTGCAAGCGTCACGTTGCATTTGCAGAGCCCCTGATGTACCCAAACAGTAGAAACCCCCCACAAGTGACCCCATATTGGAAACTAGACCCCCCAAGGAACTTATCTAGATGTGTTGTGAGAAATTTGAACCCCCAAGTGTTTCACTACAGTTTATAACGCAGAGCCGTGAAAATAAAAATTCTTTTTTTTTTCACAAAAATGATTTTTTAGCCCCCAGTTTTGTATTTTCACAAGGGTATCAGGATAAATTGGACCCCAAGAGTTGTTGATCAATTTGTCCTGAGTACGCTCATACCCCATATGTGGGGGGGAACCACTGTTTGGGCGCATGACAGAGCTCGGAAGGGAAGGAGCGCCATTTGGAATGCAGACTTAAATGGATTGGTCTGCAGGCGTCACGTTGCATTTGCAGAGCCCCTGATGTACCCAAACAGTACAAACCCCCACAAGTGACCCCATATCGGAAACTAGACCCCCCAAGGAACTTATCTAGATGTGTTGTGAGAGCTTTGAACCCCCAAGTGTTTCACTACAGTTTACAACGCAGAGCCGTGAAAATAAAAAATCTTTTTTTTCCCACAAAACTTATTTTTTGGCCCCCAGTTTTGTATTTTCCCAAGGGTAGCAGGATAAATTGGACCCCAAAAGATGATGTCCAATTTGTCCTGAGTACGCTGATACCCCATATGTTGGGGTAAACCCCTGTTTGGGCACACGGGAGAGCTCTGAAGGGAAGGAGCACTGTTTTCCTTTTTCAACGCAGAATTGGCTGGAATTCAGATCGGATGCCATGTCCCGTTTGGAGAGCCCCTGATGTGCCTAAATAGTGGAAACCCCCCAATTATAACTGAAACCCTAATCCAAACACACCCCTTACCCTAATCCCAACAGTAACCCTAACCACTCTTCTAACCCAGACACACCCAACCATATTCCCAACCGTAAATGTAATCCAAACCCTAACCCTATCTTTAGCCCCAACCCTAACTGTAGCCCCAACCCTAGCCCTAACCCTAGCCCTAACCCTAGCAATAACCCTAGCCCTATCACTAGCCCTCACACTAGCCGTAACACTAGCCCTAACCCTAGCCCTAACCCTAGCCCCAACCCTAGCCCTAACCCTAGCCCTAACTCTAACCCTAGCCCCAACCCTAGCCCTAACCCTAGCCCCAACTCTAGCCCTAACCCTAACCCTAGCCCTAACCCTTGCCCTAACCCTAACCCTAGCCCTAACTCTAGTCCTAACTCTAGCCCTTACCCTAACCCTAACCCTAATGGGAAAATGGAAATAAATACATTTTTTAATTTTTTTATTTTTCCCTAACTAAGGGGGTGATGAAGGGGGGTTTGATTTACTTTTATAGCGGGTTATTTAGCTGATTTTTATGATTGGCAGCTGTCACACACTGAAAGACGCTTTTCATTGCAAAAAATATTTTTTGCGTTACCACATTTTGAGAGCTGTAATTTTTCAATATTTGAGTCCACAGAGTCATGTGAGATCTTGTTTTTTGCGGGACGAGTTGACGTTTTTATTGGTAACATTTTCGAACATTTTTTGATCGCTTTTTATTCCGATTTTTGTGAGGCAGAGTGATCAAAAACCAGCTATTCATGAATTTCTTTTGGGGGAGGCGTTTATACCGTTCCGCGTTTGGTAAAATTGATAAAGCAGTTTTATTCGTCGGGTCAGTACGATTACAGCGATATCTCATTTATATCATTTTTTTATGTTTTGGCGCTTTTATACGATAAAAACTATTTTATAGAAAAAATAATTATTTTGGTATCGCTTTATTCTCAGGACTATAACTTTTTTATTTTTTTGCTGATGATGCTGTATGGCGGCTCGTTTTTTGCGGGACAAGATGACGTTTTCAGCTGTACCATGGTTATTTATATCAGTCTTTATGATCGCGTGTTATTCCACTTTTTGTTCGGCGGTATGATAATAAAGCGTTGTTTTTTGCCTCGTTTGTTTTTTCTTTCTTACGGTGTTTACTGAAGGGGTTAACTAGTGGGGCAGTTTTATAGGTTGGGTCGTTACGGACGCGGCGATACTAAATATGTGTACTTTTATTGTTTTTTTTATTTTATTTAGCTAAAGAAATGTATTTATGGGAATAATATTTTTTTTTTCTTTATTTAGGATATTTTTTTTATTTTTTTTTACACACATGTGGGGAATTTTTTTTTAACTTTTTTACTTTGTCCCAGGGGGGGACATCACAGATCATTGATCTGGCAGTGTGCACAGCACTCTGCCAGATCTGCTGTGCAGGGCTGCAGGCTTACCAAGTGTCTGCTCTGAGCAGACACTCGGTAAGCCACCTCCCTCCCTGCAGGACCCGGATGCCGTGGCCATCTTGGATCCGGGACCTGCGGCGAGGAGGGAGGTAGGAGACCCTCGGAGCAACGCGATCACATCGCGTTGCTCCGGTGGTCTCAGGGAAGCCCGCAGGGAGCCCCCTCCCTGCGCGATGCTTCCCTATACCGCCGGTACGCCGCGATCATGTTTGATCGCGGTGTGCCGGGGGTTAATGTGCCGGGGGCGGTCCGTGACCGCTCCTGGCACATAGTGCCGGATGTCAGCTGCGATATGCAGCTGACACCCGGCCACGATCGGCCGCGCTCCCCCCGTGAGCGCGGCCGATCGCGTATGACGTACTATCCCGTCGGTGGTCATACGGGCCCACCCCACCTCGATGGGATAGTACGTCAGATGTCAGAAAGGGGTTAAATTCTTTGCAGAGTCATCTTGAGAAGGAAGATCAAGACTTGTTAGTTGAAGATATCTGCGAAGCTGAAATAGTAAGTGCAATTAAAAGCTTTTCTAGAGGAAAAACGCCAGGTGCTGATGGTTTACAAATTGAATTTTATTTAACTTTTTGGGAGATTTTAAAGGATTACCTGTTTGAAATTTTTAAAGCTGCCTTTCAATGTGATAAACTGCCAGAGTCTTGGAGAAGTGGTGTGGTCACTCTACTTTTTAAAAAAGGTGACAAGAAGAATCTTGAAAACTGGAGACCAATTACATTGCTCAATGTGGACTATAAAATTATGGCAAAAATTATTGTTAATAGAATGAAGAAAGTCATCGGAAAGGTCGTGCATCCGGACCAGGTATGTGGCGTGTCTGGTCGTACAATTGCTGAAAATTTAAATATAATACGGGACGCAATATGGTATCAGCAAAAATGGAAGCAAAAATTAGCTCTTCTGTCCTTAGACTTTCAGAAAGCATATGACAGAGTCTCCCATAAGTACATGTATTCTGTTTTAAAGAAAATGAAATTCCCAACTGTTTTTATTAAGCACATTGCACTTTTGTATGAAGGAAGTTTTAGCAAGATTTTAATTAATGGCTTTTTATCGGCAGAAGTTTTTTTTACAGTCTGGCGTTAAACAAGGCTGCCCTCTCTCACCTTTGCTTTTTATCTGCACAATTGAGCCCTTATTGGCGATGCGGAGGAAGGAGAAAATGGTGAAAGGTGTACCTATACCAGGTGGAAATCGACTGAGTACAAAATCTTTAGGCTACATGGATGATATCACAATCCTGTGTGACTCAGAACAGTCGCTAAGAAGAGCGGTAAGAATTACTGACTTCTTTTGTTTAGCATCGGCCTTCAAATTGAACCTAGAGAAGAGTAAATGTCTTGGCTTTGGTGATTGGTCAGATGCGCAGATTCCTCAACTTAAAATCAGAAATGACCAAATTAAAATCCTAGGTGTAGTGTTTACTAAGAAAAATGATGGCGAAGAAAGCTGGCAGTCGGTGAAAGAGAGAATACAGAAGAAGATAAGTCTATGGAAACTAAGAAAATTATCACTGGAAGGTAAAAATCTAATAATTAAGTCTCTATTGCTGCCGCTAATGTTGTTTTTAAATATGGTGTATCCCCCAAATGAGAATACAGTGAAGTTTCTGCAGAGATAAATTTTTCTTTTTTTGTGGGGATCTAAAATGGAGAAAGTCCGAAGAGAAATAATGTACAAACAACACAAGTATGGTGGAAAAAATATTCCAAATATAAAAAGTTTTTTGTGCTTAAAATTCTTCAGTTTTTGCTTTAAAATGATTAACATAAGGACTCATTGGTCTTTTATTTAAAGTATGCAGCTGGAGATATCTTCAGAAAGAGAAAATGGATATCTTTGTCACAAAATTCTCCAGTCTTAATTACACCACCTAAACAATATGTTCTGTTAGAGAAAATAATTAGAATTTTTAACTTATCTGAAGTAGACATTGAAATGTTGTCAAATTCAAGAAGGCTGGCTCTAGAAACAAGGAGAAAAGAAACAATGACTGCAGTGGCTAATTTTAGATACAGTAAAAGTGGAAGAATTTGGAGAATGACTTATGCACCTTATCTAACAAATGAATATAAAGACTTGGCTTGGGCTATAGTGCAAGAATGTGTTCCTGTTAGGTTTTTTCAACACAGAAGGGGACTGTGCAATACTGCAATGTCCTAGGACAGGCTGTGCTCAAGGAGAGACTGTTTTACACACCTTCTGGAACTGTTTTTATGCCCAAAATGTATGGAGAGAAGTTGGAAGTCTTTAAAAGTTTGTTACTGGTCTTAAGTTTTTAAATCATGAAGTGGTTTTATATGGAAATTTTACATGTCAGTCCAAAGAAAAAGAAAGAGTCATCTGGATAATGATAAATGGAATAAAAAAATGTGCTTTGGAAAGTCCGAAATATATTGCTTTTCAAAAAAGATCACATAAGTGAAAATGAGTGTATAAAATTAGCACTAAGTGAAATATATATTTATTACCTGTTAGACCTGAAGAGAATTGGAAAGAAGAAGGCAAAGAGTCTATGGAACTTCTGTGGAAACTTGTAACATGAACAGATTATAAGTAAGAGAAATACAAGAAAGAATACAAACTGAAATAATAGAACAAATAAAAAAGAAAAAAAATCTGTTCTTATCAGTTTAATATCTGATACGTCCCCTATTTGAGGACCATATATTAAATGGATTTTTGGAACAGGGAGATAGAAGAAGAGCTTGCTCTGTCCACTCCACGCATTGACCCGTTATTGCAGTATCTCCGGGAACAGTGCACTCCTTCTCTGATCCAGTTTCTAAAAACAGATTGAATTGAAATCAGCGCAAGTTGTCTGTTAACCCTTTATGTGAATTTATTTCAGGGTCAAAGAAGCACATTTCTCATGACAAATGTAGCATTTTGCTTGATTTCTCTTGACCAGTTGCAACATTTTCTGTGCCTTGCCTGGCCTTGCTTTCACCTATGTATGTCAAACATTGCATTGCATTCAATATGCAATCAATCAATCAATTTGTCTTTACTGGTTGCTGCAACAGGTGTGTTAAGATGTAGGCCTGTATTAGGCCTTTGTAACAGTGTTGTAAATATACTGTGCCATCTACAAAATTAGGCCCCTGCTGTCAGTACTTGGCGGCGTTTCAATTGAAGTATCCAATGAGTAGTTCTGCCATACATACCGCATTTGTGACCGCATGAATTCTTTTGTGAAACACTGTCTCCCTCTTGTGGACCACCGACTTTTCGATGCGGTGTATTATATGCATTTAAAAAAAAAAAGTAAAAATGGTGCCTGTGCTGATCTTGAATATGCTTGTCTTGTCCATCTACAGCAGTTTGAGTATTCTAATGCTTTTGACCAACCAGGTGTGCTGCCTGCAGTAGATAGAATCTTAGCATGGAACCTTCATGTGCAGTCTGTTATGGTCTGGTGATTAAGGAGCGACATGCGTCTAGCTCTGGGCAGGTGGTAACTATACCGACCGCAGTTCCTAATCTTAACACAGACACTAGCAGTAGCCGTGGGATGTTCCTGTCGCTCCCTGGACACCTCGTCACAGCCGGAGAACTAGCTACCCCTGAAGGTAGAAACAGGAAAGCTATCTTGCCTCAGAGAAAATCCCCAAAGGATAGGACAGCCCCCCACAAATAATGACTGTGAGAGGAGAAGGAAATGACATACGTAGTATGAAACAAGATTTAGCAAAGGAGGCCACTACTAGCAAGACAGAATTAGTACAGAACAGAAAACTGTGCGGTCAGTAATAAAAACTAGAAAAAGTCCACTGCAGAGAAATGCAAAAATCTCCACACCTGACTAAAGGTGTGGAGGCCAAACTCTGCTGCCCAGAGCTTCCAGCCTAGCTAAATAGATCCATAATGATAAG
This sequence comes from Ranitomeya variabilis, assembly GCF_051348905.1. Classification (NCBI taxonomy): domain Eukaryota; kingdom Metazoa; phylum Chordata; class Amphibia; order Anura; family Dendrobatidae; genus Ranitomeya; species Ranitomeya variabilis. The sequence continues at coordinate 605,808,028 of NC_135235.1, read as the reverse complement.
CTGGACAAATGAGCAAAACATAGAAAATGCCAAACAACAAAGTCCACAACAAGTGAACTGCAAAAAGACAAGCGAGGACTTAGCTTTGCTGAAATGGTCAGAGTGGCAGGGAAATCCTCAGAGAGCCATGACTCCAAGCTCAACAATTGACAACTGGCATTGAATTAGGGATAAAGCCAGACTAATATAGCCGAGCCAGAAAGACGATCAGTGAGAACAGCTGCTGATGCTAAATCCAAGAAGCAGCCATACCACTCAAAACCACAGGAGGGAGCCCAAGAGCAGAATTCACAAAAATGCTACTTATAACCACCGGAGGGAGCCCAAGAGCGGAATTCACAACAGTACCCCCCCTTGAGGAGGGGTCACCAAACCCTCACCAGAGCCCCCAGGCCGATCAGGCCGAGCCAAATGGAAAGCACGCACCAAATCGGCGGCATGGACATCGGAGGCAACCACCCAAGAATTATCCTCCTGGCCATAACCCTTCCACTTGACAAGATACTGAAGCCTCCGCCTCGAAAAACGAGAATCCAACATTTTCTCAACCACATATTCCAACTCCCCCTCAACCAACACCGGGGCAGGAGGATCAACAGATGGAACAATGGGTACCACATATCTCCGCAACAAAGATCTATGGAAAACATTGTGGATGGCTTCATCAAGGAACCATCAGAATTCCTCTGTGACAAAACGGCCCCTGCCCCAATCTCAGAAGCGTCAACCTCAACCTGAAAAGGAAGAGAAACATCCGGCTGACGCAAGACAGGGGCAGAAGTAAATCGGCTTTTAAGCTCCTGAAAGGCCTCAACAGCCTCAGAGGACCAATTAGTCACATCAGCACCTTTCTTCGTCAAATCGGTCAGGAGTTTAACCACACTAGAGAAGTTGGCAATGAAACGGCGATAAAAATTAGCAAAGCCCAAAAATTTCTGAAGGCTCTTCACAGATGTGGGTTGAATCCAATCATGAATGGCTTGGACCTTAACAGGATCCATTTCTATAGACGAAGGATAAAAAATAAACCCCAAAAAAAAGACCTTCTGAACTCCAAATAGGCACTTAGACCCCTTCACAAATAGAGCATTATCACGAAGGATCTGGAATACCATCCTGACCTGCTTCACATGAGACTCCCAATCATTGGAAAAAATCAAAATATCATCCAAATACACAATCAAGAATTTGTCAAGATAATTGCGGAAAATATCATGCATAAAGGACTGAAATACAGAAGGAGCATTAGAAAGCCCGAAAGGCATCACCAGGTATTCAAAATGGCCTTCGGGCATATTAAATACAGTTTTCCATTCGTCACCCTGTTTGATACGAACAAGATTATATGCCCCTCGAAGGTCAATCTTGGTAAACCAACTAGCCCCCTTAATCCGAGCAAACAAATCAGAGAGCAAAGGTAAAGGGTATTGGAATTTGACCGTGATCTTATTAAGAAGACGATAATCAATACAGGGTCTCAAGGAGCCATCCTTCTTGGCAACAAAAAAGAATCCCGCTCCCAATGGTGACGAAGACGGCCGAATATGCCCCTTCTCTAAAGACTCCTTTACATAGCTCCGCATGGCTGCATGCTCTGGCACAGACAGATTGAAAAGTCGGCCCTTAGGGAACTTACAGCCAAGAATCAAGTCAATAGCACAATCACAGTCCCTATGTGGAGGAAGGGAACTGGACTTGGGCTCATCGAATACATCCTGGAAATCTGACAAAAATTCAGGAACATCAGAAGAGGGGGAAGAGGAAATTGACATTAAAGGAACGTCACTATGTACCCCTTGACAACCCCAACTAGTCACAGACATTGATTTCCAATCCAGCACTGGATTGTGTACTTGTAACCATGGAAAACCCAGTACAACAACATCATGTAAATTATGCAACACCAGAAAACGACAATCTTCCTGATGTGCTGGAGCCATGCACATAGTCAGCTGAGTCCAATACTGAGGGTTATTCTTGGCCAACGGTGTAGCATCAATACCCCTTAAGGGTATGGGACTCTGCAAAGGCTGCAAAGAAAAACCACAGCGCCTGGCAAATTCTAAGTCCATTAAGTTCAGGGCAGCGCCCGAATCCACAAATGCCATGACAGAAAAAGATGACAATGAGCAAATCCGGGTCACAGACAAGAGAAACTTAGGCTGCACAGTACTAATGGTAACAGATCTAGCGACCCTCTTAATACGCTTAGGGCAATCAGAAATAGCATGAGCAGAATCCCCACAGTAAAAACACAGCCCATTCTGACATCTGTATCCCCTCTATTCCGCTCTAGTCAAAATCCTATCACATTGCATAGGCTCAGGACTCTGCTCAGAGGACGCTGCCATATGGTGCACCACTTTGCGTTCACGCAGGCACCTACCAATCTGAATGGCCAGAGACATAGACTCGCTCAAACCAACAGGCGTGGGGAACCCCACCATAACATCCTTAAGGGCTTCAGAAAGACCCTTTCTGAAAATTGCTGCCAGAGCATCCTCATTCCATTTAGTGAGCACAGACCATTTTCTAAATTTCTGGCAGTATAATTCTGCCGCTTCCTGACCCTGACACACAACAGTGTTTTCTCAGCATGCTCTACAGAGTTAGGTTCGTCATACAATAATCCGAGCGATTGAAAAAATGCATCTACATTAAGCAATGCCGGATCCCCTGACTCAAGGGAGAATGCCCAGTGCTGAGGGTCACCACGCAGCAGAGAAATAACTATTTTGACTTGCTGAATGGGGTCACCAGAGGAACGGGGTTTCAGAGCAAAAAACAATTTGCAGTTATTTTTAAAGTTCAAAAACTTAGTTCTATCCCCGTAAAACAAATCCGGAGTAGGAATTCTAGGCTCTAAGGCCGGAGTCTGAACAACATAATCTTGAATACTCTGTACTCTTGCAGCAAGCTGATCCACACGAGAAAACAACCCCTGAACATCCATGCCCGCATCCAAATCCTGAATCACCCAGAGATTAAGAGGAAGGAAAAAGACAAAACAGACTAAAGAAAAAAAAAATGGCTCAGAACTCTTTTTCTTTTCCTTCTTTTGAGATGCATTCAGCTCATTTGTGGCCAGTTGTACTGTTATGGTCTGGTGATTAAGGAGCCACATGCGACTAGCTCTGGGCAGGTGGTAACTATACCGACCGCAGTTCCTAATCTTAACACAGACACTAGCAGTAGCCATGGGATGTTCCTGTCACTCCCTGGACACCTCGTCACAGCCGGAGAACTAGCTACCCCTGAAGGTAGAAACAGGAAAGCTATCTTGCCTCAGAGAAAATCCCCAAAGGATAGGACAGCCCCCCACAAATAATGACTGTGAGAGGAGAAGGAAATTACATACGTAGTATGAAACAAGATTTAGCAAAGGAGGCCACTACTAGCTAGACAGAATTAGTAAAGAACAGAAAACTGTGCGGTCAGTAATAAAAACTAGAAAAAGTCAACCGCAGAGAAATGCAAAAATCTCCACACCTGACTAAAGGTGTGGTGGGCAAACTCTGCTGCCCAGAGCTTCCAGCCTAGCTAAATAGTTCCATAATGATAAGCTGGACAAATGAGCAAAACATAGAAAATGCCAAACAACAAAGTCCACAACAAGTGAACTGCAAAAAGACAAGCGAGGACTTAGCTTTGCTGAAATGGTCAGAGTGGCAGGGAAATCCTCAGAGAGCCATGACTCCAAGCTCAACAATTGAGAACTGGCATTGAATTAGGGATAAAGCCAGACTAATATAGCCGAGCCAGAAAGACGATCAGTGAGAACAGCTGCTGATGCTAAATCCAAGAAGCAGCCATACCACTCAAAACCACAGGAGGGAGTCCAAGAGCAGAATTCACAAAAATGCTACTTATAACCACCGGAGGGAGCCCAAGAGCGGAATTCACAACAGCAGTCACAATGGGGATGGAGGTTGTGGTCAAAGTAGGCGGAGTTATGCAGATTCAAAATGCGTCGTGCACAGCTTGAACGAACACAGACACAGACGCACACACAGCAGAATGGTCATTGACAGCAGAACTGTGGTTGAGAAGGCCTCCAGAGTTTCTGAAAATGTCTTCCCTGCTGCAATCTTTTGCTGTCTCCACAATGGGTGTCGGTTTTAGGCCTTGGTGTGGCCGAAGTGGCATACCATTTCAGGCCATCGCTTCTCGGCCTTTTGGCTAAGATCAAGTGCAGTGGCTTGATGGTTGCTGTATTTGGTCTGGTCTAAGGTGCCCAGGGTACCCGGCTCCTTGGCCTGGGGGGGATCGCTGCATCTAGCGGTGTGGCTTCACCCCCCTGCTGCTATTGGGGAGTCGGCTTAGTCCCTGGGCAATGAGAGGCGATCACCTTTGCCACTGCACATAGCTGTAGGGGGCAACTGTCACCACTTGGAAAGGTGGTGGCAACATTTCTGGAAATCGAGGAAGGATTGACAGAGGAGTAATTCTTGGAGGAAAACGGGAAAAATGGATTTTTCGAGAAAGAAGAACTGTTTGCTAGTGTTGAGCATTCCGATACCGCAAGTATCGGGTATCGGCCGTTACTTAGCGGTATCGGAATTCCGATACCGAGATCCGATATTTGCCGCGTATCGGATACCGGAATCGGAAGTTCCCAGGATTCAAACTGCACAAATTTGCACGAAATCAGCCAATGAGAATGATTCCAAGTGTGGACACATCCTGTTCAGCATGGAGGGCATGAAACTACTGGCAAGGCTGTGATTGGCTGCTGAAATGATGTCATGATGCAGTTTAAAAGTCGCTGGCGCCATTTTTCGCTCACTCTGCTGTGAATTCAGTTAGTGACAGGACGCTGTTTGCTGACTGAGGGCCAGTTTAGAGATAGCGATTTGCTTCTTTGTGCTTTTCCAAGGCTAATTTAGCAACCGCTGTGTTCACCTACTAATCAACTTGCTTTTGCCTTGCAGCGGTTTTCACAGCGATCTGCAAGGTCTGTGTGTGTGTGTGTGTGTGTGTGTGTGTGAGTGCAGCCCACTCTCTAGTCTGTGTGCAGCCATAGGCCATCCATAGCTGGTTGTATTCAGTTCAGGGAGGGTGGTTCATTGCCTCATACTGTTTTTTTTTTTTTTTCTTCAAGTAGTGTAGTCTGCTGCTCATTTTTTCTAATAATTCCTATTAGTGACTTTCCACCCGTATCCAGCTAACTTGTGGAAAAACACTACATAGGATAAAGTAGAGGAGGTTTTTTGGGCCTTGCAGCGCCGTTTACGGCTGTCTGCATGGTCTCCGTGTGACTGCAGCTCGCCCTGTAGTCTGTGAGCAGCCATAGCCTGGTTGTATCCAGCTCAGGGTTGTTCACTGCGTCATACCGTAAAATCAATTTTCCTTTTGTTTTAAGTAGTGCAGGCTGCTGCACATTTTTTCAAAAAATTCCTATTAGTGTCTTTCCACCCGTATCCAGCTAACTTTTGGAAAAACACTACATAGGATAAAGTAGAGGAGGTTTTTTGGGACTTGCAGCGCCGTTTACGGCTGTCTGCACGGTCTCCGTGTGACTGCAGCTCTCTCTGTTGTCAGTTCAGCCCCCAAAAAATAAATAAATAATAAAGTTCACCAAACACACCACTTTACATTTCTGTAGGCCACATTAGCACTTATTAAAGTCTAGTCCACACTTTAGAAAATTAGTGTTTCCTATACCTGTTAGGACTCGGAGCTGTTCAGGAATAAGCACACAAAGCCGTTAGTACTTTTCTGCTTATCTTTATCAGTCAACCAAGATGAAGAAGGCAGGGAGTAAGGCACGTGGGCGTGGGCGCGGAGCAGGGAGAGGACGTGGGGATTCTGTGCCTGCTGCGGGCACCGGTGACTCCTCAGCACCCAGTTTCACCAGGGAACAGTCTTTCATGCGCAGCTTTGTCGCAGAGCGCCGTACACTGCTGCTGCGTGAAGACCAAATTGAAGCCGTTGTCGGATGGATGGCAGCTAACGCATCGACATCAATTAGTGCCACATCCTCACAGACACAGAGCACTGGAGAGCAGCCATCTGTCTCTTCACCACCTGCCAAATTAGCCAGGCAGACAGAGAGCCCAGGACAGGAGCCGTCTCTACTTCTGTTCTCTGAATCTCTTGGCTTGGAAACAGGGGGCCAGCCAAGCAGCATTGGAGAAATGGAAGAAGAGGCAGGGTGCAGTGATGCCCAACAGCTTTTTCTCTCTTCCTCTGAAGAGGCGGGTGGGCCAGTGTCTCCGGTCACCACATCGCAGGCCGCATCCGCTTATGATGACACTCAGGTGCCACTTTCTGGTGCGTGCTCTGCTGCTGAGACTACCCAGGAGGAGCAGTTGGTGGCAGAGGGTAGTGTAGATGATGAGGTCCTTGACCCATCGTGGCGTGAGGGACAGGAAGGTGGTGGGAGCAGCTCCGAGGAAGAGATTCCTAGAATGGGCCAAAGAGGTAGAGGGAGGGGGAAGACTGCGCAGCCTGTAGCCTCCACTTTGGCACCCGTTAGGAGCATGTCTCTTCCAAAAGCCAAAAAGGGCGCTCCCAAGACTTGCAGTGTCTGGCCCTTTTTTGACACAGTTGCAGATGACATTTGCTATGTCAAATGCAAGGTGTGTCATCACAAAGTCAAAAAAGGTCGAAATGTCAGTAACCTCAATACCTCCAACATGTGGAAACATGTGCGCATCAGGCACGCGGTGGAGTTAGAAAAACACACTGAAGAGCTTGGCCAACCAACAGCGGCAGCTACCACTTCTTCAGCTCGTGTTGCCTCTTCCTCCAGCTCACACGCAGCTGGTTCGGCTGCCTCCCAGGATCGCCGTGGAAGAACCTCTGGCCCTGTTGTCCAGAGACCCACTGTAATTCCACCCACAGCACCACTTTCCCAGTCATCCACACACTCCCAGCCCAGTCTACAGCCATCGGTAGTAGGGTTGAGCGACCTTTACTTTTATAGGATCGGGTCGGGTTTCACGAAACCTGACTTTTTCAAAAGTCGGGTCGAGTGAAATCGGCCGATCCTATAAAAAAGTCGGGGTCGGGGTCGGCCGAAACTCGAAACCCAATGCAGTGCATTGGGTTTCCAATGGTTCCCAGGGTCTGAAGGAGCGGAAACTCTCCTTCAGGCCCTGGGATCCATATTTAAGTGTAAAATAAAGAATTAAAATAAAAAATATCGCTATACTTACCCTCTGACGGGCCCTGGTACTAACCGGGAACCTTCCTTCCTTAGAATCAGCCTTCCAGGACCTTGCGGTGACGTCGCAGCTTGTGATTGGTCGCGCAGCCGCCCAGGTGACCGCTCGCGCGACCAATCACAAGCCGTGACGTCACCAAAGGTCCTGGAAGGGCTGATTCTTAGGAAGGAAGGCTGCCGGAAAGAAGCAGGGCGTGTCCGAGGGTGAGTATATACCAAATAGGAATATACTCACCCTCGGCTTCGTTACGGCAGCCTTCCTTCCTAAGAATCAGCCCTTCCAGGACCTTCGGTGACGTCACGGTGACGTCGCGGATTGTGATTGGTCGCGCGAGCGGTCACATGAGCGGCCGCGCGACCAATCACAAGCCGCGACGTCACCGCAAGGTCCTGGAAGGCTGATTCTAAGGAAGGAAGGTTCCCGGTTAGTACCAGGGCCCGTCAGAGGGTAAGTATAGCGATATTTTTTATTTTAATTCTTTATTTTACACTTAAATCTGAATTCCGATACCAATTCCCGATATCTTAAACATATCGGGAATCGGTATCGGAATTCCGATTCCAGATTCAGAAGATCGCCGACTTCATGGCCGACCCCACACAGGGGTCGGGTCGGGTTTCATGAAACCCGACTTTGCCAAAAGTCGGCGACTTCTGAAAATTGCCAACCCGTTTCGCTCAACCCTAATCGGTAGTACAGGCATGGGAGAAAAGGCGGCCTTTCTCGTCAAACCACCCACTAGCACAGGCTCTGACTGCAGGCATTGCCAAACTTCTGTCACTGGAAATGCTGTCATTCAGGCTGGTGGAGACTGACAGCTTCTGTAACTTGATGTTATTGGCAGTCCCACAGTACAATGTGCCCAGCCGCTTTTACTTCAGCAGGCAAGCTGTCCCTGCCCTGCACAAGCATGTGGAGGGACACATAAAACACGTGCTACTGAATGCCGTCAGTAGCAAGGTCCACCTCACCACCGATGCGTGGACCAGTCAACATGGACAGGGGCAATACCTTTCCCTCACTGCCCATTGGGTTAATGTCGTTGAGCCGGGTACAGATCGTGCGAGTGGCGCAGGACGTGTCCTGCCCACTCCAAGGATTGCAGGAATCCATTCTGTACGCATTGACTCCTCCTCTTACACCAGTTCCTCAGAATCATCGCTGCAGGAGCCGTCACAGTCCACCTCCACATGGACCCGTGATGAACGTTTACCTGTTACGACCGACATGAGCACAGCCGCGGCCAAACGTCAACAGGCCGTCTTGAAATTAATTTCTTTGGGGAATCGAAGCCACACAGCGCAGGAGCTCTGGAATGCCATCAAGCAGGAGAGCGATGTGTGGTTTGTGCCAGCGAATCTACAGCCAGGCATGGTAGTGTGTGATAATGGACGAAATCTGGTGGCAGCTCTGGGCCACGGCAACCTCACTCACATCCCATGTCTGGCACATGTGCTCAATTTGGTCGTGCAGAGTTTTTTGAGGGACTATCCGGATCTTGATGCACTGCTGCACAAGGTCCGTCTAGAGTGTGCTCACTTGCGGCGTTCCAGCACGGCAAAATCGCGGACACCGCCTGCCGGAACATCGCATCATATGTGACCTACCTATCAGGTGGAATTCTACGTTACATATGTTGGAGCGGTTGTGTGAGCAGCAGCAAGCTGTAATGGAGTACCAGCTGCATCAGGCGCAAAGAAGTCGCACTCCGCGCCGTTCAGACTTCACAACCACAGAGTGGGCCACTATGAAGGACGTCTGCCAGGTTTTGCGTCCCTTCGATTTTTCCACGCGGATGGCGAGTGCAGATGATGCACTAGTCAGCATGACTGTCCCCCTTATCTGCCTGCTTGAAAAATCACTGCAAGCGCTAAGGGATGATGTTGTGGAAGAGGTGGAGGATGAGGATTCACCATTTCCATCATCTTCTGGACAGTCAGCGCCACGTGGTTCCTCACAAACGCGTAGGCAGGGGACACTTTGTGAGGAGGATGAGGAGGAGTCAATGGAGGAGGAAGACATCCATCCAGAGGAGGGAGTTACACAATTGTCCAGTACTCAGTGTGTACAGCGAGGGTGGGGTGATGACGAGCGGGCAGAGATCACGCCTCCAGCAGGGGACAGCGTTTCTTGGCCAGTTGGCAGTCTGCAGCACATGGTGGATTACATGCTGCAGTGCCTGAGAAACGACCGCCGCATCGCCCACATTCTCAACATGTCTGATTATTGGGTGTTCACCCTCCTCGATCCTCGCTACCGGGACAACGTAGAAAGCCTCATCACACCGTTGAAACGGGAGCAAAAAATGCGGGAGTACCAAGACACACTGGTGAATTCCATCATCTTCTCCATTCCAACTGAGAGAAGTGCTGCTAGTGCATTACAAAGCAGCTCAGTGCGTCCAGGCAGTGGAGGAGGCTCTGCACAAAGAGGGAGCAGAATCAGTGCCTCTGCCCAAGGCAAGACCAGTATGGCCCAACTGTGGCACAGTTTTTTGTGCCCGCCACAAAAGTCTACACCATCACAGACGGCTCCAGTCAGCAGGAGGCAACGGTTCCGTCAGATGGTGACAGACTACATGTCTTGCCCTCTTGCTGTACTCCCAGACGGCTCTTCCCCTTTCAAGTTTTGGGTCTCAAAGCTGGATACATGGCCAGAGCTAAGCCAGTATGCATTGGAGGTGCTGGCTTGCCCTGCGGCTAGTGTATTATTGGAATGCGTCTTTAGTGCTGCAGGTGGTGTACTAACTGACCGTCGCATGCGACTATCCTCCGATAACGTTGACCGGCTTACTTTCCTGAAAATGAACAAGGCCTGGATCTCGCAGGAATTTGCCACTCCTCTTCCTGATTAAATAATTAGGTGACTGTCTACAGTATCCAGGTCTCCTGTTGTGTTCATCTTTCTACCACCTGAACTTTAATTCCTGGGCTCCAACACCGCCAGTTGAGGCTCAGAAGTGCCATCTGCACAGTCAAAACATACGACCCAGTGTTATTGGGTTTCAGTAACGTCAGCTGATCCCCAGCTGTGTAGCCGGCAATGTGTCCTGCGACCGCCACGCTGACACAACAACTGAAATGTAAGGGAACCTGTCCCCCCCCCCAAGGTGTTTGTTACTGAAAGAGCCACCTTGTGCAGCAGTAATGCTGCACAAGGAAAAGGTAGCTATTTTTGTTTAGCTCCTTGCACACGCAGAACTTAACACTTATAAAATGTGTCCACTGATACCGTAAAACCGTCCCGGAGGTGGGACTTTCCTTCGTAATATGACGCAGCACGGCTGTCATTCCTACCCCCTTGGCGCGGTGCCCCGGCTCCTCAGCGTTGTTTGATTCCGTCCCGGAGCTTGCGCTGTTATGTTATCCCTTGGCCAGGCACACTTAGCGCTGCCCCTCTTCCGACATCATTTGGTGTCAGGCTGACTGCGCCTGTGCGGCCGCTCTGGCCGAGAGCCCGCCTCGCAGTGTCTTCTGATTTACTCCCACTGGGGGCCTGAGATCCATGGACATGAGCAGTGCATATCTGAACCTCCGCCTCTCACTCATCTCCCTACGCCTTCTTCAGACTGTGCGCCGTCAGCTGATCCCTAATAGCATGCCACGGCCGTGACGCCGCACAGTCTGAAGAAGCCATAGGGAGGGGAGTGAGAGGCGAGGATATGCACTGCGCATGGCCACGGATCCCAGGCCCGCGGTGGGATTACATTAGACGACATTGCAAGGCGGGCTCTCGGCCAGCGCGGCCGCACAGGCGCAGCCAGCCTGACACCAAATGATGTCAGAAGATGGGCAGCGCTAAGTGTGCATGGCCAAGGGATAACATAACAGCGCAGGCTCCGGGACAAAATCAAACAACGCTGAGGAGCCGGGGCATGGCGCCAAGGGGGTAGGAATGACAGCTGTGCTGCGTCATATTACGAAGGAAAGTCCCACCTCCGGGACGGTCTCACGGTATCAGGGGACACATTTTATAAGTGTTTAGTTCTGTGTTTGCAAGGAGCATAATGAAAAGAGCTAAGTTTACCTTTCCAGCATTAGTGCTGTACAATATGGCTCTTTCAGCTACAAACCCCTGGGGGGGGGGGGTTTAAGGGTTCCCTTTCAACTTGCTCCAGTGCAGGCTTCGGCCTACACTATGCTCCTCCTGCTGACCCTGGGCTCTAACACCGCCAGTTGGCACCCAGATGTGCTAGCTGCACAGAGAAAAACACCAGCCAATGTGTCAGTGGGGTTCAGCAACGCCAGCTGTACCCCTGCTGTGTAGCCGGCAACGTGTCCTGCAACAGCCACGCAGACACAACAGACCTAAAGCTGCCGCCAGTGCAGGCTTCGGCCTACACTCCGCTCCCTCTACTCCTCCTGCTGACCCTGGGCTCTAGCACCGCCAGTTGGGGCCCAGAAGTGCTGGCTGCACAGAGAAAAACACCAGCCAATGTGTCAGTGGGGTTCAGCAACGCCAGCTGTACCCCTGCTGTGTAGCCGGCAACGTGTCCTGCAACAGCCACGCAGACACAACAGACCTAAAGCTGCCGCCAGTGCAGGCTTCGGCCTACACTCCGCTCCCTCTACTCCTCCTGCTGACCCTGGGCTCTAACACCGCCAGTTGGGGCCCAGAAGTGCTGGCTGCACAGAGCCAAACACCTCGCCAATGTGTCAGTGGGGTTCAGCACCGCCAGCTGTTCCCCTGCTGTGTAGCCGGCATCGTGTCCTGCAACAGCCACGCAGACACAAGAACTGAAATTGAAGGGAACTTGTCCCCCCTCCCCCAGGCGTTTGTATGTTTCACAGCCACCTTGTACAGCAGTAATGCTGCATGTGTGCAAGGTGGCTCAGAAACTTATTCCCCTTGCACACGTGGAACTGAACACATCTAAAATGTGTCCTCTGTGACCATTAAACCGTCCCTGAGGTGTGACTTTCCTTTGTAATGACACGCTGCAACCCCCTTGGTAGCGCTGCCCGTCTTCTGGCATCATTGTTTGGCTGGCTGCGCCTCTGCGGCCGCCCTGCCCGACACAACGCCCCTCGGTGTCTTATTTATTTTGACTGCGAGGGTGTGATTGACGGGCATGAGCAGTGCATATCTTCACCAGGCTGTCACTCAGCTCCTTCCGCCTTCTTCAGACTGTGCGGCTTCATGGCCGTGGCATGCGATAAGGGATAAGCTGACGCCGCACAGTCTGTAGCAGGTGTAAGGACACGAGCGAGAGGCGAACATATGTACTGCGCCAGGCCATGAATCCCAGCCCCGCAGTGTGAAACACTGTAAAGACACTGCGGGGCTGGGATTCATGGTCATTGCGAACCGCACCAGCCGACATGAAATGATGTCAGAAGACGGGCAGCGCATGGCCAAGGGATAACGCAACAACGCAGACTCCTGTACAGCAAAATGCGATGCTCAGGAGGCCGCGCCAAGCACCAAGTTGGTATTTTTGCAAGCTGTGCTGCGTCTCATTACAAAGGGAACTCCCGGCTCCAAGACAGATTGACTCTATAAGGGCCAAAATGTTGTACGTGTTTCATTCAGCTTGTGCAAGGAACAAAATTAAAAGAGCAACCTTTGACTTGTGCAGCACTACTGCTGCATAAGGCGTGGCTCTTCTACTTTGTAACACCTGCGGGGGGGGTTAAAGGTTACCTTTAAAATTGGTTCAATTAGGCTTCGGCCTACACTCTGCTCCCTCTCCTCCTGCTGACCCTGGGCTCTAACACCGCCAGTTGGGGCCCGGTACTGCTAGCTGCACAGAGAAAAACACCAGCCAATGTGTCAGTGGGGTTCAGCAACGCCAGCTGTTCCCCTGCTGTGTAGCCGGCAACGTGTCCTGCAAATGCCACGCAGACACAACAGACCTACAAATGCCTCCAGTGCAGGCTTCGGCCTACACTCTGCTCCCCCTGCTGACCCTTTGCTCCAACACCGCTAGTTGGGGCTCTAGGAAGACAAGCTTGAATAGGTCCCCATCCTGGTTCCAGCACCGTCAGCTGGTTCCGGGCAGAGCCTTTGGCTTAGGTGCCTCCCTCTGGGTATCTGAGTTCCACCAACGTCAGGTGGTCCTTGGTAGTGCTTTCAGCACAGGTACCTCCTGCTTAGTAACCGGGTTCCAGTAACGTCAGCTGGTCCTCGGTAGTTCCATTGGCTCTTGGACCTTCGGCTACCCATCCGGGTTCCAGTACCGTCAGCTGGTTCTCGGCAGTGTCTTTTGCTCTTGTACCTTCTGCTCCCCATCCTGGTTCCAGTACCGTCAGCTGGTTCCAGGCAGAGCCTTTGGCTTAGGTGCCTCCCTCTGGGTATCTGAGGTCGGGTACCTCCTGCTAGTAACCGGGTTCCAGTAACGTCAGCTGGTCCTCGGTAGTTCCATTGGCTCTTGGACCTTCGGGTAGCCATCTGAGTTCCAGTTCCATCAGCTGTTTCTCTGCATTTTCTCAGCCTACTTGTACCTTCTGCTACATTTCCAAGTTCAAGACCCTAAAGACGACGACCCGGACCACCCCTAAGATGACGACGACACCAGGGACGACAACCACTGAGATGACGACGACCCTGGAGATGATGACCCTGAAGACCACCCCGATGACGACGACCCCGGAGACGACGACCCTGGAGACAACGACGACCTGGAAGACCGAGAAGCAGAAGAACAAGAGGCTGCAGAACAAAGAGCAGAAGAACATTAAGCATAAGACTAAATATCAGAGCAAAAGATATTATCTAAATTATAAGCAGAAGAAGACTAAGCAGTGTATGGGGGTGAGTCCGTTCCTCCTCGTGGTGCCCCTGGATAAAGCCTGATGCTGCAGGCCAAACTGAACGCGGACAAATGTAACTCTTTTGTGACAGGCAGAACGGAAGGTGTAATCTTCAAACTTTTATAGATAACAACTACGGGAATGCCTGTCACAAATAAGAATATGATGAAGAAGTTGAATATGAAGAAGATAATAGTAAAATAAAAAGAATATGAACAATGTAACCAAAAAAATAATAGGTAGAAGATGAAGAAGAAGATGAATAAGGTGAAGAAGTTGATGTCAAAGAAGCTGATGATGAGGATAATGAAGAAGAAAGTGTGGGAGAAGTAAAAAAGATGGTGAAGGGCGTGGAAGTAGTGAAACATCAATATCTGACAAAATAAAAAAAAAATTAACATAGTCAAAATCTTTCTAACGCCGAACGTCATAAAAAACAAAACAAAATCCTGCTATTCTATTAGATTGGGCTAAACCTCTGTGCCTTTAATGTCTCCGCCACGTCCCCCAATACATCCTACATTATTCTTAGTTGTTTTCCTTCATGTAGAATGAATCTACAAGTTAAGAAAGGGTTTATATTAATTCCGATATTTTCGTCCCATTGACTTGCATTGGGATCGGGTATCGGTATCGGATTAGATCCGATACTTTGACGGTATCGGCCGATACTTTCCGATACCGATACTTTCCGATATCGGAAGGTATTGCTCAACACTACTGTTTGCACTTCTTTGTGAAGTCGGATGCAGAGGACGTTTTTTGGATGAGATGGCATTATTGGAAATGCTGGAGAAGTATGGAGGAATCGAAAGAAAGGACGTTTTATGTATGCAAGAACTAAGGTATAGAAAGTGTTTTGATGTGACTGTAAAATCTGAGGATAAATGCGTTTTGTTTTTTAAGAAGTGGAAAGAAGAGGAAATTGGAAGTGTTGGTGTTGATGTATCGTTTTTTGGGAAACCAAAAAATTTGGTTATACAAATGGATGATCAATTTGGGACATTGTAGAAGTGCTGGAATATTTGGAGTCACGTTTCGTTATGGCAATGTTTCAGAAAAATTATGTTAATAAAATAGGAATATGGAATGGGAAAAGAAGGTTTTTTGTTTGGTGTAAAGGAGGCAAAGATGTGACTGTTGGAAGAATTTTTGTGAATGGGAAGTCTGGATTTGCATATTTTGAGGAGAATTTTGGAGGATATCCGGAGGAAGTGAAAAAGGAGGTGACTTTGTTCAAGGAAGAAAAACAAGGGAAAAAACAGGAATCGCAGCAGAATACCGTAAAAGAAAAGGAAAAGCAAGAGTTAGAAAAGGAAGTTATGAAGACGGAAGGAGGATTGAAAGTTTTGGGGGTTGAGGGTATGGAGAAAGGTGTGGAGAAAGAATGGAAAATGAAATTCATTAAGAGGCATGAAGGGGTAAATGTGAGTAAAAAGATGGAGGTATTGGTGAAGGACTCATTTATTGATTACTTGGCAACTACGGACAGGGGTGAAGAAGATATTGATTTTGAGTTAGGAGAGAACGTTTGGAAAAAGACGAAGAAAATGGAGAAGAAAAGTAAAGAGAAGGAAAAGAAAGTGGAAAAACTGAGGACTTTGGAGGACGTATTCATTGATATAGGTAACTTGGCAAGTACGGATTGGAGGAAAGAAGATATAGAGTTAGAAGAGAAATAATACGTGGAAAAACTGGAAGCGGTATTGATTTTGTTTTTTGGAACTGGGATACCAGGAAATATTGTTTTCGGAACTGTGTGAGCAGGAAAAATGATTGGGAGTTTTTTTCATGTGTAAATATTTGTTTTGGGAATGTAATTGTTGTTTATTTCTTTAAAACGGAAAAAAAGTTAAAAATTAATAATTTAAAATATTTTCTTGAATCACAATGATGGATTTGGTCCATCATCATATATATATTTGTGTGATGGTACTTGTAATCTGAGTGACAGAAAAAAAAATCTGTTCTTATCAGTTTAATATCTGATACATCCCCTATTTGGGGACCATATATTAAATGGATTTTTGGAACAGGGAGATGGAAGAAGAGCTTGCTCTGTCCACTCCACGCATTGACCCGTTATTGCAGTATCTCCGGGAACAGTGCACTCCTTCTTTGATCCGGTTTCTAAAAACAGATTGAATTGAAATCAGCGCAAGTTGTCTTTTAACCCTTTATGTGAAATTATATCAGGGTCAAAGAAGCACATTTCTCATGCCAAATGTAGCATTTTGTTCGATTTCTCTTGACCAGTTGCAACATTTTCTGTGCCTTGCCTGGCCTTGCTTTCACCTATGTATGTCAAACATTGCATTGCATTCAATATGCAATCAATCAATCAATCAATCAATCAATTTGTCTTTACTGGTTGCTGCAACAGGTGTGCTAAGATGTAGGCCTGTATTAGGCCTTTGTAACAGTGTTGCAAATATACTGTGCCATCTACCAAATTAGGCCCCTGCTGTCAGTACTTGGTGGCGTTTCAATTGAAGTATCCAATGAGTAGTTCTGCCATACTGCATTTGTGACCGCATTAATTCTTTTTTGAAACATTGTCTCCCTCTTGTGGACCACCGACTTTTCGATGCGGTGTATTATATGCATTTTAAAAAAAAAAAAAAAAATTAAAAATGGTGCCTGTGCTGATCTTGAATATGCTTGTCTTGTCCATCTACACCTGTGTGAGTATTCTAATGCTTTTGACCAACCAGATGCGCTGCCTGCAGTAGATAGAATCTTAGCACGGAACATTCATGTGCTGTCACAATGGGGATGGAGGGTGTGGTCAAAGTAGGCGGAGTTATGCAGATTCAAAACGCGTCGTGCACAGCTTGAACGAACACATGGACACAGACACAGAGAGACACACACACACACACACACAGCAGAACTGTCATTGACAGCAGAACTGTCATTGAGAAGGCCTCCAGAGTTTCTGAAAATGTCTTCCCTGCGGCAATCTTTTGCTCTGTCTCCACAATGGGTGTCGGTTGTGGGCCTTGGTGCGGCCGAAATGGCAAACCATTTCAGGCCATCGCTTCTCGGCCTTTTGGCACGATCTGTAGTGGGTCTGCGGATGGCTGTCTGAGCGCTGACTCTTGGCCTTGTGGCATCGCCGTTTTAAGGCTTAAGCCACATGCTGCTTTAGGGAGTTGACCAGAGGACACGACCAGCGATCATGGGACGTTTACGTTACGCAGAGCCTGGCGAGGCTCGTGTGAAATTTGGTATCCAAATCGATGTGGAGGAAGGAAAAGAAAAAATCGTCAATCTCAGCTTTGTGGTGTGGAAGGTCCTGTTTGAAGTTCTCGGCGTGAGGAAAGAGGAGATTATGTGCCTGCAGCAGTTCAAACGCAAGTATAATCTTGTTTTGACTTCGATGGCTGCATGTAATAACTTGTATGAGTCCCTGAAAAGGAATTTGGAGCATTCATATCTGGATGGGCTGACTTTTGTCATTTTGTATGCTGCTAAGGAGATACTTCTGACAATTTTCATGTACAATCCACATGTACAGCTGGAGTTAATTTACGCCTTTTTAAAAAGGCATTGTTCAATTTGTAAAGCTGGCGTTAAAGTTATGAATGAGGAGGATATATGGTCGGGGAAATACCGACTAATGGTCACGTTCCGTGCAAGTCCGGATGAGCCAGGGGGTATCCACTATCCTCCTTTGAATTTTTCAATTGGTCGGGAGAGAGGTTATCTTTTCTTTCCTAATGCACCAATGTTTTGCCGGCACTGCAGGAGGTACGGGCATACACAAGAAGCTTGTAATATAGACGTTATCTGCAGGAAATGCAATGAGGAGGGTCATCTCTCCTCTGATTGTAAAAATACCATTGTCTGTAACCTCTGTGGAGAGAAGGGGCACTTTTTCAGAGACTGTAAGTCACACCCAGGTTCCTATGCAGCTGCAGCGGGGAGGAGGAGAGCACAGTCTCCGGCTCCAGCAGGTACACCATCGTCTGCACCGCTGTCCACTGTGGCTTTCCTGGATGAAAAGGAGGCACAGGATTGTTTTCCTGAACAGGTTCGTGTAAATGAACGAGGAAATATGGAGTTGGCGCCTGAGCCTTTGGTACAGCAGGCTGTCTGTTGCCTCAGATGACAGCGATACTGAGACTGTAACTGGGGAAGGAGGTATGGAGGTATCCCTGGTGGAGGACCTGGAGGTTGAAATCTTTGGCATGGCGGCCACGTTGCAAGGGGAAAAGGAGATTAACTTGTCTAAAACACCACTTTTGCATGATTGGAGTGCGGAGGTGTCAGATCCTGAGATGGAGGAAGGTCAGGGGGATTTTGACTTTCAACGGAAGGATAGTAGCTCTGATGAGGAGGAAGGTTCTTCTGTTAAAAAGAAGAAAAAAGTGGAGCCATCCCTTTCTCCATTGAGTGACTGCAGTATAAGTCCAGCTCGGGTGTATCCTCTGGCATCTGTTCCCCAAGGTGACTCTTTTTTAGGGGAAGGTGCGATTCTCGACTTCTGCACATCAAACGTCCTGCCTCCAGAAGGGTTAGGATAATGCATAGGTAGTTATGTTGTCGCACTTTGGGTCCCCAAATTGACAAATGGTGTCTATACATACTCTCAGCATATTGTCACTGAATGTAAGGCAGATTAAGTCTGTGCCTAGGAGAGTGGCAATATTGGACTACCTGAGTAACCTGAATGCGGATGTGTATTGCATTCAGGAATGTGGGATTTCTGATCCCTTAAGTGACAACGTTTGGCCTTTGGGTCAGAGTGTGTGGTCTGGGTCTGTATGTAATAAAAATTCTGGGGTGGGGGTTTTGGTGAATGGTAGAGGGGTTAAGGTGGAGAGTTACACAGTGATGGAAGCAGGAAGGTGTGTAATATGTGAGCTCAATTGTAAGGGTTGGAGGGTGAGGGTGGTTAATGTGTATGCACCAGTAGATAAGGGGGAGAGGTTGGAGATTTTTGAGAAATTGTGTTTTTTTTATCTGGGAAAATGCCAGTAATTTTTGTTGGAGATTTTAATTGTGTGACGGAGGGGGATAAGATGGATATCACAGGTAAAAGACTCAAGAATCTTGTATCAGATTTTTCTTTTCAGGATGCTGCGGAGGTTATCCTTGGTAAACCTCCTCCTGCGACCTATAAGGCTGACAGGGGAGGTATAGTGTCTAGAATAGACTGTATTTTTTTCTCTCCAAATATTGTTTGTAGGGATTTCCAGCAGGAAGATGTCCCTTTTTCTGATCATGTGTATTTGAGAGCACGGTTGGAAGGTAAGTGTGATTTTGTGTATGGTGGAGGTGTGTGGAAGCTTAACCCCTTCACCCCCAAGGGTGGTTTGCACGTTAATGACCGGGCCAATTTTTACAATTCTGACCACTGTCCCTTTATGAGGTTATAACTCTGGAACGCTTCATCGGATCTTGGCGATTCTGACATTGTTTTCTCGTGACATATTGTACTTCATGATAGTGGTAAAATTTCTTCGATATAACTTGCGTTTATTTGTGAAAAAAACGAATATTTGGCGAAAATTTTGAAAATTTTGCAATTTTCCAACTTTGAATTTTTATGCCCTTAAATCACAGACATATGTCACGCAAAATACTTAATAAGTAACATTTCCCACATGTCTACTTTACATCAGCACAATTTTGGAACCAAAATTTTTTTTTGTGATGGAGTTATAAGGGTTAAAAGTTGACCAGCAATTTCTCATTTTTACAACACCATTTTTTTTTAGGGACCACATCTCATTTGAAGTCATTTTGAGGGGTCTATATCATAGAAAATACCCAAGTGTGACACCATTCTAAAAACTGCACCCCTCAAGGTACTCAAAACCACTTTCAAGAAGTTTATTAACCCTTCAGGTGTTTCACAGCAATTTTTGGAATGTTTAAATAAAAATAAACATTTAACTTTTTTTCACACAAAATTTGTTTCAGCTCCAATTTGTTTTATTTTACCAAGGGTAACAGGAGAAAATAGACCGCAAAATTTGTTGTACAATTCATCCTGAGTACGCTGATACCCCATATGTGGGTGTAAACCATTGTTTGGGCGCAGGGCAGAGCTCGGAAGGAAAGGAGCGCCATTTGACTTTTCAATGCAAAATTGACTGGAATTGAGATGGGACGCCATGTTGCATTTGGAGAGCCCCTGATGTGCCTAAACATTGAAACCCCCCACAAGTGACACCATTTTGGAAAGTAGACCCCCTAAGGATCTTATCTAGATGTGTGGTGAGCACTTTGACCCAACAAGTGCTTCACAGAAGTTTATAATGCAGAGCCGTAAAAATAAAAAATCATATTTTTTCACAAAAATGATCTTTTCGCCCCCAATTTTTTATTTTCCTAAGGGTAAGAGAAGAAATTGGACCCCAAAAATTGTTGTGCAATTTGTCCTGAGTACGCTGATACCCCATATGTGGGGGTAAACCACTGTTTGGGCGCATAGCAGAGCTCGGAAGGGAAGGAGCGCTATTTTACTTTTCAATGCAAAATTGACTGGAATTAAGATGGGATGCCATGTTGCGTTTGGAGAGCCCCTGATGTGCCTAAACATTAAAAACCCCCACAAGTGACACCATTTTGGAAAGTAGACCCCCTAAGGAACTTATCTAGATGTGTTTTGATAGCTTTGAACCCCCAAGTGTTTCACTACAGTTTATAACGCAGAGCCGTGAAAATAAAAATTCTTTTTTTTTTTCACAAAAATGATTTTTAGCCCCCAGTTTTGTATTTTCACAAGGGTATCAGGATAAATTGGACCCCAAACTTTGTTGTCCAATTTGTCCTGAGTACGCTGATACCCCATATGTGGGGGGGAACCACTGTTTGGGTGCATGACAGAGCTCGGAAGGGAAGGAGCGTCATTTGGAATGCAGACTAAAATGGATTGGTCTGCAGGCGTCACGTTGAATTTGCAGAGCCCCTGATGTACCCAAACAGTACAAACCCCCCACAAGTGACCCCATATTGGAAACTAGACCCCCCAAGGAACTTATCTAGATGTGTTGTGAGAACTTTGAACCCCCAAGTGTTTCACTACAGTTTACAACGCAGAGCCGTGAAAATAAAAAATCTTTTTTTTCCCACAAAACTTATTTTTTGGCCCCCAGTTTTGTATTTTCCCAAGGGTAGCAGGAGAAATTGGACCCCAAAAGATGATGTCCAATTTGTCCTGAGTACGCTGATACCCAATATGTTGGGGTAAACCCCTGTTTGGGCACACGGGAGAGCTCTGAAGGGAAGGAGCACTGTTTTCCTTTTTCAACGCAGAATTGGCTGGAATTCAGATCGGATGCCATGTCCCGTTTGGAGAGCCCCTGATGTGCCTAAACAGTGGAAACCCCCCAATTATAACTGAAACCCTAATCCAAACACATCCCTAACCCTAATCCCAACGGTAACCCTAACCACTCCTCTAACCCAGACACACCCAACCCTATTCCCAACCGTAAATGTAATCCAAACCCTAACCCTATCTTTAGCCCCAACCCTAACTGTAGCTCCAACCCTAACCCTAGCCCTAACCCTAGCAATAACCCTAGCCCTATCACTAGCCCTAACACTAGCCGTAACACTAGCCCTAACCCTAGCCCTAACCCTAGCCCTAACCCTATCCCCAACCCTAGCCCTAACCCTAGCCCTAACCCTAGCCCCAACCCTAGCCCTAACCCTAGTCCTAACCCTTGCCCTAACCCTAACCCTAGCCCTAACTCTAGTCCTAACTCTAGCCCTAACCCTAGCCCCAACCCTAGCCCTAACCCTAACCCTAGCCCTAACTCTAGTCCTAACTCTAGCCCTAACCCTAGCCCCAACCCTAGCCCTAACCCTAACCCTAGCCCTAACCGTTGCCCTAACCCTAACCCTAGCCCTAACTCTAGTCCTAACTCTAGCCCTAACCCTAACCCTAATGGGAAAATGGAAATAAATACATTTTTTAATTTTTTTATTTTTTCCTAACTAAGGGGGTGATGAAGGGGGGTTTGATTTACTTTTATAGCGGGTTTTTATGATTGGCAGCCGTCACACACTGAAAGACGCTTTTCATTGCAAAAAATATTTTTTGCGTTACCACATTTTGAGAGCTGTAATTTTTCCATATTTGAGTCCACAGAGTTATGTGAGATCTTGTTTTTTGCGGGACGCGTTGACGTTTTTATTGGTAACATTTTCGGACACGTGACATTTTTTGATCGCTTTTTATTCCGATTTTTGTGAGGCAGAGTGATCAAAAACCAGCTATTCATGAATTTCTTTTGGGGGAGGCGTTTATACCGTTCCGCGTTTGGTAAAATTGATAAAGCAGTTTTATTCGTCGGGTCAGTACGATTACAGCGATATCTCATTTATATCATTTTTTTATGTTTTGGCGCTTTTATACGATAAAAACTATTTTATAGAAAAAATAATTATTTTGGTATCGCTTTATTCTCAGGACTATAACTTTTTTATTTTTTTGCTGATGATGCTGTATGGCGGCTCGTTTTTTGCGGGACAAGATGACGTTTTCAGCTGTATCATGGTTATTTATATCAGTCTTTTTGATCGCGTGTTATTCCACTTTTTGTTCGGCGGTATGGTAATAAAGCGTTGTTTTTTGCCTCGTTTTTTTTTTTTTTCTTCTTACGGTGTTTACTGAAGGGGTTAACTAGTGGGGCAGTTTTATAGGTTGGGTCGTTACGGATGCGGCGATACTAAATATGTGTACTTTTATTGTTTTTTTTATTTTATTTAGCTAAAGAAATGTATTTATGGGAATAATTTTTTTTTTCTTTATTTAGGATATTTTTTTTTATTTTTTTTTTTAACTTTTTTACTTTGTCCCAGGGGGGGACATCACAGATCATTGATCTGGCAGTGTGCACAGCACTCTGCCAGATCTGCGATCTGCTGTGCAGGGCTGCAGGCTTACCAAGTGTCTGCTCTGAGCAGACACTCGGTAAGCCACCTCCCTCCCTGCAGGACCCGGATGCCGCGGCCATCTTGGATCCGGGACCTGCGGCGAGGAGGGAGGTAGGAGACCCTCAGAGCAACGCGATCACATCGCGTTGCTCCGGGGGTCTCAGGGAAGCCCGCAGGGAGCCCCCTCCCTGCGCGATGCTTCCCTATACCGCCGGTACACCGCGATCATGTTTGATCGCGGTGTGCCGGGGGTTAATGTGCCGGGGGCGGTCCGCGACCGCTCCTGGCACATAGTGCCGGATGTCAGCTGCGATAGTCAGCTGACACCCGGCCGCGCTCCCCCCGTGAGCGCGGCCGATCGGCTATGACGTACTATCCCGTCGAGGGTCAGATAGGCCCAGGTCACCTCGACGGGATAGTACGTCTAAGGTCACAGAGGGGTTAATGTGCGTTTGTTGGAAGATGAAAGAATTATGCGTGACTTTAAAAGGATGTATGTAAGATGGAGGAATAAAAAAAGTGACTTCGTGAATGTGCTTGAGTGGTGGGATTGGTTAAAGTGTGAGATTGGTATTTTTTTTTTTTAAATGGGGTAGGAGAAAAGCTGCTATGAATCAGACAAAATGTAATGAGCTAAGTGTCAGATTGGAGTGGTTGCGAAAGTTGAGAACAATTGGAGTGGATGTGGATGATTTGATGTGTCAGGTGAAAGATAGAATGGAAAATAATTTCTTTACCTTTTGCCTCAATAAATGTTTTAATTTCAAGATTGAATACTTGGAAAAAAATGAGAAATGTGCAAGGTTATTTTTCAAAAAAGTGTTTGGCAAGAAAATGGATATGCATGAGGTGGTGAATGGTGAAGGCGTGTGTGTAAGTGGTAAAGATGTGATGGATGAGGTTGTACTGTTCTATAAGGAGTTGTATGGGGAAAAATGGTTTGATGATCAAATGATGATTGATGTGTTGGGGTGTCTAAATGGCCGACTGGGAGAGGATGAGCGTGGAATATTGGATGATGATCTTATTGTGTTGGATGAAGATAAAAAAGTGGTTATGTCTGCTAGTAAGAATAAAACTCCTGGGAAAGATGGTTTGCCTGTGGAATTGTATGTGAAGGAATGTGATACGATTAGGGTTGACTTGGTGGAAGTGTGTCAGTATATGTTTAGGGAGTATATGTTGAGTGATTCAATGACAGAAGGAGTGGTGGTTTTGGTATATAAGAAAGGTGATAGGAAGGATTTGGGTAACTGGAGGCTTATCGCGCTTTTACATGCTGACTATAAGGTTTTTCGTAAGTTGTTGGCTAATCGGATGAGGGAAGTGATTGGTGGTGTGGTGGATGAGGATCAAGTGTGTTCGGTGCCAGGGAGAAGCATGACTGAGAATTTGGTTTTGTTACGTGATGTGGTTGGGGATTGTATGAGTCGTAAACAGAAATGTCTGGTTCTTTCAGTTGATTTTGAAAAGGCTTTTGATCATGTGTCGCATAGTTTTATGTTTCATGTTTTGGCCAAGGTGGGTTATTCGAGGAATTTTGAGAGTTGTGTTAGGAGTTTGTATAGTAATGTGACGAGTGAATTTTTGGTGAATGGGTGTTTGAGTGATAAAGTGAGGATTAAGTCTGGAGTACGTCAGGGGTGCCCCATGTCCCCTATTTTGTTTATTAGTGTGACTGAGGTGTTGATGTGTATGGTTAGGAAGGATAAGGTTATGAGAGGTGTGTTGATTCCTGGGAGTGGTGGGAAGGATGTTAGAATTTTGGGTTATATGGATGATGTGGTGATAGTGAATGAGAGTATGGCTGCAATGAGTAGGGCGAGGTTGATATTAAGTCTGTTCTGTAGTGTTTCAGCTTTTAGGGTTAATTGGGCTAAGAGTTCTTTTAAATGTTTTGGTGATAGCAATGTTAGGATGGATGGTGTGAAATGTGAGGATGGTCTGATGAAGGTGCTTGGGATTAAGTTCAATGATGACTTAAAAGGAAATGAAAGTTGGGATGAGTGTGGGGAGAGAGTGGTGCGTAAATTTAATTTTTGGAGGTTAAGAGAATTGACTAACTGGGAAGGTCTTGATTATTAAGGCGGTTATTTTGCCTATTTTGTTATTTGTTGGGAATGTGTATCCTACTGCGTTTATGAAAATCAGAAAAACTGAGAAATTGATTTTTAATTTTCTCTGGGGAAGTCCCATGGAGAAATTGAAGCGGGAGTCTGTCTATAAGTTGTGTGTGAACGGAGGCCTGAATTTTTTGAGTGCTGAGTTCTTTTTGGGGATTAGTTATGTGAAAATGGTTGTGGTATGTTTGGGGAAAGGTAATAAGTGTGCTTATATGATGAAGTATTCAGCCGGATGGATGTTGTATGGTTTGAGGTGGGTGAAAAGGGATGCAAGTGTGCCAGTTGCTTTTAAGTGTCCTATGTGGTATGCTTGTGTTGAGAAATTTCTTAGAAAGTATGATTTGTTGTCTGTTAGTATGAATGATTTTAGAGAAAAGAAAAAAGTTGTTAGGAAGGTGCGTGAGCGTGAGGTTGTATGTGATATTAATGGGTTGAGAGGTGAA
Organism: Ranitomeya variabilis; assembly: GCF_051348905.1. Lineage (NCBI taxonomy): Eukaryota > Metazoa > Chordata > Amphibia > Anura > Dendrobatidae > Ranitomeya > Ranitomeya variabilis. Next base: position 605,782,643 of record NC_135235.1, on the reverse strand, counting down.
GAGGTGCCTGAGATGTGGAAGAAACTAAGTATAGAAGGTGTGACAAATAGACAGAGAGATATTGTTTGGATGATGTTACATGATATTTTGCCTGTTAGGGATGTGCAAAAGAGGAGGGATTTAATTAAATCTGAGGTATGTCCGAGGGAGGGATGTGGTGCGAGAGAGCATGTTAGACATTTGGTTTGGGACTGTGATTTTGAGTATGCCGTATGGAAATGTATGGGGTGGTCTTTGTACAGAATTGGCTGGAGTATCGTATCTTAATTGGAAGCTTGCAATGTTTGGAATGGGTGCATGTAGTAAGGTGAAGGATAGGATTATATGGCTGTTGGTTGTATGTGTAATTGAAAGTATATGGGATGCGAGGAATTTGTGAGTTTTCAAGAGGAAGAAGATGTGTGTTAAATGAATGTTTGAGTTTGATTCTGTCACGTATGTATGTGATTTACCTGTGGGACCAGAAACGAGGAAGTATTATTGATGCTGAAGGAGTTTGGAAATTCAAGAAATGGAGATTTCTTGTGAAGTTTAATTAGTGTTCTTTGTTGTGATTTTATTTTTTTGACTATATACCATGTGTGATGAAGACGAGTATCATTTGAAGCTTTTTTAAGCTGATTTGATTGAGCATTGTGCTCTGCCTATCTGAGTTGGTATAAAAAAAAAGAAAAAAAAAATCTGTTCTCATCAGTTTAATATCTGATACGTTCCCTATTTGGGGACCATATATTAAATGGATTTTTGGAACAGGGAGGTGGAATAAGAGCTTGCTCTGTCCACTCCACGCATTGACCCGTCATTGCAGTATCTCCGGGAACAGTGCACTCCTTCTCTGATCCAGTTTCTAAAAACAGATTGAATTTAAATCAGCGCAAGTTGTCTTTTAACCCTTTATGTGAATTTATTTCAGTGTCAAAGAAGCACATTTCACATGCCAAATGTAGCATTTTGCTCGATTTCTCTTGACCATTAGCAACATTTTGTGTGCCTTGCCTGGCCTTGCTTTCACCTATGTATGTCAAACATTGTATTGCATTCAATATGCAATCAATCAATCAATCAATTTGTCTTTACTGGTTGCAACAGGTGTGTTAAGATGTAGGCCTGTATTAGGCCTTTGTTACAGTGTTGCAAATATACTGTGCCATCTACAAAATTAGGCCCCTGCTGTCAGTACAAAGTGTTTAAATTGAAGTATCCAATGCGTAGTTCTGCCATACATACCACATTTGTGACAGCATGAATTCTTTTGTAAAACATTGTCTCCCTCCTGTGAACCACTGACTTTTAAATGCGGTGTATTATATGCATTTAAAAAAAATAAGCAAAAATGGTGCCTGTGCTGATCTTGCATATGCTTGTCTTGTCCATCTACACCTGTGTGAGTATTCTAATGCTTTTGACCAACCAGGTGCGCTGCCTGCAGTAGATAGAATCTTAGCACGGAACCTTCACGTGCAGTCACAATGGGGATGGAGGGTGTGCTCAAAGTAGGCGGAGTTATGCATTCAAAATGCTTCGTGCACAGCTTGAACAAACACACAGACACAGACACACACACAGCAGAACTGTCATTGACAGCAGAACAGTCATTGAGAAGGCCTCCAGAGTTTCTGAAAATGTCTTCCCTGCGGCAATCTTTTGCTCTGTCTCCACAATGGGTGTCGGTTGTAGGCCTTGGTGTGGCCGAAATGGCAAACCATTTCAGGCCATCGCTTCTCGGCCTTTTGGCTGTGATCATTTTGGTTGCAGCTGAATTTGGTGCGAGTTATCTGGAGGAATCCAGGCCTTTTTGCAAAGGACTTTGCGTCTTCTGTGGTTTATACTGACAGTCATTTGTAAGCATGAATTTCATCAAAAACACCATCCGAATTGGAGTGGAGGCAAAGAGTTCTGAGAGGAATACCGTGAAGTTTGTCGTGCAGGATCTTCTGGAAGGTAAAGCTGGGGCAAGGCGAGGGGATTTCTACAGTGTCAATGAGTTTCCTAAGCAAGGGACTTATGATGTGACTTTTGTAGAAGAAAATGTCTGCCTTGATATCTTTGAATGGCTTTGGAGTCATTCTGATGATCCCTTCTTGGAAGCAATAGAGTTTGAGCCTTTGTTTGTGCTGCAAGAGAAAACTGTGTGGGTAACTGTGTATAACCCTTTTACGGACCCAGCTTTACTGGAGGGCTTCCTTTCGCGGTATTGTGAATATGTACGGAAAGGAGAGAGGCAGGTGAACTGTCTGGGGATTTTCAACTGTAAGTATAAGTTTTGTGTGAAACTTAAGAAGGACCCCGAGAGTGTTGGAGGCTTCAGGCATCCTCCGGTGAACTTCTCCGTGGCAGGACATAGGGGTTTCCTGTCTTATGCAGGGCAACCCATGTTTTGCAGGAAGTGCTATTCCTTTGGCCATGTGCAGGCTACATGTAAAAAAGGGCAGTGTTGCCGCAATTGTAGAGGGGAGGGACATGTGGCAGGCGACTGCCCAATGCCCAGGTCCTGTGATATGTGTGGTAGCAAAGATCTCATTTTCAAGGATTGTCCGAGGGCTATGTCCAGGAAAACGGATAAAGAATGGAAGGAGGAGGAGGAAAGGAGGAGGATGGCGGAGCGGATGAAGCGTGAGACTGCCAGAGTGGAGAGGGAGGAGAGAAGGCGGAGAGAATATCTTGCCTCTCAGGCTCCTGATGACGTTTTTCTGGCACCTGCTGGATATAAGAAGAATAATTTTGAAAAGGAGATTAGAAGGGAATTGAGGAAAGTGGAAAAAGGTTTTGAAGGGGTGGCAGGAGGGGAGTGCCCGGACATGTTGCAACTACGGGACGCTGAAGATGGTGCGGAATGTATGGAAACTATGGAACGTTCCGAACATCTCTCAGATCCGGAGGTTATTGAAGAGTTTTACTCGGATGATGGTGGAGGGAGTGAAAAGTGTCACAGGGAGGGTGGTGGGGAAAGTGACGAAGAAAATGAAGGTGTGGCACCTCAGAGGAAAGCAGGTGTCAAGAAGTCAAGGTGGAGTGAGAGTGGAGAGGTCAGCGGGTCGGAAACTAGCCGCTCATTGCAGATGGTGGAGGACGATGGTGGAGGGACTGTTTAAAATTGTCTGGAATTATGCATAAGTTTTTTCTTTGTCATTAGAGCTTTGACTTAAGTCAAAGGCTTTCTGTTTTTTGTATAGTGTTTGGGTTTTTTTTAAGTATGGTTTTTACTATAATCTCTCAAAATGTGAGGGTGTTTAAAAATAGGTGCAGAAGGGCTGCAATTTTTGATTTTTTAGCTATGAAAAATGCATCAATTTTTTGTTTGCAAGAGTGTGGGGTGGTGGATGGTGTGACAGGGGATGAGTGGCCTTATGGGGCATCAGTGTGGTCTGGGAGTGCATGTAATAAGAATGATGGTGTGGGAATTTTGGTAAAGGGGTGGGAGGTTGTTTTGAATGATTATGTGGTTATTGAGGTGGGTAGGTGTATACTAGCAAATTTTGTGTATAGAAATGTAAAATTTTGCATAATTAATGTGTATGCGCTGGTGGATAAGAATGAACGGAAAAATTTATTTGAAAAAATTAAGTTTTTTGTGCCGGGGAGAATGCCTGTGGTGATTGTGGGTGATATGAATTGTGATGTAGGGAAAGTGAATGTGGATGTGTCTGGAAAGGTTTTATTAGATTTGGTTGGTGATTTTGGGTTGAGAGATATGCAGCGTTTGTGTAAGGTGAATCCTTTGTTGAATACTTTTTTTTCTGAGAGTGGAAAAATACAATCTAGGTTGGATTATTGTTTTGTTTCAAAAAATATGGCTTCCATTAGTTATAAGCAGGAGAATGTTTTGTTTTCAGATCATGTGTGCGTGTCATGTGAGGTGGATATAGATGTAAATGGGGTGTTTGGTAGGGGCTTATGGAAATTAAATAGTAGTTTGCTGGAGAATGTGGAAGTGAGAAAGATGTGTGCAAGACAGTATAAAGAGTGGTGTAAGGGTAAGAGTGGTTTTCGGGATGTGTGTGATTGGTGGGATTGGGTTAAAAAACAGACAAAAGTTTTCTTTAAAGATTTAGGTTATAAGGTTGCTGCAATTAAGAGAGAAAAATTTGTAAGTTTAAATGCGCGTCTAAATTTATTATATAAAATGAGGGAAGGAGGAGTGGCGGTGGAGGAGGAGATTTTGTTGGTAAAAAAGGATATTCATGAATTTTTGATGGTGAGGGGAAGAAGTATTGTTTTTAGGTCTAAGGTTGATAGATTGGAGCATGAGGAGAAATGCTCATGTTTTTTTTCTAAAAGATCTTTGGGGAAAAACAAAGTATGAATGTGCTGTGTGGGGCTGATGGGAGAGAAGTATGTGGGGAGGAAATGTGTGAGGAAGTAGCAAAGTTTTATGAGGATTTGTATGCGGTGAAGTGGAGGGATGGAAATTTGGAAAATGAAGTGTTGAGTGTGTTAAGGTACCTTCACATTAAGCGACGCTGCAGCGATAGCGACAACGATGCCGATCGCTGCAGCGTCGCTGTTTGGTCGCTGGAGAGCTGTCACACAGACCGCTCTCCAGCGACCAACGATGCCGAGGTCCCCGGGTAACCAAGGTAAACATCGGGTTGCTAAGCGCAGGGCCGCCGGCCCTAACAGCAGAGTGGTGACGTCACCGATGTGCTGTACTTTCACTTTACGGCGCTCAGTCAGTGTGGGAAGCGGACGCCGGGGGATGCGAAGGTGAGTATGTAGTGTTTGTTTTTTTTACATTTTACACTGGTAACCAGGGTAAACATCGGGTTACTAAGCGCGGCCCTGCTCAGGGCCGCGCTTAGTAACCCGATGTTTACCCTGGTTACCAGTGTAAAACATCGCTGGTATCGTTGCTTTTGGTGTCAAACACGACGATACACGCTGATCTGACGACCAAATAAAGTTCTGAACTTTGTTCAACGACCAGCGATATCACAGCAGGATCCTGATTGCTGCTGCGTGTCAAACTAAACGATATCGCTATCCAGGACGCTGCAACGTCACGGATCGCTAGCGATATCGTTTAGTGTGAAGGTACCTTTAGAGAATAAGTTGAGTGAGGTAGAGAAAGGGAGTGTGATGAGTGAGGTGACAGATGATGAGGTATGGAAGGTGATGAATAGTATGGCGATAAACAAAACATCGGGGGAAGATGGTTTTCCTGTAGATTTTTACCAAGTGATGTGGGAGGTGATTGGTAAGGATTTTGTGGAGGTTTGTAAATATATGTCGGTTAAAAAAAAAAAAGAAAGCATTTAGAGAATTAAAGGAAGTAGGTAGTGAGGAGGCATTAAATAAATACAAAAAATTAAATAAATTCTGTAAAAAGCAAATCAAGGCAGCAAAGATTGAGACAGAGAGACTCATTGCTAGAGAGAGCAAAAATAACCCCAAAATATTCTTTAACTACATAAATAGTAAGAAACTAAAAAATGATAGTGTTGGCCCCCTTAAAAATAGTCTGGGTGAAATGGTGGATGAGGATGAGGAAAAAGCCAATATGCTAAATGACTTTTTTTCATCAGTATTTACAAAAGAAAATCCCATGGCAGCCAATATGACTAGTGATAATAATTCCCAATTTAATGTTACCTGCTTAACCCAGCAGGAAGTACGGCGGCGTCTAAAAATCACAAACATTGACAAATCTCCGGGCCCGGATGGGATACACCCCCGAGTACTGCAGGAATTAAGTACAGTCATTGATAGACCATTATTTTTAAACTTTAAAGAGTCCATAATAACAGGGTCTGTACCACAGGACTGGCGTATAGCAAATGTGGTGCCAATATTCAAAAAGGGGACAAAAACTGAACTCGGAAATTATAGGCCAGTAAGTTTAACCTCTACTGTGGGTAAAATCCTGGAGGGCATTCTAAGGGATGCTATACTGGAGTATCTGAAAAGGAATAACCTCATGACCCAGTATCAGCACGGGTTTACTAGGGACCGATCATGTCAGACTAATTTGATCAGCTTCTATGAAGAGGTAAGTTCCGGTCTGGACCAAGGGAACCCAGTAGATGTAGTGTATATGGACTTTTCAAAAGCTTTTGATACGGTGCCACACAAAAGGTTGATACATAAAATGAGAATAATGGGGATAGGGGAAAATATGTGCAAGTGGGTTGAGAGTTGGCTCAGGGATAGGAAACAAAGGGTGGTTATTAATGGAGCACACTCGGACTGGGTCACGGTTAGTAGTGGGGTACCACAGGGGTCAGTATTGGGCCCTCTTCTTTTTAACATATTTATTAATGACCTTGTAGGGGGCATTCAGAGTACAATTTCAATATTTGCAGATGACACTAAACTCTGCAGGGTAATCAATACAGGGGAGGACAATTTTATATTACAGGCTGATTTATGTAAACTAGAAGCTTGGGCTGATAAATGGCAAATGAGCTTTAATGGGGATAAATGTAAGGTCATGCACTTGGGTAGAAGTAATAAGATGTATAACTATGTGCTTAATTCTAAAACTCTGGGCAAAACCGTCACTGAAAAAGACCTGGGTGTATGGGTGGATGACAAACTCATATTCAGTGGCCAGTGTCAGGCAGCTGCTACAAAGGCAAATAAAATAATGGGATGCATTAAAAGAGGCATAGATGCTCATGAGGAGAACATAATTTTACCTCTATACAAGTCACTAGTGCGACCACACTTAGAATGCTGTGCACAGTTCTGGTCTCCGGTGTATAAGAAAGACATAGCTGAACTGGAGCGGGTGCAGAGAAGAGCAACCAAGGTTATTAGAGGACTGGGAGGTCTGCCATACCAAGAAAGGTTATTACACTTGGGGCTATTTAGTTTGGAAAAACGAAGACTAAGGGGTGATCTTATGTTAATGTATAAATATATGAGGGGACAGTACAAAGACCTTTCTGCTGATCTTTTTAATCATAGACCGGTGACAGGGACAAGGGGGCATCCTCTACGTCTGGAGGAAAAAAGGTTTAAGCATAATAACAGATGCGGATTCTTTACTGTAAGAGCAGTGAGACTATGGAACTCTCTGCCGTATGATGTTGTAATTAGTGACTCATTGCTTCAATTTAAGAGGGGACTGGATACCTTTCTGGAAACGTATAATATTACAGGGTATATATATTAGATTCCTTGATAAGGCGTTGATCCAGGGAACTAGTCTGATTGCCGTATGTGGGGTCGGGAAGGAATTTTTTTCCCCATGATGGAGCTTACTCTTACCACATGGGGTTTTTTTGCCTTCCCCTGGATCAACATGTTAGGGCATGCTAGGCTATGGGTTGAACTAGATGGACTTAAAGTCTTCCTTCAACCTTAATAACTATGTAACTATGTAATATGGAAGTGGCTGAGAGTATGCATGCGGGTATGGTTGTGTTAATACCAAAGAAAGGTGATCTGAGGAATATAAAGAATTGGAGACCGATAACGTTATTAAACTGCGACTATAAGATCTATGCAAAAGTAATGGCAAATAGAATGCGTGATGTGACAGGGAGTGTGATTGGGGATGAGCAGTGTTGTGCGGTGCCTGGAAGGCATATACATGAGTGTGTGTGCATGTTGAGGGATTGTTTGTGGGATTGTAAGAGTCGCAAGAGAGGTGTGTTTTTGTTAGGTTTAGATCTTGAAAAAGCGTATGATAGGTTGTCGCATAGTTTTTTGTTTAGAGTGTTGTTAAAAATGGGTTTTCCGGCTGAGTTTGTTGGGAGAGTGAGAAGTCTTTATAAGGATATTTATAGCTGTGTTTTGATGAATGGTTATGTTGGGAGGAGAGTGAATGTTTTTTCAGGTGTGCGTCAGTGGTGTCCTTTGTCTCCTGTGGCTTTTATTTGTGCTATTGAACCGTTGCTTTGTATGTTGAGAAAGGATAAGGTGATTCGGGGTGTGCATGTGCCGGATGGAGGGGGTAGGGAATGGAAGGTTAGTGTTTATATGGATTATGTGTGTGTATTATGTGATTCGGAATGTTCAGTGAGGCGGGTAAAATTATTAGTGTCTGTTTTTTGTGGTGCGTCTGCCTTTAAAGTTAATTGGGAGAAAAGTGAATGTAAGAGTTTTGGGGGAGGATCTTTGAGAAAGGATGTTGGTGTGAATGAAGTAAAGGGGCCTATTAAGGTGTTAGGTGTAAAGTTTTCTGAGAGACTGGATGGAAAAGAATGTTGGGATGATGCGAAAGAGAAAGTTGAGAGGAAGTTGTGTTTTTGGAGGTTGAGAAACCTTACTTATTTGGGAAAATTTTGATTATAAAGAGTGTAGTGTTGCCTATTTTTTTGTGTATTGCTCTGGTTTTTCCACCAGGGTATATGTGTCTGAGGGGGTTAAATAGGGTACTGTTTGTTTTTTTATGGAATTCTAGAATGGAGAGGGCTAAGAGAGAAACTTTGATGAAGCATTTGGAGAAAGGTGGTTTGAATTTTCCTAACCTTGAAGTGTTTTTTGGTGTAAATAGTGTGGTGTATGTTTTGAGGATGATTAGGGCGGATGGAAAATATTAATGTATGTGTAGGTATTTGTTTGGGGTTTATTTGTTTCGTTTAAAGTGGTGGGAGAGAGATTTGCGGTGTCCGGTGGCTTTTGAAGTGCCTGTATGGTATGTGTGGGTTTATAAATTCTTGGTGAAGTATGAGCTGTGTGATGTGGATATTAGGTTGTTGAGTAATAAGAAGGCTGTGTATAGGATGATTGAGTGTAGAGAGATGGAGTGTGGAATAAATATGGTTAGAGGGTCGGATGTACAGAAAGTGTGGAAGAAAGTACGGATGGATGGTATGACAAATAGGCAGAGTGAGATTGTGTGGCAGTCATTGCATGAAGTGTTACCTGTTAGAGAATTTCAAAGGAACCGTGGTTTGGTGAGAAGTGAGATGTGTCCGAGAGAGGGTTGTGGTGAAAGTGAGCGTGTGATACATGTTTTCTGGAATTGTAAGTATGCTAGGAATGTGATTGCAAGAATGGGGCAGTTATGTAAAGAATTGGGTGGTGTGAGTTTGTTATCTTTTGAGGTGTTTGTTTGGTTTGGGAATGTGTGATGGGGAGAAAGGGAGAGTGTTGTGGTTGATGCTTGCGTGTATAAAGGAAGTGTTGTGGGATGTAAGGAATGTATATGTTTTCAAGAGGAAATCTATTTTAGTTAAGGATTGTGTGAAGGTGATTTGGGGGAAATTGTATGTTTGTTATTTGTGCGAGGTGAAGAGGAGAGGGGAGTTTGATGCAGAGGGCATTTGGATGGTAAAGAAGTGGAGATATTTTGTTAATAATTCTTGATTGTTTTTTTGTTATGTAAATATGTATTTTGAAAAAAGAGAAAATTTTCCGATAATGATGGGAACGGTTTTTGTGTTTTGATTTTGACACAGCTGTTTGGGTATGTTTCTTCGGTTATGGTTTTCTACACCGTGAAATTCCCCATCTGAGGGAGAAAAAAAAAAAATCTGTTCTTATCAGTTTAATATCTGATACGTCTCCTATTTGGGGACCATATATTAAATGGATTTTTGGAACAGGGAGATGGAAGAAGAGCTTGCTCTGTCCACTCCACGCATTGACCCGTTATTGCACTATCTCCGGGAACAGTGCACTCCTTCTCTGATCCGGGTTCTACAAACAGATTGAATTGAAATCAGCGCAAGTTGTTTTTTAACCCTTTATGTGAATTTATTTCAGGGTCAAAGAAGCACATTTCACATGCCAAATGTAGCATTTTGCTCGATTTCAATTGACCATTTGCAACATTTTGTGTGCCTTGCTTTCACCTATGTATTTCAAGCATTGCCTTGCCTTCAATATGCAATCAATCAATCAATCAATCGATTTGTCTTTACTGGTTGCAACAGGTGTGTTAAGATGTAGGCCTGTATTAGGCCTTTGTTACAGTGTTGCAAATATACTGTGCCATCTACAAAATTAGGCCCCTACTGTCAGTACAAAGTGTTTAAATTGAAGTATCCAGTGCGTAGTTCTGCCATACATACATTTGTGACAGCATGAATTCTTTTGTAAAACATTGTCTCCCTCTTGTGAAACAATGACTTTTAAATGCGGCGTATTATATGCATTTTTAAAAAAAAGGAAAAATGGTGCCTGTGCTGATCTTGCATATGCTTGTCTTGTCCATCTACACCTGTGTGAGTATTCTAATGCTTTTTACCAACCAGGTGCACTGCCTGCAGTGAAAGGTAAACCGTTGCAATAATTGTAGCGGTTATCGGCACCAAATGAAGGACTGTCCTCTGGGCAGAAGGTGCAATCTCTGTGGTGATAATGGTCATGTGTTCCGGAACTGCCCCAATAGAGAAAAGACTTATGCCAGGGCTGCTGGGTCCTCTGTGGGGGCTGGGAGAGCCCAAGACTTCAGTACCTCCTCTGATGCTTTGCCTATTCGTCCTTTAGCCCCTTCTGATGGGCGGGCTGTGGAGTCAGAGGTTCGGGAGTCGAGGCCGAGAGGTCCTGCCGCCCATGCAGCAGAGGCCAAAACCCCTGGCCATGTTCATGAGTCTGTTGGGTTGGAGCAGGGTGCCCCCAGTATGTTGGCGCTGAGGGGCCCTGCAGCGAAGGCCCCAGTCATTCCTTGGGAGTCGAGCCAGCAGAACGCTGTGTTTTTTTTCTAGGTGACGTCATGGAGGAGAGAGATCACGTCGCAGTGGCTGAAGAAGATTGCACTAGTGACCTGCCTGAGCCTAGCGGGACGAAGATTCGGGCAGATGTTATTCCGGAGGTCAATCCAGAGTCTCCTGATGTCACCCTGGAAGATGGAGAGTTGTGGTTGGGAAAGACGGTGTACCCAGTCTCATCCTCGGACCCTTGTAACATTATTTCGTTTGACTCCTCATCACCCATGACCCTGGAGGAGTTAGTGGGTCAAAATTCAGCAGAGGACGATATGATTACGGATGTTTCATTCCCACCGTGATCTAGATGCCACTTATAAAATGTGTCTCACTAAACGTGAGGTCTTTAAAGAGTCCAGTCCGCAGGGCTGTTCTTTTTCAGTATCTAGAGACAGTAGATTTTGATATATGTCTATTGCAGGAATGTGGCCTACAGAATGCAATACGATATGAAAAATTAAAAAAGGACTGGAAGTTGGGCCCGTCAGTATGGTCTGGTTCAAATATAAACAAAGCTGCTGTAGTAGGTTTGCTCTGTCGTGGTAACAATATTGTCATTTCTTCTGTTACGGAGATTGAGCCAGGCAGGGCAATATTAGTACATGCACACGTAAATGGCTTCAACTTCCGTATAATTAATGTGTATGCGTCTCCTGATAAGCAAGAGCGTATCCAATTATTTGAATTATTGCCTGTGTTTTGTGTTGGGATCTTCTTCTCTCTTGGTAGGTGGAGACTTTAATTGCCTCTGTGTGAACGAGCGCCGAGATGGAGGGGACCCGCTCCGTAAGCTGGATAAATCTTTTATATGCTCAAAAACATCCAGGCTGATTTTAAGTTGTGCGATGCCTGGAGGTCGCTTTGCCCAGGATTTGGGAGATGGAAAAAGAGGTTGCTCTGTCCACTCCACGCCTTGACCAGTTATTGCAGTATCTCCAAGAACAGTGCACTCCTTCTCTTATCCGGTTTCTAAAAACAAATTGAATTGAAATCAGCGCAAGTTGTCTTTTAACGCTTTATGTGAATTTATTTCAGGGTCAAAGAAGCACATTTCACATGCCAAATGTAGCATTTTGCTCGATTTCACTTGACAATTTGCAACATTTTGTGTGCCTTGCCTGGCCTTGCTTTCACCTATGTATGTCAAACATTGTATTGCATTCAATATGCAATCAATCAGTCAATCAATCAATCAATTTGTCTTTACTGGTTGTAACAGGTGTGTTAAGATGTAGGCCTGTATTAGGCCTTTGTTACAGTGTTGCAAATATACTGTGCCATCTACAAAATTAGGCCCCTGCTGTCAGTACTAAGTGTTTAAATTGAAGTATCCAATGAGTAGTTCTGCCATACATACCACATTTGTGACCGCATGAATTCTTTTGTAAAACATTGTCTCCCTCTTGTGGACCACTGAATTTTAAATGTGGTCTATTATATGCATTTAAAAAAAATTAAAAATGGTGCCTGTGCTGATCTTGCATATGCTTGTCTTGTCCATCTACATCTGTGTGAGTATTCTAATGCTTTGTACCTAACAGGTGCGCTGCCTGCAGTAGATAGAATCTGTGCACGGACCCTCACATGCAGCTACAATGGCCCTTTATCCATTGTCTTCGGAACTCTTACGTGTCACAATGAACCCTTGGCCTATAACAGACAGTGTAAAATGGCCGCCGTCTTTAGTCTGCTGCTGGAGCACCAGCAGACCACATGGCAGGGGGGTCTACGCCCAGCTTCAGGAGAGCTGGGAAGACAACTGCTCGCCTGTCTGTTTTTTGAATTTCCCTCTCTTTCTCGCACTCAGTTGCACACTTTAGAACAAAAGGGGGATGGAGGGTGTGTTAAAATAGGTGGAGATATGCAGATTCAAAACGCATTGTGCACAGCTTGAACACACACACACAGAACTGTAATTGAGAATGCATCCAGAGTTTCTAGAAATGTCTTCCCCTTGGCAATCTTTTGCTCTGTCTCAACAATGGGTGTCGGTTTTAGGCCTTGGTGCGGCAGAAGTGGCAAGCCATTTCTGGTTATCGATTCTCGGCCTTTTGGCTAAGATCAAGTGCAGTAGCCTTATAGTTGCTGTGCTTGGTCAGGCCTAAGGTGCCCAGGGTACCAGGCTCCTTGGCCTGGGGGGATCGCTGCATTTAGTGGTGTAGCTTCACCCCCCTGCTGCTATTGGGTAGTTGGCTTAGTCCCTGGGCAAAGAGAGATGATCACCTACCTGACACCATTAGGTGTTGAAGGTTTCCAGAAAGTTTTGGAGTCAACTTCCGGAATGGGATACAATTTATCGTGGAGGAAAACAGAAGAGGCGAAAAAGGATTGGACTTCCTTGGAAGAGAGTTGCTGCTTCAACTTTTTCATTAAAGTAGAGATGACATTCTACCTGTCATGGATTATCCTCGCAGGGGTTACTACGATGTGACTTTAAATAGTGAAGCTGATACTTGCAATTTATGGATACCTATAGGAATGCTAAAATGGATCCAAGTATGTTTAATTATTTGGTGCGTTCCGCTAGCCCTAACACCTTCAAAATACCAGAGAGATGGTATAAGGTGCGTTCGCAACCCGGGGTCCACCGTACAGAGATGGAACTTGCTGCTGAGTAATGACGGACTATATGGCGGTACAATGAGGATACACACATGGGTTAACTTTACCCTGTGAGAAGGAAGAGAACCCTGTTGCATCACAGGGCCGCGGTACCGCACAAAGAGCGTAAGCAAAGAATCACAGAACTCTATCCCAGGGCACAGGATTAGAGTTCGTGTAGACCTCTTGTGCTCGACACCACAATTGGGGTAACAGAATAACTGAGAAAGTAACTTAAATGCACAAGAGTGTGTACTGTGCCACTCTGGCAGACGCCACTAACCACCCAGACTTGGGTTAGGAAAGCGCTCTAATAGCACACGGCGCCACACTGGTGGTCACAGCAATTTAGACGCTGTTTTGTGTTATTGTGCTGATAGCTCAGCCAGGCGCTAGATAGCAGACATCCACCTTATGCGAGCAGTCATACACAAGGGAGGGGATGTTTAAAGAACCACTTGCACTCATCAACACACACACATTTTCAAATGTTCACTAGCACATTGGTAGTGCGGTGTCACAGGGAGACTAGGTGGGCAAGAGCTAATAACCCGGGCCCCTGCAATTTCCCTCAGACTAGGGAAATCCTGACTGACCCTCTACCTAGAGTTTACACTGATGGTGTGCATGTCTAGGCCTCGACCCTCGCCCTGTCTCCTGTTTCAACCCTAGGCTGAAACCACTGCCCACCACCCAGTGAAAAGATCATACACCAATACCCACAGTTAGCACAGACAAGGATAACGGAAAATATACACCACGCCGCAGTCACTCAGGAATACACTATAAATGTGCAGGGCAAAATAAATACAAATATAGGAAGGAGTAAATAAGACAAAGGGAAAATACACCACCAGCAACGATACTCCAACTACTAGCTCATCACTCCAGACCAAGATAACAACGCACAAGACAGAAGCTATAATCGGCGACGCCCAATGTTCAGGAGAACTATTTAAAGGCAATGGGCATGGCCCAGCTTCCAATCTGAGCATCAGGTAAATTAACCCCGGACCAGCTAGATAAAATCTAGCCGATGCCAATGAGCACATAGTGGTCAAAAGCGGAATTACCGCTGTCTGTCGAACGACCTGGTCTGAACAGCATCCGACATGACAGTACCCCGCCTTCTACGAGGGACCCCAGAGCCCTCACGGCTTATAGGACCCGGCTTGTCCGGATGGCGGCGGTGAAAAAACCTGACCAGCCGATCCGCATGAATGTCCGAGGCTGGTACCCAGGACCTCTCCTCAGGCCCATAACCATGCCAGTGTACCAAGTACTGTAAAGTGCGACACACTACACGAGAGTCAACCACCTTGGAGACTTCAAATTCCAAATTACCATCCACCAAGACTGGAGAAGGCATCGGTGTCGCGTCCACAAGACCCACCACTTTTTTTAGCAACGATCTGTGGAACACATTCTGTATCTTATACACCGTAGGAAGCTCCAAAAGGTAAGCTACTGGGTAAATGACGGCGGCGACCCTAAATGGACCAATAAACCTTGGACCCAATTTAAGGGATGGTATTTTGAGTCTTATGTTTCTTGAGGATAACCACACCCAGTCATCCACACTCAGGTCCGCACCTGGCACACGCCTACTGTCAGCCACACGTTTGTACCTAGCACCCACACTTAACAGGCGCTGTTTAACTCTCCTCCAGACTGAAGACAATTGTGCTCCTAACTGGTCTTCCTCCGGAACGCCGGAAGAGCCCCTCTGACTCAAAGTACAAAATTAAGGATGTAGCCCGTAAACACAAAAAAACAGAGACTCCCCAGATGACTCCTGGCAGTGATTATTGATGGCAAACTCAGCCAAAGGAAGGAACGTCGACCACTCCTCCTGGTTATCAAAGACAAAGCAGCATAAGTACTGTTCCAAATTTTGGTTCATACGCTCAGTCTGACCATTTGACTGAGGATGAAACACCGAAAAATGAGACAACTTGATCCCCAGCCGTGAGCAAAATGCTTTCCAAAATTTTGCCACAAACTGAGTACCCCTATCAGACACGATGTCAGACGGAACCCCATGAAGTCTGACCACCTCCTGCACAAATACCTGAGCCAGAGTCTTAGCGTTAGGCAACGAAGGCAAAGACACAAAGTGCGACATTTTTGAAAACCGATCAACAATCACCAAGATGACCGTGTTCCCAGCTGAGGAGGGCAAATCAGTGATGAAATCCATGGAGATTTCCGTCCATGGCTTACTAGGTACCTCAAGAGGAAGTAGTGTATTAACAGGACGGGAGCAGGGCGTCTTAGCCCTAGCGCACGTGGTACAAGCTGACACGTATGAGACCACGTCCTGTCGGATCTTGGGCCACCAAAACCGACGTGACACCAACTCCAAGGTACCTCTAACCCCTGTGTGGCCAGCCAGGACAGCATCATGATGCTCTGCCAAAACCTTTAAGCGGAGATGAAGCAGTACAAAAGATTTGTTGATGGGAAGCTCAGATGGCACCTCCTCCTGAGCCTCGGCAATCTCAGCCTCAACCTCGGTAGTGAGAGCCGAAACCACAACAACCTTTTGGAGGATGGGTACTGGATCCTCCCGAGGTTCTCCCCCCAGAAAACACCTGGACAGAGCATCCGCCTTAGTGTTTTTAGACCCCGGTCTGTAAGGGACAACAAATTTGAACCACGTGAAAAACAATGCCCAGCGAGCCTGCCTGGGGGACAGATGCTTGGCTGACTCCAAATACAGCAGATTCTTATGATCAGTAATAACAGTAACCTGATGAACCGACCCCTCCAAGAAGTGCCGCCATTCCTCAAAGGCCAACTTGATTGCCAACAACTCCCTGTTGCCGTTATCGTAGTTACATTCGGCGGACGATAGTTTCCTGGAGAAATAGGCGCATGGACGCAAATCACTCAAAGATGAGCCTTGTGACAGTACCGCCCCCACACCAACCTCAGACGCATCGACTTCCACCACAAGAGGTTTTGACACGTCTGGCTGCACAAGAATGGGGGCCGAAACAAAACTGTTCTTAAGAAATTCAAATGCGTGCACAGCAGCCTCAGGCCAAACGGAGAAATTGGTACCCATTTTAGTCATGTCAGTTAGCGGTTTAGCAATGATGGAAAAATCCTTGATAAATTTCCTATAGTAGTTAGAAAACCCAAGGAACCGCTGAAGTGCTTTCAGGTTATCAGGCCGTTCCCAATGCAGCACCGCTTGCACCTTAGCGGCGTCCATTTTAAAACAAGAAGCAGACACAATATAACCCAAGAAAGGCAACTCTTGAACAGAAAATACACATTTCTCAAGTTTAGCATACAGCTTATGCTCTGCAACTCGCTCCTCCTGGAGAATAGTGCGTATCTTAGATTCTGCTAGAGCCATTCTGTCTGGCTCATCATAAATGTTTCCAAGAAAAGAAAAAAAACTCTCCACAGAGTCAAATGCAGCAGAATCAGATGGCAATGAAAACGCCCATGCTTGGGGATCCCCGCTTAACAATGACAACACCAGGCCCACCCGCTGAGCCTCATTACCTGAGGAGATCGGGCGCATACGGAAATATAGTTTGAAAGCTTCACAAAAAGAAACAAATTTACTGCGTTCCCCAGCAAATTTTTCAGGCAAAGGAAACTTAGGCTCAGCAACTCTACCTGTCGCTCCAGCTTGCACATTAGATACTGCTAGTCCCTGTTGCTGCACTGCCCCCCTCAACTCAGTGACCTGTAGGGACAGCGCCTCCAACTGGCGGGTTATGGAAGTCATGGGATCCATGACAAAACCAAAAAAAAGGAAACCCCCTTTTTTTTTGTTTTTAAGGCCGATTATAATGTCACGGGGAGACTAGGTGGGCAAGAGCTAATAACCCGGGCCCCTGCAATTTCCCTCAGACTAGGGAAATCCTGATTGACCCTCTACCTAGAGTTTACACTGATGGTGTGCATGTCTAGGCCTCGACCCTCGCCCTGTCTCCTGTTTCAACCCTAGCTGGAACCACAGCCCACCACCCAGTGAAAAGATCATACACCAATACCCACAGTTAGCACAGACAAGTATAACGGAAAATATACACCACGCCGCAGTCACTCAGGAATACACTATAAATGCGCAGGGCAAAATAAATATAAATATAGGAAGGAGTAAATAAGACAAAGGGAAAATACACCACCAGCAACGATACTCCAACTACTAGCTCACCACTCCAGACCGAGATAACAACGCACAAGACAGAAGCTATAATCGGCGACGCCCAATGTTCAGGAGAACTATTTAAAGGCAATGGACATGGCCCAGCTTCCAATCCGAGCATCAGGTAAATTAACCCCGGACCAGCTAGATAAAATCTAGCCGACGCCAATGAGCACATAGTGGTCAAAAGCGGAATTACCGCTGTCTGTCGAACGACCTGGTCTGAACAGCGTCCGACATGACATGCGGTCATGCGAACCTTTTATAGCTGCAGCAAGTTCAGGACCTTCCCAGAAGGACCAAGGGGAGGCTGCCACAGAAGTTGAGCACCTTCAGGACCTTCCTAGAGGACCAATGGGATTTGCTGCAGTATTTAAGAATGTGACCCTTGATCTCCAATGAGAGATCTTACCCTGGGCATGCTCAGTATGTGAAAAGCAGGACTTAGTCCCAGAAAGACCTGCTCGCTGCTGAACATTGCTGGCTACAAGGACAGAGCCTGGAAGAGCAGTAGTAACTAGAGTTGAGCGACTTTTACTTTTTTCGGATCGAGTCGGGTTTCGCGAAACCCGACTTTGTCAAAAGTCGGGTTGGGTGAAATCGGCCGCTTATTGCGAAAAGTCGGGGGCCAACTGAAACACGAAACCTAATGCAAGTCAATGGGGAATCAAAGTCGGCAGTGAGTGGAGGACAGGAAAACACCTACAATGCCCATTTTAATGCCAAAAACATCAATTCTTATTACTTAAGCTTGTCAATCTTAATTTACTTTATAATAATAGTTAGGCATTGAAAACAGGGTCATTTGGCTAAAGTTGTGGGGGGAGTAGGGCTGGCTCAAGATTTTGGTGGGCCAAGGAAACATGGAATACGTCACGGCGGTGGAGCAGGGAGAGGTAAGTATTTCAACTTTGCAAGTGCAGTGATCCTGAGCAAGCAGGGGGGCCACTTGTTGGCACAAGCACAGGGCCCCTCATAGTATGGCGGTGTGTTTGACGGCGGGTGGCACCTCCCACTGGCAGTCACACTTTTGCATACTATGAGGGGCCCTGTGCCAGTGACGTCGCCAACGAGTATGCCCCCCACCTGATGAAGGAATTTGCACCTTCCGCTTTGTCCCCGTGTAAGGTGGTATAGTATGCAGGAAGGGGAACCTGACTTTCAGCAGGGTCAGATTCTGGCTGTGTAGAGTGCAAGGAGAATGTAGTGGTCTGGGTCAATGTACCAGCAGACTCATCTCGCAGTGACTGGGCTATGGGCAGGATGAGGAGGAAACACAGATATAGGCCCAAATAATAAAGTAGGCTAAATGCAGTTCAAATGTGGTAACACGACTAAACAGGCAGCATTGCTTTGTTCAGTGGAGGAAAACTGTAATGAGTGGCAGACACAGTTAGTAGGCCCAAATAAAAAAGTAGGCTAAATGCTTTTCAAATGTGGTAACAGGACTAAACAGATGGCATTGCTTTGTTCGGTGGAGGAAAACTGTAATGAGTGGCAGACACAGTTAGTAGGCCCAAATAATAAAGTAGGCTAAATGCAGTTCAAATGTGGTAACACAACTAAACAGGCGGCATTGCTTTGTTCCGTGGAGGAAAACTGTAATGAGTGGCAGACACAGTTAGTAGGCCCAAATAATAAAGTAGGCTAAATGCAGTTCAAACGTGGTAACATGACTAAACAGGAGGCATTGCTTTGTTCAGTGGAGGAAAACTGTAATGAGTGGCAGACAGTTAGTAGGCCCAAATAATAAAGTGGGCTAAATGTCTGCCAAAAAATTGTTCATAAATAAACAAGTGGCATAGCTAGGTACAGGGGTGGGCTCCTCTGCTGAGTAGCAGTCTAAATGGAGGCCAGGGCCCCTGTATATTTTAACTATCATCTATCATTTCAACAAATTTGTATTGGCAGTGCCATTGAAGGATTTAACAGCACAGACTGCACAGTGGTAGAGCAGGGAGAGGTAAGTATTGCAAGTGGTAGAGCACTGTTCGAGCTGGGGGGAACACTCTCTCGTGGGTGGTGGTACTGGCACAGGGCCCCTCATATTACGACAGTGTGTCTGACGTGGGTTGTGCACCACCACCGTCAGAAACACTTCATTGTACTATGAGGGACCCTGTGCCAGTGCCGTCGCCCAAGAGTGGGCCCACCCTCCTGTCCAGGCAAACGGCACTCGCATGGGTGCGTGCTCCAGGCGGCCCTGTGGGGTGAGTCAGCCCATTTAGGAAGGTATAAAAATTGCCTATAGTGGACATTCAGCAGCTGCAAATGGAGGAATTGGAGAAGTCAGTAAGAGGAGGCCAAAAGCAAGACATTTTTCAGACAAGCTACGTGTCAGCAGGGGAAGATGGGGCAAAATAATTTGAAATCCATGATTGGTTCATTTTAATGAAGTTTAGATCATCAACATTTTGGGTAGCCAGACGTGTCCTTTTTTCGGTCAGTATTGAACCAGCAGCACTGAAGACTATTTCTGATAGCACACTAGCAGCAGGGCAAGCGAGCTCCTGTAATGCATATTCTGCCAATTCAGGCCAGGTGTCTATTTTAGATGCCCAGTAATCAAAGGGGAATGACCCGTGAGGGAGAACATCAATAAGGGAGGAAAAGTAGTTTGTAACCATACTGGACAAATGCTGTCTCCTGTCACATTAAATCGATGCAGTACCATGGTGCTATTAGTACTAATAGCAGGTGCTATTGTGCTTTTTCCACTCCCACCAGATGCGCCACCACCACCACCACCATCAGTACCAGCTGGCAACCACCGCACACGGGCTCTTCCAACAGACTTCCTCATTTTTTGGAAAATCTAACCAAAATAACAAACGTTATATGGTACTGTAAAACAAGGTAGAAGGTGTATATAAACTTGTTGAGAATTTAAATCTCCCTTTTTTGGGGGAGACTGAACCAAAACTCATGCCCTGTGCATAAAACAACACAATGTAAGTGGCTGAAAGTGGCTGGCTGATATACGACAAACTAACAGGACTGAAGTATATCCACTTTGTGAGAATTTGAATCTCACTTTTTTTTTGGAGACTGAACCAAAACTCAGGCCCAGTGTATAAAACAACATAATGTAAGTGGCTGGAAGAAATATGAGAAAAAACACAAGGACTTTAGTACAATTTCAATCTCCCTACAATGATCTCAGGACAAGTATGGCAGCAATAAAAAGGATTGCTGCACACAAAAGTGAGGACAAATAAACAAGATAACTGTGCAGAAAGGAGCAACAGGATTTTTGCTTTTAAAAAAGCAGTTGGTTTGCACAGCAGCGGTACAAACAGCAATGCAGCTATCAGGGAGCCTTAGGGTATGTTTCCACGGTAAGGAAACGCTGCTTGTTTGACGCTGCGCAGAGCTGCAGCGTCAAACACGCAGCGTCCAGATGTTCCAGCATAGTGGAGGGGATTTGATGAAATCCCGTCTCCACTATGCGTGGAAACCCGCACGCGGCGGCCCTGCGACTCCGGACATGCTGCGCGTCTTTTCAGATCGCAGCATGTCCGTACACCTTGCGGGGATGCAGCGTCCCCGCAAGGCATATCACAGGGCCCTATGGGAGAGAGCGATCATCCCGGATGTGAAGAGTTAACACATCCGGCATGATCGCGTCCCAGAAAGGGGGCAGGGCTTAGCGCCGAGCGGCTTCGCCGCTGCGGCGATACCGCCGGCCATCCTGACAGTGGAAACATACCCTTATAAGGCAGCCTAATAAGCTACAGAGCTGATGCACAAAAATATAGCCTCCACTGTCCCTGAAAAAAAAAAAAAAAGGTAATGTTGGACAGTGGAAATCGCTACAGCACAAGCGGTTTGGGGGTTAATCTTCCCTCCCTAACTATATCCCTTCTTCTAATGAAGCTGCAGCAATCTCTCCCTATGCTACGATCAGCAGAAGTAAGATGACGGTCGGTGTGCACGCCCCTTTATAGCCCCTGTGATGCCGCAGAAAGCAAGCCAATCACTGTCATGCCCTTCTTTAAGATGGTGGGGACCAAGACCTATATCATCACGCTGCCCACACTCTGCGTCCTCCTTCATTGGCTGAAAAATGGCGCTGAAAGTGTCATACGAAACGCAACTTATGCGCGCAGATCGCCGACCTCATGGCCGATTCCACACTAGGATCAGGTCGGGTTTCATGAAACCCGACTTTGCCGAAAGTCAGAGATTTTTGAATTTGTCCGATCCGTTTAGCTCAACCATAGTGGTGAGTGAGAGTGTTGCTTCTATGTGGCGGGCAAAATTGTTAGTTTTTTTTTGTGGTGCTTCTGCGTTTCGTGTGAATTGGAATAAATGTATCTTTAAATGTTTTGGTGATAGTGGGGTTAGATTGGCAGGAGTGACTGTTGTGGAGGGTCCAATTAAAGTGTTAGGGGTTCTTTTAATGATGATTTAAAGGGATATGAGAGTTGGGATGAGTGTGGACAGTGGATAGTGAGGAAAATGAATTTTTGGAAATTGTGTACTTTCTCTTTGATAGGAAAGGTTCTTATTATTAAGACCTTTATTCTCCCTATTTTGCTTTGTTTCTTATATTTTTCCAGTGCCTTATAGGAAAATTAAAAAAGTGGAGAAACTTATTTTTGTGTTTTTCTGGGGCAGTAGAATGGAAAAATGAAAAAGGGAGTTTTTGTTTAAGCAATGTAAGCATGGGGCACTAAGGTTCCCAATTATTGAGGTTTTTTTAATACTGCATTATATTACAGCTACAGTGGTTTTGATTGGGAAAAATAATAAAGGTGTGTTTATGTGTAAGTATTTGGCAGGATGGATGTTGCATGGGTTGAAATGGGGAAAGCGAGATAGGAATGTTCCTGTTGCGTTTAAGTGTCCTGAATAGTACAATTTGATTGAAAAATTCATCAGGAAAAATGATTTGTTAGCAGTCGCAATGAAGGTTTTTAGGGTGGTTAAGAAAGCGATGGAGCGAATGAGTGTGGGATACTAAATATGGTGGTGTTGGAGGTATAGATTCAGAAGGGGTGTGGAAATACCTTAAGTAGCATGACTTGGTAAAATTCCAGTGAAGAATACTTTTGGGGTTTATTTTGGTAGAGCTTTTTGATGGGGTTTTTCTTGGTCCTTTTGTATGAAATGTATTCTTTGTGTTTTTTTCTGATATATTCATGAAAAAAATAACCACAATGATGTTTTAATGAACGACAGTTTATATTACGACTAAGTCTTGTCTACTGTTTGCTCCAACATAAACCTGAGTGGTAAAAAAAAATAAAAAAATCTGTTCTTATCAGTTTAATATCTGATACGTCCCCTATTTGGGGACCATATATTAAATGGATTTTTGGAACAGGGAGATGGAAGAAGAGCTTGCTCTGTCCACTCCACGCATTGACCCGTTATTGCAGTATCTCCGGGACCAGTGCACTCCTTCTCTGATCCAGTTTCTAAAAACAGATTGAATTGAAATCAGCGCAAGTTGTCTTTTAACCCTTTATGTGAATTGATTTCAGGGTCAAAGAAGCACTTTTCTCAGGCCAAATGTAGCATTTTGTTTGATTTCTCTTGGCCAATTGCAACATTTTGTGTGCCTTGCCTGGCCTTGCTTTCACCTATGTATGTCAAACATTGCATTGCATTCAATATGCAATCAATCAATCAATCAATCAATCAATCAATTTGTCTTTACTGGTTGCTGCAACAGGTGTGTTAAGATGTAGGCCTCTATTAGGCCTTTCTTACAGTGTTGCAAATATACTGTGTCATCTACAAACCTAGGCCCCTGCTGTCAGCACTTGGTATTTAAATTGAAGTATCCAATCAGTAGTTCTGCCATACATACCGCATTTGTGACCGCATGAATTCTTTTTTGAAACATTGTCTCCCTCTTGTGGACCACCGACTTTTCAATGCGGTGTATTATATGCATTTTTAAAAAAAAAAAAAAAGTAAAAATGGTGCCTGTGCTGATCTTGAATATGCTTGTCTGGTCCATCTACACCTGTGTGAGTATTCTAATGCTTTTGACCAACCAGATGCGCTGCCTGCAGTAGATTGAATCTTAGCCCGGAACATTCATGTGCTGTCACAATGGGGCTGGAGAGTGTGGTCAAAGTAGGCGGAGTTATGCAGATTCAAAACGCGTCGTGCACAGCTTGAACGAACACACACACACAAACACAGACAGACAGACACACACACTCTCTGTATCTCACACATAGTTACATAGTTACATAGTTATTAAGGTTGAAGGAAGACTTTAAGTCCATCTAGTTCAACCCATAGCCTATCATGCCCTAACATGTTGATCCAGGGGAAGGCAAAAAAAAACCATGTGGTAAGAGTAAGCTCCATCATGGGGAAAAAAATTCCTTCCCGACCCCACATACGGCAATCAGACTAGTTCCCTGGATCAACGCCTTATCAAGGAATCTAATATATATACCCTGTAATATTATACTTTTCCAGAAAGGTATCCAGTCCCCTCTTAAATTGAGCAATGAGTCACTCATTACAACATCATACGGCAGAGAGTTCCATAGTCTCACTGCTCTTACAGTAAAGAATCCGCGTCTGTTATTATGCTTAAACCTTTTTTCCTTCAGACGTAGAGGATGCCCCCTTGTCCCTGTCACCGGTCTATGATTAAAAAGATCAGCAGAAAGGTCTTTGTACTGTCCCCTCATATATTTATACATTAACATAAGATCACCCCTTAGTCTTCGTTTTTCCAAACTAAATAGCCCCAAGTGTAATAACCTATCTTGGTATGGCAGACCCCCCAGTCCTCTAATAACCTTGGTCGCTCTTCTCTGCACCCGCTCCAGTTCAGCTATGTCTTTCTTATACACCGGAGACCAGAACTGTGCACAGTATTCTAAGTGTGGTGGCACTAGTGACTTGTATAGAGCAGAACTGTCATTGACAGCAGAACTGTCATTGAGAAGGCCTCCCGAGTTTCTGAAAATGTCCTCCCTGCAGCAATCTTTGGCTCTGTCTCCACAATGGGTTTTGGTTGTAGGCCTTGGTGTGGCCCACGTGGCACAGCGTGTTCAGGATCGCT
This sequence comes from Ranitomeya variabilis, assembly GCF_051348905.1. Classification (NCBI taxonomy): domain Eukaryota; kingdom Metazoa; phylum Chordata; class Amphibia; order Anura; family Dendrobatidae; genus Ranitomeya; species Ranitomeya variabilis. The sequence goes on along the minus strand of NC_135235.1, from coordinate 605,758,234 downwards.
TCTCGGCCTTTTGGCTAAGATCAAGTGCAGTGACCTTACAGTTGCTGCCTTGGTCTTGGCTGAGAGGTGCTTGGGGTACCCGGCTCCTTGGCCTGGGGGGATTGTCTCACCTCTGGTGGGACTTCACCCCCCTGCTGCTATTGGGGAGTCGGCTTAGTCCCCTTGCATCCGGTTGCGATCTCCAGGCTATAGGCCATGTCCGAGTGACGTCCCTCGTGGGAAGTTTTCTTCTTTTTGCTGTGGTAGGATATACCGACAGTCCTGCATCATGAATTTCGTGAGGAACACCATCCGGTTGGTCGTGGACCCGAGCAATTCAGCAAAGAATAACGTTGTTTTCATCATCCGGGATCTTATTGAAGGAAAGGCTGGAGCAAAGCGTGCGGAGATCTTCAGTTGTAATGAGTTTCCTCGACAAGGTAACTACGATGTGACTTTTGTGGACCAAAATATTTGCCTGAATGTGTTCGAGTGGCTTCGGGGTAATGCTGAGGATCCTCTTCTAGAAGGAGTTGGCTGGATACCGTTGTTTGGTCTGCAAGAAAAGGAGGTAACTGTAACTGTATATAATCCTTTCACAGATCCTGCCTTATTGCAGAGTTTTCTTTCACAGTATTGTGACTACGTGAAAGTAGGAGAATGACAGGTAAACATTTTAGGAATCTTCAACTGTAAATATGTTTATCGTGTGAAGTTGAAGAGGGATCCTGACTGTGTGGGTGGTTTCAGGCACCCTCCTGCAAATTTCTCTGTAGCAGGTCACAGAGGTTTTTTGACCTACCCAGGACAGCCTCGTTTTTGTAGATGTTTTTGTTTTGGACATGTACAGGCGGAGTGCAACAAAGGACAGTGCTGCCGTAACTGTAAGAAAGAGGGGCATACTGCCAATCAATGCCCTTCGCCTAAGACCTGTGATGTGTGTGGGAGTGGTGACCACATGTACAAGGACTGCCCCAAGAGTGCACCTAGGCGGTCGGACAAGGAGCAGATGGAGGAAGAGTTGGATAGGAGGGAAAGGGCAAGAGTTGCAAAAGAACTTGCAAAGATAGAGAGGGAGGAAGAAGAGGGGAGGAGGCGGAGTGCAAGTAGAGCCACACCCCCTCCAGATCCAGAGAGTGTGAGTCTGAGGCCGAGATATACGGCAGAGAAAGAGGAAAAAAAGGAGGAAAAGAAGAAAAAAAAGAAGGAAAAGGAGTGGAGGAGGGAAGAGAAGGAGTTTCGGAAGGCAGTTGCAGAGGTGGAGGCGCAGTTTCCTGAAATGGAGGTGCAGTTGCCTGAAATGATGGCCTTTAGTGAGGCAATGGACGCCGCGGAGAGCGATGCGCAGATTTCTGAGGTTGATAGCCCTGATCACCTGTCTAACCCTGAACATATTGAAGAGTTTGTTTCAGATGACGATAGAGTTGCAAAGAAGAGCCGGCGGGAGGATGATGGAGACAGCGAGGAGGTGGAGAGCTGTGCTCCTCTGAGAAAGACTGGTCCTGCGAGAAGGAGGAATGAGGGTGGTGAGGTTAGTGGGTCAGACACTTGCTGTTCGATTCAGATGGTGGAGGAGGATAGTGGTGATGCTGGATAGTGTTGCCATATAGTGCACTAAATGTGTTGTTGTTTTTTTCTCTTGTGAGCTTTGGCTTAGGCCAAAGGCTTTTATTTCTTGAGTAGTTAGCTGAAGTGTGTTTTTTTGTAATATGGGGTTTAGTATAATTTCACAAAATGTTAGAGTCTTTAAAAGTAACGTTAGAAGAACTGCAATTTTTGAGTTATTGGCTATGCAAAATGCATCTATTTTTTGTCTACAGGAATGTGGGGTAGTGGATGGTGTGAAAGGGGATGAATGGTCTTATGGTGCGTCTGTGTGGTCAGGGAGTGCATGCAATAAGAATGATGGGGTGGGAATTTTAGTTAAAGGGAGGGAAGTGGCTTTGAGTGACTATCTGGTGATTGAGGTAGGGAGGTGTATTTTGGCTAATTTTGAGTATAGGAATGTAAAGTTTTGTGTTATAAATATTTATGCGCCAGTTGATAAGAATGAGCGTAAGGCTTTATTTGAAAAAGTCAAGCTTTTTGTTCCAGGGAGGATGCCTGTAGTGATTGTGGGGGATATGAATTGTGATATGGGGAAAGTGAATGTGGATGTGTCAGGGAAAGCTTTGTTGGAGTTAGTGAGTGATTTTGATTTGAGTGATATGCAGCGTGTGTGTAATGTGAGTCCTGTGTTGAATACTTTTTTTTCTGAGAGTGGAAGGGTGCAGTCTAGGTTGGATTATTGCTTTATTTCAAAAAATATAATTGCTGTTGATTATAAGCAAGAAAATGTTTTGTTTTCTGATCATGTGTGTATGAAGTGTGAGTTGGACATAAAGGTTGATGGAGTGTTTGGGAAAGGGTTGTGGAAGTTAAATGTGAAGTTGTTAGAGAGTGAAGATGTGAGAAAGGAGTATGCAAGACGGTATGAAGGGTGGCGTAAGTGTAAAAATGATTTTGGGAATGTTTGTGGTTGGTGGGATTGGGTGAAGAGACAAACAAAAATGTTCTTTAGAAGTTTAGGGTATAAGTTTGCAGCTATTAAAAGAGAGAATTTTGTTAGGTTGAATGCACGTTTGAGTGTATTGTATAAGTTGAGGGAAGGAGGGATGGAGGTGGAAGAGGAAATATTACAGGTGAAAAAGGAAATTAATGATTTTTTTGTTAGAGAAAGGGAAGAGTATAGTTTTTAGAGCAAAAGTTGACAAAATGGAACATGATGAGAAATGTTCACGTTTTTTTCTTTAAAAAGGTGTTTGGGAAGAAACAGAGTATGAGTGTGCTGAATGGGGAGGATGGAAGAGAAGTGAGTGGAGAGGATATGTGTGAAGAGGTGGCTAAGTTTTATGAGGAGTTGTATGCAGTGAAGTGGAGGGATGAGAGTTTGGAGAGTGATGTGCTAGGTATGTTAGAGAGTAAGTTGACTGAGACGGAAAGGGAGAGTGTGATGTGTGAGGTGACTAGTGATGAGGTGTGGAAGGTAATAAATAGTATGGCGCTAAATAAGACGCCAGGGGAGGATGGTCTCCCAGTAGAGTTTTATCGAGTGATGTGGGATGTGATTGGTAATGATTTTGTGGATGTATGTAAGTATATGTGGGCAAATATGGAGGTGGCTGAGAGTATGCGTGCGGGAATGGTTGTGTTGATACCTAAAAAGGGGGATTTGAGGAGTCTGAGAAATTGGAGGCCGATAACATTATTAAATTGCGATTATAAAATCTATGCAAAGTTAATGGCGAATAGGATGCGTGATGTGATGGAGAGTGTGATTGGGGATGAACAGTGTTGTGCGGTACCTGGGAGGCGTATACATGATTGTGTGTGTATGCTGAGAGATTGTTTGTGGGACTGTATGGGGCGAAAGAAGAGTGTGTTTTTGTTGAGTTTAGATTTTGAGAAGGCATATGATAGATTATCGCATGGGTTTTTGTTTAGAGTGTTGTTAAGAATGGGTTTTCCTGCTGATTTTGTTGGGCGAGTGAGGAGTTTATATAAGGATATTTACAGTTGTGTTTTGATGAATGGTTATGTGGGAAGGAGAGTGAATGTCTTTTTGGGAGTTCGACAGGGGTGTCCTTTATCCCCTGTGGCCTTTATTTGTGCAATTGAACCTTTGCTTTGTATGCTGAGGAAAGATAAGGTGATTCGGGGTGTGCATGTGCCGGGTGGAGGGGGTAGGGAGTGGAAAGTCAGTGGTTATATGGATGATGTGTGTGTATTGTGAGATTCAGAATGTTCGGTGAGGCGGGTGAAGTTATTAGTGTCCTTTTTTTGTGGTGCGTCAGCATTTAAAGTTAATTGGGAAAAGAGTGAGTGTAAGGTTTTTGGAGATGGTGTTTTAAGTAGGGATGTTGGAGTGAATGTGGTTAATGGGCCTATTAAAGTATTGGGTGTGAAGTTTTCAGAGACATTGGATGGGAAAGAAAGTTGGGATGAAGCAAAAGAGAAGGTTGAGCGGAAATTGTGTTTTTGGAGGTTGAGAAATCTTACGTTTTTTGGAAAAATTTTAGTTATTAAGAGTGTGGTGTTGCCGATTTTCTTGTATATAGCAGTAGTGTTTCCACCAGGGTCTATGTGTGTGAGGAGTTTGAATAGGATTCTGTTTGTGTTTTTATGGAATTCGAAAATGGAGAGGGCTAGGAGAGATATTTTGGTAAAGAGATTGGAGAAAGGTGGGTTGGGTTTTCCAAATTTGGAAGTTTTTTTTGGTGTGAATACTGTTGTTTTTGTGCTGAAAGTGATTAGGGCGGATGGGAAGTTTTCATCTATGTGTAGGTATTTGTTTGGAGCGTATTTGTTTAAGTTAAAATGGAGGGAAAGGGATTTGAGGTGTCCTGTTGCTTTTGAGGTGCCAGTATGGTATGTGTGGGTTTATAAGTTTTTGGTTAAGTTTGAGTTGTGTGATGTGGATGTAAGATTGTTGGAAAAGAAGAAAGCTGTGTATAGGATGATTGAGTGTAGAGAGATCGAGTGTGATATCCATATGGTTAGAGGGACTGATGTGCAAAAGGTGTGGAAGAAAGTACGGATGGATGGTATGACGAATAGACAGAGTGAAATTGTGTGGCAGTCATTGCATGGAGTTTTACCAGTAAGAGAGTTTCAGAGGAATAGGGGTTTAGTGAGGAGTGAGAGGTGTCCGAGAGAAGGTTGTGGTGGGAGTGAAAGTGTAATACATATGTTTTGGAACTGTCAGTATGCTAGAGATGTGATTGGGAGAATGGGTCCTTTGTGCAAAGAATTGTGTGGTGTGAATTTTTTATCCTTTGAGTTGTTCATGTTTGGTTTAGGGCTGTGTGATGGAGTGAAGGAGAGAGTGTTGTGGGTAATGCTTGCATGTATAAAGGAAGTGTTATGGGATGTGAGAAATGTGTATGTGTTTAAGAGGAAGAATATTGAAGTTAGAAATACTGTGAAGGTGATTATGGGGAAGATATGTTTGTTTTTTGTGGGATAAGAAAAGGAAGGGGGAGGTGGATGCGGAGGGAATTTGGAAGGTGAAAAAGTGGAGATACCTTGTAAATACTTCTTGATTGTTTTTTTTCTGATGCTGTATTATGTCTCTTAAAAAATGAATTTTCCAATGATGATGGGAACAGCTTTTGTGTTTTGGATTTGACGCAGCTGTTTGGGATGTTTCTTTGGTCTTGGATTTCTGGACCGTAGATTTTCCCATCTGAGGGAAAAAAAAAAAAAAAAAATCTGTTCTTATCAGTTTAATATCTGATACGTCCCCTATTTGGGGACCATATATTAAATGGATTTTTAGAACAGGGAGATGGAAGAAGAGCTTGCTCTGTCCACTCCACGCATTGACCCGTTATTGCAGTATCTCCGGGAACAGTGCACTCCTTCTCTGATCCGGTTTCTAAAAACAGATTGAATTGAAATCAGCTTAAGTTGTCTTTCAACCCTTTATGTGGGTCACAGAAGCACATTTCAGATGCCAAATGTAGTATTTTGTTCGATTTCACTTGACCATTTCCAACATTTTGTATGCCTGGCCTTGCTTTCACCTATGTATGTCAAACATTGTATTGCATTCAATATGCAATCAATCAATCAATTTGTCTTTACTGGTTGCAACAGGTGTGTTAAGAGGTAGGCCTGTATTAGGCCTTTGTTACAGTGTTGCAAATATACTGTGCCATCTACAAAATTAGGCCCCTGCTGTCAGCACTTGGTGTTTAACTCTATAGTGACAGAGCCAATTTGGTACTTAATGACCGAGCCAATTTTTACAATTCTGACTACTGTCACTTTATGAGTTTATAACTCTGGAACGCTTTAACAGATCCTGCTGATTCTGAGAATGTTTTTTCGTGACTTATTGTACTTCATGGTAGTGGTAACATTTCTTCGATATTTCTTGCGATTATTTATGAAAAAAAACGGAAATATGCCGACAATTTTTAAAATTTTGCAATTTTCAAACTTTGTATTTTTATGTCCTTAAATCAGAGAGATTTGACACAAAAAATAGTTAATAAATAACATTTCCCACATATCTACTTTACACAAGCACAATTTTGGAAACAACATTTTTTTTTGTTAGGGAATTATAAGGGTTAAAAGTTGACCAGCAATTTCTCATTTTTACAACACCATTTTTTTTTAGGGACCATATCACATTTGAAGTCATTTTGAGGGGTCTATAAGATAGAAAATAACCAAGTGTGACACCATTCTAAAAACTGCACTCCTCAAGGTGCTCAAAACCGCATTCAAGAAGTTTATTAACCCTTTACGTGCTTCACAGGAACTGAAACAATGTGGAAGGAAAAAATGAACATTTAACTATTTTTGCAAACATTTTACTTCAGAGCCATTTTTTTTTTATTTTCACAAGTGTAAAAACAGAAATTTATCAATAATTTGTTGTGCAATTTCTCCTGAATACGTCGATACCCCATATGTGGGGGTAAACCACTGTTTGGGCACACCGCAGAGCTTGGAAGAGAAGGAGCGCCGTTTGACTTTTTCAATGCAGAATTAGCTGGAATTGAGATCGGATGCCATGTCACGTTTAGAGAGCCCCTGATGTGCCTAAACAGTGGAAACGCTCCACAAGTGACACCATTTTGGAAACTAGACCCCTTAAGGAACTTATCTAGATGTGTGGTGAGCACTTTGAGCCCCCAAGTGCTTCACAGAAGTTTATAAAGTAGAGCCATGAAAATAAAAAATCGCATTTGTTTACACAAAAATGAACTTTTCGCCCACAAATTCTTTTTTTACAAGGGTAACAGGAGAAATTAGACCACAAAAGTTGTTGTGCAATTTTTTCTGAGTACGTCGATACCCCATATGTGGGGGTAAACCACTGTTTGGGCGCATAGCAGAGCTTGGAAGAGAAGGAGTGCCGTTTTACTTTTTCAATGTAGAATTGGCTGGAATTGAGATCGGACGCCATGTCGCGTTTGGAGAGCCCCTGATGTGACTAAACAGTGGTAACTCCCCACAAGTGACCCCATTTTGGAAACTAGACCACTTAAGGAACTTAACTAGATGTATGGTGAACACTTTAAACCCCCAGGTGCTTCACATAAGTTTATAAGGTAGAGCCGTGAAAATAAAAAATCACATTTTTTCTACAAAAATGATCTTTTTGCCCCAAAATTTTTATTTTCACAAGGGTAACAGGAGAAATTAGACCACAACAATTGTTGTGCAATTTCTCCTGAGTACGTCGATACCCCATATGTGGGGGTAAACCACTGTTTGGGTGCACCGCAGAGCTTGAAAGAGAAGGAGTGCCTTTTAACTTTTTCAATGTAAAATTGGCTGGAATTGAGATCGGACACCATGTCTCGTTTGGAGAGCCCCTGATGTTCCTAAACAGTAGAAACCCCCCACAAGTGACCCCATTTTGGAAACTAGACCCCTTAAGGAACTTATCTAGATGTGTGGTGAGCACTTTAAACCCCCAAGTGCTTCACAGAAATTTGTAACGTAGAGCCGTGAAAATAAAAAATCCTTTTTTTTTCCTCAAAAATGATTTTTTAGCTTGCAATTTTTTATTTTCTCAAGGGTAACAGGAGACATTGGACCCCAAAATTTGTTGACCAGTTTGTCCTGAGTACACTGATACCCCATATGTGGGGGGCACTGTTTGGGCACCCATAGGGACTCGGAAGGGAAGGAGAGCCGCTTGGAATGCAGACTTTGATGGGATGGTCGGCGGGCATCATGTTGCATTTGCAGAGCTCCTGATGTACCTAAACAGTAGAAACCCCCCACAAGTGACCCCATTTTGGAAACTAGAGCCCCCAAGGAACTTATCTAGATGTGTGGTGAGAACTTTGAATGCCCAATTGCTTCACAGAAGTTTATAATGCAGAGTCGTGAAAATAAAAATAAAAAATTTCCACAAAAAAGATTTTTTAGCCCCCAAATTTTTATTTTCACAAGGGTAACGAGAAATTGGACCCCAAAAGTTGTTGTCCAATTTTGTCCTGAGTACACTGATACCCCATGTGTGGGGGGGACCACTGTTTGGGCACATGGCAGAGCTCGGAAGGGAAGGAGCGCCGTTTTGGAATGCAGACTTTAATAGAATGGTCTGTGGGCATTATGTCGCGTTTGCAGAGCCCCTGATGTACCTAAACAGTAGAAACCCCCCCAAGAGACCCCATTTTGGAAACTAGATCCCCCCAAGGAACTTATTAAGATGTGTGGTGAGAACTTTGAATGCCGAAGTGCTTGAAGTTTATAATGCAGAGTTGTAAAAATAAAAAATATTTTTTTTTTCCACAAAGAAGATTTTTTAGCCCCCAAGTATTTATTTTCACAAGGGTAACAGGAGAAATTGGACCCCAAAAGTTGTTGTCCAATTTATCCCGAGTACGCTGATGCCCCATATGTGGGGGTAAACCACTGTTTGAGCGCACGGCAGAGCTCAGAAGGGAGGGAGCACCATTTGACTTTTTGAGTGCAAAATTGGCTGTGGCGTTTACAGACCCCCTGATGTACCTAAACAGTGGAAATGCCCCAATTCTAACTCCAACCACAACCCCAACACACCTTTAACCCTAATCCCAACCCGATCCATAATCCTAATCACAACCCTAACGATAATCACAACCCTAACCCCAAAACAACCCTAATCCCAACTCTAACCATAACCCTAATCAGAACCCTAAATCCAACACACCCCTAATCCTAATCTCAACCCTAACCCTAACCCCAATACACCCCTAACCCTAATCCCAACCCTAACCTTAACCCTAATCCCAAACCTAACCCTAATCCCAAACGTAACCCTAATGCCAACCCTAATCCAAACCCTAACCCTAATCCCAACTCTAACCCTAACTTTAGCTGCACCCCTAGTCCTAAATTTAGCCCCAACCCTAGCCCTAACTTTAGCCCCAACCCCAACCCTAACTTTAGTCCCAACCCTAACCTCAATTTAGCCCCAACCCTGACCCTAACTTTAGCACCAACCCCAAATTTAGCCCCAACCCTAAATTTAGCCCCAACCTTAACCCTAAATTTAGCCCCAACCCTAACCCTAAATTTAGCCCCAACCCTAACCCTAAATTTAGCCCCAACCCTAAAACTAAATTTAGCCCCAACTCCTCTAGCTGCCGGGCGGCAGATCATGGCGGGCGCACTGCGCATGTGCCCGCCATTTTCTTACCGGAGGAAGAAGCCGGCAGCCAAGAGGGGACACAGGAGGATCCAGGGACACCAGTAAGTATAACGGTCCCCGAATCCTCCTATTTCTCTGTCCTCTGATGTGCGATCACATCAGAGGACAGAGAATTACACATTTTACGCTTTTTTTTGCGGTCGCCGGTAACAGTTAATTACCGGCGATCGCAAAACAGGGGTCAGTAAAAACCGACCCCGATCATGTTCTTTGGGGTCTCGGCTACCCCCAGCAGCCGAGACCCCAAAGATCTTCTGGGTTCCAGCCGGCGGGCGCACTGCGCATGCGCCCGCCATTTTTTGGCCAGAACAAGAAGGCGGCACTAGGGTTGAGCGAAACGGGTCGATCATTTTCAAAAGTCGCCGACTTTTGGCTAAGTCGGCGTCTCATGAAACCCGATCCGACCCCTGTGCTTGTCGGCCATGCGGTACGCGACTTTCGCGCCAAAGTCGCGTTTCAATGACGCGAAAAGCGCCATTTCTCAGCCAATGAAGGTGAAAGCAGAGTGTGGGCAGCGTGATGACATAGATCCTGGTCCCCACCATCTTAGAGAAGGGCATTGCAGTGATTGGCTTGCTGTCTGCGGCGTCACAGGGGCTATAAAGGGGCGTTCCCGCCGACCGCCATCTTACTGCTGCTGATCTGAGCTTAGGGAGAGGTTGCTGCCGCTTCGTCAGAAGCAGGGAGAGCGTTAGGCAGGGTCCACTAACCACCAAACCGCTTGTGCTGCAGCGATTTCCACTGTCCAACACCACCTTCGGTGTGCAGGGACTGTGGAAGCTATTTTTTTTTTTTTTCCCCTCAGCGCTGTAGCTCATTGGGCTGCCCTAGAAGGCTCCGTGATAGCTGTATTGCTGTGTGTACGCCACTGTGGAAACCAACTGCTTTTTTCAAAGCACATATCCTCTTGTTCCTTCCTTTCTGCACAGCTATCTTTTTTGTTTGACCACACTTTTTATTTAATTTGTGCATCAGTCCACTCCTATTGATGCCTGCCATACCTGGCTTAGATTACTGCAGGGAGATAGTAATTGTAGGACAGTCCCTGTTTTTTTTTTGTTTTTTTTGTGGGAGATTAAGATTGGCATTTCTGCTACAGTGCCATCCCTGTGTGTGCCATCTCTCACTGAGTGGGCCATAGAAAGCCTATTTATTTTTTCCGTGATTTGTGTTCTAAATTCTACCTCAACACAAAAACACTACATCAATCAGTGGGAGAAAAATATTGGCCTCAGTCAGGGCTTGTGTGCCACTGCTGTGTGTGCTATCTCTCATTCAGTGGGCTATAGAAAGCCTATTTATTTTTATTTTTTTTTTAATATTATTTGGTTTCTAAAGTCTCCCTGAAAAAAAAAAAAAAACCTAAAAAAACAGTGGTAGAGTAATATTGCCCTTTCAGCTTGTGTGCCAGTCTTGACTCCTGGGTGTGCCACCTCTCTCTCTCATTCAGTGGGCCATAGAAAGGCTATTTTTTTTTTGTTTTTTTTAATATTATTTGGTTTCTAAAGTCTCCCTGAAAAAAAAAAAAAAACATAAAAAAACAGTGGGAGAGTAATATTGCCCTTTCAGCTTGTGTGCCAGTCTTGACTCCTGGGTGTGCCACCTCTCACTCTCATTCAGTGGGCCATAGAAAGGCTATTTTTTTTTTGTTTTTTTTAATATTATTTGGTTTCTAAAGTCTCCCTGAAAAAAAAACAAACATAAAAAAACAGTGGTAGAGTAATATTGCCCTTTCAGCTTGTGTGCCAGTCTTGACTCCTGGGTGTGCCACCTCTCTCTCTCATTCAGTGGGCCATAGAAAGGCTATTTTTTTTTTTTGGTTTTTTTAATATTATTTGGTTTCTAAAGTCTCCCTGAAAAAAAAAAAAAAACATAAAAAAACAGTGGGAGAGTAATATTGCCCTTTCAGCTTGTGTGCCAGTCTTGACTCCTGGGTGTGCCACCTCTCTCTCTCATTCAGTGGGCCATAGAAAGGCTATTTTTTTTTTGGTTTTTTTAATATTATTTGGTTTCTAAAGTCTCCCTGAAAAAAAAAAAAACATAAAAAAACAGTGGGAGAGTAATATTGCCCTTTCAGCTTGTGTGCCAGTCTTGACTCCTGGGTGTGCCACCTCTCTCTCTCATTCAGTAGGCCATAGAAAGGCTATTTTTTTTTTTGGTTTTTTTAATATTATTTGGTTTCTAAAGTCTCCCTGAAAAAAAAAAAAAAAAACATAAAAAAACAGTGGGAGAGTAATATTGCCCTTTCAGCTTGTGTGCCAGTCTTGACTCCTGGGTGTGCCACCTCTCTCCCTCTCATTCAGTGGGCCATAGAAAGCCTATTTATTTTTTTTTTTAAATATTATTGGGTTTCTAAAGTCTCCCTTAAAAAAAAAAAAAACATAAAAAAACAGTGGGAGAGTAATATTGCCCTTTCAGCTTGTGTGCCAGTCTTGACTCCTGGGTGTGCCACCTCTCTCCCTCTCATTCAGTGGGCCATAGAAAGCCTATTTTTTTTTTTTTTTTAAATATTATTGGGTTTCTAAAGTCTCCCTTAAAAAACAAAAAATACATAAAAAAACAGTGGGAGAGTAATATTGCCCTTTCAGCTTGTGTGCCAGTCTTGACTCCTGGGTGTGCCACCTCTCTCTCATTCAGTGGGCCATAGAAAGCATTTTTTTTTTTTCCTTGATTTGTGTTCTAAAATCTACCTCAACACAAAAACACTACATCAATCAGTGGGAGAAAAATATTGGCCTCAGTCAGGGCTTGTGTGCCACTGCTGTGTGTGCTATCTCTCATTCAGTGGGCTATAGAAAGACTATTTATTTATTTATTTATTTTCTTATTATTTGGTTTCTAAAGTCTCCCTGAAAAAAAAAAAAAAACATAAAAAAACAGTGGGAGAGTAATATTGCCCTTTCAGCTTGTGTGCCAGTCTTGACTCCTGGGTGTGCCACCCCTCTCTCTCATTCAGTGGGCCATAGAAAGGCTATTTTTTTTTTGGTTTTTTTTAAGATTATTTGGTTTCTAAAGTCTCCCTGAAATAAAAAAAAAACTTAAAAAAACAGTGGGAGAGTAATATTGCCCTTTCAGCTTGTGCGCCAGTCTTGACTCCTGGGTGTGCCACCTCTCTCTCTCTAATTGTGGGCCATAGAAAGCCTTTTTTTTTTTTTTTTTTTTTTAATATTATTTGGTTTCTAAAGTCTCCCTGAGAAAAAAAAAAAAATAAATTAGGTGGGAGATTAATATTGACATTAGTGCTTGAGTGACAGTCCTGCGTGTGTGTCATCTCTGTGATTTTGTGCCACAGAAAACAGAGTGTGTACCATTGTGCCTGATTTTCCTTGTGGTCTCACCAACCTGTTAAGGGATATTGAAATCATACTGAAGTTATAGCTCACCGTGTAAGTTGTTTGACAGCAACAAATAAAGTTACTTTGGTTAAGATTTTAAAACAATGAGGAAGTCTGGTGCAAGAGGTCGTCGTGGGCGTTCATTGTCAGCTGGTAATGATGGTAGTGGTAGTGGAGCATCAGGTGGTCGTGGGGATAAAAATATTCCACCTAAGTCTGGAGCTGTGGAGCCAGTTTCGTCGTCAGGCTACACAAGGCCTCGAACGCTCTCTTTTCTGGGAGTAGGAAAACCGCTTTTAAAGGCGGAGCAGCAACAGCAAGTTTTGGCTTACATTGCAGACTCAGCCTCTAGCTCTTTTGCCTCCTCTTCCGAAACTGGTAAATGTAAAAGCAGCGCGTCGCTTGTGGATGTTCACGGTCAGGGACAAGTCGCTTCCTTGTCCTCCTCAGCAAAAACTACAACAAGAGAGAAGGATGCAGCAGGCGACACAACGGGTTACTCCATGGAGCTCTTTACACATACCGTCCCTGGCTTACAAAGTGAAACACTTAACAGGCCATGCCCATTACAAGTATATTCTGACATGGAGTGCACTGATGCACAGCCACAGCCAGAGTACTATGCTGCTCCTTTGACTCAGACCACCACATTGCCCTCTCAGGGTACAGATCCACAATCAGACCCTGATGAGACTATGTTGCCCCGCCACGAACGCTATACCACCGACCGACACAGTGACACAGACGAAGTTGCACACGAGCTCGAAGAGGAGGTAATAGATGACCCAGTTATTGACCCCGATTGGCAGCCATTGGGGGAACAGGGTGCAGGCGGCAGTAGTTCAGAAGCGGAGGTGGAGGAGGGGCCGCAGCAGGCATCAACATCGCAACAGGTTCCATCTGCCGGGCCCGTATCTGGCCCAAAACGCGTGTCAAAGCCAAAACCTGTTGGAGCACAGCGTTGCCATCCGGTTAAAGCTCAGTGCAATCCCTGAAAAGGGATCCGAGTCTAGGAAGAGTGCAGTCTGGCATTTTTTTAAACAACATCCAACTGATCAGCGCAAAGTCATCTGTCAAAAATGTTCAACTAGCTTAAGCAGAGGTCAGAATCTGAAAAGTCTAAATACTAGTTGCATGCATAGACACTTAACCACCATGCATTTTCAAGCCTGGACTAACTACCAAACGTCCCTCAAGGTTGTAGCACCCTCGGCCAATGAAGCTAGTCAGCAACGCAACATCCCTTCCGTCACTGTAAGGCCACCATTTTCCGCACCACCGGCAGTATCTGTGCAGGTTTCTTTGCCAGCCAAAAGCAGTCAGGGTCAGGGAATCACCAGTTTTGTAGGAGGAAATATTGCATCTAGGGCACCGGCGGAAACAATACCGTCTCCAACCGTCTCTCAGTCTGCCATGTACACCGGCACACCCGAAAGTTCCACGATCTCCAGCTCTCCAGTCCAGCTCACCCTACATGAGACTCTGGTTAGAAAAAGGAAGTACTTATCCTCGCATCCGCGTACACAGTGTTTTAACGCCCACATAGCTAGACTAATCTCGTTAGAGATGATGCCCTACCGGTTAGTTGAAAGCGAAGCTTTCAAAGCCCTGATGGAGTACGCTGAACCACGATACGAGCTACCCAGTCGACACTTTTTTTCCAGAAAAGCCATCCCAGCCCTGCACCAGCATGTTAAACAGCGCATCGTCCATGCACTCAGGCAATCTGTGAGTACAAAGGTGCACCTGACTACAGATGCATGGACCAGTAGGCATGGCCAGGGACGTTATGTGTCCATCACGGCACACTGGGTGAATGTGGTGGATGCAGGGTCCACAGGCGACATCAATTTAGGGACAGTTGTGCCTAGCCCACGGTCTAGGAAACAGTTGGCTGTAGGCGTTCGCACCCCCTCCTCCTCCTCCTCCTCGTCCTCCTGCAGAAGCTACAGCTCTTCCACAGAACGCAGTCTGCCAACCACTCCATCGGCAGATGACACTGTTGCACACCAGTTGTCCCATTATGGGCCAGCTACTGCCAAGCGTCAGCAGGCTGTATTGGCTATGAAGTGCTTGGGCGACAACAGACACACCGCGGAAGTTCTGTCCGAGTTCTTGCAACAAGAAACGCAGTCGTGGCTGGGCACAGTAGATCTTGAGGCAGGCAAGGTAGTGAGTGATAACGGAAGGAATTTCATGGCTGCCATCTCCCTTTCCCAACTGAAACACATTCCTTGCCTGGCTCACACCTTAAACCTGGTGGTGCAGTGCTTATTGAAAACTTATCCTGGGTTCTCCGACCTGCTCCTCAAAGTGCGTGCACTTTGCTCACATATCCGACGTTCACCTGTACACGCCAGCCGTATGCAGACCTATCAGCGGTCTTTGAACCTTCCCCAGCATCGCCTAATCATAGACGTTGCAACAAGGTGGAACTCAACACTGCACATGCTTCAGAGACTGTGCGAACAGAGGCGTGCTGTTATTTATTTGTGGGAGGATACACGGGCAGGCAGTAGGATGGCAGACATGGAGTTGTCAGGTGTGCAGTGGTCTAAGATACAAGACATGTGTCAAGTCCTTCAGTGTTTTGAGGAATGCACACGGCTGGTTAGTGCAGACAACGCCGTAATAAGCATGAGCATCCCCCTAATGCGTCTGCTGATGCAAAGTTTGACGCACATAAAGGAGCAGGCGTCTGCACCAGAGGAAGAGGAAAGCCTTGATGACAGTCAGCCATTGTCTGGTCAGGGCAGTGTACAGGACGAGGTAGCGGGCGAAGAGGAGGTGGAGGACGAGGAGGATGATGGGGATGAGTATATTTTTAATGCCGAACCTTTCCCGGGGGCACAGGAAATTGGTTGCGTGTCACGGCCGGGTTCTGGTTTTTTGAGGGACACAAGTGACGTAGATTTGCCTGCAACTGCCCCTCAACCAATCACAACCGGAGATTTGACAACTGGAACTTTGGCCCACATGGCGGATTATGCCTTACGTATCCTAAAAAGGGACACACGCATTACGAAAATGATGAACGATGACGATTACTGGTTGGCCTGCCTCCTTGATCCACGCTATAAAGGCAAATTGCAAAATATTATGCCACATGAGAACTTGGAACTAATATTAGCAACCAAACAATCAACTCTTGTTGACCGTTTGCTTCAGGCATTCCCAGCACACAGCGCACGTGATCGTTCTCACACGAGCTCCAGGGGGCAGCAGACTAGGAGTGTTAGGGGTGCACACATCAGAAGTGGCGTTGGACAGAGGGGTTTTCTGACCAGGTTGTGGAGTGATTTTGCTATGACCGCAGACAGGACAGGTACTGCTGCATCAATTGAAAGTGACAGGAGACAACATTTGTCCAGTATGGTTACTAACTATTTTTCATCCCTTATCGATGTTCTCCCTCAACCGTCATTCCCATTTGATTACTGGGCCTCCAAATTAGACACCTGGCCAGAATTGGCAGAATATGCATTGCAGGAGCTTGCTTGCCCGGCAGCAAGTGTCCTATCAGAAAGAGTATTCAGTGCTGCAGGTTCAATATTAACCGAAAAAAGGACTCGTCTGGCTACCCAAAATGTTGACGATCTAACATTCATTAAAATGAACCACAACTGGATTTCGAAATCTTTTGCCCCACCTTGCCCGGCCGACACCTAGCTTTCCTATGAAAAGCTCTTGCCTGTGAATTACTTTTCTAATGTCTAATTTGCTGCAGCTGATTGTACAGCATACGACATGTTTACACCTCCCTAAATGGCAAAACTCCCCACACGGGGCCGTGGTATCGCGACTTGGCGCAAGCACCCGTGAGACTGCTGTTTGTCTGAAGAGGTGGGTGTGCTCGCTTTTGGTTGACGGCATTGCTACTGGGTCCCTCATAGTACAATGTAGTGTCTCTGGCGGTGGTGGTGCGCACCCAACGTCAGACACACCGTTGTAACATGAGGGGCCCTGGGGCGGTCCCGCCGGCCTCAAGAGAGTTCCCCCCTACCCCAGCTCAAAATGTGCTCTACCACGTGCAAAATTATGTCGCACAGCTCCACCAATCTTTAGTCTATTCGCTGACATCATTCAATGTCTGGCACTGACAATACAAATTTGTAGACATCTATGATGCAACTTAAAGTAGTCTGTGTCTGTGTCCTATATTGGCACCATTAAATAGTTACTGCCAAATTACTATGTCAGAAACTCAGCAGATGAGCCCACCCCTGTACCTAAGTATGCCACCTTTTTTTTTGTTTTGGTTGTTTTGCGAGACATTAACATCTATTTATATTTTGGGAGTACTGGGACAGACACTCCTTGCACTACTCCTCCACTCACCACCAAGCTGCCCGTGTATCCATGTAACCGCTGTAAAACTGCCATGAGCCTATTGTTTGTTATGTTAGGCCTTTGAAGCCTGTCTGCGGTCCCTCCTTCCACTAGTCCTCCACTGACCAGACCACTGCTGCCCGTGTACCCCTGGAACCAATTATAAAGTGCCTACAGCCAGCCCATTTTTTTATGTTAGGCCTTTGAAGCCTGTCTGCGGTCCCTCCTTCCACTAGTCCTCCACTGACCAGACCACTGCTGCCCGTGTACCCCTGGAACCAATTATAAAGTGCCTACAGCCAGCCCATTTTTTTATGTTAGGCTTTTGAAGCCTGTCTGCGGTCCCTCCTTCCACTAGTCCTCCACTGGCCAGACCACTGCTGCCCGTGTACCCCTGGAACCAATTATAAAGTGCCTACAGCCAGCCCATTTTTTTATGTTAGGCCTTTGAAGCCTGTCTGCGGTCCCTCCTTCCACTAGTCCTCCACTGGCCAGACCACTGCTGCCCGTGTACCCTTGGAACCAATTATAAAGTGCCTACAGCCAGCCCATTTTTTTATGTTAGGCCTTTGAAGCCTGTCTGCGGTCCCTCCTTCCACTAGTCCTCCACTGACCAGACCACTGCTGCCCGTGTACCCCTGGAACCAATTATAAAGTGCCTACAGCCAGCCCATTTTTTTATGTTAGGCCTTTGAAGCCTGTCTGCGGTCCCTCCTTCCACTAGTCCTCCACTGGCCAGACCACTGCTGCCCGTGTACCCCTGGAACCAATTATAAAGTGCCTACAGCCAGCCCATTTTTTTATGTTAGGCCTTTGAAGCCTGTCTGCGGTCCCTCCTTCCACTAGTCCTCCACTGGCCAGACCACTGCTGCCCGTGTACCCCTGGAACCAATTATAAAGTGCCTACAGCCAGCCCATTTTTTTATGTTAGGCCTTTGAAGCCTGTCTGCGGTCCCTCCTTCCACTAGTCCTCCACTGACCAGACCACTGCTGCCCGTGTACCCCTGGAACCAATTATAAAGTGCCTACAGCCAGCCCATTTTTTTATGTTAGGCCTTTGAAGCCTGTCTGCGGTCCCTCCTTCCACTAGTCCTCCACTGGCCAGACCACTGCTGCCCGTGTACCCCTGGAACCAATTATAAAGTGCCTACAGCCAGCCCATTTTCTTATGTTAGGCCTTTGAAGCCTGTCTGCGGTCCCTACTTTAAATACTCCTCCACTCACCACCAAGCTGCCTGCCCGTGTATCCATGTAACCGCTGTAAAACTGCCATGAGCCTATTGTTTGTTATGTTAGGCCTTTGATAGCCTGTCTGCGGTCCCTACTTTAAATACTCCTCCACTCACCACCAAGCTGCCTGCCCGTCTATCCATGTAACCGCTGTAAAACTGCCATGAGCCTATTGTTTGTTATGTTAGGCCTTTGATAGCCTGTCTGCGGTCCTTACTTTAATTACTCCTCCACTCACCACCTAGCTGCCTGTGTATCCATGTAACCGATGTAAAACTGCCATGACTGCCTACTGTTTGTTATTTTAGGCCTTTGATAGCCTGTCTGCGGCCCCTACTTGCAATACTCCTCCACTGACCACAATGCTGCCTGGAGTGCCTGCCTGTGTATCCATGTAACCGATGTAAAACTGCCATGACTGCCTACTGTTTGTTATTTTAGGCCTTTGATAGCCTGTCTGCGGCCCCTACTTGCAATACTCCTCCACTGACCACAATGCTGCCTGGAGTGCCTGCCTGTGTATCCATGTAACCGATGTAAAACTGCCATGACTGCCTACTGTTTGTTATTTTAGGCCTTTGATAGCCTGTCTGCGGCCCCTACTTGCAATACTCCTCCACTGACCACAATGCTGCCTGGAGTGCCTGCCTGTGTATCCATGTAACCGATGTAAAACTGCCATGAGTGCCTACTGTTTGGTATTTTAGGCCTTTGATAGCCTGTCTGCAGCCCCTACTTGCAATACTCCTCCACTGACCACACCAATGCTGCCCGTGTACCCCTGGAACCTATTTAAAAGTTCATAGAGCCTAGTTATATATTTTATTTACTATTAATAAGGCCATGATG
Organism: Ranitomeya variabilis; assembly: GCF_051348905.1. Lineage (NCBI taxonomy): Eukaryota > Metazoa > Chordata > Amphibia > Anura > Dendrobatidae > Ranitomeya > Ranitomeya variabilis. The sequence goes on along the minus strand of NC_135235.1, from coordinate 605,739,310 downwards.
GACTACGCTGTACCACGCTACAAGCTAACCAGTCGACACTTCTTTTGCGAGAAAAGCCATCCCAACCCTCCACCAGCATGTAGAAGACCGCATTGTCCATGCACTCTGGCAATCTGTGAGTACAAAGGTGCACCTGACAACAGACGCATGGACCTGTAGGCATGGCCACGGAAGATTACGTGTCCATTACGGCGCAATGGGTTAATGTGGTGGATGCATGGTCCACAGGGGACAGCCTACTAAGTCTGTCTGCAGTCCCTAATTCAAATTGTCCTCCACTGTCTAAATTGGAGCTTCCACCTTCTGGCTTTCGGCCTATAGTATCAGAAATTAAACTGCATTTGGCCTTCAACTTTGGTTAGGGCCTACTAACGGCTTCTGCCCCTCCCTGGTGTTGCCCTCAACTAAATAAAGCTGAGCTTCAACCTTCCGGCTCTCATTAAGTGGTTTTTAAAAAAAAAAATGGTGGTTAGGGCCTACTAACGGCTTCTGCCCCTCCCTGGTGTTGCCCTCAACTAAATAAAGCTGAGCTTCAACCTTCTGCTCCAAATTACCATTTTAAAAAATGCAATAGGCTTTTCCGGCCTACTAAAGGTGTCTGTCTGTGTGCCCCTGCCTGGTGTTGTCCTCAACTAAATAAAGCTGAGCTTCAACCTTCTGCTCCAAATTACCATTTTAAAAAATGCAATAGGCTTTTCCTGCCTACTAAAGGTGTCTGTCTGTGTGCCCCTGCCTGGTGTTGTCCTCAACTAAATAAAGCTGAGCTTCAACCTTCCGGCTCTCATTAAGTGGTTTTTAAAAAAAAAAATGGTGGTTAGGGCCTACTAACGGCTTCTGCCCCTCCCTGGTGTTGCCCTCAACTAAATAAAGCTGAGCTTCAACCTTCTGCTCCAAATTACCATTTTAAAAAATGCAATAGGCTTTTCCGGCCTACTAAAGGTGTCTGTCTGTGTGCCCCTGCCTGGTGTTGTCCTCAACTAAATAAAGCTGAGCTTCAACCTTCTGCTCCAAATTACCATTTTAAAAAATGCAATAGGCTTTTCCGGCCTACTAAAGGTGTCTGTCTGTGTGCCCCTGCCTGGTGTTGTCCTCAACTAAATAAAGCTGAGCTTCAACCTTCTGCTCCAAATTACCATTTTAAAAAATGCAATAGGCTTTTCCGGCCTACTAAAGGTGTCTGTCTGTGTGCCCCTGCCTGGTGTTGTCCTCAACTAAATAAAGCTGAGCTTCAACCTTCTGCTCCAAATTACCATTTTAAAAAATGCAATAGGCTTTTCCGGCCTACTAAAGGTGTCTGTCTGTGTTCCCCTGCCTGGTGTTGTCCTCAACTAAATAAAGCTGAGCTTCAACCTTCTGCTCCAAATTACCATTTTAAAAAATGCAATAGGCTTTTCCGGCCTACTAAAGGTGTCTGTCTGTGTTCCCCTGCCTGGTGTTGTCCTCAACTAAATAAAGCTGAGCTTCAACCTTCTGCTCCAAATTACCATTTTAAAAAATGCAATAGGCTTTTCCGGCCTACTAAAGGTGTCTGTCTGTGTTCCCCTGCCTGGTGTTGTCCTCAACTAAATAAAGCTGAGCTTCAACCTTCTGCTCCAAATTACCATTTTAAAAAATGCAATAGGCTTTTCCGGCCTACTAAAGGTGTCTGTCTGTGTGCCCCTGCCTGGTGTTGTCCTCAACTAAATAAAGCTGAGCTTCAACCTTCTGCTCCAAATTACCATTTTAAAAAATGCAATAGGCTTTTCCGGCCTACTAAAGGTGTCTGTCTGTGTGCCCCTGCCTGGTGTTGTCCTCAACTAAATAAAGCTGAGCTTCAACCTTCTGCTCCAAATTACCATTTTAAAAAATGCAATAGGCTTTTCCGGCCTACTAAAGGTGTCTGTCTGTGTTCCCCTGCCTGGTGTTGTCCTCAACTAAATAAAGCTGAGCTTCAACCTTCTGCTCCAAATTACCATTTTAAAAAATGCAATAGGCTTTTCCGGCCTACTAAAGGTGTCTGTCTGTGTTCCCCTGCCTGGTGTTGTCCTCAACTAAATAAAGCTGAGCTTCAACCTTCTGCTCCAAATTACCATTTTAAAAAATGCAATAGGCTTTTCCGGCCTACTAAAGGTGTCTGTCTGTGTGCCCCTGCCTGGTGTTGCCCTCAACTAAATAAAGCTGAGCTTCAACCTTCTGCTCCAAATTACCATTTTAAAAAATGCAATAGGCTTTTCCGGCCTACTAAAGGTGTCTGTCTGTGTGCCCCTGCCTGGTGTTGTCCTCAACTAAATAAAGCTGAGCTTCAACCTTCTGCTCCAAATTACCATTTTAAAAAATGCAATAGGCTTTTCCGGCCTACTAAAGGTGTCTGTCTGTGTGCCCCTGCCTGGTGTTGCCCTCAACTAAATAAAGCTGAGCTTCAACCTTCTGCTCCAAATTACCATTTTAAAAAATGCAATAGGCTTTTCCGGCCTACTAAAGGTGTCTGTCTGTGTGCCCCTGCCTGGTGTTGTCCTCAACTAAATAAAGCTGAGCTTCAACCTTCTGCTCCAAATTACCATTTTAAAAAATGCAATAGGCTTTTCCGGCCTACTAAAGGTGTCTGTCTGTGTGCCCCTGCCTGGTGTTGCCCTCAACTAAATAAAGCTGAGCTTCAACCTTCTGCTCCAAATTACCGTTTTAAAAAATGCAATAGGCTTTTCCGGCCTACTAAAGGTGTCTGTCTGTGTGCCCCTGCCTGGTGTTGTCCTCAACTAAATAAAGCTGAGCTTCAACCTTCCGGCTCTCATTAAGTGGTTTTTTAAAAAAAAAATGGTGGTTAGGGCCTACTAACGGCTTCTGCCCCTCCCTGGTGTTGTCCTCAACTAAATAAAGCTGAGCTTCAACCTTCTGCTCCAAATTACCATTTTAAAAAATGCAATAGGCTTTTCCGGCCTACTAAAGGTGTCTGTCTGTGTGCCCCTGCCTGGTGTTGTCCTCAACTAAATAAAGCTGAGCTTCAACCTTCTGCTCCAAATTACCGTTTTAAAAAATGCAATAGGCTTTTCCGGCCTACTAAAGGTGTCTGTCTGTGTGCCCCTGCCTGGTGTTGTCCTCAACTAAATAAAGCTGAGCTTCAACCTTCCGGCTCTCATTAAGTGGTTTTTTTTAAAAAAAATGGTGGTTAGGGCCTACTAACGGCTTCTGCCCCTCCCTGGTGTTGTCCTCAACTAAATAAAGCTGAGCTTCAACCTTCTGCTCCAAATTACCATTTTAAAAAATGCAATAGGCTTTTCCGGCCTACTAAAGGTGTCTGTCTGTGTGCCCCTGCCTGGTGTTGTCCTCAACTAAATAAAGCTGAGCTTCAACCTTCTGCTCCAAATTACCATTTTAAAAAATGCAATAGGCTTTTCCGGCCTACTAAAGGTGTCTGTCTGTGTGCCCCTGCCTGGTGTTGTCCTCAACTAAATAAAGCTGAGCTTCAACCTTCCGGCTCTCATTAAGTGGTTTTTTTTAAAAAAAATGGTGGTTAGGGCCTACTAACGGCTTCTGCCCCTCCCTGGTGTTGTCCTCAACTAAATAAAGCTGAGCTTCAACCTTCTGCTCCAAATTACCATTTTAAAAAATGCAATAGGCTTTTCCGGCCTACTAAAGGTGTCTGTCTGTGTGCCCCTGCCTGGTGTTGTCCTCAACTAAATAAAGCTGAGCTTCAACCTTCTGCTCCAAATTACCATTTTAAAAAATGCAATAGGCTTTTCCGGCCTACTAAAGGTGTCTGTCTGTGTGCCCCTGCCTGGTGTTGTCCTCAACTAAATAAAGCTGAGCTTCAACCTTCTGCTCCAAATTACCATTTTAAAAAATGCAATAGGCTTTTCCGGCCTACTAAAGGTGTCTGTCTGTGTGCCCCTGCCTGGTGTTGTCCTCAACTAAATAAAGCTGAGCTTCAACCTTCCGGCTCTCATTAAGTGGTTTTTAAAAAAAAAAATGGTGGTTAGGGCCTACTAACGGCTTCTGCCCCTCCCTGGTGTTGTCCTCAACTAAATAAAGCTGAGCTTCAACCTTCTGCTCCAAATTACCATTTTAAAAAATGCAATAGGCTTTTCCGGCCTACTAAAGGTGTCTGTCTGTGTGCCCCTGCCTGGTGTTGTCCTCAACTAAATAAAGCTGAGCTTCAACCTTCCGGCTCTCATTAAGTGGTTTTTTAAAAAAAAAATGGTGGTTAGGGCCTACTAACGGCTTCTGCCCCTCCCTGGTGTTGCCCTCAACTAAATAAAGCTGAGCTTCAACCTTCTGCTCCAAATTACCATTTTAAAAAATGCAATAGGCTTTTCCGGCCTACTAAAGGTGTCTGTCTGTGTGCCCCTGCCTGGTGTTGTCCTCAACTAAATAAAGCTGAGCTTCAACCTTCTGCTCCAAATTACCATTTTAAAAAATGCAATAGGCTTTTCCGGCCTACTAAAGGTGTCTGTCTGTGTGCCCCTGCCTGGTGTTGTCCTCAACTAAATAAAGCTGAGCTTCAACCTTCTGCTCCAAATTACCATTTTAAAAAATGCAATAGGCTTTTCCGGCCTACTAAAGGTGTCTGCCCCTCCCTGGTGTTGTCCTCAACTGAACAAAGCTGAGCTTCCACATTCTGGCTTTCGCCCTATACTATCAGATATTAAACTGCATTTGGCCTACTAGTGTGGTTAGGCCCTTGAAACAGTGTCTGCTGCTCTTGGGTTTGCTACTCCACTGAACAAAGCAATGCCGCCTGTTTAGTCCTGTTACCAATTTTGAACTGCATTTAGCCTACTTTATTCTTTGGCCCTATATCTGTTTCCTCCTCATCCTGCCCATTGCCCAGCCACTGCTAAATGAGTCTGCTGGTACATTGACCTAGACCACTACATTCCCCTTGTACTCTACACAGCCAGAATCTGACCCTGCTGAAAGTAAGGTTCCCCTTCCCGCATGTTATACCACCTTACACAGGGACAAAGAGGAAGGTGCAGATGAAAGTGCAGGTTCCTTCATCAGGTGGGGGGGCATACTCGTTGGCGACGTCACTGGCACAGGGCCCCTCAGAGTACGCAAAAGTGTCGCTGCTGGTGGGAGGCGCCCCCGCCATGCAAACACACCGCCGTACTTTGAGGGGCCCTGTGCCAGTGGCAATGCGAACGAGTGGGCCCCCCCCTGCTTGCTCAGGATCACAGCACTTGCAACGTTTAAATACTTACCTTTCCCTGCAACACCGCCGTGACGTAGTCCGCATTTCCTGGGCCCACGAAAAACTTGAGCCAGCCCTACTCCCCCCACAACTTTCCCCCAATTCCCTTTGCCCAACTATTATTATACAGTTAATTAAGATTGGCAAGCTTCAGAAACAAGAATGGATGTTTTTGGCATTAAAATGGGCACTGTAGGTGTTTTCCTGGCCTCCACTCACTGCCGACTATGCTTCCCCATTGACTTGCATTGGGTTTCGTGTTTCGGTCGATCCCCGACTTTTAGCGATAATCGGCCGACTGCACTCGACTCGACTCTGGACAAAATCGGGTTTCCCAAAACCCTACTCGATCTTAAAAAAATGAAAGTCGCTCAACCCTAGGCGGCACCCATCGGGAGCACCGGGGGAGACAGGTGAGTATCGGGGGGTGATCGGGGACCCCATTTCTCTGTCCTCTGATGTGCGATCACATCGGAGGACAGAGAAATTAAATTGGAAATCGCGTTGTTTTTTGCGACCGCGATCGCAACCCGGGGGTCGGTAAAAAAAAACCCGAATCATGTTCTCTGGGGTCTCGGCTACACCGGGTAACCGAGACCCCAGAGAAAATCAGACTCTGGGGGGCGCTATTCACTTTTTCCCCAGTGCCGTTAATTAACGGCGCTGTGGTTTAAGTACCCTTAACTGCCACCGTTAAAAGGCGTATCGGCGGTCGTTAAGGGGTTAAATTGAAGTATCCAATGAGTAGTTTGCCATACATACCACATTTGTGACAGCATGAATTCTTTTGTAATACATTGTCTCTCTCTTGTGGACCACTGACTTTTAAATGCGGTGTATTATATGCATTTTTTAAAAAAAAGTAAAAATGGTGCCTGTGCTGATCTTGCATATGCTTGTCTTGTCCATCTACACCTGTGTGAGTATTCTAATGCTTTTTACCAACCAGGTGCGCTGCCTGCAGTAGATAGAATCTGCGCACGGAACCCTCACGTGCAGCCACAATGGCCCTTTATCCATTGTCTCCGGAACTCTCAAGTGTCACAATGGGCCCTTGGCCTATAACAGGCAGTGTAAAATGGCCGCCGTTTTCGGTCTGCTGCTGGAGCAGCAGCAGGCCATATGGCAGGGGGGTCTACGCCCAGCTTCAGGAGAGCTGGGAAGACAACTGCTCGCCTGTCTGTTTTTTGAATTTCCCTCTCTTTCTCGCACTCAGTTGCACACTTTAGAACAAAAGGGGGATGGAGAGTGTGTTAAAATAGGTGGAGATATGCAGATTCAAAACGCGTTGTGCACAGCTTGAACACACACACAGCATAACTGTCATTGAAAATGCATCCAGTTTCTAGAAATGTCTTCCCCTTGGCAATCTTTTGCTCTGTCTCCACAACGGGTGTCTGTTTTAGGCCTTGGTGCGGCAGAAGTGGCAAACCATTTCTGGTTATCACTTCTTGGATTTTGGCTAAGATCTTGTATCTTGCCAAAGAGGTTCCTGTAGTGCCTCCCCCTCGGCCTTGCAGCATTGCCGCTTAGGTGGCTTAAGATGTTTGCTGCTATTGGGGGGTCCGAAAAAAACGAGTAACGATGGGCGTGAGGATAGGCTATGCTGGGATCGATGATGTTCGGGTCAAGAATGCTTTCCGCATTGATATTGAGGAATCGAGGAGGAACCATTTCAGCCTGCGTTATTTGGTGGAAGCCATCTTCAAAATCCTGGGAGTGGCTCGTGAGTCTATCATCTGTCTACAGGAGTTTCCAAGGAATGGCCGGTATGTTTTGGTGCTTGATTACGTGGTTGCTTGCCGGAATCTTTTCAGCAACCTGAAGCAGCAAGAGGCTTTGCAGAATTCGGACTTGGATGGACTCACATTCACAGTATTGTATTCAATAGGGAAGGTGCCAGTCGTGGTTTTTATGCATAACCCTTTTGTGAGTATTGAGGACATTGAAAATTTACTGCTCTGCCACTGCAGCCATGTGGTTTACTCACATAGGGTGAGGAACGAAGTAGGATTGAGGACCACTAAGCATAAGTTCTTTGTACGGTTCCATGAAGACCCTCAGGGTCCTGGGGGTATCCGTTACCCTCCACTCAGTTTTGCCATCGGGAGGGATAAAGGTTTTATGTATTTTCCCGGTGCTCCACGGTTTTGTTGTAAGTGCAAGTCCTTTGGACATTTCCAGGAGGACTGCAAAGTGGAGAAGTTCTGCAGGAAATGTAATACTGTGGGCCCTCTTGCAAAGGAGTGCACTAACTCCATGGTCTGCAATGTGTGTGGAGGGGAGGGGCACACTTTTAAGAACTGTCCCTTCTGTACCAGGTCCTATGCAGAGGCTATGCCACCACCCTTGGTGAAGAGACTGAGGCAGTAAGGACCTTATGGAGGTTGCAGAAGAGACAGTTGATGTTGCCAGTGGTGAGGGTGCAGAGATGGAGTGTGCCAATCCTCCTTCCCTCTTGGATGTGCGTGGTGAGGGAGAAGTGAGAGGTTCACTCTCCAAAACGCCAGTGTTAGCCTTGGAAAGTCTGGAGGCAAAATGTGAAGGTGATGGTGGTCAGGGTGACTTCACTGATGGTGTGGTGAGGACCCCTGACGAGGACTGTGAGGTATCTTCTGCAAAGAGGTTTCGGCCTGATTCTTCACCTGTTAGTGTTGGGAGGGCTAGCCCTTGTCGTGACAGGGTTTTTTCCAGAATGATATGGCTCCTCTCCTGGGTGTCCTTTTCTGGAGGAAGATGTCAACTATCCTTGTTTAACATCAGGGATGGAGGTTCAAGATGAAAACGGTTGAGACTTAAAAGGGGAGTGTGCTCTTATCTAAATAATATGTCTAAAAATGGGCTCCAATGTGAGATGTAATGTATTGTCACTTAATGTGAGACTGTTAAAATCTAAGCCAAGGAGATTAGCCATATTAGAAGAATTAAAAAAATATTGGAGCTAATGTTTACTGCTTGCAGGAATGTGGGATTGAAGAGTCGCCTCCTGAAAAGGATTGGGCATATGGACAAAGTGTATGGTCTGGTTCGGTGACAAATAAAAATGATGGGGTGGGGATTATGTTAGGTAATAGGGATTTATATTTTTAAAATTACACTGTGGTGGAACCAGGGCAGGGTATTATGAGGGTGGTTAAGGGGAGGGGGTGGAGGATGAAAATTCTAAATGTTTATTGTTCTACTAATAAGGGGGAAAGATTAGCCTTGTTAGAGAAAATACGTATTTTTTTGCCTGGAAGAATTCCAGTAATTTTAGTTGGGGACTTTTAACTGTACTACCGAAGGGGACATTGATGCCTCTGGTAAAGCCCTTAATCAAATTGCTTCTGATTTTTCTTTTCTAGATGCTGCTGAACTTATGGGTAAGCCACCACCGACCACATACAGGGCTGATAGGGGTGGACTAGCCACCAGGATTGATCATATGCTGTTCACAAGTAGAGATTTGGAGTGTAAGTCTTTTAAACAATATGTATTTTCTTTTACAGATCATGAGGGTTTGTGTGGTATGTTTGAAGGTGATAAAAAAAATGGTGTATGGTGGTGGTGTATGGAAACTAAATGTTAGGCTGTTAGAGGATGCTAGCATTATGAGAGATTTTGAATGTAAATATGAATGGTGGAGGACTCAGAAAAATAATTTTGTGAATGTGACTGTATGGTGGGATTGAGTAAAAGTGGAAATTAAGAAGTTTTTTAAGAGGTGGGGACTATAAGAAAGCCGCCATTGAACGAAGCAGATTTAAGGATTTGAATATGAGGATTGAGTGGCTACAGAAAATGAGTATGAAAGGAATTGATGTAGGTGACCTACTTAGGGATGCGAGAGAAGAGATGAAGCGTGTCTTGGTAAAACGCGGGAAAGAATTTTTTTTAGGACAAGAGTTGAGCATTTGGATATGGATGAGAAGTGTACAAGATATATTTTTAAGAAAATGTGTAGTAAGAGAGATGATATGGATGAGGTGGTAAATGATAATGGTGTGACTGTGAGTGGAAAGGATGTGTTGGATGAAGTACATAGCTTCTATAGTAGTCTTTTTGAGTCAAAATGGGTGGATGGAAGATTGAAGGAACGTATGTTAGGTTTGTTGGAAAATCAACTTGATTCAGGTGAACGTGAGTGTTTGAGAGAGGATGTTATTTTGGATGAGGTTAAAAAAGCAGTGGATGGTGCGAAAAAGAATAACACGCCTGGAAAAGATGGTTTGCCTGTTGAGTTTTATGTGAAAGTATGAGATCTGATTGGAGGTGATTTTGTGGATGTGTGCCAGTATATGTGGAGGAATGGTGTACTATGTGATTCTATGAAGGAAGGAGTGGTAGTTTTACTATATAAGAAGGGTGATAAGAAGTGTCTGTGTAACTGGAGGCTAATTACTCAATACAGATTACAAAGTTTTTAGCAAGATTCTTGCTAATCGGATGCATGTAGTAATTGGTAGTGTGGTTGGCGAAGATCAAGTGTGCGCAGTGCTGGGTAGATGTATGTCTGATAATCTTTTGTTGCTGCGAGATGTAATAGGGGATTGTATGTTCAGGAAAAGGAAATGTATGTGTTTAGTGTGGATTTTGAGAAAGCTTTTAATCGAGTGTCGCATGCATTTATGTTTGAGGTATTAGAAAGGATGGGCTATCCTGGGAATTTTGTGAATGCGGTGAAATGTTTGTATGATGGTTTGGTGAGTGAGGTGTTAGTGAATGGATGTTTGAGCAAGAAGGTGCTTATAAATTCAGGGGTCAGGCAGGGGTGCCCTTTGTCCCCTGTTCTGTTTATAAGTGTGATAGAACCCCTTTAGTGTATGATTTGGAGAGAGGTGATGAATGGTCTCTTGATTCCAGGGAGTAGTGGTAAGAATGTAAAGGTACTAGGGTATATGGATGACGTGGTGGTGGTGGGTGATATTATGGCTACAATGAATTGTGCAAGGTTGTTATTAGATTTCTTTTTTGGGCGTTTGGTTTTCAGGTAAATTGGGAGAAGGGTAGCTTTAAGTGTTTTGGGGATGCGAGTGTTAGGATGGATGGAGTGATATGTGAGGAAGGTGCAATTAAGGTGTTGGGTGTAAGGTTTAATAAAGATTTAAAAGGGAATGAGAGTTGGGATGAATGTGGTAAGCGGATAGAACAAAAATTAAATTTTTGGAGGTTAAGGGACCTGACATTGTCAGGCAAAGTCTTCATGATAAAATCTGTTATTCCTCCTATGTTACTTTTTATATCTCTGGTTTTTCCAGCCCCTTATAGGGGTTTTAGGAGGAATGAAAAGTTAATTTGTAATTTGGGAGTAAAATGGAGAAACTGAAAAGGGAATATTTGTGTAGATTATGGGAGAATGGGGGCATGGATTTCCCTAATTTTTAATTATGTCTTGGTTTGAATTATATCAAGACAGTGGTTGTTTTGTTAGGAAGGGATAATAAAACGGCATTTATGGTTAGATATATGGCCGGGTGGATGTTATTTGGTTGAAGTGGATGAGGAGGGATGCGATAGTGCCAATGCCGTTAAAATGTCCAGTATGGTATGAGTTTGTGGAAAAGTTTATTTTTAAGCATGATTTGTTGAATGTTCCCATGAGCGAATTTAAGGTGATAAGGAATGTAAGGAGAAGGATGCGTGTGAGAGAGTTCGAATATAATATTAGTGGTTTGAGATCGAGCAAAGCGTCATATGTATGGAGGAAGATGAGTATAAAAGGGATATCTAATAGGCAGCGTGATATTGTATGGATGTGTCTGCATTAGATTTTGCCTGTGAGAGCAGTGCAAAAGAGGAGGGACCTGATTAGGACCGAAGTGTGTCCGAGGGATGGATGTGGAGGGAGCGAATCTGTTATGCATTTAGTATGGAATTGTGATTATGTTCAGAGTGTTTGGAAGGGAGTGGGTGGTTTATGCAAGGGACTGGCGGATGGCAGTTTCATAAATTGGAGAGTGGTAATGTTTGGGATGGGTGCAAGTAGTCGGGTGAAGGAGAGATTGATGTGGCTGATAATGGCATGTGTAATAGAAAGTCTGTGGGATGTTAGGAATTTGTGTTTATTCAAGAGAAAAGTGATTTCAGTTAATAATTGTATTAGAATGGTTCTCTCTAGGTTATATGTAGTTTATTTATGGGACAGCCGTGGTGGTGGTGGTGGCTCCAATTCAGGTTTTTGGAAAGTTAAGAAATGGAGGTCACAGGTAAAGTTCCAGTAAGTCCTTGTTTGTGTTTTCTGAACTGTTATGTTATTATGTAAATATGATGTTTATAAGGTTGTAAAGGAAAGTAATATGTTTGTAATTGCTTTAAGTTACAAAAGATGGAATAAAGAAAATACCATGATGATGAAAGTTTTGGCAACGTATTTTGAGTTTTCATACTTTTGTTTGTTGCTATAAAACTTTACTGAATGGTATAGAAAAAAAAATCTGTTCTTATCAGTTTAATATCTGATACGTCCCCTATTTGGGGACCGTATATTAAATAGATTTTTAGAACAGGGAGATGGAAAAAGAGCTTGCTCTGTCCACTCCACGCATTGACCCGTTATTGCAGTACCTCCTGGAACAGTGCACTCCTCTGATCCGGTTTCTAAAAACAGATTGAATTGAAATCAGCGCAAGTTGTCTTTTAACCCTTTATGTGAATTTATTTCAGGGTCAGAGAAGCACATTTCAGATGCCAAATGTAGCATTTGCTCGATTTCACTTGACCATTTGCAACATTTTGTGTGCCTTGTCTGGCCTTGCTTTCACCTATGTATGTCAAACATTGTATTGCATTCAATATGCAATCAATCAATCAATTTGTCTTTACTGGTTGCAACAGGTGTGTTAAAGGCTGAGTCACACATAACGATATCATTAACGATATCGTTGCAACATCACGCTTTTATCACAGAGTATCAATCACCGTCAGGATGTATTTGACATTATCATTCTCCCTTGAATAGTCAATTAAACTTACGAGATCCGCTTGCCACTGCGCATCAATGTCCGAGATGTAGATTTTGTTTGTCAAAAAGCGCTTTCTAGCAGGTCTTTGTAGCGTGTATGTGTCTTGTTTATTCAACCAGTCAGTCACATCAGATGTCAATTCCGCTGAATGATCCGGGGGCCTTAGGTGTGAAATATTGTTTCTCTAATATTTCCTCATAGGAATTAGACGCCATGATTGAATAAATGATTGTGTGTCAATGATCAACAGCCGCTTGCTTCTTTCAGATACTCAATTGT